>NC_140937.1:162322675-163592846 GCF_014529385.1 Adiantum capillus-veneris
GAAGAGGCAAAGGGGTTTTGTCCACTACATGCAGTATCATGTAGACGTGGGTGTGTAGATTTCTTGTACCCACAAATATAGGCATTGACCAATAAAGATGAGATTATAACCCGGTGGTTCTGATCTCCGTGCACCTCTAGACGAGGATTGGACATGACTAGAGAATGTGAGGTAGTTTACAGTGTGAAGAGAGAGAGAGAGAGAGAGAGAGAGAGAGAGAGAAGACGAAGAATACCAATAGAAGATTAAATTTGTTGTCCACGTTATAAGATTTTTACCCTCATTATGAGTAGTGGCGAGGATGTGGGGCCATCCAACCGAAACACCTATCTCTCAACGAGGATCTTATGTCCTTGTAATCATTGCAAGCATGCTGTGCGACGGACAAGACGTGTTTCTTTGCAGCATGTTCGCCCATTTGGCGACTTCGATCCATCTATTGTAGATCGAGTTGTTGCTAATTATAACTCGTCGGACTCTGACGCTGACCAACAGGCAGCAATCTTGCAACCCAATAGACGTGCTCGCAGGCGCTTTGGTCAAGCAGCATATGTGAGGCCACAAGATGTAGCCTCTGACAACTTAGGGGATGATCATGCAGACCACATTCCCAACGAGGCAATGTTTGAGCCCGAGATTGATGAAATGATCGAGACGATCATGGATTCAGAAAGTCTTATCTATGATGATATGAAAAGTGAAGCCGATACACCATTATATAATGGAGCACGTGTGTCTAGATTGAAAGCGCTCCTGGTTCTTCTCAACATGCAGACAAAGTTTGGATGGAGTGACACTAGCATCACAGCGCTTTTTAGGTGATCTATTACAATTAGTTTACTTTAATAAAACTCTAAATGTATAATGATCTGATAGATTTTCACACAATTGTACCGTATTTTTATGTTGTGTAGATTGCTCAAAGAGCACATACTACCAGCTGATAATGTGATGCCAGATTCCCGAAAGGAAGCAAGAAAGATTTTGTGAAACTTGGGGATGGATTACAATTCAATCCACGCTTGTCCTAATGACTACATTATTTTCAGAGGGGAATACATGGACATGGAGAAGTGTCCGAAATGTGATTCCGAGAGATATCGAGTAGATCTCCACGGAACAAAAATTCCGCAAAAGGTTTTGCGACATTTTCCTCTGCTTCCTCGCATCAAGCATTTCTTCGAATGTAAGTCCATGGCCGCCCTAGCATCATGGCATGAGGAGAATAAATCTTCGGATGGTGTGCTACGGATTCCTACAGATTGTGCAGCCTGGAAACATATAGATGGAACATGGTCGGATTTTGCCAGGGAAGCTCGAAATTTGCGCTTAGGCCTGGCTGTGGATGGCGTAAATCCATTTGGTCAAAGATCAACATGTTACAGTGTATGGCCCGTTTTCATCGTCAACTACAACATTCCCCCGTGGTTGATTACGAAGAAGGGGCCCCTATGGCTAAGCTTGATTGTGCCGGGGCGATATAAAGTGAAGAATATGGATGTGTATCTTCGTCCACTATTGGAAGAGCTACAACAATTGTGGATTGGCATAGAAGTGGTGGATATGAGCCGACACACAGGTTGACGGAATGCTTTGATAAGAGGCATTCTAATGTGGATCATGCATGACTATCCTAGACTAACAGAATGCTCAGGTGATCTATTTACACTCCTCACTCATACACTGTAAATCTTGGTTTTTCTCAAGCTCATCTATTATCATGTGTATACATGCAGGGCTTCAAACAAGCGGATACAGAGCATGTGTCACATGTGGACCTAAACTGAATGCACGTAGGGCGCCCTCATTGAAGAAGCAAATCTACGAAGGTCAATCCATCGGACACACTTTTTTTCAAAGGTGAATCAATTAATGAAACATTCAATATGGTTGATGGGTGGCAGTGCACACCAAAATTTTTTCCTCTCGGACGTCGCTATGAACGTCGCTATATAAGGCTCTGCAGCGTCGCTATAATCGTCGTTATATAGCGACGTTTATAGCGACTGTCATAGCGACGTCCCCGTATCGACCTTGGTAGCGACGTCGGGGGTTATAAAAACCCAGTGTATTTTCGTCGCTAAACACAAGAGCACACAACCTCTTGTAGAGTACAAATGAATCTTTATATTGAAACCAAGAAAGATCGTATTTTTTGTCTCCCTAACTCAGTTAAATCTCATTTGTTAAACTCTATCTTGAATTTTTTATTTTGCAAAAACACTTGAAAATCTTGAGTCCTTCATAATAACATTGAAACCAAGGTTTTAGGCTGCCCAATTATGTATGTACCATGTACTTTGATACATTTAGTTGATCTATGTGAAAAGTTTGATATTATTTGAGATTTTGAATGCTGATGTCTCAAGAATGAAAATATCAAAGTTTTCTCTTACGCAATTTTCAATATTCGAAATGATCAATTGTTGCATACCAAAGCCCTTATACTTGCCACCTTGAGTCCTCAATGTAAAGGGTTAGTCATGTATCACTTTCTAAAACTCACAAATACATAAAAAATATATTTTTCTTTGGCCATATCAAGCACATAGAACTTTTCATTATTTTATGTTCTCTAAAGTGAATTTTTTTGCACATGAAACTTTCAATTATCTATAATACAGGAGTAGAAAAGTCATTTTAAATTTTCTACAACATCGCTTCATTTTTTCTTGAGCTTATAAAGTCATTTTCTTCAAAGCATCAATCGCAGTCTTACGAGGGTCAAGTTGATGAGTATAGTTCTTGATCAGGGTAGCTTCTAAAATGCAAGGTTATATTTTTAAAAGGCCCTATAACTAACATATTTAAGCATAACAAGAGGTTTTTCTTAAATACACCATCTAATGCAAGTAGCATTGAGTTTAACTTTGTAAAAAGAAAACACACTTCAGTGTCTTGTTTTGGTACCAAACTAGTGTCTTGTTTTGGTACCAAACTAGTGTTAAAGGACGAGACAACCCAAGAAGAGTAAAGAAAAAGTATAATAATGATGTCCTTACATGGAAATGTCAACCACCTCCTCCCAACACCAATGCATGAGAAGAAAAAGGAAAGGGGAGCCAACATAGGGGCCTTGCATGATATACAAAAATATTAAAAGAGCACAAATCCCATAATTCTCAAAGCTCCATCCTAAAGACTGGAGCATGAAATAATTTAGAATTTTTCTATATGCTCAAAATCCAACAGTCTTTGAAACATCATTGAGGAAAAGAAATTGATGACTCTATATCACCATTCCATGCAAAGTGAGTAGATGGAATTCTGGAACCTCCTCTATCCCCTCATCTCCATCTAGTACTCGAACTATGTCATATGCAGGGCCAAAATCTTGTAGCAGTACAAGTTTCATTGAAGCCTCTTCATACTCTCTCCTTCACAAGGATTATGAGGGCTTCTTGCTTTTTTTTTTTTTTTTGTTCTTACCCCTCTCCATGTCGTCAAGCACCAACAAAGTTAGGACCATGCCCAAATTAAGGAATTGGGTATCTATATACCCCATGCCCAATTCGATGAGTTCATCCTGATACTCTACCTTGTAGTTCCTCTTAGAAAGACCTTTGACAAATCTCAACATGCAATATAAAAAGTCCTTGTCATAGTTGTACATATGCTTTAGAAAATCAATCTACAAACATATGGTGTAAGTCCCTTAAAACAATTGCATATTTATAGATGCCATGTACTACTTAGAAATTCAATCGATAAATGTATGGTGTAAGTCCCTTAAAACAATTGCATATTTATAGATGCCATGTACTACTTAGAAATTCAATCGATAAATGTATGGTGTAAGTCCCTTAAAACAATTGCATATTCAGACATGTGTGCAGGCCCATGTACCATTTAGAAAACATTTAAGTACTTAAAATTGAATTTTAAGTTAATTATCAATAGAGAAAATGAATAGAAAACTAAACTTGTGCACTTGCACAATATTACAACTGTTGCATGCCATTTCTAAGACTTAATTACTTTTAAAGTTGACACATTCACAAGTAAAAAAAATTAATGAACTACCAAAAGAATCACCTTCATTGAATTAAAACTACAAGAACTTAAACTTCACAACCAATACTTATATATAGAAAGGGGATGTATAACAAAATTTTCATTAAGATAAGGCTCTGTGGTTGAGCTTGTACAATGATACATCATGGGAATGAGATGCCCTTATACAAGTAAAACCCTTCTCTTTTCTAGACCGTACAACTTTTTTTTTCACACAAAAGGAATACTATTCTATATCTAAGATTGAGGTGCTCGCAAAGATGGCTAAGAAGTGAGTCATCATTGACACAGATATCAAGCATAATATCATTGTGGAGACATATTTGAACGTCCATGTAGTCTCGCCAAAAGCAATATTGAAATCGAGCGCCTCCCATACTCCCATCGTTTGCTTCTATCTTTTGTGTGGAGGTTTTGTTGACAAGCTTTGCTTTGCAATATGGTACCTGCATACCAATTTCTCACTAACAATAGAGCACTCAGTGTGACATAAGCATGTCTATAGAAGAATATCTCCTGTTAGAAAATCTCTCATGGTAAGCACTCTCCATATACAAACTTGCCAAGGTCTGCATGGATAGCTTCAAAGATGCCTGCAAAAGATTCCACTGGTGACATAAGCATGTCTATAGAAGAATATCTCCTATTAGAAAAGCTCTCATGGTAAGCACTCTCCATATACAAACTTGCCAAGGTCTGCATGGATAGCTTCAAAGATGCCTGCACAAGATTCCACTGGCTCCCACTCTACAAAGTTAGATGGAAAAATATATGAAAGAAAAATACACCAAATCATGCACACGTTTGAATCAACCTAAGAGGTAAAAGCATCCAAAACTTTAAAATAGAATTAGAACATGTACAGTTTGCAAAAAACCCTACGTTGAGACAAGGATGTATCAAACTTCAACTGAGAAGCTATATACACATATTGTGCCTTTGCTAGACACTTGCCATCGTGAGTTTTCTTGATAGCTGTGATCTTTTCCTTCTAGTGATGTGCCTGAGAAGCCATATATCTCCTTAACACCTTGTGTCACCCATATAAATAATTTGCAATCACAATAGAAAGCCAAGAATTTCCATAATCTTACACATTGTTGGAACTTATTGAGTCAATAAAACTCCCACGTTGATAAGCACCTGAAGAAGCTATGAGAGAAATGCAACATATCTTGTGAAAAAGATCAAAATTAGTTCATATACATATTTATTATTAGTGTGGCATGACCAAAAATGTTGACATGTATACAAAGATAGATGATGGCATTGCTACAGACATTCAAATACAAGATAGAAACAAAAACCAATATGGTGAGTGAGTAAAATTATGAGGACATTGAAAATAAGAATGAAGCTCATTATCCTTACCAACACATATGCTAAAAGAATCCTAATGATATTACCAAACAATGCTCCTCTACCGCATCTCCAAAATAATGTGGATGAGTGAGGGGAGCCCATTTTCGATATAGATGAGGAAGAAGGACCGAGGAAGGTGTTGATAAAGATACTCTAGGAGCAGCTAGTGCTTCAGATCTACAGCTTTCTATAGAGGTGTGAGGTGAGGTTGAGTGATCAACCTCACCTTCACATCTAGATAAGGAAGAAGGACCAAGAAAGGTGTTGATGAAGATAGTATGGAAGCAACGAGTGTTGCAGATCTACAGGTCCAAGTAGAGGCATGAGGGTGAGGATGAGTAATAGATGGAAAAGGGAGATCTCAAACGTTTTTTGCAAGAGGTACTTGGAGGGAAAAGTGGACTTGAAGAAGGAAACTTTAATTTTTTACTTTTTAAATTTTATTAATAAAAAAAAGACCCCCCACCTCTAAACCTATAAGTTTGACCACTCACTTTTAGGACCTGCAACACCTACCATTTTAATCCACATGGCAGTCCCCCATTTGCCCATTTCTTAATCTCATTTTTAATCCCATGGCAAATAACTACACCCCATTCCCTTCGTAATGCCACAGTACAATTATTATAATGACTTGAAATAAATCAAAAAATTACAATACATGACCCTTATGGGAAAATATGCAAATGTGTAACTCCAATCTTTAATGCTTCTTTGTATTGTTTTTTTATGTGCATTTACAAAGTTTGGGCCTTTAGTAGGTCTTGTTAATTGACATCGGCTCAGTTAACACTAAGCTACCAAATCAAGAAAACAAAGAAAGGGATCTACATGTGTACACTCCTAATATTAAGCTAAAATATACACAATCCCTTCTTAAATATACATACACACACAACAATCAAGTGTACAATGCACACAAATAATCCCGGGGAGGTCACCTAATAAAAATGTAACCTATCACGTGAGTTCAACAGAAGGGTATTTAAAGTTTTTGAAACTTACAGAAATATATATACAGAAGGGCATTATTTTTTTCAAATTTGAAAAAAAACTTACAGATTTTAAAAGAAAAGGGTACATTATATTCTGAACAAAATTTACAGATAAAGGGTTTTACAAACATGTTTTGAACGCACGTGATATGGTAGTTTTACACATAGTAAACCTCCCGAGCAAATAATGCACATTGGTGGGGATGGACTTTGGTCATGGTCCCTTCTATGCATCCATTTTTACACATTGAGAGATAAGTGTAAGCATAGTTCATCAGAAGACACATACAAAGCTTGTTGCCAGTTATGTGTCATGAATATGCTTGTGTTTCTATACCTATGTATCCTGATTCCTCACTGTAATCAATTTATGCATCTAGTTTAATGAAGTTATCTTTTCAATATAGATGCTTTCAATGTACATCCACACTAATCCAATGGTACACACATAAAGACTAGAGATGCCACCTCTGTTAATGCAAGTAGCGATATGTGCATAGGAAAACAAACACATTTACATATACTTGAAAACAAAGAGAAAGCCTGCAATGAAAACGTACAATGGAGAAGTTTCCATTCATAAAAATCCCTTCACAAATTCAACCCTAACTCAAGTGCGCAAGCTATGGAAGCTTTTAATGTTCATCCACACTAATCCAAAAATACACACATAAAGACTAGAGAGGCCACCTCGCTTAATGCAAGTAGGGAAGGAATGTGCATAGGATAACACACATATTCATATATACTTGAAAACAAAGAGAAAGAGATAATGAAAAAAAAGAAGAAGTGTCCATTCATAAGAATTCTTCACAAATCCAACCATAACTCAAGCACGTGCAAGCATGCAAGCTTAAGCATGTGAGCTCTAGGTTGAAGGTAGAACAAAAGGCTGCCATTTTGCAACTCAAGGTGGCCCCGCATTGCATGGCAACTGCTTCACCAACCATTGCATGTTTTCCATACTCGGCCAAATCTTCAAAATTAGCACATAGGGCTTGCTTATGAATTGTCCAAGCGGACACTAACAAAGCTAATTATAGGTATATCCTGGGAGATATGAAATCACAACTTGGAGCTCACTAGATCCCAAAAATGAAGTAAAGATAGGCCTAGGGGTTGAAGTGGCTGCTGGCACTCGCACACCCACTTAAATGATCAAGGATTTACATTTGAATGGGCACGCTTCAGAGAGTTTTGAGCTATAACTATACAAATCATTGGCATTTTCACATTTTTTAATGCTTTCTTGCAAGAGATTGAAAGCACCTAAATCATCTCAACTGGTTTTGGCTACTACACATGGCAAGGAAATTCTATAGCTAGCCTTATCATAGACACGGATTCACACAAAGCGCTTTTGCATTTAATTTCAATCTAGCTAAATTAGCAATTCACAAAATTTATTAGCGTTTGTCCAAAGGGAAAAAGAAAGCTTCCTATTATACTGTCTTGATTCATATCCATCTTCCTTCAAAAGTGTGATGAGAAACCTCTTGAGGCTAGATGCCTTCATTCTTTGTCAACTCAAATTATTTGTCATCGCTCTTCAAATCCACAACATTATTTTGTTCATGATCTTCAGGAAGAAGCTTTCCATGTATTGTATGACATTTCTACATTCAAATATAGAATGCTTTTAGAGCCCCCTTCCAATCACAATCTTGAAAAGACAAAATAAAGACAAGGAGATTGATTACCTCAAAAATAGTAGCTTGCACAGTAGCACAATCTTCATGTAGTTGAGAGATATTATGCGTAAGGTAGACATTGTGCTTACATATAACATTCAATAGCTCAACAGTATTAGGTTTTTCATGGCTCCTAAAAGGAAACAACAACTCCTCCCAAGCAGGACGCGGTGTCAACTCTCCTGAACTTGCCATTTGCTCATCTGATTTTACTTGTAGCTCTGAGAGGGTTTTTTGCAACATAGAAACCTTCGCTTTCACAAAACCTAGCTCCTCTTTGGGCACACTAATCTCTCTCTCACACACACACAACAGGAGTTACTGTAAGAATCTTAAACAATGACCTTACAAAATGAGAGCTTAGCTTGAAAACAAATTTGGCAAAAGCCAACTTGGTGATCTCACGTGCTTTCATTATTCAACCTCCAAACAACTAGACCTAAGCAAGCATCTTTTTTATCCTTTTTGCATGCAATAATAATTTACAACAATCCTATAGGAGAGCACCATAGTTCACCCTACAAACCAACACGTACATAAATTATATTAGGCAAAGAAGAAGGGGTAGAAAACTATAGCATTATACTTTACCATGAAACACTTATTCAAAAAAAACACTTAGTGAAAGCTTCCAAACTTATGATATAAACTTACAAGTTTGTAGCACCATAAAATTTTATGGTTCATCAATACATTTCCAATAAATTACAACATTTCAAGGGCTTTGATACAAACTCAAGAGCTAGAAAACTTGAATGAAGTAAAGTTTGGTGTATATGCCAAAGGTATGTCTAAACAATTCTCGACTTATTTCTTGAGCAAGAATCTACAAAGATGCTTCGGAAAAAAGGAGGGCACATCGCGCGGAGAGAGAGAGAGGAAGAGCGATGACAGAGGAGGACTCGGATGTGCAAAAAGGGAATTTTTTTTGTGTGCTTTGAGGAAAACTTGCATCGCTCTCTCTCTCTCTCTCTCTCTCTCTCTCTCTCTCTCTCTCTCTCTCTCTCTCTCTCTCTCTCTCTCTCTCTCTCTCATGGCGCGAGCCAAGGCCCAAGCTACAGACGCCCCCGCAATCCTGCCTTGTGGCGGCTATGCCATGACCTATACCGCTGCATCGTCGCCTGCTACTCGACGCTCGGTACCGTCCGTGTGCCCGTGTGACCTCAGTGTGCACTGTGTGCATTATGAGCCTGAAATCTAGTGAAGATTTCAGCAGCCAGCTTATAAATTGAGAGTAGAGCCAATGTATGTCAGAGTCAGACTGGACGTTTCTGCAAAAGTCGTCATAGAGCAAAATCTACATATGATGCTTGAATTGTACAGATACGTTTGAAAGGTTTTCAAACGGCACGCGTGTTTTTGCGGGGAATATACACACGGTCTCTCTATCTGTCTCCAAAGAAGCGGCCGACATACGCGTGCCGGAGGGCGTGCTGTTCCGTTGCAAGACTGCTCGAGTAGGAGCTGCTGTGGCCAGCGCTGTAGGTACCTGCGGTTAAATTTCGAGCGCTAGTGCCCTACGTGACACTAGCAGATGCCGTTGATTTACAAAATGTTGAGCTTTTTAATGGCAATGGTTGCTGCCACATAGGCAGCAATGCTCGAAATTTATCATCGCCCCTGTCGTTGTGGGTGGTGGAGACATTGATACCAGTTTACTAGGTCGAGTGCATAAGTTCTTGAGAAAAGAGACTGTTGTCGGGATAAGTCTAGTAGAGAGGGGAGGCAGCGTTTACCACTTGCACTTTCAAATGGTCATACACATGTTGGCTAGCTCTTTAATCGCCATAAACAAGAAAGTGAAAGCTTACTTCGGATGGGATAAACACAATCCGGCTGGAGGGAACTTATTGTGCCGAGCACTGAGGCAAATACGTCCGAGGGAATGGTGGGGTATTGTATGAAGGATAGCCGTAAACCTCACTTTTTCAAAAAGTGGAGCACAACGTAAGTACGAATGAAATAAACGAAGGAATCGAATTGTACAGCTTGTATGGAGTGGATGACACGAAGAACCGCATTTGCTTGACACGAAGAAATATCTTCCACCATGCATTGATGTACTAGTGATTCCAAATGCGACATCCGTTCGGGAATGACTTATTGAGCACGTTGCACATGATGCTCTACAGTGGTAAATATTATCCCTCGGCGGCGTGGATCACTCCCTACCAAGGGCGAGGAATGAACTTGAAGAAGATGAAAGCTCTTTGGAGGTGCATAACATTTCCAGCGTCAACTACATACCAAGATGTTATAACGTTGTCTGTGGAAGATGATTCATACGGAAACAGCCATCCGAGGCTGGATTGGTTCATATCTTGCTGGAAGGACATTGAAGAGTAAGCTAATATAATACCGCTTTTCCCAAAATGTGTTTGTGATTGCGCATGACGACCTACACTTTTCTTGGTGAAGGAAGGAGCTGCCTGGCATGAACATGACAGACGAGCAACACGCAGATATTAATGAAGCAACTAGTCACGTGGAGACATGGGGAGCGATGAAAGGCCGCCAAAGATAGGGAATGCCTATATGCCTTTGGTGCATTGAAGCGAAGCAACCACTATTGCATCGTACTGTGTTTCATGATTTTGACGAATAAAGTTTGCCATATAATTGATTATTGCTTGGTTGATAGTGAATGTATGTGCATTGCAATGGATGAAGACAGCCAGCCAGTGGACTTGAACGACACACAAGCGGAGGAGTCGACAAACGGCAGCGACGCAGGGGTCAATTAGAGACTAGGAGAAATCATTGTCCAGATGATTTGGAAAGAGCTTCATGAGCGCCGTAGCGAGGGAAATGAAACATTTAAGTCACATGTCTGTAATTTAGTGGAGTCCTTGCGTAGATCTGTAGATGAGTACCACTTGAATGCGACAGATGTACAAATTTGTGAGTTAGAGTTAGAGCAGCAGGTAGCGGGCCATGAAAGTTCGGTTGAGCAACTTACTATAAGCTTTTCAAATAGCATTTCTGAGATGAACGTTCGGTTAAGCAAGTTGAATGCCCTTATTATAAAAGTTTTCAAATAGCATGACAAGAATGTGCCTGTAAAAACCAACATATCCCCTTGGTGGGTATCGATATATGCTCAGGAATCTTACCTTCAAACGAATTTACTTTATATTAAGTAAGTAAGTAGGCTTAAAGTTGTTGGTTCAAAAATTTAGAAGGCAAAATGCACTCAACCCACTTGAGTGCGCCTGCGCCGCTTGCGTCTGTAATGATTGATCATTTACATATAAAGGGACACACTTAAAAGTGCTTCACTAAAATCAAACAAAGAGACACATCTCATTTTTTTTTCATTTTCAATCCCTCGTTCTGGTAGAAGCTAACCTCTTGCAAGACATTGGAAGGAGTTGTACTCTATCGGGTGTTTTTGTCCTACTGAAGGGCAAGGCAACTTTTGTAGCTAGCTCAAGTTCTAGAGAAGGTCTTCCACATAAGATTTTTCTTTTTGTCTAGATTGAATTAAAAGCTTTTGCCTTTTGAATTCAATATAGCAAGATTATTGATTCACACATTTATTGGCACATTGTATGTATGTGTCCAAAGGGCATAACACATCTTCTAATGCTATTTTCCCAAATCATCTTTTTTTTTTTTTTTCATTTAGAAGAGTAGTGTATTGTACCTCAATTTGTTTTTGAATAAATGCATCCTCTCAAGGCATTTTTTTATAAAAGGTTTAGGAGCATTATTTAGTGTATTAATACTTGGTGCTGTGTCCAAAAGAAAGACGTGAGGAAAATGGGACGACTTTAAGAACCCCTAATTTTAGGAAAGTGGGTGTTGAGGACCTCCAATAACTAAGAGAAAAGATCTCCAAAAAGAGGCCGAGGCAGACGCGTAGCTAAAAGTGGAGGGTATCTAAAGTTAACTATGTGAAGAAAAGAGGCGTGGGAGATGTGCAACGAAAATTAGCAACACATGAGACAGAGAGCCAAAAATAATTTTCTAAGATGAATGTCCCTCAGAGTCCTATATAAGGGGTAGAGGGCAAGCACAAAATAGGGAAAAAATGAGAGAACTATGTAGCAAAACTTCTAGCAACAGCAATAACATACCAAGCTCGCAATCCCACGATTCACCGTCTCTCCACACGACTCTGACTAAAGCGGTGACCAAGGAATATTCTTTAGCACGCGGCTATGAAGGCTTCATTGACACCATTGGCTATACACGAGGGATAATTGTTCACTCAAAATCAAAACTTCTTAAACCTACTTAAGTAGTGTTCCAACCCGAGTAGGCCTAACCACAAAGTAACTAACTATTGAGTTAAACCTTTTTGTTGTCCTTAAATTCATTGATTTTTTGTGTCTACCTAAGCTAAAAGGTGAACGCATGAATTAGTGGTACCACTTTTAGTACTTTTTGGTGCTATCCTTTATAAAAAGTGGAGACACTAAAAGAATTAAAAAATCTTAAAAATTGTAAAACCCTATAATTTTAGATTCTACTTTTCAAAAGATATCTATTGATATATAACTTGTTAGTTTATTTTACATGTAAAACATGAAAAAGAGGTTTGTAACATGCTATTAAAGGACTATCCAAAACACCACTTCGTGATACATGCTTTTTTCCTAAAGCATCATTAGAATAAGCATATGAAGGAGTATTTAGAACTAATCAAGAATGCATACAAGTGGGTGTGTTATGGATGTAGATTTATTAATATAATATTTGATAATTAAGCAGCATAAATTTATATCCTATCTACCGAATAATCCCACTTGCCTTTACTTTTACTATTCTAGGTCCTCTACCTAAACTAGGTATCTTTTTTTTTATTATTATTAGATCCTTAAAATGTTTCCTTGTTTAATGGCTCATTCCTGGTTTTGATTGTCAAATGCATCAAATTCCTTGCTAGTCTACCGCATTTGCTTCATGAATTTGTAGTCTAGGAATTTTTATTTTTACAAAATCAGTAGCTATCATCTCTAGAATTGAAACAGAGCCCATGTTTAATAGAAAAAACTGACTCTAGTTTTTTAAAATCAACAACAACTTCAAATTGAACTAAAAGCACGTGAGGAGTTTTGCTCAATGAAAGGCTTAGAGCTATATAGCTGAGGATTCAAACCAGTGAGTTAAAAGAAGAAGAAGGAAATCACTTGCCTAAAAAAGAGGAGCAAGGGCACTTAACAAAAGAATGCACTGGCTCTATTGACTTTAGTGAAACCATGAGTTTGCAACCTAAAGAGCTTCAGAATGAAAAGACTGACTTGCCAAGCATGGGTAAGAGCTAAGTATACTAAGCGATAGTAATAAAGAAGAAATTTCCATCAAGCACCATCCATTACCACGCAAACCACCGGGTTTATGACAAACTAAGGCTGAGTGTTAAGATAACTAATGTGGGTTAGTCTGTCATTCTGGAAAAGAATACAAACGGCTTAGCCGGAGATGGAAATAGCACTTACTTAATATTGCTTTACTGAAGTTCTTTAATTTAGCTATCGCATGCATGTTATACTTAAACAAATAAATCAAACCCTATCAAAGCAAACTTTGCAAATCAATGGTAACGTGGTGTGTTTCAAAGATAAACATAATAGCTAGGTTACCTAAACAGGTAAGGCATCCCAAAAATCTTTAACCATAGTAACAGAATGTAGTTACTATTCTTTAAATCCTTTATTGATACGGGAAAATTATGCTTATCTTTAATTAGCTTGACCGCTCAAGCTTTCCCCTAGAAATCCCTTCGCTTGCATCTTGGCATTGGCTGCTTGGGCTTTCCCCCACCCCAAAGCATAGCTTGCAAAGATGGTGCTTTATACCCTTTAATTACACGGGCTAGCAAAATCCAACCATTCAAACAATGAACCGAATGTAGTAGGATGGGGCATATCTCTTTTAGTAAACAAAGGGTGCATGCATGCTATCAAAGCTTGTAAGAGGTATTAGTATTACCCCTGTCAATATGAACAACAATTCTAAGGGAAAAGAGACATAATTATAATCCATGATCTATTCCCCGTGACACAAGCAAAACTCTACTCTAGCCCAGTCTATGACAAAAAGTCATATACATGGTCCTCTTTATTGGCTAGATACTAATTTCATAAGCACAATCTGAGATACTTCCTTGTTTATGCTTCTTAAGCAACATGAAATAATGTCAAAACACGCTTATAAAGAATGTACACGTTTATCTGCTTATATGCTTTAATTCAAAATTGATGCCATACGAAGGCTGCTAGCATTTATCCACACCTTAATGCTATGTAGAAGGTGCTATTTTAATCTGCTTTTTACCCTTTCCCATCTTCTTTCAATTTGCACTTTTCATTTTAGGACTCAAGCAGGAATTTCATTGTGATGTTTATATATAAGCTTAGCGGGTGCGACTTGAATCTAGTCATTAACATGCGTGGTCTCCATTTATTAGCAAGCTCATGGCGCTCAACTCATTCTATGCCTTCACAAGTTTATGATAACATTGGCAATATTATGAGCCAAGCAATGTTCCTAATTGGCATTCACTCTGTCTTTGCTCTGCTGCGGGAGCAGAACATCAATAGACTCAAACACGGGAGAGTAATAATCCAAAGTTTCCACAAACCTGACCAAAAATGGCATTGTGTTGTGTTGGCATCTTGCTTCACCGGAGTAAGTACCTTTGGATTCATACTCTTGCATATTCTTATAATGCGGTCCTAGGATTATCTAGGCAAACACTTTCATCCGGCATATGATGCAATTGTAGAGCAAAATTTATGGCCAAGGCCTCTTCAACCTTCCTTTTGATCATGGAGGCTTGCAAATTGCAAAGAATAAATTGTGGTGAACTCCAACCTCATTTTTATAGCCAACGTCCATGCCTCCCAAAGGATAAGTGTGAGCAATAGGATCATTAATAGTACTAATATGCACACATGGGGGACCTCCATGCTTGCTCGCCAAAGTGTGTATAAGAGAGAACCAGTGTGTTCCTTGATCAGTTTGAAAATGAAAGACATGAACCATGAGTTCCTCTCTAAATGCTTCAGTAATTGCATCATTTGCTGCCATAAATGCAATCCAGATGTATGGGCATATTTTAGAAAGTTTTTGGATAGATAAATTTATTTTAATAGCAAAAAACACCTGCATTTTAATACCTTGTATATAGTGGACCTAGAGGCAGGAAGTCTAACCCTCGTACTGGCGAATCATCTACTGGTCTGTTTTTACTTAAGATTTGGCTTGGCTTTCCTGGCTCCCAAAAGGACCCGTGAAAATTAGCATCCAAATGATGATTTCAATTCAAAGAGGGCCAGGGCCACTCACGACCATGAGGTTGGCCCGAATATAGCAAGCCTACGGACGAGAGTGTTCATGCCTCTGAGCCTCATCAGATTTTGAATCAGTCACATGTGGGTCTTGGTTATAAATTAAGTTTAGAAGTAGCCTAAGTTTTTTTAAAGTTATAACATTGTATCCATTAAGGAGTAGATAGGTACTTAGGAAATATTAAACTAGCTAAGAACAAAAGGTTACCAAGAACATCGTGCATTTGTTGTTAAACAAAGAAAGAAATGTTTTGGTCATTCTTATTGAGCTAGGAGAAATCTACTTTATCATCCTTAAGACAGCTTGTCTGAAGACACCTCCGATTCCTTGGTGAATAAGGATGGCTATAAGGCCAATTTTAAGTCGGCAACCCCCATGAACGATGAGTCTCTACTTCATCATGTCTTGAAGTTTGTACATAAGTTAGGATAGGGAAACGCTTGACTGTATGGGAAACTTGTTTGGTGTATGGACGTCCCAAACTCTTTGGTAATATTTTTTCACCCCAAATTATTAATAAGAAATAGGTGCCGTTTTTCACCCTTAGGTGATCTTGAGACAAGAAGAGTACTCATCATGGTTACTCTAGTTAATGTTTTGGTTGACAATACCTCGTCTTAAGTTTAAAGATGTAGTTTGATAACTGTTTTCAATACTTCTTTTTAAGAAACCATTGTTACCGGAAATTAAAAGGAACCGTTATTTTAAGTGTTCAAAGAATGTGATAGTAATTAGAAAACTAAGGTTGTCAATCATGGATGGGTGGGCATGATTAGTCAGATAACTATCCATCCTTGTGCATCAACGTCTAGTAAACTTCTTTAGTGAAAGAGGATTCTACCAGTGGTTGTCCCCTCACTCATGTAGAGAGAAAGAAGCATTGGAAGAGATTCATTGACCCATTTGTAGAGATTATAAGGTCGAAAGAGTTTTAGGTCTTTTAGAATTTGTCTCGTTCCTGCTTGCGAGACAAGACTAGGTCTTTCTCTAGGGCTATGGTCCCAAGCCATTGCCAATGAGAAGGGGCAGTTCCTTGGAAACTTAGTTTTTATTAGGCTTAGAGACCTGTCAAGGACCCCATCCCAATTGTAGGGTTGGCAGGTTGAGAACATCTCACTTTGTATCAAAGCATGTGTTAGTTGAGATCCTGAACCTAGGTAAAGTTTAAGATATTGAGGTGAGATAAGGTGTCTTTGAAAATTTCAATTGTGATGTATATACCTAAAAACAGAGAGAGAAAAAAAAAAGAGAGACTATTTCCCTATCAATGCAGGAAGACTTCCACCATGTTTACCACACATTCATGGTTTTCAAGTTTCAACATTATGTTCATGAAGGCATGCATATCTCGATTCTATTCAATGCAAAAAAGTGTGATGAAATGGTTAGACAGGAGGACAATACTATATTAGAGAGTTTGAGACTTTAGAGACACTTTTGGAATCACCACTCTTTAAAAGATTTGTCCATATGGACAAATCTCAAACTATTTTTTAAGGCCAAATCCTTCCACAAGGTAGTACTTGAAAAGCTCTTTCAATCCATGCCCTCAAATCTTTCACTAAGATTTAGCCATGTGGTCAAATCTTAAGATCATTTTGAAAGTGGAAATTGAGAAATTCCCAAATTCACTAATATGGTGTTCTTGGTTTTCTCCTCCCACTTGGAGGATCAGCTGGTTAGGATCTAGTGGAATCTTCTTCATTGATGCGGGAGAGTTAGGAGGCCTTGCACATAATTTGAAGAAGCTCAAGTGTACTGAAGTACTTGAATTCTACTTCTTTATTGGAACAGAGAGACAAAAATGAAACCATTACAGTAGATGGTGTTCAAGTATCTCAAAATCAATAGGTGTTTGATCTTGGGGGGTTCACCGTTCAGTACCCCTATATAATGTGCGTGGGGTATTAAAAAAACCCCTCTTTTAAGATGTCTAAATGAATAAAATGGCCTCTTATTTTTTGGTTTTTTTTCAAAATTGAAAATAAATTAAAAACCCCTTATTTTAATTATCTCTATTAAATTGCCTAAATTTCTTGCATTTTAAAACCACTCCTTTCAAATTCAGGTTATACATTAACATGATTGTTGGAATTAGGGTTGCAGAGAAACGCACACAGCTTGGAGAAGACAAAGGAAGTTCAAGGCACACAATAGAGAGTGTGTTACTTAGTGTGCAATGGAAAGATAGATAGCCCTAGAGTGATGGGCGTATATACAATGCTCGGAGGGAAAAACCTCCTAAAGAGGGAAAAAATGCCCCGGCGGTCCTAGTGTGTTTACACACATCACTACCACATGTATATGGTAACAAATCCCCCCTAGAGTGATGCGGTGAACGAGAGCTGGCACATGAGTAAAGGGAAGTGCCATGCCCTGAGGACATGATCAATCCACAAAGGGGAGTAAGCCCAAAGCTTTGCGGAAAAGCTTCAAGCTTCTCATGAGACAATGCCTTTGTGAAAAGATCTGTAAGGTTGTCCTGTGTTGGCACATAAGCCAAGCTGATCTCTTCTTCTGAGAGCCTCTCGATGACAGTGGTAATGCACCTCAATGTGCTTTGTGCGAGCATGAAAAATTGGGCTCCTCGCAACTGCCAATGTGCTCTGACTGTCAGTGTAGATAGTGTTAGCAGGGTCCTGTCCAACACCCAAATTAGCCATAAGGCGTCTGAGCCATACACACTCAACCGTAGCTATGAAGACTGCCCTGTACTCAGCCTCACAACGCGAAGTGGCCACAGTAGGTTTCTTCTTGCTCAACCATGATATACATGAACTGCCGGGCATGAAACAAAAACCACTTGTGGACACTCACGTGTCAAAACAACCAGCCCAATCTGAGTCCGAAAAAGCATGTAAGTCTGGCGGCAATGATCCCCCCTTGGGATAAAACAAGCCAAGATGTAAAGTGCCACTAAGGTAGCGGAAAATCCTCTTGACATTGTGCCAAAGCTTAGACCCTGGGCTATGCATAAATCTGCTGACCTGTGAGACTGCAAATTGAATATCTGGCCTCGTGTTGCATACATAAATGAGGCAGCCAACAGCAATTTGGTAAAGAGTGACATCAGTAGGATCGTCAGCATCATGTAGACTCAACTTCAAACGTGTTTGGATGGGATTGGTAATAGGTTTGCAATCCTCAAGTCCAAACTTACATAGCAATGTCTCTATGTAACTTTTTTGACACAAGACAATACCACCATCACAATGCTTAAACTGTATACCCAAGTAATGATGCAACAGCCCGAAATCTTTCATCTTGAAAGTAGCATTCAAATCAGCCTTAAATTCAGCAATATGTGTCTCATTTGGTCCAGTGATCAGCAAATCATTGACATAAAGAACCACAATGAGAAGTACATCACCCTCACACTTTACATACAATGTGCTTTCTGTTGGATTCTTACAAAAGCCTTAACAAAATGAGTGTCAACTTTCTCATACCAAGCACGAGGAGATTGCTTCAACCCATACAAAGCCTTCGTACATATGCACACTTTATCCTCTTGTCCTTTTATGACAAAACCGTGAGGCTGCATTACATAAACTTCCTCAAATATGTCACCATTCAAGAAAGCAATAACAATGTCTGATTGATGTACATCCCAACCAAAATGAGCTGCCAATGCACATAGAAAACGCACAGTAGTCATACGACAAGTGGGAGCAAAAGTCTCTTCATAATCTATGCCTTTTTGCTATGCATAACCCTTTGCAACAAGTCGAGCCTTATGGCGATCGATCTCACCATCCATCTTGCGTTTCAACTTGTAAACCCACTTCGTACCAATGGCCTTTTTGCCAGGAGGCAAATCACATAAAGTCCATGTGTCATTTTCTATAAGTGCATCATATTCTGATTGCATGGCAGCCATCCAATTTTTTGAATTCTGTGCTTCATCAAAAGATAGAGGCTCCTCAGCATCATGTAAGCTAGACAGAGCCAAAGCATAACAATGTGATGCATAAGATGCATGGCGAGAGCCTGAACGAGTACGACTAGACAAAGGTGCATCCAGTTTACTGTCACGCAAAGTGTGCACCAGCCATTTTGGCATACCTCTAGCCTGCTCATTTTCAGCCCTTTCCTCATCAAGTACGTCATGTATATCTGCATCAGTAATAGGATGATCTGTAACATTTTTAGAAACCCCCATAGGCTGTACATTTGCCTCATTGGAACTTACATTTATATTTCCACCACTGAAAAGAGGCAACAAAGTGTCATAAATGTCCTGTGAGCTTACATTACTGTCTCTAGTACATGACAGCAAGGGCTGAACAGAATCTTCCACAAACACTACATCCTGTGAAACTAGAATACGCTTTGTTTGCGGATGATATAACCTATAACCTTTGCTTTCAGCACTATAACCAACAAAAATACATTTGACAGCCTTATCATCCAATTTTTTGCGTTGTGTTTGTGGCACCAAAGCATATGCCAAACAGCCAAAAACACGCATGTGCTCAATAGAAGGCTTTCTATCATGCCATGCTTCATATGGAGTAATAGACTGTAAAGCTTTTGTAGGACACGTGTTAAGTACATAAGTGGCACACATGATGGCCTCAAGCCAAAAAGAATGCGGCAAAGCTTGACTTTTGACCATACATCGTGCCATTTCCGTCAGTAACCTATTTTTCCTCTCAGCAACACCATTTTTCTGAGGTGTATAAGGCATTGTACATTGGTGTTTTATCACACGACTAGCCAAAAATGCATTAAATTCATGAGACATATACTCCCCCCCTCGATCGGAATGGAGGGTGCCCATAGTACATTTCGAGACATTTTCAGCCATAGCCAAAAATTGCTTGAAGCACATAAAAACTTCGGACTTCGCTTTAAGCGGAAATACTCGTGCATGCTTGGAGTAATCATCAACAAAAGTCACAAGTAAAGGTAATTGCCCAAGGACGGAGTTTGCATGGGCCTACAAACATCACTATGCACAAGTTGCAACTTGCATGTGGCCCGAACTGAACCATCCTTTGGAAACTTAGAACGCTGCATCTTACCCAAAATACAACCTTCACAAACATGTTTGACAGGTGCTTCAAGAGGCGGCAAAGAAGCAACCATATCAGATTTATGCAAAGGCAGCAAACTGGCAAAATTCAGATGACCAAAACGTGCATGCCAAAGTTTTGCATCTGAAATAGCCCTTGAATCTGCAACAACATTTGCAAAATTTTGTCCACACTTGTCATACAAAGTGAGCTTGTACAACCCACGACACAAAAGGCCAGATGCAACAATTTCATCACCAAAACTGAGATCATAAATTGTACATCTGTCATCCACAAATTTGACTACAAGTCCAAGTCTAGCAAGTGAGGATACAGACAAGAGATTCTTCTTGATCCCAGGTACATAAAGTGCATCAACAAGTGTGAAGGAACTGCCATTTGCAGCAGTAAGCACAATCGTTCCAACTCCCTGAACCGGATAAGAGGAATTGTTGGCACAAGTGACTGAATTTTCATGAGGGACAAAATCGAGAGAGGTAAATAATTCACGATGTGAGGTAATGTGCTTTGTAGCATCACTGTCGAAATACCACACATGTGAATCTGCAGCAGCTGACAAGCATGCATCATGGACAGCAGGATTGTGAGTGCACTTTGCCCTAAAAGCCCATTCTGCATCAACATCAGTAACACAGTCTCCTTTCACAGAAGACTCAACAATGGCTGCATTTGTAGTGGAACCAGCATTTGCAGTGGAACCACCCTCTTTCTTCTTAGCCTCTTTGGCCTTCAACTTAGGACACGACTTGATCAATTGATCATTAGCTTTACAATAATGGCAACACATTTTGTTTTTTCCCTTATCACCAGAATTGCCAGACGAAGTGGTGCCAGTAGAAGCATTGGGAACATAAATTTTGCCACTCGCAGCAGAACCATAAGAAGTGGTTGCATTGCTGTTACCACCCTTTCTTTGAGAAGCAATAAAAGCGTGTTCAACTGCACGCTGTCTAGTCTTGTTTTTTCTGGAAAGTGACTCTTGCAATAGCAATGTGCATAATGCATCAAACTTGACAACTTCTGGATTTCCTTGGGTCATAAGTCTCCAAGTACTAGCAAAAGTCTGGTAAGAATTTGGTAAGGCATCAAGAACAGCCTGCACAAGGGAACTGTCTGAAATGACTTCACCTGTAGAAATAAGCTGCTCATTGATATCCTTGACATAGCAAAGAAAGTGTCCATATCATCTTCCTCATGCATAATCTTTGACTCGAGCTCTTTACTGAGCAAAGAATTTTAGTCTCATTGCGGCTTGCCATAAAGACCTGCTAGAATATCCCAAGTCTGTTTTGCAGATTTTGCTGAACGGATGTGAGGAATAATGGTGCGCTTCACAGACAACGCAATCAATGCATGAGCCAGCGAATCCTTTACATCCCAACGAGCTTGTTCTTCCGTAGGCAAAACAACTCTAACAGCAGCAAGACCTGCAACATCCTCAACATCGCCTACATCCTCAGAACCAGGATGTATATGAATGCCCTGCACAATATTCCAGACGCCCTTTGACACAAGAACGTGTTGCATCATATAATCCCACATAGGGTAATTATCCCCATCCAACCTATCCTCAACAGCAAACATCTTGAACACATCTTGTTGTTGTTGTGAGCCATGGTAAATGCTGCACCTGATGTGAAAACTGCCCAAAAATAGGAGAAACGGAGTGGGAACAACACGTTCTATATAGCCCAAACCGTAGAAGACTATAAGGTACCTATTATGAAGAAAACGGCACTGACAAAAATTCTGCACAAATGATGAAATTGCCTGTGCAAACCTGCCTGTAGTGGAAACGGAGGCCGAAATGAGCCGGAATAAAAAATCTAAGCTGTGTGCTGGAGCAGCTGGCGACTAAGCCCGAGAGGACGCAACCTGCTCTGATACCAATTGTTGGAATTAGGGTTGCAAAGAAACGCACACAGCTTGGAGAAGATGAAGGAAGCTCTTGGCACACAATAGAGAGTGTGTACTTAGTGTGCAATGGAAAGATAGATAGCCCTAGCTAGAGTGATGGGCGTATATACAATGCTCGGGGGAAAAAACCTCCTAAAGAGGGAAAAAATGCCCCGGCGGTCCTAGTGTGTTCACACACATCACTACCACATGTATATGGTAACAATGATTACATAGTGCACCCTCCGAGTGTTTGATCAGCTGTCCAAAGTGATTTACCAAGGCAGGATTAAATCCATGGGTGTAAGCCCAAGTTTTAGAGGGCTAAAAGATGTTGTATCTTTTGATCCTATGACGGACCCATCCATAGACCACATGATTCTAATATAGGACTATTGTTACTCTCATACCTAGTAGGATATTCATGGTTTATATCACTCTTAATTATACATACTAAGGTTTTCATGGGTATTTATAAGGCTGTTTTACTTAGTGCTTGGCAATTGTTTTCATTTAGTGCGAATTTTTTTTTTTGTAAGAGATAAGTTTGAAAGCATACACAAAGTAGATCTTCATTTAGTACTAAACCTCACTATTAAATCCCAAGGTAATACTCGTATGGATAGATTTTACACAGTTACAGAAGAAAAAAAGTTATTATTAAAACAAGTCCAACCTTCCACTTTCAAGGGAGAAGGACCCAACCTTGAGTGTGATGTTGAAGCATGGATTAACGCCATTAATAACTACTTTCTGGCAACATGAGTTGCTCACGAGAATCAAGCTATGCTAGGTACATTCTGCCTAAGCAAAGATGCTAAAATTTGGTGGAAACAACATTGTAGAGACGATCCCACTAGTAGCCTATCTAGGGAAAAGATAAAGCGGGCAATTAAAGAATACTACCTCCCTTCTGCACATCATGCTATTAAGATGAATGAATTTTTTCATCTACACCAGTTAGGACTTTCACTGGAAGAGTATTACACCAAGTCTGTGTCTTTACAATGCTATGCTCTCAAGATGACAACAAAGCAACATATTGCCAATTTTTGTAAAGGTCTTAATAAACCCTTAAGCACGCACGCGCCTTGAAGCTATGAGGCCAACATCAATTCAACATGCCCTTCTTAGAGAAAAACCTCTTGCAGCCAAAGGAGTTACCCCTATAAGAAACTATAATAGTTTCAATAACTTTAGATGAAGATCTAGGGAAACTTTCAACCAAGGACAACAATGGGATGTAGCTCCTACAGTAAACTTGGGGCATACCTTCCCAAACATTAGGTGCTATGAATGCAATTAGATTGGACACTATAGAAATAAATGTCTAAAAAAGCAAAATCTTGGAAGTTACCGCCAAAGCCATTCCTCAAACTCAGATAAATAAAGGGAACAATCAAATAGGAGGCAAAAATGGAGGACGTGGTAGAGGAAGAAGAAGATAAGCAAGAGCTTACAAAGCCGTGGAAGAACCAACTTTAATGAACGGGGAAGATGAAAGAGCTACTCGATTTGCGACAGTTAACAACCATAGAGATCGACAAGAATAGGCAGTAATGTGAACCAGTACAAACCAATAATGTGAAAACTTTGCGTCACTTATATATATTATAATAGTACACAAATTTTTTTCCCAAAATGCTTAAGGAATCTAAAGTTAAGTTAGTGTTCAATCAAGAAATTAAGGGGTAGAACTAGCAAATAGAAAGAAATTCTCTCCCAATTCTGAGCTAGGAAGGTAGAATTCAAACTTGAAGAAATCCCCCCACTAGCAAGAATCTATGATGGCATCTTAGGAATGGACTTATTATCTAAAAATCAACACACATTCCTTGTACCCAGGATAGTTTTTCTTTGAAAATGACCTAGATATGAAAGTATTAGTGCAAGTGACTAATAGGAAGCCAAAAACTCTACATAAGATATCTCTTAAAACCCTTTACTTATTTTTGGTCGACCAAGTTACCGCACATAGGGGGCACCCATGGTGCAGTGGTGGTAGCTTGTGTCGAACACAGATTGATAAAGCTAGGATGTATAATACTTGGCGAACGTCGTTTGCCAGTTAGGCCGAGCATGTTCATGTGGGCAAGTTGGATATATGGATCTTTTTGTTTATATGGAAGAGATTTGACTTGGTTTTTGAGTTGATATACTTGTTTTGTAAAGCATTTTAAGATCGGCTCAACACAGAGAGTTTCTTAGATAAATTGGATAGTAAATAGTTAGTAAAGCCAAAAAGGAGTTATGGAGTTTCAAACCAAATGATATTCTTGAAAAAGAGATAAAGGACTATTAGAAATGAAGTAATTAAGGAGCATCTAGTTATATGGAAATGTGATTCCAATGAAAATGCTACATGAGAACTTTAAGTTTTTCTTTGTCAAGAATTCCTTAACTTCGGTTGAGATTATGACATCTCAAGTTCTTAACTTGGGGTGATTGACTGATGTAGCCAATTGGAAAGACTGTTGTTGACTCTCTCTCTCTCTCTCTCTCTCTCACTCACACACACACACACACACACACACACACACACACACACACACACACACACACACACACTCAATAGCAAGATGCTATCTCTCATGAGCATTGTGTTGTAACTCTTTACATCAATAAAAGAAATACCAAAATGTGTGTCCATTTAGGGACCAATATTGCATAGGAGGAAACTTTGCCTCTCCATCTCTCACAATCCCATCTCTATCTCCCAATCTCTCTATCTCCTAATTACTATGTCTAAGTGTGCATTACCATGTGCTGAAATTCTGGTTCTCAAAGATGAAAACTACTATTTTGTTGTCTTGCACCACCAAGGCAGTAGGCCAGCCAATTACATAATGGTTGTAGCTTCTTCTCCAAATATTAATAGTGCATTTAATTTCATTCTCTCTCTATCTCTCTCTCTCTCTCTCTCTCTCTCTCTCTACCTACCTACCTACCTACCTATCTATCTATCTACTCAATTCAGCTATTTCAAAATTGTAATGTTTAGAAGTATCGCAATACTTGTAGTATACTATTTATTTCTCTCAATCTAGAACAAGTCCATGATTACAATTAGCAATCAAGTCCTACATGGCACAAGTAATAAATAAGTACCAAAATCCCTTTCTTTGTCAAACCTAATAGCAAGTCTCATAGTGTTAGCTTGACAAGTATGCCGATGCCTTCTTAGAATGAGAACATTAGTTGGATTCATATCACCCATGGAGACATAGTTAAGCACCTGTCAAAAGATTGCTTTTGAACTACGTCTAATTCAGTGTGAGCCTCTTGTAGCTCTTGCAACATGGACTTGTAGTTGTCTTCTAGCTTGGTGTAATTCTCTTTTCTTACCATCTATACACAACATTACACAAGTCTTACAACATGAAAAAAATTGAAAGCACTTAAGTCTTGAATACATAATTTTTTGTATGTAGTTTAAAAATACCAAGAGTAAAAAAAAACCTGCTCATATTGTACTTCGTGAGCTTTTGCTTGCTCAACCCTTGCTTTTTGCATTTTTCTTTTTAATTGCATCATCTCCTCTTGCAACGTCCTTACCTTACAAAGCAATAAAAACATCAATTTATAATGCTATTTAATCATAAAATACCTACAACTTTGCAAACCATAAATAGACAAAAGTATGTTTTCCACCTTTCGCTTCTAAATATAGTACAAATACAATCTTTCTCCATCTTTCCTTAGTACAACACATTATGACATCAACTCCATGTAATCTTCTTGACTTATCAAAGAAGCTGGAAAACCATTCAAGTTCTAAAACTTTTCTATACTTAAGCACCTTTCACAAAAGTGACATTTATTAATGCCTTAACACCACAAAGTTGGTTATACATATATTCAACAACCTGAAGCTATATATCCCTTACCTAAATTAAGCTTTACATTGAAGGACCTAGTGCGAGATTGAATTTAAATAAATAAACGAGAAGAAAAAAAACAAGAAAAGACACATAAAAGGAGGAATTCAAAGTACAACCCATGAACCTTAATGAGTCAAACTGCTGCTAAAGCTAGGTGCAGAGATGTGCAAACATTCTTATATACCTTCATAAAATAAAAAAAGACTGAACTTGTGAATTAAAAGAGGCAAAAACACTAACAAAAATACAAAAGCAAGGGACACGAGAAAACAGATAAAGAAATAACTAAATCACTTTATCTGATACTAAATAAAACTAGATAAAAACAAACCATTATTCACTTGACAATGCTTCAAGGAAAGGCATAACCTAATCAAGTTAATCAAGTTGAAGAAGCTTACTTGAGTAATCTTGACACAAGTACTCAACTTTAAACAAACAAGGATAAGGCATCACAAAGACTTAAGCCTAAAATTTAAACACCTCTAAAAGAACAAATTTTTAAATCCTTTAAATGTAAGCTAAAGACTAGAATTGAATTAAATACCGCTACATACCTACCTGGAAGAGGCAAACCATAACCTAAGTAGTACAAAAATGAAAACTTGACAATGTGTGACCTTAACTTTGCTGCTTCTCCAAACAAGAAGGATAAGACCATCACCTTTATCATGCATAGCTTGGACAACAACTATGACTTCCCTACTCACATCACCAATGCCAACGAGTAGATGTAGGTTTGTATAAAGTTCATTAATGATCTAAATGTACTTTATAGAACCAACGAACTAAGTTTCTATCACCTTTCGAAGGTGATGGGCATACTCAACCATGAATATTTGTAAAAACACTAAAGCACTTAAGATCTAAACAACAAATTAGTGATTACTAAGTCACATTACCCATACATCACATCCACGTGGCTCTATGTGCCTTATGGACATGCCACTACCAAGCCTTCAGAGCTAAGATATTTCAATAGAGACTATAAGACTTTGTTCACACCTTTGTGATCCGGGCTGCATGTCTCGACGAGTCCATCAGATTCGTTGTTGTCAGTTTGAAATCCACTTTGCGTAAATGTTATGTACAAGATGTTTGGCAATAGTTGCTACTTTTTGTAAATGTTATGTACAAGATGGTTGGCAATAGTTGCATCTCTCTCAAATGGCTCGCCCAATGGTAATGAGACTTGAGAGACGTGACTTGGGCTTATGGGATTTACGAGACTCGAACTAGCTATCTGGTCACTGGATTTGGAGGTAATTAAACATGTTTAGGTACCCCCCACACGAGAGGGGGTAATTTGTAAGATCAAAGATTTTAACAAACCATTTCATGGCCACACGTGAAAAAAAAGTAGTTATTTGGAAAAAGGGGGGGGGGGGGGGGGGGGGTAGAGCAACTACACCTCTTTTTTTCTTTTTTTTTTGTGGAGAGTAGAACTTTGAAATTACAACACACACACCCAACCCCCGTAGGTGAAGGCAACCCGACTCTTAAGGTGAGTCATCCCAACCGGGTTAGGATGGCCAATCCATCATTTGGACTAAGGGTACAGCCCCTAAGGGTGCAACTACACCTCTTTGAGGTGCAGTTGGCTCACCCCTCTCTTTGGTAAAAGTTAAATATCCTCATTGGGATTTTCTAAAAGTACATGGAAAACTGTGAACCTCTTTTAGATTTTCCAACTCTATGACGTGGACACTCTTCCCCATGTGGAGCTTTCACTTTCCTCTCCTCCAAAACATGAAAGGAAATGAATGAAGGTCTTTTTTAATTATTCTTCACCTTTATGACTTTACTTTTCCTGCCAAAAGAGTGAGTGGCCTTTTCTTTTACTTCCACAAGCTTGGCCTTTTCTTTCCTTCTTTTTTGTCATAGTGAAAAACTCTCTTCTCTCTCTCTCTCTCTCTCTCTCTCTCTCTTAAAACAGCTCGCGTGTGGTTGCATCAACTTTTTAAAGAGAGGGGGTAATTCCAACTGCAGCTGACAACAGGGAGCTAACAGATTACAGCTGACCCCCTCTCGTGTGGAGCCCTCTTACTTCGTTATTACTTGGGGCCTAAGAAGTTTCTCTTTAATGAAGCCTTAGCATGCTCCAAGTAACAGCCGTCATTTAAACACAACATGATCATACGCTATACATTAATTAACAGCTCGAATCCTCAATTGCACCAATATATTGCGTTGACTGCGACGTAGCAACAACATCCGTGACGGAAACTCCATCCTCTCATCGGGCTTTCGCGGCTGCACGACAATATTCTTATAAGGACGTTGTGAAGCTAACGTTCTCGACGACGTTGGCGGCCGGTCATTAGTTTTTTTTTTTTTTTTGAATAGATTGATACCCACCCCGCCAGCAAATTAACGGCTCTCTGCATCTCGGCAGTCTCTCAGCCTGCATCCATGGAGGTGGATCAGCTGTTGAAGCTGTACGCAGAGGCAAGCGGTTGACAGTCTAGAAGCTAGCTTTAATGTCATCGTCATTCAAACCTGATAAAACAACTACTTTAAAAATTTGCTGATATGGAAAGATTCGGGTTTTCAAACCAGGTGCTCCTCTGCGTGAAAGTATGAGAAGTTCTTGCAGTGGCCGCTTCTTGTTTTGAAAGTCAGCAGTTGGAATTGATTGCAAGGTATGCCCAGCATGATGGCGCATGGCTGTGGCAAAGAAGAACTGTTTTGAATATGCATAGGAAAGGCCTTTCACAGATGCAGCTACAATATACCCATGCTTGCACCTTGAAGGCCGATGGCTTTTTTTGCATACAATAAATCAGTTGTCAGAACGTTCCCAAAACTGTAATCAATCAAATAGCACATGGCTACGTCAATCAACTCTGACCACCAATGCGTTGACGTACTTGGTCGACATCAGGGAAAAAGTCATAGATATGGTGATCGAAGGATTCATTGAGAGCACTACCTCAAACCGGCTTTCTCGAGGCTCCCCTGGCATTGCCCTGCAGTTTTGGTGCGAAACCCTAAACCTGCAAAAAAACACAGTAGGCTGTAATTCTCTGTTTTTGATTGTTTTGGCCAGAGCAAGCATGCCTACGGTGTCTCAAGTGCTCCCGCACGTAATGGGACAGTTCCCTTTTGAAACGGACGAGTTTTCACGCAAGAAAATTATCTGTTTTTGCATCCTTCACAATGGAACTATGCGTATTTGTGGGAGATTAGCAATTAGCTAATCCGATTTCTGTACAGAAGGCTCTTGCCTTCGTAAACGCGCATAGAACCCCCAGAACTGTACATGGTCATCTGAGAAGCCCAACTAGTGGGGCATTACCATATGTGCAAAGGGGAGAGAAAGATGCACGAGAGTAAATCATCGCGCTACATAGAGCAAGGGAGAAGGCATGCTTTCCATTAAAGCTTCATCACCTGCACCAACTACTCACACACACTCTGTAGTCACTTATGAGCTGAAAACAGCCTCCTCTCTTGAAATGGGCGCCCCCTCTTCATGCTGACTTAGAAAATCGACCAAGAGCCACCATGTGTCCACTTTGCCTCTTTGAGTTAATTTCCTAGTACCCACCGACTTATAAGTGTAGCAATGGGGGCCTAAATGACTTTGAACTGAGCCTAGACATCCTTTTACTGTTCGGATTCCAGTGCCAACCGGCTCGACCAACTCATGGCGACAAGGCCTTCTCGTCTACAAATGAAACTCTCGGTCATTGGCCGTTTCACACTAGCCACACAATGTCTGGCCATTTGATACTTCAAAAAGAGGGTCCCAAAAATTAAATAAAAATCATTGGAAAGAAAGCAACAACTAAGGTTATCAAATGCCACATCCTCGTAACAGTAATTAGCAATTGCCACATCCTCGTGACATACTCTCCTCTTAAAATCGCAAGCATCCTCGATTGCATGCCATTGATGATCTTGTGTTGTTAGCACGTTTTTATCATCGCTTGTACTGGCAAGAAAGGTCATAACACATAGATACAAATGAATTAATGAGACCTTCATACGTTTGTCATTTTCATATATGATAGAAGTGAGCATTATACCATTAACACTTGAGAGCGATGCACACTTCTACACTACAAGAGGCTCTTCATATTAGCGACGCTCACACAGCGACGCTCAAAACAAAATTTCCCGGCGTCGCTATGAGCGTCGCTATAAGCGTCGCTATGAGCGTCGCAAATTTACAAATAAATTTGCGACGCTCATAGCGACGCTTATAGCGACGCTCATAGCGACGCCGGCTGGGGTAAAAAAATAACCGAGCGCGCCCAAAAACTCAGATCTCAGATCTGAGTTTTTCGGCGCCCTCAAGCAAGGAGCAAGTAACGCTCTCCCTCACACTCTCTCTCTCTCTCTCTCTCTCTCTCTCTCTCTCTCTCTTTTTCTTCTCCACACACACACACACACACACGAGGAGAGGAAGGAGAGCCAGGTATGCTCCTTCCCTTTCCTCATTCTCATGTTCCCTTCCCCTCTTTCTCTCTCCCTCTCTCTCTCTCTCTCTCTCTCACACACACACACATACACACACACATAGTGTTTTTGAGAGAGAGAGAGAGAGAGAGAGAGAGAGAGAGAGAGAGAGTACAAACAAAAACAAAAACGCACACACACATACCTAAACAAAGAATGCACACACACATTGAGAGAGAAAAAGAGAGAGAGAGCATGCATAAACAAAAAACGCACGCATTGAGAGAGGAAAAAAGAGAGAGAACATGCATAAACAAAAAACACACACATTGAGAGAGGAAAAGAGAGAGAAAACATGCATACGATCCAAAAAAACGCACACACATTGAGAGAGAAAGAGAGAGAAACTAATTTAACGTCGTAGGAAACTAATTAAAATTAAAAGACCTAAAGATCTAGCCAACGAGGAGTTGAACTCAAGACCTATTATTCAAGAGGGAAATGGCATAATCAATCTATCATACTTGGCATGGGTGATAGAAAGGTTATACCATTTATCTCTTTTTATTGGCACACACATCCACACACGCGCACACACACAAGAAGAAGAGAGTTATAACGTCGTAGGAAACTATCTTAAAAGACCTTAAAGATTAGGTTATATGTAGACTTACATTAAATTAGATTTAGGTTTATTTTTACCTAGATTTACGTTTATTTAAGCTAGATTTAGATTTACGTTATATTAGATTAGATTTAGGTCTCCATAGACTGCGATGCCTGCATAAAGCGGGTGAAGAAAGCCCTCAATGGAATATAGGGTATTGCTGCCTTCACTCATGGTGGGCTCCGTCGATCCAAAAGTACTGGTGAAATGTCTTCAGAAGATAGGGAAGAAGGTGGATCTTCAGGGCGGCAAGAGTCACTACATCCGCGACACAATGACCATCTAGACAACCTCTAGTCATTAGACTTACGTTAAATTAGATTTAGCTTTATTTTTAGTTAGATTTACGTTTATTTAGATTTACGCTTATTTACGTTAGATCGAGTCCACGCAAGAATTACTTACGGTTTAGGGTTTAGAGTTAGATGAATCGTGAAAAGATCTACTTTGAAAAGATGTTAAGATGAAGTGAAGTGCTACAACTAGAGAAGAGGCAAAGGGGTTTTGTCCACTACATGCAGTATCATGTAGACGTGGGTGTGTAAATTTCTTGTACCCACAAATATAGGTATTGACCAATAAAGACGAGATTATAACCCGGTGGTTCTGATCTCTGTGCACCTCTAGACCGAGGTGTGCGGGGATTGGACATGACTAGAGAATGTGAGGTAAAGAGAGAGAGAGAGAGATAAGACGAAGAATACCAATAGAATATTAAATTTGTTGTCCAGGTTATAAGTTTTTTATCCCCATTATGAGTAGCGACGAGGATGTGGGACCGTCCAACCGAAACACCTATCTCTCAACGAGGGTCTTATGTCCTTGTAATCAATACAAGCATGCTGTGCGACGGACAAGACGTGTTTCTTTGCAGCACGTTCGCGAATTTGGCGAGTTCGATCCATCTATTATAGATCGAGTTGTTGCCAATTATAACTCGTCGGACTCTGACGCTGGCCAACAAGCAGCAATCTTGCAACCCAATAGACGTGTTCGCAGGCGCTTTGGTCAAGCAGCATATGTGAGGCCACAAGATGTAGCCTCTGACAGCTCGGGGGATGATCATGCAGAGCACATTCCCAACGAGGCAATGTTTGAGCCCGAGATTGATGAAATGATCGAGACGATCATGGATTCAGAAAGGCTTATCTATGATGATATGAAAAGTGAAGCCGATACGCCATTGTATAATGGAGCACGTATGTCTAGATTGAAAGCACTCCTGGTTCTTCTCAACATGCAGACAAAGTTTGGATGGAGTGACACTAGCATCACAACGCTTTTCAGGTGATCTATTACAATTAGTTTACTTTAATAGAACTCTAAATGTATAATGATCTGATAGATTTTTACACGACTGTATCATATTTTTATGTTGTGTAGATTGCTGAAAGAGCACATACTACCAACTGACAATGTGATGCCAGATTCCCGAGATGAAGCAAGAAAGATTTTGCGAAACTTGGGGATGGATTACAATTCTATCCACGCTTGTCCTAATGACTGCATTCTTTTCAGAGGGGAATACACAGACATGGAGAAGTGTCCGAAATGTGATTCCGAAAGATATCCAGTAGATCTCCACGGGACAAAAATTCCACAAAAGGTTTTGCGACATTTTCCTTTGCTTCCTCGCATCAAGCATTTCTTCGAATGTAAGTCCATGGCCGCCCTAGCATCATGGCATGAGGAGAATAAATCTTCGGATGGTGTGCTACGAATTCCTGCAGATTGCGTAGCCTGGAAACATATAGATGGAACATGGTCGGATTTTGCCAGGGAAGCTCGAAATTTGCGCTTAGGCCTGGCTATGGATGGCGTAAATCCATTTGGTCAAAGATCAACATTTACAGTGTATGGCCCGTTGTCATCGTCAACTACAACATTCCCCCGTGGTTGACTACGAAGAAGGGGCACCTATGGCTAAGCTTGATTGTGCCAGGGCGATATAAAGTGGGGAATATGGATGTGTATCTTCGTCCACTATTGGAAGAGCTACAACAATTGTGGATTGGCATAGAGGTGGTGGATATGAGCCGACACACAGGACGACGGAATGCTTTGATCAGAGGCATTCTAATGTGGACCATGCATGACTATCCCGGGCTAACAGAATGCTCAGGTGATCTATTGACACTCCTCACTCAGACACTGTAAATATTGTTTTTTCCCATAGTTGATCTATTATCATGTGTATACATGCAGGGCTTCAAACAAGCGGATATAGAGCATGTGTCACATGTAGACCTAGACTGAATGCACGTAGGGCACCCTCACTGAAGAAGCAAATCTACGAAGGTCATCAAGCGTATCTTCCAGAGAATCATGTGTTACGCGACGGCTTTTTGGGAAGAGAGCCACCAAGGATGTCTGCACAAGCATGGTTAGAGCAGAAGGAGATGTGCGATGACGGATTGCCTCCAGGGATGAAGAGACTATCTCTATGGTACGAGTTACCATACTGGCCCCAACTCATGATCAATCACTTGCTCGATCCAATGCACATATTCAAGAATGTGGGTAATCTACTATGGGACCATTTGACCAGCAAGAAAGATACTTTGGGAGCCAGAGTTGACCTTAGAAATGTGGATCGTATGGAGCAATATTGGCCGCAAACAGCGTCTGATGGATCGATAAAACTCCCTAAAGCACCATGGATTTTCACAGGAGCCCAAGAACGCAAAGTAAAAGAGGCCATTCGATCTTTGCGGACCCCCACTGGCGTAATGCACTCGCTCTGAACGTGTTTTACTAAAGAAGGAAAGCTTACCGGTTTGAAGTCACACGATTGGCATAAAATGTGTCAGGTACGTTCATAGTGGACTTTAATATCATTGCATAAAATGTGGACTTGAATATCATTGCTGCACATACTTTACAGTTTATTTTACTGGTTGCCATTGAGGGATGTTTGTCTCTCGACATCCGTAACACAATCTACAAACTTGCAAAGCTGGTGCAATGGATCTCACAAAAGGAGATCAACGTAGACTCCATACCATTCGCCAAACTAAATGCTGCGGAGCTTGTGTGCATGTTTGAGAAACATTTTCCTACTACAATGCTAACCATTCAGGTGCATCTTCTTGTTCACATAGTTGATGAGGTGGAAATAGCTGGCACAGTTCATTCCAGATGGATGTTCTTCTTAGAGCGTTTCATGAAAACGCTTAAGGGATATGTGCGTCAAAAGGCACGTCCGGAGGGTAGCATGGCAGAAGGTTGGTTGGTATCAGAGTCCCTAGTGTACATTGGAGAGTGGCTAGACGGATTTGATAAATCCCGGGACATGCTATGGCGAACCATAGATGATGAGCGCATATCTGGGATTGTCATGTGCAATCTCGGTGTTGAGAAGAAGATGACGGAAGATCTAGAGGCTAAAATCAACCGATTTTGCATGCTTCACAATCCAGTGATGCAAAAGTGGATTTCACAATATGAGGATGCAAAGCAAGAGCGACAAAGGGCACGAATCGAGTGGAGACGGGGAAGACGACCACCGATGCACTATCCAGCGGTTCTGGAGAGCCTACCAACCTTCATGAGCTTAAGATGGTTGCACAACCAATTGAAAAGCGCACAACAATGCGGTGACGAAGTGACTGAAGAAGAGTGGGAGTACTCTCGGGGTTGCGCGACCAAGGTAAGTTTGCAATGTACGACTAGCAAGTGACTTTATTTATAAACGTTTGAACGGCCACTCATAATCTTTGTTCGTTGTAGTATAAGTCATACACAGCAGCATGGTGTAAAGGTCGACATTTTAGGGTGGAACGAATCGACAAAAAGCGTTTTACTCAAGATTGTGGAATCATGGCAAAATTTGAACAGTCTAGTCGACGACGTTCCTCTGATGCAGATCCTGTGGTGGCGGAACTCACTTACTTCGGCACGCTGCAAGAGATTTTGAGGATCGATTACAGAGGATTTTTTGTCGACTTGTTCGACGTGCAATGGTTCAAGATAATCATGGAGGGTAGCAACGCTACTGTGCGTAGAGGAGAGTCTGGTTTTCTTGAGGTGGATTCTACTAAAAAATGGACTGACCTAAGAGACACTTTCGTACTACCCGAGCATTGTGAACAAGTAAGTATATAAATAGTTAACATCCCCCTTTTACAAGTTATGTGCTTGAAAGCTCTCATGTAAGTTATGTGGCTCTGGCAGGTAGTATTTCATCCTACAAAGTCTACATCAAACTGGTGGTACGTCATAGAGGTAGCCCCTCGTAGTGCAAGGACGTATGAAGGCTACCATGTGCCAATCACAACGACATCATGGAGGAGATCAGAGAAGATGCTCAATCAGAAGCCGCTGCGGTGGTGCCAGACGAGCATCAAGATGCTACTACTCTATATGGGGTGCATGCAGAGGAGCTACAAAATGAAACAGAGGATATGTGTTTAAACGGAGAGCTCTATATAGATATAGGAAGTTATGCTGAGTTATGCGAGGATGAGAGAGAGATCTCTTAAAGCCACAAATATTGTATTTGAACAATTTTGCTCCGTGTTGTAAAAGCTCTGGCTCTCTAAGTACCTTCCATGGTGTATAACGCTCTTTTCTACTCGCGCTCACATCTTTTGATTGAAAATTCTGAGTTTTCGACTTGCCTCTTCTATCACTCGATTCATTGCGTCATTGTATTTATATGCGTCATTACGTCATTGTATTTAATGGTCTTTGCGTCATTGTCTACTCTATTCATTCAATATTAAGTTTAAATATTCGTGTGTTTAATGCAGGTATGGATGATGAGGAGTTTCTTTGTTCTTTGTCACCGCAGCAGAGACAGTGGTACGTGGAGCGTCATCGCTCTGGCGCATCATCGCGCGTTCCTACACCATCCGTATCTCCCTCTCTTTCGGAGCATTCGGCGCGCTCCGAAGCTTCGGCGTCGACGAGACGAGCTTCACACTCGTCTAGACACCGGCGCTCTAGTGGTGGCGGTGGCGGTTGTTGTGGGGATTCCGTCACCGATGCCTCCACACCGCTTCGTGTTCGACGAGGCTCTTTACCCTCCCCTTCTTTGCCCGCCCCCACACCAGCCACAGCATCGCCATCTACGCCAGGTTTTGCACGGCTGACTGTTCCTAGAAGCTACACACCTCTACCTACTCCGCCAGGAGCCACCCCACTCGACACTCCTCGCTTCGGGGCCCAGACGCCGGTGGAGACACCTGACGTCTGTACCCCCATCGACACGCCGCTAGAGACCCCTGCCGGGACACCCAGGTTCACGCGTCACCAGCCAGAGGGCTTGCCTTACTCCGTCGACATCAGCCGTGGCATCATCATGGATGATGACGACAAGAAGGTGATCTCGCGCATGCGTGGTCTTTGCTCTCAGCTGTTTAGACACTATATACTAAACAAATGGAGTGAAGTACCAAGTGATTTAAAAAACAGAGTCATCAGCATACTTCATGATGAGTTTCCCGTTCCAACACGGGATCAGCGCTTCAATGAAGACCTGATGAAGATTCGAATGCGCGAATACTGCAAACACAAGCGTTCCGAAGTACAAAAAGCAATCAAGAATGGGTGGAACAGGCCAGATTGGCTGGCCAAAGAAGATTGGAAGAATGCGAAGAAAGCAGCGCGCGAGAATCCCGACAAGTGGAAGCAACAAAAGGATGCAGCCAGAGCGCGAGTAGAGGCAGGGAGCTCGCACCACTTTGGGAGCGGTGGATGGGCATCATTTGAGGCCGATTTTGTAAGTCTTTTCACATTGCTCTTTATGCATGTTCGATAGTTTAGGGTTTATGAGTTTTTTAGTTCTAACATAATGAAATCTTTGTATGTTTTGACAGTGGTCGATGACAGGACGTGATCCCACACCGTACGAGCGCGAGTACGCAGGCAGGAAGGGCTTAAACGCCCTGATGGACATTCTCAGTTCTCGCGGCGGCATGGTTAGTATTAGGGTTTACTCTTTTTTATTTTTTGTATTGTTTTATAAATGTCGTTATATGTTTATACTTACTGAAAGCTGTCTTATTGTCTTTTTTTGCAGAATCCGACAGATACGCCGCTTGGACGCGATGAGACGTCTGACTAGACGACGTCAGTTTAGCCGTAGCTAGATAGCATTAGTTTAGGGTTTCTCATAGCTTATGTATCATGAGACGGATTTTATACGTCTTTTTGAACCATGTATATTATTACATTTGTCACCGCAGTTCCTTTTGCCAATCAATTCTTTATGCCTATGATGTTGTACAATTGTCATTATTACATTTGCCAATCAATTCATTTTGCCTATGATGTGTACAATTGTCAATTTTGCAAACAATGCGTCTTGTGGGTGACTATTTTGGGTCTATTATCTACCTTTGCACTTTTTTTAAAAAGTGAATCAAGTACAATATGGTTGATGGGTGGCAGGGCATTCAATGCCCTGCCACCAAAAAAAAATTCTCTCGAGCGTCGCTATAAGCGTCGCTATTTATGGCTCTGTAGCGTCGCTATGAGCGTCGCTATAGTCTTCTGTGTAAACGTCGCTATAGGCGTCGCTATATGCGTCGCTATATAGCGACGCTCATAGCGACGCATATAGCGACGCCTATAGTGACGCCTATAGCGATGCTCTCGTAGCGACGCTCGTAGCGACGGTTTTAGCGACGCCGGGGGTTATAAAAACCCAATGTATTTCTGTCGCTAACAGCGTCACAAGAGCACACAACCTCTTGTAGTGCTATTACACTAAATCCATATGTACAGTTGATGTGCTAGCTCTATCATTACCTCTCCTTTGAACACGTTGAGTTGGGACATATGTGGGCTGTAACCCAAAGTCCTCAAGGTAAAGCTGCAATACAATCGATGACTCTGACAGTTCATGCTCTTCCATCCACAATGCATCCATAGGTGGCATGGATAGTTCTTGAACTTCACCAAATAGCGTCTTGCAACTTGTCCCTTAACTTTTCTTTCCTTATGTGCCAGAATCTGTTCAGGTACCAAGATCTCATCAAGTTTCTCAACTTCTGGTTGATCCTCTTGTGGCATATCTTCTGGCACATCACCCACAAAGGGTCTTAGAAGACTCACATGAAACACATTATGAATCTTCCAAGTGTCAGGCAATTTCAGCCTATTTAAGCAACATCGCTGATCTTAGCAAGCACTTGAAAAGGCCTATAGAAATGCATGCTAAGTTTTAGGAAACATGCGGTTCCTTGTCCCTCATTTTCTTTAACCTTTCCTCTTTAAATTGTAAGAGTACCCAATCACCAAATGAAAACAACAATCACGACATTGATCAATAGCCCTCATTAGGCAAAATTTGGACTCACAAAGGGGCCCTTTAAGGAGTTTGACTTTACCTCTCTCTACCAAAAAGGGTACATGGATAAATTTTTGCAAACTTTTTTTGATTCACTTTTTTTTGATTCGAAATCTAAGTGAATCAAAAAAAGAATCTTCTAAAATATGAGGAATCTCATGGCGTGCTATATACCAGTAGATAGAACTTGAAGAGGACATTCTAACTGTCAAACCTCCGCCAACTTTGGAGTTTGTTTGCAAAAATTTATCCATGCGTCCGTTTTGGTAGAGAGAGGTAAAGTCAAACTCCTTAAAGGGCCCCTTTGTGAGTCCAAATTTTGCCTAATGTTTATGTTTTGCTTGAGTCTTCTCCAAGGCAACTTTGGTTTTCTTATACATTTTAGTACCTCAAAGATCTTGTCCTTTGTATGCAAAATGGGAGGAATCTTTTTGCCACCTTCAACAATCTCAAAAGGTGCCTTGCCAATTGATAAATGCACCGTATTGTTGTACGCATACTCGAGCATAGGTAAATATTATTCCCATTTGCCCTTATTATCTGACACATAACATATCAGCAGATCTAACACAGTAGAATTAGCCTCTCTAGACTGTCCATCAGCTTGTGGATGAAACGAAGACGAGAACTTGAGCGTAGTGTCCATGTTCTCAAACAATCCTCTCCAAAACAAACTTGTCTTGCGAGGATTACAATCACTGACAATCAATTGTGGCATACCATGGCACTTAACACTAGGTTGGTAACCTAACAGGACATAAAAGTGTCCTTTCAAGGTTTTGAAAAAAACCTCCAAAACCATAATAGATCCACTCATTTTGTAAAATCCTTTCATGAGGTTATAGTTCAAGGCCTACTAAGCATGGAAAAAATAAAAAACTTGTAAAATTTCTCATCTTTTGGTCACACCAAGCCTCCAAAGTTGATGGACCAGTGAATTTTCATCAAAACAGTCATTTCTTACGTTTTGTTGCATAAAAATAATATTAGGGATTTTTGTAGGACTTGAGATAAATTCCCTAGTTAACTTCAATGGGTTGGTGATCAGAACATATGATTGCTTCTCACTCGCTATTTTTTGTTTTGCCAAAATAAATAGGTACAAAAAAGTTGAATTTTTACCATTCCGCAAACCTATCATCAAAGTTTCTATAGCCACGCTCAATACAAATAATATATGCATGTTTTCTTAGTTCCCTATTGTCCTTTATGTTCATAAGGAGCCATCATCCATGGAGCATATCAAAAGAATAATACATCTCTTACCAAGGGGAATCTTGGGGACAAAGATGAAGTGTTAAATACAGCAAACATGAAAAAACTGGGTTGAACATTATGAGTTGTAGAATCCCATAGAAACTATTCAATATCTAGCCAAATTTGATCCTTATGATTAGATATGGTTACTACCTACAAAATGCATGTAGTTGTCACAAGAAACTAACAATATTGAAAAAGATATACTTGAGATACTAGAATGTTTCGTTTTCTTCCATAATGAAAAAATCAACCATCGTTGTGTACTATGCAAAATAGGGTATTAGGTGCCCAAGGAATGTTAGCTTTATGTTACAATATGTGACATAGAAAATCAAAATGAATTTGGATATCATGAAATCCACCAAAAAAATCATAGAAGAGCTAAAATTGGCTAAAAAACAGGGTTTGACAATTTTTGTAATTTGGTCATAACTTACAACTTTAATATTTATTTCTCCCTAGAAGCATCAGGACATGTTGAGGACTACTAAAGATAGTTCTCTAGCATTATAGACCTCACAAACATGAATTCTAGAGTGGTATAGTTGCAAAAAGCCAAAAACAGGACCCGTTTTTTCACACAGTTTAGGTTGTGAAATGTTGTGCAAGGACAATGTTAAAGATGGAATTGATATTCCAAAAAAATGTCGAGTTTTTTTCAGCTCACACTCATGAGACAACTTTCTAGATAGATAGAACCTCAAAATCCATTTTGAAACTCTTGACATAATTCAAGGAAAATGGTCACTTCACAGGACATAAAAGTGTCCGATCCCAGGACATAAAAGTGTCCCATTACCAACCTAGTGTTAAACACATTGTACATGAATAACCGTGCCATCTGGTCAAATTTTATCTTCTTCCTGACAAGAATAAAATGGGTCTACTTGCTAAACCTGCAAATAATGGTCCATATACCATCATTCCCTATCGGCATTCTTGGAAGATCAAAGATAAAATCCATAGCAATACTTTCCCATGGCTTATCTGGAATAAAAAATGGTTGTAATAACCCTGGTGCCTTTTGCCTGTCAAACTTGACCTTTTGGAAAATCATGCATACTCGCACAAAGGCATCAACATCTCTTCTCAAAGTAGACCAATAAAAGAATGTCTCTACCGCTTTAACTGTTGCATCAATTCCACGATGCCCTGCATACGGTGAGACATGACTTTCTACCATGAGCTTATGTGGCAATGGCCTAGTGACACAAAGTCTACCATGCATCATCATAAAATAGTCTCTGAGGAGGTAGTGCTCATGGCGTTGCTCATCTTGCACTATTCAAAAATACTTGCAAAATCTTCATCCGTAGCATACTGTTCCTTCATGTCATCAAGCTCGTGATGATACGGAATTGACAAAGATGAAATTTGTGGCTTCCTTGATAACGCATTAGCCACAACATTCTTCTTGCCTTCCACATACATAATCTAGAAGTGGAACATAAAAAGAATGTTTGTCCATCGCATATGCTTTTCGAATAACTTTGACTATGTCAAGAAGTATCGCAAGGTCTGATGGTCTGTCTGGACAACAAAATTAGAACCTAAGAGGTAGTGCTTCCAACTAGAAAGCACATGAATCATGGCCAAAAGCTCTTTCTCTTAGATTTGCACCTCCTTTTCTGGCCCTTGCAAGATTTTGCTCTCGTAAGCTACTACCTGACCATCTTGCATTAGCACTACTCCGATGCTATTGCCACATGCATCACACTGGACCACAAATGACTTTCTAAGATCTGGTAAAACAATCACGGAATCTGAAGTCAACTTTTCCTTTGAGACTAAAAGCTGAAATCTCTTTTTGGGTCTGGCCATCTGAAAGTGACCTCTTTCTTTTGCAAAGCGCGAAGAGGTGAATCCATCTCTACAAAATTGCTGATAAACATTCTATAGTATCCCAAGAATCTTCAAACATCATGCAAAATTTTTAAGTCTGGTCATGTCTTAATAGCTTCAACCTTTGCAATATCCGTTCGGACACCATCCTTTGACACTATGTGGCCAAGAAAAGTGGATCTCTTTTAAGAAGAATTCACTTTTTTTATGATCGACAAGTAACCTCTGGTTGTGTAGCTCTTCAAACACAATGGCCAAGTGACACCTATGCTCCTCTGCATGCTTCGAATAGACTATCTTGTCATCGAAGAATGTGTCAACAAACTTTTGATGTGAGCGGAAAATCTGGTCCATCATCCTATTGAACGTAGTAGGAGCATTTTATAAGACCAAATGGTATCACTAAATACTCATAAAGACAAAACGTTGTTCTAAATGTAGTCTTGGGCACATCCTCTCGCCTTATACAAATCTGATGGTACTCACTCTTAAGGTCTATCCTGTTGAAAATTGTAGCACCCTCTAAACGGTCAAGAATATCATCAATCCTTGGGATAGGAAACCTGTTCTTGATGGTATTCTTATTCAACGCATGGTAATTAGTACACATGCGCCAAGAGCCATCCTTCTTCTGTACTAGGAGCACTAGGGAGCAAAAAGGTGAAGAACTAGGCTGAATCAGCCCATTCTCTAAAAGCTCCTCAACCTAGTCCATAATCTCTTTCTGCTGAGCCGCACTAACCTGGTAGGGAGGTCTGTTTGGTGGGCTACATCCTGGCACTAAATCTATCGTATGGTCCTCAAGCCTCTCCAATGGAAATTTTGACGGTAATGAATTAAAAAAACAATCATTAAACTCTAAAAAAAATGTTAATCTTTCTTTATCTAACACATATAAATTTGACTGACAACTATCTAAAACATCAAGTGAAAAAATCAAGTACGCAGAAAGATGATTTTTAATTACAGAAGTGATAGCCGAAGCAGTTACAATAGAGACAGACTCAACTTTGAGCTTTACATCCAAAACATGAGTTTTATCCCTAAGCTGAAGGGTGATCATTTTGCCGAAGACATCTACCACACAATGTACCCTGAACATCCAAGAGATTCCCATTAACGTATCATAGCCTTCCAATGGCATGATATAGAACTCATCAGTGTCCACATACGACTGAATATGCAAGCGCAGTTTTCCAATAATAGGAGAACACATTCTGAGTGCCGAGGACATGCCAACCCTCGCTTTGCCGTGTAACCATCTTTCAGCTTTGATGCCCAGCTTCATAGCTAGCTCTAGTGAGATAAAATTTGCTTTGGCACCTGGATCAACAAAGATGAGTGTCGTCTGATCTCTAACTTTACCCCATGCTCTGCATAACTCGTTGGCATCTGTACTTGGCATGTCACCCACCATGTCCGGCACTAAACTTGTCGTGGGCTTGGCAGGTTTAGTGCCAGACATGGTGGGCTTCATTCCTTTCTTGTCCTCTTTATCATCTGAGTCGGCTGGTCTTTTTCCTTTGTGGAAAATCTGTAGCAAAGTGACCAGGCTGCTCGTATATAAAGCATTTATCCTCAGCCATCAAGACCTTTTCCTCAAGCAACTTTCACACAAAAGGATTCCTTTTTTGTTTCTTTGCCTATGCTCCAAAAGTCCTGGCGGAGTCCTTTGTCCTTGTTGACCTTTTCTGACCCGTGTGACGCTTCAGAAGCCATTTTCACAAAGGGCTTCTTTACTGAATTTTTCTTTTGCTGCTCCCCTTCCACATTGCTCGAAAACCCACCATCCTCTCCCTTTAACAAGGCAAGATCAATGTTGGCAGCTTCCATAAGCTGAGTGAGGGTAGCCACTCTGTTCTTTGTATAGTAATCTTGAAGCCCTTTAGGCAGCTCACAACAATACTTCTCAATCGGTTAGGGGGGCATTTGGTTGTAAAAGGCCTCATAGAAGGTAAAGATTGTCCAAGGTGCAACAGCCCTAAGCAAAATGTCCACTCTATGAAGTCTGGTAAAAAAGGCTGCAATCAAGCATTGATCATACAAGCCAAGATCTTATACACATCAGAAGCGAGGAAAATAATAGGCCACCACTGACACAACATATCTTCCCCCAGCTTTAGTGCATACGAAATGAGCCCATTTTTGCCTTAAGGCCTCTCCAAATTCCAAGTGCTTCTTCAATATGTGTTTGATAGTGTGCTTGTGAAGCTCGTATTTTTGGTCTCACATTGTTCAAGTGGCTTGATGACAAACCATAGGGTTTTCTTCTTAAGATAACCCTTGATCTTAGTCTACTAGATATGGAAGCTCTGGTCGCAAAACTTGTCAAGATTTTTATCGTTTCTCCCATGATTGTGTGTCCCAAAAGTGCATTGAGAGGAAGGTCCTACCCAAGTATATGCGTAGTGTCTATTCCTCGTGCAAGCGTGTATACCAATTTCCTAATGATTTCCAAGGTTTTTATCTAGTGTGAAGTCACTCTTCACGACAGGGATCGCAAAATATATCCTCACTTTGTATTTGACAACGTAACCCAATGGAAGAAGCCTTTGTGAAGCCTTAGAGTTGAAGTCCCTTCGACATAACTTGTTGAAGCCTTGTGTCTTTAAAGAAGTTGGAAGGATTTATCTTCTTGAAATGGCCCCTTGTTTCAGTGCCTCTGCTAGCAGCTAATAGGTGGGATACACCCTACTATATGATTTAAGAGTGGGCACTGCACGGGAATCGAGGCCAAGTTTTGCAAAATTGGGCAAGACACAGGAATATTCTGTAAGCAAGAGATGGCATTTTTGTCGTGGCATAGGCGTGGGAAGGGGGTTATGAAGATCGGGCAATCGGGGACGAGGATGACGATGAGTGAGTAATCGTATACAGAAACAGCTATTGCTATAGCAAATACAAGTCGTTGGTAGCTTCTTTGTAGGTTGGCCCTCCACGACACCAAGTAACACAAGGCATTAAAGGGGGGGGGGGGGGGGGGGGGGAGTAATGGGATTGGCAGTCGAGGAGTCCACATGTGGAGGTCAAGGCGGATCAAACCCAGACAACACGAGAATTGGGGCAAAATTAAACACGGGCAGTGCAAAATATGGACTGTTCATCGATCGGTTTTTTGAACCCAGAACCTCACGGCCCCGGCTTTGTGATACATGGGCTAACCATCTCACCTGCGCGCACATGTTGTACCCTTGGCCGTTTTTATAAGATTTTATTATAAGTTTATAAGCACTATCCGGGTTTAATTTGTAGCCAGGTTTAAAATTTAAGTTCACATCCACAGCTGAGATCTCCTCGGTCTGCGTGGGCAAACTTCACCACCCTTGATCCCCTTTTCCCTCCTCTATAATGCTATGTGTTATTTAGTCATGCGATCTTCCGAGTCTTTGTGTGTGAACTTCACCTCCCTTGATCCCCCCCCCCCAAAAAAAAAAATTAATTCTATGTGTTACTTAGACATGAGGGTTGGTCCTTCACCTTTGAGCCTTCGATGTGTTGCTATTGTACTGCGCATAATTGTGACTGGAGTTCAACACAAGGCCTAGAGGTGTGGTCTCGACGATTGGTAGCTTGAGGGAAGCGCAACAATGGGCTATGGATGGGCTTGGGACTGCTGGATGGGTCGACGCTCAGTAGGGCGTAAGGACCTCGGTGGGGGCCGCCAATACTTTGAAGCAATGAAGGAGCGCGCTTTGGTGGCGTTCGGCAACAATTTGCACTCAATGGCGAGAGCAGCACAGTAGAGTCTGGTGCAAGAGACCTGAGCGAGAGCGAGAGCGAGATGAGAGCAATGGGCTTGTTACGGGAATTGTGTGGGCTTGCAAGGCATCGTATGTATTAGAAGAATGCATTGACGCATGGGTTTGGTGTGGGGCTGCTAAGCTTGGAGAGCTAGGCCATGGTCAAGCAACGACTTGTGGGAGGTGTGGCCTTGGCACTAAGTGACACCTAAATTTTATGTGGGGAGGGGTAATGGGATCGACGGTCGGGGTTGGGGGGCAGGATCTCGACGCGCACTAAACCTGGCCAACGGAAAGAAACAAGGCATATTAAACCAGGCCAACAAAAAAAACGAGGCATCGCGAGGAGCTTTAAACCCGTGACTATAAACTAACCACCTCACCCGCGCATGCATTGTGTATCCAGAACCGTTTTTACAACATTATATTGTATATAAGTTAATATACATTGCCAGGCTGTCCAGGTTTAGTGCGTGTCTAGGTTTAGTTTGGATTTGATATTTAGGGTTGCAATCTTCTCAGCTTTCGTGCGTGAACTTCTCCACCTTTGATCCCATTGCCTCCCCCTCTTAAATATAGGTGTCACTTAGTGATGAGGGCGATGTGGGGCGCATAGCGCTCAATGCATACTTGGTGATGAGACATGTGCTCAACCTGAAGGCTTTCAATAGATATGACCTCTCTACTAGTGGCCAGGCTCCAAAAGGTCATCGTCTCAAAAGATGGATCCCACCACTTTCGTCTTCATAGCCACACATACACGATTAAGGATTTTCTAATTAGTGGGCTAATTAATCACCTCCAAAGTGGAGCACTTGAGGACTCAAAATAGAGCTAAAAGTATGGAGCTCCACAAACACCGTCCATTGCAAGTTGATGGGGGGTTTTTATTAATAAAGCCAAAAAACATGGGAAAAAATGCAAATTAGAGCCGAAATCTACTCTAATCACTCAAAAATAGGTAAAAATTGGACACATAAGAACTCAATTTAAACAATCAAAGAGTGTAATTATTACTATGCTATTAAATAGATTAGGCAATTCTAATCTAAGCCATGCTCTGATACTACTTGTAGAGTTAAGGTGGGTATATTATTGCGTCATTCATAGCAATGGCATGCTTGTAGAGGTTATTATAAATCTTGAGAGAGAGAGAGAGAGAGAGACAATTGCACAATAGGGTAGACACAAAATTAGTTATTAATTGCACACAAAAGAGATTACAAAGAGCTTCTTATATGCTAGCTTATCACATGGTCCTTGCCTGTTGCACATGCTACACGCACACACAAGTTACTTGCTTACACATGCCTCTTGCCTTCATAAAGGCACACACATGCTTCACATGACTTCTAGTCTAAGGAGTTTTTCTATGGGTGTGAGGTACTGTGACAAAATACACAACCCCAATAGTACATAGCCTAGGAAAATCTAGGAAAAGCCAATACTGACATGTAAAAAAAATTGTAAAGCGGTGTAGAGTAAGGTATCAATAAATGCTCAAAACCTCCTTCACACAATACACATGACTAGCATACATCAACATAAAGATTAGCATAATAAGTTTCAGTCATGACTCCAACGACACGCTATGGTAAATTCTATCCTACTACGCCATCTCCCCTAGCTTCATTCAGCCTCAATAGTGGGTATCGATCACTATCGAACCAAGCATTGACATATGATCATAGCACAACACACATCCCACACACTCATGTATGAGCATACATTAGCACATAGTATTAATGAAATGCTATGACAACCTTCTATTGTCATCAGTATCCAATTTAATGAGTGTAGAAGGTTTTACTATCTTCAAATACCTTTTGATCAATATATTCACTTTGAGTAGCTATTGATTTTGTTTAGTGCTATGCTTCATTATGATTGAATCTTTCTTGCATCTATGTAGTCATGATGGAAACTTAGTACGCTGAACGTTGTGTTGATATATGCTCGTAATGATCTAGTTTTACAACCACTATTAGGCACTTATGATGCATGAGCCGAAGACCGCTTTGCCTCCCTCTATAACCCAAGCTCTGAAAGAATTCCATATACCAACAATTTGTAGGAAATCAATAGCAACCATATGAGTTTAGACGCAACGCCTCTTCGGTGCTACACTAGGTGTTTAGGCCAAGGCAAGGCAAGATCCTTGATGTGTTATCTCTATAAGTCATTCAACCCAAGATGCACTAATCATGTAGTTGAGCCAAGCAAAAAAGAAGAAGATCTAAGCTCTATATCCAAAGCCCTGGATCATCGACACTTTTGTCTAAAGCTAAGCGATGTAGACAACATAGGTATGATGTTTAAGTATGTAGACACCACTATGGAGGATGTAGCTGATGGTTATACCATCTTGTAGATGACTAGGATAATCCTCCAGCTTGCTTGTTTTCTTGTTAGTGGTGCTATGCCCTGTCAATTACCTTTTGAGTGTATTGACTATACTAATCAATGTTTTTGTTTTCTACTGCTAGGCTTCATTACGCAATTGAGTTTGTCGTGTACCCTCACGGTCTAGATAGAAACTAGTAAAGGAGAGGTGCTTGGTAAGCATTGTATAGGCAGTTCATGGAATGCTTGTAAAATTACCCAACTTCCTTCATAACTGGGTCAATCTATTTTGTACTAAACAAGCAATGTATGTTTTGTCACGGGTATGTGTTTTTGTTGTGCATATTTAATTAGGAGCATATGCCTATACCTAGTTCACAATGTAAAATGTGCATGCCACCTGATATGACTTGTATATTTCTTTATGTATCCGGGAAAATCCAAGATTCACTTATGGAGCAATTCATGGACTCATTGTGATCATCCAGACCTCTACATGGTAATAAATATACATTAGGATGCCCTTGGTAACATTATAATAGTACCCAGGCCAGTGGTGGTTGTAGAACTAGGTATCACCATATGCCCCCATCACAACACACATCACACACAGTACACAAACATGAATAATCACACTCAAACAGATGCAAGAGAGTTCCAAGAATCAAGGCTCTTTGTTGCCAAACTACATTGGCAACCACAACATCTAAATCACTTAGGTAAAGGATTATCCATCATATTTACAGTGCATTTTACTATCTCTTTCCACATAAATCAGCCACGGATTAACACTATATATGAGGTCCATTGCTTGAGGTGAGGACCTTGCATAAAAGAGCCTATTGCTAAAAAGTGACAGCCAATATTGATACTAACCTCCACCCACCAACGAGACAGCAGAGTTCCTTTATGAAAAAAATATCCTCTACACAATGCTAAAATTGAGCACAAATTCAAAGGTTTCAAAACAATACAAAATTAGCTTCTCAGAGCAAAGATGTACCTGTTCAAGGATCCTCTCTAGGGCATCCAATATAGTGCCTAATTTTTTTTCCATCTCCCTGCCAAAACTTTCAGCAGCCTCTAGCTTCTGATTAGAAACCTGCTTTCAGGAGCAGAATCCGCTTATACGTTGACTGATTGTTTCGACCTCTGTGTCAAATAAGGAAAAATGTATCACCTCGATATTTTGCTCGACGCTGCCTATTTCAGCTTGGCATGTAAGAACCTCAGTTTTCAGATTTTCTCTGTCAGCTTCAATTTCCACCTTTTGATGTCCTAATTTTCTAATCAGCTCAAAGTATGGCACCTGAAGATAGTTAAAATTATCTCTTCTGTTCATGATACATATAATTAGCCAAACTGACTATTCTCTCAAGGCTTACAGAGTGAAAAGCAGAAGTAATGCTGCCATCCTTGGCTGCAATGTAGGAGCTGTATATTGATCGGTCAAGCTCTTTGATAATAGTAGAAAATGCTTGAGCAAAAGGAGTCTTCATTCTTGAAAGCTCCCCTAGAAGCTAACATTACAACAGAGATAACAAATATGTCTTCATTCTTGATGACGTAGGCCGGTTGGTTATCTACTCTAGATCTGCGCCAGAAGTCACACACCTGCCAACATACTCCAAAACAGTGAGCATCTGGCACTGGCACTGGCAATGGCGCAGACGTTCTTTCCATTAAATCATGCTTGCATTGGCCGGCGCTCAGCAGTTCTACCAATTTCACCTAGATCGACAATATCATGACCAGTTCAGACCTTAATAATTAGAATGACGACCGCTATAACTTTTTGTCTCCTGTCAATAGTACAATACAGAACGAGCGGTTACCTCCAGATAGACTGTTCCCGATCTAAATGAACGATTTGTATCCAGAAGAGGAGGACAGATACGCGGAGGCAGAGTGTAATTAGTTTCTTGGGTGGGTAAGAAGGTGCAGGGAGCGGGAGCAGGAGGAGTAATCAGTCGAGGCGAAGAATATGATGTATTACAGTGGTCGAACCGCCAATCTTTGCGATACTGGCGGCGGTCCCGGACACGGTCGCAAAGGCACTGCCGGTGGCCGGGAGTGGAGAGGGGAGAGGTAGCGCCATGGGCAGGAGTAGTAGGGGAGGCGGGGTGGTGCAGGGTGAGAGCCCGGCGCATCGAGGATGGCAGCAACCGCATAATTGCGGCATGGTAGCAGGGTGCGTTACGCAACTCCATGTCCAGGCTCTTCCCCACACGTGACGAATGTCGTGGGCTGCTATAGCTGCTACTGCTGCCTCCATGATCACTGCGCGGGCTCTGCTCTACGTGCCCGATATCGTACGATACAGTCATTTCACCATTCCACAAGTTATGACCTCGTAGCCGCGACGTTTCTTATTTTTAGCGGGGCCATGGCCCATATAATACGTATATCGCTCTACTTTCATTATATTCCATTACTTTCCAAGATTCCTCCCACTCGTCATCTCCTACCTTTCAAAAATAGGAGACAAGTTACGAACTCAACTCCTCAGCTCCGTCCACAACCTCGTAACCAATCGCGTTGGCACACAATGCTACTGCCAGTGGTTACTTTATTTTAAATAAAAAAACCAAATCATCGTGTCCGTGCCTCGTTAGTGTTGGTCAATTGTTGCCGCCCCTTTGCTCTCATGGTCTTCACCCGGCTACCTCGCATTGCCTCCCCCGTCGCATGTCGCCACTTGCCTACAAGCAAACATCACACTACTGCACCCTTTTGCTCTGCAACCCTTCACTTTTCCATAGCAGATCTTCGTTGATTCGCACTAAAAAAACAATAAAAATTATCGTAGCACCTACTGAAGGGCTCCTGCTGGCTCTCCAATAAAGAAAACCTATTTGTTTATTGGATACCCCAATATCCCCTAACCCCCCTTTCCTCGTAACTGGAATCTCCCCCCTCGAGGCCCTTCCACGTGGTCCTCCACTCGCCGTCGCCCTTGCCTACCGTTGTCGCTGCCTCCGTCTCTGCACGCAACATCTCTTGCACACTCCGCCTTCCCCCCACATGCTATTCGCGAACACAACTTGCGATACCCACAACAGCCTGCACACAGAGTTATCTTTGTGCAGGCCGCGAGACAGTTTACAGAGAACTCTGGCTGCCAAGGGAGAGCTCTTTCAAGGCTAGCTCCGAAGGCGAGAGAGAGAGAGAGAGAGAGAGAGAGAGAGAGAGAGAGAGAGAGAGAGAGAGAGAGCTGTGGCACGGTTCTCAAGGCTGCCAGCCTCGCGACCTCATTCAATGGGAGAGAAAAAGAGGGAGAACCAATAAATTAAATTGGAAACAGAATGCATGAACTCCACCTAGCCTCGTATTCTTAGCCTTCCACTAACCTCTTCCCTTTTCCTTCTAAAACTAATGATCGATTTCTTGATTTTCTAGGATTGGGTACCCCATACTTTTCACATTTTCTAAAAGTATCCAAACTTCAACAGGTCAAGTAACATGCAGTTTTGTAGGTTTTTTACTTTTTTTTTTCCAAGTGTGGTAGGAGGAAAAGTAGTGAAAAAAAAAAAGGTCTTAATAGTTTAAAAGAGAAAAGGGAAAGGTTTTAAAAAAGGAAAGCAAAAGGATGCGAACACTATATAAGAAAAAAATTGAGAATCGCTTCTATTACTACTGAATAACAAATGAAAAAGAAGAGAGAAAAAATTGTGTGTACGACAATATTTGATGCCATGATAATCGCGGCAATGGTTTCTCAGATAATAGACGTAAAAATATATCCTCGCTTATTACCATGCATATTATCGTCAAATGGTTATTCAAAAATTAAGGTGCTCATTTGGACCACCCAATTTTGGGTGGCCCAAATAAGCACATTTATTTTTTACCTGCATAAAATATATGATATATCAATTGTTTTTTGAAAAAGTGTAAACAAAATAAATAATAAAATTTCAATATAACTTACCTTGAATTGTTAGTGCAAAACACCAACTATTTAAAAAAGTTACAAATAAGATGGTATTTTAGTTCAATTATGTATACATATACTCATAAAGTTTTTATTGTGCCACATTGGGACTTTAAGAGAGTACTACAAATAATTTTCTATATATCCAAGTCCTCCTCCTCCTCATCCACATGCACATACGTTTGATCGCCTTGACTCTACATTAACAAAAACCAAATTAAAAAAAGTAACAACTAAAAATAATTAAAATAATATGATTTGTTTATACCATTAGAAAATTTCGGAGGTCATTTGGAGGGCCTTGTAAGAAATTGTATTTCTCTCTCTAGAAACTTTTTTTAAAATGCACTTGCACCTTGTGAGTACGTCCAAAAGGACAACCAGACACTCTGAAAAGTAGATTTATATTCCCAATCGTCCTTGAAAACGGTCACTTTTTTATTTAATGCGAGCGTCTTTTTCAGGAGGCAGGTGCGGCGCATTCAATGCAGCTTACGTCATCAGTGAAAGTTAAAAAGTCACAAACTGTAAAATAGTGATAGATTTTGAGGATTTTGACACCATCAATGCATCCGGAACGCCAAAATACCTTAAAAACAAATGTCTACTTGTCTCATTCCGACATCCGGAGAAGCAAAAAATGTCAAAAAACCCCCAAAAATGGGCTTTTTACTAAAGGCGCGCGAGGAGGCATTCTAAAATTTTAGAATGCCCCTCTGCGCGCCGTTAGTACAAAGCCCATTTTTGGGGGGTTTTTGGACACTCATCTTTCCAAAAAGCCCCTTTTTAGAGGTTTTTGGACATTTTCCTCTCAAAAAGCTCCCTAAAAAAAAGAAAAAATGGTATTTTTACTAACGGCGCGCGAGGAGGCATTCCAAAATTTTGGAATGCCCCCTCGCGCGCCGTTAGTACAAAGCTTTTTTTAGTGATTTTTGGACACTTATCTTTCCAAAAAGCCCCTTTTTAGAGGTTTTTGGACATTTTCCTCTCAAAAAGCTCCCTAAAAAGAGGAAAAAAGGGACTTTTTACTAACGGCGCGCGAGAAGGCATTCCAAAATTTTGGAATGCCCCCTCGCGCGCCGTTAGTACAAAGCTCTTTTTAGTGATTTTTGGACACTTATCTTTCCAAAAAGCCCCTTTTTAGAGGTTTTTGGACATTTTCCTCTCAAAAAGCTCCCTAAAAAGAGGGAAAAAGGGCCTTTTTACTAACGGCGCGCGAGGAGGCATTCCAAAATTTTGAAATGCCCCCTCGCGTGCCGTTAGTAAAATGTTCTTTTAGGGGTGTTTGACATTTTTGGCCTCTTTGGATGTCTAAGCGAGGCAACTGGACATTCATTTCTAGGAGATATGTGTGTTCCGGACGCATTGGCAGTATCAAAAGTTTCAAAATCTTCCACCACTTGATAGTTTTGTGACTTTTTGAGTTCTAGTGATGACGTATCCCGTATCAAATGCACCGCATCTACCTTCTGAAAAAGGTGCTCGCATTAAATAAAAGAGAGTGCTCGTCTTCAAGGACCACTAGATTATTAAATGAGGAGAGGGACACCTTTTATATTTTTGTTAATATCAATCTATTTTTCTACGTAACGTAGGCTCTTCTCTCATTGGAGGAGCTTATTTTCCTCTCTCTACCAAAAGGCCCTCCAAAAGACCTCCGAAATCTCCTAATGTTACCGTTGTAGAGATCCGACCGCCCTATAGATGTGATGGTTTCTCCAACAACCATCACCAAGTTTTGAATTTTGTGTGTGTCTCCCGAAACTTGACCATCTCTCTGGTTGGTCGACTTAGCAATAACAAAAGCAATTCATTAACTAAAACCTTTTTTGAATCAGTTTACATAATTTAATCAAACTTACATATTTGTCTTTCCACGCTGCTTTGCCTCTTGAACCATAGTGTATGGGACACTATAAGAGGAATAGTTTATAACGGCTTGCATTATCGTGGAAAAACAAAGAAAAATGGAAAGAAAAAATATTGCATATACGGCAATAATGACGACTCATATCATGGTAGTGGTTTGAAAGCAATAATCATGGTAATATATGTGGTAATATACCTGCTGCTATTACATCGTCTATTGCCGCTCATATTATCGCGCTAATTATCGCCAAACGTCCATTCAAAAATAAAGGTGCTCATTTGGCCGGCCACCCAAAATTGGGTGGCCCAAATGAGCACCTTTATTTTTTATCTATATAAAACAATGAAACATCAATTGTTTTTTGAAAAAGTATACAAAAAAACCAAAAAATTAAAATTGAATTTACTTTACCTTGAGAATTTAATGTGCAGAAGGTCAACTATTTAAAAAAGTTACAAATAAAATGAAAATAGTTGTATGTACATTGTGCCACATTGGGATTTTATGAAAGTTTGGACAAATATTTTTCTATCTAATCCTCCTTGTTCTCGTCGTCATCCAGAGGCATGTACTTTTGACGACCTTGACTCTACATAAACCCAAACCAAATTAAATAATCTCTTGATACTTGACTATCTCTCTGGTTGGTCGAGTAAGGGTGATATTTTCTTAAGTTAGCAATAACAAAGACAAATCATCAACTATAATCTTTATAATCATCAATTTAGGTTGTAATTTAATCAATCTTACATATTTGTCCTTCCAAGCTGCTTTGCCTCCGAGCCATAGTGCGTGGGAGTTTGTGTGGCGTGAGCTTTGCGTTGTTGTCTTTAGGATGAGCCCCTTGCAGTCTGATTGCTCTTTTCTTGCATTGCCCACTCCCACTCTGTATCTGCCATGTTGCCACCGTGATAGCTCCTATCTGGATCTCTAGCCTGGTTGGCTGTTGTACGTCATACATTGGACTGCTTGTTTTTCAAAAATATTTTGATGTAGCCCTCCAACCATTGTTGTGAAAAACGTTGATCGGGGGCATTTGAAAATCTAGCATGCACCGCGTCCTCAATGTAGCGTGCATGATTGGATAGTTGGTCTCTAAACTTTACAAAACAGTTCTTATATGTCGAATGTATAAGAATCTGAAGATGGCATCAAAATGCCTGCGGCTGTGCTGTACCAAAGTCTACCTTCCCGCCATATTTTACCCCGCCGTAAAGAGAGAGCCTGCTCTGTAGGTTTGGATCTACATCCGGTGGAGGAACCTGAGTAGAATAGGTGTAGGATGGCCATGTTTGCAAATAACAAAAATAAACCTATCATTAGGAGAAATATGAACCTTGCATGGGCCTTGTAAGGAATCCTAATTTTTAGGGATTAAGGCTAATGTTGTGTGGGGTTTAGGGGGCAAGGGCATTGAAGAAGGTAGTTTTGAGTAGGCTTTTCTAGCCTTTTTTTTAGACAAATGTAGGATGTGGACCTAAAAGGTTGCTTTCTCTCTCTAGCTTTTTTTAAAGTGAAGGAAGCATAGGGGTGTGTCCACATCAGCAATTCCGTGGGTGAAAAAAAGTCAAAATTTGACTTTTTTAAAAAAAATTCATTTTTATTTGTTTTTTACTTAAAACTCCCTCCCAACATATATACATATCCAAAATTCATTTTTTGACCCATTTTTTAACCCACAAGCTTAGAAAGTCCATTTTTTCAAAAATCTTTTCCCCCAAAAAGTAATAAACATTTTGTTCTCTCATCCTCCTCCCTCCTCCCTCCTCCCTCCTCTCTCTCTCTCCCTCTCCTCTCCCTCTCTGCCCCTACCTTCCTCCTCCTCCCCAATCTCTCCCTCCCCTCCCTCCCTCCTTCTCTCCTCCCATCCTGCTCGGCCTCTCTACCCTTCCCCCTCTATCTTTTCATCATTTGCTTCCTCACGCAACAGCTTCCATGGTGCTCACGAACATCACAAATGGTTTGCTTCCACCACCACGTACTCCGCACACCAAAAGCATACATATTCGCTTACCCACGGCATTTGCACCGAAGACCACTAGTGAAGGTGATCAAAGGTCATCACAGGAACGTCGCACCGCTTGTGAGACCAATGTTGACATTTGGGTGGATGGCCATTTGTACCCTTACGATCCTATAAGCCGCTTCCATCCACCGTTTAATAGCCTTTCCACATTTCTTCAATTTCTTGGGAGGGGAGAAGCAGGCTTGTTAGGCTATTGCAAGTGGCTGTGTATGGGTGTAGGTGCTTCTTTGCATATGTGGATGCACGAATGTCAAGCTCTTCACCTCAAGACGACGGCATTACAAGAGAGTGTTGCCTCTTCGGAGAGGGTAGTTAAAAGTCTTGAACAACAAATGCAAGAAAAGGAGTCCCACATCCAGAAGCTTACCAACACCATCACATACTTGAAAGAAACACCCCTTGGTGCAAGGGAACGCAAACGCCCGTATTCATCCATTGAAACTCTTGCACATTCCGGAGGAGCACGCAAACGACGAGTTACAGCCACAAGGTGATTTGGTCTTTACTTGCATGCTGCATTTTTACTTCACACTATTTTCTAACATTTATGTTTATTTGTTGCTAGAAACTTCATCCAGGAGGCATGCGGTGGAACAAGCCAAGATAATCGAGTCAACCTTCTCACTAGTTGTTTCAATACCGAGGACGTTATTTCTATCTTACAATCACTTGGAGGTAAGCACATTAAGGATGCAGTCACCAAGGACCTTATGCGTAAATTAAGAAATGTGGTTAATGATGATGACGTTCAACAAGCTTGTGATGAGGCTGGAATCAGCACCAAAGCCTATCAGGCTATTTTTCAACTCCTAAAGGATGCCCTCAAAGAACATGGCATTGTGGAAAACCTATTTCCCGTTCCTCACAAGGTCAAGCTCGCAAAGAAGGCCACAAACGAAGATGTGTTCTCCCGCATTGGGACATACCTACACATTGAGGACACAATGCCAACTTCCCTTTATGCTTCGTGCGCAACAAAGACAAGGGGAAAAGGTAAGAAACAATCCATAAGACCTTCGAATAAGGGCTTTCCTTACACAATGTGGAACAATATTTTCGTGGATCTTAGAAGGCTTCAAGAAGCCATGCTTAGATTTTACGAGTTACCTGAAGAAGGTGACACACTTTACTTTTTTCTTTGGTATTATTCTTTTCATAGAAGCTGAAGTTTAAGGTCTTAACACTATTTATTTTGTAGTGCTTGGCACAAAAGTCGCTTTTGTGCTGAAACTTGATGAGTGTCAAATAGTGAAAGGCCGAAGGTTAGAGAGGCTAAGTGTCACTCAAATGAACGAGGCCCTTCTGCAAACCAAGCGAAGGGATTCAATCAAGCCATATCCCACCCTATCTTTTAGCGTGCAATCAGAGAAAGAAATTTGGTGGTTGGGTGCTATTGAGGTGCCCAAAGAGACCAATGGAGTACTTTCGTGGATTTTTGAGAGAACTCCATGGATCACAGAAGTAATACACTCCCAAATTGCAGGTCAGAAGTTGGAGATTGAGGGCTTTGGTAGTTATGATGTGGAGTGGCACTTAGGTGGGGATTTGAAGACCATAAAGTGTTTGCTTGGCTGCAAACAAGGGGCTTCTTCTCTCATGCCTTGTCCATTTTGCACTCGAGGGTACAAACCTAATGGACAAAAATCACATAAGAGCATTGCAAAGGCCAGTTACATGCTTCCATGGCAAGGGCATGGAGAACAAGGGTTAGATTGTCATGATGTCGGAGATGAAGGTAGAGAATGGGAAGCGTCTATTTTGAGATGTCCCATGCTCAATGCCCCAGACCGTGATCAAAAGGACCACACTTGGAATCCAATCTTTTGATTTCCTCTATCGAATGTACATTTTTGTACATTACACGCATTCATGCGTATTTTTGATAGGCTATTGAAGCTCCACATTGACTATTCTTTCACAATGAAACCGTTGGAAAAGTCCCAGGAAGCGATCGAAAGAGTGGAGGTACTCTTGAATTCCATTGGCTGTCATGGTGGAAATGTGTCTATAGTTGCTGCACAGAACACAGGGGAGGCCCATGAAATTGCTCAACAAGTGTCAATGAGTGGACAAAAATCTAGACACTTTTTGAAGAAAGTTTCCCAAGGAAAGCCAAGTCGATATGATGCTCAAAGCAGCTCCAACCAGCAGGCAGGTAACCTTTGGGAGCTTTGGAAGGAGTTATGCAAAGCTACTACTGACAATGATTCAAATGGCGAGCTGGCAAGTTTGGGCCCATTTTGATAAAATGGTCAAGCTTATGAGCCTTAACAGCACAAAAGAAGAACAACGGCAATCATTTCAAGAAGCTTTGGCGGATTTTACCAAGGTCTTCACCCTTTCTTGGGGTGAAAATAACATCACACATTACATGGTAAGTCATTCATGGTGTATTCATTACAAGGGATTGTTTTTATTTACTAATGTGGATCGTTTGCTCATGTGAACAGCATATCTTGTTTGCGCATGGTGCATTTTTTATGCACGAGTATGGATCGCTTGAAATTTTTAGCACTCAAGGCATGGAGAAGTCCCATTATCGAGCAAGGGGAGTGTACTTCAAAAATACTCGACATGGTGGTGGAATGGTGCAATCCAATTATTTGGAGGAGATGTTCAACTGGTTTTTTCACACAACATTTGCTCGTAAGCTCACAATGGAGCGTGCGCGACAATCCAAGATTGCTATTGAAGTGCGCAAATGGAGTCGTCAAGAGCATAGCAACAAGTGGCAAATGTCGCAAGGTCCCACCAAGCATGCTGCATGGCGGCGATGCAGAGTGCGACAAGGATCAAAGTGGATACTGCGCGAGTCACTAAACGTGAACGCAGGGTCCAACTCTTAGCGACATGTTTATTTAAAAAATAATACTTCTTTTAAAAAAATTAGTGTGAACAGGGCCCTTTTTAAATGGGCCCTTATAAATATTGCATGCTCTCATAAATCACTCATTTCTTAAGAACAGGTGAGCTCTTACCAACGAAATGGCGCGCACCAAACAAATCGCGAAAGATCATCCGCCTGCCAACAAAAACACCCTCCAAGGATGTGAGAAGCCGTCATGGCTTAAAGGCACAAGAAAACGGCCACGAACACCTGGCCGTTCCAGGAACTCTTCTGGTAGTGGGCATGGTGGTAGGGCACGAGAGTCATCAAGGACTGTTGAATCTCCACCTCCTCAAGATATAACACCTAGAAAGAGAATGAAGCAACGTGCCCAGCGCTGGAGAGAAGCAGAGGGCCAGCAAACATCAGAGTCCGATAGGGAGCAGCCGTCGCACCCCCAATCACAAGCAGGACCATCCAGGACTCGGGTGGTCAATACAGACACCGAATCAGAGAGTGAGCCACCATGGCTGCGAGAAAACATACCGCGCACACATTGGGTGGCCGTTGGGGGGAAGACATTGCCTCAAGGCAAGGGAGCTCTCCCCACACGACAAGATCGGCAACCAAGGGAAGAGGAAGAATCAGAACAGGCTACAGAACCAACCCCTAAGCATGTAAACAGACGCAAGTCTAAGTTTTTCAAGAAGCCTTCATGCCGCCCGCCAGCAAATGTGCAAGTGCCCCCAAGACAACCGCAGCGGCGCCGAAAAATAGCAAGGGCATTTGCAGAAATCCGCCACTACCAGAAGACGACGGAGCTCTTGATTCGACGCGCCCCCTTTGCTCGCACTGTGAAGGAAGTGCTTCAAAGCTATGGAAATCAGTATAGAATGCAAGCAATAGCGCTAGAGGCTATTCAAGAAGCTGCAGAGGCCCACATCATTTCAGTGTTGGAAGATACCAACCTATGTGCCATTCATGCAAAGCGAGTGACAATACAGCCAAAAGATATGCAACTTGCATGACGATTGCGACGAGACTTCGAGCATTAGCCGAAGTTACCCCTCTTTTGGTATTGCACACCCTTATCTTTGTAATGATTTGACTTTCCAATGACAATATGATCAACAATTGTGTCTACTCTGTCTATTATCTTTGTAATTTCAAGTTCTGTATGTACTTGTAGTCAATTTCAGTAAATTTGTGCATTTTAAGTAACGTTAGGAGTAGATAAGCCTACAAGGAGCAGAAAAAGGCCTGGCCACAAGGGCACGCAAATGGCCCATCCAAAACTGATGGATGGTCCATTTGCGCGTCCTTGTGGCCAGGCCTTTTTCTGCCCCTTGTAGCCTTATCTACCCCCAAGGGTACTTAAAATAACCAAATTTACTAAAACCTATTGGTTTTGTATCAATATTTTATATGGATCCTTATGGACACCTTTTTTTGGTCATTTCAAGCTTTGAATTCCTTATAGGATATCAAAACAAATAACATATTGTGAAACCAAGTGTCCAATGTAATTTGACTTTTTGGTGCAAGGCTGTAGTAGGTAGAGCTAAAGCAAGTGATAGTTTGCTGGAAACTTCATTTCATAATTGATTTGAGCTTTTCTAGTGTCCTTGAGTGTGAACATATACTGGAATTGCCATAAAAAGGTTGCATTTAAATGAATGATGCAAAACCAATCCATTGCAATAAATTTGTGCTTTTTAAGTACCCTAGGGGGTAGATTGGCCTATAAGGGGCAAAAAAATGCCTGGCCACAAGGGCGCGCAAATGGCCCATCCAAAACTGATGGATGGGCCATTTGCGCGCCCTTGTGGCCATGCCTTTTTCTGCCCCTTGTAGCCTTATCTACCCCCAAGGGTACTTAAAACAACCAAATTTACTAAAACCTATTGGTTTTGTATCAATATTTTATATGGATCCTTATGGACACCTTTTTTTGGTCATTTCAAGCTTTGAATTCCTTATAGGATATCAAAACAAATAACATATTGGGAAACCAAGTGTCCAATGTAATTTGACTTTTTGGTGCAAGGCTGTAGTAGGTAGAACTAAAGCAAGTGATAGTTTGCTGGAAACTTCATTTCATAATTGATTTGAGCTTTTCTAGTGTCCTTGAGTGTGAACAGATACTGGAATTGCCATAAAAAGGTTGCATTTAAATGAATGATACAAAACCAATCCATTGCAATAAATTTGTGCTTTTTAAGTACCCTAGGGGGTAGATTGGCCTATAAGGGGCAAAAAAATGCTTGGCCACAAGGGCGCGCAAATGGCCCATCCAAAACTGATGGATGGGCCATTTGCGCGCCCTTGTGGCCAGGCATTTTTTGCCCCTTATAGGCTAATCTAACCCCCTAGGGTACTTAAAAATCACAATTATACTCAAATTGACTGCAATTACATACCTTGAAATAACAAAGTCAAAAAACAATTCATATCACCAATTGAAACAATTTTCAAGATTGACAAATCAGATTGAAAAGAATTTGCAATATAGAGAGACAATTTCAAATATTTTTTATTCCTTCTAGCACGGTGATTTTGCATCATGTATCTGAGGAGTTCAGAATTTTTTTGACCATTTCCTGGCACCTATTTTGCGCGTAAGGCAACTCCCCAGTCAAGAGGGACTGCGCTATGGCATTTGGGTCAGTTGAGCCAATGGAAGCATGTATCCCTATCTGGGCAAGCACTTTACCACGAAAGCCAGTGCCAAACGCTGTGCATACAAGGGATCTACGCACTAGGAACACTTGATGCGCAGTTTGAGCAATGGTACTCAAACACAAAAACTTGCTCAAAGCTTTTAACGACCAAGTCATAAAATGGGCTTGGGGAGTAAATTCATTATGGATAATGGCCACATCGCCAGGGGGAGTTGTCCGAGGTAATGCGCAAGGGAAGCTTGAGGTCCAAAGCCCGTCCGCTTGCCACCCGTCCTTGCAGCAAAATCATCAACCTCCACAACATCCTGTCATAAACCGATGAAGGTTGAGAAAAAAGACAACGAAGGATAAAATAGTAACATGAAAATTAGGATACAGTTTACCTCCTGCTCCTTGTCATCCTCCTCCCTGTTGCCCTTTGCATCCAAGTCAATGGTCCCATGCACCACAGATACAAGCTTTGGATCATCAGATGGGAGGTTGCATAATGGCATAGGCATCCTAGCAGCCTCAACCTTGGCTTGCGTGGCTTGGAAATCTTCATCAGCCACGTGCAACTGCTCTGCTGCCAGGACCTCCGCACATACAACTGCAATAGTGTCAGCAACAGAGTCCCCATCTGGCAAGAGCTTGCTTTCTAGGGCATTTTGCGTATTGTCTAAGGGACATTTGCTGCTGTTGCATAGCACGCTCAAGCATTCATCCATGCGCAGCCAAATCATGCAGGAACACAAACTCCTCCCCATCCACTAACACTGAGGAGAAGCGGCTAATTTCTACCTCTCGGATAGCCACATCCGTCAGTGGTAGTGGCACTGGAGTGTCACTAGGGCCAGCCGCAACTATGGATTTCTCAACCACTTCCTCAAGACCCCTAGGGTACTCAAGCTGGTGTGCTTTTCCTTCCGCTGCAGGTTTCATGGGGATAACCTGCTGCTCCTTGGTGTCCTTGATAAAGGACCCAACTTGAAGGTGTGGTAAGCGGAGCTCCTCCAAATCAAGTTCCTCGCTCACCAAGAAGATAAATGTTGCGAGCCGAGAAAGGTACTCCACCCCCAACTTGCGCTTCTTGAGCGCTGACACCCCAGGGGCTTGCTCGTCCAAGTAATGGCCTGCATTGGTTGCAATTTCTTGGAATCGTTGCAACCGCTTGGCGAATGGGCGATCACCTTTGTGTATATAGCGCAAAAGATCGCAAGGCACCCAGATCCCTGCATGTGGGGGGATAGATACAGAATATTTTATGATGTGCTCCTCCATGAACGCAGAAATCTCCTTAAATGCATCCATGTGAAGGGAAACTGTGGCGTCAAGGTCAGGGAGACGAGTAAAAAAGGTGTGGAGGTCCAACTTCCCTTTGTATTTGGTGTCCTCGAGGAAGAGGATGAAGCGTGACAAAAGGGTGGATGTGGGTACCGATGCAGAGGCTGTAGCAGCATCCATGTTTAGCCTGGGGTGTGGATAGAGAGTGGAGGAGCTCAGGAGTTGCAAAAGTGAAAATAGTGAATGAGTTAGGTGGCCCCCCTTTTATAATGTACCCTTTTTTTAAGACATTAAAAAAAAAAGGCACTTTCACCAAAAAATGATTTCTCATCCCAATACAAAAAATTATATTCAAAGGCATGATTTGCCGAAGCAAATCATGTTGATTACAACGGGGATCAATATGAAAATTGCAAGAGTTACAAAGTTATAAGATCGATAGCATAGTTCCATCTATCCCCCAGTCCTCCTCGACCTTCAATTTGTCTTCCATTCTCTTCCCAATCTGCAGACATTCATTACAAACTGCATCTAATGATCGACAAACCATGATGTATTGAAAATGTGGTGGAAGGATTCTCACCTTGTGACCTTGTAAACGAAATTGTGCTTGTTGAAGGGCCTCAAAACCCATAATAACCAAATGTTCTCGAACATTACTGAGAGTCCAATGCTTGTTCACTTGGACTGCCTCCAAAGCATCGTTGGGCATCTTCACTGCAATGTCAAAGCTTGCAATAGCGCCGTCTACACTCTGTAAGGGAGTCCACACTCCAAGCTTGCACATCCAATGATCATAGTGAAATCGTATGTACAAGGAGGTGCGGGATTTCAAATAGCGCATTCCAATACCTGAAGCTCCAACCTTACAACGGTACCGGTCCCCGTTTTGCATGCCCTCCACAAAACCCCAGTCCTCTTCTAAAAGCCTTCCTAATTCCTCGTAATGCGCATCTTTACATACAAGCATTGTGGTAGTCTCCACAAATCCAAACTCTTTAAAAATGTGCACAAAACAATGAATAGGCAAACACCAGCTCAAGTCCACAGACCTAGAAGCTTTAGAGTATTTCAAAGAGTTTTGGACATCCATTATCATCTTTTGCTTGAAAGATGCTACCGACCACAAATCTGGGACCGGCCACTCCATACTTAATAAGGAAGTTACTTTGATGGGTTCAAGCGTTCCAAATGCTTGTGTAGAAGTAGGGACAATATAGGAGTGAGAATAGAAGAAAATCCTTCTTTGAACCAGTTTGGTTGGGCAAAGATGCGGGAACATTATTGCTCCAATATCCGCATGTATAGCATTGAATGTGCCGGAGAGACTATGTAGTGACTGCTCCTCCACCAACGTGGATGGAAATATGACTATAAATGCATGACAAATGTTAAGTATGAATCCATAATAACATTACACTGTGATTTCACACCTAGCTTTGTATTCTCAAAACATGTACTTACAATGTGTTGGAAATCGAGGTGGTTGTTGCAAGTGCATGGTTGACATTGAGAAAACATGTTGCACAATGGCTATGGTCTCCTTGTCTTTGCGGTTCTTGAAGCCAAGGAGCTTTCCTTTCCAATGAAGATCCAAGTTTGCACGATTCCGCACACGATGAGGGCCAACAGCAGATGGTTGCATGTATACCCAAGCACCTTTGGTGAACTCTTGTGGCACCCACTCATCATCTACACCTCTAGTGTTGTGGCATGCAAGTGCTGTGACCTCATCCTTTGGTCGCCTTTGCGAAGTAGAGTTGGCCATGGTTGAGCAGAGCAAACTAGGAGGAGGAGAAGAACCTTGCTTGTTGCTACAATGTAGGTGTGATAAAGTGATATGAGAAAATGGTCAACCCTTGTGGCAATGGGAGGAGAAGGTGGACAACCCTTGCTTGGTGTGGCACTGGGAGGAGAAGGTGGATAAGCCTTGCTTGGTGTGGCAATGGAAGGTGGTAGGGGAGGAGAGAGGAGCTTCCTTGCTGCAGCGATGGAGATGGTGTAAAGAGGAGAGAGAGTGTTGGAGTAGAGGATGAGTGTGATGGTTGCAACCAAGAAGGGGTTGGAAAAGGGGTTCTAGAGAGAGAAAATCCTTTTTTGCCTAATAACTAATTTTGGGGGAGCTCTGGATAGCAAAAACAGTTTTTTTTTAAAGTTTTTTTAAAATTGTGAATTTTAGGGTTTTTGGATGCACGTTTTGACTTTTTGAGATCAAAAAATGCTTTTTTGACCATAAAATAGTTTTAGGGGGGTTTTCAGAAGATGAAATTTGAGTTTTGAAATTTTTGAAAAATTTCAAATTATTGGAATTTTTTCAAAACCGGATCAAAAAGGAGGGAAGTTGGAAGTTCCATATGGCCCACCCCCCCCCCCACCCCACCTTCTCACTAGGTAAGAGCCCATTTAAAAAGTGTAAGACTACTTTGTCCCCCTACATTTTTGAGGGCATAGAGTGTGTCCACCACCCTCTTCTCATTGGCTGGCCTCTAATTAACCTTAATCCCAAAGGGCCCCTAGAGGGTTCATATTTTTCCTAATGTGACACTCATGATTTAGGATTAACTAGCCAGAAATAATCTTTATTTCTTTGCTTGTTCTCACCACCTCAAGACTCGGGTCCACTGGAGGCGATGTCCACCCTAGGTGGGAGTCCACCTAGCATGTGAACCAACCAAAAGAAGAGCCAGATGGCTGCTCTCCACCAGGTGCTCTCTCGTCTGACATCTACATTACAAAGAGCAATATGAGATTTAGCTTTTTTCCCTACTCACTCATCTATAAATATGTACACAAGTATATTAGCACACAAACAAGTAGATACATATACATACTAGTAGATCTAAGTAGAGGCTAGTAGTGCCAAAGGTCAAGTGGCACCTCTTTAGATATCACCACAGTCTCAACCGTGTTAAAATCAAAGGTACATTGCAGTAATCCATGCATGGACTCATCAATGATTGCACGCCACGATTAAAAAAGAACTATATCCAAGAGAAAGCGTCTAACCTTCAAGTGTTATGCTCCCATACTTAGTGCGTACATACATGTATAAACAAATATATATGTACACACAAACATATATACAATTGCGTAAATGTAGCCATCGTTTTGTGTTCTACGCAATGCGAGAATGCTCCTGCTTCTGTAGACTGCTATGAAGAAGAGCTTCTTTATTGTGTTTCTTGCGTAGCATCTCTTCACAGTAGCTCCTTGTTCGAGGGATTACTTTGCACATTGCATGCTTGCCTACATTCTGAGGTACGGTACCGTTGAAAGCTATCCAACCTAATGCCTATTCCGTGGGGAGAAAGTGATAGGAAGAGAGAGAGAGAGAGAAAGATAGAGAAGCTAAGGGGTAGAAAGTACTTTTTGAATTCCATCGGCTTCACGTAAAGAAGACCTTTTTCATAGTACTCTACTGAAGCAGAAGCATACCCGCACTGTGCACACACAAAATGGTTGCTTCGCCTACAATCATTGCTCTTTATCTCCCTATTTCTTTATCTCTCTCTCTCTCTCTCTCTATCTATCTCTTTCTCTCCACGGATATCTCTATTTCTCTCTCTCTCTCTCTCTCTCTCTCTCTCTCTCTCTCTCTCTCTCTCTCTCTCCCCCTCTCTCTCTCATTCTCTCATTCTCTTTCCCTCTCTCTATCTATCTCTTTCTCCCCATGGATATCTCTATTTCTCTCACTCTCTCTCTCTCTCTCTCTCTCTCTCTCTCACATTATCTTTCCCTCTCTCTATCTATCTCTTTCTCCCCACGGATATCTCTATTTCTCTCTCTCTCTCCACCTCTCCCCCCCCCCCCCCCCCCCTCTCTCTCTCTCTCTCTCTCTCTCTCTCTCTCTCTCTCTCTCTCTCTCTCTCTCTCTCTTTCCCTCTTTCCTTCTCTATCTCTCTCCATTTCTCTCTATCTATTTCTCTCCCTCTCTATCTATGCCTCCCCCCCCCCCCCCTCTCTCTCTCTCTCTCTCTCTCTCTCCCTCTATCTATTTCTCTCTCTCTCTCTCTCTCTCTCTCTCTCTCTCTCTCTCTCTCTCTCTCTCTTTCCATCTTTCCCTCTTTCCCTCTCTCTTTGCATATTTCCCTCTACCTATCTCTCTCTCTTTCCCCCTCTTTCTCTCTCTCTCTCTCTCTCTCTCTCTCTCTCTCTCTCCTTATATATATATATATATATTCTCTCCCTCTTTCCTCTCTCTCTCTCTCTCTCTCTCTCTCTCTCTCTCTCTCTCTCTCTCTCTCTCTCTCTCTCTCATAATCCATTTCCTAACAAATCTACCACGCACATTCATTTGCAAACAAAGCTTACATATTACAACAATGAGCAAGAAGATTGCATCAACGTAACTAAGCAACCTACGGAAAATGAATGATCAGGTATCTGTGTGTGTGTGTGTGTGTTTCTTCATTTGTGCATGTAAATGTGTGTGTGTGTGTGTGTGTGTGTGTGTGTGTGTGTGTGTGTGTGTGTGTGTGTGTGTGGAGTAGAAGCCATTAGGGAAAGAGGGGGGGAGGGGGATTTTTTTAGTGATTACCTTAGGTTGTAGAAAGGTTGCCCGTTACATTCAGCTTCCATAGACAAACGCGGTAAACCCCCTTCGATGAAGTCGTCGCAAACGAACCAAAGCTCCTCTTCGAATCAAATGTGTGCATGTGTGTGTGTGTGTGTGCGCGCGCGCGTGCATGCGCATGTGCGTGTTGTTGTGTTTGTGTGAGGGAGAAGGTGGAGAGAGATTGACGAGAGAGAGAGAGAGAGAGAGAGAGAGAGAGAGAGGGAGAGAGAGGGTGTGGGAGGTGTAGGAGGGGGAAGGGAGCTTGAAGCAAGTGCGATGGTGGAGAGGAAGAAGGCAGGGTATGCCACAAAAACGCGGCATACTCTGCCCTTCTTCTTTTTTTAGGCGCCAGGCATTACCGCGATGATTGTTGCGGATATTACAGTAATTATTGTCACGCAACGTCATTTCAACGAATACAAACGTATCCAAGGTGGCAAAGGAGGGGGCGGGGGGTACAAACCACCCCTCTACCCTTAGATATCAATAATTTTCTTTTTAGCCTTTTGAGTGTTTTTATGAAGACTTTTAATTTTTTTATGAGTACTTATTTTTGTAGTACTTGTAGAGATTTTTAAGTGCATTTTTAAAGTACTTTTAGATATTTGCGATTAAAAAACTAACCCATTTAGTGCGCACACCAATTGTACTTTATTTAAAAAAATAAAGACACTCACTACACTTTATTCTCTTTGACTATATAGTCGTTTTTTTAATTGAAATATATCTATTTTTTTAATTAAATGCTTATTTTTTAGGGCACATATGACTGAATAAAAAATTTATTGCGTGTACAGGACGTCGACTGGATGATCGTGGTCCCCCTAGAGGACCTGAACGTGATCGATGGCTCAAGAAAAGACTCCCTTGTCCACTACAAGAGGTTGTGTGCACTTGTGATGTTGTTAGCGACGGAAATACATTGGGTTTTTATACTCCCTGGCGTCGCTAAGACCGTCGCTAACAGCGTCGATACGAGAACATTGCTATAACCGTCGCTATATAGCGACCCCTATAGTGACGATCATAGCAACGTTTACAGGCCACCTATAGCGACGTTTATAGCTACGCTGCAGAGCCTTATATAGCAACACTCATAGCGACGTCCAAGAGGATTTTTTTTTGGTGGCAGGACATTCACCCATCAAGCATATTGAATGTTTCAATAATTGAGTAAACCTAAATGAATCCAAGATAAGCCTAGATTCACCTTTGCAAGAAAGTGCAAGCTTAGATATAGACCCAAAGTAGTCAACACAAGACAATATAACCATTAACTCCATCATCCATAGTATTGTTTGCAGAATAGAGATACAAAACTCACAAAAGTAAATTGATGAAAGTATATCAATGACAATTGTACACATCATAGGCAAAACCACTTGATTGTTAAACTTTGCAAATGTAATAGTTACAACACCATTGTCATTATTGAAAAAATATACATGGTTTTCCAATAGTTACAAAAAGACGTATAAACGTCATCTCATGATACATATGCTATGACAAAAGGAAACTAATGCTATCTAGCTACGGCTAGACTGACGTCGTCTAATGAGACATCTCATCGCGTCCAAGCGGCGTATCTGTCGGATTCTGCAAAAAAAACAACAATAAGACAGCTTTCTGTAAGTATAAACATATAATTTATAAAACAATACAACAAATAGAAAAGAGTAAACCTTAATACTAACCATGCCGCCGCGAGAACTCAGAATGTCCATTAGGGCGTTTAAGCCCTTCCTGCCTGCGTACTCGCGCTTGTACGGTGTGAGGTCACGTCCTGTCATCGACCACTCTCAAAGAATATAAAGAATCCATTATGTTAGAATTTAAAAACCCCTAAACCCTAAACTATCAAACCTAAAGAGAAAAGTGAAAACACTTACAAAATTGGCCTCAAATGATACCCACCCGCTGCTCCCCAAGTGGTGCAAGCTCCCTGCCTCTACTCGCGCTTTGACTGCATCCTTTTGTTTCTTCCACTTGTCGGGATTCTCACGTGCTGCTTTCTTTGCATTCTTCCAATCTTCTTTGGCCAGTCAATCTAGTCTGTTCCACCCATGCTTGATTGATTTTTGTACTTCGTAACGCTTGTGCTTGTAGTATTCGCGCATTCGAACCTGGGTGTCCCGACAGGGATCTCTAGTGGCATGTTGATGGGGGTACGGACTTCAGGAGTCTCCACTGGAGTTTGGGCCCCGAAGCGAGGAGTGTCAACTGGAGTGACTCCTGGAGGAGTAGCTAGTGGTGTGTGGCTGCTAGGAACGACCATCCACCGTGCAAAACCTGGTGTAGATGGCGATGATGTGGCTGGTGTGGGGGTGGGAAAAGAAGGGGAGGGTAAAGAGCCTCGTCAAACACGAGGCAGTGTCGAGGCATCGGTGGTGACATCCCCACAACAACCGCCGTTGCCACCACTAGAGCGCCGATGCCTAGATGAGTGTGAAGATCGTCTCGTCGACATCGAAGCTTCGGAGTGTGCTGAATGCTCCAAAACAGAGGGAGACACTAAAGGAGTAGAAACACGTGATGGTGCTCCAAAGCGATGACGCTCCACGTACCACTGTCTCTGCTGGGGTGACAAAGAAGAAAGAAACTCATCATCATCCATTTCTGCATTAAACACACGAACATTTAATCTTAATATTGAATGAATGGAGAAGAAACCATGGACAAGTAGAGAGAGAGAGAGAGAGAGAGAGAGAGAGAGAGGACTCATAAAGGTGGATTTTCCCAACGCTCTCTCTCTCTCACACACAGATAGGCTGACCGGATTCCATCTCTCTCTCTCTCTCTCTCTCTCTCTCACACTCACACACAGTCCTTGCTGGTGGTTTAATCTAGCTCTCTCTCTCTCTCTCTCTCTCTCTCTCTCTCTCTCTCTCTCTCTCTCTCTCTCTCTCTCTCTCTCTCTCTCTCTGGCCAGTGCGCGACAACATCGACGTTTCCATCTCTGTGTGTCACTCATTCGCCGGGTGACGCCGCCTCCTCTCTCGTACACGCCCAAATGTTTTGCATGGTGGCTGCTTATATCACAATAGATATTTGTCTGTAGCATGCAGGTACTCCATTCTTGCAATGTAGCTGATGCCTGCTCAAAGTGCTTAATTCTTACTCTAGATTTGGCGGGCTATGTAGTGTGTGTGTGTGTGTGTGACCCTTCGAATCGTCATCTTGCATCACTAATTTCTGTGTAGGCTCAATTTGCTCTTCCATTGGTTGATCATGACGGCTTATTGTATGGCAGCAGCAGTCGAACATGCAGGTGGAATTGCTGGTTCGCATGGACTGAGGAGGCGATGAGCGCAGCTGGTTCGCATGGACCGTCGAGGCTATGAGCGTAGAAAATTTTCTCATGTAGGAAAACGAAGTCTTTTTCAGTGTTTTTCATATGAGCAAGTGTTTTTCATACAATGCTTAACATCATGAGCTTTTGCTCGAGAGGCACTCCATACCCAGCTAGGTACAATTGGGGGCAGGGGACCACCGGGCCAGCGGTCCCCTGCCCCCAATCGTACCTAGCCCAGTGGTCCCTTGCCCCCCGTTGTACCTAGCTAGGTATGCAGTGCCTCCCTCACAGAAGCTCATGATGTTAGAGGTAAGTCACAATTAGTGCTAGTTCACACATGACCATGCAGCATGGGACATAGTATGCATTGCATGATATTCTTAATCCCAACTATTTTTGTAACCGTGAGCATTAGCCAATCTTTAAGGTTTATTTTGGGTATTAAGGTATATTTTGGGCAAAGCGCACCTTCATTGACATGCACTAAAATCTAACATAAATCTAAGAAAAAGCTAGTCCATCGAACATAAATCTACATCTAATTTAATCTTAAACTCAAAATAAACCTAAATCTACTTTAATCTAGCGTAAATAAACCTAAATCTAATCTAACGTAAACCTAACTCAAAATGAACCTAAATCTAATCTAATCTAACCTAAATAAACCTAAATCTAATCTAACGTAAATCTAAATCTAACCTAATTTTAAACTCAACATAAACATAAATCTAAATGTAATCTAATTTAAATTTTAACATAATCTCTTTCTCTCTTTGTTTTCTCCCCTTAACTCTCTCTTTCGTCTCTCTCTTTGAATTTTTACTCTCTCTCTCTCTCTCTCTCTCTCTCTTTGTTTTCTCCTCTCTCTCTCTCTCTCTCTCTCTCTCAATGTGTGTGTATGCATTCTTTGTTTATGCATGCGTGTGTGTGTGTGTGTGTTTTGTTTATGCATGTGCTCTCTCTCTCTCTCTCTCTCTCTCTCTCTCAAAAACACAATGTGTGTGTGTGTGTGTGTGTGTGTGTGTGAGAGAGAGAGAGAGAGAGGGAGAGAGAGAGAAAGACGGGAAGGGAATATGAGAGAGAGGAGAGGAAAGGAGCATACCTGGCTCTCCTTCCTCTCCTCGTGTGTGTGTGTGTGTGTGTGTAGAGAAGAAAGAGAGAGAGAGAGAGAGAGAGAGCGGGTTACCTCTTTGCTTGCTTGAGCGTCGAAAAGTCAGATATGAGATCTGAGTTTTCAAGCGCTTTGGATTTATTTTTTACCCCTATCGGAATCGCTATGAGCGTTGCTATTCTACAAATAAACTGGCAACGCCGTGAATTTTCACTTTTAAGTGTCGCACTGCGAGCATCGCTAATGTGAAGTACCTCTTGTAGTGGTCCTTGCACCAAGTGCAAAAGGGCTATCCCTCACTTGATTGTCGACGAGCTAGATCATATGTCACTTCACTTGGAATGGAGTATGAGCGCATCCATGCGTGCATCAACGATTGCATGCTATACCATAATGAACACGCACATGCTACCTCATGTCCCGTGTGCGGGGAAGTATGATACAAGACCGGAGTGAGCGGGGTACGCCTATCCTGCAAGGTATTGAGAAATTTTCCTTTAATTCCTCGCATTCAACTCATGTTTAAAAGCAAGTCTATCATGGAGCTTCTCACATGGCACGCCAACCAGTGCTCAAATGATGGAATGATGCATGTCCCTTCCGATTCACCTGCATGGAGGCACATTGAAACTCAATGGCCAGAGTTTGGGCTGGAGCCTCGACACTTGAGGCTTGGGTTAGCAAGTAATGGTGTCAATTCCTTCGGAACTAAGTCTACTTCATGGAGCACTTGGCCCGTGGTGATCGTCAACTACAATATTCCACCATGGGAGACAACCAAGAAGGGCAATATACTTCTTTCCTTACTTGTTCCAGGGAAGTACAAAGTGTCAAATATTGATGTCTACCTCAAGCCCCTCATCGAGGAGTTATGGAGAGGCATTCCTCTTGTAGATGTCTCACTTTCAAAAGGGGGGGAGCCATTGTGAGGGGAATCCTTATGTGGAATATGCACGACTATCTTGGACTTGCAGAGATTTTTGGTATTTCCTTTCTCCTCTCTCTCTCTCTCTCTCTCTCTCTCTCTCTCTCTCCTTCTAGCCCTCTATCTCTCTAACGATATGATATGTATGCAGGGTTGTCCACATCGGGTCACAATGCGTGTCCTACTTGCAGGCCATCATTGGTGTGACAGAGAGGCCTAATGCCTTGCGCAAGGTAATCTATCCAAAAAACCATCGTTTCTTACCCCAAGGTCATAGCAAGCACAAGGCTTCAACAAATGGAAAGACACCTCTAAAGCTCACGATGGCAAATTGGGCAACCATTTGGGAAGAGCACTACAACAACAATCCGGATCCATGTCCTCCACCAAAGGTATGTCAAGGTATTCCATATTTTTAAGGCTTCCATATTGGAAGGAATTAAAAATACAACACCTCTTGGATCCCATGCACATATTCAAGAATGTAGCCCAAACACTATGGGACCACATTATTGGCAAGAAGGACTCATTAGATGCAAGGGAGGATTTGGGGATTTTGAAACGTCTCACCACCTCTGCTACTCCACGCCGTGTCCCCAATAAAAAGATTGTGCTTCCTAAAGCACCATGGATGCTAGCCAAAGAAGAATTGGACAAAGTGAAGGATACCATTGCTTCTATTCGCACACCAATAGGATACATGAGATCGCTAAAGGGAGATTTCACAAAAGCGAAGAAGGGTGGAAGCGTTCAATTGTATGGGTTGAAGTCTGATGATTGGCACAAGATGCTTCAAGTAATGTCCCTCTCCATATTCTATCTATAGTTTGTGTGTATGACTTTATCTCACTTTCCCTGCCCCTAATTTATGTTGTAGTTCATTCTTCCTGTGAGTATGTGTATATGTCGGGACAAGAAAGTCAGGGATGCTATTTTCAAACTTGGAGAGGTAGTAAGGTACACCACAAGACTCCACTCAACTACACTTTTTTTATGTACACAATAATCTCAACTAGCACTTAGAGTATCCTTGTGTGTTTTCTTGCAGATTTGTGAGCTCCAAGGAAATCGAATAGATGCTATCCCTGCTGCTCAAACACTTAGAGTATCCTTGTGTGTTTTCTTGCAGATTTGTGAGCTCCAAGGAAGTCAAAATAGATGCTATCCCTAGTGCTCAAACACTTGCAGCAGAAACTATGTGTGCCACTGAGGATGCATTTCCTTGATTGGTCCTTCTTAGTTAAATCTACTCTTAGTTCACGTGGTGGAGGAGATCGCTATACATGGAGTAGTGCATGCACATGGGTGTTCTTCTTAGAGAGGTTTTTAAAGACTCTCAAAGATTTTTTGCGGCTACGGTCTCAACCAGAGGCATGCATGGCAGAAGGTGAATCGTCCAAGAGGCAGTTGTTTACATCTCAGAGTATTTGCACAAGTTTATCCTTCAATGCCTCGCATGTGATCGGACAGGAAAGATGCACGGATGACTTCACACTTGCCAAGTGGAAAGGGAAAACTACTTAACATGGATATGAATCTATCCCGAGTGGTCAATAACTTTTGTATTCTCAATGCAATGGTTATGACCAAGTGGGTGGACTTGTGGACAGTGGCAAAGGCAAGCCGTTTGCAAGAGAGAGAAGCATGGAAACAAGCACATGGAGGAAGGAGGGCACCCCCAATGCCTAGACACCTTGCATGTTTCCTAGATCTCATTAGTGCGGAGTGGATTCATGAGAGAATGATTGAAGCAAAAGCGCACGGAGAAGACATCACCAACAAAGAATGGAAGTATGCACGAGGCTGCATACCAAAGGTAGAGTACTCATATATCTAAACCATATTGTAATTTTTTTCTTGATAAAAGATATTTTCCTATTTTGTAGTGCCTTTCCTTTAACTCTATATGGTCAAAGAGTCGTCACTTTCATACTCACCACATTGACGAGCGTAGAGCCACCATGGATTGTAGCATCATGGGTAACTTTGACACAGACGGTGATGAAGCCAAGTACTGTGGAACTATTGAAAGTATACTAAAGGTTAATTTTAGAACCTTTTGTACCTTCATCTTCGACTGCAAGTGGTTTGCAAATGTGTCTAGACGACATGAGAATGGCCTCTATATGCTGGACTCTAGTTAGTTGTGTGCATCACACAACGAGGTATGACAATTTAGTTTTATTGTGCAATTGTGAGCACGTGAGTGACTACCTTTTTTATTCTTATTTGCTTGTAACATTAATGATACCAATGTTACTCACTTTGAGCTTCTCTTCTATAGGTCATCTATATCCCAACAATCCCTTTTTGGACACCAACCTTGAAATATTAGTCAAGTTTTTGGCGAGAAAATGAATCTTAATTTATGAAATCTGGCGAGCAAAATATTTTAAAATTAAAATTATCATTTTTTCAACAAAAATTTTAATTAACCTTAATTGGTCAATTTTTCAATATCACATGTAACGATAAAAGGAACATCTCTTACAACTTTTCATATAATAGAAAGAAGTGATTTAAGTATTTCCACCTAGACTTTTTAAATAAGTATCAATGTCACAACACACCTTATGTGTACTAGGGTTTTGCTAGGAGACAACCTCTTGTTGATGGTGTCAAAATTCACTGCCATGTGCTATCCCAAAGTCCACTTCTCTACTATATTTTACTCTATAGTAATGCCCATGCGTGTCTAGCATGGGTGTGTTAGTATTCTCATCCTCTACATCTAGGGCGGCACGAAGGTATTTCTTGGGCACTTCTCATGTGTTGTGCATTCATCGGCCCACCTTGCGTGCTCGATGCCTTAGGAGACAACGACTTGATTTGGGGCATAGTGATAGGCTTTGGGTGTGCTTTGCAATGCTCACGCATTCTAGATTCACGCATGAGAGAGCTCATAGGATAGTTTTGGGAGGAGAATTTCCGCACCTTTCCAAACTTCAAAAAAGCAATTCAAAATAGGATTGGTCACAAACAATACATAGAGCATGGTTCTATGATACTAGAGATTACACAGAGTCGGCTCTTTCACGCATTCGAGGATGCCCACCCTGAGATTAGCATTGGTCATCTCTCCTTCGAGACTTCCAAGCCTTGGTACGTGTGATTCATGCACGAGAGGGAGACATGTTGTAGATACCATGTGCAGTTTCAGATTATGTATGATGTGTTCCACGGTTTTTCGGGGCATGCTAGAGAGGTCCCGACGGGGCCACTAGACTTCATCCACTCTTTGTTGTGTGAGCATGTAGAAGGGTCTCCTACCATCGGATGTTGTGTTGTTACCATGTACATGTGGTAGTGATGTGTGTGAACACACTAGGACCGTCGGGGCATTTTTACCTTCTTTAGGAGGTTTTTTCCTTCTTTAGGAGGTTTTTCCCCCCTCTAGGGCTATCTATATTTCCATTACACACTAAGTAGCACACTCTCTATTGTGTGCCTTGAGCTTCCTTCATCTTCTCCAAGATGTGTGCATTTCTCTACAACCCTAATTCCAACAATTGGTATCAGAGTAGGTTGCGTCCTCCCGGGCTCAATCGCCAGCAGCTCCAGCACACGCCTGCTCACTTTCTCTGATTTTTGTGGGCTTTGGCTAGCATTTACAGGTCGACAAAATTTTTGGCTATGCTCACAGAGCTTTGTCTGCTCAAATTTTTGATTCGGGCTCATTTCAGCCTCCGTTTCCACTATAGGCAGTACTGCACAGGCTGTTTTGTTATTTTGTGCAGTTTATTTGTGAGTGCCGTTTTTTGCATAATAGGTGCCTTATAGTCTACTACCGCTTGTGCTATATAGCATGTGTTGTTCCCGCTTTGTTTCTCCTCTTTTTGGGTAGTTTTCACATCAAGTGTAGCATTTACCATGGTTGACAACAACACAAATGTGTTTAAGATGTTTGCTGGTGAGGACAGATTGGATGGGGACGATTACCCTATGTGGCCTTACATGATGCAACATGTTCTTGTGTCAAAGGGTGTATGGAATATTGTGCAGGGAATTGATGTACGTCCTGGTTCTGAGGATGCAGGCAATGTTGAGGATGTTGCAGGTCTTGCTGCAAGAATTGCTGCTATTAGAGTTGTTTTGCCTATGGCAGAACAATCTTGTTGGGATGCAAAGGATGCGCAGGCTCATGCATTGATTGAGTTGTCTCTGAAGCGCACCATTGTTCCTCACATTTGTTAAGCAAAATCTGCAAAATACGCTTGGGATATTTTTGCTGGTCTTTATGCTGCGTAAAGAGCTGGAGTCGAAGATTATGCATGAGGAAGATGATATGGACACTTTCCTTGCTGATGTCAAGGATATCAATGAGCAACTTATTTCTGCAGGTGAAGTCATTTCAGACATCTCCCTTGTGCAGACTGTTCTTGATGCCTTACCAGATTCTTACTAGACTTATGCTAGTAGCTGAAGACTTATGACCCAAGGAAATCTTGAAGTTGTCAAGTTTAATTCATTATGCACATTGCTGTTGCAAGAGTCACTTTCCAGAGAAAAACAGGACTAGACAGCGTGCAGTTGAACATGCTTTTATTGCTTCTCAAAGAAAGCGTGCAGGTGAACAGGCTTTTATTGCTTCTCAAAGAAAGGGTGGTAACGGTAATGTAGCCACTTCTTATGGTTCTACTGCGAGTGGCAAAACTTCTGTTCCCAATGCTTCTGCTAGGAGCACTTTGTTTGGCAATTCTGGTGATTAGAAAAAGAAGATGCGTTGCCATTATTGTAAAGCTAACGATCACTGGATCAAGCAGTGTCCTAAGTTGAAGGCCAAAGAGGCTAAGAAGAAAGAGGGTGGTTCCACTTCAAATGCTGGTTCCACTACAAATGTAGCCATTGTTGAGTCTTTTGTAAAAGGAGACTGTGATGTTGATGTTGATGTAGAATGTGCTTTTAGTGCAGAGTGCACTTATAATCCTGCTATCCATGATGCATGCTTGTTGTCAGTTGCTGCATATTCACATGTGTGGTATTTCGACAGTGGTGCTACAAAGAACATTACCTCACATCATGAATTGTTCACCTCTCTTGAGTCTGTCCCTCATGGGAATTCAGTCACTTGTGCCAACAATGCCTCTTATTTGATTTAGGGGGTTGGAAATATTGTGCTTATTGTTGCAAATGGTAGTTCTTTCACACTTGTTGATGCACTTTATGTACCTGGGATCAAGAAGAATCTTTTGTCTGTATCCGCAATTGCTAGACTTGGACTTGTAGTCAAATTTGTGGATGACAGATGCACAGTTCATGATCTGAGTTTTGGTGATGAAATTGTTGCATCTGGCCTTTTGTGATGTGGACTGTATAAGCTCACTTTGTATGACAAGAGTGGACAAAATTTTACAAATGTAGTTGCAGATTCAAGGGCTATTTTAGATGCAAAACTTTGGTATGCACGTTTTGGGCATCTGATATGGTTTCTTCTTTTCCGCCTCTTGAAGCACCTATTGAACATGTTTGTGAAGGCTGTATTCGGGTTAAATGTAGCTTTCTAAGTTTCCAAAGGATGGTTCAGTTAGGGCCACATGCAGGTTGCAGCTTGTGCATAGTGATGTTTGTGGGCCCATGAAAACTCCGTCCTTGGGCAATTACCTGTACTTCGTGACTTTCATTGATGATTACTCCAGGCATGCATGGGTATTTCCTCTTAAAGAAAAGTCCAAAGTTTTCATGTGCTTCAAACAATTTCTGGCTATGGTTGAAAATGTATCAAAATGTACTATGGACACCCTCCATTCCAATCAAGGGGGGGAGTATATGTCTCATGAATTTAATGCATTTTTGGCTATTCGTGGGATAAAACACCGATGTACATGCCGTATACTCCTCAGCAAAATGGTGTTGCTGAGAGAAAAAATAGGTCTCTTACGAAAATGGCAAGATGTATGGTCAAGAGTCAAGCTTTACGACATTCGTTTTGGCTCGAGGCTGTCATGTGTGCCACTTTCGTACTCAACAGGTGTCTTATGACAGCGTTGCAACCTATCACTCCATATGAACCATGGCATGATAGAAAGCCATCTATTGAGCACATGCGTGTTTTTGGTTGTTTGGCTTATGTTTTAGTGCCGAAAGTGCAGCGCAAAAAAATGGATAATAAGGCTGTCAAATGTATTTTTGTTGGTTATAGTGCTAAAAGAAAATATGTACTAGAGACAGTATTGTAAGCTCACAAGACATTTATGACACTTTGTTGCCTCTTTTCAGTGGTGGAAGTTCGAATGGAACTTCCAATGAGCCAAATGTACAACCTATGGGGATTTCCAAAAATGTTATAGATCAACCTATTTTACTGATGTAGAAGTACATGATGTACTTGATGAGGAAAGGACTGAAAATGAGCAGGCTAGAGGTATGCCAAAATGGTTGGTGCACACTTTGCGTGAGAATAAATTGGATGCACCTTTGTCTAGTCGTACTCGTTAAGTCTCTCGCCATGCATCTTATGCATCAAATTGTTATGCTTTGGCTATGTCTAGCTTACATGATGTTGAGGAACCTCTGTCTTTTAATTAAGCACAACATTCAGAAAATTGGATGGCTGCCATGCAAGTAGAATATGATGCACTTATGGAAAATGACACATGGACTTTATGTGATTTGCCTCCTGAAAAATGCCATTGGTATGAAGTGGGTTTACAAGTTGAAACGCAAGCCGGATGGTGAGATCGATTGCCATAAGGCTCAACTTGTTGCAAAGGGTTATGCACAGCAAAAAGGCATAGATTATGAAGAGACTTTTGCTCCGACTTGTCATATGACTATCGTGCGTTTTCTATGTGCATTGGCATCTCATTTTGGTTGGGATGTACATCAATCATACATGGTTACTGCTTTCTTGAATGGTGACATATTTGAGGAAGTTTATGTAACACAGCCTCGCGGTTTTGTCAAGAAAGGACAAAAGGAGAAAGTGTGAAAATGTAACAAGGCTTTGTATGGGTTGAAGCAATCTCCTCGTGCTTTTGGTATGAGAAAGCTGACACTCATTTGGTCAAACAAGGCTTTCGTAACAGTCCCAACAGAAAGCATAATGTATGTAAAGCGTGAGGGTGATGTACTTCTCGTTGTGGTTCTTTATGTAGACGATTTGCTGATCACTGGACCAAATGAGAGACATATTGCTGAATTTAAGGCTGATTTGAATGCTACTTTCAAGATGAAAGATTTGGGGCTGTTGCATCATTACTTGGGCATATGGTTTAAGCAATGTGATGGTGGTATTTCCTTGTGTCAAAAACGTTACATAGAGACATTGCTATGTAAGTTTGGACTTGAGGATTGCAAACCTATTGCCACTCCCATGGAAACAGGTTTGAAATTGAGTCTACATGATGCTGGTGATCCTGCAGATGTCACTCTTTACCAAACTGTTGTTGGATGCCTCATTTATGTATGCAACATGAGGCCAGATATTCAGTTTGTAGTCTCACAGGTCAGCAGATTTATGCATAGCCCAGGGTCTAAGCATTGGAAGGCTGTCAAGAGGATTTTTTGCTACCTTAGTGGCACTTTACATCTTGGCTTGTTTCAAGGGGGATCGTTTTCGCCAAAATTACATGCTTTTTTGGACTCAGATTGGGCTGGTTGTTTTGACACGTGAGTGTTCACAAGTGGTTTTTGTTTCATGCTTGGCAGTTCATGTATATCATGGTTGAGCAAGAAGCAACCTACTGTGGCCACTTAGAGTTGTGAGGATGAGTACAAGGAAGTCTTCACAGCTACGTTTGAGTGTGTATGGCTTAGAAGCCTTATGGTAGATTTGGGTGTTGGACAGGACACTACCAACACTATCTACAGTGACAGTCAGAGCGCACTGGCAGTTGCGAGGAATCCAATTTTTCATGCTCGCACAAAGCACATTGAGGTGCATTACCACTATGTGAGGGAGAGGCTCTTAGTAGGAGAGATTAGCTTGGCTTATGTGCCAACACATGGCAACCTTGCAGATCTTTTCACAAAGGCATTGTCTCGTGAGAAGCTTGGAGCTTTCCGCAAATCTTTGGGCTTACTCCCCTTTGTGGACTGATCGTGTCCGCAGGGCATGACACTTCCCTTTACTCATGTGCCAACTCTCGTTCACCGCATCACTCCAGGGGGGATTTGTTACCATTTACATGTGGTAGTGATGTGTGTGAACACACTATGACCGTCGAGGCATTTTTTCCCTCTTTAGGAGGTTTTTCCCGCCAAGCATTGTATATAGGCCCATCACTGTAGGTCTATCTATATTTCTATTGCACACTAAGTAACACACTCTCTATTGTGTGGCTTGAGCGTCCTTCATCTTCTCCAGGCTGTGTGCATTTCTCTGCAACCCTAATTCCAACATGTATGTGGAGGATAAGTGTGTCCAATGTGGTGATCTTGCACGACTTATGCTTGTCCTAGATGATGGTGATGCGGATGCAACATTTACATGACAATAGTATGACTACTAGACATACACAGGTCTTCGAGGTGGCACATCTTGTAGCTTGCAGCTCACATCTCATACTACACCATATTCCTACTTCATGCAGGCTTTTATGTCCGATGTGTATCCATATGTGTAGCATGCATATCGTACAAAGTGGTAGGATCGTCAATTTTGTGCTTGCCTTGCTGCCTTTTCCATTGGCAGTGTGTTCTCTGTCATGGATTTTGTAGAGAACTACACCTTTGCTCCACATTAGGAGATCCAGTTGTGAGTGCATGTGTGCGTACGTGCATGCACGGTGCGGTGCATACGAGGAAGGGGAATAGCACAAGACCGTGTGGGTGGAGAAACCTCTAGCAGGTGGTAGTGAGAAGCTCCTTATTCTCATGTATATGAAGAATAAAGGTATGTACCCATGTGGAAGGGCGGTCGGACACTAGACGTACGGGTCGAGAAAAACATGTAGGCTTTTACTCCAAGAATCTCCCACTTAAAGGCTATGCACCGATAAGTGAGACCTACTAGCTAAAGTACTAGTATGTACAAGAAAGTAGGTGAGAGACTCTCTCAACATATGCGCACTGGCTCACTCTGTCAATCTACACGCAGTCGTATCGGCTTTGGTGGTAGACGAGTGCACGTACCCAAGCTAGAGCGTGCATGTAAATCCTGCAGACTACTCTGTATGGTCTGCAAAGCTCCACGAATTGTCATGCTAGTGTCAGTCACCGTATGACTAAATATCCTTGCTCCAAATTCTCCCACTGGAGCTGCTAGATAGGGCCTCGACACTAATGAGACGCTCGAATGCTGATAAAATACTCACAAACCTGGTTGTACTTGCCTCACTTGTGCTATCTGCAAACACTAATCATCAAGACTACTCACCGCATATGGATGTGTCAGTGTCGACACTGGGAAAGCTATGTCCTTGTCACCCATACGCAAAATTGTGTGTCTTGGCATCAACTCATCAGCAACAAAATTGCAAAACACGTTTTAGCAGGCCTGAAATGCAAAACGGGTGAAATGGCCAAAACGTTTCTCCTGCAAGGTGAAACGTTAGTAGTGAAACACCTTTTTTACAAAAATATCTTTTGAGAATTTGGGCATTAAATAGTTATTTATTTATTATGTATATACTATTTCAAGGTTAACATAGCATGTGTCTCTACTCACTGCACTGTGAACACCTATTTTGTCTATACAAAACACTATCTATACACAAAATTGGCGTTTCGGTCATACATTTTACTGAGGCCTTATCCTAGGGTGAAACGTTTTGGGGTGAAATGTTTTGGGTCTGAAACATTTTGCGGTTACGCTGCTCATCAGCCTCTAAAATGAGCATATCAAAGAGCTCCATATCTGTCAGCTCTGTCTTTGTCTCTAGGGAGCACACCTGCTCTACCTCTACCTACGCAAAGTCAACAACATTTGATGTGTCTCACTAGAGCAGTGCCGCTCTACCTCTGTCTCTACAGAGTCTACTGGCATGTCTTGCACAGTTAAATACTTTGTCTCATGAACATGGTGGAGCTCACCTGCAAAAGAGACACGTCTCATCTCTTGCTCAAAGCATGCCAACAACAAGACCAAGACTACGCCGTCTCGAAACCTTAGACACGTGCATTTGATATATATGAGGCCGCTGTGAGATTCTCTGGCAATCACTAATGAACCGTAATGCATCTGGAAAGACTGCTCTCTAAGCAGTATCTGACAACCAAAAGCTTCCAACTGTCTCACTGAGATCAAGCTCTATCTCAGCTGAGGAATGTAGTGAACATGTCATAGCGTGTATGATGCACCACTGAGCAAAGATAAACAAACATCTCCTGCACCCTCTATGTCAATTTCCAAGCCATTGGCCAAGTGCACACAACCAATTCTCCCAATAGAAAAAATGTTGAACCAGTCAACGATGCGGTGTGCCATGGAAAGCAACATCTCTATCTAGTAACCAGAGACAAATCTACAAGAGGTACATTCGAGGCAAGCATGGCATCACCGTCACTGGCATAGGCTGCCACTCAAACTGCCTCTCTAACATGTGTCAAAGCCGTGTCTTCACTATGCATACATCTTTGCTACTGCCTCATATGTCAAAAACAACGACGCCTAATGTGTCATGTGTGACCACAATGCCAAAAACATACGTATTGGCAAGAACGAGACCGTCGTCTATCAATGTCACACATATCTACTGGCATAAGTGAATGCCAAAATAGCATCAAAAGGGGGAGGTAACTCAATCACTACACAATTCTTGAAAGCATGGTCAAACGCATCAAAATTGATGCCCACATATTCATTAAAAAAACTCCACAATCTGCAAACTCTGGAACAAGCATAAAGTGGGACAAACTGCTCAATCGAGCATAAAGCGGATAACCATATATGCAAGTAGATAGGAAACTAGCTCAAAACGCATCCCACAAGATAAAGTTCTTGCAAAAATCTGTGAAACTTGTGATTGCCTATATTGTAGCCACACAAGCATACGCAAATCCTCACTCCTGTGAGAGTGGGTACAAGAACACCAAATTGTGTCCAAAACTGACAAAACCTGTCAAAGTGAGAGTAAACACTCGATCAATGTCAAAGTGGGAGTCTAGCTCAATCACTAAACCATCAGAGAGAAAACTGCAAATACGCATAAACCATGACGAGAAATCCTAGGAAAAATCCGATAGAGTTTCCCCTAGAACCTGAGTAAAAACTCAAAAATCTCACCAAATCGCATAAAAACGTACACACAGTTGGGTCCCTGCAGCTTCAAAATAATCCTCCATTGCCTCAATCTAGGCTTTAGCATCACGCGCAATTTGGGCTCCCTCGCCTTTGAATGTCAGTGGTTGGGCTTGTTTCAAGAGATTTTTTTCCCCCTATATGGTAGTGCATAAGGCATTTGCTGGTACCTATGCAATAATACGCTTTTCGATGGTTTAATTTAAGACTTAATTCAATATCAAGTGATTTAAACTTCCACACCTTTGGATAAAATTTAGAAAACAATTAACTTTATTAAATTCAAGATGCCATGACTTTATTTATATCAAGATATGTACAAAGTTGAGATCTCATCAAGAAGCTAGATGAGCATCTTTTTACTCTATCATTATATATACAAAGGTTAGATCTGCTAAAAAGCTATATGATTCTTAGGGCCGGATTTCAAGAGACATAGTGGTACAATTGATAGGTATTTGTGGATAAGTTTTTACAATTCACTATTTTTGTTTGAGTAGTAGCTTTTATACACATCTTTGTGGGGTTCATAAAATACAAGACTTTTTTCGGGTAAAAATTTTAGGGACAAAAATGGGTTTGATCTTGTAAGTAGGGATCACTTTGACCACTTGATTGAAAACCCATTCATTTAAACTCATGTCAATGCCATCTTCAGAGATAGAAGTGTAGTCATCTCTAGCAGTACCAAGGAAGTAATAAAGTTGGATAACTCGCAGCTCTTCTCCCCACCGAGACTTCTTTAGATCAGAGGAGAGACATCCGAGCTTCTTCACATTGATTTAGAAGATGCCACCATCGCATCCCCACGCAAGTTCCCATCTCCTTTGGATTCTTGTTGATGTCATGTTGCAATGAAAAGCAAAATTTGAAGAGTGACAAGCCTCAAAATACATATCTCAAAGGTCTTGAACTTGCGATACTCAGCGTTGGCATCTTCCTGAAACATCAATGCTAGTAAGGTCTCGAACTTAAATCTCAAATTCATTTTTCCTAATTTTCACACAATAACAATTTTTCCTAATTTTCACACAATAACAATTTTTCCAATTTTCTAACCTAGGCTCTCATACACGTGTGAGGTCCTCACCCCGTTACCATAACCTTTTGGCAACTAGAGGATACCTGACAGCTCGATAGGCCCTAATCGCTTGAGAAAACATATTCAAGAAGGATTGATTTCCAACGGATGGCCTCTCATCACGAAGTAGCTTGAGTCAATTCACAATTTCAATATACACCAGAGCTGTGAAAGGATTTTCATAGGGGTAGAGTTCTTAGTTCCCAACCTAGCATGGAGTTTAGGCCATGAGCCGGTCTGCATCAAGAGGAAACTAGTGCTACCTCTAAATGGGTAATATGAATGAAAGCGTACTCAAGGAAAATAAAATTTTGGAGGATGAATATATGTGTACACCACATTGTGGGAAGAGAGAGAGAGCGAGAGAGAGAGAGAGAGAGAGAGAGAGAGAGAGAGAGAGAGAGAGAGAGAGAGAGAGAGAGAGAGAGAGAGAGAGAGAGAGGTCCCCACCTCGTTACCATAACCTTTTGGCAACTAGAGGGTACCTGACAGGTTTCTAGGCCCTAATCGCTTGAGAAAACAAGTCAACAAGGAGTTGATTTTCAAACATAGTCAAGAAGGAGTTGATTTTCAATGGACAGCCTCTCGTCACCAACAAGTAACTTGAGTCCAAACCATTGAAGAGTGTTACTAGTCCTGTCTTGCGGGGAAAACATGAACTAATACAAGAATTCTATATGTACCTAATTCTCACCTTCCAAAAAAGAGAAAATCCAAATACCATTTTTCTCATAGCTTTCAGGGGCACGTATATTTGGGACTTCTCAACTCTTGGCACAATGAGTCTCTAATTTGGCTTTTCCTAACGAGAGGGAGTGGAGAGTTTCTTGACTAATCAAGACTACCCATCCTTGACTGGCAACCTGAGCCAGTCCCCACTTTCCAACCTCGCACTCATACTTTTTCCTAGTTTTCTAATTACTACCACATGATTGTTCATACAAAAATTTCCTTTTTAAAGTTCCTCTCACAAGTTTGTTAAAATAGCCCTTCAAGCATTATCAAAGCGGCACCAAAAAAATCTTTCCTTGAAGAAAAACAACATACAAATCTTCTTCATTAAATTATCAAAACCCCAAGAGTTCACTCCTCTTGGCAAAAGTTTATTGCTCTCGGTGTCTTTAGTTGCCCATAAAACTGAATTGTCTTGCAACCTGGGAACAAACCCGTAGTGACTAACTTGCAATCTGGGCACCAGCCCGCAAGTACTATCTTGCATTTTGGGCACCAACCAACAAGATTTGTGCACCCATATGCACTACTTTACCAGCTAAGCCCTCCTCCCTAGATATCAAATGGATATGATTGCAAAAATCAATTTGATAATAAGATTGATGGAATGTTAATCACATTGATTCTAACACTTCTATTCTAATTATTTATGCTTATGATAGGCAAAATTTATGTAAGGTCTAAGAGACATACAGATTCACACCATCCTTTTAAATGCACTAATCACATGATTAATCACTTATATTTGCTTGCAAGAACAATCCATCTTTTTAGTTGGACAAAATTCTTGAATACAATTAGCTAATTCATGCAAGAATCTGAGTTACATTGATAAAGAATTGCACATGTAGTCGACACAAATGATTATGTAATCGAGTAGTGAGACCTTCATTACTTTATAATGTAGATAAGTTACCATAAAATAGGTATAATAGTTGCTGATTCCCGATTGAGGATAGGTAAATAAGAGTATATCATTTGATTAGTAGGGTAGCAATTGGAAAGGATTCCAGCTGAATAATAATATGGCATCAATTGGAAGGATTTCAATTGAGAGAAGAGATTGATAATAACTTAAATAAATAATAGATTTACATTACCCAAATGTGCTTTAGAGTTATTAATCTCTAAAAGCTTTGATGTGGTAGTCACCAAGTTATTTGCCACAGCAGCAAAGCTTCCTTCTCCCAAGTATGTTCAAGTGTGTGTAAAAATGAATGGGAATATTTACGACCAAAAATGGCATGATATTAATCATTTGCATAAGACTCTCCTCTCCAAGAGTGGTAAAGACTTTATAGAGAGAATAGTAGAGAGTGGAATAGAGTGCATAGAGAAATAAGAGAATGACAAAAGAGAATCTTTAAATGCCTAAGCTAAATGAAATATGCAACCATGTATTTACCATGTATTAATGCAATAACAAAATTTAAGTATATCATAACATCAAAAATATGAAATAACTAGCAGAGCACTGAACCGTTGGGGGGGGGGGGGGGTCACTATAATAAAAGAATGCCTATTATGTGGGTTTAACATTGGGGATTATTTTATTCTATATTTTTTCACATTTTTACATACAGAAGGGCATTGAAAAAAATTACATATTGAAAAGGGTCCCTTTTATTGGTGAGAAATTCACAGCTAAGGGGTTTTATAAATAGTGCTTGAAGGCACATGATATATAGAAATATTAAATAGTGAACCCCCCCCCCCCCCCCCCCCCCCTCCGCGAGACCAGACCTTATATAGGGATCAATCGGTCCACCCATCCACTTCCTCTCTACTATGGATAGAGAGAATTTCACTTTGTCAACAAGCGAGCCAAAACACCTCCAACCTTCCTGAGCAAGCCTTGCCACAGTACTAAATAATGTTGTAGCATTAGCAAATCATAAACACATTAACAGATCTTCGTTTTCTCCTTCATCTGCAATGGCTACATAGGTACAAACATTTGATGGATTTCCTCTACCTCGAACATTCTGAGTTATATTGGCTTGGGTTCCTCCTTGAGGTTGTTGATTTCCTCCTGAACAAGGTGGTCTATTGGGTTGTCCATTTCTTGTAAAGATTGGATTTATAGGTTTGAAATTCCCTTGGTTCTGAGGTTGTCTCTGGTCTTGATATAAGTTATGTTGTGCCATATTAGATCTAGACTGTGAATTTCTAAGGTTTCTATTAGTATCCGTACTTCCAACATCATTTTTTCTTGCAAGTTCATAATTGTTCGTACTTCCAACAACATAAATTTGTCTTGCAAGTTCATAATTGTCTGGATCATTAAACAGACAATCCCAAGACACATGGTCAGGCTCAAAAAAATTGAAGCAAAGGTGATCTCTTATTGCCCTCCTACGTAATATAGCTTCCTTATTCTAATAATGTGAAGATTTAAAAATAATCCTCTACTCGAGATCTTTTACTACCATTTGATATTTTGATCTCAATAAGAACATCTGAAAAATTTGTAAGGTGCAAGCTATGAAGTCTAGTCTTCAAAGGATTATGTAGGCCTGACACGAATCGTGACACTTTGACTCTCTGAAGAATCCCTGTTGGAGCATAATTGACAAGGGTCAATAAATATTGATAGTATGATTCCAAATCTCTAGTTCCCTAAACACAATCAAGAAACTCATTCATACAGCCTGAATGATATACTTTACTGTGATAATTCTTCTTTAGTTTAGTCTTTAGATAATCCCAAGTCACTACATTAGGGTTGAGATTTTTCTCAATGAAATGGTCTCTCCACCAATGCTTAGCCATCTTTTCAAGTTTGAACTTAGCAATGATAGCCTCGTTCTCGATAGAAGAATGAGCTAAATCAAACTAATCATCCATGCACTCAATCCAGTTTTCAAGACTCTTGCCTACATCTTTGCCTTCTCCGCTAAAGTTCCCAGGTTGTGACTTTTGAATCATAGCAGCGATGTCACAATCAATGATAGTCGACAGAGGTGTGATTGGGAGATTGACATGGGCAACCACTCCATTTCCTCTAGGAGGCATGATTGATTACTGCATCATGTTAAATTAAAAACCCTATATTGAATGGTTAACAATATATTACATTAATCTTTGTGAACTACAAGTCAAACGGGTAGGGGAGGTAGAAAAAAATTTAAACCATAGATTTTAAGGAAATGGGTAGTTATTTACACCTAATCAAAATACAAGATCTAGTTAAGGCATCATAAGTCAGTTATACTATCATCAAAATCTCCTACCCTTTTTTCTAATGTAATCAAAATTCATATGTAGAGCCATCACTAACTACAAAACAAACATTCAAAGAGATCCTTAATACACTCGTGTGACACTTCAATAGATTCATTGTAATCCAATACCGCATAAATCCACTCAAGGAGACACTTCAAACAGGTATCATCACCAATCAATGTGAGTCATAAATGCATCGTGAATACAATATTCTTTCTTAAACAACATGAATGAATGCGTGCATGATGCATGACTAACCTGAATAGTATTACGCTTCAGGATATCCCCATAACCTTTGACTCTAATACCAGGTCAGAGATACCCCTCCCTAGGCGTCTATGCACAAAAGACACAATTTACACTTCAATACAACTTTCAATATACATCAGAGTTGCGGAAGTGTTTGCATAGGGGAGGAGTTCTCAGTGACCGACCTAGCATGGAGTTTAGGCCATGAGCCGGATTGCATTCAGAGGCACCTAGCAAATAGTGCTACCTCTAAATGGGTGATAGGAGTGAAAGCGCTCTCAAGAAAAATAACATTCTGGAGGGTGAATATATGTGTACACCGCATTGCGGAGAGAGAGAGAGAGAGAGAGAGAGAGAGAGAGAGAGAGAGAGAGAGAGAGAGGAGAATGATAAAAGAGAATCTTTAGATACCCCATGTAAATGGAACATGCAACCATATATTAATGCAATAACAAAATTTGGATATACCATAACATCAAAAATATAAAATGACTAGCAGAGTACTGTACCCAGTGTAGAGATGAACCGGTCCACCCATCCACTTCCACTCTACTATGGATACAAAGAATTTCACTTCGTTGGGATCGAGCCAAAACACCTCCAACCTACTAGATCCATACATAGGCTGAGGCCGCTTCGCCTCCCTCCATGAACCCTAGCTCTGAAAGGATCTTGAATACCAGTAGGTGGTACAATATCAACACCAACTACACCAATTTAGGTGCCATGTCTCTTCAATGTCCATCATCAAGTGTTTAGATAAAGACAAGGCAAGATCCCCAATGCATTAGCCGTGTAGGTCATTCAACCCCCGACACACTAACAGTGTAGATAATCCTTACAAAAAAGGAGACTAAGCAATGCCCCTGATTCAACAAGTTATAGTTCATTGAACCTTTTGTTTAAAGCTAAGCAATGTAGGTGATCCTAGTCTTGTAGTGATGCTACCATGAGAAACATGACACATCAGTGAATCACAATAACACCTTCCATATGCACAAACAATCTTTTCCAAGCAATCAGACTATACAAGGTTATCCTTACACGTCCACCATAAACCATGAAAAATCATTTCATGTTCCAATCCAAACCATAAACCATAATCCAATCACATCACATGGGTGATCACTTCACCCAAATCATGGTGATGCACATCCAATCCTGCAAAACTACTTTAGCACATAACATGGCTCAACCATATCCCCCAAAAAAACCAAGAGCCACACCGCCTTCCAAAATCAAAATCACAACCATAATCCATGAGGGATCTCATCGCTTGACCGTAAACCATATTCCATACTAAACTGACTCCCACACTTAGAGTTTTACATATCCACTGCAATTAAACTGAGCCCACACACATGGCCCTTAAGACATAAAATTTTTATGCATAAAATATGTCAAATCAGCGACTAAACATAACTTCAAAATTCAATTTTGACAATGTTTAACCAAGCCTAAGTGATGTGATGTGATATATGACTGCACTCACCCCCCTAGCACATAGAACTAGTTTGACCTTGAAGGGTGGAAAGCAACATACACATGCACATGAGGGTTCCACATCTATCCGTGAGGTTCCATATATCACATGAAATCATTCCATTAACATAATCATGATGCAAAACAGCCCCGTCACTTTGATCAACCATAAACCACAACATCACATATATGCAAAAAACAACTTTTTGCCATTTTTGGGTGCATTCATAACATGTAAATGAAATTATTTCACCTCAAAAAAATGCATCAAGCTCAGCCCCTTAATATAAACTAACACCTTATCACATCACTTTGTCTATATGAGACTCATGCAACAGACGCTAACACAAAAAGAAATCCACCTTATTCATATTTTCTCGTATGGTTCGGGTTGACTAACCTTAGATCACCCCTATATAAGTTTATGGGCATCCAACACTTGAAATCAATTCACCAAAACAAACCACAAATCATATATGAACAGATCATCCATTTCACGATGACATATGGTACTCCCCCTAGGTAGCACCCTTACCCTTACACGCGTAGGTAAACCCGGGCATGGAATAGTTAATAACTCGCACTCATAAAGTGATATTGGAGACCTAAATACATTTATTATCAAGTTCAATCAAAAAATTTATTTGGCTAAGTAGGTTTTCTCATCCGATGAATCTATAAAGTGGTTCTCCAAGGAGCCTAGGTCCAAAATTTTGCATGTGCAAGGGATAGCAAGCTATTTTTTTACCATAACACTTTACTCGTATGAAATTTTCATGTGACACCCAAGAGAGAAATTTTTTTAAATGCTGTGTATAATCTCTAGCTTAAAGGGTTTGACCTGATTCATAGCAATTTGTGAGATATTATCAAAACAATGTTCCTATCACCTACGTGATGTGAAACGAAGAGTGCTTTTAATGTAAACATGTGACCATAAACACATTGTGTGCATAAATAAATGTGCAAATACGATAAAGAAAACATAGAGCAACCTCATACACACCCGTCAAGTCCATACATGCCCGTGTATACGAAAAAGCAACCACCAAGAGGGTAGCTACTTAGAAAACAGAGTAGAGAGAGCAAGAGGTGATGGCTATGGAGATTAGAGCTTCTTACCATGCTTTAGCAGAGATTATGGGTTTTCTAAAGGCTTCTTGATTTTTCGCAAGAGAGCAGTGATGAGAGCTATGTAGAGGATTTCACCATGAAGCCATTGGAGAACGCACACACCGTGAAAAGAGAAGAAAAGGTAGTAAGCAAGTAGAGAGAGAATGTTCTTCTTCTTCTTCTTTCCGTGAACAAGTGATAAGATCTCATGGAGAGCTTGCACCACTCTGTATAATAGATGCATATTGCCGTGCCATAGTAGTCGCAATTTTCAGCACTGAAAATTGAGCACTAGGGGTGAATTTATAGGCACTCACCCCCATCTTCTGCCCAGAATAGCTAAAAGCTTTTGGAAAAAAACTTCAATCTTTTCTAAAAACATGGCACAACTTTTGGCAATCAATTCTCCCACTTACCATTCAATTTTTACAATAAAAATCGACTAATCGGCTAGTATCTCGATAACTAATGTGATCGTGACTAAACTATGTTGCACCATGATGCCCCAACATAATTATGACTTTCTTGTACTTCCCCAATGTATTTACGGTGTTCCCTTTTTAAAAAAATAATTTCCATAAAAATCTCATTTAATCTTGTTTCCTCATCGGATGGTCGTTTTTAAATCCGACAGTGACTAAAATAATATTTGTATAAATAGGTAAGCTTAAAAAACACATTACTTTTCAAAAATGCCAAAAAGCACGAAAAGTTTAAAAAAGCAAAAAAGGTAAAAGTTTATAAAATTGAACCACGGGTTTCGCTCGTCCATCGGAATAAGAAATCGGGCTCGCTTTTCGTTAAAAAGCACTAAAAATGTTGAAAAGCTCAATATAGCATGAAAAGCATCCGAAAAGTATATTTTTACAAAATTGAACCATAGTTTCCCTGGGACTTGTAGATTTAGGATTCGGTCCTACTTTTTGAAAAGAAAAGCACAAAAAGCTTTAAAAAGTGGATTTTTTCAAAATTGAACAAAACGTCGATCTGACCTATTGGAACATGAAAATGACCTTACTTTTCACTTTAAAATCTTACAACACTGTCAAACAAGCATTCTAAACCAAAATTTGACAGCATGTATATTGAAATTTAATTTTCTTATTTTTAAAAGAGACCCAAAAATTGGGGATCTTACATCCTCCCACACTTGAAAAATTGGAGGTGTCCTCACCTCAACAAGAATTACAAATTAGTACATTTAAACCTTCTATAAATATAAGCTAAATAGACTATTCCATTATTCAATTATGATCCTGTCTTGGAGAGATTTTGGTTGCCACAATACTAAATAATGTTGGAGCATTAGCAAGTCCAAAAGGCATCGAAAGCTCTTCATTTTCTCCTTCATCTGTAGTGGCTGCATGGACACAAACATTTGATGGATTTCCTCCACCTTGAACTTTCTGAGGTCTATTGGCTTGGTTTCCTCCTTGAGTTTGTTGATTCTCTCTGGAATGAGGTGGTCTATTGGGTTGTCCATTTCTTGTAAAGATTGGATTCCCAGGTCGTAAATTCCCTTGGTTCTGAGAGGTGGTCTCTGGTCTTGATATAAGTTCTATTGTGCGATATTTGTAAGGTGTGATTTTTGTCCTAATGTCCTAGAGAATGAGTCAAGGAGAGAAGAGTGAAAATATCCCACATGCAGTGGTGCAAGGCTATAGAGCTACTTAAAGCTCATTTCATGAAACACAACTCTATTTTGCATTGCATCTCCCTTGTTTATGGTGAGCTTGTGATGGCTTAGCAAATACTCAAGGCCATTTTTATGAGTCCAAGTTAATTGATCTTTGAAACCTAATTCACTTGATGATAATCTAGCCAACACACACTCACTTATGTGCACGACGTTTATCTTTCATCCACCCTAGCTAGCACGATCCCATTCCTATCAAGTGGTATCAGAGCTTGGGTATGCTAGCTAGGTTTGTCAATATACATTTGTGTGTTAGTAAAATTAGCATTCCTTAATCATATTAGGTAGATCCATTAGGTTTTCTCTTCTATTGCATATCGCATGCCTAATTAGTGTTCCATTGGCTAGCATGAGCATGTTCTTGAGTTCAAGACTCTTGGGCCACTACTCAATATCTAATTGGAAGCTTAATTAGCATTAGAGTTCATTAATTTTCCATTAGGAACTTGCATTTCATTCAATAGTTTCTCCTCGTTTTAGTAAAATTGGCAATTTCATTTAGTGTTTGTGTGTGTGTGTGCACACGCGTGCATGCCTAAAGGAGCATTCATCAGGGCTCACCATCCCCCTGTGGAAAAGAAATCCTTGTAAGGGTTCAAATATCCCTAAATAAGCTGGCCCTACCTTGGTGGGAACCCCCTACTTAGGAGGTAAAGGCAAGCCTAAAAGGGCGCTCACACACAAGCAAGGTGAATTTTTCCTGCCTGCCTGGCCTGCTACCCGAAGCCTGCCCTCCTTGCCCCCACCTACCTGGATGCTTCCCTGCTTGCCCCGACCTCACCGCGTGACAGTTCTTTGTATGGGGAACCTTCCCACGGGGTGAGATCCCCAAGCCTTTTCTCTAAAATTCAAGAGGCCATAAGCCAAGCAATGCAAAAGACCTCTAGAGATTCAAGGCCAAGCAACCATTCCCATCAAGTGGGTCTGTCATACCCGCAAAAGGACTTCAAAAGACGTTCAACAAGATTTAAAGGGGGGAACTTTGACTTTAAAGAAAGATCTTGAGCTTCCAAAGAAAGTAGGATTCTTTCGGGCATTCAAAAGGCCTTCACCATGATCAAGCACAAAGAAAAACTTTATGCCATACATGCCATGCCTATTAAGGCATCTATGATGAGCTCAAGCTTGAGGGGAGGAGCAAAGGATCATCATGAAGTTTCCATTTGTTATACACTTAGTTTACTTGATTTTGCACAAACTTTATTTATGCATCTTGAAAAAATTCTTTCATCCATATTTGCATGCACTCAATATAAAATAAAAAGGCCTTCTATGATGTATGGAGTTATAGACTCTGGCCTTGGAGAGTCTCCAAGTGCAAAGATTCTCCAAGGTACCATGAAAAAATCAGCAACAACATCATTAGCATCTGCATTAGCACTTCTTTCCCAAGGTACCATGGGAAAATCGGCAACAACATCATTAGCATCTGCATTAGCACTTCTTTTACATCGGTATTTTTGCATTGCATTCGTTTTTCAATAAAGACTGATTGCACAACAAAAGTGGGGAAGAAGCACTTGTTTGAGGGGAGGATACAAAGACAATAACCATGAAGCAATTGAAGACAAAGCTTTGGAGAAGATGAAGGTGCTCTTGGATCAGGAAAAAGAAGACATTTTTTTAGAGACTTTCTCTTGGATTAGAGTGTTTTTTTGCTCCTAGATTGGAGTGTTATGCTAATTATCTCCTAGATTGGGGATGTATGTAGTCTGTGCTCTTGGATTGGTGTGTTATCTTTCTTCATCAAGTTGTAGACCAAAGTTCAAGGGGAGGACTCCTCTTGTATTGACACCCTTAGTGGATAAATAATATTCCATCTATTCCTCCTAGTCCAAACCTCAAGGGGAGGATTGTAAGGTGTGAGTTTTGTCCTAGTGTCCTAGAGAATGATTCAAGGAGAAAAGAGTGTAATTATCCCACATGCAGTGGTGTGGTGCAAGGCTATAGAGCTACTTAAAGCTCATTTCATGAATGAATAAACACAACTCTATTTTCCATTACATCTCCCTTGTTTATGGTGAGCTTGTGATGGCTTAGAAAATACTCAAGACCGTGTTTATGAGTCCAAATTAATTGATCTTGGAACCTAATTTTATTGAGTGATATTCTAGCCAACACACACTCACTTGTGTGCATCCACCCTAGCTCGCAAGATCCCATTCCCATCATTATTAGATCTAGACTTTGAATTTATGAGGTTTCTATTAGTGTCCATACTTCCAACATCATTTTGTCTAGCAAGTTCATAATTGTCTAGATCATTAAACAGACAATCTTGAGCTCATCCACCCTAGCTCGTATGATCCCATTCCCGTCATTATTAGATCTAGACTTTGAATTATGAGGTTTCTATTAGTTTCCGTACTTCCAACATCATTTTGTCTAGCAAGTTCATAATTGTCTGGATCATTAAACATACAATCCTGAGACACATGATCAGGCTTAAAACAATTGAAGTAATCATCCATGCACTCAATCCAATTTTCAAGAACCTTGCCTACATCTTTGCCTTCTCCGTGAAAGTTCCCAGGTTGTGAATTTTGAATCATAGCATCAATTTCACAATCAATGATAGTCAACAGTGGTGTGATTGGGAGATTGGCATTAGCAGCCAATCCATTTCCTCTAGGAGGCATGATTGATTACTGCATCCTGTCAAATTCAAAACCCTATATTAAATGGTTAACAATATATTACATTAATCGTCCTACACAAACCATAATTTTCTTAAGAAATGGATAGTCATTTACACCTAATCATAAGACAAGATCTAGTTATGAGGCGTAAGAAGTCAATTATACTTATCATCAAAACCTCCTACCCTTTTTCCTAACGTAATCAAAAGTCATCTCTAGATCCATTACCAACTACAAGACAAACATTCAAAGAAATCCTTAATACACTTATGTGACACTTCAATAAGTTTATTATAATCCGATATCGCATAAATCCACTCAAGAAGACAATTCAAATAGGTATCACCAATCAATGTCACTCATAAATGCATTGTAAATACATTATTCTTTCTCAAACAGCATGCATTAATGTGCACATGATGGATGAATAACCCAGTCTATGCACAAATTATACAATTTACACTTTAACAGAATTTTCAATATACATCAGAGTTGCAAAATCCTTTGCATAGGGGAGAAGTTCTTAGCACCCGACCTAGCATGGAGTTTAGGCCATGAGTTGGACTACATTCCAGAGGCACCTAGCAACTAGTGCTACCTCTGAATGCGTGATATGAATGAAAACGTACTCAAGAAAAATAACATTGTGGAGGGTGAATATATGTGTACACCAGAGAGAGAGAGAGAGAGAGAGAGAGAGAGAGAGAGAGAGAGAGAGAGAGAGAGAGAGAGAGAGAGAGAGAGAGAGAGAGAGAGAGAGAGAGAGAGAGAGAGAGAGAGAGAGAGAGAGAATAGTGGGGAGTGAAATAGAGTGCACACAGACACATGAGAATGACAAAAGAGAATATTTAAATATCCCATCTAAATGAAACATGCAACTATGTATTAATGCAACAACAAAAATCTGAGTATACCATAACACCAGAAATATAAAATGACTAGCAAGGCACCGGACCCTGTGTATGGACCCACCTATCCACCCATCCTCCACTTTCACTCTACTATAAATAGAGAGAATTTCACTTGGCCAAGAGAAATCTAGCACGCCTCCAACCTACTTGCTTCATGTTGGCTACCCAAATGAGATTCATGCTTGCTTGTTGGCAACATGGTTATTTACCTGACATGTTTCCTTTATGCCTTAAGTGAAAGATTGAGTTTCTAGCATGTGTGAGTGTTCTCTCTCTTCTCCCTGGGATCAAGGCTCACCCCATGCAAGTTGCACTCCCCACTTGGCCACTTGCAACCTCAAGGTGACCTTAGTGCACTTATTTAATGGTTAGAATACCTAGTGTTTGCAATGCGTCCTTCACCTTTAGTCCCATGCCCTAATGGACTTTAGCATTAACCTTTGGAGGCTTGATGAAGCTTACCCTAAGGTCATTTCAAGCTTCATCGGGTTCACATTGTTCTTTGGTAGAATGTCTCTCCTTTTAGTCCCCTACCGAGATAAGTCTAGCAACTCATGTAATATTCTAACTCTTTTTCCCTTTATCTTTCCATTTTAAATGGCCAATTTAATATGAGAAATTAGTTTGAGAAAGTTAGATATTAGACTTTATGACATTACCTCGCCCTTAAAATCATAGTCATCCTCAACTATGAGGTAGGAAAGATAAAGCATAGTCATTAGTCCATTATTTCCTAGTGGGTAGAAGATCCTTTATGATTGGGAAACTTTAATTGATAAGCCATCTCATTGATTGGCCTAAGAATTTGAAAGGGACCATTGTATCTTTTTTCTAGTTTAGCGTAATGCTTTTGGTGTCCCATAGGATTCTTGCCCAAGGTATGCCTTAGAAGAGCTTTGGGAAACTTTAGCAACACCCAATCATCTTGCTTGAAGGTCAAGGCTCTCCTGTGCTTATTAGTAGTAGTCTTTTTCTTTTTTTGAGAGATAAATATAACTTTCTTAATCTTTTGAAAAGATTCTATAAAATCTTGGCTATATTAACCAGCAACGAAGATTTCCCCATGTACTTTGAGTAGCAAGGGGCTTTTGGATCTTCCCTCAATGACCTCAAAGGGTGCTTTCACAGAGAAGTATATAGAGTGTTATTGTATGCATACTCTACAAGAGGTAGGTACTTCTCCCATGGAGAATAAGATCTACTTCTATAACATTAGCTTTTAGTGGATCAAGGATTGATATTTCACTTTGGCCATCCATTTGTTGGTGATAGGCCAAAGATAAATTAGTATAGTACCTAAATTTTTTAAAGACACCCTTCCAAAAATTACTGTTCATTTGAGGATCTCTATCTGAAAGAATGGATGCAGGCAAGCCATGGTATTTAAAAAGCTGAGATATGAAGAGGGTTGCCATTTGATGTGGTTTACTAGTATTTTAGACATGTATAAAATGAGCTTTTTTTTAAAACCTATTGACTACTCCCATATACATACTCCCATATTTCCATGGATAGACTTGGGTAATCCAAAGTTAAAATTCATGGATATACTCTCCCATGGTGAATCAGGGATTGCCAATGACTGGAATAATCCAAGTTGCTTCCCTCGATCATATTTTGTCTTTTGGCATAGCACACACTTTGAAACATAGTCTTGTATGTTTACTTTCATGGTAGGCTAGAAGAAGTATGTTTCTACTCCTTGTAGAGTAGATTGAATCCCTCTACGCCTCACATAAGGAGGAGCATGAGTTTCATACATAACTTTCTCATGAAGTGAGTGACTTACACATAGCCTATTGTCGTAAAGAAGATAACCATCTTGCAAGGTAAATGGTTTTCTTCCCTAACACAAGGAAAAAAATTACATCTTTAAAATCTCAATCAATAGCATACTCATCAATCATAGAAGATTGATCATTGCAAGTTGCTATTGTCACAGCATATACCTTTGGCCATTGTGAAAGTTCATCGGCCACTTGGTTGTGCTTGCCTGTAATGTGAGCAATATGAAAATGGAATTGAAAAAGAAAAATTTCCACCTCATTTGTTTGTCAGAAATCTTGGTTTGGGTCATGAAGTATGTGAGGCTTTGATGATCTATAAGTATAATAAATGGAGTCCCTAGGAGATAATGCTTACATGTTTCTAAGGTATGTAGAGCAACAGATAGCTCTTTTTCATAAATGCCCAATGTTTTCTCGTTGTAATTCAATTTCCTACTCTCATATAGTATGGTGTTTCCTTCTCAAAGTAAAACTACTTCAAGGAAATCACCACATGCATCGCATTGGACTTCAAAGGGCTTTGTGATATCCGATAAAATAAGCACAGGTTGAGAGATAAGCTTTTGTTTAAGGGTATCAAAAGCTTCTTGTTCCTTTCTAGTCCATGCATACTTAATGTTCTTTTTGGTTAGGTCATGTAGTGGACCGGCTATTAATGAGAAATTTTCTATAAATCACCTATAGTATGCACACATACTAACAAATCTTCATAACTCATGTAAACTCCTTGGTTTAGGCCATTCTTCAGTTACTTCCAACTTTGTGAGACCATATGGATACCAAATTGAGAGATAATATGACCCAAATATTGAATTTGTTGCAAGAAAATTTAACTTTTCTTTTGATTAATGAAAAGTTGATTATCTCTCAAACCTTGGGAAATTACCTAGAGGTGTTTCTTGTGCTCCTCAAGAGGTTTGGACTAGATTATTATATCATCAAAACGTACTCCATTAAAGTTGCGATATGGTCCAAATATTTTTCCATCATGCGATTGAAAGTGGTTGGACAATATTTGTTAAGCCAAAAGGAATGACAAGATATTCATAAAGACCAAATGTAGTACGGAAAGAGGTCTTTAAAATATCTACATTGACTATCCTTATTTGATGATAGCCACTTTTATGGTCAATCCTGGTGAAGTTAGGGCTCTATAGTCTACGTACATGCAATAAAATCCATCTTTCTTTTGCACTAATAGAATTGGCAAGCAAAATGGGGATGAACTAGGCCTTACCATCCCTTTTCCTACCAATTCATTCACTTGCCTCATAATCTCCTCTTGTTAAGCTTGAGAGATTCTATAAGGAGGCTTATTGGGAGGTGAACTTCTTGGTAGAAGCTCTATGGCATGGTTGTCATCCCCTCGTTTTGGAGGTAACTCTTGAGGGATTTCATCAAAGAAAACATCTTGGAATTGGTTTATGAAATTAAATAACCCTAAATATTCTTGGTTTCCATCATTGTTATTTGGTAAAACAATAGTGTCATTCATAGAATATCTAACAAAAAGCATATACGCAGAAACTGAAATGTTCATTGACTTGTCAAAAGCTTGTGATGTGCAGGTTGTCCATGATTGTGTGCACACAGATGCTGAGCCTGATAAACTTTTTTCAAAAGGCAAAATTACCTCTACTACAGTTGGTTTTTGGCACAGGTGCCATTGTTGATCCTATGGTAGTTGACGTAGAGATAGATGGCATCGCAAATGCTATGGAAGTTGATGCTAGCACATATGTTGTTGTTGATGGGAATGTAAATGTTGCTAGCACATATGCCATTATTGATGCAATTGATCCCATTGTTGATGCAACGTAGGTTGTGGGTATAGATGCTGGCACAAATGCCATTATTGATGTAGTTGATCCCATTGTTGATGCATCTAAGGCTATGGGTATAGATGATGGCATAGATGCCATGATTGATGCAGTTGATCCCATTGTTGATGTAGATGAGGCTGTGTATATAGATTGCATTGTAGGGGATACAAGAGGTATTGTTGATTAGGACCTCATAAATACCAAAGCTAGAACATGTGAGACAGTGGGTACAAGTGATGCTTCCACCCATACCAATAACGACTATCCAAGTAATGTTGTTGGCCTTGTAGATAGAAATGATCATTTAAGTACCCAAGACAATGTAGGTGTGGCTGGGAATGCGGCTTGTGTGGGCTCTAAATATGTTGGAGAGGAAAGAGAGGATAGAGCCACTTTTGATAGTTCCATTATAGGTAATGCCATTACCTGTTGCGTCTCGTAAGGATGATGAGAAAAGGAAAAGATTATACATTATATCGGATGTGAATGGCCTACTCATAAAGAGGTGCAAAGTATCCTACTTTATTAGGAGAGTAAGAAACTGTGTGCTTGATGCGGCAAGATTGAATTATCATGTAATCACCATTAAGAGGGTTCCATGAAAGATGAAAAATAAATATGTTGTCAAGCCCAATGCATTGGCCTTTTTGCATGATTGTGCCAAAGAGCACAGTTAGTGCTTTGGAGTAGAATGAAGATAATTTAGAGGTTTCTTTGAGAACTTTCTTTCTCAACATGAGAAGACAAACTTTCCTAGATATCATCAATCAAGAAAGGTGTAAAACGATGCAGATTAGGCTAGATAAAGTTCTTGGGGTCCCTTCAGCTAGTGATAACAAAAAGGAGGTATTTTTGAAGTTCTTGGGAGACTTTTGGAGGCTCTATTGTGATTTCAATAGCAACACTACATTGCTAGTGGATGATAAACTCTATAAGAGTCTAATCAACCCATTGGGCACTTGGCTATGGCCTCCTTCATTTGATCCATTAGATGTTAATCAATCCCCAAATTACCTAGCTGTCACATTGTTTGCTTGTTTATTTAGGTGGGAAAATTTACCCAACCCTAGTTCTTATGGAAAGATGAACCAGCTTGAAAGTTATTCTGACACAGTGTCTGCTCATGTCATACATTACTATAGAAGTCAACAAAAACTAACAAGAAGCACAGATTGATTGTAATTGGGAAATTTACCAGTAAATACAATATAGAACTCTTTTGTCTAAATTTTGGTATAGCCTTTTCTGATTACTGATTCACACAAAAAAACTAAAGATTTTTCTAAACTTATGGAAGGTTGAGATGTTATTTTGGTCTCTTATAGCAAATTTTGTAAAGTTGTTATAGGCTGAAAAAATTTCCTGTGTATTATACGTAGATTTTTGTAATTTATTTAGTATGTACAAAAAACATCTGCCGATTTCTACTTATTGTGTCATATATCAGATATTACATAGCACATATGCTACCCATTGTACATTGTACATGGTGTCGTATACACATGTTTCACATTAACTCTCTATACATAGTCTATTACAGATATAGAAATTCTATGTGCTATATAGAACATAGCACACTTGTACAATGTGCATGTGTGTAGCACATACATGTATACCTAGAGAGAGAGAGAGAGAGAGAGAGAGAGAGAGAGAGAGAGAGAGAGAGAGAAACGTGATCTCAAGACTTTAAACAAACACATTAAGCTACATGTCGTACAACACAGTTCACATAGCACATTGCACAGAGTACACTTTCTACACATTATACACAAAGTGTATTCTAGAAGTGCCACATAGGTACTATATAGCACATAGCAGATAGCATATAAAATAGATGCTACGCATTTACAATGTCCATAGTGTAGTATAGATATGTCACTCATTCACCTAGAATTATGGTATGTTATGTAGATATAGTATAAGCTTAGCAAAAATGAGATAGAAGAAATTAGAGAAAGTGACATAAAATAGCTCAGACTCATTGAATATTTACACTTGAGCGAATACAAAAGTTTAGATAAAATGACACGTTTCCAATTTTCTTCTAAACACATTTGGTTGTCTAAGCATACATTATATGGTGCAGTCTATATTAATCAAATATAGCCTATTATAAAGGTATCATGATGCCTCATAGGGCATTGTATTGTAAATGGTTTCATGTAGTTCTAAGGATACAATATATGGTGCAATCTATATGAATCATATATAGCATGCTATATAGGTATCTTGATGCCTCATAGGGCATTGCATTGTAAATGTTTTCATGTAATTTTGGAGAGAAATAATATGTCTTTGGTGTAGCATCTACCAAAGGCATGTCAAACTTGATTGCACAAACAAGGTGAGAGTACAACTTAGTAACTCCCTTATTGTCAAGAAGAGTGTAGTGATTTGGGTGCCCCTTTTTTTTGTTGATAATAACACCTTGTGACAACATAAGTGTTTTTTCCACATTTGTTTTTCCACTTATCTCTTACAATTCTTTACGTTAGTCACTTTCTCTTTGTATGTCTCAATAGAAATCTAAGTTGCATTTATACGCCCATATATAAAAAATTGTACGTATATTTTGTTTATATATGCTGTATACCCATATTATACGCATATTTCCGAATAAACCTTATTTTGATCAAAATATTGTTTGCGTTATAAAAGAAGGCGTTACAACAATTTGAGCGAACTGTTGCGCTAGAGAGAGAATTGGTAGAGAGAGAGAGAGAGAGCAATGACAGAGTAGAGCCAAGCCGAGCCAAGCAAAGCAGAGCAGAGTAGTGTAGATAATTTTTCTTCTAATTTTTTATGTTTTTATTTTTTGAGTTTTATTTGCTAACACTGTTGTTGTGGAGCTTTGCTCGCACCTCAGTGTTAGTTTACATCTTTTTTTTTTCTAACCCTGTTGTTGTGGAGCTTTGCTCACACCTCAGTGTTAGTCTGCAGGTTTAGACACCTGTCCTTGACTATGTTGATCCTTGTGACACACTACAAGGGGGGTTAGACTTTAGACGCTTCGTCCTTGACTACTATTGACCTCCATGTCACACTGCAGGGAGTAGCTTAGGTTGTACAAGTAGAACTTCCATACCTAATTGTTGCTGACCATCGAGTTGAACTACAGGGAGGAGTTAGCTATCTTACATATTTTCTTCTTAGTTGTTGTTGACCATTGCGTCGTGCTTCTGGAAGATTGGATTTTAAAACTACATTCTTTGTCTTTGTTTGTTGTTGACCATCATGCTGCACTGCAGAGAGGAGTTTAGGGTTGCCAAATCATTTGTTCTTGACTGTTGTTGACCATCACGTCGCATCGCAAGAGATTGGATGTAATAGAATTTTCATCTTTGTTTGTTGCTGACCACCGTGTTGCACTACAGGGAGGGGTTTAGGGTTGTCAAATCCTTCATTCTTGCCTATTGTTGACCATCGTGTTGCATAGCAAGAAGATTGGATTTAATAGATTCCTCATCTCTGATTGTTGTTGACCATCATGTCGCATTGCAGGGAGGGGCTTAGGGTTTTTAAATCCATCGTTCTTGGTTATTGTTGACCATCACGTCGCACTGCAGGGAGATTGGATTTAATGGATTCTTTGTCTCTTGTTGTTTGTTGACCACCATGTCACACTGCATGAAGGGAATATATATTTTACATCCTTCAATCCTGAATGGTTTGACCATTGCATCTCACTATAGGTTGATTGAATTTGATAAATTTCTCGTCTCTAGTTGTTGCTCACCACCGTGTTGCACTATAGAGAGAGGTTAGGTTGTATTAATCCTTCATTCTTGGCAGCTGTTGACTTCCACATCTCACTACAAGGAGATTGCTATTATGAGTTTTTTGTCTTTGGCTGTTGTTGACCACTGTGTTGCACTATAGGGAGAAATTATATATGTTTAAAGGTTTTTCGTTACTAGTTGTTATTATTGTCCATGAGATGTTTAGATCTTTCATTACTAGTTGTTATTATTGTCCATGAAATGTTTTTGTTTAGAGCTATTTACAATCATATATGTCAAATTTATATCTATTCTAGATTTACCTTACTTATATTTGCTTCATGTATTTTTAGGCTTCAGTCATGGTAGAGACAAATTTAATGTGTCAGCAATCATTTGTGATGCTCTAGTTTTGTCTCTCTTTGGGGCTTCAGACAATCATTTGTGATGGGCATTTGATCCTTTGCAGGCAAAGTTTGATGATTTTGTGATTGAACTTGTGGAATAGTGTTGGTTGAAGCTGTGTAGAGCATTTTTTGTCTCATTTGACCCAGCTCTGCGCACTAATTTGGAGTGATGTGTAGCACAGTAAATCAATTATTAGGTCAGGTCACTAGAATCTTTGAGAGTATGGTTCATCCAGGAATCTGAACCAAACCTCAAATCAAACAAGCGAATGCAGCTTGTGGCTAGCTACATTCAGAATTGAAGAGCAAGGATAAGATCGAAGGATCTTCAAAACGTCCTAGGACAGAAGAGGATGTACCTCCTCCTTCAAGTAATGCGCCCTTAGCTGTACACATGGATGATACGACATGTCCTCCTGTCCTACACTTACTTGGGGAGGATTCTATCTTTCACTTGCAAGCACCCAATTAGGTGAGGGACGTTTTGCAAATGTGAAACAAGTTTCACTGGCCCATCCTCTCTTCAAAGATCTTGCCTATGCAGCAAAGATCTACAAGAACCAGGTAGAAGCAAGCTGACATTACAAATTGTGCTAGAGTAGGAAACTGCTACAAATTGTTCAGCATTGTGGCATGATATTGCCCTCCTTTCTAGTTTGTTATAGCAAAAGACCTATGTTGATCTTCATCAAGCTTTGGAATGGAGGTCACCTTGAGGAGTGGATTCAGGCATGTCATCATGATGGAAGCAAGACTACAATCAGAGAGTTTCAACACACATCTGGAACTGTACAACAATTCACAGACAACATTTTGCCGATCTGCAATGCTCTTCTGCAGATAATGAAATTCATGCATAGTCACGAATTCATTCACAATTATTTACACACTAGAAATATTCTACCACATTTTGGCAAGCGAGGAGTGTATGCTGGCATTGCGGACTAGGGACAAAGTACACTAGCAAACACTTTGGCAACATTTCCCAAGCTTCCAAACCTCACCCTTCAAAACTAGAGCTCAATTTAAGCGAGATTATCCATGGACTGTCCCTGAAAATATCAACACCAATCCTTCTCCTTTCACTAAAGATTTTGATATATATAGTCTCTCATATATTCTTAGATGCTTGGTTGTGTGTATTCGAGAGGCATCCGAGGTTCTCAAGCGCGAATTTTTGCAAAATGTAAACAAACATCTTGCCAGTGGAAAATTCTCCAAACCCTTAGATAGACCTAAAATATGGGATTTCAGCCTTTGTTTGAATGGAGCCCATAATGTTGTCTATCATCTTGTAACCAAATCTAGCTTGAGGCCTGTTGACGGTTAGACCACTAACAAATTTTTTTGTCATTAATGGTGTGCAATGTGTGGTGATATTTCAAACTACATCTTTAATCATATTTTTAGTTACGTCTTTAAAGTTCTTCAAGTTAAGGTTCTAAAGTATTTCAAGCTGGATCGCTAACATCCTCTAAATCATCTCTTTCTAAGTGCTAAGACTTGTCTCATTAAAGTTTATTATTTTGCGTTTCATGTATGGAAGATATTGATTCCGACCAAAATGCACCGCAACCTAATGATTCTTTGCTTAATCATAAATTGGCTCAACAAATTTACAAAGAGGAAGAGATTTGGGTGGCTCAAGGAGATCTCAGTGCTTTGGATGTGTCCCAAGAAGACAAATTAGAACTTCAAGGGGAGCCACTGAATTACAAGCAATGCAGACAGTTATGCCCAAATCACTTTGTGCGCAAAACATTATTTCAAGTCAGTGGAAATGCTAAGGCTTTCACTCCCTTGAAGGTTTTAGATTTGCAACACACTGCCCTTGCAAGAAATATCCTTTCAAGATTTATCCAAGTATATAGATTGCCACCAAATAATAATCAAGTGGCAATTTACTTTGTGCAACAATGCTATTGTTGTTATGTATTGCGGCTCAAAGTAGATTGGAACAATCGTCCCACTACAGGAGCCGTTGACAAAGGACGGCCAACCAAGAAGATTCATGCTGCACAGGAAGCCAATCAAGAAGATCCTCCTCGCAAGAGAGGTTACACATATTTGCCCGAAGAAATCACAGTCATTGAGTAGCTTGCAACCCAAGGCGTGGATTTGGCAAGTCAACCCCAGCCATGCTGCGTGCTCGTATAACAGAGCTAGAAAGAAAGTTGGCATAGTATGAGGGAGGCAAGGTATGGGCCTATTAACGAAGAAGAGATAGGCAATGGGAGTTCAGGTGATTCAGTTGGCAATTCAAAATTTTGTGTATCTAATCTCTTTGTAGAACAAGCCCATGATTTAAATTAAATCTCTCAAACAATACTAAGCTCTTTTTGTATCTTAATTCTCAATATTTGTAGCTAACACCTCTTTTTGGTATGTAAATCTCTATTTGTTGGAACAAATGGACGTGACAAATGTTGTTGCAATTGTGTAAGTTATGTTCTCTCTTCTTCCCTGTTTTTGACAATGATAGAGAGTAGATGGAGAGAAAGAGAGACAATGAGAGAGGAAGAGTGTGTGTGTGTGTGTGTGTGTGTGTCTATGAGGAAGAGAGAGAGAGAGAGAGAGAGACAAGGTATGGATTGTGAAGCTAAACTCCACATAACTTTTGCATTGCAAAATTGATTGAGAATATAGTACAAAATTTATAGCTCATCTGTCCCCTCAATCACAAGCACCATGTCATCAATTTCTTCGACATTTGAACATTCCGGATCAATATCTTCCTGGTTCCATTCCATTTCATCATCGGAGTTGAGCTCATTTGCAATTGCTTCATGCATTTGAAAGTGTCTGAAGCTTTCTTATGTGGTACGTGTGGCTAACTTTGTTGGCTTATACATAAGTAAGTCGCATGTTACAAACGACATACACCAAGTCCACAGCTCGTTTAGGACTTAATTGATTTTTGCTTTTTAGTATGCACAAAAGCAAACAAAGACCAATTTCTTTCACAGCTACCACTTGAGGTGAAAATAGATAATACTCTCACAACCACATGTTGAAGTTCCACTTTTTCTCCACCGCACTCTTTCCACCAAACTGGTGCGCTCATCATCTTGATAGCATCTTTATGCCAAGGATTCCCAAACATTCCTTCTCTACTAGTATATGTTGTCTTCTGTGTGTATGCCACCTGCCCATCCACATTGCCTAATAGTTGAGCACACACTTTCTTGAAATCACTGATCACTTCATTGTCTGAAGATTGCTCGTGCATCTGGAACTTGGGATCCATGACAAAACCTACTCCATGTAAGGGAGTATGCAGCTGCTCCCATTGTCTTTTGACAAATGACATCATCATGGCTTTCTATTTTCTTGCATAAGATGTACAGTCTTTTAACTTGCAATTGGATTCATGTATGTACCAGTCAACCCGCCGTCCAAAGATAGAGGCTTATTTGTCCACTAATCGTATCAGATGAGTGAAGGGTTCTGTGACAATAACAATTTTGTCTACATTTCTCCAAAAAATAGGAGAGTTTATAAGCTGATAGTATTTAGAAGCAAAAAATTCATACTTGGGATATTTATCAAGAAAAATGTCCCATCTTCTATCTGCCACTGTTTCAACAAGGGCTGCTTTAACCTACTGCAGTGTACAGAGAACGTAATATGCTGTCTCAAAACGGGTCGTACAAAAAATGTGTAATTTTTTTGTTGGGGACTTTGTTCTAAACAAAGCATAAGAAAATGAATTCTCTCTTATAAACTTCACCAAGTGGTTTGCATCTAGAAGAGTTTGTTTAATAGTAGGAACTTTCCCAAAGTCCTTTAAGAGCAAATTCAAAGTGTGAGCAGCACATGGGTAATCTCTAGATTTTGCTTCAATTTCTTTTCCAGCTGCTTTGTAGTTAGATGCATTATTTGTGGCAATGGAAGTCACATTTTTAAGCCCCCCTGCTCTTCTGATCAAATGCTCATATACACCAGCAAGATATCCACTAGTTTTCTCTTTCAGGGATGTATCGATCGCTTCAAGAAAGATGGAACCTCTTGGACAAATTACCATCACATTAATCAATGGTTTCTTCTGAAAATTTGTCCAACCATCTAGAGAAATTGTGCATCCATACTGTGGCACATGAGTTGTGCGCTTTAAAATATTCTCTAATGTAGTTTTTACTTTATCTAAATATTCTGTATGCATCTTAATACTATAATCAAGAACCACAAAACCCTTCTTCGTTATGCTCATTAAAGCATCTTTGAAGATAGGATTTTGAATGACATTAAGAGGAATTCCACATGCAACAAATGCTTGTGTCCACTTAAGATGGAGTTCAAGCAACCATTGTTTCCCAAATGTCTGATGCAAAGTAGGATCACTTGGTGCAGGTTCTTCTCCAATCCATGCTTCACTTTGGCTTATGTTAGCAGAGTTTCCGGTAGGATTAGAGCTACACTACAAGAGGCTATTCATATTAGCGACGCTCACACAGCGACGCTCAAAAAAAAATTCCCGGCGTGGCTATGAGCGTCGCAAATTTACTTGTAAATTTGCGATGCTCATAGCGACGCCGGCTGGGCTAAAAAAATAACAGAGAGCGCCCAAAACCTCAGATCTCAGATCTGAGTTTTTCGGCGCCCTCAAGGAAGGAGCAGGTAACGCTCTCCCTCTCTCTCTCTCTCTCTCTCTCTCTCTCTCTCTCTCTCTCTCTCTTTCTTCTCCACACACACACACACACACACACACACACACACACACACACACACACACACACGAGGAGAGGAAGGAGAGCCAGATATGCTCCTTCCCTCTCCTCACTCTCATGTTCCCTTCCCCTCTTTCTCTCTCCCCCTCTCTCTCTCTCACACACACACACATAGTGTTTTTGAGAGAGAGAGAGAGAGAGAGAGAGAGAGAGAGAGAGAGAGAGAGAGAGAGAGAGAGAGTACAAACATAAACAAAAACGCACACACACATACATAAACAAAGAATGCACACACACATTGAGAGAGGAAAAGAGAGAGAGAGCATGCATAAACAAAAAACGCACACATTGAGAGAGGAAAAGAGAGAGAGAACATGCATAAACAAAAAACGCACACATTCAGAGAGGAAAAGAGAGAGAAAACATGCATAAACAAAAAAACGCACACACATTGAGAGAGAAAGAGAGAGAAACTAATTTAACGTCGTAGGAAACTAATTAAAATTAAAAGACCTAAAGATCTAGCCAACGAGGAGTTGAACTCAAGACCTATTATTCAAGAGGGAAATGGCATAACCAATCTATCATACTTGGCATGGGTGATAGAAAGGTTATACCATTTATCTCTTTTTATTGGCACACACATCCACACACGCGCACACACACAAGAAGAAGAGAGTTATAACGTCGTAGGAAACTATCCTAAAAGACGTTAAAGATTAGGTTAGATGTAGACTTACGTTAAATTAGATTTAGGTTTATTTAAGTTAAATTAGATTAGATTTAGGTTTATTTTTAATTAGATTTACGTTTATTTACGCTAGATTTAGATTTACGTTATATTAGATTAGATTTAGGTCTCCATAGACTGTGATGCCTGCATGAAGCGGGTGAAGAAAGCCCTCAATGGAATATAGGGTATTGCTGCCTTCACTCATGGTGGGCTCCGTCGATCCAAAAGTACTGGTGAAATGTCTTCAGAAGATAGGGAAGAAGGTGGATCTTCAAGGCGGCAAGAGTCACTACATCCCCGACACAATGACCATCTAGACAACCTCTAGTCATTCAACAGCAACTTCAAAGTTAGTAACAAGAGCAAGAACGGTCTAAAGGGCCAATTGCTGTCGTCAGATGTGGATGGAGATGAGGCAGCATCACCGCCGGAAGTTAACTCTCACATCTTTAGTGATGAGAATGCCAACTCTTGCCGAGTTATGTGAAAAATTATGTGTTAAATCAGTTTTAAGGTTCTTATAATCCCTATTAGTTTAGTTCTTTGTTTTTAATATAACATAATTTACGTTAGATTTAGATTTATGTTATATTAGATTAGACTTAGGTTTATTTAGGTTTACACACACACACACACACACACACACACACACACACAAGAAGAAGAGAGTTTTAACGTCGTAGGAAACTATCCCAAAAGACGTTAAAGATTAGGTTAGATGTAGACTTACGTTAAATTAGATTTAGGTTTATTTTTAGTTAGATTTACGTTTATTTAGATTTACGCTTATTTACGTTAGATCAAGTCCACGCAAGAATTACTTACGGTTTAGGGTTTAGAGTTAGACGAACAGTGAAAAGATCTACTGTGAAAAGATGTTAAGATGCTGTGAAGTGCTACAGCTAGAGAAGAGGCAAAGGGGTTTTGTCCACTACATGCAGTATCATGTAGACGTGGGTCTGTAGATTTCTTGTACCCACAAATATAGGTATTGACCAATAAAGACGAGATTATAACCCGGTGGTTCTGATCTCCGTGCACCTCTAGACCGAGGTGTGCGGGGATTGGACATGACTAGAGAATGTGAGGTAAAGAGAGAGAGAGAGAGAGAGATAAGACGAAGAATGCCAATAGAATATTAAATTTGTTGTCCAGGTTATAAGATTTTTATCCTCATTATGAGTAGTGACGAGGATGTGGGACCGTCCAACCGAAACACCTATCTCTCAACGAGGGTCTTATGTCCTTGTAATCAATGCAAGCATGCTGTGCGACGGACAAGACGTGTTTCTTTGCAGCACGTTCGCGAATTTGGCGAGTTCGATCCATCTATTATAGATCGAGTTGTTGCCAATTATAACTCATCGGACTCTGACGCTGGCCAACAAGCAGCAATCTTGCAACCCAATAGACGTGTTCGCAGGCGCTTTGGTCAAGCAGCATATGTGAGGCCAGAAGATGTAGCCTCTGACAGCTCGGGGGATGATCATGCAGAGCACATTCCCAACGAGGCAATGTTTGAGCCCGAGATTGATGAAATGATCGAACGATCATGGATTCAGAAAGGCTTATCTATGATGATATGAAAAGTGAAGCCGATACGCCATTGTATAATGGAACACGTATGTCTAGATTGAAAGCACTCCTGGTTCTTCTCAACATGCAGGCAAAGTTTGGATGGAGTGACACTAGCGTCACAGCGCTTTTCAGGTGATCTATTACAATTAGTTTACTTTAATAAAACTCTAAATGTATAATGATCTGATAGATTTTTACACGACTGTATCGTATTTTTATGTTGTGTAGATTGCTTAAAGAGCACATACTACCAGCTGACAATGTGATGCCAGATTCCCGAGATGAAGCAAGAAAGATTTTGCGAAACTTGGGGATGGATTACAATTCTATCCATGCTTGTCCTAATGACTGCATTCTTTTCAGAGGGGAATACATAGACATGGAGAAGTGTCCGAAATGTAATTCTGAAAGATATCGAGTAGATCTCTATGGGACAAAAATTCCACAAAAGGTTTTGCGACATTTTCCTCTGCTTCCTCGCATCAAGCATTTCTTCGAATGTAAGTCCATGGCCGCCCTAGCATCATGGCATGAGGAGAATAAATCTTCGGATGGCGTGCTACGAATTCTTGCAGATTGCGCAGCCTGGAAACATATAAATAGAACATGGTCGGATTTTGCCAGGAAAGCTCGAAATTTGCGCTTAGGCCTGGCTATGGATGGCGTAAATCCATTTGGTCAAAGATCAACATCTTACAGTGTATGGCCCGTTGTCATCGTCAACTACAACATTCCCGTGGTTGACTACGAAGAAGGGGCACCTATGGCTAAGCTTGATTGTGCAAGGGCGATATAAAGTGGAGAATATGGATGTGTATCTTCGTCCACTATTGGAAGAGCTACAACAATTGTGGATTGGCATAGAGGTGGTGGATATGAGCCAACACACAGGACGACAGAATGCTTTGATCAGAGGCATTCTAATGTGGACCATGCATGACTATCCCGGGCTAACAGAATGCTCAAGTGATCTATTGACACTCCTCACTCAGACACTGTAAATCTTGTTTTTTCCCATAGTTGATCTATTATCATGTGTATACATGCAGGGCTTCAAACAAGCGGATACAGAGAATGTGTCACATGTGGACCTAGACTGAATGCACGTAGGGCGCCCTCACTGAAGAAGCAAATCTACGAAGGTCATCAAGCGTATCTTCCAGAGAATCATGTGTTACGCGACGGCTTTTTGGGAAGAGAGCCACCAAGGATGTCTGCACAAGCATGGTTAGAGCAGAAGGAGACGTGCGATGACGGATTGCCTCCAGGGATGAAGAGACTATCTCTATGGTACGAGTTACCATACTGGCCCCGACTCATGATCAATCATTTGCTCGATCCAATGCACATATTCAAGAATGTGGGTAATCTACTATGGGACCATCTGACCGGCAAGAAAGATACTTTGGGAGCCAGAGTTGACCTTAGAAATGTGGTTCGTATGGAGCAATATTGGCCGCAAACAGCGTTTGATGGATCGATAAAACTCCCTAAAGCACCATGGATTTTCACAGGAGCCCAAGAACGCAAAGTAAAAGAGACCATTCGATCTTTGCGGACCCCCACTGGCGTAATGCACTCGCTCCGAACGTGTTTTACTAAAGAAGGAAAGCTTACCGGTTTGAAGTCACACGATTGGCATAAAATGTGTCAAGTACGTTCATAGTGGACTTTAATATCATTGCATAAAATGTGGACTTTAATATCATTGCTGCACATACTTTACAGTTTATTTTACCGGTTGCCATTGAGGGATGTTTGTCTCTCAACATCCGTAACACAATCTACAAACTTGCAAAGCTGGTGCAATGGATCTCACAAAAGGAGATCAACGTAGACTCCATACCATTCGCCAAACTAAATGCTGCGGAGCTTGTGTGCATGTTTGAGAAACATTTTCCTACTACCATGCTAACCATTCAGGTGCATCTTCTTGTTCACATAGTTGATGAGGTGGAAATAGCTGGCACAGTTCATTCCAGATGGATGTTCTTCTTAGAACGTTTCATGAAAACGCTTAAGGGATATGTGCGTCAAAAGGCACGTCCGGAGGGTAGCATCGCAGAAGGTTGGTTGGTATCAGAGTCCATAGTGTACATTGGAGAGTGGCTAGACGGATTTGATAAAGCCCGGGACACGCTATGGCGAACCATAGATGATGAGCGCATATCTGGGATTGTCATGTACAATCTCGGTGTTGAGAAGAAGATGACGGAAGATCTAGAAGCTAAAATCAACCGATTTTGCATGCTTCACAATCTAGTGATGCAAAAGTGGATTTCACAATATGAGGATGCAAAGCAAGAGCGACAAAGGGCACGAATCGAGTGGAGACGGGGAAGACGACCACCGATGCACTATCCGACGGTTCTGGAGAGCCTACCAACCTTCATGAGCTTAAGATGGTTGCACAACCAATTGAAAAGCGCACAACAATGCGGTGACGAAGTGACTGAGGAAGAGTGGGAGTACTCTCGGGGTTGCGCGACCAAGGTAAGTTTGCAATGTACAACTAGCTAGTGACTTTATTTCTAAACGTTTGAATGGCCACTCATAATCTTTGTTCGTTGTAGTATAAGTCATACACAGCAGCATGGTGTAAAGGTCGACATTTTAGGGTGGAACGAATCGACAAAAACCGTTTTACTCAAGATTGTGGAATCATGGCAAAATTTGAACAGTCTAGTCGACGACGTTCCTCTGATGCAGATCCTGTGGTGGCGGAACTCACTTACTTCGGCACGCTGCAAGAGATTTTGAGGATTGATTACAGAGGATTTTTTGTCGACTTGTTCGACGTGCAATGGTTCAAGATAATCATGGAGGGTCGCAACGCTACTGTGCGTAGAGGAGAGTCTGGTTTTCTTGAGGTGGATTCTACTAAGAAATGGACTGACCTAAGAGACACTTTCGTACTACCCGAGCATTGTGAACAAGTAAGTATGTAAATAGTTAACATCCCCCTTTTACAAGTTATGTGCTTGAAAGCTCTCATGTAAGTTATGTGGCTCTGGCAGGTAATATTTCATACACAGCAGCATGGTGTAAAGGTCGACATTTTAGGGTGGAACGAATCGACAAAAACCGTTTTACTCAAGATTGTGGAATCATGGCAAAATTTGAACAGTCTAGTCGACGACGTTCCTCTGATGCAGATCCTGTGGTGGCGGAACTCACTTACTTCGGCACGCTGCAAGAGATTTTGAGGATTGATTACAGAGGATTTTTTGTCGACTTGTTCGACGTGCAATGGTTCAAGATAATCATGGAGGGTCGCAACGCTACTGTGCGTAGAGGAGAGTCTGGTTTTCTTGAGGTGGATTCTACTAAGAAATGGACTGACCTAAGAGACACTTTCGTACTACCCGAGCATTGTGAACAAGTAAGTATGTAAATAGTTAACATCCCCCTTTTACAAGTTATGTGCTTGAAAGCTCTCATGTAAGTTATGTGGCTCTGGCAGGTAATATTTCATCCTACAAAGTCTACATCAAACTGGTGGTACGTCATAGAGGTAGCCCCTCGTAGTGCAAGGACGTATGAAGGCTACCATGTGCCAATCACAACTGCATCAATGGAGGAGATCAGAGAAGATGCTCAATCAGAAGCCGCTGCGGTGGTGCCAGACGAGCATCAAGATGCTACTACTCTATATGGGGTACATGCAGAGGAGCTACAAAATGAAACAGAGGATATGTGTTTAAACGGAGAGCTCTATATAGATATAGGAAGTTATGCTGAGTTATGCGAGGATAAGAGAGAGATCTCTTAAAGCCACAAATATTGTATTTGAACAATGTTGCTCCGTGTTGTAAAAGCTCTAGCTCTCTAAGTACCTTCCATGGTGTATAACGCTCTTTTCTACTCGCGCTCACATCTTTTGATTGAAAATTCTGAGTTTTCAACTTGCCTCTTCTATCACTCACTTCATTGCGTCATTGTATTATATGCGTCATTATGTCATTGTATTTAATGGTCTTTGCGTCATTGTCTACTCTATTCATTCAATATTAAGTTTAAATATTCGTGTGTTTAATGCAGGTATGGATGATGAGGAGTTTCTTTCTTCTTTGTCACCGCAGCAGAGATAGTGGTACGTGGAGCGTCATCGCTCTGGCGCACTACCATGATGCATAGTGGAGTTACTACCATGATGCATAGTGGAGTTTTGCAGACCATACAAAGTTGTCTGTGGGATTTACACGCAGGCTCTAGTCTGAGTGCACATGCTCGCCTACCACCAGAGCCAATACGAATGCGTGTAGATTGAGAGAGTGAGCTAGTGGGCATAGGTTGAGAGAGTTTCTCACCTAGTTTCTTATACATACTAGCAGGTTAGCTAGTAGGTCTCACGTATTGGTGCATCGGCTTTAAAAGGGAGTTTGTTGGGGTAAAGATGTTGCACCTTTACTCGATGTTCCGCCACCCGCCCGTGTGTGTATATACCCTTATATGAAGAATAAGGAGCTCCTCACTCATAGTTCGAGAGGTTTCTCCACCCACACCGTCTCGTGCTTCTCCCCTTCCTCACATGCACCGCACTGCACGCATCCACGCACATGTACACTCACAATCAAGTGTGCCTATGAAACAAACCCCTTCAGCCTTTGTACATACACATGATTCCCACAACTTTGTGATCCTTGAAAATGAGTGCTTAATAGAAAGACATTGTGCATTAACACCATCTAATTTGCAAACATTGCATTCACGTGTACATGACCTCCCATGAAAAGCAAGACCAATTGAGTGCATAATATTAAATGGATCTTTGAACTACATCAGCCATATATGGTAAAAACAACAGCAAGTATCTTGATCTTTCAACTTTCACACAAGCCAAGGCTTCATCTTCCATTTTCCCAACTCTCACCGGTGGGTGGCTATCTTTAAACTTCAAGAAATGATCTATTTGCTTGAAAAATAAGAACATGCATTAGAATTACATTTGGCTATATATCACACATAATAGCATAGCTAGAGATGCATTTGTATAGTTACATATAGTTTTGCTACATAGCATAAATAGGGATTTTTTGCTAATATTACACATGCAACTAGTATAGCACACATAGTGCTCTCATACTATAACATAGTTCCTTGTACATAGCACGCACAAGAGAATAGACATAAATAGTGTGCTATTATTACGCAAACTTCTACTATATAGCACATATGATGTTCTCATACTATAATAGAGCCCTTCTACTTGGCACTCATAATAGCGTAGACACGGACATTCCACTATTATTACACACACTTGTGCTATATAGCACACATAGTCCTCTCATACTATAATATAGTTCTTTTACATAGCACACATAATAGAATTGACAGGGATATTGTGCTACTATTAGACACACACTTGCTATATAGGATGCATGATGCTCTCATACTATAATAAAAGTCTTTTTACATGGCACACATATTTTCATAGAGAAGTACATTGGCCTATTATTACACAACCCTTTGCTATAGAGCACACATAGTGCTCTCATACTATAATATAGTCCTTTTACATAGCACACATAGTTACAGAGAGAAGGACATTGGATTATTATTATGCATCTCTACTATATAGCACATATAGTTTCTTGTATATATCACACAACAAAGCATAGGCAAGGAAATAGCACACATGATTCTCTCATGCTATAATTTCTACGTGGCACACATAATAGTATACATAGGGACATTGGGCTATTATTAAACACACTAATGTTATATAGCAAAAATAATCCTCTCTTAGTGTAATATAGCTCTTTTACATTGCACACATAATAGCATAGACAAGGATATTGTGTTGTTCTTACACACACACACCTGCTATATAGCAGATATCATGTCTACTATATAGCATACATGATGCTCTCATACTATAATGAAAATCCTTTTAGATGGCACACATATCTGCATAAACAGGGACATTGGTCTATTATTACACATAGTTTTTCTATATAGCACATAGTGCTCTCATACTATAATATAGTTATTTTACATAGCAAAAATAATAGACAGGGATATTGTGCTATTATCACACAACGTATACCACATAGCACATATGTTTCTCTCTTACTAAAATAAATTCCTTTTACATGGCACACATAATTGCATACATTCATTCATTGGGCTATTATTACACATACTTATAGGTTAAAGCCCACATAATAGCCTGAATAGAGATAGTGGAGTATCGTGACACATAAATTTCCTACATATAGCATATAGTAGCATTTATATAACTCCATAACAGTTATGGCTAGCTATTCATAAGAATGAGATGTTTTACCTAAGATTTATTCATTATAAGAAGGAGACGAGTTTGTTTACCTTAGATTCATCAAGTAAATGAATAGGAAGCTTTTCATAGCACTTTCTTTCTGATCGTCTCCGATAAATATCTTTCTTGTTTGGAGACACCCTAGTGTGCTCTATCCAAAATATAACAATTGTCTGCTTCAATTTGTCAGATAAGGACCCAACATATCTATACTTCCTTTTGCATAATTATAACTTCAATGTGCTTCACATAGGATCACTTTCAACTCTACCCAAAGTTGAGTAAATGTTCCTTGAATCAATAGTTATGCCACTTTATTTAGAGTAACGCCTTTGCATGGGCTCTCATTATTCTACAATAATCCACTACCCAACATATTGAATGTGCTTTGTTTTGGAAAGATCTCATCAGCTAATTTTGGAATCTTCAATTTCTGTAAGGAGACTTTGAGTGTAGAAATAAGACCATTTGCTCATCACTTAGGACAACATGCATGATTGCAATCCTATCTTCTATTCCATAATTACATAACTCTCTCAAGATGTGGTCAACAATATTTTGAATAGTATGGTGCTTCATGTCTTCCTTTGTGCGTGCATCCACATCCTCTCTATGACATGCTTGAGCTCCAATGTTGATGTTGGGATTCACTTGCTTTCTTGCACGATATTGCTTCCTATACTCATGTTTTACCTATGCTTCATACCTCCTCACTGCAATAATTTCATCCTCATTCAAAAAAGCCTTTCTCTTGGAGTACACATGTATATGAACCATACGTATTTCATGTGCCTCATCACAAACTCCTTCCTCCATCATTTGTTCTGCATTGTGTTCAGGAAGCTCCATTGCAGCTTCTAATGAATTGTGAGCTTGAACCATTCCAAGCCTCAAGGAGTCTACATCATCCATGTTCTCAATGAGAGAGAGAGAGAGAGAGAGAGAGAGAGAGAGAGAGAGAGAGAGAGAGAGAGAGAGAGAGAGAGAGAGAGAGAGAGAGTATTGTAGGAGCGAATCACAACATTTATGAAGTGCATGCAACATTACGGAGATCAACATAATTTCAATCAAGGACACAGATGACACGATAGGTGCACAAAGGCAATCCTTTTAGCTTGTCAGACTGAGACCATCCCATGCATACAACACTCCAAAAGGCTAACTAAACCACATTCTAGAATCTCACTACTCTCTACTACACCACCCAACCCACATACACACAAACAGAAGAAAACGCACCAAACCATGCCAAAACCGTATGAAACTTAAGGAACACAATCTCCTCACCAGGATACACCTGTTCCAAAGTCTCTACACTCAAAACCCTCAGTCTTGACCCATCTGCAAAAAATGCAGATGAAGATAAATTCAAATTTCTGAAGTGTCCAACATTGAAATCTATGAGTACCTATGTGTAGCTTATGTTGCCACGATTCTAATGACTACTTGCAAGTAGAAAACAGACATCATTTGATATACTTACGATCACAAATAGCTCATAGATGCATGAGCATGTGTGGTCCATTCCATGTGGAATGCTTGGCGTTGATGCATAGCTCTCTCCAAGCCTATCGCAATGGTGGAGTCAGTTCTCCAATGCGATGAGCGAGCGGGGAATAGCACAAGGATGAATCTCACACTCTCTCTCTCTTTCTCTCTCACACACAGTCGAAGCCACCTTAAAACTTGATTATGATAAAAAGTTCTCTTCAAAATGACCTAGATACGAAGGCTACCATAGGTTAAACCTAAAATAGAGTTCAAAAGGGTCAAATGGATTTGTATTTACAATCTGGAAGTGCCATTGCACCCCAGCTTTTGCATATAGAATAACTAATCATTATAAATGATGTTTTTATCCATAATCCGCAGCATTTCATACCTCTCAAAAGATAAGTCTTTGCTGAGTTATGTCCTACTGTTGAGCCGTGGGTCAATACTTCCCCCTCCAAATTCATGTTGTCCCTAACATGACCTAGTTATCGATGTCGGTGCAGTCTTTGTTTTTGTTTTTCTTTCTTGTGCTCCACTGCTTGTACTTTTGTCAAACCACAACAAGGACTATGATCCATGGAAATTAAAATTGATAAAAAAACTTTAGGGATATTGCCAGATCTAAATTCAAAAAGAACCCAATCTCATTCAGCTTGACTCTTATCATCATGGATAGATAAAGCTCCATCCATCACTTTCTCCAGCAAATCTGTCAATTCTGAATATTTCTCATTCTCAGAAACAACTTCTACAATCTTCAACTTCTTTAGGCCACGTTGCACTTCAATACAAAGTCTGTCTATCACGCCGAATCTGGGAAATAACTATTTTTTTATTTGAGGTTCAAAACCCATGTCCATGATTTGATCTGCCTCATCAAGGACACAATATGTAACCCTATAAAGGTTGGTTTGTCTACCATTTGTCTCTACTCTTCTTTGTGGGTGACTCCTTCTTTCCTGCATCAAGGTGATCAAAGTTGCATTTGACGTTGTTATCTTTTGTGTGATGTGTAAATCATTATACTGCTTCGACTTGATACATGACTTAATTAGAGCCTGACAAACCCCAGTTAATTCCCCAAGTTCATACCTTTCTTTGAAAAGGCCTTATCTGACATCATTTGCAATAAATGACCATCTATGAGCTATCATTTTCCAATTGTCCCCAAAACTCATATACATGATGTATAGGGTATGTAGATGGCTATCATGGCTTCAGATTTGAAGGCTAGTTAGGGGTTATACTTTCCTTTTTTTTAAACCCTTAGCTTGTATTCTCTATTCATACCGTCTTGACAAAGTTTGCTTGATTTGAACTTGTATTTGGAACTTTTTTTATTTCAGTCTCCAGAACGACTGATGGGCATCTCTTGCACTTGTTGGTTGCCAAACAAATGTAGAACCACTGATGATGACCAGAATTTGGCTTGATCCCTGGTTGCTCTTGCAGATATCTATCACAAAAGATGAATGAACTATCATTTTTGTCCCTTTTGTTTGTTAGGCTTCATTAAGTCACATACAAGATAGAAGATTTACAATATAAAGATATACTTCATGGATATGTCCTTGTAGTTGTATGAAGTGTTTGGTAGGCAACTTTACACTTGATGGGTGCTTTTGCTTAGTCGCATCACCAACTTCCTTTGTCCTTGTTGGCCACCCCACAGTTTTATGACCATTCTCAGTCCATGTTTGTCCTCATGTTGTTGTCAAAGGTTAATCAGTGTTCTTTTCTTACCTCTGACAAAAGTATTGTTGCATATGGCTTTCGAGGCATACCTCGTGAAGTTTCATCATGTTCCCATACCTTCTTCTCTTTGTACTACTCAGGCATCTCTTTAGTGTTTTATTCAGTTGGATTATGGATTTTTTTCCATTTTTTTGTTTTTTTGGAAATCTAAAAAATAACAAAATAAAACCTAAAATCAACTCAACCAAAAATAAAAAATCATTCAAAAAAAACTTTAAATGCTATGTACACTATACACATGTGTACATGTCCCTAGGGACATGTACACATGTCCGTAGGGGCTCATGTATGGTTTTTTTCCCCATACTCCTCCTGTAGCGCTACTATGAGGGCATATACTCTGAATTTTGTCAAAAACTTAATCACAATCAAACGCAAAAATTCAATGCAGCTCAAAAAACATTTTCCTCTAATATTCATAATATGAGGTCTGCATTTAGAATGCCTCCCCCTCCTATTTGGAGCCCTCCTTGACGACAGGGTATCGCCAAGGTTATGTGTTGTGCTTGGGCAATTAAAAATTGTGCCAATGCAGGCCTTGTAATGTAGCCCTATTATGCATATAGAGTCAATGCATTGAAAAAAATTATGTTGTGCAAGATGTGGGTATAAGAAATTTTCTTATTGGCATTTTCTGGCAAGGCTTTTTATTCTAAGCAATGTGATGCTCTTTGAAGCTTCTGTGCTGTTTTCTTGATTGAAGGTTTTAGAGATTTTTTGAGGGCTTACTTATCTCTTTGGGCTCCATTTTAGCCTTGTGATTGGTTGTCGTATTTGCCATTTTTTCGCACTAGTGTGTTCTGGCTTGAAGTGAGCTCTCTTCTAATAGTATTGTAACCATAGGAGGAATTGAAAGAATTCAAGTGACGGTGTAGTGATAGTAGGTTTATTGGTTTCCTTTGGGACCCACTTCTTTGTGATTACTGGATGTTTCATTGATGCTGCTTGTTTGGGAACCCATACTTGTCCCTGCTTTGTTTGTGTTTGAAGAGACTTCTTTGGGATCCACCTTGTCTTTGTGTGAGTCAACATCGATCTTTGCTTTGGGACCCACTTCTTTGTGATTATTGGATGTTTCATTGATGCTGCTTGTTTGGGAACCCATACTTGTCCCTGCTTTGTTTGTGTTTGAAGAGACTTCTTTGGGATCCACCTTGTCTTTGTGTGAGTCAAACTCGGTATTTGCTTCAATCCTTGTACGCTTGGTTGAGGATGGGATTCAAACTTTGGGAGTTGATACTTTAATTGTTTTGGAATCCAAACGAATTCCTAATCTCTTTGTGCTTGAATCAACAACTTCTTTGGAACCCAAATTTGATTTGCAAAAGCTTGCACCTTTGTGATTTTCTTAGCCTCTCTTGCAGACTTCACTTGTTTTTCTTTTGGTGTTGGATCTTGTGATTTCTCATTAAAGATCTTGGTCTTCATGATCCATATCTGCTTTTGGCCAAGTTTGCTCTTTGGTATCAAAATTTGTTGATCTTTTTGGCTTTGACTTGTTGTTCTTTTCTTTTGGCCTTCTTTGGTTGTTAAGGAAGCTGCTAGTGATAGTGATGACCCGAGTTAGGGGATTTCATAAGAATCCTCAATGTTGCTACTATCCTCAGTAAGGTTGATATTTGGCCCTTTCCTTTTGTGGTTTGGCTGGTTATGGAAAGTTAATGTCTCTTTACTCTTGGATTGTTGTTTCTCGGATGACTTTTCTATCCACTTGATTAGAGCATTGTTAGCTCGTTTGACATGGCTGTGTTCTATTTGGTTGAGTCTTTTCTTCCTGTATAGGATCCGTATATGAGGATGCTTGTTGAAGTTGCGTTTTCACTAGAGATTTTGGAATTTACTTCAGATGCACTTTATTCTTGTAGTGTTGCATTGGTTCATGGGTTTTTGATATGGACAATCATAAAACCGTGCATTTGCTCATGTCACCTGCTAGGTTGTCTAGATTTCCATTGTTGATGACATCTCCTTGAAGATCCAAGTGTTCTACGGAGTCATAGAATTCTTCTTCTTCTTTGTCTTTTGATTCACCATATTCCACTCACTGCAAAGTAAGGAGCAACATCATAGAAATCTTTATCACAAAACTTTGTTGTTGGACCGTCTTGAATAGCATACACATCCAGAGTAGCCAAGATGTGTTTCCATTCAAGTGGCTCTAATGCTTCCTCAAGAAAGGGTTCTAGGATATAATCGTTATCTTCAATTGCCCTTTCTAAAATACACTCCTCTTGCTTTAAGCTTCTTCATTGTGAAGCTCCACACATCCACAATTCTTAAGGCTTACCCAACCATGCTAGAAGTTCTGATCCTACTACAGTAGCAGAATCAAACTTGTCTACAGGGGTTCGGTTCATGTCCTTGTAACTTGGTCCTTAAGATTTATTCTCGTTGTGGTCTCCATATGTATCAGGTAGATATGGTCATAACCCCAATCTTGGACCATTTTCAATTGTCCCATGAATGGTCTTCCTAGAATGATGTCATAGTTGTTCTTCTTGCCAAAGTCAACAATAGCAAAGGTATGCTCATACTCAATGCCGCAATAAGTAACAACTTCTTTTTCTAGCAGTCCTAGGGGCCTCTTTATGTGTCCATTTGCAAGCTGCAGTTTCATCCTGGTATCCCTCATCGCTAGTTTTTTCCATTTTTTTCCACATCTCTTTTGTTGTGATGGCAACACCAGCTCCACTTTTAAGGATTGCCATGGATTTTACACCTTGGAATTCCATAAGAAGAGTGATGTTCCCATCTTCTCCCTTATAATACTCTCCTACCTTGTTTAATGGCATTGTCCCGTTTAACTGAGGCATTTCAAGCTCTTTGATCCCTTCTTGTATCTGGGTTGTTGGGTCTTTCACACCAAATTTCTCTAGACACTTACCCACAGTAGCCCACATGTTTGGTCGTATTTTGAGCAACTCGGCTAACGTTGTTGTATAGGTTTGGTGTCGATAAAGTGTCTATCATCCCTTTTGAATCAATGACCTTGTTGGAAGACAGTCTTTGTGATGGGACTACAATAACATGTGACTTGGCCTCGTGCTCTCCCATATAGGACGGTAGTGTTCGTAGCAAATAAGGTGACTGTCCATATACTCTACAGATCCTTTGTCTCCCCAATACAATTGCACTTCTAGATTCATTTGAGATCCAGTCTCAAATTCCTCTATTGGTGGAAGAGACACCTCTTCCATCACCAATATGGTTTACTCATCTACTTAGCTCACTTGCTTCATTGGCCTCTCTGACTTGTTTCCACAATTCCTCAAGACCATCTGTTTCTTTACAATTGTTAGGTATAGCTATGTGAAATCCCTCAAAAGAGTTATCTATGGTATTCAACACTATTCTAGGCTCTAATGCTTGGTCCTTGAGTTTGGGTCTATGCTCGTGACTAGAATATGGCTCTATTTGTTCCTAGCTTGGTGGAATTATCGGTGTATGTGGAACAAGGATCACAACCTTAGGTTTTCCAACTGGTGGTTCTAGTAAAGCTTGGGCTATTTGAATCAGTTTTGGCACATTTCAAGCCTTTGATTTTCTAGTTCTGCATATGGATATGTCATCCACCTCTATTCTTGGGTTTGGTTGTTTTTGAGCCGTGTTTCATAGGCTTTCAGGAGGTCACCTAATGGCTCATTAACCTTCTCGACTAACACTGATCCTCTTGAACTAGCACTTCATGGTTTCTCCTCTATGGATGGTTCTTCTAGAGGTTGAGATGTGTGCGTAAGAGAAGGTGCAATCCTTTCCTCATGTTGTCTGATCTTATCTTTATCTTGGGTGAGCTCTTCAGCTAGGGATTTCTACTCTTGTTCCCTACATGCTCTCATCCTAGCTTTCCAACTATTCTGTTTGATCTTGGTTTTTTTACTAGCTGCATTAGTCTTTGGTTCATCCGTCTTTGGACTCGCGTCGGTTTCCATTTTCTTTGTCTCTAGGTTCTAATCAGCTTCCTTTTGAGATTGCTCTCTCGTAACTACATGAACTGGTACGGCGTTTTCATTTTTCTAGCTGGGTAGCTAAACAATTCTTGAGACATTAGTTGTGATCTTTTTGACTCGGTTTGGATTTTTTGGATAGTCGGGGATCAAGTAAATGACACCACACTTAAGACAATAGAAATTTACTTAAGTGATCTCTGTCTGAGGACATTGTTTGACCAATTGGTTTTCATAGATTTTGTCACAATCTGTCTCTGGTTGAGGAGCTTCGTCTTGCATTTTCTCTTGATTGTAAACAGGCTTTGACCAAGCTAAGCCTCTATTTGCAATGAACCGCAATGTCCTTTCATCCATCTTGTAATTTCTTTCTTCAGGTTAAAATGCAGGAGGTGGAAGTTGTACCAGCCTCAGCCCTCTATGTGTTTCTCTCATCTTCTTTTGCTTTGAAGTGCAACACCCAGTTTGGTTGTTATAACACATTGTAGTTGGTACTAGTGCTTGTTTATTGGATACTTTCATCATCGGCATGTATATCATGTCTACATGCATTCTAGCATCTGGCAGCGGAGGTTGTTGTCCTAAGACAGGTTGTGGCCATGAAATTCCTACTAGACCTGGCGTATTTCCCATAGTGTATCTAGGTGGAGGAGGTGCTACTGGAATAGGTTGTACGTACCTCTCCCTGGCATATTCCATAATATACTAACACTCTTCCCTCGTATGATTTTTCCATTTTCTCTTAATTTCTCACCACTTAGGCCCCCTCAGATTAGAAGTTACAAGAGGAGTTAACCTCTTGACCATTTTATCGATAAATTTCTCTTGAGGTGTTGCTGGTTTTGCAATAGACTCACATGAGTTGTTGTGGTAAGAGGATGTGTCATCCTCATGACTCTTACAATCCTTTTCTTTATATTTCTCATAGTTATCCACCAGAGCTTCTTTGATCAATTCATTTAGTGTCTTGCTCATTATCATATGCAGATCCTTTTGAAGACCCGCGTGTCTCATTCCAACCCTCAAAAAACATCCCCCTCTCGTATTTGGGCCCCCATCCTAACCACTCCAAACAAACCTTCCCCCTCTCAAAGAAACCCCTCTCCCTCTCCTTCCTTGTCTAACCCGTCCCGTCTACCCTCTCTTCTTCCAACCCCCAACTATCCTCTAATTTCTCCTTCCCCTAGCACCCCCCGCGCACCTCAATCTAAGCCACTTCACCATAAATTTAGCTTGCCTAAAAGCTCAAAAAACTTGCAATGGAGGAGGTTGAACTAGGGAAGGAGCACCCTACGACTTGGGTCCACTTGCTGTTTTCTCAACCTCCTCTTTTTCACCCCTTACCCGCACTCTCAACCTCTCCCTCGCCATCAACAAACCTCTCTCCAAGATTTTTTGTGCACCTTCCAAAACCTATTGTGTGCTGGCTTAATGCACCAAACCTTGGCTCCCTTCTCTCAGAAAAACCCTGTCATACCTAATGTTTCCCCCCCCACCCCCCTCATATGCTTTTCCTCTTAGTGTTTTTCACCCAACCATGGTACCTTACACTACCTCTTTTGCTAAGAGCTTCCTCTCATATGCTTCTCCTCTTAGTGTCTTTACCCAACCATGGTACCTTACACCACCTCTTTAAATAACCTCTTTCCTTGTACAAATTCAATTACTTTAAACTTGCCTCCATTTTTGTACACCCTTCAACGAGCCTCCAATTCTTGTACACCCTTAAAACCCCCCCTCCTTTTTTGTACCTCCTTGGAATTTGTGGAGTAACTCAACTTGACAACTAATCCTATCCTCCCTTGAGTATAGTACTGTGTACAGTTTTTTGAACCATCACCTCCTATATATATCCCCTCTCTCCAACAATTTTTTACACCACTGAAGAGCTAATATAAGCGAAACGCGTTTGGTGTGAAATTGGTGTTTCTTTTTACTACCCCATCCCCCACCTCCTGTTTCTCTATCCCCCTTACAAGTATTGCTCGCTATGAATTTTTTCTTTATAATCATGTAAGTGTGTGCTATTGCCCGCAAGCTTTCTTCTTGGTTATACCCGACTCAATTTGGAGTTGTCTATCAAAAGTTAGAGCACTTTTAGTGAATTGCACTTAAAACAACTCTCAAAATAGTCTCAAGACCAAAACACAGGAACTTTGGCTTGTTTCTTGGTCTCCAGAAGGTATTTTTAGCTCAAACTTGAGATTTGGGATGTTCTCAAGTATATCTACAAGATCACCAACTTAGATACCACCACTATGATGAGAGGTACATAGATCGCGATCCATGTTCCCTGTTAGATTTTTTTCCTCCAAATTTTCCCAGCTTTTGAGTGTGTGTAGACAAGGTCATATGCAGACTATATACCAGTTTTCAGCAAATTCTAAGGTTGAGGTACATGGATCGCGATCCATGTTCAACCACATCTGGACTTGTCCTCTTGGCAACTTGTTGCACTCTATGTCTACAAGCTAAATATCAAATCTTTTTGGATTTGGACTTGGTTTGACCGGCTCCACCGCGCTCACCTCCACCTCGGCCAGCTAGTGCCCACGTTCATCGCTTGCACACCACTTGCCTACCATATACTCGCCACAACATTTTATCACTTTCTTCACCTGCACACTACCTGCTTGCCATATTGCTCACCATAGTGTTGTGAATCATTCACCACCTACGTACGCACTGCTCTCCACTACAGCTTCTGCCCATTGTCATCTCAGTTCGCCATCTCCCCCCTGTGCGACGCCCGTCACCTGCCCCTTTGTCATCTTCTCCAGTGCTCATCATCATCGCTCCTAGTGTTTGTGTTCGGGCTCACTACCCCTCAAATCCCATACTCCTAGTCGGAAACCCCCCGCCTCTTACTACCTCCATAGTGTTTTTTGAAGTCGAAAAACCTCCCCAATCTGGCTTTATACCAAGTTGCTCTGCTGATGGAGTGCGCCCTGTTACTGACGGATTGCACCCTCATGTAGGCGACTAGCTACTTTCACCCACTAGGGCAGTAGCCTCTTTCGACCTTACACCAATTTGTATCAGCTCTCCCACCCTTTTATACGACAAGCAACAACAACTTGCAACTTGCCTTCCTGACACGCTCTTGGTTGACTATCTCCTCGGTGCGCTCTTGATAGAAAACCTCCTTGGCACCTATTACAGAGTTCACAATCGGCCTGCCTAGCGCACCCTCGGGCGCACCCTCGGTCTGCGGCCTGGTCGGCTACCTCCTCATGCTCTTGGTCGACAACACCCCACGGCTTGCACGCTTGACTGGAAGCACCCCAAAGCTTACACACTTGGTCACCAACACCCCCAAGCTTGGCCCCTGGTCAGCTACCCACCAAAGCTCGCATTCCTAGTCGGCACTGGTGGTTGTCCTTTCCACCGCATCTAGAAAAAAAATAATCAAAAAAGGTGGTTGTCTCATACAAGAAGGCATTTTTGGTGGCCGTCTCAAACAAGAAAGCGTTTTTTGGCGACTGTCTCAAACAGTTAAATTTCTTCGGCATTGGCGGCTGGCAGCATCCCAACACTACTCATCACAGGCGGCTTCTGCAATAATGTTCTCCATGGCTACTTCAACTACCTTAATCCCGGTGCTTCTCTTGCTATTTCAAAATCCACCACATAAGAGGCTTACCTTCCCATTACCACCCCGAAGCATTTCTCCCCGTTTTTTTCACCTCGGAAACGCTTCCTTGTGTACCTCCAATAGCCTTTATGGAAACCCCTCCCCCTCCCCCATCCTCTCCCACCATCTCAGCCCTTAATCCCACTACCTTGGGAATAGAAGGTTTTTTGGCACTTCACACATGCTTTCCTCCCCCTATGGATACCCTAACCCTAAACACACCTCCCGATGGCACCTATACCTTTCCTGGCTTTGTCTCAGTGGCTAGCCTCGTCAACACACCCTTGTCAACATTACAAACCCCGATGCAAACATCTACCCCTTCCACCATTCCCTTAAAGAAAACCTTGTTTAGCCGAGAAGAAATCTTGGGTCTTACCACGAACCTACCAATCGAGGATCTCGACAAACTCTCTATTCCCTCTACCATTAACCTCGGCAATGGCATCGCCTCTTTCTCTCCCCAACCCGGCACGGCTAACTCCTCCGTCTCTAAACTTGGGGGCATCTTCTCCAATACCCTTCAAGGTGGCATCCTCACCAATCCCTCCCTTACCTTTCCTTTTTCCTTTGGCTCTCTATCCGTGAGCTCCTCAAACTTGACCCCTTCTTCATCTCCATTGACTCCTCCCATTTTGCCCGCCATGGACAAACCTTTGGAATTCCATAAAATTGTATCCCTCTCTTTGGAAGAGTTGAAAGCCCTCAATCTTAAGCTCAACAAAGACAAGTCTCATCTTGCCCACCTACAAAACCTCCATGCTAACCAAAGAGCTCCACATAGCCTTAGCATGAAGACTTGGCGTCTTACCTTAGAAGATTCTCATGCACAAGCACTCTTGAGCGCTAAGCTAGAAACCCGTAGTATTCAATTTCAACTAGATTGCACCAAGGTCTACATCCAAGCCCAAACCTTACTTGTAAGGAACCTCGAAAAGAGCTTTGAGGAGTGCCACGACATCATGGAAGAGAGGTTTTTGGAGCTCACAAAAAAAATCTTACACCCATCTCCTTTCCTAGAGTACTACCTTCGGCTTGGGCTAGCCAACTTCTCTTGTGGAAGAAAGCCTCTCTCAATGAGTTTGATGCTCTCCTACAAAATGAGATTGTACAAACCCATCTAGCCTCTTCCTTAAACATGGTGGCTCACAATGCTAGGAAAAGAGCCCAAGTTTCTCTCTTAGAGGAGGTGGAATCTCTTCCTAAGGAAGAAACAGTAGGAGAGGTAGGTTACCACAAAGTCACTACCCAAATGAAAAAACTTCTCTCACCACCATCCCCAAAGAAGATTTTGTGGAATCCTCCCCACCATTATACCCACAAAAAGCTTCCTCCCCTGAGTTTGGTTGGCTCTAAGCCAATCTTCAAAAATTCCCCTCCCTTATCCAAAACCGCCCATGAAAAATTCACTCGGCAACCTTTCAAAAAATCTAAAACCTCTGCCCATTTGAAATACCCTCAATAAACATCCCCCTTTTGTATTTCCCCCATCCTAACCACTCCAAACAACCCCTCCTCCTCTCAAAGAATCCCCTCTCGCTCTCCTTCCTCATCTAACCCATCTCGTCTACCCTCTCTTCTTCAAACCCCCAACTATCCTCTAATTTCTCGTTCTCCTAGCACCCCCCACACACCTCAATATAAGCCACTTCACCCTAAATTTAGCTTGCCTAAAAGCTCAAAAAACTCGCAGTGGAGGAGGTTCAACCGCGCTCACCTCCGCCTGGGCTAGCTAGCACCCATGTTCATCGCTTGCACACCACCTACCTACCATATCCTTGCCACAACATTAAACAACGTTCCTCACCTACGCACTACCTGCTTGCCATACTCCTCGCCACAGCGTTTTTTACCGTTCACCACCTGCGTACGCACTGCTCTCTACTGCAGCTTCTGCTCCATTGTCATCTCCGTTTGCCATCTCCCCCCTGTGTCATGCTCGCCATCAGCCTCATTGTCATCTTCTCCAACACTCATCATTACCGCCCCTAGTGTTTGTGTTTGGGCTCACCACCCGTCCAAAGCCCATACTCCTAGTCGGCAACCCCCCTCCTCTTACTGCCTCCACAGTGTTTTTGAAAGTCTAAAAACCTCCCCGAGCAGGCTTTATGCCAAGTTGCTCTGCTGACAAAGTGCGCCTTGTTAATGATGGATTGCGCCCTCGTGTAGGCGGCTAGCTACTTTCACCCACTACGGTAGTAGCCTCCTTCAACCTTACGGTAGTGTGTTGTAGCTCTCCCATCCTTTTATACGACTAGCAACAACAACTTGCAGCTTTCCTTCCTGACACACTCTTGGTCGACTATCTCCTCGGTGCACTCTTGATAGAAACCCTCCTCGGCACCTATTACAGAGGTCAAAATCGGCCTTCCCGGCGCACCCTCGGTCTGCGGCCTGGTCGGCTACCTCCTTGCACTCTTGGTCAATAGCACCCACATCTTGCACGCTTGACCGGCATCACCCCAAAGCTTACACACTTGGTCAAAAATACCCCCAAGCTTGGCCCCTGGTTGAAAACCCACCAAAGCTCGCACTCCTAGTCGGCACTAGTGGCTGTCCTTTGCACCGCATCCAGACAAAAAATAATCAACAGAGTCGGCTATCTCATACAAGAAGGCATTTTCGGCGGCTGTCTCAAACAAGAAAGCATTTTTCGGCGAGACTGTCTCAAACACTCAAGGTTCTTCGGCATTGGCAGCCGGCAGCATCCCGACACTACTCATCAGAAGCGCCTTTTGTAATAAAATTCTCCACGGCTACTTCAACTACCTTAATCGCGGTGCTTCTCTTGCTATTTCAAAAGCCACCAAATAAGCGGCTTACCTTCCTGTTCCCACTTGGAAGCATTTCTCCACCTTTTTTTCCACCTTGGAAACGCTTCCTTGTGTACCTCCAATAGCCTTAATGGAAACCCCTCCCCATCCCCCATCCTCTCCCACCTTCTCATCCCTTAATCCCACTACCTTGGGAATAGAAGGATTTTTTGGCACTTCACACATGCTTTCCTCCTCCCCCATGTTGGAGGTTGACTCTACAAACCCTCCAAACTCATGGCCCTCTTCCGCCCCCCCTATCCCTATGGATACTGTGACCCTTAAAACACCTCCCGATGGCACCTATACCTTTCCGGAATTTATGTCAATGGCTAGCCTCCTCAACCCACCCTTGCCAACCTTACCGACCCCGATGCAAACATCTACCCCTTCCACTACGCCCTTAAAGAAGACTTTGTTTAGCTAGGAAGAAATCTTGGGTCTTACCGCGAACCTACCAATCGAGGATCTTGACCAACTCTCTATTCCCTCTACCATTAACCTCCGAAATGGTATCCCCTCTTTCTCTCCCCAACCCGGCATGGCTAACTCCTCCGTCTCTAAACTTGGGGGCATCTTCTCCAATACCCTTCAAAGTGGCATCCTCACCAATCCCTCCCTTACTTTCCCTTTTTCCTTTGGCTCTCTATCCGTGAGATCCTCAAACTTAACCCCTTCTTCATCTCCATTGACTCCTTCCATTTTGTCTGCCATGGACAAACCTTTGGAATTCCATAAAATTGTATCCCTCTCTTTGGAAGAGTTGAAAGCCCTCCATCTTAAGCTCAACAAAGACAAGTCTCATCTTTCCCACCTGCAAAACCTCCATGCTAACCAAAGAGATCCACATAGCCTGAGCATGAAGATTTGGCGTCTTACCTTAGAAGATTCTCATGCACAAGAACTCTTGAGCGCTAAGCTAGAAACCCTTAATATTCAATTTTTACTAGATTGCACCAAGGTCTACATCCAAGCCCAAACCTTACTTGTAAAGAACCTCCAAAAGAGCTTTGAGAAGTACTATGACATCGTGGAAGAGAGGCTTTTGGAGCTCACAAAAAAGCTTACACCCATCCCCTTTCCTAGGGTGTTGCCTTTGGCTTGGGCTAGCCAACTTCTTATATGGAAGCAAGCCTCTGTTAATGAGCTTGATGCTCTCCTACAAAATGAGATTGTACAAACCCATATAGCCTCTTCCTTAAACATGGTGGCTCACAATGCTAGGAAAAGATCCCAAGTTTCTCTCTTAGAGGAAGTGGAATCTCTTCCTAAGAAAGAAACAGTACGAGAGCTAGTTTACTACGAAGTCGCTACCCAAATGAAAAAACTTCTCTCACCACCACCCCCAAAGAAGCTTTTGTACAATCCTCCCCACCGCCCATGAAAAATTCACTCGGCAACCTTTCAAAAAATCTAAAACCTCTCCCCATTTGAAATACCCTCAATAAACATCCCCCTCTTGTATTTCCCCCATCCTAACCACTCCAAACAACCCCTCCCCCTCTCAAAGAAACCCCTCTCCCTCTCCTTCCTCGTGTAACCCGTCCCGTCTACCCTCTCTTTTTCAAACCCCCAACTATCCTCTAATTTATCCTTCTCCTAGCACCCCCCGCACACCTCAATCTAAGACACTTCACCCTAAATGTAACTTGCCTAAAAGCTCAAAAAACTTGCAGTGGAGGAGGTTGAACTAGGGAAGGAGCACCCTATAACTTGGGTCCACTTGCTCTTTTCTCAACCTCCTCTTTTTCACCCCTTACCCGCACTCTCAACCTCTCCATCGCCATCAACAAACCTCTCTCTCCAAGATTTTTTGTGCATCTTCCAAAACCTATTGTGTGTTGGCTTAATGCGCCAAACCTTGGCTCCCTTTTCTCAGAAAAACCCTGTCATACCTAATGTTTCTTCCCCCCCCCCCCCCCCCTCATATGCTTTTCCTCTTAGTTTTTTTTACCAACCATGGTACCTTACACTGCCTCTTTTGCTAGGACCTTCCTCTCATATGATTCTCCTCTTAGTGTCTTTACCCAACCATGGTACCTTACACCACCTCTTTAAATAGCCTCTTTCCTTATACAAACTCAATAACTCTAAAGTTGCCTCCATTTTTGTACACCCTTAAAACCCCCCCTCCTTTTTTGTACCTCCCTGGAATTTGTGGAGTAACTCAACTTGACAACTATTCCTATCCTCCCTTTAGTACAATACTTTGTACAATTTTTTGAACCACCACCTCCTATATATATCCCCTCCCTCCACCAATTTTTTACACCACTGAAGAGCTAATATAAGCGAAACACGTTTGGTTTAAAATTGGTGTTTCTTGTTACTACCCCATCCCCCACCTCCCTTTTCTCTATCCCTCTTACAAGTATCACTCGCTATGAATTTTTTCTTTATAATCATCTAGGTGTGTGCTATTGCCCGCAAGCTTTCTTCTTGGCTATACATGTGTCAATTTGGAGTTGTCTATCAAAAGTTAGAGCACTTTTAGTGAACTGCACTTAAAACAGCACTCAAAACAGTCTCAGGACCAGAACATAGGAAATTTGGTTTGTTTCTTGGTCTCCAGAAGGTATTTTTAGGTCAAACTTGAGATTTGGGAAGTTCTCAAGTATGTCTACAAGATCACCAACTCAGATACCCCCACTATGCCGAGAGGTACATGGATCGCTATCCATGTTCCCTATTGGATTTTTTTTCTCCAAAGTTTCCCAAATTTTAACTGAGTGTAGACAAGGTCATATGCAAACTATATACCAATTTTCAAAAAAAATTGAGGTTGAGGTACATGGATCGCGATCCATGTTCAACCACATCTGGACTTGTCCTCTTGGCAGCTTGTTGCACTCTATGTCTATAAGCTAAATCTCAAATCTTTTTGGATTTGGACTTGGTTTGAATGGCTGCACTGCGCTCATCTTCGCCTCGGCCAGCTAGCAGCCACGTTCATCGCTTGCACACGACCTGCCTACCATATACTCACCACAACATTTTACAACATTCTTCACCTTTGCACTACTTGCTTGACATACTGCTCACCATCACGTTGTTTACCGTTCACCACCTGCGTACGCACTGCTCTCCACTGCAGCCCATGCCTCATTTTCATCTCCGTTCGTTATCTCCCCCCTATGCCACGCTCGCCATCTGCCCCATTGTCATCTTCTCCAGTTCTCATCATCATCGCCCCTAGTGTTCGTGTTCAGGCTCACCACCCCTCCAAGCCCATACTCCTAGTAGGCAACCCCCCTCCTCTTACTTCCTCCACAGTGTTTTTTGAAGTCTAAAAATCTCCCCTAGTTGGCTTTATGCCAAGTTGCTCTGCTGACTGAGTGCGCCCTATTATTACTCATGGATTGCGCCCTCGTGCAGGCGGCTAGCTACTTTCACCCACTACGGCAGTAGCCTCCTTTGACCTTATGGCAGTTTACTGTACCCCTCCCATCCTTTTATACGTTGAGCAACAACAACTTGCAGCTTGCCTTCCTGACATGCTCTTGGTCGACTATCTCCTCGGTGTGCTCTCGATAGAAAACCTCCTTGGCACCTATTACAGAGTTCACAATCGGCTTGCTTGGTGCACCGCTGGTCTGTGGCCTGGTTGGCTACCTCCTCGCACTCTTGGTCGACAACACCCAGAGTTTGCAGGCTTGATCGGCAGTACCCCAAAGCTTACACACTTGGTCAACAACACCCCCAAGCTTGGCCCCTAGTCAGCAACCCACCAAACCGCGCACTCCTAGTCGGCACTAGTGGCTGTCCTTTCCACCGCATCCAGACAAAAAATAATCAACAGAGGCGGTTGTCTCATACAAGAAGGTATTTTCGGCGACTGTCTCAAACAAGAATGCGTTTTTTTGTGACTGTCTCAAGCAGTTAAAGTTCTTCGACATTGGTGGCTGGAAGCATCCCGACACTACTCATCACAGGCGCCTTCTGCAATAAACTTCTCCATGGCTACTTCAATTACCTTAATCCCGTTGGTTCTCTTGCTATTTCAAAATCCACCACATAAGTGCTTACCTTCTCGTTCCCACCAGAAGTGTTTCTCCCCCTTTTTTTTCACCTCGGAAATGCTTCCTTGTGTACCCCCGATAGCCTTTATGGAAACCCCTCCCCCTCCCCGATCCTCTCCCACCATCTCAGCCCTTCATCCCACTACCTTGGGAATAGAAGGATTTCTTGGCACTTCACACATTCTTTCCTCCTCCCCCATGTTGGGGGTTAACTCTACAAACCCTCCAAACCCTTCCCCCTCTTCCGCCACCCCTACCCCTATGGATACCGTAACACTAAACACACCTCCGGATGGCACCTATACCTTTCCCGGCATTGTCTCGGAGGCTAGCCTCGTCAACCCACCCTTGTCAACCTTACCAACCCCGATGCAAACATCTACCCCTTTCACTACGCCCTTAAAGAAGACCTTGTTTAGCCAGGAAGAAATCTTGGGTCTTACCGTGAACCTACCAATTGAGGATCTAGACCAACTCTCTATTCCCTCTATCATTAACCTCGGCAATGACATCCCCTCTTTCTCTCCCCAACCTGGCATGGCTAACTCCTCCGTCTCTTAACTTGGGGGCATCTTCAAAGTGGCATCCTCACCAATCCCTCACTTACTTTCCTTTTTCCTTTGGCTCTCTATCCGTGAGCTCCTCAAACATGACCCCTTCTTCATCTCCATTGACTCCTCTCATTTTGCCCGCCATGGACAAACCTTTGGAATTCAATAAAATTGTATCCCTATCTTTGGAAGAGTTTAAAGCGCTCAATCTCAAGCTCAACAAAGCCAAGTCTCATCTTGCCCACCTGCAAAACCTCCATGTTAACCAAAGAGCTCCACATAGCCTTTGCATGAAGCCTCCGCGTCTTACCTTAGAAGATTCTCATGCACAAGCACTCTTGAGTGCTAAGCTAGAAACCCTCAATATTCAATTTCAGGGTGAAGGCATGATTAGGTGATACACTTTTTCCCCCTATTTAAGTAAAATTTTGGCTGCAAATCTTTATGTAGATTCAACTTTCAAGTGTGTGAGGATCCCTTAAATCAAACCCTTTTGTCTGTGTGAGCCCAATTTTTGAGCATTTGAGTCATAAAATGATTTCACTAGTGCAAGTGGGAAGGTACATATAGCTGGGTTTTATTCACTCGTAGAGAGAATCGAGTGAAGATCCGTATGGTGAGTGCATGTTCTTGGGTTTGTAAATTAAAAGGTGGAGTCGGGGGACGATGGAGGGGCAATTGCAGACACACAGCATTTATAGACACACGGCATTTACGATGGAGGGGCAATTGCAGACACACGACATTTACAACCACAAGCAGGAAAGGTCCAAGAGAAGTGTGTTGCACTGGTGTATCTCAGCCGGTGCTATTCGGTTGAAGCATACCTTCATATCATGTCCTTTAGCATGATCTACACTCGCAGATAGTGCACATTGTCCACTTACATGCCTTTGTAAGAAGTCCCGTGTTGATTCTTCTTCTTTCAAGCAAAATGAAAACGCCTGACCGCCAGTGCAATCGAAAGGCTTCTCCTATGGACACTCCATCTACTACTACGGCCACTGCTAAAAAAAATGAGCAGCCAGTTTTGCTGGAAATCTCAGTAAAGGTTAGTTTGTTTTACTTTCAAATGCAAAAGAGTGTTGGTCATTAATGCATGTTTATGTTCATGATTATTGTGAATGGTATTCAAACTCATACAAGTGCCATAACCATCAATGCTATGCTGCAAAAGTAGTTGTTTGTTGTATATCTTTTTTCTTTTGCTACATGTAGGGAATTTGCCGAGGTTTGAGTACCCGAAATTGGCAAGATTTTTCCAGAAAAACAGGAGTTTGCAGAGGTTTACGATTTGAGTTAGAGTGGGAAGTTGTGGAATCACTTGTCAGCTGGTGACTTGCCAAAATCAGAGTGGCTGACTGTGTTTGATACCCCAAAATATAAAGGCTCAAAGATTTTTCTCAATATGGTGAAGCCTCAATTTGTTGATGAATGTAGGCTACTATTCTATAGGGTGTACCAAGAGCCTCCCAGACTTAATGAAATTTACTTGAAGTTTGGCACATGCTTCGCTTACGAGAGGTGCTTTGCTGCTAAAGCTGATCCGGAGGCCCATAAGATTGCATGGGCCTTATTTGCAGAGAATGTAATACTAACCTTGAAGCGTAACCCTGTTGCATGGAAGAGGAAGGTAGATGCCTTTAGAGACACGCATGGGCCCATCAATGTTATTACCACAGATGATTCCATGCCTGGACCCTCTATGCAAGACGATGTGAAGGGAAGGCTAGAGCCATGCTTTAAGTCATCTGTGATCAAAAAGCTTCGCGCCAACATTTGGATATCCAATCAAACAACAAAGCCGAAGTTTTGAATAATGAGCTGAAGGAGAAAAAGGCGGAATTTCTCAACAAGAGGGATGCGTTGATTCGTAGGGAGGCCACAACATCTACTGCCTCCAAGATCCAAACAGAAATTACGTCCCTGCAAACTAAATATGGGACTCTGAAAGGTTCTAATGCCATTGCTGAGCAACATGTAGCTATGGAAGTGCAAATTACTGCCATGTCCAATGCAGTAAAGCTGATAGAAGGAGATGACAAAATAGCTGACATGAAGATTGCTATGGAAAGCATAGAGGTACGTGCTCCTGTTATAAACTATTCTAGGTGTTGTTATAAACTATTCTAGGTGCTCTTTAAATATTGTTCCAGGTTAACAGTATAGATGCTATTATAAAAGTCTAGGTGAAATACTAACCAATCCATAGTACCACCAAATAGGTCAAAATTCACCTATTAGGTGCTTTTATAAAGGTCTACATGAAAAGTACCACCTAATAGGTGAAATTTCAACTTATAGGTTCTTTTATAAAGCTCTAGGTGAAACACTCACCAATCTATAGTAACCCCAAATAGGTGAAATATTACCAAGGCCACAAACACTAGGTGCTCTGTAAGAGCCTACCAAGGTTTAAAAAACTACCTGATAAGTAGAGTTTATACCTAAAATATAATCTCTAGGTGTTCTCTAGGTGTTCTAAATATATCTAGGTGGCACAATAAACTGTTCTAGGTGCTATTGAAAAATAGTTCCAGGTTAAAATACTTCTAGGTGTTTTAAAAAAAGACTAGGTGAAATTATCACCAACCTAATAGGTGAAATTTCACCTAGTAGGTGCTTTCATAAAGTTATAGGTGAAATACTAAATATTCTATAGTACCACCTAAAAGAAGAAATTTCACCTAGAAAGGCATCTAGCACTAGGTGCTTTGTAAGAGCCTACCATAGTTTTGAAAACTACCTAATAGGTGGAATTTTTACCTATAACATAATCTGTAGGTGTTCTCTAGTTGTTATAAACTATTCTAGGTGCTGTTATAAACTGTTCTAGGTGCTATTGAAAAATTATTCAAGGTTAACAGTTTACGTGCTTTTATAACAGTCTAGGTGAAATACTCACCAATCTATAGTACCACCTAATGAAATTTCACCTATTAGGTGCTTTTATTTAAGACTAGGTGAAATACTCACCATTCTATAGTTCAACCTATCATGTGTGGCTTTACCTATTATGTTAAGTTTCACCTATCAGGTGAAACTTCACCTATAAAGTGAGATTCCACCTGTAAGGTAGAATTTCACCTGTTTGGTGAACTTTCATCTATTTGGTTAAACTTTTCCCATCAGGTAAATTTTCTTATGGTGAGCTCATTAATTGTTTTCTGAAGGTATTTCTATGTGTTGTAGTTTACCTCATATCTGACTAAATGTTGTGGTCTTGCAGAGAGACGTCAACCTCTTGGAAAGAAAATTATCATGTTCCTTGCATTATATGTCATTTGAGAATATGATGAAGCAATTGGCCAATGGTTGTACTTTTCGTTTGAGTCCTGCCTTCTATGGCCTTGAGGAGGGTCGTACAAATAGCACAGATTTTTATTCAGACTGTGTTGCTTGTGGTGAACCTCTTGCCGCCACAAATGCCATTGGAGTGTACATGTTGCCATGTGGTCATAAATACCACAGTATGTGTTTTTCAACTACACTAATTTCTAAGCAAGTTTGTGTGTAGTTGGGTTGCAATGAAAGAATTACTGAGACTGTTAAGTCTATGCTAGTCAGACATAATCCGAGAGCCTCCCCCTACTTTCAGGAGCCAATAGTTTTCGATGTCAAGACAGAACTTTTAGGTATTACTAACAAGCTTGCTTATGTGGAATCGTTCACTATTGTGAGTTATTCTTTTCACCATTTTGCAGGATGGTCTGATGTAGAGGCTGCGCATCATATGAGCTTTGAAACTAGTCGTGGTTACACTGAGAATACTGTTGGTGTTGAAGAAGGGAATGTTTCTGATCTTGGAATAGCTAGCTCAAGTGGAGCAGAGAAGTCATGGAGTGATCGCAAAGCAGCAAAGAATGTTGAGCATGATACTGTCCCCCGTGAATCAATCGCGCTTGGTGCAACATTTGAGGTGGGTGTAGAAGCCGTATTGGGTGGCAACACCGATGCAGAGTCTGTGTTTTTGGCAGAGTTTTTGTGAAGAGGTTTGTGAAGCTCCATGTCATTTGAAGACCGGTTTGGTGATCATACCTTGCAAATAAAAAAAGTTGTTAGGTAGCATTAAGTGGTTCTAAAAACTATCAAAGCTAGCACATTAGGCAGTTCAACTAAATTGCTAGGTGACTCAAGAACAGTGATAACTGGTTCAAATGATGCAAATTACCTGCCAATGAAATAAAAAGGCCTTTTCAATTTGAACTGAGCAGCACAACCACCAGACCAAACCCAATGTCTCTTTAATTCACCAAGTGAGTTCTCCTTAAGCCATTTGTAGTGAAGTTGCATGCAATGCTGCATGAAAAGTGTATCATGCATTTTGTCATCCGATATGTAAAAGTGTATCACCTTCAGTATATCTTGGGTTGGTGTTTGCATGTATGTAATCTGAACTAGTATTGTGACTTGTGCTAAAAACCAATGCATTGATTGAATCTCGTTCTGCTCCTTGAATGAATAGTTTTCAGCAAAGTTTAATACTGAAACCACCACATCAAATGGAAACTTTGCCAAGCATTCCTTAAACTGTAGAGCTTGCCACCGTGCAATAAAGTTGTGCTTTATGAATCTTTGAACACGCTGCTGGAACATGGGTAAGAATTTCTTGGGATGGAGATGCTTGATGATCAAATCCTTCCTTTTCTTCTTGCCACCTGCATCATCAATATAGCCAGTTTCTATATCTTCAAACAGCTTCACAGAGAGGATCACATTGTTGTCAAAAATCTCCTTTGGACATGTATGCGCTCCTCTTGACATATAGGTAGCACACTCTCCCAGCACATGATAAGTCATGGAACATCGATGACTCTGCCTTCTTACATAAGAAGGCCTCCCATATCTCTGAAACACTATTGTATGAAGCATGGCTAGCAACACAATGAGCATGACATGATGAAGGGAGACAAATACCACATCTACAATTACAGGATAGGTGCAAGCCAGATTTACTCTGCCTCATTTGATTGAATGCATCTTTGAAGAAAAGCATCTACACATGTCCGATGCAGCAACATATATACCTATCCTTCAATTTACGAACAAAGAACATCTTCATCATTTCGAAGGACCTCAAGGAAATCTTGAGGTTTGGATATTGCTGCAAAAATCTTTTATACAGGTCAACCTGTCAAAACAAGATAAAAATGTTTAGTGATTAAGAATTTGCCAAGGTGATTTAGTACGTACCGTATGCAAGTATTCAGTACGTGTTGTTTGTGTATTTGTGCACTATAATTTTTTAGGTGCGTAATATTCATTTAAAAAACATATAGTAGGAAAAACCCCAAATAAAATAAAAATTCAACCTTATACCATATCCTAGTTCTGCATAATTCTACATAGAGACAATTCTAGTTCTAAAGTCTAATGTATATAGATATTAGAGCAACCATTAAGATATAGATTGCATAAACAATGACTGTACAACTAGATACTTGATGATTATGCAAGTATGCACCTGCAATGATAACTGAAATAAAACAGTTTACTCACTGAAAAGAAGGCTTTGACTATTTTGGAGAGGACCTTGGCTAGGGGACGTCGTCAACCTTCGGGGATGATTTTGGATGTTTCTAGGTGTATGTAGATGGCTGAATCAACCTCTATAAATTAATTACAGAGCATTGGACAAACTTGTAGATGACCCCAAAACAGAGGGAATGAAAGGAGGGGGGAAATGTACGATCAATACGTATTCATTACAATATAGTATGTATTGCACTGAAAAAGGTAAGGTACATACGACTTCATCGGAGGGGTCTACATAGTTAAAAACTAGCCTATGTGTTCTTGAAAGGGGTTTAGGTGATTAAGAGACATCCTTATACCCTATAAATTCATGAATGGGATTTTGGCAATGGAGTCTAGGTGGTAAGGAAACTTTAATGGAGGGGTTTTGTCTAAAATCTTCTCCATCTCAAGTTCTAGGTGAAATTTTCACCTCTAATTTTCACCTTAATAGGTGATGTTTTACCTAATAGGTTCTCCATCTCAAGTTCTAGGTTTGATTTTCACCTATTAGGAAAAATATCCAGGAAATCTTTTCACCTTAAAAGTTGTGTTTTCCCTAAAAAAGGTGCTCCTTCTCAAGTTCTAGGTGAAAATTTCACCTATTAGGAGAAATCTAAAGGAAAAACCTTCACATTAATAGGTGATGTTTTACCTAATGGTTGCTACATTTAGGTTCTAGGAAAAAATATCACCTATTACATAGTATTAAAGAAAAACTTTTCACCTATTAGGAAAATTTTTACTTAGTATCCCTTCTTCCTACTTCTTTCTTCTCGTTTCTTTTCAGCCCAATACTCTCTGATCTTAGAAATGGCCATTGATTCTATATCCTTGTTACTTTGTTGTAGATTATGAAAGGGTTTATGAGGGTAAAATGACATTGGTTGAATGAAAATCAGTGCAGGCACTGGTTGAACATCATGACATGTGTCATTCGTGTTGCTCCAGTCATTGCTACAACCATCGGATTCCATTCTAGATGTAGAAACTCAAAATAAGAAGATGTACGAGTAGAAGAAGACTTAGAAGAAGAAGAAGATGTCAGATTGAAGCAAGAAGAAACAGTGAAGGGGGAACGAGAAGAAGAGTTGAAACATTCCAAAAATGTGAAGACAAGAAGCAAGGAATCAAGGTAAGGGGAAGTAGCATGGAAGTAAGGTGATGAATGGAGAAGCACTGCAGCCCACAGAAAGAGGGAAAACAAAGAAGACGATGATCAACACTTGGAAAAAGCGGGAACTGCAAAGGTGGCCGATAGCAAGCACGAACTGCAGCCAACTTAAAACCAATTAACATGCAATAAAGTGACTTCAACTTCCAAGAAACAATTGCATAATGCCTTTTTTTCACCTACGCAACGTGTTGTCCAAGACATCACATTTTGTATCACCTAATCATGCTTTCACCCTTCAACTAGATTGCACCAAGGTCTACATCCAAGCCCAAACCTTACTTGTAAAGAACCTCCAAAAGAGCTTTGAGGAGTACCACGACATCATGGAAGAGAGGCTTTTGGAGCTCACATAAAAGCTTACACCCATTTCCTTTCCTAGAGTGCTACCTTCCGCTTGGGCTAGCCAACTTCTCTTGTGGCAGCAAGCCTCTCTTAATGAGTTTGATGCTCTCCTACAAAATGAGATTGTACAAACCCATCTAGCCTCTTACTTAAACATGGCGGCTCACAATGCTAGGAAAGATCCCAAGTTTCTCTCTTAGAGGAGGTGGAATCTCTTCCTAAGGAAGAAACAGTAGGAGAGTTTACCACGAAGTCACTACCCAAATGAAAAAACTTCCCTCACCACCACCCCCAAGAAGCTTTTGTACAATCCTCCCCACCAGTATACCCACAAAAAGCTTCCTCCCTGACTTTGGTTGGCTCTAAGCCAATCTTCAAAGATTCCCTTCCCTTATCCAAAACTGCCCATAAAAAATTCACTCGGCAACCTTTCAAAAAATCTAAAACCTCTCCCCATTTGAAATACCCTCAATCAACATCCCCCTCTTGTATTTCCCCCATCCTAACCACTCCAAACAACCCCTCCCCCTCTGAAAGAAACCCCTCTCCCTTTCCTTCCTTGTCTAACACGTCCCTCTACCCTCTCTTCTTCAAACCCCCAACTATCCTCTAATTTCTCCTTCTCCTAGCACCCCCTGCGCACCTCAATATAAGCCACTTCACCCTTAATTTAGCTTGCCTAAAAGCTCAAAAAACTTGCCTATTAAAAGTTAGAGTACTTTTAGTGAACTGCACTTAAAAAAGCACTCAAAACAGTCTTAGGACCAGACAATAGGAACTTTGGATTGTTTCTTGGTCTTTAGAAGGTATTTCTAGCTCAAACTTGAGATTTGGGATGTTCTCAAGTATGTCTACAAGATCACCAACTCAGATACCCCCATTATGCTGAGAGGTACATGGATCGCTATCCATGTTCCCTGTTAGATTTTTTTTCTCCAAATTTTGACTGTGTGTAGACAAGGTCATATGCAGACTATATACCAATTTTCAGCAAATTTTGAGGTTGAGGTACATGGATCGCGATCCATGTTCAACCACATTTGGACTTGTCCTCTTGGCAGCTTGTTGCACTCTATGTCTACAAGCTAAATCTGAAATCTTTTTGGATTTGCACTTGGATTCATATTCCTAGTCTGCAACCCCCCTCCACAGTATTTTTTGAAGTCTCAAAACCTCCCCGAGCTGGCTTTATGCCAAGTTGCTCTGCTAACGGAGTGCGCCCTATTACTGATGACGGATCACTCCTTCCTACAAGCTTCTAGCTACTTTCAACCACTACGACAATAGCCTCCTTCAACCTTATGGTAGTTTGCTGCAGCTCTCCCATCCTTTTATACGACGAGCAACAACAACTTGTAGCTTGCCTTCATGACACACTCTTGATTGACTATCTCCTCGGTGCGCTCTCAATAGAAAACCCCTCGGCACCTATCACAGAGTTCACAATTGGCCTGCTTGGCGCGCCCTCGGTTTGTGGCCTGGTCGGCTACCTCCTCATGCTCTTGGTCGACAGCACCCCACAGCTTGCACGCTTCATCGGTAGCACCCCAAAGCTTACACACTTGGTCAACAACACCCCAAAGCTTGGCCCATGGCCGGCAACCCACCAAAGCTCGCACTCCTAGTCGGCAGTGGTGGCTGTCCTTTCCATCACATCCAGACAAAAAATAATCAATAGAGGTGGTTGTCTCATACACGAAGGCATTTTTGGCCGCTGTCTCAAACAAGAAAGCGTTTTTTCCCAACTGTCTCAAACAGCTAAAGTTCTTCGGCATTGGTGAAAGGTAGCATGCCGACACTACTCATCACAGGTGCCTTCTTCAATAAAGTTATCCACGTCTACTTCAACTACCTTAGTCGCGGTGTTTCTCTTGCTATTTCAAAGTCCACCACATAAGCGACTTACCTTCCCGTTCCCGCCCGAATCGTTTCTCCTCCTTTTTTTCCACCTCAGAAATGCTTCCTTGTGTACCTCTGATAGCCTTTATGGAAACCCCTCCCCCTCCCTCGGGGGGTTCCCTATGTGTAAAACTACCATATCACGTGAGTTCAAGAGATGTTTGTAAAACCCCTTATCTATGAATTTTTTTAGGAATATAATGTACCATTTTCTTTTAAAATCTATATATTTTTTTAAAATTTGAAAAAATAATGCCCTTACGTATACATATTTCTGTAAGTTTCAAGAACTTTAAATACCCTTCTGTTGAACTCACCTGATAGGTTACATTTCTATTAGGTGACCTCCCCGGGCCCCCTCCCCCATCCTCTCCCACCATCTCAGCCCTTAATCCCAAAACCTTGGGAATAGAAGGATTTTTTGGCACTTCACACATGCTTTCCTCCTCCCCCATGTTGGGGGTTAACTCTACAAACCCTCCAAACCCTTCGCCCTCTTTTGCCCCCGCTACCCCTATGGATACCCTAACCCTAAACACACCTCCCGATGGCACCTATACCTTTCCCGTCTTTGTCTTAGTGGCTAGCCTCGTCAACACACCCTTGTCAACATTACAAACCCCGATGCAAACATCTACCCCTTCCACCATTCCCTTAAAGAAAACCTTGTTTAGCCGAGAAGAAATCTTGGGTCTTACCACGAACCTACCAATCGAGGATCTCGACCAACTCTCTATTCCCTCTACCATTAACCTCGGCAATGGCATCGCCTCTTTCTCTCCCCAACCCGGCACGGCTAACTCCTCCGTCTCTAAACTTGGGGGCATCTTCTCCAATACCCTTCAAGGTGGCATCCTCACCAATCCCTCCCTTACCTTTCCTTTTTCCTTTGGCTCTCTATCCGTGAGCTCCTCAAACTTGACCCCTTCTTCATCTCCATTGACTCCTCCCATTTTGCCCGCCATGGACAAACCTTTGGAATTCCATAAAATTGTATCCCTCTCTTTGGAAGAGTTGAAAGCCCTCAATCTTAAGCTCAACAAAGACAAGTCTCATCTTGCCCACCTGCAAAACCTCCATGCTAACCAAAGAGTTCCACATAGCCTTTGGATGAAGCCTGCACGTCTTACCTTAGAATATTCTCATGCACGAGCACTCTTGAGCGCTAAGCTAGAAACCCTCATTATTCAATTTCAACTAGATTGCACCAAGGTCTACATCCAAGCCCAAACCTTACCAATAAAGAACCTCCAAAAGAGCTTTGAGGAGTACCACGACATCGTGGAAGAGAGGCTTTTGGAGCTCACAAAAAATAAGATTGTACAAACCCATCTAGCCTCTTCCTTAAACATGGCGGCTCACAATGCTAGGAAAAGATCCCAAGTTTCTCTCTTAGAGGAGGTGGAATCTCTTCCTAAGGAAGAAACAGTAGGAGAGTTAGTTTACCACGAAGTCACTACCCAAATGAAAAAGCTTCTCTCACCACCACTCCCAAAGAATCTTTTGTACAATCTTCCCCACCATTATACCCACAAAAAGCTCCCTCCCCGAACTTTGGTTGGCTCTAAGCCAGTCTTCAAAAATTCCCCTCCCTTATCCAAAACCGCCCATGAAAAATTCACTCGGTAACCTTTCCAAAAATCTAAAACCTCTCCCCATTTGAAATACCCTCAATCAACATTCCCCTCTTGTATTTCCCCCATCCTAACCACTCCAAAAAACCCCTCCACCTCTCAAAGAAACCCCTCTCCCTCTCCTTCCTCGTCTAACCTGTCCCTCTACCCTCTCTTCTTCAAACCCCCAACTATCCTCTAATTTCTCCTTCTCCTAGCACCCCCCACGCACCTCAATATAAGCCACTTCACCCTAAATTTAGCTTGCCTAAAAGCTCAAAAAACTTGCAGCGGAGGAGGTTCAACTAGGGAAGGAGCACCCTACAACTTGGGTTCACTTGCTCTTTTCTCAACCTCCTCTTTTTCACCCCTTACCCGCACTCTCAACCTCTGCCTTGCCATCAACAAACCTCTCTCCAAGATTTTTTGTGCACCTTCCAAAACGTATTGTGTGTTGGCTTAATGCACCAAACCTTGGCTTCCTTCTCTCAGCAAAAACCTTTCATACCTAATGTTTCTTTCCCTCCCCCCCTCATATGGTTTTTCTCTTAGTGTTTTTTACCCAACCATGGTACCTTACACTACCTCTTTTGCTAAGACCTTCCTCTCATATGCTTCTCCTCTTAGTGTCTTTACCCAACCATGGTACCTTACACTACCTCTTTAAATAGACTCTTTCCTTGTTCAAACTCAATAACTCTAAACTTGCCTCCATTTTTGTACACCCTTCAACTAGCCTCTAATTTTTGTACACCGTTAAAACCCACCTCCTCTTTTGTACCTTCTTGGATTTGTGGAGTAATTTAACTTGACAACTAATCCTATCCTCCCTTGAGTACAGTACTCTGTACAGTTTTTTGAACCATCACCTCCTATATATATCCCCTCCCTCCACGAATTTTTGACACCATTGAAGAGCTAATATAATCAAAACGTGTTTGGTGTGCACTTGGTGTTTCTTTTTACTACCCCATCCCCCAACTCCCTTTTCTCTATCCCTCTTACAAGTATCGCTTGCTATGAATTTTTTCTTTATAATCATCTAGCTATGTGCTATTGCCCGCAAGCTTTCTTCCTGGCTATACCTGACTCAATTTGGAGTTGTCTACCAAAAATTAGAGCACTTTTATTGAACTGCACTTAAAACAGCACTCTAAACAATCTCAGGACCAGAACACAGGAACTTTGGCTTGTTTCTTGGTCTCTAGAAGGTATTTTTAGCTAAAAGTTGAGATTTGGGATGTTCTCAAGTATGTCTACAAGATCACCAACCCAGATACTCCCACTATGCTGAAAGGTACATGGATCGCGATCCATGTTCTCTATCAGATTTTTTTTCTCTAAATTTTGACTGTGTGTAGACAAGGTATGCAGACTATATTCCAATTTTCAACAAATTATGAGGTTGAGGTACATAGATCGTGATCCATGTTCAAGCACATCTGGACTTGTCCTCTAAGAGTGGCAACTTGTTGCACTCTATGTCTACAAGCTAAATCTCAAATCTTTTTGGATTTGGACTTGGTTTGATAGGTCAAATAGCCAACACTAGGCCTGCACTGCGGTTTTCAGTCTGTCACCTATTTTGCTCCCTTTTGACCCAAAATTGATGATTTTTTTCCAAGATTGAACTTGGGGATATGTTTCCTTGTGTATGCCCTACTGATCTTAAAAAATGGACCTGTGGATTGAAAATTAGGTCAATTATGGCACTTGCTCAAAGTAATTGATAGTTATGGGCTTTTGGACAGATTTTTGATATCCAAATTCAGTTTTGAAAAGACCACTAGGCTCCTTGTGATGGGCTCTAGCTATGGTGCAAATATGATATCAGTTTGTGACAAAGGAACATGGATCGTGATCCATGTATCTATGTGTCAAATTGGACTGGAACTTGGCACACAGCTTCCCTTTGGTCTCCTGATGCTAGCTATGTGGTTTTTGTGTGATTTGGACTTGTTTACGTCCTCGGTCTGTTTTAGGGTTTTCACCTTGAGCAGTTTTTGGCTCTTTTGATGAGTTTTTTGGACTTTTTTGACAAAACTCCTTTGGGGACTTTTGTTCACAATGGTCTATGCTACAGGCTGGAAAAGTTTTTTTCCAAAAATTCATTTGGGGTACATGGATCGCGATCCATGTTCCACCACTTTTGGACCTAAATTTTTGGTGTGCTAATAGCTTGTGATGTTTGCAGCTTGCTCCACAAATCTTTTTTGAATTTGAATCAGTTTTGCCCTACCAAAACTGACTTTTACAGTCTGCTGTGAGAGTTTAGAGAATGTTTTGTCTTTGCCTCTTTTGACCACTTTTTACAACTTTTTTGCATATGGTTCTTTTTTGGGAAAGTTGTTTGTCTATGTGTCAGCTACCTACTGCTCAAATCTCAACCAAAAAATTTTCAAAAAAAATTCATGAGGTACGTGGATCGTGATCCATGTTTAACCACATTTTGACATGAAACTTGGTCAGCTTGTAGTCCATGTTATGGTGATACTCTTCCCCAAAAATTTTTGAATTTGAATAAATTTTTCCTAGTCAAAAGTGAGTTCTTCTGTCTGCCCTGCGGTTTTTGACTAGTTTTTGTATTTGGCTATTTTGACCAACTTTTTTCAATTTTTTGACATGGTCCCTTTTGGCAAAGTTGATCCACTAGTTATCAGGAATGTACTTGTCAAATATTATCCCCAAGTGTCAAAAAGGTACATGGATCCTGATCCATGTTTGGCAGGATTTTTTCATGAATTTTGTTATGCTAGTTCTCTATCCCCTGTAGAAGCCAAATCTCACCCCTTTTTGAACTTGGATCCAAAAAGTTGACAAAACCCAACTTTTGTGTCTGCAATGCCCGTTTTACTGTTTTTGCCCCAACAGCCAGTTATGATGTGATTTTTGAGTTTTTCTTTCAAGCAAACTTGATCAGAGTAGTTTCCCAATGATGTACACTGTAGCTGGTCACTTTTCACCAAAAATGGTCTCTGGGGTACATGGATCATGATCCATGTTCCTCCATAGAATCTTGTCAAACTTCTTAGATTGCTTCTAGAGAGTCTGTTGATGCCTTTGATCCACAAATTTTTGAATTTGGATCACTTTTGAGGTCTCTATCATCAAATTTTCAGAATTTCAGAGTCATGGTCATTTTTGCCAAAATATGGTTTTGACCCCTTTTTTCCTCAATCTTTTAGCCCAAATTTAAAGGTGGTAGTTTCTACTTACCCTACTTCTAAGTATGAAATGAAACATGAAATAAAAACAAACTGAACGGTATAAAATAAAGTCAAAACGGAAAATGGAACAACACTCTGAAAGCATAGAGAAAATTGGAGAATGAAATGCTTTTGGCTATCTCACTCACAACCCTCTTTACTTCTCAAGAATAGATCTAGCAAGTCCTCGACTTCTAGACTCTATCAAGCATTAAACCCCATGTCTAGCTGCTTCACTGCTAAAGTGTAAATGGAATGGAGAGATAAATCTTAGTAAAGAACGCTCTAAATACGCACTAGGTCACTCACCATCTAAGGATCATATGCCCAGCAGCGGTGCCAATGTTAGTGGGTCGCCACGACGGACGTCTGCAGCATAGCTTTCAGGCACTAACATAATGTCAATACTCAGGGAAAGTGACTCAGATGGGACATGGAGACTCTTTGAGATCATCAATCTCAAGAAGTGAACCTAAACAAGCAAACACAACAACTCTACAAGCAAACCAACACTCAATGATCAGGAAAATATGCCTATGTCCTTTCTCATAGCTCTATGTCATCACACCATTTCAGCATTCGAACGGACTCGAAATGCAACGAAACTTTAGGATGAGGTCTAGGACACCTAAGGACACTATCCTAGCAAATCTGGTCGCAATTTGACAAGGTAACAAAATCACAATCCATCATGAAAAAGGTCCTGAAAATTGCAACAGAACATGCCAAAAATGTCGTCCTATGGTCTAAGAACACTCTCCTACGGTCAAAACGAATATAAAAAAAGGTTTAAGCACTCAAATCTGCATTTACAGCTCACAGACACGTAGTCGCGAACCTCAATAAAACTGAAAATGCTTACACTTGAATTAAAGAGCAAAGAGAGAGGAACACATTGCAAGTTTCTAAATAAAAAACGGATTATGAAATCATTAGTTGCGATGATTACAAGTTTGGAGCAGCTCGTAGCTTGAGCGTACGTTTTTTGAGCTCCCTTCTTCTTCTTAAGATAAGCCTCCTTTCACAATAAAGTTATTGATCTTTATACCTAGGTCATTCTAAATGGCTAGTGGTGGGCTTACATGGACCTTTATAAATATCATTACAGCATTACAACTCAGAAAATTGACCTGCTACTCTGGAATTAGGATTTACACAGAGTATCACTACACTAGCTCGGAAAACTTATAGAGTACAAATGTGGTGTCCAGCTACGTGTCCATCCAGGTGGACATCTGTTTGATTTGTCCTCAAACAGGAAACATCCAATCATGCAAAGCTGATGCATCACATCTGCACTTCACCACTCTAGCACACAGAGCTAGTTTTTTACCTAGAAAGATGGAAAGCAGTCACAACCATGCATATGAGGCATCAATATCAATCCATAAGTTTCCATACATCATACGATAACATTCCAACACCATAAACATGATGCAAAACAACTCTGACCTTTAGGTCAACAATAAACCATAACTTCACACATATGCAAAATATAATTTTTTGACATTTTTGGGAGCATGCAAAACATGCAAATGAAATTATTTGACCTCAAATCAATGCATCAAATTCAGCTCCATAATGTAAACTATCACTCCATCACATCACTTTGACCATATGGTACTCACACAACAAACGGTAACCCCAAAAGAAAGCCATTTTATTCATATCTGTCTATGCGGTTCGGGATGTTTAACCATACACTCCCACATAAGTTTATGGCCATCTAATAATTGAAATCAACTCACCAAAACAAACCATAAAACATGTCAAAACGGTTTGGTTAACTCACGACGTCATATGGTATCCCCCTTTGATAGCACTCCTATGTGTGTAGGTAAAACCAATAATAGAGTGATTAATAACTCACATTTTTTAAGTAATAACGGACACCTAAATTCATTTATCATCAATATTTTCAATTGGTTAAGTGGGTTTGCCCATCCGGTGAATCTATATAGTGGTTCTCCAAGGAACCTGGAGTCAAAAATATTTGGTTGTGTAGTGGACAACAAGCTGTTTTTTGACCATATATCTTAGCTCGTGCGTATTTTCCACATGACACCTAAGAGAGAAATGTTCTCAATGATGTGTTTTATCTCTGGTATAAAGGGTTCGGCCTGATTCATAACCGTTTGTGATTTATGACCAAAATAGTGTTCCTACCGTCTCTATGACACGTGAAACAAACACTTTTTATGTACGCACGTGATCATAAACGTATCATGTGCATAAATCAACGTGTTAAACATGATAAAATAATTATGGAGCAACTTTGTATGTACTTGGTTAATCCATACATGCACTTGTATGCAAAAAAACAATCACCGAGAGGGTAACTACACAGAAAAACGAGATAGAGAGAGAGAGAGAGAGAGAGAGAGAGAGAGAGAGAGAGAGAGAGAGAGAGAGAGAGAGAGAGAGAGATGATGACTATGGAGTTTAGAGTTTCTCACCGTGTTTTAGAATCGATTAGGAGCTGTCGAAAGGCTTCTTGCTTTGCCATGGAAGAGAGCGGTGATGAGAGCTACATAGAGGTATCTGCCACAAAAGCTTCCGGAGAGTTCGTACACCGTGAAATGAGAGAGAAGATAATAAGCAAGTAGAGAGAGATTATCCTGAGAGAGAGAGAGAGAGAAGAGCTTATGGAGATGGTGATGAAGAGCTTGCACCACTCCATATAATAGATAGGTAATTCTGACGTCAAGACAAGGAGCTTCCGCCTCCAAGAGTGTATCTATGTGTATTCAAAGTGAAGGCAAAGAGGTCTTTATATAGGCTCTCAAGGCCAAAATCACAAGCTAAGAATAGAGTGTGCAAAGAGAGATAAGTTCGCGCACGTTTGCGGGCTAATGAAATTCTTTTTTGTCTTTCTTTCTTGCGGACACGGATTTTGATGCACGATCTTTTGTCTCTAAGAAGAATCTTGGCTTCCAAGAAAAGAGCTCTCAACTAAACTCCTCCTCTCTTTCTAAAAAGACTCTTTCTTTCCTAAGAACAAGCCTTTGCTTTTTGGTGGTCAACTCTCCCACTTACCATTCAATTTTTACAGCAAATTGACCATCCGAGCAGTATCTGGCCGACTAATAGAAACCGTAGCTAGACTGTGCCACATCTAATATCTTGATATAATTATGACTTTTCCGTACTGCCCCAGTGTATTTACGGTATTGCCTTTTATAAACATTTTTTGTAAAAATCCCATTTGATCCCATTTTTGCTTTGGTGATCATTTTTAAATTTGATGGAGACTAAAATTAATATTTTTATATTTAGGTCATCGTAAAAAGCACATTGTTTTTCAAAAGCACCAAAAAGCACAAAAAAACTAAAACTAGGGTTTTTCCAAAAAGGAACCAAACATCCGTTTAACCTACTGGAATATGGAAACGACCTCGCTTTTCACTTTAGAACCTTCCAATATTGTCAATCAATCATCTTAAATCAAAATTTGGATGCCATCTTCGTTACCGCTTATTAAGGTCAGGTTGGGTGTAGCTCCACTTCAGGCTTCTACGGTCGGTATGTAGTTCAAATCTCCTTCCAAGAAGATAATGTCGCCATATTTTAAGAGCATGCACAACGGCCAATAATTCCAAGTCATGTGTAGGATAATTCAATTCATGTATACGTAACTTACAAGATTCATAAGCTACTAGTTTTCCTTCTTGAGATATAACGCCACCAATTGCTTGTCCACTTGCATCAGTGAGCACAATGAATGTCTTTGAGAAGTCTGAAAGCTGTAGTATTGGAGTATTCACCAAATCTTCTTTGAGTTTCTCAAAACTAAATTGCGCACGTTTATTCCAAGTAAACACTTTAGATTTCTTAAGCATATTAGTCAATGGAGATGTATTCTTAGTGTAACCTTCAATAAATGTGCGATACCATCCTGTCAAACCAAGGAAGCCACGCACTTCTCATATTGATTTTGGTGTATGCCAAGCTATGACATCTTCGATCTTACTTGGGTCAGTAGAAACACCATCTTTAGATACAATAAATCCCAAATATTCCACCTTGTCAGTGAAGAATGTACATTTGCTACGTTTGGTATAAAGTTGATTTTGATGGAGAAGTTCAAGTACTCGCCGCACATGTTGTTCATGTTCTTCTTTATTTCTTGAGTAAACCAAGATATCACCAAAGAAGACAAGAACAAAATCATCAAGATGCTCTGGAAATACGTCGATCATAAGACGATTAAAAGTTCAGGAGCATTAATAAGTCCAAAAGGCATAACTATAAACTCATAATGCCCAAAACAAATATTAAATTCGGTCTTTGGTATGTCCTCCTCCTTGATTTGGATTTGGTAATACCCCGACTTAAGATCAATCTTTGTGAACATAGAAGATCCATGTAATCGATCAAGCAACTCATCAATCCTTGGTATTGTATACTTATTCTTGATTGTTATCTAGTTCAATCCATGATAATCAATACAGAGACGTAAAGTACCATCCTTCTTCCTGTTAAAGAGAACAAGAGTACTCCATGGAGAAACACTGGGTTGAATGAAGCCTTGTTCAAGAAGTTGAGTTAATTGCTCCTTGAGTTCCGCGGATTTGGGTAATGATATTTTGTAAGGTCTACGAGCAACTGGTTGAGCTCCTGGAGTAAGCTCTATTGCATGATCGACATCATGCTTGAGTGGTAGATGAGAAAGTTCTTTGGGAAATACATCATCAAACTCTGTTATTCATTCGGGTTCAGGTGAATCTATCTTCTTCTCTTTAGGGTTAAGCTTTACTGCGTAAATCCTTTCATTCTTCCTATGACTCTTCATAAGTTTGGTAAAGTTCACTAGTTTGAGCTTAGGCTTTTCCCGTTTCCCACTAACTGTAACTCTAGAGTTTTGATCATTTTGAAAATTCAATGAAGCGTCTTTACAATGTATGTGAGCATCATTGGCTTAATCCAATCCATTCTTAGGATTCCATCCTAAATTCCGATGGGTAAGACTGTGAAGTTTACAGAAGTATTATGACCATCCAAAACAAAATTCAAGCTACCCATCACACTGAAGTAGAAGATCTAACCTTCCTACCCGTAGCTAATTCTATTGTAAGGTCTGTATCAAGGTGTTCAAGCAAAATGAGGTTCTGATGCACTTAGGAGATATGCAAGAATGTGTACTTCTTGAATCAATCAATAGGGTCAAATGGTTACCTTGATACTCTGTTGGGGTTTGAATAACTGAAAATTGTTCATTCACTCCTTGATGTTCAATTGCAGCATGAACATACACGTTTGCCTGATTTCCTTCACCTCTAGCCCCTTGAGCTCTGTTAGCTTGAGGTCTTCCTTGAGGTCTTTGATTTCCTCCTCCCCCTGGATGAAGTTGATGATTAACATTCCCATTGTATTGTTGGCAAGCGGTCCATTTTGAACAAAAAGTGGGTTGCTTGGTCTAAAATTCCCCTGGTTTTGAGGTTGCCTCTGGTTTTGGTTAAAGTTTTGCCGATTGAAGTTCCTCTAAACTGCCGATGGTCTGGGTCTAAAGTTTCCCAAATTCTGATTCGGATTGAAGTTTCTATGTTCATAATTGTCCATCAATATTATGAAGCTTGAACTGTTAAAGGGACAATCCCTAGATTAATGACCAAGTTCAAGACAAGTGTAGCATAAATGATCTTGTCTAGCCTTCGTACGTAATAAGTTCTCTCTTCTTTTTTGTGGATTCCCAAATCTTTGCTCCTCCTCGGGATGAGGTCTTTTGATTGCACGAACAAGAACAGGTTCTGGTTTCCTCTTTTTGATAGTAGATAACTCTATTTCAATGGGTTTGCCTACATCAAGGACATCTGCAAAATTGGTAAGACAAAGACTTTGAAGTTTAGTCTTCATAGGATTATGTAGTCCTGACACGAATTGATCTACCTTGACCGGTCATCTTGGGTCATCCCTATTGGAGCATACTTGAAAAGGGTCAAAAAAAATATTGGTAGTATGATTCCAGATCTTTGGTTCCTTGAGTACAGTCAAGAAACTCATTCATACAGTCTGAATGATAAACTTTGTTCTGATAGTTTTTCTTAAGATGGGCCTTAAGATAATCCCAAGTTGCAGCATTAGAATCAACAGTGTTTTCTGTGCAATGGTCTCTCCACCAATGCTTGGCTGTTTTCTCTAGTTTGAACTTAGCAATGACGGCTTTGTTTATTGCTGATGAATGAGCCAAATCAAAGTAGTTATCCATGCACTCGATCCAATCTTCAAGAATCTTGCCTACATCTTTGCCTTCCCCGCTAAAATTTATAGGTTGAGACTTGAGAAGCATAGCATTGATGTCCCTATCGATGATGGTGTATTGAGGAACAATAGGCACATTTGCATTAGCAGGATCCGCATTTCCTCGGGGAGGCGTGGTAACTTACTGCACCATATTGACCAAGGTCACACTTAGCAAAATATTATATTCCGCTTGAAGTCCTTAAATCAAATAGAATAGACGTTTAGAGATAAGATGAGAAGAAAATAGGAGAAAGAATAATGAATTAATTAACCCAATTTCTATATCACAAAATTTTGGGTTTTTGAGAGTCTACAAGGTGTCTCAAAAGTTTCTAATAAATCCTAGTGGCTCTAACATAATGCACTTGGTAATATCCATTACACCAATGGAGCATAGTTTTCCCATTCCTTGAGTATGTCTGATGGTTGACTCCAATAGTCCTTTATGATCTTTGGCTGGAATATCTCTTCATTGGCCTGTGAGTCATACCATTCTTGAGTAAGAGATTTGTTTGTTACAGGTTGCCCCATTTCAGTGTGGATGATCGCCTTCCTGTACCCGAAGTAGTCATCGAAGAAAGCAGATTCCTTTGGAAACACATCCGGTGTGTCCCATCCAACTGAGCTGTGAATATTTGCACAATCTGCAAGCCACTGAGGTCCGCTATAGGTATTGTATAAAATTTTTACATTGCGAGGGTTGTAGATTAGTGACTTCCGAAATAAGCCAAAGAATAACTTCCAAGGTACTGGACTATAGGAATGTCGGTCATTGTTTCTGCACTGTCGTCCCCATACATTAAACATAACAATGTCAAAGCATCTCATAGCCATTACTAAGGGTAATATGTTTCTAGCTATCCACGTTTCCTTTGTTGGTCTTAATGTAAGTTCATACGCATTTATATACAATATTTGGTTTGTGAAAAGAATTTTCTTTCCCAACTTAGATTGTATCCACTTGATACTCCCAACAGGCGAGGGTTTATGCTGAGGTGGTCTAAACTCGGGGTTCTCTACAACATAATGATACCAAGCTCTGAAGGTATTTGGTACAATGAAATCCGTGAAATCCGTAGACATCAACCTTTTCTTCTCTCCCCCGTTATGCATGGTATTGACAAGTCTTTGTACTTCCACTCCAGTTTGGAAATGCTCCTCTACCATAAGGTGAGAGAGTATATCCGCCCATATCCCTTGAGGTAAGATGTCAATCATCTACACACACACACCCCATCACTCATGTTAGTTAGAATGATGAAAACCAAGATTCAAACTTAAGTATTCTATCCTCAAAACAATCTGTTTATATCAAAATCAAATTTTTATAACCGCAAAAGATCAAAAAGATACATAGTGTTTCTAGGGAGATACATAAATACAAAAGGGTCCAATGAATCAATTCTTGGTTCCTACAACTGAGTTTCTATCCCTATATTTATTCACATCTCGGGTGTCAAAGTTCAACACTTCAACTTGGGCACTAAAAGTCGGGTCTTTCTTTTCGTACCATCCTTCCCCCCATGATACATCCTTGGGTGATAATCCATTAAAGCAGTTTACATGAGCATGTCATTCATTCATATCATTTCTATAGAAATATCTACTTGAGCTCACTGCTATTGGTTGTGCTGGGGCAAAATCACTAATGCACCTTGGTTTCTAGTAGTCATCAAAGGTAATGGTAACATTGTGAGGGTTGTATTTGAGAATAGGTCCATAGCCTCTATTGAACCAATCTTGGGGTACATAATAGAATTGGTTGCTGCCATTTGACTTCTTCCATACTCTGATTATGACCTTCTCACAAAAGACGGATCTTTGTTTTATCATAAGGGCCTTCTTACTAAGTATGAGTTCACCACTTGGTATGTCCAAAAGAGAGCATAAGTTAAGGTAAAGAATATATCCTTGCACTTTACGTCGCCTTCTTGGATCTTTTCCTTCATCCAAAGCTGTGGGTTGGTCACGAACCTATCAGGCACTTGGGTTCAATGTTCGGGCTGAGATTCAACACATAACTCCAATGCTACGTAAGTGCTGGGTATAAGGAAATCCCTAGTTCCCTTTGGAATTTGAGCCACTTCAATTCCCCAATGGAGATTGAATCCAACCACGTGATTGAAAAAGATTCTTTGTGCAAAATCACTCGAGAGTTCATCAAGACAATTAAGAAGATCCATCTAAAACAAAACAGTGAGAGAGAGAAAACTTAGTACACATGTGAATCAAAACTAAGTATATGCTTCTTTTATTCATCAAAATTGATCTTTATGATTTCACTACATATTATGGGTGTCTTGGGAGCTAATTCTCTAAATACTCTTTTAACTCTCATAACAGGGTATTCTCTCAGACCTCCCACATGACAACGTGGTCTGTAGTTATCCTCTAACTTTTCCTATGACAGTTGCAAGAGATTCAAACTTCTTGGCAACTTTGGTAATTCTTAACATTTGGGAACGCATCGCCAAGTAGTAGAACATGTCTTCTAGGCCTAGCCATATTCTAAGTTGAAGTAGTTTGAGGTTGGCAAACCAATCTCTTGGACTGTCGTCAATATAAATGAAGAATTGACAGAAAGGTTCCTGGTGATGGGTAAGGTAACTACGGTCAACACTCTTCCAATAAGTTGTGATTTCTGGTATATCAAAGACTTTGGTCCCAATTTATAAGTAAAAGAGTTCCCGTTCATCCCTGGACAATCGTGTTGCCATATTGTTGAACACTGTGGCCAAAACCTCATTCCCTTGGCTAAAGCATTCAGAAGTCACTCTGGGAGCCATTGGTTACTACAAAACAAACATTCAAATAAAATTACATCGTCGTTGTTGAACACTTCAACCACTTTATCATAACTCAAACCAAACACTTTCACTCAAGAAGACAAGTCAAACAAGTACCATCAACCAATGTCACTTAAAGATGCATCATGAATCCAATATCCTTTCTCAAATAGCATGCATAATTGCATGCACTATGCATAACTAACCCAACAAGTATCAGGCTTTAGGCTATCCCCATAATCTTAACCATTGGCTCTGATACCAGGTGAGAGATACCCCTCCCCAGGGGTCTATGCACAAAAATATACAATTTATACTTTCATACAATTTTCAATATACATCAGAGTTGCGGAAGAATTTGTATAGGGGAGGAGTTCTTAGGACCCGACAGCATGGAGTTTAGGCCATGAGCCGGACTGCATTCAGAGGTACCTAGCGACTAGTGCTACCCCTGAATGGGTGTTATGGATGAAAGAGTACTCAAGAAAAATATAACATTGTGGAGGGTGAATATATGTGTACACCACGTTGCGGGAAGAGAGAGAGAGAGACAGAATATAGTGGAGGGTGAAATAGAGTGCATAGAGACATGAGAAGATGACAACAGAGAATCTTTAAATGCCCATCTAAATGGAACAGGTAACCATTGTATTAATGCAATGACAAAATTTGGGTATACCATAACATCAAAACATTTATGACGAAACAACTAGCAGAGCACCGAACCCTATGTAGGGATCGAACGGTCCACCCATCCACTTCCACTCTACTACGGACAAAGATAATTTCACTTCACCCTAGGAACAAGCCAGAACACTCCAACCTACTTGAGCCAGACATAGGCTGAGGCCGCTTCGCCTCCCTCCATGAACCCGAGCTCTGAAAGGATCCCAAATACCAGCAGGTGGTAGGGTATCAACACCAACCATACCAATTTACCCATGTCTCTTTGATGCCTAGCACGTGGGTGTTTAGGCAACGCAAGGGAAAAATCACCGACATGTTAGCCGTTTAGGTCATGCAACCCCCGACGCACTAACCGTGTAGATGAGCCTAACAAAAAGAAGAAGACCTAGGCAACACCTCCGATCCAGCAAAGCCCCAAGTCAGCAACCCTTTAGTCTAAAGCTAAGCAATGTAGGTGATCATAGTCTTGTAGCGATGTTGTCATGAGAAACATAACATGAGTCCAATCACAATAGCACTTCCCAGATGCACAAACAATCCTTTTCCAAACAGTTAGATTGTACAGGGTCTCTACCCTTACACGTCTACCGTAAACCATCTTGATCACTTCATGATCCAATCCAAAAACCATAAACCATAATCCAATCACATCAGACGGGTGAGCACTCCACCCTACTTGGGTGAGGCACGACCAATCCTACATAACCACTTTAGAACATAACATGGCTGCAAAAATTTCAGCAGCATTTCGACAGTATAACCAAATCCAGAAAAGAAAAACCATAAGCCACACTGGCTTCCACCATAAAATTTCAACCATAATCCATGAGGGAATCTCAACCCTTGACCATAAATCATAATCACATTGAACCAACTCACACACTTGAAGTTTGACACATCTCCTGAAATCAATCGGAGTCTACACACATGTGACTCTTAAGAAGTGATTCTTTCATACATAAAAAGAGTCCGACTAGCAACTAATCATTATATAAAAATCCAATTTTGAAAACATCCAATCATGCAAAGTTGATGCATCACATCTGTACTTCACCACTCTAGCACATAGGGCTAGTTTTTGACCTAGAAAGATGGAAAGCAGTCATAACCATGCATATGAGGCATCCACATCAATCCATGATCTCTCATACATCATACTATAACATTCCAACACCATAAACATGGTGCAAACAACTCTGACCTTTAGGTCAACCATAAACCATAACTTCACAAATATGCAAAATATAATTTTTTGACATTTTTGGGAGCATGCAAAACATGCAAATGAAAGTACTTGACCTCAAATCAATGCATCAAGTTCAGATTCATAATATAGAATATCGCTCCATCACATCACTTTGACCATATGGTACTCACTCAACAAACGGTAACCCCAAAAGAAAGCCACTTTATTCATATCTGTCTATGCGGTTCGGGATTTTTAACCATATACTTCCACAGAAGTTTATGTGCATCTAATAATTGAAATAAACTCACCAAAACAAACCATAAAATATATCAAAACGGTTCTTTTAACTCACGATGTCATATGGTATCCCCCCTTGATAGCAGTCCTATACGTGTAGGTAAAATCGATAATAGAGTGATTAATAACTCGCATTCCTGAAGTGATAACGGAGACCTAAATTCATTTATCATCAAGATTTTCAATTGGTTAAGTGGATTTGCCCATCCGGTGAATCTATGTAGTGGTTCTCCAAGGAACCTGGAGTCAAAAATATTTGGTTGTGTAGTGGGCAGCAAGCTATTTTTCGACCATATCTTAGATCGTACGTATTTTTTAGATGACACCTACGAGAGAAAATGTTCTAAATGATGTGTTTTATCTCTCTTAAAAAGGGTTCGGGCTGATTCATAACGGTTTGTGATTTATGACCAAAATAGTGCTCCTATCGTCTCTATGACTTGAAACAAAAAGCATTTTTTATGCACGCACGTGATCATAAATGTAACATGTGCATAACTCAGCGTGTTAAACACGATAAAATAATCATGGGGAAACTTTTTTTGTACTTGGTTAATCCATACATGCATTCGTATGCAAAAAACAACACTAACAGGTGGACTACGCAGAAAAACGAGAGAGAGAGAGAGAGAGAGAGAGAGAGAGAGAGAGAGAGAGAGAGAGAGAGAGAGAGAGAGAGAGATGATGACTATGGAGTTTAGAGTTTCTCATCGTGCTTTGGAATTGATTAGGGGCTATCAAGAGGCTTCTTTCTTTGCTGCAAGAGAGTGGTGATGAGAGCTACATAGAAGTATCCACCACGGAAGCTTCTGGAGAGCGCGTACACCGTGAAACGAGAGAGAAGATAATAAGCAAGTAGAGAGAGAGTATCCTTTTTCTTCTTCTTGAGAGAGAAGAGACTATGGAGATGGTGATAAAGAGCTTGCACCACTCCGTATAATAGATAGGTAATTCTGACGTCAAGGCAAGAGAGCTTCCACCTCCGAGAGTGTATCTATGTGTATTCAAAGTGAAGGGAGACAGGTCTTTATACAGGCTCTCATGGCCAAAATCACAAGCTAAGAATAGAGTGTGCAAAGAGAGATAAGTTTGCGCATGTTCGCGGCTAATAAACAAAAATTATTTATTTTTTACTTATTTTATTTTATTTTTATTTTTATTTTTTTCTTTCTGACGGACACGAATTTTGATGCACAATTTCCAGTCTCTAAGAAGAAGCTTGGCTTCCAAGAAAAGAGCTCTCAACTAAACTCCTCCTCTCTTTTCTAAAAAGTCTCTTTCTTTCCTAAAAACAAGATTTTCTTTTTGGTGGTCAACTCTTCCACTTACCATTCAACTTTTACTGCAAATTGACGATCCGAGCAGTATTTGGCCAACTAATAGAAACGGTAGCTAGACTATGCCACATCATAATATCTCGACATAATTATGACTTTCGCGTATTGCTCCGGTGTATTTATGGTACAGCTTTTTATAAAATATTTCTCGTAAAAATTCCATTTGATCCCCTTTTTTGCTCCGGTGATCATTTTTAAATACGACAGAGACTAAAATTAATATTTTTATATTTAGGTCATCATAAAAAGCACATTGCTTTTCAAAAACACCGAAAAGCACGAAAAAGCTAAAACTAGCGGATTTTTCTAAAAATGAACCAAACGTCTGTCTAACCTACTGGAATATGGAAACGACCTCTCTTTTCACTTTAGAACCTTCCAATACTATCAATCAAGCATCTTAAATAAAAATTTGACGAAATACATATTGAAAGTTATTTTAGAAGAGACCCAAAAATTGGAGATCTTACAAATGTTCTTGGCAATCTCTTGAACCCATATACATTGCCATCCTCCTGTACATGTGCATTAGTAGCAAAGATTGATTGCATCCTTGGAAAATCATTTCCCTTACTAGAAGCAATATTCTCAGTGTCCATATTCGTGGATTAGATCAGTCTCTACCTCTTCATTCTAAGCACTCTGTTCCTTGCAGTACCGGTTGTTCTCCTTAAGCACTTTCATATGGTGATAGAGAGAAGTGGTAGATAAAACACAATCAAAAAGTTTTTTTCGTGGCTCTACACTTGAGTTTCTAAGCTCAAGTCACCAAACATGTGTTTATCTCCTCTTTCTAAGTTTCTTAGACATTTTGAGAGAGATGCAATTGTGAAGTTGGAATCACTCAGCCATAATCCCAATGCAAAGTGACCATAAGCTATTTTTCCAAGTCCATGAATGATAATTCTTGTCAAGGATATTGGAAGCCTCTCAACTCCACTGAGAGGTTTTGAAACTGGTTTAATTTGTGGTATATCAGTCTTACTCTGGTCCATCTTGTCATGTATAATGCACAAGAACTTGGTTGGATTCATTTTTGAAGAGCTCCTCCAAGCATAGTGCAAATTTTTACAACTCATTTCTTGCAACATGTGTGCTTTCCTATGTGCCATGTATCTAGCACGCTCCACTTGATTTTTGATAGACTCTAGCTTGACCTTTATTGATGTGCAAACGTCACATTTAGAGAATGTGCTTGATTTTGATAAAGTGATTGTCTTGAAGACTGTGTTCCACAACCTTGAGAATGATGGCTATGACAATGTTTTGTATTCCACTGTGACAAGTGTGTCATTTACTTCTCACAAAATGTCCACTTGTTTGTACATCGTTGGTAGAACACGTTGAGTTTTGCGAGTGCGATGCATGGTTGTCCTTGACTTATGTGACATTTGATCTACATTATTATCTATGAAGCCCTGTATGAGTGATTTTTCCATCTCAACATGTGTCAAGCTCTTCATTATTCTAGTGTTCCTATGATTGCTACTGCATGCTCCATCCAAGAATTTTTGTGCAGCCTATAAAATGTTGACTTTCTTATTCCATGCATTACATACCATACTTTATTACATACCTTCTTTCCATGAAAAGTAAACACAAAGCATTCGCCATCTTGATCTTTTCTATAAGCCATAATCATACAATCAAGCATTAATTCAATCTAGCATGCAAGGCTTGAACTTATTAAGTATGTGTCTCAACCCCACAAGTTAGTGCCTTGTCAATATTGATGTTGGAATTTTCAATCTTGCAGACCTTTGTTGAGACCACACAACACACACTTCAAAAGGGACTTTTCAACAACAAATTGCATTTTCTTCTATGTGATGAGGAGATATAGAAGAATTATGTCAAGATTATGAAGCAATATGCTCGAGGCTTGCTACCAAATACAAAGGGAGAAACGATTGACGAGGATTCCAATGAAAGTCCTAAATCTCTAACAATAAAGTGTGGTGAGATTTGACAAGCACCTAGCATATCAACACTAGCACCTACATTGTTCAGGTGCATTTTAGGCCTCGAGAATAGAGAAGTTCTTGACCTGCAAAATACAATCCTGGAAAAAACCATCTTTCTAAAGAAGGGCAAGCATACCCCTCATAGAATGGACATGGATGAGATGGCTTGGAAGTTAAAAATAGATCAAGTGTTGAAAGAAGCAATAATATCATTCTTCTTTGATCTGACAAGGGAAAAGTTATCTTGGGAGCAAGTTTGTGAGAAGTACAAGCTATGAGATCATGAATACAATAAAATGAGGAGCTATAGCAAGTACTATGTCAAGAACTCCCTCAATAGAGCAAAGAATACTTCACCATTGCTTCCAAAAAGTTTAGTGACTCTCCTCAATCATCTTTATAGAGCTAATATGGGCATAATATCTCAAGGTGAGTCTATTCCTTGGAGAATCAAGGGGGTGGGCTTTGATATGGGGAAGATCAAAGACTTTTGCAATACAGGGCATGTACCATTTCAATTGGTCATCTTGGATCTTCATGGTACTAAAGAACAACTCTCTATAGATTTTTACAAATTTGGCACTCAATCTAAACACATTGAATGCACAATATAAATATGCGCTAGTTCGTTTCATTGATTTCATCAATATCGAAATACTTGTTGAAGGGGTTTCTAGCCAGTCAACTAAGGTCCATATTGAATATGGATATACCCAAGCAAAAAGAGATGACTCATGGATAGATGGAACTGTGGACACTGCAATGGTTGCTCTTTTTGCTAGCAAGGTTGATAGGTTTGAGGCTATTGGCAAGTCTCATATAAAAAGAGTATTTTTCTCAGGCTCTTGTGGCAAGGATCACGTGTTTATTGATAGAAGCTTCATTGATGGCCTTATCACAGGGTTTTGTCCTGAGCAAAGCTATGTTTTAGAATTTTTTTTGCGATGGAGTTGTGTTGGAGCAAAGATTGTCAAAGAAGAGAAAGGTTATTGCCCTATGTAAAGATGATTTTGAAGCAATGGAGTTAGATTCTCAATGCTCTACTCTTTTGGAGATCAATCTGTCCTTGTAGGAGTGGTGTGGTGCAAGTCAAGCATCACTTGCAAGACAAACAATGGAGTTGGATGATATCGAAACAGAAGATTTAAACAATCTTGACATCGATGAGAAACAAAGTGGTGGAGAGGGTGTTGATGGAAATGAATAAAATGATAATGTAGACAACACAAATGATAGCAAAGTTCAAGAATCTATGAATTTTGACCATCAAGGGGGGGAGACAATGCTAGAGAAATTAGTATAGTTGTGGATGTTGAGTGTGCAAAAGACAATGTTGAAGATAATGAGGATCATGGTGTAGGCAATGAGGATGCACAAGAGAATGATAGAGTCTCTCAGGACATTGTAGCTAATGAAAAGGGTGAGAATTATTTATAGAGTATCTATGATACTAGGTTTAATGATGCATGTCATCATCGAAAAGTATTTTGAATTGATTAGTTGTGAGATTTTAGGTTCTTTAAACACTATTTTCTTAATACTATTTGCGTCTTGCTCTAAAAGCGTGTCATTTTTCTTAGATTTAATTATTGTTGATTAAGTGGTATCTATGCATATCTTCCATTAAAAAATCATGGGGGGATCAAACTTGAGTTTGAGCTATCACAAAGCACGTGTTTTTTATTTAAAGTGCTATTCACAGATCATAGCTGACATATAGATGTGTATTAAGAGTAAGCAATTTTGGTTTTAGTGAGACAATAATAGCATTACCAAACACTAATGAGGCTCAAACTTAAGTTCAAGCCTAACCAAGAGAGCCAGTGAAGCACTAGTGTATGAACTTCAACCACTAAAGTCCTTGTTGTAGACTCCTAGCTGAGTTGTTCTAAGTGAGGCTTAAAAGTCCATATCCTCGTGTAGCACAGCACTACCATGTTAGGCCAATCTCATGAGCATTGTAGCAATAGAATCTTCCAAATAGAAAAAATACTTATGGAATATGAAGTAAAAGGGAAAATAAATTCATAGCTAAGAGGTTTTTTAAATAGGCCTTGGATGTGCACAATGTGAAAGGGATTATGAAGTAAAAGGGATAATACCTTGGAAAATTCATAGCTAAGAGGTTTTTTAAAGAGGCGTTGGATGTGCACAATATAATAATTTTACACATAGTGAATGCGTTGAGACTAGAAAGGGCTTGAAACTTAATCCTTACACTCGAAACATAAGCCTAAGGTTAAGACTTAAGCCTTAGGCATAAACTTAAGTTTGAGTCTCACCTCCAAATGTGAAATAGGTAGCATACTAGGTGAGCATCACATTATTGTGTGTATAAGTTTCAATGACAAAAGTCCTTGTCATAGAATCCTACCTCAGCAGTTCCAAGTGAGGCTCAAAATTTCATATCCTATTGTAGGTAAGAAAGAGTCATAATCTCTAACAAGAAAGAGTAATTTATTTTGTAGGATCAAACTTAAGTTCGGGCCTTGCCTTTGTATGTTAGTGTAGCACTACCATGTGAGTCCAGCCTCATGAGCATTGTAGCAAAAGAATGTTACAGATAACAAGATACTTATAGATTATGAAGAAAAATGGATCATACCTTGAAACATTTATAGATAGTCCTTGAGTGCACATAATACAATTTTTTTTCACATAGTCCTTGAGTGCACATAATACAATTTTTTTTCACATAGTGAATGATAAAGGCTAAAAAGGGCTTAGGGCTTACGTTTTAAGCTTGAAACACAAGCCTAAACTTTGAGACTTAAGTTTTAGACTTGAAACAAAATCCTAAACTTTGAGACTTAAGCCTTAAGCTTGAGCTTAAGTTTGAGCTCACTTCCAAATGTGCTTTAGGTATCATGCTAGGTGAGCATTTTTGTGTTAATGTGTTTAATGGATCCTTTCTAGCATACACTTCTGGGTTAAATGGAAATGAAATGGATTATATGGTTATTGAAAATCCACTAGACTATTTTCTAAATAGTTAACAATGGCTTTTTTCATCCTTCAGATGAAGACAACAAAATAGAAGACGAAGATAACATGACTCAAGCAGAACAAGTTCTACCCACCATTGTTGGAGAGACCAGGTTTCATAAATGTGATGATATATCTACTCAAGATATTTTAGAGCATGAAAGTGATCTTGTAGAACAAACCTCTCAAAAAACCTTCAAATGGCATGACTAAATGGAGTGAGAACATGCTCCTCACCACTGAAGAGACCCAGATTCATGAAAGAAACACTAGGAATAGTGAAGAGGAGATGGTGGTGGTAGAGCATCAAAGTGATTTTGTTGTGAAAAACTCTCCAAAATCTTCACATGAAACTAACAACATGCCTCTAAGAGATGAGGATGTAGAGGGTAGTGAGAAGAAGTATGAATCCAATAAAGAGCTCCAAGTGGAAGACAAAGTTGACAAGGGGACAGGAAAAGCTACACAAAGTACAAACAAAGTCCAAAGCATTCAAGGAAGGGAGCAAGGAATTGAAGGTGGTGAGAAAAACAAAGGTACATATTTTTCCAATGTGATTAGTATAGATATGGTCCTTTTTGGAAGCTAATACAAAATTCTATTAGGTTGTCTTTGTAGGTGAAATTGACATTCAAAATCAAGGATCAAGTGTGTGACAAGTAGACATCCACGTTGAGGAGTTATGTTCACATGCACAAAAATGTAGGCCACTTAGAAGCTTATATTCTTTTGAGAGAGATGGAGCTAAACTAGTCTTTCAATCTTCCCACATCAATAGAGAAATGCAATCACTTTTAGGAGACATCTTTATAGATGAGTATGGGAGTATGAGACATAAATAAATGTGTGCCATCTTCAATTGTGTGCTGTAGTGCAAAACCTTAAATTGTTATCATTCTTTTGTATCGTATGCAAAAAATATTTTTCATGCAATTAGTACGAAGAAACATGCACTCATTATTGATTCTAATGGAGTTTTACTCAGCAAAGAAGACAAGAGGCATCCATGTATAGATTGTGTCAAAATTGACCTTGGTCACACCACAATTGTTGTTTGCCCGGGTTGTTTTGAATTTTTGGATGAGATATGTCAGTACTTTCATGTTGGTATTTGGTCCACCATGCTACAAAAGAATGTTTGCACTTATGTGAACACGCTTGAAAAGCATACACATAAGAAATATCATTTCTTTAAGTATGGGGACAACAAGATTGCTACATCCATAATCTTCAAAAAGTGTATAGACCAGATAAGCCTAATGTTGAGGCTATGTTTAAGCCTTTGTTGAGGGTTTGGTATCATTGCAATAATTTATGAAATAAAAAGAATACATTTCTCATTGATGATAGCCCTTTCAAGGGATGTATTAACCCAAAAGATAATTGCTTATATCCTAAAAGTTTTCAAGGGAGGCCATACTATCTTCTTTGCATTGAGCTTCTACCATACCTTTTAAATCTAAATAATACAAATGACATTCAATCTATTATTTCACTCAATCGGCTAGGACAATCTCCAATCACAGAGGTGCATGACCTATTTACAAAGTTTCAAGACATAATGGAAGAATGGGGCTTGTTCAATGCCCAAGTTCTAAGGGAAGAACTTCACAACAATTCAGTCAAAGTGGAAAGCTCATCTTGTGCATCTTCACATCTACCATTGTACAATAATAAGTTAAACTATTTTCAAGAAAGTAGGGGCAAGAAAGTAATAAACTCCTTAAGAAAGGATCCAACTATGTTGGCATCCAAGTTTGGGTGTGACACTACTATCTTCAAACCAGCTAATCTTGTTAAAATTGTCTCACAAAACAAAAAAATTGAGTGATCAACATGCTATTGCTTATGCTACTAGCTTGGGGTATGATTGTGGTCATTTCATTAGTGGAGTTGCAGCAAAAGCATACATATCAAAGCTACAAAATGCCTACTTAAGATTATGGGTAGGACTCAATTCAGATTTATCAAATAATATAAAATCTATAATCAAATTGTTATCTAATCTAGCATATTTGTTATTGCAGGTGGAATCAAACAATAAGGGTTTGGCGTGTGCTTTGACTCAATCACATGGAATGTTCACATACATCAAGAGTGGTGGAAATATGTTAAGAAGATTTTGGCCAAAACAACGTGTTGGGTTTAATTATTTGAACATGAACCAATTATGTACACTTTTATATTTCATGGACTAAATGTTATTCAGCCTTGCAAAAGAAGTCTATCTTTTATTTTTGTGGTTGGAGCTCTTTGTACAAGATTTCTTCTGTATTGAAGAAATATTTTGTTTTGTATTGAAAAATTTGTCTTCTCAAGGTTTAAGTCTATATATATCATGGATGAAATAAATGTTGTTGGTGCACAGTGTGTTAATTGAAAATATTTTCTCTTCCATTGAATATCATGCCTTTTGTTTCGAACAAAATTTTTTGAAGCATATAATTTTGATTTCAAATGTACAAAGCATTTACTATTGAGGTGGCACATGTCATTGAGGACTCATAGGCCCAAAAGGAAATAGAACCAACCCATTGAGAATTGATGTATTCAGCCATCTCTTCAGGTAATCCCCCACAGAATTGCTGCATTCAGCCATCTCTTTAGGTAATCCCCCAAAGAATTGCTGCTTTTGCTCGGCAAAGTCTATCTTTTGAAAGACAGTAGCCTTGAGATATAAATCCCAAAACTTGTCTACATACTTGTGGATAGACTCATGAGAGAGAAGCTTTAGACTGCACCATTCGGTAAGCACACTGTCCTTTGCATCGCTTGCAAGTAATTGCTTCATGATGGAAACTCGTAGAGTTTTCCATGTCTTTGTGGCTTTGAAGTTGCCATGAAGGCTAGCCCACCATTGACGAGCTGATTTTTGGAAGTGCATAGCTACATGGTGTAGCTTGGAGGACTCCGTGAACCCCTTGTCTCCAAAGGCCGAAATCAAATTGCTGGATGAAGGCCAACACTTTGTCGGTAGCACCAAAGGTGCCATCATAAATGACAAAAGAGATACTGTTTCCTCCCTCTTTGAACTTCTTTAGCTTTTGTAACCTTCACTATGCAGGGTATGATTTACAATGTCCTCTCCTCTTGTATTCTCTAGGAGAATAGCCATAGCTATCATCAGAAGAGGAGGAAGGTGAAGAAGAAGGAGAAGAGGGTGACCTATTTCTAGCCCTTTTCTTCCTTTGTTTCCTCTTTTCCCTTTTGGAATGATGAGGAGAAGGACTATGTGTTGATCTTTTCATCTTGGGAGGAGTGGGCGATCGTTTAGACCATCATCTTTGTGGAGCCACATCTTCAGAGGAACTTAAAGTTTCATTGCTTTCTTGCTCTTTGTATTCCTCCTCTCGAATGGGAGAGAGTCTTCTGTTGGGGGTCTCTTCAACAGGCCTCCTAAGCTCTCTCTCCTCTTGGAGATGAAGGGAAATTTCATAAGCACGAAGTTGTTGAGTAACTTCCGCTTGCAAAGCAGAGTTTCCCATAGCTTGCTACAACCTAGTAACGAGATAATTCACGAACATGGGGGCATCATCATTAGAACCTTCATGTGCAAAATCAAAGGTATCAATGTTCATTCTACTCTCTTGATTATTGTCAGCCGTGTTGACAAAATTTATGTATGTACTTAGTGTATGCTTTGGTAATTCAAAACCTTAGTTGCCACTCCTCTTAGCCTTTGAAAATTGGATCTTAATTATCTACACCCACGGCTTGAAGTGGTTAATTATAGAGAGTAGTGGAGTAGGTCTAACATAGTAGAGTTGTCGAGGGACAGCTCCTTTTGGACTTCTTATGGCTCAATAATGGTAAAGCCGTAGGCAAGTCTAAAAAGACTCCATTATTAAGTCCAAAGCTCCCAATGTGTGTGCACCATATCCCACATAGTGGGCTCAACAAATTTGATAATACATCCCAGTTCCACATACCCTAATATAATTAGAAAAATCAACCATTTATAGGCTACTTAAGGATCTCTCTTCTTAAGCAAGAAAAGAGAAACCAAATGCTCTGATTCCAATGTAATGGAATTGCTCTATTTACTTGAGAGTAGCGGAACTTAATGAGATTTCTTTTGAGAAATACTTTGTGAGCATAGCGGGTGAACATAATTGATAGTAGCAACATTAACATATCATTTAGTTAACTTGGCATGAGCATTACTTTTGCAAGAGAGAGAATTTACAGAACATGACAACAGTTGAGGACCAAATTTATGTGGAGGGGTCCCCCCTCAAATAGACAATAGTATTATGCCATTTCTCCCATTAAGAGAGACGTGTTACAATACAATCTGTGTTCCTTGTGACCTAGGTGATGCAATGAAGATGGAAAGCTTCATGCATCACAAGCATAACATAAATTTTGAAGAAATCTTTAACTATCCCAAGCCTCAGTCCCAAGACCTCAAAAATCTTTGAAGGTGGAGAGAACTAGCAGGGAATGAGGGTAGGGAAGAGGAAGAAGAAACATTTCATAGGAGAAAGAATTGTTCCTCACTTATCATCACTCTTCTTGCTAGCATACATAATAGCATAGTAGTGAAGATGGAGAAGATGGCAAGATTAAGCATTGAAGCATGGCTCTTGGTTGGATCTGCACTCCATATCCAAGAGTGTTGGTGTTGGATCTGCACTCCATAGCCAAGAGTGTTGGTGTAGGCTCTCAACCTCTACATGCTTGGAGAAGGAGAGGGAGCTCTTGCACTTTGCACATTGCATAATGAGAGTGTGTGTGAGTGTGTATGGGAGAGTATACCCCTCAAGCAACCCCCTAGATTTCTTTGGTCGACCCCCCCTTGTAGCTCATGCTTGAAGCTCATTGGACCCCTCCAGGGCTAGCGAATCACAAGCAAGAGGCATTACAAGCAACAAGGGTAGCCTTGGGACAAGTGTCCCCCTTTCCCCTTTGAGAGAGAGGACTTGATAAATGCAAAGACAATTAATTAAATCTCCTAAATTATCATTGGACCCCTTGGGTGGCCAACCAATAGGCTTCAGGCACACCATGAGGGAAACATGAGGAGGAACTTGACAAGTGTTCCCTTTGCTCTCTTTGTACTAAGCATGCCTTGTGTGAGTGTGTGTGTGTTCTCTCTCAACCCCCCTCATGTAGGGCTCGCCCCCTCCTTGGAGGGATTGGATCTTTTAATTTTGACACCTCAAGCCCTCAAGCTTAGGCCCAGTTCCCACCACAAGCTTGGCCCTTAAGCACTTAAGGCTTGGGCTGGGTTCTCACCTCAAGTACAACCCTAGAATCTCAAGCATGACAAGCACCTCAAGCATTTAAATCATCAAGCACATCAAGAATCTCAAGCATCTCAGTCATCAGGCACCTCAAGAACCTCAAGCACCTTAAACTTAGGCCGGGTTCCCACCTCAAGTACCTCAAGCTTGGGCCGGGTTCCCACCTCAAGATCAGCCCTAGCTTACCTAAGGTCAAAAGACTTTTACACTAACTATTGGAGATCTTCAATGAAGCTAACCCTAAGGTCTTATGCTCTATTGGTTAGCCTTGCTCTTTGATACACCATGTCTCATTTGGGCCCCTTTACCATTGGCCCCATGTTGAGATATATCTTTAAGCACATGTCTATATCTTAACCCTTGTTCTCGTTTATTCTCCCACATTAAATGACGAGTTTCATATGAGAAAATCATTTGGGTTGGCTAGATATTACATTTTATGAAATTTTTGGCAATGACTTGGCTTTAACCCATTTTCTCACATAGCAAGTAGCCATTACAATGTACCTATCTTTCCTAGGAGTGACCTTCTTGAATGGGCCCATGAAATCTAGTCCCCACTTCATGAACACTCCCAATGGATATATTGGAGTTAGAGGTGTCATGTCAAATATTGTTAGTCTTCCCACCCGTTGACAAATATCACAAGTCTTGAAAAAGGATCTGACATTGGACGTCATGATTTGCCACTAGAGGCCTACTTGCAAGATTTCTTGTAGGTATTATCAATGGGGAAGTGCCCACCCACATCCCCACTATGAGCCTTTGTGATAACATGCATTCTTCCTTGCATAGTCACACATCTTTGAAGTACCCCATCAATACCTAGCCTATATAGAGCTCCTCCAATGATGGTGAACTTCAAATTCTTTATTATCAATGCATCTTTGTTTACCCTAGAACAATACTCTAATAATCATTTTGATTGAAGGAAATCATATACACCTTGCCATTTTGGATCTTGTCCTTCATTATTGCATTCTAAAAGAGTTTGACATCTACTTGTTCATCCCTCAATGTCGTGTCTGAGATGCCCCTCTGTACTCCTTGAAAGAAAATCTACACCACAATGTGTCTTTCATGGATTATGGAAGATTTAGAACGCAAACTCCATTAGAGACATCATCCATATTATCAATCCACATCCCAATGTGTCTTTCATGGCTTATGGAATATTTAGAACTCAAACTCCATCAGAGACATCATCCATCTGATCAATCTACCCTGAATGATCAATTTGTTGATAAAAAAGAGAAGTTCTTGATGATCTATGTAAAAGTGAAATAGATTGCCCAATAAGTAGTGTCTAAACTTTGTGGCCTTAAAACCCATTCCTAGTGCTTCTCACTCTGTAGTGGAATATACATCCTTGTTCAGCTGAACTAAACTGACAATTGGCGAGATAGATTGAATGGTTTGTGTTCCCATCAGGTTGGACCAATTTAGCCCCCATTCCATTCTAGACACATCCCAGTCTTCTTGACAAAGGAGTGGCTTCCTACTAATCATCTCCTTCAAGCACTGGAAACTAACTCTCTTTACACTCTCGGATCAAAATGAAATTCTTTCCCTTCTGAGTTAAATTCATACAAACGACATACCTTAGCTGCAAACATATGAATAGATCTTTGACAAAATTACCATACCCTAGGAAAAAGCTCAGTTCAGATATATTTTTTGGCACTCTGGCTTGTTGAGCACACTTAATCTTATCATTAATCATCTGTTGGACGGGAAGCGACTCACACACCCATGAAGTGCATGCAAACACTACGTAGATCAACATAATGTCAATCGAGGACACAGATGACACGATAGGCACACAGAGGAAATCTCTTTAGCTTGTCAAGCTGAGACCATCCTACACATACAACACTCTGGAAGGCCAACTAAACCACAATCAAGAACCTCACTGCTCTCAACTACACCACCTAGCCACATACACACATACGAAAGGTAACTCACCTAAACATGCCAGATTCGTACGAAACTTAAGGAACACCATCCCCTCACTAGGATACACCTGCCCTAAGCTTCTATACTCAAAACCCTCACTCTAAACCCGTCTGCGGAAAACGCATAGGATGACAGAGCAGAATTTTGAAAGTGCCCGAAACTGAAATTTATGAATACCTATGCGTAGCTTATGTCGCCACAATTCTATAGACTACTAGCACGCAGAAAACAGACATCGTTTGATACACTTACGGCCACAAATAGCTCGTAGATGCGTCGGCGTGTGCGCTTCGTCTCGCATGGAATGTTTGGCGTTGTCGCGTAGCTCTCCTGGAGCCTTCAGCAATGGTGCAGTCAGATCTCCAATGTGTTGAGCGAGCCGGGCGTAGCAAGAGGATGAAGCTCACGCTCACTCTCTTTCTCTCCCACAAACAGTAGACGGCAGCGCTAAAGTTTGATTATGATTAAAGTCCTTTTACAAAATGACCTAGGTACCTTATATGCTAAGGCTACCTTAGGTTTAACCAAAAATGGGTTGAAAGGGTCAAATGGCTTTGTATTTACAATCTGGAAGTGCCATTGCACCCCAGCTTCTGAAACTAGAATAACTACTCATTACAAATGACGTTTATAGCCATAATCCACAGTATTTCATAACTCGCAAAAGATAAGACTTTGGTACGAAACTTGAGTTATGTTGTGTTGTTGACCCAACGGTCAACATTCCCCCCTTCTGCATTCATGTCATCCCCGACATGACCTGATTGTCGATGGCGATGTGGTCTTTGCTGTTGTTTTGTTGTTGTAAAGAAAGTATAGACTATAGCCTTTGCAGTAGCTTGTCTTGTTCATCCAATCCAATGTACATAGTCTTCACATGATTCAGGAAAAGCATAATTGATGACGAACTTTATGTCTTTCACATCCATGCTCCGAGCTGCAGCATCTGTTTCTGTCATTATAGGTCTACTGCCTGATCTAAATTCAGAAAGAACCCAATGTCGTTTAGCTTGACTCTTATCATCATGGATAGAGAAAGCTCCATCCATCACTTGCTCCAGCATATCTGTGAATTCGGAGTATTTGTGATTCTCAGAAACAACTTCTACAATTTGTAGAATTTGTGATCCTCTGATTACACTTATGTCTGCTCTTCTTCATTGGGGACTTCTTTGTTCCTGAGTTATTTTGTTGTTGACCCAGCGGTCAACATTTTGCTGTTGTTTTGGCTTCATTTGTTGCACTGCTTGTATCTTTGTCGAACCACAATAAGAACTATGATCCATTAGAGCGGACATCTATCATCATAACCATTCATCTTTTGAGATCCTCTGACTACTTTTATGTCTGCTCTTCTTCATTGGTAACTTATTTGTTCGTGTGCAATCATGTTGTTAGTGTTGTCTACAGCTTTGTCATTGTAGGCCATTCTTCGACTCGCCATTGAGGAGAAGTATGCTATGATCTGAAATTGGTGCTCCAATTCATTTGTCAATTGATTTGAGTAGCATTTACTTATTGTTGATGTAGAAGGAATATGTACAAGAGGATGGTGATAGGTGTCTGTAGATTAGGGTCTAAAACCTGGATGACCAAAGGGAAAAAACCCGGTGGGAAAAAAATGCCTTTGGTATACGCTCTTATTGGAATTGAGTAGTTGAACGTGAAGTACATGTTCATGAAAGGTGTGTGCTTGGGTGAAACACGGAAAGAGTGCCCGATGCAAGTGCCAATCATGGGACACTCTATATGCATATGAGAAATTTGTCAACAAAAGCATGCAATGTGAAAGAAGGAGATGATGGGTGTTTCGAGGAATAAATGTAGCACATGTGACATCAAAAGATGTCTCAATAGCTTCCACCTTTCCAAGAAGGGTTTTCGATGTAGAAGTTTCTCCACTCGTATCTCACTGTGCTCAGTACGTGAGTGTCTTTTGGACCTTCTCCTTCACTTCACCAGATTTAAGTACTTAGACTTCGACTCTTTTGCTCACCTATACCAGCATGAGCGACACAACGTAAATATGCTCAACTCTTCCAGCTTGAGCAGTACCTAGAATAGCTAAGACGCTTAGACCACAGAGAATATTACTTGAAGCTTTGGGACTAACACCTAGCTCATTTTGTGGCGTAGCTACTCGACTCTGACTTGTATGACTTGTCGGTTGTATGTTGACACTGCTTGTAACAAGTTCTTCGGCTATTGTAGTGGCTGCTGAGACATACTTCGTGAAGTTTCATCATTTCCCTGTACCTTCTTCTCTTTGTTGTGCTCAGGCCTCTCGTCAGTCTTTTCTTCATGTGGATTATGGATTTTTTTTTTTTAATAATAAACAAAGAAAATCTTTAAAAAAATCTTAACAAAAGAAAAATCGTTCAAATAGAAATCTAAATGCTATGTACATTATACACATGTCCCTAGGGGCTCATATATGGATTTTTTCCCCATACTCCTTTGTAACACTACTATGAGGGCATATACTCTAAATTTCGTCAAAAAATTATCACAATAAAACACAAAAATTTAATGCATCTCACAAAACATTGCCCTCTAATAGTCATAATGTTAGGTCCGCATTCAAAATGCCTCCCCCCTTCCTATTTGGAGTCATCCTTTACGACAGGGTATCGCAAAGGGTATGTGTTGTGCTTGGGCAAAAAGTTGTGCCTATGCAGGCCTTGTAATGTAGCCCTATTATGCATGCACAGTCAATGCATGGAAAAGATTTATGATGTGCAAGATGTGGGTATAAGCAATTTTCTTATTGGCATTTGTTGGCGAGGCTTCCTATTCTAAGCAATGTAATGGTCTTTGAAGCTCCTGTATTGTTGCTTGATTGAAGCGATTTGCTCTCTTCTAGCTGTACTGTAATCGTAGGAAGAATTGTAAGAATTCAAGCGGCGATGCACTGACAGCAGTTTTGTGTTCTTCTTTGGGACCCATTTCTTTGCGATTATTGGTTGTTTTGTTGCCGGCTCTCGTTTGGGAACCCATACTTGCGAATGCTTCGTTTGTGTTTGAAGAGACTTCATTAAGATCCACCTTTTTGTTGTGTGAGTCGACAGTGGTCTTTGCTTCAGCCCTTGTACGCTTGGTTGAGGACGGAATTTAGGCTTTGAAAGTTGATACTGTGGTTGTTTTGGAATCCAAATGAATTCCTGACTTTTTTGTGCTTGAATCAACTTCTTTGGAGCCCAAACCTGAGTTGTGAAAGCTTGTGACTTTGTGATTTTCTTACCCGTTCGTGCACGCTTTCCTTGTTTTTGTTTGGTGTTGGATCTTGTGATTTGTCATTAGAGATCTTTGTCTTCTTGATCCATTTCTGTTTTTGGCCAATCTGGCTTTTTGGTATCCAGATTTGTCGAGATTTTTGGCTTTGACTTGTTGTCCTGTTCTTTTGACCTGTCATGGTTGTTGTTGCTGAAGGGGTTGGTGATAGTGATGGCCTGAGTTGATGATAGGGGATGTCGTAAGATTCATCACTATCGCTACTATCCTCAGCAAGGTTGACTTCTGTACTTTCCCTTGAATTTTTGGCTGGTAGTGGAAAGTTACTGTCTGTTTGCTCGTGGGTGGTAGTTTCTTGGAGGACTTTTCTAGCCCATTGATTAGAGCATTGTTAGCTTGTTGCTTTGGTCGTATTCCTCCTAGCTGAGTCTTTGCATCCTTATTAGGAGCCATGTATGAGGATGCTTGTGGTGGCTATGTCTTCACGGAGGACTTTGGAATCCACTTTTGATGCACTTTATTCGTGTATCGATGACATTGATTCCAGGGTCGTTGATCTTCTTGAAGCTCGAAGTGTTCTACAGAGTCATAGAACTCGTCGTCTTCTTCATCTTTTGATTCTCCACATTTATTTGTTTGCTCCTTATTTCGAGAGCTTGTTGATGTCTGGATTTCTTCGTTTTCCTGGATTACACTCACTGCAAAATAAGGAACGACATCATAGCCATTTTCATCACAAAACTTTGTTGTGGGAGCATCCTCCACGACGCACACGTCCAGAGTAGCCAAGATGTGTTCCCATCCAAAAGGCTCTAACTCTTCTTCAGGAAATGGTTCTGGGATATAGTCCCTATCCTCCATAGCTCGCTCTAGGATACATTCCTCACGTTTCAAGCTACCACATTGTGAAGCTCCACACATCCACAGTTCTTTAGGCTTACCTAACCAAGCTGGAAGTTCTGATCGTGCAACTGTGGCGGAATCAAACTCCTCAACCGGTGTTCTCGTCACATCCCTATAGCTATGGTCCCTCAAGTTTACCTTTGTTATGGTTTCCATATGTCTCAAGTATATATGGTCATAATCCCAATCTTGGACCATTTTCAATTGTCGCATGAATGGTCTTCCCAGAATGATTTCATAGTTGTTCTTCTTGCCAAAGTCAACAACAACAAAAGTGTGTTCATATTCAATGCGACAAGAAGTAACAATTATTTTTTCTAGCAGTCCTAGGGGCTTTTCCTTGTGTCCGTCTGCAAGCTGCAGGGTCATTCGTGTGGATCTCAAGGCAGGTTTTCCCCATTTTTTCCAAACCTCTTTGGTTGCAATGGCCACACCAGCTCCACTGTCAAGGATTGCCATGGTTTTTTCACCATTGAATTCCACAAGAAGGGTGGTGTTTCCATCTTCTCCCTCGTAATACTCGCCTACCTTGTTTAATGGCACTGGCCTAGTATTTAGTTGAGGCATTTCAAGCTCTTTGATGCCTTCCTCGATTTGAGTCATTGGGGTTTTTACACCAAATTTCTCTAGACATTTACCCACATTAGCCCACATGTTTGGTCTTATTCTGAGCAACTCGGCTAACACTATTGTACAGGTTACTGGGGCAGATAGAATATCTACTAGCCCCTTTGAATCGATGGCCTTGTTAGGAGACAGTCTCTGTGATGGGACTGCAACCACATCTGACTTGGTCTCGTACTCTCCCATGTAGGACGGTAGTGTTCTTAGTGAATGGGGTTGACTATCCATAGATTGTACAGATCCTTTGTCGCCCCAACACGATCTCACGTCTAGATTCATTTGAGATCCAGTCTCAAATTCCTCTATTGGTGGTAGAAACACTCCTCGTTCTGAAGGGGATCGGGGAGCACCACAGACTGAGAGTGAGAGAGAGAGAAGGAGACACACACACGATGTGGGTGGGGAGACTCAAAGAGTGAGCAGCCCCCTATACACTTATGCTATGTATAAGGTATACAAGTCAATGGGCGCCCAGACTCTGGGCGGCCGGGCAAGGCACAGGCGCCTATACCCCAACAACCTCCCACTTAAAGGCGACTGTGCCTTTAAGCAAGGGAACCTAGTCTAAAGACTACAAAAGGTGAGAGAAAACCGCTCTCAACCGATGCCCACTGGCTGGCTGTGATCGTGTGCATCCGGCTGTCCTGCTCCCGTGTAAGTCCATACACCACTAGACGTACCGCACACGTACTGCAAGTATGTACGCAATACCTGCAAACCTCCCCTATGCTCTATGTCGAGATCAGTCATCGAACGACTGATCAACCCTGCTGCAAATGCTCCCACTGTAGCTGCTATGTCGGGCCTCGAGATCAGCATCTCGTACATAAGGACACCGAACGTTGATGCAACCCTGGCAACCTCTGCCACCTCCAACTCAGAACTCAACACATGGCAATCCTGTCCCCTATCATAGAGACCATGGCACTCTGACTCCGAGCTCTGGAGTGACTCCTCGTGCCCACCACATATCACATGTGTACCAAGTGTATCCATATGTCCTGAATCTGCATCAAGCTCTGGCATAAGCATATCAAGAAATGACTCCACAATAGTCGACATCTCAACATCCATGTGAGTCATCTCTGTCATCACCTCTGATGACTCATCCTGCTGTGACTCACTAGAGCTGTCCCGCTCTACCTGTGCATCCGTAGACGCAACCTGCACAACAAGGTCACTGCTCTGCACTCCATGCAAAGCATCCTGCAACCCACAAGCAAAAGAGACTCGCCTGCTCTCGCGCTCTCTACCTGGCTGCTTGATCACAGAGACAACACCGTCTCTCGTGTGATCCACATGCAATGGGTAACGTGTACCACTCCTGGCACCTCTCGCAATCACTAGCGAACCCAAATGCATCACAAAATCTCGCTCTCGTAGCGAAATCTGACATCCACAATCTCTTAGCTGACCAATCGAGATCAAACTCACTGTCAAATCTGGTACATAGCGCACATGTCGTAACAAGTAAGATGCACCACTCGGTAATGACAGTCTCACATCTCCTGCACCTGCTATCGCATGCACCGATCCATCGGTCAAACGTACACTGCCAAGCATCCCGCTAGAATAGCTACAAAACCATGCACGATGCGGCGTGACATGAAACATAGCATCTGCGTCTAGCAACCACTGCGAAGGGAGTGCACTATCCACATGTATAGCATCTCGTGCATAGGTCGAGATAAAAGTGACATCCCCGTCACTAGTATACTCCGACACTACATCTGCCTCAACTGTCAAAGCAACTAAGTCCATGGCATCACTACATACATCTCTGAGACTGCCATGTCTCCTACGATGTCGCATACGACGAAAACAACGCCGTCTAACGTGTCCAGAATGACCACAATACCAACATGTTACCTGTCGGCGTGCTCGTGAATGTACATGTCTCACACGAGTCCGTGATGACTCAGATCTATCATACATATCATGTAATCTGCGCCAAAGTGCTCTCGAAGTAGTCTCATACATAACAAGAGCATATACAGATTCCGCAAGGTGCAAAGAGAGCGTAGATAGTGCCATCTCCTCTAGCTCCTGCCACTGATCGTCAGACATGTTTGAAGGTCTACCTACATCACCACTCAATGGTCGATGAAACCCTCGCTGTGTCAATGCATCAAGCATACACTCTCTCCATGCCGCAAAGTCTGACCCATCAAACACGCGCATCTGTGAGAGGTCACAATCTGATCGATCACCTGTCTCTGCCATGAGCACAATGTAGCAAACTAGAAAGCAAAACCACCTCACCAACAACACCTGGAAACTGTCTACCAATATGGCCAGAAACACAATGTAAAACCTATGAGACACACTCCAAAATAGAGCTCCCGCAATGTCAATACAAGCCTCGCCTGCTCTAGTATCACACTGCAATCTGTGAGCTAATCACCAAGCCCACACTGTGCGGTATCGATGCATACACACGCACAAATCTCCCACCTGCAGAGAACACCGCATGCAAATGCTGAGTGCAACCCGCAATCTCTACCTAGATCGCATAAATGGTGCGCATAAAACTCCTGGGAAAATTTCGCCAGAGTTTCGTCAGTAAAACGGCCACAAAACCAGTAACCAAACTGACTGTACGCTCAAAACCATGAGCAACCAAAGAGCATCAAACCGCACTCCAAATGCATGCACCAATCTCCACACTTTGCATACATCATTGCAAACACCTGCAAATCTAGTACACAAATATCTGCTCTACGTGTGACTGCCAAAAAACATGCTCGAGGCATACATTGCCGAGCTCAAAATGCAATCACATTAGTCTCCCTGAGCATCAAACCACATAAGGCATACATCCTATCCTCCCACCTGTGAGGAAACTTGCAGCAAATGTCACTCTCACATCTGAGAGCAAACCATGTGTGGAATCCTCGACACACAGTAAACAATTGCTGCTGCTGCAGAAAATTCAACGTTCAAAATTTTAAAATTCTGATATGACGAGCGTGTCCGGAGCATGCCAAAACCCCAAGGTAGACTCCTGGATCATATGTATCCGAGTCCGGGTGTGAAAGCTATGCCAAAAACAGTGTTTTTGAGACCCGAAAGTGCACAAATAAACTTGCTGCTGTACCTGCTGTAATTCAAAGCATAATTTCAGCAAATAGACATCACCATCGCGTTTGGAGCGTGCCAAAACCATGACCTAGACTCCTGGATCATGTAGATCTGACTCTGTATGACGGAGCTACGCAAAAAACTGCGTTTTAGAGCCCGAAAATGGCAAAAACGAGCTGCACACAGTCTTGAACCTGCTCCTGCTCCACTCTGCATGATGCAATGTCCTCTCAATGCAAGCTCCAACACAAGAGCTCTGCCACAACAGCATCCAAGCACTCGAATGTCAAGCTCTCCTCCGCCGAGCACTTCTCTAACGAGCTCCACTGAGCTCAAAAGCTCACTTCTCTGTAGCACTCCATCTGTCATGAAGCCAAAGCTCTGATACCAATTGAAGGGGATCGGGGAGCACCACAGACGGAGAGTGAGAGAGAGAGAAGGAGACACACACACGATGTGGGTGGGGAGACTCAAAGAGTGAGCAGCCCCCTAGCATGAGGGCAACAACTTCCCGGGAGGGCAACCATCCCAGTACTGTTCCTGCGCATATGCGCTTAACTGTGACGTTCCACAAATTGGTCTAGCCATCCAGACCCCAAAACCTTAAGGTGTTAGGGACCTCCGGTCTAACCAATTTATGCAAGCCTCATAGATAGACACCACTTTGTCACCACAAGTTGGGCTTACCCCAACAATCGCCCCCTTAAGCCAAACTTGGGACTTTCCTGTCCCCTTGAGTACCAACGTGTTCCGCCTTTTTCTAGGCTCAGAGGTTGAGAGCTTCAACGTGGCCAGGAGCTAGCTCAGAGGTTGAAGTCAACATCAACATGTCCTGTTCCACGGACTCAGAGGTTGGACTTTGAACCATGGCTCTGATACCAGTTGTAGGTCATGAGGGCAACAACTTCCCGGGAGGTCACCCATCCCAGTACTGTTCCTGCGCATATGCGCTTAACTGTGACATTCCACAAATTGGTCTGGCCATCCAGACCCCAAAACCTTAAGGTGTTAGGGACCTCCGGTCTAACCAATTTATGCAAGCCTCATAGATAGACACCACTTTGTCACCACAAGTTGGGCTTACCCCAACACGTTCATCACCAGTCTTGTCTACTCGTCTTCTTAGGTCATCAGCTTCATTGGCCTCTCTGACTTGTTTCCACAATTCGTCAAGACCATCTATCTCTTTACAATCCTCAGGTATAGCTTGGTGAAATCCCTCGGAAGAGTTATCCGTGGTATTCAGTACTATCCTTGGTTCTAATGCTGGGTCTTTGAGTTTTGGTCTGTGCTCATGACTAGAATTTGGCTCTTTTAGTTCCTGGTTTGGTGGGATTGCTTGTGTAGGCATGACACGGATCACATCCTCAGGTTTTGCAACTGGTGGTTCTAGTAAAGCTTGGGCTGTTTGAATCATTTTCCTGCACATTTCCAACCTTTCTAATTCCGCATAGGGATATGTCATCCACCTCTGTTCTTGGGTTTGGTTGTTTTTGAGCCTCCCATCATAGGCTTTCAAGAGGGCATCTAATTTCTCATTAACCTTTTCTGCCAACACAGTTCCTCCTGAACTAGCACTTCTTGGTTTCTCATCTGTGGATGGTTCTTCTAGAGGTTTAACCATCTGTGTAAGAGAAGGTGCCTCCTTTTCCTCATGTTGTTTTATCTTCTCCTCAGCTTCGGTAAGCTTCTCAGCTAGGGATTTTTGCTCTCGTTCCTTGCGTGCTTTCATCCTAGTCTTTCTAGCTTTCCAACTATTTCGTTTGCTCTTAGTTTTCTAACTAGGTGCGTCTGTCTTTGGTCCATTATCTGTCTTTGGACTCGTGTCACTTTCCATGTTCTTTGTCTCTGGATTCTCATCAGATTTCTTTTGGGCTTGTGCTCTCGTAACCACTTGAACTGGTACAATATTTTCATTTTCTGAGCTACTAGGGAGCTGAACAATCCCTGATACATTTGTCGTGATTTTCCTAATTTGGTTTGGTTTTTTCGGGCAATCGGGGATCAAGTGAGTGATGCCACACTCAAGACAATAGGCATTTACTTCAGTGATCTCCATATGAGGACATTGTTTGACCAAGTGGTTGTCACGACTTTTGTGACAATCTGTCTCTGGTTGAGGAGATTCTTTTAGCATTTCCTCTTGGCTATAAGCAAGATTTGACCTAGATAAGCCGTTATTTGCAATGAATCGCAATGTCCTTTCGTCCATTTCATACCTTCTTTCTTTCGACTGAAACCCAGGAGGTGGAGGTTGTACCGGCCTCACCACTCCATGTTTTTCTCTCACATTTTGTTGCTCTGAAGGGTAGTACTCACTTTGGTTCCTATACCACATTGTAGCTAGTACTGGCGTTGGTTTATTTGATGCTTTCATCATTGGCATGTATCTCATGTCTACCGGCATTCTAGCACCTGGCAGTGGAGGTTGTTGTCCTAAGACAAGCTGTGGCCTTAAAACTCCTACTGGTCCTGGCGCATTCCCCGTAATGTATCTAGGTGGAGTAGGTGCTTCTGGAACAGGTTGTACATACCTCTCCCTAGCATTTTCCATGCTATAATAGCACTCTTCCCCCGTATGTTTCGTCCATTTTCTCTCAATTTCACACCACTTCGGCTCTCCCGAATCAGACCTTACAAGAGGAATCAACCTCTTGACCAAGTCATCGATAAGATTTTCTTGATCAATAGGTGTCGTTGGCGTGGCAATGGACTCACTTATCTGTGAAACACTGTGCTGAGAGGATGTGTCATCTCCTTCACTCTTTAAGTCCTTTTCTTTGTATGCCTCACAGTTATCAACTAGATAAATTGCTTCTTTGATCAACTCGTTTAGCATCATCCTCCTTATCATATGCAGATCCTTCTGAAGGCCCGCATGTCTCATTCCCTGGATAAAGATCAGCATCAGTCGTGCTTGCGTAGGTAATTCCGCTCTCGGACAGAGCTTAACATATCTCTTGAGTCGTAATGATGCTTTGCGTACTGATTCATTCTCTTTCTGTTTGAATCTATGGATTTGCGAGACCGTGCTGTGAGCAATGCCTTTTGGAGAGAATTCTTCAATAAACTCCTCAAACAGCTCATCTAGGGTCTCAAAATCCCATTTTTCCATCGAGTTGAACCATGTAGCTGCATCATCTTCTAGAGTCAATCCAAATCCCGCAAACTGTGTCGCAAAATCTGAAACTTCCTCTGCTCTAATCACTCTTCTAAAAGCCGCTACGTGATCTCTCGGATCTTCATCTCCGGAGTATTTTCTGTTTACCCATTTCTGGACTTGGGATGGTCTAACTCATGGATTGTCTGCAAGTCTAACCAGAGACTCTCCCAATCCTTCTCTCATTATCGCTCTTGAAGGGAATCCTGGTGGCTCTCTTCTTGGAACTCCTATAGGAATTCTCGTGTTTGGTGGAGGCATTTGTGGTCCTTAATTGACCAAATATCCACCTCTTTCTAGTACAGTCTGTGGATTTGTGCTTTCTACAACTCTGTATTCTCGTCCATACTTGTCGACAACTATAGATCTCCATTGACAGTCGACTTCGTATGTGTAGACATATAAGAGCTTTTAATCCGTTATCTCTTCTAGGTATGGATCTGAGCACCTATAAAGATTGACCTCATTGTCGTCAATGTATCTATATAGTCCTTCACTCTCATGACCAATCATCCAAACTCTCTCAACAAGATGGGTCTTTATCAATTGCAAGTTTGGAAGATCCATTGTGGGAGGATATTCCTGTATCATCGGGATCTCCAAGCTTGTGTAAGCTGCATTTGAATCTAGGGTAGGGCCGCTCTGAAATCTGTAGGGCCGCTCTCAGGCTACGTTTTGATATAAAAACTTTTCCGATCCGATACCGTTTGTGAAAGTTATGGCCAAAACAGTGAAATGCAGTTTAGAATGGAAGAAGACTTGGGATCTCTGTGACACTGTGAACACTTCTGTATGGTCAAAAGTACAGTTGGACCCTAAATCTGGCCTGGAGACATCCTACGCGTAGTATGTCTATATGCTCAGAATTTAACAAAATTTGGTCCAGAGACTCCCCTTAAGTCCAGCAACACAATGGTATGCTCAAAATTTCATTTGGACATAAAAATGGCCTTGAGACATCCTACGCGTAGGATGTCTTTTTTCTCAGAATGACTTGAAATTTTCACCCCAGCTTCTCCTTGGTGTGCTAATCACAGTGGTGTGCTCATAGGTTGATTTGGAGTCCTAAATCAAGCTAGAGACATCCTACGCGTATGATGTCTTTTTGCTCTGTTTCAGCTAAAACTTGCACTGTAGCTTCCCCTTGATGTGCTAAACTCACAACTATTTTTACTTTTTGATTCTGACACCTATGGGTTGGGCAAATGATCAAGAATCTGTTCCAAAAGCCTGATGTCTGTTCTGATGAATTCCTAAGTCAAATCAACTCCAAATTGGACCAAAATTGACTAGGAGGCTTGCCTAAGGCTATATGACAGCATGGTATGGTCATAATAGAATTTTTGTTTTAGAATTATGTAGTAGACATCCTACGCGTAGGATGTCTAACTGCTCAGAATTACCCCAAATTTGAACCATAGACTCTCCTTAAGGTGCTGATCACAGTGGTATGCTCAAAATTAAGTTTGGAGTGCAAAATCACACATATGACATCCTACGCATAGGATGTCTTTTTGGTTTGTTTGACCCCAGACTTGTCCCACAGCTTCCCCTTGATGTCAGTAACCCAGTGGTATGCTTAGATTTTGGTTTGGATTTCAAAAGTCCCAAATTTTATCTGTTCTTGCCTTTTTCAGTCAAAAGTGCTAAAGTCACACACAGTAGACGGCAGCGCTAAAGTTTAATTATGATTAAAGTCCTTTTACAAAATGACCTAGGTACCTTATATACTAAGGCTACCTTAAACCAAAAATGGGTTGAAAGGGTCAAATGGCTTTGTATTTACAATCTGGAAGTGCCATTGCACCCTGGCTTCTGAAACTAGAATAACTACTCATTACAAATGACGTTTATAGCCATAATCCATAGCATTTCATAACTCGCAAAAGATAAGACTTTGGTACGAAACTTGAGTTATGTTGTGTTGTTGACCCAGCGGTCAACATCATCTCAATACCGTTTCTAAAGAAAATATGTCCTAGAAGCTGGCCTTTCCATACCATGTATACCGATCTAAATGGGTTCAAGCAAATCCTCTTCTCTTTGTATCCCTCAAAAACCATTTCCAAAAAGAGTAGATGACCTTCTTTTGTAGAGAAGATAATGAAATCATCCATAAATATCTCCAAAATTTTGTGCAAGAACTCGTTGATTATTTCCATCATACACCATTGGAAAGTTGTTGGAGCATTACAGAGTCCGAATGGCATGACCAAGTACATGAATTCTCCCCATTGGCTGATAAACATTGTTTTGGCTCAATATTTTGGTGCAAATATTCAACTAAATGTAGCCACTATAACCATCCATAATGTGAAAGTGTGCATGTGCAAAAGGGTGTATGTGTGTGTGTGTGTGTGTGTGTGTGTGTGTGTGTGTGTGTGTGTGTGTGTGTGAGAGAGAGAGAGAGAGAGAGACAATAGACAACAAATGCAAGATTTGGTGAAGAGGGGGCAAACAGCCCCCCATGACTACCGTGAGCAAAAGACCTAATACGCAATAGCTAGATATTGGAAGTGGGTAACCCCCTAGCCCCATAAAGCCTGAAAAAATCCCCGATGACCCAACAAGAAAATGATATATGGAAATATATATGTCGGCACACTGGACAAAGTGGTCGGACGGCCCCAAACTTGGGTGGAGGTACAATCTAGACTATGGGTGCAGGCCAAAGACATACTAGTCGTACAAGTATGCCCTAGACTTGTGAAGCAGCAAAGTGGTGTAAGTATAACACCCCCTCTCAGCACTTGATCCATGTAAAGCCAAAGATGTGAGGCAAAGGATGAAGATTTCTACTGCAATGTCTACAGCAGTCTGGGGTGTCCAGCCGTCGAGAGATCTCCATGGTAAAGTGTCGTCACACGAGCAGTGTAGCAAACTATTGTACTCCATCGATACAAGGTGAAGATACAGCGTGAAGGTCCTGAGCTGAGTGTGGAAACAACTTCTTATCGTAAAAACAGTGTCAATAGACTTGAGAGTGGCCTGCCCAATAGGATCTATGGTGTCTATAGTCAAACCTGGAGAAAATGGTGAAGCCCAAGATCCGTCATGAGAATGACTGGAATCCTATCAATGCATGAACATGTAACCCAAGGTGACCAATTGCTAAGCTATGAAAAACTCCAGGAAGGCCAAATGTAGCAATATGCATTGTAATCGTCCTTCAAATCAAGGAAAGCCAGACTAAATAGTCTGCATTGTAGAAGCTATCATAAGCTGCAACAGTCACCCGAAGATCGCACGGACTGCCACCAGATGGTGTCTTGTCAGTAGGTAGGGTAATCCAAGATGAGGGAAAATCCAGACTCAACACTCTTCACTGTGAAGAGCCTCTAAGAAGAGGTGTGGCCAAACTAAGATGCCTGCACCGTAATCATCTTGTAGAAGTAGGAAAGCTAGACTAAGAAGTGTGCATTGGGAAGATCCTCTGAGAAGATGAAAGGCCAGACCAATCTGTATATTCCATCTTGTCTGTATCTTTTGCTTCCAATCCTTCGGTGTCAACCAAAACAAAATCAACGCCACCAGACCGCATCTGGGTGTGTCTCTCAATGTGAGTGAGCTAGGACTGGCCTACTGCCTAGGTCAAGGGATAAGTCTACTGTAAGGTTATCAAGGGTGAGTGTAATCAACTCTAAAAGTAGCAATCCAAATGATCAAGAGTGTAGAAGAGCACTTCACTACCATCCAATCCAAGCTCTGGGTGACTCCGGATGTAGTCACCCGACCTACTGCCTAGGTCGGGGGATAAGTCTGTTGTAAGCTTATCAAGGGTGAGTGTAAGCAACTCTAAAAGTAGCAATCCAAACTACTTATTCTTCGACCTACTACCTAGGTCAGGGGATAAGTTTTTTGTAAGGTTATCGAGGGTGAGTGTAAGAAACTCTAGAAGTAGCAATCCAAATGATCAGGAGTGTAGAATAGCAACTGCACTACCATCAAAGCCAAGCTTCGGGTGACTCCGGGTGTAGTCGCGAGATGCTTGATCTCTGGCATCTTGCAGGTAGACTCTCCAAGAGAGTCTAAATCATTGAAGTCCCACTCCAATCTGTAGATCCAAGCAATGAACCTATCCAAGAAGAGATCCAAGATCCTCTCTCTAAGTCCATGTAGATGCTCCTGTGTAAGCAGTGATCTGATGTGTCGAGGTCAAGTGGTAAGTGTCTCTCCACCCAAGATGGTGGTTTCTTCTCTGGGAATGTCATAATCCCATATGTCATGAGCATGGTCATATCTCATGCAAACTCCTCTGATGTGTACATAGGTGTGTCCATAGCAAACTATAGCAAACCACAAGTCACCACCCCCTTTGGAGTGTGCAACCTCCGAATGATGGCTGGAATGAATGGATCTCCCAAGGATCGTACGCCCGTAGATGATCAAGCTGATGTCAAAGATATCGTGTACTGTAGCAGTCACTAACAGACCACACAGACCACCATCGAACGGTGTCCTGGTAGGAGGTAACTTCATCCTCTGTGAAACACACAAACCATGTGGCTATTGTCTACCCAAAAATGCAACTGCAAGAAGGTGATGAGAATGCTATTTTCCAATAATTTTTAGCGCTCTCGTATGCTCCCAATAGGGTCTGGAGCAGTGCAAAGGGTCTGGGGAGGGTGGGGAATCAAGGTCACAACCCCTGGTGGGCCAAAAATAGAGAAAACAATAGGTGTATATGGATGAAATCTAAAGGATTGAAGAGGATTGTCGCCGGCAAGGCATTGGATTCCAAGCCGGTGGGGTAAATATCTAAGTGGGCTCATGCTAGCACTGCCCCCCTCTGCTAAAAACATAAGGTTTTCCACCAAAAACGCAGGTGCTCCCCAAAAATCAAGGGACAGCAGAAAACACAAGTGATATGGAGAGGTTTTTAGTGAAAAAAATGTCCAGAAATGGCTGGTGCTCGCAGCCAGCAAGTGATCGCAATGGATGAAGCAAAAAAATAGGTCAAAATGGGGATTCCCATGATAGAAACCGCTCTAGATGTTGTCGCTTGCTTGGCTCTTTACTGATCTCTCATAGCTGATGTAAAAATGTTGGTTAATTCTTGCAAAAAACTTTGCTGATGTAATCGCTTGGGAAGAGGTACCTGATGCGGAGATGCACCTTGGAACGCAGAAGGACCTAAAGCTATTGATACCATGTGAAGGGCACGTGTGCAAAAGCGAGAGAGAGAGAGAGAGAGAGAGAGAGAGAGAGAGAGAGAGAGAGAGAGAGAGAGAGAGAGAGAGAGAGAGAGAGAGAGAGAGAGAGAGAGAGAGAGAGAGAGAGAGAGAGAGAGAGAGAGAGAGAGAGAGAGAGTAGACCACAAATGAAAGATATGATGAAGAGGGGGCAATCAGCCCCCCTGACTACCATAAGCAGAAGATCCAATACACAATAACCAGATATTGGAAGTGGGTACCCCCCTTGCCCCATAAATAGGTGCCCAACGAGAGGTAGGGCAAAGCCTGGGAAAACCCCCAGGACCCAACAAGAAAATGATATATGGAAATATATATGTGGGCACCCTGGACAAAGTGGGCGGCCAGCCAGGTACAACCTAGACTATGGGTGGCCATCCTGGAGACATACTAGCCGTACAAGTATGCCCTAGACTTGTGAAGCAGCAGAGTGGTGTAAGTCTAACACGCAAAACTATACATCTCATGGCCAACAATATTTTCTAGCAGCATGTTAGTAAATGGAAGTGGGAATGGATCTTTGATAGTCAGAGCAAAAAGCTTCCTGTAATCCACATCTATAATCCACACATACCCTTAACTTCCCATTCTTCTTTGGAGCCACTATCATCAAAATATTCAATCATTGCTTGCCACTTTAGTAATGAAACTTTCTTTCAAAAGATTGTCGATCTCCTCTTTTACCTTCTTAGCATAATTGGGGTTCTTTCTATACCTCTGTAGTCTTACTGGTATGGCATCTGGTTTTAGCGGTATCTAGTGTTGAATTTTTTTTGGATCGACTCCTTTCAAATTAGTATGTTCCCATGAAAATACATCCTTGCATTTCTCAAACAAATTCGTGGCCTTCTCTTTGATCTCTGACTTTGATCTTCACCATTTTGGGTTTCTCATCTATGCTGATATTACACTCTTTGATCTCCTGGTCATCTAGAAGAAACTAGTTTGGACCACCTTCTTTTTGTTTGGCCAATGACATTGTTTCTTTCTCAATATAAATATCTACTGCATACTCATTAAATGGATCACCTAGTTCTACAATTCCAAGCTCCATATCTATCCTTTTAGCAGCTTGATCAAAACTCTCCATATTTGTCTGACTAGGTTCTTCTGCTAATCTAAAATAAAACTTCTTTTGATCTAACTATTCTGGTGCACTCCCATCTAGCTGAACTATCCTTTCCTCAGTGTTCAAATCAATGAGCTGATCTGGGTACTATCTTTCTTTGCCTTTTAGCTTGCTATCTTTACAAGTGGAAATATATTCGTTGAGGCCAAAATTCTCTCGCTTTTCTTGGTTCCATATTTCTTGCAAAGCTCCTATGGTCTTAGTGCCCTTTTTCAACTTCTTGTATTGTCTATTTTGATCTGAATTCTCCTGCTCCTTGTACATCAAAGATTAAGAAGCTGGTTTTGAATTTTTCTTACCCACTCTAACTTGCATATTTTCAATTAATCATGTGGCTTGGACTACTCTATGGTCAACCATACTTACTATGAATGGTGTTGGTTTGAGGTCCTAAATCCCCACTTCTATCTCAAATGTTCTTTGAGAGTGTTAACTCCAACCCCACCATCCAATATTACTCTTGACAACGATTCCCATTGCTTCCTGAGTTTGTAGTCCACTTGAATGATTGGAACCTCGTAAATGTTGCATCTTCTTGTAATGTCCATCTGATGTCATCTAATTCTATTGTCATCTTTTAGATCCTTTCACAAACCTTAACATATATCTCGTAATGTTCATTACCATAACTACTATGTGAGCTAAACGATCTTTCTTCCAAGTGACTGACTTCATTATTGATTGAACTGACTTCCTTTGTGGGGTAGCTGACTAATCTTGTGATGGACTCTCTTATTGATCCTTCACCAGGTCAGTACCTCCAACCGCAGTCAAGTCTGATCAGACTTGCTGTACTTCTTTGACCAAACTCTTGACTGCAACTATCATAGACTTGTCGAATTCAATTTTTGTATTCTCCTCACCAGATTCCCTAAGCTTCTTCTCTTCCTGAGCCCTTGAAGATTGAGGCTTTACTTTCTCAATTATCCTAGCCTTTGAGTGTTCTGGCTATTTTGGCATCTTCTTTGCCAATTTTTTTGTAATTTTTGTTGTCATAACTCGTTGTTCCTACCATCCATCATCAACTATTTTTACTTTTCCTTTTTCCTTCCATGTGGGGCTCTGCTGCTCTATTTTTTTTTGTTTTAGTATCTTGATTTTTCTTAGGTTCTTCTCAAATTCTCCTCAAGTGCTTCACCTCTGCTTTTGATCACTACACTTACTGACACTAGTTCATGTGTTTTTTGTTCACATCCTTTAGGTTTGGCAACATTTGGACACTGGATTGCATAATGCTATTTTTTTTGCAAGTATGACAATTGAAATTTCTTTTTGCAAAGTCAGTTTTGCCTCTGCCTTGACTAGTATCCCCTTGGTATCTACCTCTATGAACTCTAGCACTCATGGTTGTCTCGTTCTCCTTAGAGTCACTTGCCCCATCTGTTTTCACCGCTTTCGGACTCGTTACTACAATCATAGATAAGTCATTTCCCTTCTTGAAGTGATGAATCCTTATCCCACAATTGTTCCACATATACCCATAAGCTTTACAATGCGTGCATTGGAAACATTCATCTAACCTGTGATCTCTAGATTTGCACTTCGAACACCAGGTCTCCATCTTTCCTATTGAAGATCTTGTTTTGGCCATCTCAACTATCTATTTTGATATTTCTTTTAGTTTCTTGGTCCACGAACCTTCCTTCTTGCCTTTAGCTTTTTCATTTGAGTCACTATTGGATGAGCTCGAAGTTGCACTGGAATCTAACACTTCAATCAAAGTTTTGCTATCACTGGAATCTCTTCTCTTGTGGGCTCCTTTCCTTTTTAGCCTATTGTTCTACCTTTAGGACTCGTTGAACTAGATCATTGAATTTCTTTATAGGGGTTGGGAATTCTTATTCCCTTAACTTATTACTTCTAAATATGTTAAGGAACCAAGCCCTCATTCTTTTTTCAAACGAGGGTTCATGCAACTATCTAATCAGCTCCTTGATTTTCTTGATGTAGCTCCTGATGATTGACAATTTAGCTTGCTTTATCTTGTCCAGATCACAGAAGATGTCTTCATCTCCTCTATGTTTGAGTATTCCAAGAAAAATGATTTAATCAATTTGATGGGTAATGACAGGTTGATACAATCTGGAAGCTTGTAGCCCCATCTTATCAATTACAAGGTTTATCCATAAAATAGGAGTTATAGTATTCTCGATTTATCAAAATAATAAGTGTTTTTACAATGAGAGCTCTGAAAAATGGTATCCAAGCTAGCTTGCTACTAACACTCCCCCCTCCTCGCCTGTGTCGTTCCTTGACACAGCTTTATGGGCTGAAATAGTCTTTAGGTTGACAATTGGCGAGGTGGTCTTAAAGTGCATTTAGAGCCTTTTTGTATCTGATCTTTCTCTCGTTATCTGGCACCTGCAAAAACTGCATAGTGACTCTGTTTTTTAGCTCTACTATGGAGTAGCCTACAAATCTCGAAGTCAGGTTGCTGATCACTGGCCCAAAAGTCTTCGTTCGCCAAAAGTGAAGAACCCTGTGTAAAATGCTTCCTCAAACGCCAACATATTATGTGAAGGTAAGAACATGCATCGGGCGTAGAAGCCATAGAGGAATTCTTCGAAAGGTTATCCACTGAGATTGTAGCATAAACCTTTATTGCCCTTGAAAAATGACATCCACGGGGCACCTGCTTGCTCTCACTCATGGAAATGCTTCGATGCAGGTGAGCAGCATTCGATAGATTTTATATAGCATCGCAGATGATAGATCAAGTAGACTTTTGAAGAATTCCATGGCACTCGCTAGGGTTTTTACCATGTATTCTTCTGTGGCCGGTCCCTTTTCTGGAGCTGGCAGTCTTTGGTAGTTCAGCCAAGTTGGCCGCTTCTTTGTTATTGCCTCATGTGCCTCCCAGGTCCTTACTCTTGGTACAGGACAAAAAGTGGGATCCTTTTGAAGTGTCGCAAGTGCTCTTGTGAATAGAATCAAATACCATGGATTCTTGTTCAACCAGCTCAGCCTCCACTTTGGGTAGTCTTCATTTGCATCTTCCACTTGCATGTCTTTGTAAAGCCTCTCTTTGACTTGGAGCAACTCTACCTTTATCAAAGGATATGGTAGGGATTGCTAATGCCATTGTGCATTGATTTGATTGGGAGTGAGTTGAGTAACATTGACACGGTGAAGAACTCTCAATTCCCAATCCATTGTTGCTTTCCACCGCTCATCCACCTCATGGGTAATCTTTTCTTTTACTGCATCTTTCTCAGCTTTTGACAACTGGAACATTGGCACTGTATCAGATTCTATTAATTGTACTTGGAATTTCTCTTCACCACCTAGCCCTTCTGCTGGCCGTGTTTCCATCTCAGCAAAAGATACTGAGGGAATGTCAATGTGTGGCTGCTCTAAAGTTATTGCTTCTTCCTATGTATCTTGCCTTCCATCTATCATCAGCTTTTTAAGCTCAGCTATTTCTTTTAGCAGCTCTTCTTCTCGTTGCATCCACATTAAATAAAGACAAGTCTCTACATTGAGACTACTCCAGCTTTAGCTCTAGCTCGAGGTCTTTTTTCTTTTTCTCTAATGCTTTGTAGACTTCATATGTTCCTTTGATCAAGGTGACTACGGGATTTTCTCGTATTTGCCACAAAAAAACTGCCTGATCATTTATTCTCTACTCTGAATATTGTAGGGAGGCATGCGCTACATCTAATTGCCCTTGAGTCTTTTGAACTGACAGAGTTGTAGTTAGAAGCTCGTTGGTAACCTCTATCATTTGTTCATCTTTAGCTTTACAAGCATCCGTGAGCTTCATAAGAAGTTCATCTAACTCCTCCATCTCCTTTTGCTGTTTATCTCTTGCTAGTTGGTGTTGTTTAGCTTCAGCTTTCAATTCCCGCACTTGTGTTTGTAGATCAGTGATGATGTTTAATATGTCTTCTAACTCTCCTTGGAGAGCATCAATCACCATCTCTAGTTCTTTAGCCTTTGTGTTGTGGCTGAGTGCTGCTGATCGGAGTCTTTTCATCATATTCTGCATTTGCCTTGCATATGTGTTGACTTGCAAGATTACCTCATCATTTGATTTCCAATCATCATTTCTTGCGAGCTGCCTAGACGTCTCGACAGTCTCTTGTGATTCTCTTGGCGGGGTTGTGGCAGTTGGTTGTTCTTGCCCTTGAGGTTGTGGTTGGGCCTCTTTTGCTTTGTCATCCTGAGGCTTCGTGGCTCTGTTTTCTATTCTTTTGTTTCCTCTTGTTGCAGGACTCGCTGCCCTTTCCGGCTCTGGTTCTTGTGCTTTGTCTTGCTCATGTATAGTGGCTACCTGTTGTACTGCTTCTTTCTATTCAAGCTCTGTTTTTTTGTGGTTCTATCTGCTGGTGATGGTGGTGGGCTTGGCATGGGGTGATCATGTTGTTCTATAGCAAGTGAAGAAGGTCGAGGAGACATGTCACCTTGTTCATGCTGGTCTTCTCCTTGTGCGATTGCTTCTTCTTGTTCTTGTTGCTCTTCCACCTCTTTAGCTTTTCGTTGTGCTTCTTGGGCTTCTTTCAGCTTCAATGCTTCTACCTTCTGATACATTCTTTCTAACAACTCTGTGGGGTCTTCGGCCTCTTTTCTAGAATGGTGCTTTGTTCTTGGCCCTTTGGCGTTTATAGGTACCCACTTTGCAGGGTCCTTGCCTTGAGCTTGGCGGCTGCGTTTGTAGGAGTGCTTTTCTCTTTCAAACCTAGCGTGTTTTTGTTGCAGCTCCTCCTGATGTGTTGCCATGGATTTTCTTTTCATCTCTTCCCTTCGGACTCTTTTTTCCTCATTGTCGAAGCTTTCACTGCTATGTCATTTTGGCGAGCTCTCAGCAGATTCTTCATCAGACTTGTATGTTCACTTGGTAGATCTTGTGGCTCAAGGGGAAGGTTGTGCAGACACAATCCAAGTGTTCTGATCTGGGGCATGTGGCAAGTTGTCTGTCATGCTGATAGCATGGTAGGAAATTCTTGTGAGAACCTCTGGTGCTCCCAGATATGTTATTTTACCCTCTTTCTTTGTCCCTTTCAGTGTGGTCAACACGTACTAGGCATGGTTGATTGGTTGCCTAGTTGTGTCGACTTTAGAACTTGTGTAAAAGTGGTCACGATCGCATGATTGGGTGTCATATACCTTGGTAGTCTCTTGGCGAGGAAGTGAAAGTGTTGGTGGTACAATCTTGCAGGTTGGGTGTCATATACCTTGGTAGTCTCTTGGCGAGGAAGTGAAAGTGTTGGTGGTACAATCTTGCAAGTTCTTCCACCTATTTCTGGATGAGATCGGAAAATGTGGCAGGAGCGGTTTCCTTGGTGAAGGTTCCTGCCGTTTTTCTATCTCTTGCCCTCATTGTCATTCCTTCTGTTGGCAGTTTGAGAGCTTCAACAACTATCTCTTTTGTAATCACCACTTCTACCTTGTTCAGTTGTTGTTGGTCAGAGATCTGGGCAGTTCCATCTTCTTTGATTGTGGACAAGAGCTCATAAGCCTTTTGGAAATCCACTCTACATGGCTCTTGTTCGTAAAAATCTCAGAGCCCCAGCCTTTGGTTGGCTTCTTTGGTCTTGGGCTTTGCTGTGACATCATATAATTCTTTTGGTAGAAGTTGCAGTTTTACCTGATGTCCTTCTTCGCTTTTGAATCTACCTGTGAACACTGTGGCGTTGTTCTCTTCCAATTGTTCTCTTGACAGATAGGTTGCTTTGGTAGTTTTGACTGAACTGGGCTCCATTTGGTATGGTAGTAGCTCTTGTAGCTTCTCCTTTTGCGAGAGCTTTTTCTTGGCTTTCTCTACAGCTTGCATGGCTCCTGTTAAGTGAATAGAGTGTCAAATTTAGCAAATTTGGCAGATTCTTCTCATAAATTTCCTTCAGTCTGAAATGCTGACAAATTGAGCCCAATTTTCTTCAAATCAATTTTTGAACATGCATAGATGCACAAAAACATGTAAAGATCAAAGTTATGAAGTCAAAACAAAAAATTGCAACAAAAGTAAATAATCGCGATTATTTACAGCTGAGTAATTTTTTCAACTTTTTGCAAACTTGACATTATAGGCTTGAAGTATATGCCAAATACATACTCTAAGTGAAATATGGGCTCATTTGGGTGCACAGGATGAGAATGGTGCCAGATTTAGGCTTTAGACCTCTGAAACAATAGATGTAAAGAAATTTTGAGATTTTTAGCTCCAAATTTGTTCAAACTTGGTTAGTGGGCTTAGAACATCATGTAATTTGGTCCCATGATGACAAAGTTGCAAATTTCCCCCATCTTGGCCAAAAAGTAAATAACCGTTATTATTAACTTTTTCACCAAAATGAACATTTTTTGGTACAACTTGGTTCTACGCATGGTATAGACCCTGTGTATGTGATATGAGGTGATTTGAATCAAAAAATGTGACTCATAACTCAAAATTTGGCTTGCAAGGACTTCTTTGCGTTTTTTGGCAATTTTTCAAGTTATAATTGGTTATTTTGGCTCATACTTAAAATTTGGCATGTAATAGGTGTGTACAAGTGATAGGTGAAGTGATGATACAATTTTCAAGCCAAAATATTGCAAAAGTAAATAGTCATGATTATTTACAACAGTCAACATTTTTTTACAAAACTTGGAAATTTTGACCTAAACACATTCTATACACCTAAAACAAGTCCTAAATTTAAATTGGTAAGATTTGGTCTTGCTAGCATCACTTTGTGCTTTGTCGACTCTGAAATTACCAATTTTTGTGACTACATGGCCTGTAGAGTTGGTTAGTCACTTTTGAGGCTATGGACTTGTCCGCAACATAGTTGTGAAGCAACTAATCCAATTTTGGCCCATTTGGAGTCAGTTTGATCTCGTATGTCGAATTTGACGCTTTGTAGCCTTCGAGCTGTTTTCTGCTTTTCGAGGGCTTGGCTTCATTGATTTTATGAAACCAATCATATACATTATGAATAGACCTCGTATGCAAGCTATCTGTGGAGTCAGAATCCAATTCTGGCATCTGCCAAAAACCTAGCTTTTCTACTTGGGACCCCCTCGACCCTTGCCAAGGTCAACTATTGACATAGAAGTGTTCTATTATATTGGGGCATGCTACAATTCAAATCTCATCCGATTTGGTTGAGCTGACAGGCCGCTATGGTCGATTTCTGGTCGTAGGTCTTCGTGCACTGCTCGAATTCTAGGGTTTTTTCCAGGGGTTTAGACTAGCTACCGGCCGTACAAAATGGATCATTGATAAGTATAGAACTTACCCCTCATGTCTCGCGTGAGACGGCACTGAAAACAGGTGACTGTGGACTCCGAAATATACGCGCGAAGAGGGTCAAAAGGCTCTCTCTCTCCAAAGGCAACAAGTGGAAATGAGGCGATTTTAGCCTACCTTGGTTATCTATACCCGGAATTCCCAAACCATTTTTTCCCCAAATTCCCCTGTTAGTCCTTTTACGCCGTGAAATCTATGTTATACTCAAAAATTTCCCCAATCAGATTCCTGTAGCTCATTCTGCAATTCTGTAAAAGTAGGCATGGCCGCCTAATTTAGGCTTCCTACTTTCATTTGCCGATTTGATTGAAATTTTTTGTGCTTGTTCTTCTTGTCTTCAATTTTTCCATCTGAGCTCCTTTGCTATTTATTATTAATTTTTGACATGTTTATTAAAAATATCAAAGAAATAACAAAATGTGCTAAAAAAGCAAAGTGAAACTCCAATAATTAAGAAAATCCATTGAAAAACACAACACTATTGTTTTTTGTTAGATTTCTCCATTTTTAAGTCTAAATATCAAGAAAAATGATGAAAAATAACAAGAAAGAACTATTTTTGATGATTTTCAAATAGTATATACACTATTTACACTCATTGGCAAGATATTATCAGTTAAATTCCCCTGTTGATGATTTATAAGGGCATTACTAGGTAATTTGGCAAAAAATCACACTTTAACATCAAAAATTTTCCTCCCTCTTCAAACATTTCCCTTAATTACTTAGTTCCCTTCCACCCCTCCTAGATGGCGTACTCCAGGACGACTGTGTGCATGGGTTGAACAATCGTGTCTATGCATAGCCTTGGTTGGCTCTACGATGCTTTGAAGATCAATGCAATTCAAACCATTATGATGTGCAAGAGTTGGGTCTTGAGTAATTGACTCAAGGGTTTTTGATATCGAGGCTTTTTGATGTTGTCTTCCAAAGAGCAAATCTTGTAGCTTGCGTGCTCTCTGCTTGATTGTACCATCAGGATGCTTTAGCACACTGATTGCTTGAGCTATTGGTATCAATAATGGTTGTTGCCGAGCTTTTTCCTGCCATTGATATTTTGGTTTTTTTGGTGCAGAATGTTGTGATTGAGTCTTTTGAGACTTAACTCTCCATTGCTTGATTGGTTTTACGGTTTGTGGAGACGATAAGTGATCCTTTTTCTTCCAAATCCATTTCATGTTAGGTTCCTTGTTTGGAGGTGCTCCTCTTTGTGTTTTGAGCTTTGGAACCGTCTTTGGTATTATTGATGATGTTTGGGGCACCCAAATTTGAATCGGCTTTTGTCCTTAAGCTGTGCTTTCGGTACTCATATTTGCCTGACTCCTTGCATGCTACTTGTAGCATTTGCTTATTGATAGAATGGAGAAGATTGATTGCTCCGCGATTTACCCTGCTGGTAACTTCCTTTCCATTCATCCTTGCTTGGTGCAATTGGAACAATGAGTTGCCCGCCTTTAGGTGATAGCTTGAGCTGATTTGTATCCCAATCTGGTACTACCTTGTATGTCCGCATCCAAGGAATTCCAAGAATCATCATCTGATTCATGTGTTCATCTGGTAAGCATACAAATTTATGAGGACATGAGCATCCATGTACTATCACATTTAAGTTGTAACATTTAATGGCCTAAAAACTTGTGTGTAGGAGAAATTAGCATGAACATAGTGGGCATTTCATTAGAATAGATTCCTAATGAGAATTACAAGAGTGCTTGGGTGGAGAGAGAAACAAAAAGCATAACACCTAGTTAGATAGCATGAACAATACTTTCAAACGAGAGAGAAATTAAGCTATTGACAACATTTGAGGACCGGATTTGCATGGATCCGGTCCCCCCTCCAAAAGGCTTTGTATTATGGTTTCTCCCATCAAGAGAGACATTGTACAATACAATTCTTTGTGTTCCTTCAAGACTAGCTAGTGAAATGAAGATGAAAGCTTCATGCACTAAGCAAAACACTTAGCAAACACAACATCAATTATCCCTGGTCTCAGACCCAAGACCTCACACACCTTCAAAGATGGTGAGAGCTAGCAGGGTATGAGAGTAGATTGAGACGAAGAAGGAGTATCTTACGAGAAAGATGTACATATCCTCACATAATCACTCATATTAGCATAGCTTAGCTTAGTAATTAGCTTGGTAGAGGAGATGAGTATGCATTGGAGCTTGGCTCTTGGTTGCATTTGCATCCACATGCCAAGAGTGTGTCGATGTAGGCTTCTATCTCACAAGCTTGGAGTAGGTGATGAGCTCTCCATTAAAGCTTGGGAAGAGATAATCTTTTTCTTGCTTCTCACATAGACTGTGTGAGAGTGTGTGTGTGATAATGCCTTGAAAAAATCAGCCCCCTCTCTCTCTTGGGCGACCCCTCTTGCTATTTGCTCTTGCTATCCTCTCATTGGACCTCCCTAGGACTAGCCAATGACAATTAAGCAGCATAAGTGATAGCCTTCTGACATGTGTCCCCCTTTCCCCTTTTGTGAGAGCCTTAGGTAATTCAATAATTCAACTAAACTCTCATTGGACCCCTTTGCCTCCTGGCCAATAGGAATCAGGCAAGACATTGGGCTGTTGAATGCTCATTGGACCCCTTGGGAGACTGTCCAATAGTCTTCTAGAGGAATTAATTATCATTGGTTCTTTTATTAGGTGTTTTTAATTTAATTAAACTAGATTTACTCTAGCCTAATTCTCATTGGTCCACCTCCAAGGCCATCCAATAGGAATTGGGTACACCTTGTGGGCATCTGGCCTAGGGAGCTGACATGTGTCCCTCATTCCCTTTGTGTAAAGGGAGCTTGTGTGTGTGTGTGTGTGTGTGTGTGTGTGTGTGTGTGTGTGTGTGTGTGTGTGTGTGTGTGTGGATTTCTCTCTCATCCCCTACATGCAAGGCTCGCCCCCTCCTAAGTAGGGATTGTAAAGGTTTTTTTGTACACACACAAAGCATCCAATTCCTCTATGGTTGACCTTTGGACACAACCTTTTAATTTTGGAACCTTAGCATTTTGGAAGTCTTAATGGGCTGAACCTTAGGGTCTTTTTAGCCCATTGTTGCACATGGCTCTTTTGTAGATGGCCCCCCCTTTGGATCCCTACTCTGGCCGGTCTGCTAGCTTAACCAATATTCTAGCTTTTTCTCCCCTAGCACTTCCCCATATTAAATGATCAGTTTAACATGAGAAAATCATTTCGGAGAATTAGATATTGATAATTATGACATTACCTCTCTCTTGAAATCATAGTCGTCCTCGACTATGGTGTAGAGAAGATAAAGCATATTCATGAGTCCTTTTCTTAGCGGGTAGGGGATCCCTATGTTACCCTACGACATCATTCCACAATGGATGACTAGTCCATTTGGTGCTTGAGAGTCTGAGGCTGCCGCAAGCATGTCTGCACATTAGTCCTATCAATCTTCCATAGTAGAGTGACAAGATCTACTTGGTGTTTGGGAAACGTCGTCTCCGCAAACTTGGTCTAAGCATGCATACTACTTCATTTTTGTGCACAATAAAGAAAAAGAGAGTCTTATAAGACAAAAACTTTGTTCATTTTTAACATTTTGTACATTTGCTTACTCTTGGGAAGCATTGTAAGCATTGACAAGGTTTAGGTTATCCTTTAATTGTATGCCTTGCATCCATCTAGCATCTTCAAAAGGATAATTCTTAAACCTAATAATACATCGTCGGATAGTCTTACCACCTCTTAGTACCTTGTCTTCGTGTCGAAGAATGGACTCGGGCTGCAGCACCTCCTCTTGGTCCTCGATCTCCCCAGTGGGTCTTCAATAGTTGGTTCTTGAGGTGGCTCTTCTTTGTAAGGCTTTAATAGGCTCACATGGAAAGCATTGTGTATGAGCCAATGATTGGGCACCTTGAGTTGATAGGCCATCTCATTGATTGGCCTAAGAATCTGGAAGGGACCATAGTACCTTTTTGCTAGTTTAGCATAGTACTTTTGGTGTCCCGTAGGATTCTTGCCCGTCGTGTGCCTTAATCTAGCCTTGGGAAATTTTAATAAGACCCAATCATTTTCTTTAAAGGTTTGGGCTCTTCTGTGCTTGTCAGCAGCAGCCTTTTGCCTTTGTTGTGAGATAGAGATAGAATCCTTAATCTTTTGAAAAGATTCTTGTAGGTCTCGGCTATACTCATCTACAGCAAAGATCTTCCCATGTACCTTAAATAGAAAGGGACTTTTTGATCTTCCCTCAATTACCTCGAAAGGTGCTTTTCCCGTGGAAGTATGTACAGTGTTATTGTAAGAATACTCCACTAAGGGTAAGTACTTCTCCCATTGGGATCTTTGATCTACTTCCGTTACATAGGCTTTTAGTAGATCGAGAATTGTTAGGTTAGCTATTTCACTTTGGCCATCCGTTTGTGGATGATAGGCCAAAGAGAAGTTTAGCCTTGTCCCTAAATTCTCAAAGAGACCCTTCCAAAAATTACTGGATCTCTATCCAACACTATGGACATTGGCAAGCCATGGTACTTTAAAATTTGTGAAATGAAGAGGGTTGCCATTTGCTGGGCTTTGATAGTCTTTTTGACAGGTATAAAATGAGCTTGTTTACTCAAACCTGTCTACTATCGTCCATATTCCCGTATTCCCATGGATAGACTTAGGCAATCCAAAGATAAAATCCATGGATATTCTCTCCCATGGTGAATTAGGGATTGGCAAGGGTTGAAGCAATCCAAGTTTCTTCCCTCTATTAAATTTTGTCTTTTGGCATACCACACATTTAGAAACATACTCTTGTATGTTCACTTTCATGGTAGGCCAATAGAAATATGTTTCAATTCCCTTTAAGGTAGACTGAATCCCTCTATGCCCCGCATAAGGTGGAGCATGAGATTCATACATTACTTTCTCACGTAGTGAGTTAGTAACACATAGTCTATTGCCATAGAGAAGATAACCATCTTGTAAAGTAAATGCTTCTTGTTTCTTCCCTAATGCAAGGGCTGAAATCACGTCTCTAAATCAGGATCAATAGCGTACTCATCTATCATTGAAGATAGATCATTGTGAGTTGCTATGGAAACCGCATTCACTCTGGGCCGTCTTGAGAGTGCATCAGCTACTTGATTATGCTTGCCAGCAATGTGAGCAATATGAAAATGAAATTGCGAAACGAAACTTACCCACCTCATTTTTTTGTCGGAGAGCTTGGTTTGCGTCATGGAGTACTTAAGACTTTGGTGATCCGTTTGCAGAATGAAAGGAGTCCCCAATAAATAGTGCTTCCATGAGTCTAAGGCATGTAGAACTGTAAGGAGTTCCTTTTTGTATATGCCTAGAGCTTGCTCAACAGGGTTGAGCCTTCGACTTTCATAGCCTATGGCGTGCCCTTCTTGAAGCAAAACAGCTCCAAGGCAATCACCACAAGCATCACATTGGACCTCAAATGGTTTTGAGAGATCCGGTAGTGTAAGCACAGGTTGAGAGATAAGCTTTTCAAAAGCATTGTTCTCCTTAGTAGACCATGTATACCTAACGCTTTTCTTTGTTAGGTCATGTAATGGTCCCGCAATTTGTGAGAACTTTTCTATGAAGCGTCTATAGTATGCACACATACCTATAAAGCTCCTTAATTCATGAAGATTCTTTGGTTTAGGCCATTCTTTTATTACCTCTAACTTTGATGGATCCATTTGGATACCATCTTGAGAGATAATGTGACCTAAACATTGAATCTCTTGCAAGAAAAATTCACTTTTCTTTCGATTAACATAAACTTTATTCTCTCTTAAAACTTGAAATATTACCTAGAGGTGTTGCTTGTGTTCGTCTAATGAATTAGAGTAGATGATAATATCATCAAAGAACACTCCAGTGAAGGTTCGATGAGGCGTGAACAGCTTCTCCATCAAGCGGTTGAATGTGGTTGGTGCATTGGTCAAGCCAAAAGGCATGACCATGTATTCGTAAAGACCAAATGTGGTGCAAAATGCAGTCTTTACAATGTCTTGATCAACTATCCTTATTTGATGATAGCCACTTTTTAGGTCAATCCTAATGAAGTAGGTCGATCCTTGTAGCTTATCAAACAGGTCTTCTACCCGTGGAACGGGAAACCTATTCTTGATAGTGATCCTATTTAGTGCTCTATAGTTGACACACATATGATATGTGCCGTCTTTCTTTTGCACTAATAGCACCGGTGAGAAAAATGGAGATGAGCTAGGCCTAACCATGCCCTTCTCAACTAACTCATCCACTTGCCACATAATCTCCTCTTGTTGAGCTTGAGAAACTCTATAAGGAGGTTTGTTAGGCGGTGAACTTCCTGGAAGAAGTTCAATTGCATGGTCATCATTACCTCGTTTAGGAGGTAACTCACAAGGGATGTCGTCAATAAAAACATCTTGAAACCCCTTGAGAAAATTGGATAACTCTAATTCCTTTTGGTTGCTTTTATTTTTTTTTGCTAAAGCATTAGGTTCATTTTGAGAATCTTTAACAAAAATCATGTACACGGAAATAGAGCTCTTTATTGACTTGCTGAAAGCTGGTGTATGTACAATGGGGATAGTGTTACCCATTTCCTTAGCATCTATATACATGTCTTTTTCCCTGAACTTAAAGGAGATTTTCCTTTTAGGAAATTTAACATTGGCAGCCAGGCGGTCAAACCATGGTGCCCCTAAGATTACATCCTCATGCTTGAGAGGAGAGATAAAGAAGTCCTCTTTGTCCACATAGCTTTGGACATGAAGCCTCAACTTCCCGATTAAGGGAGTGACTGAAGCTTCTTGCCCCTTGAAAGCACTGTCTGCGGGGAGGACATCTCCCATCTCATAGACTTGTATGCCTAGCTTGCTGGCCAACTCTATAGATATAAAATTGTGAGTAGAACCAGGGTCAAAGAGAATAAAAGATTCATGTTATCTTACCTTTCCCCAAGCATGGCATAGAGGAGATCCTTTGTGGTGAGTTTGGTGAGTCTCCTCCTCTTGGATTTCAACCAAGGTAGCTCTAGGAGGATCATTAGGCAAAATTTGGACTCACAAAGGGGCCCTTTAAGGAGTTTGACTTTACCTCTTTCTACCAGAACGGGCGCATGGATAAATTTTTGCAAACAAACTCCAAAGTTGGCGGAGGTTTGATAGTTAAAATGTCCTCTTCAAGCTCTATCTACTGATATATAGCACACCATGAGATTCTTCATATTTTAGAAGATTCTTTTTTTTATTCACTTAGATTCCAACAGAGTTGTCACATCATAGGTGAATCAAAAAAAAAAACTTCTAAAATATGAGGAATCGCATGGCGTGCTATATATCAGTAGATAGAGCTTGAAGAGGATATTCTAACTGTCAAACCTCCACCAATTTTGGAGTTTGTTTGCAAAAATTTATCCATGCGTCTGTTTTGGTAGAGAGAGGTAAAGTCAAACTCCTTAAAGGGCCCCTTTGTGAGTCCAAATTTTGCCTAATGCTTGGCGGTTGTTCTTTTGGGAACAAGCACGGTACGCATGCCCTTGTTCGCCGCACTTGAAACACCGGTCATCCTTGCGATAACGCTCAAGCTCTTCAGGAGAGAGTTTGTTTTTACCTTTGTAAACTCCCTTCTCTTTAGCTTTGTTGGAGTTGCCCTTAGGAGACTTTTGGACATTGTCCTTCCCTTTAGGCTCGTTGGAACCCTTGTTTTCCATGGGCTTATTATTTCTTTTTTCCCCCATTTGGAAATTGATTCGAGAGGCCACCATAGTATGGTGTATTACCGCTGATATGGTACGTGGCCTTTGGGAGTTGACATACTCCGCCATTTCTTCGGTTAAGCCCGCACAAAATTGTTGTTTTTGCTCTCCAAAATCCAACTTTTTGAAGACAGTGGCTTTGAGTTGTAGGTCCCAAAACTTGTCTACATATTTGTGGATGGATTCATAGTGAGAGAGCTTTAAGATTTGCCATTCGGTGAGTACTTTGTCTTTGGCATCGGTGGCCAAAAACTGCTTCATAATGGAAGCTCTTAAAGCTTTCCATGTTCGCGGAGCTTCACCGTTGGCTCGTAGGCTAGACCACCATTGCCTGGCGGACTTTTGAAAGTGCATAGCTACATGGCGTAGCTTAGAGGACTCCGTGAAGCCCTCATCTCCAAACGCCGCATCAAACTGTTGGATAAAGGCTAAGACTTTGTCCGTAGCACCAAAGGTGCCATCATAGGTAAGGAAAGAGATGCTCTTCCCTCCCTTTTTGAACTTCTTCAGCTTGGACAACCTCTTCCACGCGGCATAGGATTTCCTATGGCCTCTTCTTTTTGATGGTTCAAAGGTTGCACCATCACTTTCTTCAGAAGGTGAATAATTTGAGGAAGGTGGAGAAGAGGGTGACCTCTTTCTCGCCTTTTTCTTGTCTTGATTTTCGTCATCTTCACCATCACTTTCATAAGAGGAAGAGGATGAAGAAGATGGAGAAGAGGGTGTCCTCTTTCTCGCCTTTTTCTTCTCTTACTTTTTATCATCCCTCTTTGAATTATGGTGTGGAGAAGGGTGCGATGGTCTTCTCCGCTTTGGTGGTGATGGTGGAGAGCTTTTAGCCCGCCGTCTTCGTGGAGCCATCTCCGTAGACATGGTGGGAGACTCACTTCTTTCTCGTTCCTTCGGTGGAGGCTCTTGAGTTCTCCTTTGGGAAGGAGATGCATCATCAAGAAGTAAATTCTTGAGCCCTTCATATGGATTCTCTTCTTCTTCCCGAATCGGAGAGAGACCTCTTTTGGAAGTCTTACAAGGAGGCTTCCTAGGTGTTCTCTCGTCATGGTGGTGAGCTTGGAGAATCCCATGAGCACGGAGCTGCCGTTGCACTTCACTTTGGAGAGATGGATTGCCCATGGCTTGTTGAAGCCTAGAAACAAGATAGTTAACAAGCATCGGAGCATCATTAGTAGCTTGCTCATTAGCAAAATCAAAGTTATCAACATTAATTTCACTCTCTTTACTATTGTCAGCCATTCTAACAACTTTTCGGTGTAAACTTTTTAGGTGTACTTTGGCACTTCAAGCCCTAGTTGCTACTCCTCTTTACCCCTTTAGAAAAAGCACTCAAGCTACTATACCCATGGCTCGAATACCATTAAATGCAAGGAATAGAAGAGAGGGTAGTTCAACACCAAAACATCACCGGCTCCTATCAAGCTTCTAATAGCTCAATAGTGGTAAGCCGTAGGCAAGCCCCGCAGGACTCCACTATTAAGACCATAGCTCTCGACGGTGATTCCCCGTTAACTGCACGAAGGCTCCTAGGAGCACTGCAAGGCTCAAAAATCCCTATTCTACTTACTCACAGGCAATTAATAATACCAACCATTTATAGCTAGCTTGAGGACCTCCCTTCTTGAGCAATAAAAGAGAAACCTTGTGCTCTAATACCAATGTAACATTTAATGGCCTAAAAACTTGTGTGTAGCGGAAATTAGCATGAACATAGTGGGCATTTCATTAGAATAGATTCGTAATAAGAATTACAAGAGTTCTTGGGTGGAGAGAGCAACAAAAAGCATAACACCTAGTTAGATAGCATGCACAATACTTTCATTAGAATAGATTCCTAATGAGAATTACAAGAGTGCCTGGGTGGAGAGAGCAACAAAAAGAATAACACCTAGTTAGATAGCATGAACAATACTTTCAAAAGAGAGAGAAATTAAGCTATTGACAACAGTTGAGGACCGGATTTGCATGGAGCCGGTCCCCCCTCCAAAAGGCTTTGTATTATGGTTTCTCCCATCAAGAGAGACATTGTACAATACAATTCTTTGTGTTCCTTCAAGACTAGATAGTGCAATGAAGATGAAAGCTTCATGCACTAAGAAAAACACTTAGAAAACACAACATCAATTATCCCCGGTCTCAGACCCAAGACCTCACACACCTTCAAAGATGGTGAGAGCTAGCAGGGTATGAGAGTAGATTGAGAGGAAGAAGGAGTATCTTACGAGAAAGATGTACATCTCCTCACATAATCACTCATATTAGCATATCTTAGCTTAGTAATTAGCTTGCTAGAGGAGATGAGCATGCATTGGAGCTTGGCTCTTGGTTGGATTTGCATCCACATGCCAAGAGTGTGTCGATGTAGGCTTCTATCTCACAAGCTTGGAGTAGGTGATGAGCTCTCCATTAAAGCTTGGGAAGAGATAGTATTTTTCTTGCTTCTCACATAGACTGTGTGAGAGTGTGTGTGTGTGATAATTCCATGAAAAAATCAGCCCCCTCTCTCTTTTGGGAGACCCCTCTTGCTATTTGCTCTTGCTATCCTCTCATTGGACCTCCCTAGGGCTAGCCAATGACAATTAAGCAGCATAAGTGATAGCCTTATGACATGTGTCCCCCTTTTCCCTTTTGTGAGAGCCTTAGGTAATTCAATAATTCAACTAAACTCTCATTGGACCCCTTTGCCTCCTGGCCAATAGGAATCAGGCAAGCCATTGGGCTGCTGAATGCTCGTTGGACCCCTTGGGAGACTGTCCAATAGTCTTCTAGAGAAATTAATTATCATTGGTTCTTTTATTAAGTGTTTTTAATTTAATTAAACTAGATTTACTCTAGCCTAATTCTCATTGGTCCACCTCCAAGGCCATCCAATAGGAATTGGGTACACCTTGTGGGCATCTGGCCTAGGGAGCTGACATGTGTCCCTCATTCCCTTTGTGTAAAGGGAGCTTGTGTGTGTGTGTGTGTGTGTGTGTGTGTGTGTGTGTGTGTGTGTGTGTGTGTGTGTGTGTGTGCTTTCTCTCTCATCCCCTACATGCAAGGATCGCCCCCTCCTAAGTAGGGATTGTAAAGACTTTTTTGTACACACACAAAGCATCCAATTCCTCTATGGTTGACCTTTGGACACAACCTTTGAATTTTGGAACCTTAGCATTTTGGAAGTCTTAATGGGCTGAACCTTAGGATCTTTTTAGTCCATTGTTTCACATGGCTCTTTTGCAGATGGACCCCCCTTTGGATCCCTATGTTTCCTCCTTTGGATCCCTACTGTGGCCGGTCTGCTAGCTTAACCAATATTCTAGCTTTTTCTCCCCTGGCACTTCCCCATATTAAATGATCAGTTTAACATGAGAAAATCATTTAGGAGAATTAGATATTGATTATTATCACATAAGTTGACTACTCCCAATGTTGGTGTTTGGTTCTTGCTGCATCCTTTAATAGTCGCTATTCCTACTGTCAAAGACTGACTTGTCGCTTTCTTGTACGTGGAATAACTGACTGCGTTTTCTCTAGCTCCTGTGTCAATCAATGCATTTGTGCTATGATTGTTGAGTTGTACTTTGATGTGAAGGTCCATTCCATCTAACCATTCATCATCTATTGACACTGCATCTTTTGGCAATTCCCATTGTCGGTCATCTATTTCCAGGGTGTTGATGGGAATAGGTGTCCGTTGATTCTTGAGAGCAGCTTTCATTTTGAGTACCTAAAGCCGAGCTTCTTCTTGGGCTTCATCAATCACCTGTTGTCGTTTTATCATAATTTGCTTAGCTGCATGCATCCTTTCTAGCAATTCATTGGTTAGTGGTAGATTGTACTTCTTCAAACGACATCCATTAATCCAATTAGCCATTGGTTCACCATCTAGGGTGGACAACTTAACTTCTCCACTTGGAGATACATCTTTAATGATAAATGGTTCGTTTTTCTTTTCTTAAACTTGGGAATGTGTTGCTTAAGGGAATAGACTAAAACTAAGTCCCCTTTTTTGAATATTTTTGTGATTAAATGGGAATCAAAAAACTGTTTTTGTTTCCACTTTTGTGCATAGATGTGAGCTACAGCAGTTAGCCTTTGCTCATCTAGTTTCTCTAAATCTTCAAGTCTCTCTGACAATTCATGTCCAGTCCACTCAACATCCTTAGCTACCCTTACATCGACAATAGAAATTATATTGGCAGTATGGCATCAAGACCATAAACAAGGTTAAAGGGTGTATCATTTAAAGCTGTTTTGAATGAAACTCGATAAGCCCATAGAGCTGCATGGAGATTCATTTCCCAGTCTGTCCTTCGTAGTCAATATCGAGCTAAGAATTTTATTTGTATGCTCAGCTTGTCCGTTTGCTTGGGGGTGGTAGGGAGCTGATTTATTATGGATGACCATAAATTCATTAAGCAAATACTCGATTACCTCGTTGAGGAAATGAGTTCCCCTATCACTGATAATTTCTATGGGCAGTCCATATCTTGTAAATACATACTCATATAAGAATGTGCTAGTGGTTATGGCATCATTCTTTTGAGTTGATTTAGCCTCTGCCCACATGATCAAATAGTCTGTAGCTACAATGATATATTGAGCTTGGGTTCTATAAGCAGGTGGATGTATTGGCCCAACAAATCTATATCCCATTTTGCAAAAGCTTTAGCTCCCATCATTGGTCTTAAGGGCATGCTATCTACACGTGTTGGCATTTTTGCTTGTTGACAAGCATCACACCTTCTTTGGCATCTGCAAAAAGTGTTGGCCACCATATGCCTGCCATTAAGATTTCTCTTGCAGTGGTCCCACTAGAAAAGTGACCTCTAGCTAATCCAGCATGTGCTTGTTCTATGTTTGGAATATATTCGTCTTCATTTGCACAAAGACGCAAATGGTGATCCTTACCTCTTCGATACGTTCTAATAAGAGCATAGTCTCTTGCTTCAGTTTCAATTGCTCTTTGATGGCATTTACTCATATCCTCAGGAAATGTTTGGCTCAATAAGTGAATAACTAGATAGTTACTCTACTTAGGAACAAATAACATTTGAAACAATATTACATGAGGTATGGGTATTTTTTTCCTACATTGAGGACAGTCCTTTACAAAAGAGCGAATATCACTCCTCATAGTTGGCCAAAATACTCCAAGTCTCAAAATTCATCGCATAGCTTGATCTTTCGCAAAGTGAATTCCTACTATGGTAATATGTGCTTGACTTAGGTATTGGGTTTTCTCTTTAGGATTAAAGCATAAGAGCAATATTCCATGTTGAAAGGTTGACCTTAATGTTGGACGGATACGCCGTGACGGACGTCAGCATAGCAAGAACTCACCTAACATATAATGTCAAACAAATAAGGACGAAGCTCGACCTGCAAGCGCGTGGAAGCAAGCAAAGGGTGTCAACCTCTACTCGACCTCTACTCGACCGACTAATGACTACTTCCTACAGAGATATCAAATCTACATGCCATCGGTTCTGTGAATGTGAGAGTCTCCTATGATGCTACCGCAAGCCAAAAGCCCATTAGACATTCTCGAAACGTTACGAAACTTGAGGGATAGTGTAGTTGAAGCCATAGCTCTCCCCCTCCAATTGGTTGTTGTAGGGTGAATAGGTTGAGTGAGGTTTGTTGTTGCAGCAAGTCTTTATCTTGGCAGCTCTGTATTGTTTGTTCTTTGGGTGTCATCCTGCATGTGTACCTGTAATCTTGAAGCCTTTTTGAATTGTTTCCAGGCTGCTCCCCTTGGATCCTATAGATGATGAGCATGTAGTTGTTTAGGGATGTCTTTGGTCTGCTTTTCTGTGTTTTTATAAGAAATACAAAATAGTAAAAATAAAATGTGGCATATATTACAAAATGAAGGTCTTGGATACCTAGATAGGACTAGAGGGAAAAACCCAGTGGGAAAAAAATGCCTTTAGTCACCATTAAATGTGAGGCTATATGTACTTATGTTTGATGTAACCGAGTTTTGTTGAGTTAAAGTACTTATGGCCGTATGGCTACTATTACTAGATATACAGTGGATAAGTGTTAGTAGCTTGAAGTCAGAGTCATTGTTGTTGAGCAAATGCTTATGAAACCTGTTACCGCTTCGTCATCGTCATTTTGTTGTGTAAGTGCATGGGTGGAACACAAATCGTGTCAAATGCAAATGTCCAATGATGGGACATTATATATGCTTGCACAGATAGATGCATGGGAAACAATATGCGGTGCGAGAGGAGTTTGAATGGGTGCTTCCAGGAGTGAATGTAGCTAGAGAAGCAAAAATATATTTGACTTCAAGAGCTGCCGTTACTCACAAGAAGGGTTTTTTGTCGACGAGGTTTTGTCCACTCTCCTCATTGTGTTCATGTGCGTGAGTGTTTTCTGGAGTACTCCGCCACTCCACCATTTAAAATAGTAGACTTTGACTCTTATGCTCACCTATCCAGCATGAGCGACTCAATTTTACAATATGCTCAACTCTTCCAGCTTGAGCTATAATCTAAATATCTAGACTCATAGACCACAAAAAATATTAAGACATGAAGCTTGGGTCTGACACTTGCTCATTTAGTGGCTCAGCTGCCCGACTCTTGACTCTTATGCCATGATTTTTATGGCGATTTGACTTACTCTCGAGATAGGCTTTGAAATTCAAAACTCCCATCCTCGAAGAGAGGATTTGTAAAGGACCATACTGGCAATATTGGTTTCTTTTGCCATACCTGGGTGACCTTGGTTGTCAAATTTTCTTTTTGTTGTTGTTGGTCCCTTGGTTGAGAAGATTGGCTCGCTCCATTCCCCGTAACACTTTTGTCTATCATGTCTTGACATTTCTTGAGAGCTAGAGATGACTTCAATCTTCTTCGTTATTTGTTGTTCTTCTGGCACCCATTTGTATCTACATCGTGTGATTAGCATGTCTTTGCAGATATCCTTTTCCTTGACTGTGACATTGTCCTTGATTTTGCCTTCCGTGAAATTGTGATTATTTTCATGCTGAAGTCGTCGGATTGAAGAATTTTTACCTGGCATCTTCGGTAGCCAGATTCTCCGATTTCCTTGATAGTAACCTTGTGCTTGAAGAATTGTAGATGGCACTTCCCATGATGTTTTTGATGTCGTATTGAGATGTACAAGAGTGCCATTTTTGGGATTATTTATCGATGAAGTCCTATGTTGGTATGAAGGCCAGTTGGATTTGAAATTTCCTGCATCCCTTTGGTGAGCCTTGTTGGTTGGTCTCCTTTGGCGATATAAATATGAGCTTTGTTGCTTTTGGGAACGCTTTTTGAAACCTTTATTGTTGAAGATGATGAAACAGGAAACAGAAGGAAGACAGCAACTCAGAGTAGGAAGAAGATGGAGAAGGAGAAGACACAGAGCTTGTGTACGAGATCTATGTAGTCTCTCTCTCTGTATTGGAATAATAATTTGTATACAAACTCAGAGCTACAAAGCTTATATGAAACCCTAAGAGATAAGGTGTCCTTTCACACCAGATGTCCAGGGGGAAAAACCCAGTGGGAGAAAAGTGCCCCTGGTGAAGCGCGTATACACACTAACACTACTACATGTCTACAAATCCCCCCTGTAGTGATAGTGTGAATCCGTACAAGGTAGCAGATCATCATGTGTATGAGAGTAAGCCCAAAGCTTTTCGGAAAGCTTCAAACTTTTCTCGTGATAACGCCTTCGTAAATAGATCTGCAATGTTATCCTGTGTAGGACAGTAAGTTAGTGTGATCTCCCCTGCATGTAGCCTTTCCCTGACATAGTGGTAGTGAACCTCTATGTGCTTTGTTCTTGCATGAAATACTGGATTCCTTGCAACTGCCATAGCACTCTGACTGTCAGTGAAAATGGTAGTGGGTGCCTGTTGACACTCACAAAGATCTGCCAATAACCTGCGTATCCATACACAATCAACTGTTGCCGTGAAAGCTGCCCTGTACTCAGCTTCACAAGTTGATGTAGCCACTGTGGGTTGCTTCTTGCTTAGCCAAGATATACATGCATTTCCCAAGAAAAAACAATTGCCACTTGTGGAATGTCGTGTGTCAAAATCACCAGCCCAATCTGAATCGCTGTAACCAAGAAGCTGCATAGAACTGTGCTTTCCATACATATCCCCCCTTGGAAAGAACATGGCAAGATTAGGGGTACCTGAAAGGTAACGAAGTATGCGCTTCACAGCCTGCCAATGATGCATACCTGGGCTGTGCATAAATCTGCTTGCTTGTGAAACCCCAAATTGAATGTCTGGACGAGTGTTGCCTGCCAAATATATCAAGCAACCAACCGCTGCTGCATAAGTATGTACATCAAAAGGTTCTCCAGCATCGTGCATGCTCAACTTTGATCCAGTTTCTACGGGTGTAGAGATTGGCTTACAATTTTGCATACCAAACTTGTCCAAAATTTTATGCAAATATTTTGCCTGCAACATGTATATGCCATCCTCTGATTGCACAAACTGAATACCCAAGTAATAATGTAGCAAACCAAGATCAGACATCTCAAAGGTTTTTCTCAAAGCATCTTTAAACGCTTCAATTTCATTTGCATTATTGCCTGTAAGAAGCATATCATCCACATAAAGTGTTAGCATAATGAGAACTCCATCTCTCTTTTTGACATACAAAGTACTTTCTGTTGGACTATTCTGAAATCCCTGGCCAATCAAATAAGTATGTATCTTCTCATACCATGCTCTTGGAGCCTGTTTGAGACCATACAAAGCTTTACGCAATCTACATACCTTTTACTCTTGACCTTTTACAACAAAACCACTTGGTTGAATTACATAAACTTCTTCTTGCAAATCACCATTCAAAAAAGCAGTCTTGATATCCAACTGATGCACTTTCCAACCATGATGAGCAGCAATTGCAACTAGTGATCTAACTGTGGACGCACGAGAAGTAGGAGCAAAGGTTTCATCATAATCTATGCCTTTCTGTTGCGCATAGCCTTTTGCCACAAGCCTTGCTTTGTACCTGTCAACAGTACCATCTTGTTTCCTTTTTACCTTAAAAACCCACTTTGTACCAATAGGCTTTTTACCTGTAGGCAAGTCCACTAGATCCCATGTATGATTCTTATGAATAGAATCAATTTCTTGCTGCATAGCATCTTTCCACTGAACACACTCTAAAGCTTGTTCAAATGAATCAGGCTCATCTGCATCACAAAGAGTACTAAAGCAAGCCAAATCTACTTGCTCTCTGCCAAAAGTAGTACCAGCACGTGTTTTTCGTGGCAACGGTGCATCCAACTTGCTATCCTGCAAAGTTTTCTGAACGCATTTAGGCAAGGTTCTTTCTTCCCTGAGAACTTCTTGCTCTTCACGCACAATTTCCTCTACATCATGAGGTGTCACATGCTGATCAAAAGATTGATCAAGATTATCAACCTGTTGTGATTCTTGATTCTCCACAAAAGAAGGAAGCAAACCTTCAAATACATCATGTGTCTGCATATGAGGTACATCAAAAGCAACCATAGGTTGAGCAGTAGTTTCTGCAAAAATTACATCACGACTTTCAAAAATCTTGTTTGTAGCAGGATTGTAAAGTCTATAACCTTTACTTCCACTACTGTACCCCACAAATATACATTTGATTGCCTTATCATCAAGCTTCCCACGTAACTGCTGAGGGATGTGAGCATAAGCAAGACAACCAAAAACACGAAGATAACTGACTGAAGGTTTTTTGTCATACCAAGCTTCATATGCAGTAATGGTCTTCAAGGCACGAGTAGGACACCTGTTCAAAACATGTGCTGCACAAGCAATTGCCTCCATCCATAGTTTATGAGGCAAACTCTTAGCCTTGAGCATACATCTAGCCGTCTCCATTAAAGACCTGTTCTTCCTTTCTGCAACACCATTCTGTTGTGGTGTGTATGGCATAGTGCATTGGTGTTTAATGCCTTTCTTTCCCAAAAAATCCTTAAATGCACCTGACATGTATTCACCTCCTCGATCGGTACGAAGATTCTGTACTTTGCAACCTGTTTCATTTTCAACCATGGCGACATAATGTTGAAAAACTGCAAACACGTCTGACTTTGCTTTGAGTGGATACACCCAACAAAACCTGGAAAAGTCATCAATGAAGGTCACAAAATAAAGGCTGTTTCCTATAGATGGCGTCCTCATAGGACCACATACATCACTGTGTACAAGTTGCAACTTTCGTGTCGCTCTAACTGAACCATCCTGCGAAAATGCAAATCTGTGCATCTTTCCAAGAACGCAACCTTCACATACATGTCTTGGTGGCATCTCCAATAAAGACAAATCATGCACCATATTATGACGTTGTAAAGTCATCAAACTGCCATAACCAACATGCCCAAATCTAGCATGCCACAACTCAGCATCCTGCATGGCCTGAGTCTTTGTTTCTGCAATACATACCTGAATCTGCTTTTCATAACGATCTAGCACAAATAGTCCATTGTCCAGCGTACCTGTAGTGATAAGAGAATAACCATTCTCTCGATCTCGTACAACACATCTGTCATCCTCAAAAATGACCCGAAGACCATTTTTTGCAAGAGAGGATACAGACAACAAATTCTTCTTGATCCCTGGAACATATAAGACATCTGGCAAGCATAAATCTGAACCATCTGAAATGGTAATCAAAATCTTACCAACGCCTTTGATTGGATAAGAAGCATTATTTGCACATGTCACCTTCTTTCCTGCTGGAGCTGCATCCAATGAACAAAACAAATCCTTCCTTGAAGTAATATGCCTGGATGCACCACTATCAAAGTACCAAATCATTTGTGTCTTGTCAACACTATAAGCAGAAAAATCTGAATATACTACAAAAGCATAAGAATCCTGCACAAAGTTTGCAGACTCTTCTTTAGCTGTAGAAGAATCACCAGAAGCTGAAACAACCAAACTTGACTCTTTCTTCTTTTCTTTAGCACTTCGCTTTTTACACTCACTAATGTAGTGACCAGGTTTCTTGCAGTAGTGACATTTACCTTTCTTCTTGGACTTGTCGGAATCACCTTTAGACTTCTCTGAAGATTGTCCTGCACTAGACTTGGAGTAATGAGCACTCTCTTTACCCCTGTTTTTGTTCTGTACAACAAGAGCATGATCCATACCATCCACCTGTAAAGACTTGTTCTTACGTGATTGATCCTCCTGCAATAGCAAAGCCACTAACTCTTCAAAATGAAGAGGGTCAGGATTAGCTCGCAAAGACAGAGTCAAAGAAGTCTGAAAAGTCAAATAAGATGGTGGTAGTGAATTGAGTGTTTTGGAAACCAAGTCCTTCTCTGGAATCACTTCATCAATGCTAAGCAATTGCTCTTTAAGATCCCTGATTTTTGTAAGATGCTCGACAATATCGTCACTTTCGTCCATCTGTATTTTGTCAAGTTGTTTCTTCAAAAACTCTATTCTGGCAGCATTTCTTCCTCCAAACATAGCTTGCAGAGTGTTCCAAGCATCCTCAGAAGTTCTGCAAGATCTGATATGTGGTGTGATTGTCCTCTTTATGGTTAAGGCAATCACAGCCATAGCCTGTGCATCTTTAGTATCCCATCTCTTTTGCTCTGGAGTGACTTGTGAGGGTCCTGCACCAACAGCTGCACCACGACCAGGCGTGGCAGGTGCAATGCTACCTGGACGAACTTCATCTCCAGATACATAATCCCACAATCCTTTACCAACCAAAACATTTTTGGCCATAAAAGACCAAAGAGAATAGTTGGTACCATCCAATTTGTCTTCGGATGTAAACGCACCAAAAATCTCTTTCTCCGTAGATTGAGCCATACTGTAGATGCACACAAGAGAGCAAAAGAACCTCCAAGAGATTCACAAATCTCCTCTCCAATCCAAGCAAAACTCTACACAAAATCTCAGCACAAAGCTAAGACAAGCTGCTTCCCAAAAGAACTGTTTACCTGAAGAAAATCTGTCAAAAAGCACACCCTCTTGATCTAAACGCCTCGGAAAAGTAACTTCTGCTACGCTGCTCAAAACGAAATTCTGAGGGCTCGAACGGCTTCGAAAGGGGGGTAAAACCGGAGGTCACCTAATCAGAATACTCCCGGAACGTCGAGGATGCTCCCACGAACAAATTTTCCGAAAACTGCCTGAAAACTGCGATTGCGCGCGCGGACGCGAAAACGCAAGTAGAGGCTCTGGAAATCACCTTGGTCTGATACCAATTGTTGAAGATGATGAAACAGGAAACAGAAGGAAGACAGCAACTCAGAGTAGGAAGAAGATGGAGAAGGAGAAGACACAGAGCTTGTGTACGAGATCTCTGTAGGGTCTCTCTCTGTATTGGAATAATAATTTGTATACAAACTCAGAGCTACAAAGCTTATATGAAACCCTACGAGATAAGGTGTCCTTTCACACCAGATGTCCAGGGGGAAAAACCCAGTGGGAGAAAAGTGCCCCTGGTGAAGCGCGTATACACACTAACACTACTACATGTCTACATTTATCCACCACATAAGCCGAGGTCTGTGGTTTTGGTAACCAAAGTTTCTTTTGACCCTCATAATAGCCTTGCTCTGCTAAGCTCTACTGGGAGGCTATCCATCCCATGTGTTTATCTTTCGTCAATTGGCTAGGATCATTTATCCATATTGGATCCTCGACCTTTATTTCTTCTACTTTAATGTAGACCTTTGAAAACCTTTGGCGGCTATGATCTCGCAGTGTAGGGTATTTCGGTTGAAATATTTTCTTTGGATTCTGTCTTTCATGTGGAATCATGTGGTCAGTTGATGTCGAAGCTCTATCTTGAACTTTTTGGGGCTGGATTGAAGACTCTGATTTAATGGGTTGCTTCTGTTGGTAGGACATTTGTGGGCTCATTTTGGCTTTGCCTTTGTCGGAAGCCAATAATCTTGGAGCAGTAGTAGGCTGGATTTCTTGAGAGCTAGTCGTGATGACCATTGTTGAAGATCCAGGTTCTTCTGCCAATGTTTTTGCCCAGTGCTTGGACAAAGTCAAATGTGTACTCGTTTTCGATGAATCCACCACTAGGAATTTGTCTTTGATTACCTTTGACCGTAGTTTAAGGGAAGCTTCTGCAATCCCTAAACTTGTGACGGCTATTCCATGTGATATAGAAACCTGTACCTGAATTTCATACAGTTCTGGCTTACCTAGAAGTAACCATAGCCCATAAGACATGACATTAGTCGTGGCAGTGCAATCTATCTCTGCTGTAAAGTTGAATTTCACTTTCTTATACACATCCAATGAGAATTTAATCTTCTTCTTGGCTGCCAAGTAACTGATGTCCTCTTTGCTTTTGGTACTTGTCTTGGACTTTTGTGCCTTGGAAGCTTTGTCATCCTCTTGTATGTTGAACTTCTTTGTCATTTGACTGGTTGTAGCATGTACCAAGTGCTTACTATCTTGTGCTGTAGCTTCTTGTTGGTGTTCATTGCTAGTTTCTGACTGTGACACCTTGATTCTTAATTTTAGAAGCTCTCTGTCACTATTTACTTCTTCTAGCACTTGAAGGTCATTCAATGGTGACTTTTCTTCTTGGAAATGTTTTGAAGCTTGTGTAGCAGGATGTTGAGGTTTACTCTCTTCTTCTGATGCAATGGTCGCCGTAGAGTCTCTTCTTGAAAATATTAATTCATATCGTGTATTGCTTGTCCTTGGTAGTCAATCTTGGACTCGGTCATTTCCTGTTCTTCTGTGCATTGTATGTCTTCAGTTACATCTTCTTTTAGCTTCTCATACTCTTTGATTTGTTCAATCACCAATGAAGAGTCCACAATAGAAAATTTATTTGGTAGACTTTCAGCTTCATCCATTGACTCTATTTGCATGTCTTCCACTTGTGATGTGGCACTAAGATTTTTTGTTACCTCTGCCACCTCTTCTTGCGTTGGCTCTCTATCGTCAGAATCTTGGCTTCTTTTGCTCTCGAACCTTGAACTACGAGCTTCATCTTCATCACCTTGTGGATGCTCTGACTTGTCCTCACTGAGGTTCCTTAAACGATCTTGAATCAACTGATTCAATTGATCTTTTTTGAAAGCCTGATTCTCCATGATAATGTCGTTGACACCCTTGACTTCAAGCAACTGTGTCTTGAGCCTATCTTTTGTGCTCTACGACAAGATCTGCTTCTTTTCCGGAGATCTTTTTGGGGATTCTTTCTTCTGTTCCCTTGTTGTCACTGTCTAAACTTTTCTTTTGGCTTGTTGATTCTTCTTTTCCATGTAGAGCTTTACTTGGCAGTCCTTCACTAAATGACCAATGGCACATTGGTCGCAATATTTTGTTATCTCAACATGTGCACCCTTTGGACGAGGCAGCTTTCCATAATACTGCTGATAATGGTTTTCTGTGGTATCTAGATACAAATATGACCTCTTCTTTGCATGCATGAACTTGTAGATTACGACTGACTTAGGTGTATCCACTGGCTTTGTCTCTTTATCCTTCATCGTCTTGTCCTTGAGAAGCTGAAAATAGCTTCCATTATTGCTTGCATACAAGATCAAATCACTATCCATGCTTTCTAGCAGTTGTGATGCTAATTCTTCCATAAGTATATGGTCTTTGACGTGGGGCTTCTGCATAGCCTTAGGGCTATGTTTTCGAGTTGATTTTGGCGAGTTCTGCACCAAGGGTGAAGATTGAACCGAATCTTTGTTTTCCGTTTCCCTTGATGGTGCTTTTGGACGGGGTCCAGGTATGTGACTTACAGGTTGCCCACAATTTCCAAACTCATCCATATTTTTCACATCGGCTATTTCATAGTGCCTATCGTATTTGTCAACCACAATGACATCTTGACCTGACCTTCTACATTGGGCATTGTGAATTTCCAGTGGTCTCCCCTCCGGCTCGGCATCTTCTAATGCTTCTTGAATTCTACTTGGACTCTTGAAAAGGACACTGCTTCTTGTAAAGCTGGACTTCTTAATCCCACTCTTGAAGATATAGGGTCTCTTTGTTGAGTTTGAACTCCCACCATCCGAGAGGGTTTCATATCTGATGTTGGCATCTGTTTAATGCCTGATGATATGACTTCTTGTGCTTTGTTAAGTAGCTCTTTAGACAAAGATAGTTCTTTTTGAAGTTGGGCTATCTTCGTAGCTGGTACCTCTTGTGCTGGTGCGGTGCACGAGACTTGTGTTGTGTCTTTCCATGTTGTTGTGCCTTGTTGTGTGTCATGTGGTGTGTCACTCGTTTGTGTAGTGACAGCCGTAGGTGTCAATTCTTCCAGGTGCGTAGTTAGAGGTAAACCCATGACGAGATGGTATACATTACCACCTTTAGACATGTAGTCTTCTCCTCTTGAGCCAAACGCTTCTGCTGTAAAGTAATGATTGTTTTCTACAGGAACTTCATAACTTGTGACAGCCCTGTAGTATCGACCGTCTTCATCTCCATAGAGGGTACCAAATTTCTGTTTTCCATCTTGTGCTTTGTACAGAAAAATACTTAGAGGATATGCGTAGAGTTCTGTAAGTTGATCCTTGTACAACATTTCTATCTCATTGTCGATGTATTTTCCGTGCCTCATGTAAATTGATCCCAGACAGTCTTCCATGAAATTTGGATGTGGGTGTAGTACATTCTTCGCTGTTTCAACTTCCACATATTGAGATGTCCGAGTTTCCTCTGTATCTTTCTTTGTCTTGATGTACAAATTCCGATTGACATCCTCATAGCATGGCAGTCCTTTGTAGTATCCAATCAAATAGATCCGAATTTGCTCTCTTGTAATATATGTGGATGTACTTGAAGCTTCTTCCTGACTGGTCTGATTCCTTTGAGACGCCATTGCTTTCGTTTTGACTCCCTTGTTGTACATGTTCAGTGATAGCTCTAATTGCTTGCCTCAATGCTAATAAAAATTATTAGCACCCTTGTGTCGGTCTTTTTCGCTTGAGGTCCTTCAGCTTTTGTGGATGCCTTAATCTCTGAGTTTTCTGAATTGGGCTTTGCTTGCACTGCTTGAACTTCTTAGCTCCCTTGCTTGCCAAGACTGATACTGTCTTGTCTGGCTGCTTGCTTTTCCTAGAGCTTTTTAGCAGGCCTCGATCTAGTGGATACCACTATACTGCAACGACTGCTCCCTTTGTAGCGAATCTTGAGTTGAGATAACCTGTGTTCACTTTAGCACACAATCTACAAAATTCGATTTAGCTGGCAAACTTTTTCACAATGAATGGAGAAATCCTTGATGTACCTTTGACGGCCACACTTGTTCCTTGAGCACCTTCCAGCGGGTGACCAATGGTTTTCCCAAAAGATAATTTCAATCTGCTAACTTAGCAGTCTTCAAAAAACCATGACCGTTTTCTCACAATTCTTTCAAACTGTCTGTTTTAGACACCCCTGACTTCCGGATGCATTTTGAGGCCTTAAACGATGTTTTTTTTCAAAGTTGAACTAAATGGTTGCCGGGGGCATACATTTAGTTCAAGTTCTACTCTAAGATCTGTAGAGTCGCTCTCAGGCTACGTTTTGATATAAAAACTTTTCCGATCCGATAGCATTTGTGAAAGTTATGGCCAAAAGAGTGAATTGAAGTTTAGAATGGTCAAAATGAGTCCAAATTCAATTTTGAAAGAAGATTTGGGATCTCTATGACACTGTGAACACTCTTGTATGGTCAAAATTACAGTTGGAGCCTAAAACTGGCCTAGAGACATCCTACGCGTAGGATGTCTATATGCTCAGAATTTAACAAAATTTGGTCCAGAGACTCCCATTAAGTCCAGCAACACAATGGTATGCTCAGAATTTCATTTGGACCTAAAAATGGCCTTGAGACATCCTACGTGTAGGATGTCTTTTTGCTCAGAATGACTTGAAATTTTCACCCCAGCTTCTCCTTGATGTGCTGATCACAGTGGTGTGCTCATAAATTGGTTTGGAGTCCTAAATCAAGCTGAAGACATACTACGCGTAGGATGTCTAAGTGCTCAGATTTTGTCCAAACTTGATCCCAAGATTCTACTAGGGCTCAGCAACCCAATGGTATGCTTAGATTTGAATTTGGATGCCAATAGGTCAAGATTTGGGCTGCATAGGCTTCTAGTGCACTCCAAGAGTAGAATGTCTAACAATTCTTGTCTTTGCTTGGTAAATAGGTCAAACAAGGTCCAAATTCACTTTTGAAAAAAGATTTGGAATCCTTGAGACACTGAAAACCTCCCTATATGGCCAAAGTAGAATTTTGACCACTTTATGACCCTGGAGACATCCTACGCGTAGGATGTCTTTTTGCTCTGTTTCAACTCAAACTTGCACTAGAGCTTTCCCTTGATGTGCTAAACTCACATCTCTTTTTACTTTTTTGATTTTGACTCCTATAGGTTGGTCAAATGATCAAGAATCTGTTCCAAAAGCCTGATGTCTGTTCTGATGAATTCCTAAGTCAAATCAACTCCAAATTGGACCAAATTTGACTAGGAGGCTTGCCTAAGGCTATACAACACCCTGCTATGTCCACAGTTTGAATCTGGCCTCTAAATCATGCCTTAGACATCCTACGCGTAGTATGTCTAACTGCTCAGAATTGCCCCAAATTTGAACCACGGACTCTCCTTAAGGTGCTGTTCACTGTGGTATGCTCGAAATTTTGTTTAGAGTCCAAAATCACACATAAGACATCCTACGCGTAGGATGTCTTTTTGGCCTGTTTGACCCTAGACTTGTCCCACAGCTTCCCCTTGATGTGCTAAACTCAATGCTATGCTCAGATTTTGGTTTGGATTTCAAAAGATCCCAATTTTAGTTGTTCTAGTCTTTTTCAGACAAAAGTGCTAAAGTCTGCTTAGGACCCCCTTTTCTTCCCCAAATGAGATGAAAACTCTCTCAGTCACTCAATATATCATGCAGATCATGCTCTTGTAGCCATCCTATGTTTTTGGTCTTGGAATAATGCCTTGGCACAATTTGTGTAGGATGTCTGGCAATTTCAGTCTATTTGGCCTTATCCTGTCAAGATATGGTCAAGTTCCCCCTTCCAGGTGAAAATAGGGTAAAACCTACCTTTTGAACACACTGGTCAACTCAAAATTTCAAAATTTCCACCAGATCACCCTGTAGACATCCTACGCGTAGGATGTCTTTTTTTCTCAGAATGGACTTCTGTTTCTACCCAAGGTGCTTCTTGATGCATATAACAAGAATATGTGATCACAACAAATTTTGGATGTCAAAAGTGCTCAGAAATACCACTTTTGGGAAAATATTTCTCTGAAAGAGTAACATCCCCTTAACTCTCAGTCTATATGTCCAAGTGACATGAGCTTTGGTGTGTGTGTCCAACACAACATGCAGAATATGGGTATGATGCCAAAACTTGATTTTTGCTTCCAGAATCACTCTCTAGACATCCTACGCGTAGGATGTCTACTGATGAAATTTGTGGCAGAATTCATCCACAGGCATCCCTAAGTCTTGAGCACTACTTTTCAAACATTCCTACCAGTTTTTATGCAAAATTGTGCTCAGAATCTTAAGTTTTTTGTTTTCGCGTTTTTGACACTCCGTCTTTGGTCTTTTGGGTGTCAAGAGTTGGTCAAAACTTTAGTTTCAATGTATACTTAGGGTAAACCCCCCCCTTCTGAACACACTGGTAACCTCAGTTTTCCCAAATTCCCTGCCAAAAGTGCCCTGGAGACATCCTACGCGTAGGATGTCTACTGTCTTAAAATGCAATTTTTTTCTGGCAGTAGTATTCCCTATGCTCTCTAGAGCTCTCAGCAATAATCACAGAAACTTTTGGACTTCAAATCAGCTTCGAAACACAATTTACCGTCTTTCCTACTTAGCGTTTTCCACTTTTCTGATGAGCCTAACAGCAAATAAGACATGCATAAAGTTCTCTAGATCAGCAATCAAGATATCCTACTTACCCTACTCCTACTCATCAATGTGAGATGGTGATTTTGATGTCTTGGTTGCTTCCTAGCCTCACACGGACTCTCAAGTCAACCTACCACCACATCTACCACTCCAACTCCTACTCTCTACACCACAACCAACTACTACCTAATACTACCTAAGACGAAGGATCTAGGCCAGACACACGCTCCCTAGAGTCCCTCTAAGACCAAAAGAGTCCACCACTCTCCGATCCTATCTAAAAGAATGAATATACTCTAGCAAGCAAGAGGGACCTCTATCCTCAAGGACTAGTCTCGGTCACCTACTTAGGGCCCTCGTCCCCGACAGCGGTGCCAATGTTGGACGGATACGCCATGACGGACGTCAGCATAGCGAGAACTCACCTAACATATAATGTCAACTGAGGACGAAGCTCGACCCACAAGCGCGTGGAAGCAAGCAAAGGGTGTCAACCTCTACTCGACCGACTAATGACTACTTCCTACAGAGATATCAAATCTACATGCCATCGGTTCTGTGAATGTGAGAGTCTCCTATGATGCTACCGCAAGCCAAAAGCCCATTAGATGTTCTCGAAACGTTACAAAACTTGAGGGATATCCTATCAACACCAATAGGCCACTCTCCCTAAGGTCCGTGACCGAAAAAACCTACTCAATACCCTCCGTGCAGAAAACGCGTAGGATGTCTGGCCGGTTTTTGCAGGTCAACCTTTTTGAAAACTAAAGCGCCTAATGTGTAGCTCTACTCGCTCTGATCGCGTGGATATGCTGAAATGAAAAAACGGACAACAGTTACTCACCAAAACTCCAAAAGTAGCTCGCGGGTGAATCTACCAAAACATAGACGAATGCGCGTGATGTAAGCATCAACACGTAGCTCTCCTCGTGGGCAACAGACTGCTGCTCTCCATTTGCGATTCCGACCACCGTAGCTCCTGTAGCACACACACACACACTCACTCTCTCGCAGTCTCCCAACGACACAGAAGATCAGATTTATTAGAAGTCTCCTTACAAAGCTTTAGGTTTTGGCTTATATACTAAGCCTTAGAAAACCTAATGTCCGACCAAAATGACCTTATTTGTCCCTAGGCTTCTATAGAGCTTAATTACAACACCGTGAGTTGGCTTTGCTCATCCAACAAGCATCTGTGGCCTCAAAACAATTGCTAACTTAAAATATGAAGTTCCCGTAAACATTACAAAAGTGGCCGTAATGGCTCAAAATGATAATAACGGGATATTTGATGATGTCCATGAGCTTGTATCTTCACATTACAGCATCCATCTTCGTCTTCATCACTTCATCAACATCTTTATTTGGAATCTTTAAAGAATCTTTGAGGGATCTTTATGAAATCTTTGTGGAAGTGTTGTTGAAAGGTTGACCTTTCAACATTCCATCTCGATTTTTTTTGTATAGCCTACCAGCTAGTAATTGATACACAGCCGATTGCTCAATTAATCCGACTGTAATAGGAAGTGGTATTTGTGAATCTACTTGAGCTATGGTCATCAATAATACTATATTTTCCGACCATCGAGGTATCATTTCCACAGAGACCAGATAGGCATCTGGTAGATCATCGTCTACTCCCTTAGGTGGTTCCCCTGAAACAATCCTTGACAAATGATCTGCTCTTTGATGTGTAGTGCCCTTTTTTACAACCACAATGAAATCAAATTCCAGAAGATGATGAACCATCTCACTATTCTTCTTGTGCTGCATGGCTTGTTGACCAAGTACAATAAAGCTTGGTGGTCCACAAAGAACACAAATTTTCTTGCTAATACATAGTGTCTATAACTTTTTACGGCATAGATCATTCCTAATCCTTCTCTTTAGGTGATGGTATAGTTCTTTTCTGCCATGTTCAACTGTCGTTTAGCATAAGAAATAGAAAAATTAAATTTCTCATCTCCTGGTTGAGCTAGTATACACCCAATGATAAAATTGAAAGCATCTACATACATGTGGAATATCTTATTCCAATCTGGTGCTTTCAATATTGGAGCTGAGGTAAGAGATTGCTTAAGCTTCATGAAGGATTCTTCACACGCATCAGTCCACTCAAAGTGTGTAATCAAGCTATACATGGGTTTTGTAATTATAGCGTACATGTAAATGAATCGTGTGTAATATCCACAATGTCCCATGAAGGCTTGAACCCCCTTGACTATTTTTGGTCTAGGCAAATCAGCAATAACATGAATTTTGTCCATGTAAGTAGCTATGCCATTTTTTAACACTATATGTCCAAGAATTTTCCTTGTCTACCCATGAATGTGCACTTTTTAGGATTTAAGCAAATCCTATAAAGTCTACATTTTTCAAATACCTTTTTGAGGTGTTCAAAATGACCATCCCAGATTGATGAATGTACGCATAGATCATCCATATATACTTCCAAGAATTTCCTAAGATATTCTTTAAAACCATGGCTCATCAATCTTTGAAAGGTGGCAGCAGCATTAGTTAACCCAAAAGGCATAACCCGATAGGCAAAAATACCCCATTCTGTTGCAAAAGCAGGTTTATGCTGATCTTTTGGGTCAACCAAAAGTTGATTGTATCCCAAAAATCCATCTAAGAAGCTGTAAGCTTCTTTTCCTGCAACTCGTTCTAAAACATGCTCAGTGATTGGAAGGGGAAAGTTGTCTTTAATGGTAGCTGCATACACTTTTTTGAGATTGACACACACTCGTAATTTTCCATTTTTCTTGGGTACTACCACAATTGGAGACACCCAATCTGTGTGTTCAATTGCATAAATGAATTCGGCTTCCCTTAGTTTTTCAATCTCTTCTTTAATCTTTCTGGAAAATGTTTCATTATATGTATATGACCTTTGTCTACTTGGTTTCGCATCATCTCTCATGGGTATGGTATGTTGATAAATTTCTGGATCAACACCCTTGAGATCCTTGTAAGACCAAACAAAGATATCTTGGTACTCTTTCAACAAGCTTAGCAAAATCTCTTCTTCTTTTTTTGTTAGGTCATTTGCAATGTAGGTAGGCTCTTCTCCTGGTTCAGCCAAATCTATCTTTTTTGCTTTTTTCGGTCCTTCGTAGGACGCCTAACAAGTTGTTCAACTATGATTTTTTTTATCTTGGAGAGTATACTTTTTGTAATGGGATGGAACACTCATTACATCTTTACCCTCTTCTTCAGTGGGGTTTCCATTTCAGTTGTATATATCTCCTTTAGAGCTTTTTTCAACTCTTGATACTTCTTTTTTTGCTCAACTCTTGTCTTGTTCTTTTGGCTTTGCTTGAGTATCCTTCCTCATTTTTCTCGAGGTTTTTGACATATTTGGATTTTCGTTTGAAGGATATTTTCCAGTGATTTTTTCCTTGACACAATCATGTGCATCTATCTGCATCAAGAATTGTGTTCTAGTGGAGATTGATGGCATAGGTCTAGCTTTCACGTTTCTAGTGTCTCTTTTTCATCTATACCATTTTTTTCTTCTTGATTTCTGGTTAGGAAAGTCAAAAAACTTTTCCTCCCCTCCTTTCATGAGTAGCTAGCTCTCACATGTTATTTCTCCGACCCCGAATCATTTGAGGTAGCTGAATGTTCTTTTGACTCATCTGTTGCATCGTAGTAGAGGTTTGAAAAGACTTGTTGAGCTTTCATCAAGTCCTTGGTTTCCTCATTTTCATCTTCAATGTGGAGGGTTGAAATCATTTGGATGGGAATTATGTCATAGCCGTCCTCATTGCAAAATTGAGTAGGCATAGACGTATTCACATATACATCCATTGTCGCTAAAATTTGAGTCCACTCAAATGGCTCAAACAAATGCTCTGGAAAGGGTTCAGGTACATAGGCTTCATCTGTGTAATCCCTTTCTAAGATAAATTCTTCTCTTTTTAATCTCCTGTTTTCTCAGACTCCACATATCCAAATAGGAGTGTCTTTGTTCAACCAAGATGGAAGCTTAGTTTTAGCTGAAGAGACTGAATCAAACTCTTGTATGGGCATTTTCATGACATCTCTATAAGTGTGATTTTTTAGATTAACCCTTGTTATTGATCCCACTTGCTTCAAGTACAAATAATTTTTTCCCCAATCTTGGATGAGTTGTACCTATTGCATGAAAGGTTTTCCCAATATGATTTCGCAATTGAGTTTTTTTCTAAAGTCTACTATGGTAAAAGTGTGTTGATATTCAATCCCACAGGAATTAGCTATCACTTTTTCAAGAAGTCCTAAGGGTCTTTCAATGTGTCCATCAGCTAATTGCAATTTCATTCAAGTTTGTCTAATGGCTGGCTGTCCCCAGGATTCCCATACTGCTTTTGTGGCTATGGCTATGCCTGCCCCACTATCCAGTATTGCCATGGTTTCTATGTCATTATATTTCACTAGAAGGGTGGTGTTTCCTTCTTCCCCTTCGTAGTATTCTCCGACTTTGTTCATTGGAAGTGATCGAATTTCTTTGTTGTCCATTTCGTGTTTCAATTTTCCCAAATGTTTTGTGATTAGCCCCGTTATCCCCACCTTCTCTAGAGTTTTCTATAGATCATTCCATAAATATGGTATGAGTTTTAACAGTTCTCCTAAAGTAAGAATGCATTGGATGGGTATAGCCATGATTGAATAAATGTTATCTACTTCTAGGGTCTGTTCCGCTCTTTTTACTTGAGTGGTCTTACACACTATGGATTCATCTTCCTTATCTCCCAAGTAAGAGGGTAATGTTTTCAAGGTCAATGGTTTAGACATTCCTGAAGCTTCAGACCTGCAATCCCCATATAAGGATTGTACATCCATGTCCATATCAGGAGGTAGATTGTCTAACCAAACTTCCTCTATAGGAGCTGACTTCAGAGTTATGCTCCCGTCATTGATCTCTCTAACTTTTTTCCATAAGTGTCCTGGCTAGTCTTCCTCTACGAATGGAATTCCGTCTAAGGCATCTTCGCTATTCGGCACTATAAGTTTTGGCTCTTTTGGTTCAAGGTGGGGTCTACCACCACTTTGGATTTTTCTTGATTGTCTCTTACCACAAGTTCTTCAGGTTTTGCTATAATTTCGAGCTTGGGTTTTTATTTTTCCAACAACTCTTGCATGATATTTGATAAGCTTCTAGATTAACTACTTCCATGTCTGGAGAAGGATAGTTTTTTCATTTGTTTTTCATGTTTTGGCCTGCTTTAAGTCCTACTTGGTAGGCCTCCAAGGCTGCATTAATAGGCTCAAAAAAATTTGTCAACCAAAATTGATCCTCCAGATTTCACAGTGGTTTCCTTGATTTTGCTTCCAATTTCTTTCACCTTTTTCTGGAATAGCTTCTTTGCTTTCTCCTCGATTTCAGCCCGTTGTTTTTTCTTTCTCGTCTCATACCTCTTGCTTCTGCTTTCTTTTGAGAGGCAATTTTTGTATTTTTTGAATCATCAGAGATGTTATGTTTCTTTTTCTTAGCCTGGGCTTTGGTGATTACCTTGATTGGAACAATCGGTTCACTCTCAGATGAGCTACTAGATATCACTTGGACTACGTTCACTACTGTTTTACCCTTGTTTAAAGGATTCTTAGGACAATCTTTCAAGAAATTTCCTCCCATTTTGCAACATTGTATGCAATAAGCTTCAATTGGCTTGAGGTTTTTGTCAGGCTCTGGGCATTCATTTTTCCAATGACCATATGCACCACAATTATGACAGTTTTCCATTCTTGGCTTAATCATGGGTCTTACCATAGGAGGTCTAACACCTTGATAAGCCACATAATACATTGGTGCAAGCTCTGGTGAGCATAAGTCATAGGTTCTTCCATTGGTGGTGGATGTGAACTATACCAATCTCCTTCTACCATTACTGTAGCTGGACTAGGCTCAACATAGAGACTAACAGGCACTAGTGCTTGTTCATCTATGACTCCCTCTCGATGCATGTACTTTACATGCACTACATTATGTCTTGGATACGGAGGTTATTGACCCAACACGGGTTGAAGTCTTTCCATACCCATCAGTGGTCTTTGAGTTGGGGCCATGTTAGGCTGATATCTGTACATGGGTTGTCCTTGTGGACTCATAGGTACGTATTGAACATTCCCATCATACTTTGGTCGGAAGTAGCACTCATTGGTCTCATGGTTGGTCCATTTATCCTCAATTGCACACCATTTCTACGGTCTAATTGGTTGTCTCTGTTGAGGCATCCCTTGTCTTGGTCCTCTCATAGGTGCTTTTTGCATGTTATTTATCATATCATTCATCCTTTGAGCATGTATTCTATGGCTGAAAGTGGTGTTGCAGCTGCTCCCACTTGTGCTAGTTTGGTGGATGTTGTTTTCTCACTTTGGCTATCCTTAGGGACATCTTCTCGTTGAAAATATCACAATTGTCTCCTAACTCAATAGCATCTGAGACACACTCTTCTAGGATTGTATGCTTCTTCCTATAAAATATAGCATGAAGTTCTTTGTTTAGCAGTCCCTCCAGAAACAATGATACTAGTTGTTCTTCTGTAGGTATCTCTATCTCTGGGCATCTGGCAATGTATTGTTTCATTCGAGTTGCACAATCCCTAACAGACTCACCTTGTTTCTGTTTAAAGCTGTAGATTTGAGCCATCGTATTGTGTTTGATTCCCGTTTTGGAACAAGCAGCTACAAATCCTTGAGCTAATGTATTCAAGTCCACGATTACGAAAATCGAATATGCGTTTTGCTCTTAGCACTTGCTTAAAGCTTGCTAAGTGGTCGTATGGTCCCCTTGATCCATTGTATTTTCAGACCCATTTTTGAAAATTAGCTGGTCTGACACGTCTATTTGGTTCAACTCCCTGTCTCCTGGCAGTTGGTCCTGTTATGAGTCCTTCAAACCAGTCTGTTGGAAATAGTAACTCATGTATCCCCGAACTGGCTTTAGTGTCACCCTATTTGCTTTGTGATGAGGTGGTTTCTGGTTTCTTAACATTACTCTCAAAAAATCTCTCTCGGTGTTCATCTCTTGGAATAGTTTTTGGTCCTAATCCCAATATCCAATCCCTTATGGAATACCCTTGATATTTGGTTTGTTCTACCTCCTCAGGAGTCATCATAACAAAGTTGTTGTTATAATCCCTAAACAGGTAGGGTGGTAGATCTACTGATCCATTATCTTTGATCTTGAAGATATAGATGATCTTCATGGGCGTTAGTTGTCCTGATTTGGCATGCAAAGTCCACAGAAGATCTTTTACATTTCTATCCTCCCAACAATAGACTCTGATCCTAGGATTATCCGTACCAAGCCATTTTAAAGGCTTCAAATCAACTTGATTGTATCCCTCTAATTCTAAAGTTGGTGGTCTTTCTTTTGCTGCCATACCTGGAATTATGGTGTTTACTTCTAACTCCCATTTGTCTATCACGTCAGGGTTTTTGACTTGTAAATACTGAGTTTTATTTCTATCTATGTATATTTTTCCTTATTTGTTTGCCCTGATTTCCTTTTCAAACTCAATACCATGGTTATCAATGCGAACAGGATACTCTTCATTAGGATCCAGGTAAACCTGAGCTCCATGGTGATTAGTCTTATAAAAAGAGAGTATATGCTTGTAGCGCATTGTTGTTCCGGTTTTTGAGTGAGTTGAGTAGGAAGACATTTCAGATGTTGAATCTGAGAAAGTGTCTGAGACTTCTTCAAGAATAGTGTGCAAGGAATTGCCTTGATTCACGCTTTCTTTGGTGGATACTCTACTGGAGGTTTCTCCAAGTATACCTTGGTTTCCTAGTACACGACCAGATCTAAGTTCATAAAGACTTGTGAGGCCCTGGATAGAGTACTTAGCTTTGGATTGACTTGTTGTCAATTTCCAGTTGACTGGATTGCAACTTCTGTCAAGCTATCGATCCCTTGTCTGCAACCTGATTCTTGTATCAATTTTGATCAAGTTAACTATCCTTTCACAAAGACTGTATAGTTTTTGCTAGCTATTGTGTTTGGTCTATGTGTATCACTTGAATTTGAGCTAATTTAGTCAACAATTGAGACTTTTAAATTCAACTTTGAGAAAAATCAAAAGATTAAACTCTGCAACCTGGAAATTGAGTAAACACGTACCAATTTGGATTTTGTTGAACCCAAAATTTCCCAGTGGCCTTGTATTATATTGGTCTAACACTATACAAGTTCAAAAGTCAAAATTGGTGTCTCTGTGTTGCAGTAGTAGATTGTGATTATTTATTTTTGTCAGTTTTTTACCTTTTTGGCTTGGTTTGCCAAGTATACAACCTATTTAGGTTGTATACTTGGTCTTGTATTATATTGGTCTAACATTGTACAAGTTCAAAAGTCAAAATTGGTGTCTCTGTGTTGCAGTAGTAGATTGCGATTATTTATTTTTGTCAGTTTTTTACCTTTTTGGCTTGGTTTGCCAAGTATACAACCTATTCAGGTCCCTGGACAAGTTTCACAAAGTTTGGACAAAATTTGTTCAAGTTTATCAATTGTTTCGTGTCCGCAGACTCTGATTTTAAGAATCTGGCTTAAGTCTCACTTTTGTGATCCAAATTTCACCAAAATTGAATTGTGTGGTCTATTTGATATGCTTGACCTTGTGGTATATTCAAATGTGCAAGAATATCAATTTTTGAAGCAGATGTAAATAATCGTGATTATTTACTCCAGCTAATTTTTTGCAAGTTTTTGCCCCAATCTTGACACAGATCTGTTAAGCACTTCAACTTAAGGTCTCTAGCTAAGTTTCATCAAGTTTGGACTATTTTTGGTCAAATGGTCATCAGTTTTCTGTTTGCAAACTGACTTTGCAAATTTGGTCACAATTTTCAATCCAATGATCCAAATCTTACCAAATTTTGTTTGTGGACTTATGACAACATGGTAAAACTAGTGGTATGCTAACTTAGTTAAAAAAGTTGAAAAATTGGGCTAAGTGAGCATGTACACATGTCTATGACATCAATATAAGCCTATGAATGAAATTTCATCAAGTTTGGAAATTGTTTTTCCCAATTTACAATGAAAGTCTCAGAAGTCAGTACAAAATTTAGTTTTTACCCAGTTTACTGATCCAAATTCAATGTGCCTTTACAAAATTTGTTTGTACACATGCAATGAGTCACTGGTATCAACCTTGGTCAATTTTGAGCTAAAAGTAAATAATCATGATTATTTACTTTATGCCCAAAATGAACATTTTTTTGCACTTTTTCAATGGACAGTCTTTTCAGGAGCTATTTTAAGCCTATGAATCAAGTCAAAACTTAATTTAGCCTAAAATGTCAAGAAAAAGTAAATAATATGAGTTTTTGCAAACTCTTAAAATTTTTACCTCAATGTGTCCTTGAGCTTACCCACTGGTTCATATAACTTTTAAGCATACTCTCCAGTCGGATTGAGTGGTTTGAAGTCTTTTCGTGCTATTTCCAGCCGTAGACCTGAAATTTTGCAACTTCAAATAACAACTAACAATGATTCTTTGGGAGAGAGCAATGTTTTGAAATCCACCTCGGATCCTACTTACCCTACTCCTAGGTTCTCATGCAATGGGATTGTGGAAAGTGTCCACAAACACTCGTTTTAATATTTTTATGGTTTCTTGAGCATTGATCTTAAGACTTGTCTCGTCTATCAATCATTTTCAAAATCCTAATCTAATTCTACAATCCTACAGTCCTACAATCTTACAATCCTACAATCCTAAAGGCAATCAGCAAGTACAACTTACCTCCAAGCTACCTCTACACAGCAAAAGACGACAATCTTAAGCTATGCGATTTCTAAAAGAAAGTTTCTACCCTAGGAGATCCTAAAGGAAGTTAAAGGATAACTTCACAAGAAGCTCGTGTTTTTCCGTAGTTTAGGTCTCTTCGATCCCCGGAAGCAGCGGTGCCAAATGTGGGACGGGTGTCTAACCTCACTCCTATCTTATTGTAGATTTAGCGAGAACTACGATTAATGTCAATCCATGGGATGAAGTTGACTCGACTAGTGCATAGAGGCTACAAGAGGTTGTCAATCTTTTGAAAAACAACAAACAACTCGCATCTAACTCAAGCTACACTCAAGTGACTGAAATCACCAAAATCCAATCGCTCATCGGCAAACAAATCACATCTGTTACATCATCAAATGACATCCAAACGTGATGAATCTTCTAGGACATGTTTATAAGATCTAAGCACACATGCTTATAGTCTCAAATCCCACTTTAGGTCAAGTGCCAAAATCAAGATTATTAACAGCAGTGGATTTTTGACCTAGTCGTTTTCGACCCAGAATGCACCTAAATGCTTAGCAATGATGTCCCAATATCCCGCCTATGCTTAGGTTTTGATTTTGAAGTGTAAATTCCAACTTATGATGAAATTAGGCCATGCTTCGGCGATGCAAAAAGCTACGAAATACTGTGAACCTACAATTGCAATGCAACAAACGCGACTGCAGTGTGACAACCGGGGAGGGAGTAGGAAGCGCGAGAAGGAGAGAAGTGAGCGCCATTAGCTCACGCTGTGTATTTCATTATCCAAAACTTTAAATTAACTTACAAAAATTGGCTTTTATACCTTAGCCAAGGTTTTTGGTGGTCAAAAATAATAATCTAGGAGCTCTAATTAAAGATGGGTAATGACAGGTTGATACAATCTGGAAACTTGTAGCCTCGGCTTATCAATTACAAGGTTTATCCGTAAAATAGGAGTTACAGTATTCCCGATTTATCAAAGTAATAAGTGTTTTTACAATGAGAGCTCCAAAAAATGGTATCCAAGTTAGCTTGCTGCTAACATACCAGCTCCTGTTAACTTTTTGATTGGCATCTTTTCCCACCGTCTACACCATGTCTATTACCGTGCATATTGTTGTTGGATCATTACCATGTCCTTTGCTGCATCTATTACCACTCATGCAATTTATTTTCTCTTTTTATTTTCCTTTGTTATTTTATAATAATAACAACAGTTCGTAACTTTTTCTCTTATAGCGTACACTCAAGCTTGAATTTAACTAATAGATAAACCTAAATTTATTGCTTGAACTTACCGCCTCAAGAGCCAGATCCACAGGAGGTGGAAACCACCTTGGTGGGGAACCCACTTTCTATGGCATGAACCAACCAAAGGAAGAAGACGGGGGTTTCTCCCTAGTAGGTGGTCTCTCATCCAATATCTACAAGAGATTAGTTTATAAGTATTGACTTAATCTCTCTCTAATATCCTTATACCTAGTCTCTATCCTCTCTACATCTCTCTATGTTATCTATCTAGCATAGACTCTACATTGGACCCAATCTTTATCCTCTATATAGAGAGGATGTACAAAGAGATGTGCCTCTCTCTCTCTCTATTTATCTAAACCTAATCTAGACCACTCTCTATCCTCTACACCTAATCTCTACCTAATCTACACATTTATCTATCTATCTAAAGCAGATAGAGAGGTAGATCTCTATCCTCTACACCTTCTCTATACCTAATTTGAGGCTAAAGAGGACATAGAGAGAGGTAAATAGAGAGTGCATAGAGAGAGAAGATAAATAGAGGTAGATAGAGAGGGCACACATAGAGAAAGAGAGAGAGAGAGAGAGAGAGGGAGAGAGAGAGAGGTAGGTCAAATTTTATCCATCTATCTACCTCTCTCTATACACCTAATCTCTACCTAATCTACATGCCTCTATCTCTCTACATGTGATAGATAGAGAGAGCGTAGAAAGGGAGGTAGATCTAGGTAGATAGAAGACGTACAGAGGAGGGAGAGGTAATCTCTATCCTCTACACCTAGTCCAAAGCTAAAGAGGGTATATATATATATATAATTTATTTAGAGAGAGAGAGAGGTAGGTAGATGTAGATGGAGAAGATGCTCCTAATCTAATACTAGAGAGGGTGTAAAGAGAGAGGTAGATGGAGAAGACATAGAGATAGAGGTAGATGATTTAATCTATTAACCTCTCTCTCTACACCTAATCTATACACCTCTATCTCTACCTAAGGTAGATAGACAAGGCATAGAGAGGGCATAAAGACACAGGGTAAATAGAAGTAGATTAGGTGTAGATTAGGCATATTGAGAGAGGTAGATAGATTTTTATTCATCTATCTACCTCTCTCTCTCTCTACACCTAATCTACACGCCTCTACTTCTCTACCTAATCAAGGTAGATAGAGAGGGCATAGAGAGAGAGGTAGAATAAGTGTAGATTAGGTGTATACACACTCACTCTCTCATAAACCTATATACACATACACACACACACACATATACGTATACGTATATACATGTAAAGCTATATACTATTAGACCTAAGTAGGGACTAGTAGTGCGAATACTCCGGTGGAATCTATTTAAATATCATCAAGATCTCAATTGTGGTAAAACCAAGGTACGTCACGGTAATCCATACATGGGTGGATATCTACCACAGTGCTACAATTAAAAAGGGATATCCATGCATTCAACTATCGGGTGCTATGCTTCCTTACTTAGTGCCTATATACATACACTCACATAGACATACATATATACATACACTCACATAGAAATACATATATACATGCATACATATCTACACACTCATATATGGATTCATATACAAGGTTACATACATACACTTATGATTAGATACATAGACCCCGACCATACTATTAGACCTAAGTAGGGGCTAGTAGTGCCAATAGTATAGTGGCACCTCTTTAGATATCATCACAATCTCAATTGTGGTAAAACCAAGGGTACGACATGGTAATCCATACATGAATGAATATCTATCACAATGCCACAATAATTAAAAAGGGACTATACCCAAGAGGAAGCAACTATCAGGTGCTATGTTCACTTACTTAGTGCCTACATACATGCATATATACACACACTTACATAGATATGTATATACATGCATACATATCTACACACTCACATATGGATTACCTTCACATAAGTATATGGATTACTTTCACATAAGTATATACAAATAAAAGTATTATCAATACTCCCACCAGTCAATGCAAAACTTGTTGGCAAGCTCACACCTCCCACAATGGATTCCTTTGGCAAGATTCATATGGTATCCCATGTTGTGGAGCATCTCAGCGGTCTATCGGCGCAGAACAATCGCCTCATTTCTTCAAGTGGATCTCCCTCGCTTGCTCATGGAACACCCTCTACAGTTGGCATGGAGGCGAGTGTGGATCCTACTTTAACTTCAAAGCCTGCAAAGTTTCATGGCTATCTATTACCATCTCATTGGTGTGGCACTCCACCATCACCATTTTTTTGCTATAGGACTCACAAGGGGCTTGATGGCAAAAAATTTGAGCTTGAGCTGCTCTTGACCATCAAGAAGGTGCAAAGTTTCATGGCCATCCATTACTATCTTGTCGGTGTGGCAATGCACATCACCAATTTTTTTCCATAGGGTTTGCTAGGGACTCAATGGCAAATATTGGCTTTTGCACCACCCTTGGCTGTGGAGACAATTAGCGATGGCCATGAAACTTTGCAAAAGCAGGGACTAGGGTTCATTACCCACCCCTAAAAAGATTCATGGCCAACTGTTACTATCTCGTTGAAGTGGCACTGCACAATCGCCAATGTTTTGCCATAGGGCTTGCTAGGAACCCAATGACACAAAATTGGCATTTGAGCTATCCTTGACGATTGAAATAGCCAGCAATGGCGAAGAAACTTTGCAAGGGTAGGGAGTATACACCATCGCCAACTTTTAGCCACAGGGATCGCTCAAGTCCCCATTGGCAAAAAACTTAGTGTTTGCGTGGCCCCTGACCATCGAGATGATGAGCGATGGCCATGCAACTTTGCAGGGGTGAAAAATAGGGTGCACCATCCATTATCGCATTTTGGGTGTGGCACACCATTGCCAAATTTTGCCCATAGGGATGTCCAATAGCAAAAAAATGACGTTTGTGTCGCCTCTGACCATCAAGACAACTAGTGATGGCCATGAAACTTTGCAGGGGTGGGGAGTAGGGTGCATTATCTTCCCTTGAAAAGTTTCATGACCATCCATTATTGTATCTTCAGTATGACATTGCACCATCATCAAATTTTTTCCATAGGGCTCGTTGAGGACCCAATGGCAAAAAATTAGCGTTTGCACTATCCCTGATTATAAGGAAGATCAGTGATGGCCATGAAACTTTGCAAGGATAGGGAGTAGGATGCATTATCCACCCCTACAAATTTTCATGGTCATCTGCCATCTCGTCGGTGTGACACTGCATCATTGCCAATTTTCTACCATTGGGCTTGTTAGGCCGATGGCAAAAAATGGACGTTTGCGCCACCCTTGACCATTGAGATGGTAAGCAATGGCCATGAAACTTTGTAGAGGGGGGGGGGGAGGGGGGGGGGGGGGGGGGGGGGGGGGGGGGGGGGGGGGGGTATAGGATTCATTACCTACCCTTGGTTTCATGGCCATCCGTTACCGTCTTGTTAGTGTGGTACAATACCATCGTCAATTTTTTACCATAAGACTAGTTGAGGACCCAATGGCAATAAATTAGGGTTTATGCCACCCCTGATTTTTGAGACGCTCACTAGAAATGGCCATGAAACTTTGTAGTATGGGGAGTAGTAGGGTGCATTACTCACCCATCCAAAGTTTCATGTCCATTTTTTATCATTTTGTTTTGGTGTGGCACTTGCAGCATTGCCAATTTTTTCCCATAGGGCTCACTAGGGGCCCAATGGCAAAACTTTGATGTTTGTGCTACTCCTGACCATCGAGACGATTAGCGATGCTAGAAACTTTGTAGGGACATGGAGTAGGATGCATTATTTGTCCCTACAAATTTTCATGGCTCTCCATTATTACCGTCTCACTAGTATGGCATTACACCATCGCCAATTTTTTGCCATAGGGCTTGCTGAGGACCCAATGGAAAAAAAATTACTGTTTACGGTACCGTTGATCATCGAGATGGTCAACGATGGCCATGAAACTTTGCAAGGATAGGGAGTAGGGTGCATTAGGAACCCCTACAAAATTTTATGTCCATATATTGCCGTCTCATTGGTGTGGCAATGCACAATCACCAATTTTTTGTGAAACGACTTACTGAGGACACAGTGGAAAAAATTTGGTAGTTGTGCCACCCGTGATGGCTCACAGTTAGCGATGGTCATGAAAATTAGTATAGAGAGGAGTATGGTATTATATGTCCATGTAAGGTTTCATATCCATCTGTTACCATCTCGTTGGTGTGGCAATGCATAATCATCAAATTTTTGCCATAGGGCTCGCTGAGGACCCAATGGCAACAAATTGGTACTTATGCCGTTCTTGACCATTGAGACGGTCAATGGTGGCCATGAAAATTTGTAGAGATAAGGATTAGGGTGCATTATCCACCCCTGCAAAGTTTCATACCCGTCCATTACTATCTCATTGATGTAGTGCTACGCCATCGCAATTTTTTTGCCATGGGACTTGCTATGGACCCAATGACAAAAAATTGATGTTTGCACCACCCTTGACTATCAAGACGGTTAGCAATGGCCATGAAATCTGTAGGGGTAGAGAGTAGCATGCATTACCTTCCCTTGCAAACTTTTATGGACATTCATTACAATCTCCTTAGTGTGGTGCTACACCATTGCCAATTTTTTGCCATAGGACTCGCAAGGGACCCAATAGCAGAAAATTGGTGTTTGATCCACCCCTGACTATCAAGACAATCTAACATGGCCATGAAACTTTAAAGTGACAGCAGTAGGGTGAATTACATTGCTCTACAAACTTTCATGCCCATCCATTACCATCTAGTGCCACTATATTATTGCCAATTTTTTCCCATTGGGAACGTTAAGGACCCTGTCCCCAATGACAAAATATTGGCGTTTATGCTGCCCTTGACTGTCAAAACAAATAGTGATGGCCATGAAACTTTGTAGGGGTAAGGAGTAGGATACATTATCTATCCCTACAAAGTTTCATGGGCATCATTATCGTCTTGTCAGTGTGGCATTGCACCATCGCCAAGTTTTTGCTATAGGGCTCGCTAGAGGCCCAATGGAAAAAAAATGGTATTTGTGCCGCTCCTCTTGACCATCTAGACAGTTAGCAATGGTCATGAAACTTTTCGAGGGTGGGAAATAGGATGCATTACAGGACCCTGCAAAGTTTCTTGGCCATCTATTATCATATCATTAGTGTCATCACCAATTTTTCGCCATAAAGTTGTTAGGGACCCAATGGAAAAAAATTGGCATTTGCACCGTTGTTGCTCATTGTTGAGATAGTCATGAATGGCCATGAAACTTTGCAAGAGTGGGGATTAGAATGCATTACCAACTCCTGTAAAGTTTCACGACCATCCGTTACCAACACATCAGTGTGGTGATGCACAATCACCAATTTTTTGTGATAGGGTTTCCTAGGGGTCCAATGGCATAAACTTGGCATTTGCACCGTTCTTGATCGTCAAGATGGTCAGTGATTTTAATGGAATTGATATTTTATTATTTATTGTAGCTGAATGGTGGAAAAACAATAAGTAGCTAATGGACTATGTGAAAGGATATGGCATTTTATGTATATTTTATTATTCAAGTGATCTTTATGAGATTTGGCCATTTATGACCGGCTGGCCAGTTTGTACTTATTTTTTAGCATTTGGGTTTCAAAATTGGAGGCCCCTCCTTTTACATCTAGTCCACTTCAGTACTTGAGTGGAGCACATCACTCATTGCATGTCCCACAAGGGTGAGTTCTCACTAGAGCTATTTCCAAGCAGCCATAGTGGCTTATTGAATAAAAAGTTTAAAATACTGTGCAAAGGTAAAATGGCAAGAGGGTTATTATTTGCCATCGCCTCCTTTTCAACTCCTAGAATTCCAATCTACAAATCATCTTCAACTCACTATTAATAAAATCAAATAGACATCACATAATTAACCATTACACTAGATATCCCAATTGCAGCTAACCACATACAATAGGAGGGTCCCCAATCTCATAACAAACTAATAACTGCCGGAAGAAAGAAGCATGAGCTTATCAATACTTTTACTTTGCAAGGAACACCGAAAGATTAAAACAAGGAAGAGAGTAGAGTCTCAAGCCCATTGGAAAAATAGGTACAAAAGCTTTTCCTCCTTCTAATTGTTCACATAAGGTGGCGGAAATACGTGAATGCAAATCTCACAAACAAGATTTTTGTTAAGAAGCGATGATGCAATGGTGAAATGGATGGCATAATTATCGACTGATATTGTAAAGGAAAGTGATAGTTGAAGATTCTTAGAAGGAGGGGGGAGTCTCGCCCAATTTTTGGTGGCTCTGGAAGCATCCTCTTTCTTCATGCCCCAATGGAGGGCATCCACCAAGAAAGCACACATCTTTCCCAATCTTTATTGCCACCCATCTAAACCCTGTCTCTTTGTGGCACGATGCTCAAGTTCCTTGGTAGGATGCTCAAAACAGTGAGGAAAAAAGGGTTTATTTATTTCAACTTCCAAATTTAGAGGTCCATGTGAATTGCATTATTTCAAGTTGGCAGTTTTGCCAACAAGTTTGCAACCCTGAAGCCATGTGAACTGGCTCTAAAATTGACTAGGGTAAAAAATCATCAAATTTTGATATGTCTAAGGCTATTTAAATAAATAAATGTTTATTGAATTTAATAATGGAGCCATATATGCTCATTGAAAAACTCTAACAAGTTGGTAGGGAGAGGTGGATCATGGATAGGTGTAGGGGGGAGGCTTCTTGAGATTGGGAGGAGCAATTGGAGCTTTTAGCGGAGTAGGTGTGTGGGCTATTGGGGGGGGGGGGGGGAGAGAGAGAGAGAGAGAGAGAGAGAGAGAGAGAGAGAGAGAGAGAGAGAGAGAGAGAGATTGGGTAGTAGTACATCTAGAATAACAAAGGAGGGTCAGTCATTTCTTGCATCATTCACCCCCTCTCTCAGACTCTCAGTCTCTTCATTCAGTTGTCATGTTTTGGCTATCACTTACAAGTCATGAGTCACAATGTTTCTCTAGAGACTTATCACACCAATCTATGTATGTTACACTCTAAGACTGATTGCGCCTTAATTGATAGATCACAAGCGGCAAAGTACACATGTGGATAGGACTTCCCTACCCACTAAGGTAGAGGCAATGGTAGTCCCTTAGTCTATATTTGATGTGATATTGCCATTTCCATTTTTACTAGTAGCAATAGCACAATCTTTTTGAGTACATCAGTTTTATTTTTGTCTAGCTAGGAAGCGTGCGACAATTGCATGTTGAAGTTGCTTACTTGCTTAGCCTCAAAATTTTCTCATGATGATACCAACAATAATGAGAGATTGATATGTTGAATATCAAGCACGTGGTGGTGTTTTGCAAAAAAACATGGATTGAGTATATCATCAAGATGCATCATCCTTGGCTTCCTAGCCTAGTCGGACATCTACAAAATGCTAGGGGTTGCAAATGCTTGTTGCACTACTCCATGACAAGATAGGGATGAAGATTATTGCGTTTTTTTTTGGAGCATCCTTTATCATAAAAACTTCTCGCTAGTGTGGATTTTGGTTGCAATGAGGAGATTTTAAAAATTATTGCAATATTATCTATAGAGAACATTTTCTACAAGCCTCGGGAGAAATATGCATAGGTTGACCAAAAAAGAGAAGTTTTTCTAGCCACAAGGGAACCATTTTTCCCTTATATTTTCTTAGGAGACATAGAAAACTTAGAGTCTCCTTGGAAACAATGACATTCTTTCCATGTCTCTTGTTGTTGCTCCCCATCATACTGTATGAGATTTTAAAATTAGTGTCAATGTGCAAAGGCTACTATCAATTTTTTTTTAAATAACAATATTTTGAAATTAGCATCAATGTACAAAGGAAACTATCAAAATTTTGAAAGTCAATGTACAAAGGAAACTATCAAATTTTCTACAAATGACAATATTTACAACCTGTATACATATTATGGAGGGGGTCAAGTTGAATATACAACCACCATAGAAAGGGGGGCATATGGGTTCTTTAGAGTTTGTAGATAGGGGGTTGGACTAATGCTATGGGGTCCATAGATAGAGGGATTTTCCCATATGGTTGCAAGCAGGTGACACCCCCCCAAGTATAAGTGAATCCCTCGGGGTATTGCATAGCTTATCCCACAAGGATTTAGCATTAGCTTTACCCACTATGGTGAAATACATAGATTCGGCTAAGTGTAAGCAAATAGTGGACCTTGCTTTTGCATCTAGCATCTTCCACTACATTTTTGTAAAGCCATCTCCCTTTGCATGCTCAAAGATTGGCTCTAATTTACCTTTTTGGATGAGCACACCCTAGATTTGGTGTTTCCACATACAAAAATTTGTGCCATTGAACTTTCTAATATTCTATTTGTCTTTCTCAACAAAAGATGCCATTATTGCAAGAGTTGAACACTATGGAAAGAATTCCAAAAGTTACAATGATAAAACCTGGCGAGATTGTGATCGAACCTCCTTTGTAAACAAGGAAAAAATCTCAGCCAATATAGTGCTCAAATCATCATAAAATGCATCTACATGGACTCCCGAAAAAAATTCGATAGTCTCCTTTGTACGGGGAGTGAAAAATCAACACAAATGATGCATAAAATGCTTAGAATCAACTGAAAAGAGTAAATGTGGTCATAAAATATCAATTGTCACTAATAAACAATTGCCATACATGGCATCAAGCAAAACATCTCATCAGATACATAACCTATGTTGAGGATATCAAAATGGGGAACTCTAACAACGTGTATTACCAAAGGTATCTCAACTTTTGGGATTACCCTAGCTCAATAAAACCCCTCATGCAAGACCCTCCAAAAGGCTAAGGAGACACAAAAAACTAGCCACAGTCTCAAAAAGCATTCTATTAGTCTAAGTCTCAGAAACCTCTAGACTGTCAAAAATGCCAAAAAATGGCTCCACACAATATACAGTGGAAAATATCTGCAACTCAACATATATGAGTAGAAACTGTGCATGCATTGATGCTAAAACTAATGCAAACAATAGAAAAAATATGTGTGGGGATAGGAGCTCTCAAAAGAGCTCAATAGCACAATGTGCTAAAAAAATACTCATCTGTCAATGCATAACAATCCATAGAGAAATTGCTACAAAACAAATGCAAAAATTGCCTGTGAAGATGATATACCTATGTGTCTAAAACCTAGAGAGATGTCTCCACTCGTTTGTGAGACAACTACCTTGCAAGCAAACCACACAATGCCATTGATAACCGCTGAATGCTTCCTATTTTGTGATTATGGCATAACAACTTCCAAGGTGTGGGAGATGCTATGAACATAAGGTTTTGGGGGATTTACAACTGTATGTACAGTGGATTCATTGGGTTCTAATATGCACAAATCCAAGGGGCTTACATCTACATAGGATGAGTTCTAAGCATAGAACAACCCATGGCTAGGAGCCAGAGTCAAAGTAGCGTGCTTCAAAAGTCATGGCTATGAGCTTGCTTCAATCAAGGATTGTAAAGTTAGATTGAATTTTCCTCTCCACCAAGAAATTAAATTCTTCTATTTTGTGACAAAAAAAACCAAACAAGCGACTAGGCTTCCTCTGTAAGCAAAAGGCTTCTATTCCATTAGGGTGACCCTCCAAACTAGCCGGGAATTTCTAGGCTTTTTCCTTTAAAAATACACTAAAGGACGATTTAGTGTGAACACTGCAGCCAATGTTCAACAAAAACTTTTAGCAATTAATGGAAAAAAGAAGAGCATTGGAAGTAAATTGATTTCTAGTGAAAATTATAGGGTTTTTGGCACTTTTTGTTGTGCCATTGGGGGGGGTAGGGGGGGGGGGGGGGGGCTTAGTACTTGGTAGAGTTGGTTCATCTTACGTGGAAATGCTCTTATTTGGAACACACCTTTTAAGAAGGAAGAGTTGCAAGATGGGTGCCCACAATCGTGAACGGATTCGTGGTGATGACAAAAGCATGTTTCTTTCTTTCTTTCTCACACTTCTTTTTTGCACATGGCACTTTATCTCTTGCATTGGTTGCATGCCATCAACCAAGTCTTGTTGGGTATAAAAATTTAGCAAGTGGTCCTAAGTGGACGTGATTGAATTGATGGCGATATTCAAAGGCTTAAATACTAGAATCAAGCTCATTGGTCGTTGGATGTGGAGACTTGGGCAAGTGGCATAACTCTTGCTATGAATACAAGGTATTGTGCTCCGACCAAATAGTTTTGGGTAGCTGGTTTTGTTTCAGGTTGACTTGAGAGAAATCAAGTTTAGTACAATCAGCTAGTGCATGTTGTATCAACAAGTCAAGAATTTCATGGACATTGAACTTTTTAATGCAAATATGAGCCCATTGTACTTATCATAATTTGCAATTCTTGGGAGCTGTGAGGCCAAGCATGTCTAGCACACTGCTTGCTGCCTACCAATATTTTTCTCTAGTTCGATCCAAATTGCTATATGATCCATAGCTAGGTCTCGCTTTTGGTTTATGTGATCTTTAATTTCCACAACACTTCTATCTATTTCAGTGCCCCCCAAGGTGAATCAATAGCTCTTCTTGGCAATTGACAGCATGACCTTTGCAAAACCCCGTAAGGGTGCTTGTTAAAAACCAACCCTCCTCGGCTCACCACCTCGCTTCTCAATTTTTCTATCTGCCACCATGTGGCTAGTCTTAATTCCCTTCTCCATAACTAGCTAGAATCTATTATTTCATTAGATGGGATCTTTATAGATTTCATCCATCCCAACTTTCTTCTGCACATGGACTGCTTTGGGTGCTCTACTCATATTTTGGTGTTCTAATGTGTACATGCTCTCAATTGCTTGCATTTTAGGTGCTCTCAAGGTACTAGCAGTGACAGTAGGTTCACATTGTATTGAAGTTTTGTGTGGAAAGAATTTGAGGAGAATTGAATAATTTATCTGAGCTTCTCTCTCTCTCTCTCTCTCTCTCTCTCTCTCTCTCTCTCTCTCTCTCTCTCTCTCTCTCTCTCTCTCTCTCTCTCTCTCTCTCTCTCTCTCTCTCTCTCTCACACACACACACACACACACACACATACACACTCTTAAGTTATTTTATAGCTAGTATTTACTTCTATTTTTTTATAAAAACATCTCGCGGCCATCTTTTACAAGTAAAGGACTTTTCTTTTACCACAAAAAAAGATGAATTTTTATAAAAACAAAACCAACCACCCCCCCCCCCCCTGCCTTGCGAGCTTGGCCCCTTAGAGCATAAACTGGACTCGTACCTTAAAAAAGGTGCATTAAAAGTTAAAGTAATTACCTTAATACACTGGCGGGTAGCACTGAGCAGCACAGTAACTATACTTAAGTAGATGAAGGCATTCACGCTTGTCGCTTACAGTTTATTCTACACATGGAGCTCTATGCAACACACTTACTTCATGATGCGCTTCACCTCCTCTCTCCCACTTAATCTTACTATGAGCCTACGCGAACGCTGATAGGTTTGTGGTGCTGATCACGCATGTCGCTTACTGTATAGTGCACACAAAGGTACCCTGTGTACTCGCTTACTACGTACTGATGATATTCTTCTCTCAATCCCCCTATGGGCCGAGGTGGCTGTTGCTTAATGCATTACACCTTGGGGAAGGAACCGGCTGCTAGTCTGCATTATTTTCAAAAACCTCCATAAAAGGTGAGGGTTGGCCATGAGACCCTCATTTAGTCTTTTTTGCGTTGTGATAGTGTTGGTATAAAGAGAGATTGAGGGCTTTTTGAAGTTTTCCTATTGCATAACCATGGAGCTTGTGAACAAGGAAGGCGTTTCTTAGGTCTACACTCTGTATAGTTTTACTAGGTGCTCTAACTTTTTATATATATCATCCAAATGGTATGGATTAGCAACCATACTAATAATTTTTTGAAAAGAAACCTTGTTCGTTATGCACTCTGGTTTTTTTCGCAGGTTTGCAGTAAACTAACTTCATTAAGCATTTTTTTAAAATTAAAAAAGAGAGCAGGTTTGATTACCAAGCATATTGAACTATTGGAATAGGTTGCCTTACACTAAGGCTTACATTAGCAGTTTTTTTGCTTACTGTCTCTGTTGGTTTGGGATGACTGGCATTAGTTAGTACATGATTACATCTTGTACATACCTAGCATTATACACATGACTATAGTTTTGGTCTCGGTTTTCCACATACTGATTCATAACGTTTAGAGGTTTTTTGTACTACAAGGATAGGCCGCTAAGGCAATGTACATTTAAAGATATATATTTTGTTCTAAATGTAACATGTGGTTTATAGGGCTGAACCTGATCGGCTTGAGATTGCCTCAAAAAAATGCCTTTTTTGTTTTATAAAAGAGTGAAACTGCTCGTTTGATCTTTATGTCACTTTAAAAGTGGAATATGACGAAGTTACATTCCAGTCCAAGATGGGGACAACATGACAAAAGTATGGATCTCATGACTTTAGGCATTGTTTACTTACACTAGTCGGATCAAGTTTTGGAAAAACGTTTTTGATGAATGTTTTTTGCCTAAAACCAAGCAACTAAAAGCTTTGAAAGAAGTGTTTAAACGATATTATATTTTGATTAATGGTTCTAAAGGTAAATTTACCTTTTACCTGATTAGTTTTAGGATAGGTATCTGGCTTAATAAAAAGCTTTGTAAAAATTGGAAATAAACTTTGAACTAAAGATGGTACTAGGTTACTTATTCAAAAAGAAAGGTAGACTTCATATAAAAAAAAACACATAGACAAAGTAAACTATTAATAACAAAAACTAGGTTATACACATAATTCATTGGGCTTATGGTTTCTTTACAAGTTCTATTGAAAGTTGGACAAAAATGAAGAGTATTTACACTTTGGACTTTTGCTTAAAGATAAAAAGTTGTAAGATGGACATGGATAACAACTGATATAGTCCATTGACACCTATAAAACATATTCAAGAACAACATATCTGTTGTCTTGATTGAATGGATGCAGGTGAGGACTCTATCCTTTCTTGGAATTTTTTTAGCTTGAAGCAATTGTCTATCCTTGATTACATTGGCTCATACCACTTGGGAAGTACTTATCTAATGGGTTACTATCATTGCTTACTGGAATGAGGCCTCATTCGTATATACCATGTACAAAGATAATTCTAAGAATGAGTTATTTTTTATTAATCTTTACCCTTTCTCTAAAGCCAGCTATCTTTTGAATGATGAAGTTCATTTATCTCTTATTATTTAAAGTAAAAATAGCTACACACACACACACACAGTGTGCTCTTTTGGCAGTGGTGCCGATGTGCGAGAGAGAGAGAGGTTCTATCTATGTGCTCTTCTGTGTTCGTGTCAGAGAGCAAAGAAGATAAGGTGGCAAGGAGTGAGACAATCATCCCTCGGAGAGAGTACAAACATGATGTGTCACATGTCTGATGCCTTCTTTGTTGGGGGCCCCTCTGTAGACTCCTGCAATGGCGCCCTTGAGCTCCTCAATGACATAAAGTCAAACTTCATGCTTTGAGATTGAGTTTTACCCTAAACAATTAAAAGTGAGAATGTTTTTTTATTTTTATTTCTTGATATCAGCGAGCTATGTGGCATGATAAGTAACCCGTCGAGTCCTTGGCCACGTAACTCGCCAAGTTACATGGAAATACATGTAACTCACTGAGTTATCTCTCTCTATCTCTCTCTCTCTCTCTCTCTCTCACTCTCTCTCTCTCTCTCTCTCTCTCTCTCTCTCTCTCTCTCTCTCTCTCTCTCTCTCTCTCTCTCTCTCTCTCCCCTCCCCCCCCCCCCCCCCCCCCCCCCTATCGCATCCATAAATAATGAACGTTAAAAAAAATATCCAATGTTGCATGCCTTTGCAACCCCCTCTCTAATTTTCCACCACCTTTAGTACTATTTTTATTTTTATTTTTAGCTTCTCTTTCTTTTCCTATTCATTGCATTTTTTAAATTATACTTTTAATACTATTTCTACTTTTTTAAAGCTTTTCTCTCTTTTCCTACTCATTGTATTTTTAAAATTATTTCTTCAGTCAATTATCCAATGTTTCATGCGTGTTCATGATGATTGGGATGATTGTGGCCCTCCGAACGGCCCCAAATGCGAGTGATGGTTAAAGGACAAACTATCTTTTCCTTGCACCAAGTGCAAAAGGAAAATCCCTCGCGCTTGAGGTGCATTGCCTTGGAGCATGTGGAGAATGAAGGGATTTGGATCCCTTGGAAAAACACTTGCGTGGATGTGAGCGCCGTCCCCCCATCGCTTGAGGATGCCCCCCATTGGTCTGTGTTCGGTGGTGGTAGGGAGACATGCAAGGCTAAAAGACAATGGCAAGAGCTACTGAGGGAAGGCATGGCATGAGGTGATTGTGGCACTAGCTCTACTTCGACAGCTCCTCCATGCACGTCTCAAGGGCACTTTGAGTTTGAGGATGATCACATGTTTGACATGGTGGATGAGTTGTTGGAACATGAAGCCAACATATATGAGGATGATTATAGATCATACACTCAATGCGCACAAGCAACAGACAACAGGTTGCTATCTAGTGCCCGAACACCTCTTTACGATGGTGTACAAAAATCAATGCTCCAAGTATTGTTGGAAGCTCTCAATTTTCAAGCAAAATTTGGTTGGAGCAATGCAAGTGTAGAGGCACGCCTCTGGTAGATTCTATTGGTGAATTTTTGTAAATTACACTCTCTTCTTGGTCACCCCTTGCATTTGTATTAATTCTTTGTTTTGTTGTAGTTTGATGGGAAAAATTATTCCTAAGGATCACCACATACCTTTGTATTATCGACAAGCGAGGTCGTATGTCACTGCACTTGGCATGGAGTATGCGTGCATTCATGCATGCTCAACGATTGCATACTATATTGCAATGAACATGCACATGCTACCTCCTGTCTTGTATGTAGATAATCATGCTATACTCACGCTACAAGATCAGTGTGAGAAGGGCTCACATACCCCACAAGGTATTGAGGCATGTTTCACTTATCCCTTGGATTCAGCACATGTTTAAATGCAGGGCTACAATGGAGATTCTTACATAGCACGCCACCTACCACTCAAATGATGAGATGATGTGTGTCCCTACCGATTCACCTACCTCAAGGAACATCAAGACTCATTGGCCTGAGTTTTGACTAGAGCCTCAACACTTGAGGCTTGGGTTGGCAAGTGACGGTGTCAATCCCTTTGGCACCAAGTGTATATGATGGAGCACTTGGCATGTGGTGATCATCAACTACAACATTCCACCATTGGAGACTACCAAGAAGGGAAATATACTTCTTTATTTTCTTATCAGAGGGAAGTACAAAGTGGAAAATATTGATGTCTACCTCAAGCCTCTCATCAAGGAGTTGGAGGAGTTATGCAAGATCATCCTCGTTGTCAATGTCTCACTTCCAAAGGAGATGAGAGAGGTCATTGTAAGGGGTATCCTTATGTGGACCATGCACGATGTCTATCTCGGTCTTTGAGAGACTCCTGGTAATTATGTTTATTCTACTCTCTCTTTAACATTTGAAGTTTGAAGCGTTTCTCTAACGATATGATATGAGTGTAGGGTTGTCCACATCGGGTCACAACATTTGTCTTACTTGTGGGCCATCATTGGTGACAGAGCAGCTAGATACCTTACACAAGGTAATCTATCTAAACAACCATCATTTCTTTCCCCAAGTCATAGCAAATACAAGGCTCTAACAAATGGTAAGACACCTTTAGAGTTTACAATGGCAGACTGGGCAACCATTTGGGAAGAGCACTACAATAGTGATCCACCCCCGTCTACTCCACCAAAAGGTATGTCAAGGTACTCCATATTTTTAAAGCTTCCATATTGTAAGGACTTAAAAATATGTCACCTCTTGGATTTTACGCACATATTCAATGATGTTGCTCACACCCTATGGGATCGCATTACAAAAGAAAGGGACTCTTTGGGGGCTTGAGAGGATTTGAGGGCTTTGAAACGTCCCCCCCACCTCCATCACTTCAAGTCTAGTCCCCACTTTGGAAGACTGCTAAAGCCCGATGGATTCTAACCAATCAAGTGACGGGTTCCATTGCATCTATTTGTACACCAATGGGGTACATGAGATCACTGAAGGGAGCTTTCACAAAAGGCAAAGAGAGGTGAAAGTGTTCAATTGTATGGGTTGAAGTCCCATGATTGACACACGATGTTATCGGGACAAGAAAGTGAGGGAAGTTATTTTTAAACTGGAGATTTAGTAAGGTACCTCATATCTCTATTCAAGTAAAGTTTCCATATACACTATATCTTCTTGTGTGTTATCTTAGTGTACTCCTCTATGTTATCTTGTAGATTTGTGAGCTCCAAAGAAATTGAAATAGATGTCGTCACACTCACTATGAAAATCTCAACACGTTTATCGTGATCTTTTACCGCGTTTTGTAGATAGAGAGAGAGAGAGAGAGAGAGAGAGAGAGAGAGAGAGAGAGAGAGAGAGAGAGAGAGAGAGAGAGAGAGAGAGAGAGAGAGAGAGAGAGGCCAAAAATGGGCTGGCCAAAGAAGAGAGAAGGGGGGGGGGTGAGATTACATTTTTTTATGTTCCAAATATTACTACATTTATTACTGCTCTTATTTTTGCATTTATTGCCGCAACTATTACCGCTAAAATTGCCATTCATATTACATAATCCTGCTTTAGTGCTTAAACATTTATTTTTCTTGTAAATAAAAATTAAAGAACACTATTTAAAATTTCAAAAAATGGATATTAAAATATGAAACAATGGGTATGTGGATAAACATGAAACTACGAAGAGGAAGCTCCATCCTAGAGTTATGCATGTGCCTATGTATAAGCACCGTGAGAGATGAGAAGCCAAACATGGACGGCATCTTCAGCCGAGGCATGGAAATTACTTTCTTGGACTTTGCATATGCCCACAAGAGAGACCTCCACGACACCCATCCATCATGTTTTGGATTGGCTCTCACAAACTAAGACAGTCAATTCATCCCATTCTAGCAAAACACATACAAGCATGTTTTACAATTGGGACCCCTTGTCTTCTGCCTATCCCTTCCAAGCTTGGGGATGGCCTACTTTTGTGATGAACCAGAAAGCCCCTAGCTCAACAAACTGTCCTCCCCTTCAAAATAATCGTCATGTTGTTTGCTCAGTGCCCCTTTGGAGCCCACATCTTTCAATTTTCACCATGATAGAGTAGAATGTGCCCCCATTTTACCAGCTGGTAGCATCTATGTTAGTTTCTTAAAGCTCTATCTTGCAACAATGTGCAAGTGGCATGCACTTTTTCAAGAACCTTCCTAATTCTCTTGCAAATGGGAGGAGGCGACATGCTTGAAAAAATTAGAGAGAGAGAGAGAGAGAGAGAGAGAGAGAGAGAGAGAAAGAGAGAGAGAGAGAGAGAGAGAGAGAGAGAGAGAGAGAGAGAGAGAGAGAGAGAGAGAGAATTCCATGAATGAGCAACATGACAAAAAATTTTCATAGAATAAAATTTACAAAATGTTTATAAATCATCTTCCAAAAGATCTCTACGAGTAGCTTGATCTAAATCTAAACCCATGGCTCCTAAATCAATAAAGAGAGAAATTGAATAGTAGTTTGTGGATACGTTGGCTTCATCATCCTAAAACTCTTCATCTTCCATCTCATCATCATCATCATGGAAATCATCCTTGATGAGATTGGTGACATTGGGTTTCAAATCATTGATCTCTCTATCCCCTATCTCACCCTCATCCAAAGTAGTAGGTGGAAGGGGATCGAAGACGGTCTCCACTTCATTAGTGGAAAAAATGGTTCTTCCTCAAGGTGTTACGGGAACTACAAACCAAGGTTTTGGTTGATGGATTGAAGGGATATAGATGACCTATAGAAAAGAAAAGAGAAATGAGTGATACTGATATTATGTTACAAGCAAATAAGGGTAAATAAGCTTTACACTCACCTGCTCATAGTTGCATGTAAAAACTAAGTTTGCATACCTTCCCGTGTGATATACACTAGAGTCCACCATGTAGATCCCATTCTCATGTCTTCTGGATACATTTGCAAACCACTTACACTTGAAGATGAAGGTATGAAAGGTTCTAAAATCGACCTTTAGTATCCTTTCAATAGTCCCATAGTATCTCTGGCTTCATCAACATTTGTGTCAAAGTTGCTTATGACACCACAATTCATGGTGGTTCAATGCTCATCAATGTGGCATCTACAAAAGTGTCACCCCTTTGACCACATAGAATTAAACAAAAGGCACTATACAAGAGAAAATATTATACAATCAACTACAAAGATTAAATCAAAGAAAACAAGTACTATATATTAGTTCTATATATATATGCGTATTGTATATACCTTTGGTACACAACCTTTTGCATACTCCCATTCTTTGTCGGTGATATCCTCTTTGCGTGCCTTTGCTTCGATCATTTTCTCATGGATCCACTCGGCACTAATGAGATTCGGGAAACATACAAGGTATTGAGGAACTAGGGGGGGTCTCTTGCCTCCATGAGCCTGCTTCCATGCTTCCCACTCTTGCAAACAACTTGCCTTTGCCATTGTCCCACAAATCCACCCACTTGTTCATAACCTTTGCATTGAGGATGTAAAAGTTGTTGATGACTCACATAGATCCATATCCATGCTAAATAATTTTCCATTTCCACTTGATGGATGTGAATTCATCCTTGCATCTTCCTCAGCAAACCACTGCAAGACATTGAGGGATCAACTTGGAGTACCTTGACATACCTTTTGGTGGAGTAGAAAGGGTGGTTCACTATTCTAATGTTCTTCCAAGATAGTTTCCCAATTTGTCATTGTAATATTTAGAGGTGTCTTTACATTTGTTGGATCTTTGTATTTGCTGTGACTTTTTTGGGGCAAGAATGATGGTTGTTTGGATAGATTACTTTGTGTAAAGAATCTGGCCACTCTGTCACCAATGATAGCCCACATGTAGGACATGCATTGTGACTCATTTTGGACAACCCTGTATATCATATTGTTAGAGAGGGAGCTTCAAACTTCAAATGATATAGGGAGGGAGAAGAATGAACATAACATACCAAAAATCTCTCCAGGCCTAGGATAGTCTTGCATGCCCACACCATTCCATTTGACTCTCTGGCTTTTCTCAAGGCTCGTCAACAATCTACAAGTGGTTAATGAGCGTCTTCTAGCAGCGCACGATGGCGTTTTTCTCCGAGTAGTGAGCATAGGTGGAGCTGTGGGGACTCTTGTTGGGATGCTTTCTTTAGTGGTGGAGGAAGGGTGGACTCACCTATTTTGGAGCATGCGGCTCCAACCATTGAGTATGAGCATACATATGTGCCCATGCTAGACACACATGGGTGATACGACAGGGTAAAGTATGGTGGTGAGGTTGACTTTGGGACTGCACATGGTAGAGCCTTTCAGTGCCATCTGCAAATTTGCATATACTTGAAGTATAAGAATTGCTTTATCAAATTTAAGGACCAAGTACCCGATCATGCATGCTACTTCAAGGAAGCATTGCATACTCAGTTTCCAAATACACCTGACCTTCATTTCTCATCATAGTGGCTGGTGGGGTATATTAAACATTGAAAAAAAAAATCAAGTGTACGGCATGCACCTGGTTGAAAATACAAAAAAAAAACTATCGTGGTGATAGTATGGCAGATGAAGAGTGGGAGAGGGCAATGCAAGAAAATACTAAGCAAGCTATAGGCTAAGGCCACACTCAACAACCCGAAGGTCCAGGCTAGGAAAACTCCCACACACTATGGTTTCGACAACAAGGCAGCTTGAAAAGATAAATATGTCAGTTATTTTGTATTGTGCAAGGTTGGATAATAAAGTGTTATAGCTTGTTAAACCTTTTTGGTTGGCATTAACTTAGGAAAATATCACTTTGACCCATCCTACTAGAGAGATGGTCAAGTATCAAGAGAGACACACAGAGTTCAATACTTGGTGATAGTTTTTGGAAAACCATCATGTCTCTCACGAGAAATTTGACTCAGCAATTAGAACACTACAAGCGGTAAGTGTATTAGACAATGAATATTATATTAAAAGTTAATTTGGGTTATTGCTTTATCTAAATTGTCTTTGGTTGGTGTAGAGACAAGGAGATCCAATGTATGTAGCTCAGGATGAGGAGGAGGAGGATAGGAGGAGGAGGAAGATTAGGATAGATAGAGATTTGTTATGTAATCCTCTTTTACAAGTGTAGATGTGGCACAAAAAAATATTTGATATATTGTATATGGAACTCGTTTGTCAATTTGGCTATTCCGTCTCAATTAATAAAGGTAAAGTATGAGTTGTAAATTGAGTTTTTTTTAATTTTCAAAAAACAATTGATATTTTATATATTTTATGCAGGTCAAAAATAAAGATGCATAGTTGGGCCACCCAAAATCGGGTGGCTCAGATAAGCATCTCTATTTTTGAAAAGTCATATAGTGGTAATAAACATGGTAATGTTTGCGGTACTAAACACAATAATGTTTGCAAAAATATTATCGTAGATATTACAGCGATTATTATCGAATATCCATTGCCATGCCTTTTATTACTTTTATTATCACAAATGCAAAAAGTTCTCTCTCCATTTTTCTTTGTTAAATTGCGGCAATAGTGGTAGTTTTGGAGTTTTTCTCTTATAGTGACTGCTGCTGCTCAATTGCTTGCGGTGGAAACTGTGTCTACCATTGAGGATACGTTTTCTTAATCTATTCTTCTTAGTCAAGTACACATCTTGCTTTATGTGGTTGAGGAGATCGCTATATCTGAGTAGTGCTTGCACGATGGATGTTTTTTCTAGAGAGGTTTTTAAAGACTCTCAAAGATTTTGTGTGACTACGGTCCTAGCCAGAGACATGCATGATCGAAAGATGGATTGTGCAAGAGGCATTTGTTTACATTTCATAGTATTTGGCACAAGTTGATTCCTCAATGCCTCACATGTGGTTAGATGAGGAGGATGCAAGCATAACTTCCACTATGAAAATCTCAAAACGTTTACCGCGACCTTTTATCGCATTTTGTAGAGAGAGAGAGAGAGAGAGAGAGAGAGAGTCCAAAATAGGCTAACCAAAGAAGAGAGAGGAGACGGGGGATATTTTTTGTATTTCAAATGTTACAATGGTTATTAACAATCATTAGCACATTTATTACCTCTAGTATTGCCGCTATGATTGCCACACTTATTATCAAACCCCGCTTTAGCGCTTAAAAATTCAAATTTTGGTGTTTCCCTCTTTTTGTGCTTGTGAATAAAAATTGAAGAAAATTATTTAAAACGTCAAGAAAATGATATTAAAACATGAAACAATGGCTATGTGCATGCGCCTCCATGTACAGCAAGCACCGTCAGAGGAGATGAGAAGCTAAACATGGACGACATCTTCTGTCGAGGCATGCAGGGATTTAATATTTCCATAATTACATCAAATTTTGTGTGATCACAAGGTCTTATTGACACATTTACATGATCACATCAAACATGATCACACAGAAACCGGTTTAGGGTGACTTGCAAACCCACAAAACTCCCGCCGGGTTAACAGAATAGCTCGGCTGGCCCGTCGGGTTTTATTATTTTCCCTGCGGGCCCGCCAGGAAAGCGGATAAGCCCGGAGGGATATTTGCGTTATATATACGCAGGCCCGATCGGGCCCGCTGGGTCTATTATCGCTTTCGCCTTCTGAGAGAGAGAGAGAGAGAGAGAGAGAGAGAGAGAGAGAGAGAGAGAGAGAGAGAGAGAGAGAGAGAGAGAGAGAGAGAGAGAGAGAGAGAGAGAGAGAGAGAGAGAGAGAGAGAGCGCTTGTGCCACCTTTGCAGGTACGTCGAGAGGAGAGAGGAGAGAGGGGGTCGTGTGGGAGCGTGCTCTACATCGCAGTGCGCGACAATAGCAGAGTACCTGACCACACGATCCAGGTATGTGTTGTGTGTGTGTATACGTTGTGTGGTAGCGTGCCTTTTGTCATAGTGCACGGTAGTAATAAGGTACCTTACCACACAATGGGAGTGTGTGTGTAAGCTATTCTCTGGAACAATGCTTATCACGGGGGCATCACCTCGGTGACGCGGGGAAGATGGTGTCCTTGTGGTAAGTATTGGCTTACTGTCTGGGTACTACGTCGGTAATGCGATGAATCTAGTATCCTTATGGTAAGTCAACTTCCCTTCCCCTTTCCCAAAAAACATATAGGCATCGGTCGGTAACGCGGCTAAGAGATGTTCGTATGTAGGCCATTGTTTTTCCTTAGATTCAGGCGGCACTCGGTCGCTAACGCGGCTAATAGAGTGTCGTTTGTTAGAAGCATATGTTTTTGCATAAATGTGGCGTTCAGGTCGTTAACCCGGCCGTACGAACGTCATATAATTTGTATGTGCATGTGCAGTTAATTTTTTAAGTATTAAGTATATGAAATACTTGGTCGGTAACGCGGCTGTGAAGTACTTTTCATATGCAAAATGTATGAATTGTTTGATTTTGTTGTTTTTAAATGTCCATTTGAAATTATATACTAGCCAATCATATTCAAAAGAATACTTTATTCATCAATCATCGCTATTTTAAATTTTCTATTTATATAGAATAGAGCTGGCATCAATCATCACTATTTTAAATGTTCCATTTATATAGAATACTTTATTCATCAATCATAGCTATTTTAAATGTGTCATTTATATAGAATACTTTATTTATCAATCATCGTTACTTTAAATGTTCCATTTATATAAATTACATGTAAAAAATTATTCGCACACAAATTGCATGGTTAATATTTGTTTTTAATATTTTTAAAGGACTCTCAAGCATTATCAATTTATCACTAGTTTTAATGCTTCATTTACATAAATTCTCAACAAAAATCTAAATACATACAATTTGCATGTTAAATATTCTTTTATATCTTTTTAAAGAGCATCAATTATCATCGCTTTTTGATTGCTACATTTACATAAGTGCTATGTAAAAAAGTGTGTGAACACAATTTGCTAGTCCAATTTGTATACTTCCAATGGTTTAAATGTTTTGAAGATTTTAATTCGGTGTGTGCTTTGTTTGAATTAGTATGTGCGCACGGAGAAAAATATAAGTTACAAAATTCAATATATGCTGATATATCTGAATTAAACCATTTGTTTGAACTGCTTTTTACACGTATAACAAATTGCAATTTTAAGTGAAGATTATATTCAATTTTTATCAATATTTCCATAACATTTGTTAAAGTCTTCAAGTGGTGGTTAAGAGTTTACCAGAGATAGTGTGAGAGTGGTAGTGTCATTCGCAACCATGAATTTGTATTTGATATGTTGTTTTTGTATTGTCCAGTGCAAATATGACGCCAGATCAGAAGAAATGTATTATACGTGCCATTCGTAAAGAATGTATTTTGGAAATCTCATCATGTGCAGCTGACCGCATACAGCAGATTAGTGAAAGCGATGTCTACATCAAAGACATCACTAGCGCTATATGGGAGAACACAGAGTGCAGGTTGCGACTTGAAGGCCAATACGAGTTGTTGAGTCCAGCTGGGATATGAGAATTTGACCCCCACCATAAAGTCAGGACAGTGTTGGGCAATATGAAAGTATGTTGCAGAGACTTAAAGGAAGATATCCCACCTGCTTGCGACATGTCAAAGTTAGAGCTCTGGGATAAATTGTGGGTAGAACAGAAGGTAAAGATGAAGCGTGTGAAAGCGCAGGACCAAGAAGCTCTACCCAAGAGATTGAAGATGGCACAAGATGCACAAGCAGCTTTGTGAGGTCGATCCGATGCCAGCGGCACCGGCACAATCATGCGCACTGCTTTGAATGCAAAGGGCGCTCATCTTGTCGACATCCCTCACGAAGCCTTGGTAGAAGGTATGAGGATTGGAGCTGGCTCCTTCGGTGTGTGCACATTGTACACTGTCAAAGGCATCTCATTTTTTCCAGACCACATTACATATGTGGGAAAATGTTACAAGGGAGGGAGTGAGGCAAAATTTGACAGCTTTCAGATAGAGCAGGGAATGCAAATGCTTCACCCCTCCATTGTTAGGTGCATTGGGTTTACTACAGAGTCTCCTTGGATCACAATATTCCCATACTAGAATGGGGGTACCGTGGGCGACATGATGTGCAGCTTACCGTTCGCTCACAGATTGTTCAGACGACACATGCACAGGCTACAACACGACTGGAGGTCATTGCCTGTAGCAAACAACCCTGTAAGCGAGATAGACACGGTGCGGATCAAAGCAGTGGTCAAGCAAATGCCGGCAATTTGTCATGCCTTAATCGACGGCGTTGCGGCTGCCCACCAAGCCGGTATAGTTCACAGTGACCTGCACCCGTTCAACATAATGTTGGACTTTACTCGTGCCAATAAACCCTGCGTCGGTATCATTGATTGGGATATGATGCTGAGAACACCTGCTAAGCGCGTGGCAAACAATTATTTGTCTCCAACCGCACAGTCAGACGAAGCAATTTTGAATGCACAGAGAGCAGGGAACGTCGAGATGGCTAAGTGACTGTGGATTGCTCCCGAACTATACGATCCACGGTGAGCAGACGCATACTCAAAAGCCAATGACATTTATGCATTGGGCTACCTGTTCGACATGCTGGCAGATTTCTGGAGTGCATCCAGAAAATTTTATTTTCCAGACGATGTTTTTGACCACCCGGACGAAGATGTCATGAGGGCTATTCGAATTAAAGTAGATTGTTGGATGAAGTTAAAAGATCGGGACCAAAGAAGGAATGCTTCTGACGTGTTGATGTTTTTCAGAACATTTAAAGACAGATCCTAATCTTGTGCAACGTCCACTTGTTGAACTTGACCATCATTTTATCTGATTTAAACATTTTTATGATATACATGTCTTGTCAAGTGTATTCAAATTTTTATTGAAGTGTATTATCTGGTTTGAAGTGGTTCACCTAATTGAGTCAATTATCTTGCCTTGTTTCAAATTTGTCATTTAAGTTTTAACTGTCATTATTTCAAATTTGCCTTGTTGTTCAATTAGTCGCATTTGAAGTGGTGGTTTTTAGTAGATTCCGCGCAGTGTCCCAATGAGTGAGAATATATATTTTCCAATGATATTGAATATTTGTCACTTTGTTGACTGCAGCTGTAAGACAAAATGGCCGATCAAGAACAAGATATTGGCACCCAATCACTGCCTGATGATCAACAACAAGCGGCTATTAATGCATTTCAGCGCATGAAGTCTCTGGCACACGGCATGTCGACACAACAAGCGACGTGTACTGCTCACCGACTCTCAAAGTGGGAAAATCCAAACCATATGCAGTGGAAAGAGATCAATAAAGAAGTGACAAAGGACATGATCAAGACAATATGGCCATGTGAGGATGCAGAGATCAAGAAAGGAAGGTGGAAGGTTTCGAAGTGCACGCATGATGGTATCAAAGATAACTCTGAGAGGATTTATTTGGAGGTTTATGGCCATCCCCTGCACAATGCAGATTGTGCGCTATATTTTGCCAAAATGTTATATGTTCACTTTGTGCAACAGCGACCAGTAGACTTCTCGTCAAAGGAGACAACTATTGCCACTCATGATTTAAGGGAGAGTTGTGTCACTTTCACCCGAGATGAGCTGGCATTGATAGTGGAAGGCGCCGACCTACAGTTAAAGAAAGAGAAGGATATATACACGACACAGTTGGCAGAGAAAGATGCAGAAATAACACGTCTTTCTATAGCCACCCAGACACCACAACCCTCACAAGTCCGGATGGAGAAAAGCATTCACGGCTTAAGTCGGGACGTTCAAACCCTAACACAACAAGTGAATCCAACACCTGTACAAGGGACACACATCAGCCACCTTGTCTTGCATCCGGAGCTGGTCCCCTCGTCTACTTCAGATGCATCCTCATCTTCCCAATGTCCAATTTGCTACAAGAATTTTGATGGATGGAGTGGGTACTATACATTGACATGTGGTCACTATTATCATTTAGTTTGTCTTATTCGTTTGATACAAAACAATAGTCGATGCACAATGTGTTCACAAGATATTCCACAAGGAATGTATATTATGTTTGGCATGGCAAACGAATATAAATTCAAGCAAGCATGCCCAAATACCCCTAGCACAATTAGAAATTTGTTTGATGAGCAAGATGCTGCTTCAAGGCAACACAATTGAGATCGACAAACTATGTACTATCGAGAATATGAAGCATTGTAATTACTCAAAACACATTTGAATACAAGGTCTTTTACAATGGTTTATGACATTTGCTCATTCTACTCTCAAGCTATATTGAATCAATTGAGTTGTTATCTGGTTCTAAGTCTAAGTGTTGTGGTTCTCCTTCTAATTCAACCTCCACATCTATTATCAAATTCTCTTCTATTTCGTCTACAGTGCATTGAGATACACCAACATTGAAATCTTCTTCATTTTCATTTTGACAATCATACAACCAGGTTGGCATTTCCTCCTCGTAGCCAGCACTTTCGATGTGATTCAGTATCTTTTCGTTGCAATACATATACACTAATTTCTCTGCTCTGTCTACTAATAGTCTATTGCGAATAGTGCTGTGAACATACTTGTACATAGTCCAGTTTCTCTCTGAACTTGAATTTGCTGCACATTGTGCGAGTACTTTCATTGCAAGAGGACGTAAGGTAGAGTAATGCTCTCCACCATTCATCATCCACCACTTCCATGCAGGTTGCTCTTTTGCCATTACCTGTACAAAATCATTCACAAAAGGACCTTCTTTTAATCTAAATGCACTCATTTCTTTGATGCAATCAATTCGGTCTTGAACGTTAAAGTAGAACGTGTTGACTACGTGATAGAAATCCCCTACCACCTCTGTATTGGACATCAGATCTAAATTCCAATACTCTGGATCGAGCATGTAAGCCACGCTATGGAGTGGACTATGAGCGCTCTTCCACCTTGCATGAAAATACTTAGCCAAAATTTTCCGTTGTTTGCCAGAGAATGGTAATTGCCACTCCTTATCTACTACAGACTCTTTCAGCTCTTCAGGATTTTCAAGACTCTGTTAGACTGACCACCATGTCATCCACACTTTACCCAAGTTTGGCGCCCTTTGATCAAGATTGCGGATCGCGAACATAACGGGCATCATTACATGGTATGCATCCATTACACTCCTCCACCAAGCAACCTTGTTCACATTGCCACGTAGACATGTAATTTTATCCTTCACTGTTTCTTTCTGCTCAAGCTGTCATTCAACATCAAAGGACACGCAAATGAATGTGTCAATCACAGCACATTTATTACGGAGAAGTGATTCCAAGGTATAAAAGTGTGTGCAGAACCGAGTTTCAGTAGGAAGTTTCAGCATCACTGACATGCGCATCCTATACAAATCGAGCACTCTCTGTTGTTTCAAGATAAATTTCACAACCTAACGTGCTGTATCAATTATTTTGGCGAACCATGTGGTTTCTTCTCTAGTGTACCAATCTTTCAGCACCAAGTTCAAGCTGTGCGTATTACAACCATTGGCAAAAATGTGTGGAAAGCACTTCTTTATTAATTTACTGGCGTTTTTATAATTCTTTGTGTTGTCCATCACAACCTGAATGATATGTTCAGCACCAATTTCTTTAATTACATCAATCAAGACCTCAGAAATGTATTTGCCACTTTTAATTGCACCAGAACTATCAATCGCCTTTATAAACGTTTCTCCCCTTAGACAAACCAGCATTACATTGATCAACGGTCTTCTCTGAACATTTGACCAGCCATCACTCACAATCGTACACCCTGAAAGTGAAATACTCCCAAGTATTATTTTGCCAACACGCTCTTTGACTTCGATGTAACATTTGTCCAAGAAAACATTTCTTATCATGTGATAAGAAGGAGCTGAAAATCTAGACCAAACTCACCGATTTTCTTCCAAGTAGCCTTCCAATGATTACTGTCTCCCATGACCAAAGAACTTCCAGTAAAGAATATTGCTTTGGCGAGTGCTATTTGTGTTTCTTCTAGAGACTGCACTCGAAAGCTTTGATGTAATGATTTTTGACACATTTGACAAAGTCCACCTTCATTGTGACGTTTAAAAGGAATACTGGCTGGAATTTCCTCTCTTTGCGCAGGTTGCTCTCCAAGGTTAGTTGGCGTCACTATAGGATCTGCGGAGTTAATATTTGGCTCTGGGAACTCTTGATTCGAAGGCAGAGAGCTATATATATGTCGTTTCTTGCCACCCTTTTTGGCAAGCTCTTCTCTCAAACGCTTTGCAGCTGCAGGTGCCTGAGAATGTTCACATTTTCTACAATTGTTTTTAGTGCTACCCAGGAAATGATCCCTAATACGTGGTGCACCGCCAGATTTTGTTGTGAGACAAAATTTACATTGCCACTCCATATATCGTCCGCATATGTTGTGAGCATAATCCCACTCTTTGCCAGGATCTTTTTAATTCTTTGGCTTCTTTGTACCACTTGTGCCCACGTTTTGCTCCACTGCTTTTAAATTAAAACTGAAGAGAAAAGAACAAGATGTTACAAACTGAAAACAATTTTTTTTATTTTCAATATATATTATAATTTAAAAACCATTCAATATGAAAGTAACCATGATGCACAATATGAGATTTTCAATGCACGCTAGTCAATCCACATATCAATCACCTATATTGTGAGCAACCATACACATTGCAATGTAATCTATACATGGCGTAATAACCATAGCAATACTATGAATCTCTCTATGCAATTATTATTATAATGATTATTTACATGTCCACTTTGATTTGCAAACAATAAGACACATCTAATTTCATTTGCTACAAAAACAAACAAAAGCAATAAATATATAATTGGTCATTTCATGCACTAATAATCTATCGTAATAAATAATGCAAACAAATATATAAACCAATGCCTGAACTAACGCAAATAAATCTTTAATATAATCACCCAATTGGGGACTACTTGAACCCAGTGAAGGATTGTAGCCCACCCATGCAACCAATTCAATATATAAAAGTTATTTTAACCCAATCAAGGATTATAGCTCTTATATTGTAAATCAACTCAAATATAAGACTTCAAGGATCTTCATATGCCCGGTACACTAGTAGAGGACATCCGACCCTTGACTATCGACTAGACATTTACATATGCTCATCTTCCAAAACCAATTACAACCCTCATTTGGACCAATGGCTTCTTCGCAATGAGCATGATTCCCCAAGTTTTTAGTTGTTTTGGTTTCGTACCTTTATGTCGGTAAACGAATTAAAATTTTTTTGAAGTGGTTACCAAATTAAGAATCACGTCTGGCCCAAAAAAGGACCTGTGACTCTGTAACCTTAGATCAAATCACAAGGAAATGACAATACCAGGCACTTGGATACACTCCCCAAGGATTTGCCTAGATAAAAAACCGGGGTTAGCACACTATTTACTATATATAATAAAACCCGCCGGGTTTTTTCATTTTCCCGGCAGGCCCGCCGAGATAATGCAGTTACCCGGCAGGCCCGCCGATATAACGCAGATGCCCAACGGTGCCCGCAGGGAAATTATGGAAGCCCGGTGGGGTGATCGGCTCTATAGTTTTTTGCAGGTCATCATCAAAGTCACGTTAACAATTAACGTGATCACGTGATGTTTTTGTGTAAATACTATAGTTATTTAGGTAATCACCCGATCATGATTACGTTAATGAAATCCCTGGAGGCATGGATACTACTTTCTCGGACTTTGCATATGTCCATAGGAGCATCCTCCATGACATGCATCCATCATGTTTTGGAATGGCTCTCACAAATTGAGATAGCTAATTCATCCCGTTATAACAAAACACACTCAAGTCTATTTTACAAGTGGAACCCCTCGTCTCTTCGACCTACACCCTTCAAGCTTGGGGATGGCCTACCTTGTGATGTACCAAAAAGCCCCTTGTTAAACAAAGCATCCTTGCTTTGAAGGTAATCATGGCACTATTTTCTTAGTGCCCCTTTGGAGCTCACCTTTTTTAATTTTCATCATGATAGAGTGAAGAGTGCAGACATTTTACGAGATGGTAGCATCGATGTTAGTTTCTTCAAGCTCTATCTTGAAACAATGTGCAAGTGGCCTACACTTCTACAAGAAGCTTTCTCATTCTATTGCTTACTGAGAATATTTCCGCTTCTATTATCGCTTCTACTACGGCACGCTTCCCTCAAATAGCACACATTTCACCCAAGCAACTGTATCCATCCATTCTTTTTATATTCAAAAAGGCTTAACGTAGTGGTTCCAAAGATCTCTCTTTTCATAAAAATGTGTTCAACAAGGAGCACAATTTAGGATCTCTTCTTCAAAGCACTCTCACAGTGTGCACAACAAAAAACTCTAGCTCCATTTGCGCCCATAACACTTCATAATAACAACTCTTCATAAAAACAACGCTTCTTAGAAAAATACAAAGCATTTGTTATATTTCATAATAATTGTTCCAAAAAATTATAGATATTTTGTCATCAATTAAATTATTACACCCACTTGATTAACATAATTTAGCATGCTTTACAAAATTAGAGAGAGAAAAAGCGAGAGAGAGAGAGAGAGAGATGAATGGAGGACATTATAAAAAAGTTTCATAACTTAAAGTATACAAAATATTTATGAATTATCTTCCAAAAGATATCTACAAGAAGCCTCATCCATTTCTAAACCCATGGCTCCTAAATCAATAAAGAGAGAAATAGAATTGTCGTTTGTGGATGTAATTGCTTCATCATCTTTGAATTTTTCATCCTCCATCTCATCATCATGGCAACCATCCTTGCTAAGCGTGGCAGCACATGTGGGACTTGAATCATCGATCTCTCTCTCCTTTGTCTGCCCCTCATCCAAAGTAGTAGGTGGGAGAGGGTCAAAGATGCTCTACACTTCATTAGTAGAAAAAATGGTTCTCCCTCGAGGTTTTATGGGAACTACGAACCAAAGTTTTGGTTGGTGGATTTTTGGGATATAGATGACCTATAGAAGATAAGTTCAAAGTGAGTAACATTGGTATAATTAATGTTACAAGCAAATAAGGGTAAAAAAGGTTATCACTCACCTACTCCCAATTGTGTAGAAAAACTAAATTTCCATATCTCCTCGTGTGGTACACACTAGAGTCCACCATGTAGAGGTCATTCTCATGCCATCTAGACACATTTCCAAACCACTTTCACTCAAAGATGAAGGTATGAAAGGTTCTAAAATTGACCTTTAGTATCCTTTCAATAGTCAAACAGTACCTGGCTTCATCACTATTTGTGTCAAAGTTCCCATGATGCCACAGTCCATGGTGGTTCAACACTCGTCAATGTGGCACATACGAAAGTTACGGCCCTTTGACCACATTGAATTAAAGGAAAGGCACTATAAAATTCAAAAAAATCTTTTATCAATTACAAAGATAAAACCAAGAAAAAAACATGCAATACGGTTTAAGTATATGAGTACTCTACCTTTGGTACGCAACTTGGTGCATACTCCCATTCTTTATCGGTGATGTCTTCTGGAAATGATTTTGCTTCAATCATTCTCTCATGAATCAACTCGGCACTAAGGAGATCTGGGAAACATGCAAGGTGTCAAGGCACTGGGGGTGCCCTCCTACCTCCATGCACTTGCTTCCATTCTTCCCTCTCTTGCAAGTGCCTTGCCTTTTCCATTTTCCACAGTCCACCCACTTGGTTATAACCTTTGCATTGAGGATGCAAAAGTTATTGACCCCTTGGGATAGATCAATATCCATGTTAAGTAATTTTTCCTTTCCACTTGACAACTATGAAGTCATCCTTGCATCCTCCTCATATGACCACATGCAAGGCATTGAGGGATCACTTGTGCCAAATACTCTAAAATGTAAACAAATGCCTCTTGCACGATCCATTCTTTGTCCATGCATACCTCAAGCTGGGACCGTAGCCGTACAAAATCTTTGAGAGTCTTTAAAAACCTCTCTAAAAAGATCATCCATCGTGCATGCACTATTCCGCATATAGCATTCTCCTCAACCACATGAACTAAGAGATGTATCTGGCTAAAAAGAACAGATCAAGGAAATGCATGCTCAATGGCACACATGGTTTTCAGGGCAAGTGTTTGAGCGGAAAGAATGGAATCTATTTCAATGTCTTTGGAGCTTACAGATCTACAAGATAACACACAAGAGTACACTAAGTGTTTCTTGAGGATATTGTGTATATAGGAAATTTTAATTGAGTGGAGATGTGATATACCTTACTAACTCTTCGATTTTGAAAATAGCTTCCCTCACTTTCTTGTCTCGGTATATGCACATATTCACCCGGAAAAATGAACTACAATGTCAAAATAGTAATGAGAAAGTGAGAGAAAGTCATATATACAAATCAATATCTATACAAAATGAAAGAGAGGATGAGAGAAATAATTACCCGTAACATCTTGTTCCAAACATGGGACTTCAACCCATACAATTGAACGCTTTCACGTTTCTTTGCTTTTGAGAAATCTCCCTTTAGAGACCTCATGTATCCCGTTGGTGTGCGCATAGATGCAATGGAACCCTTCACTTGATCTAGCTCATCTTTGGCATCCATGGTGCTTTAGAAAGCACAATCTTCCCATTGGGGACTCAACGTGGAGTAGCAGAGGTGAGGAGACATTTCAAGGCCCTCAAATCCTCCCTCGCTCCGAAAGAGTCTTTTTTACCAAAAATGTGGTCCCACACGGTGTGAGCTACATTCTTAAATATGTGCATGGGTTCCAAGAGTTGTTGTATTTTTAAGTCCTTTCAACATGCAAGCCTTAAAAATATGAAATAGCTTGACATAACTTTTGGTGGAGTAGACTAGGCTAGATCACTGTTGTAGTTATCTTCCCAAATAGTTGCCCAATCTCTCATCGTGCGCTTAGTGGCGTCTTTCCATTTTTTGGAGCCTTGTATTTTCTAGACTCTGGCGCAAGAAATGATGGTTGTTTGGATAGATTACCTTGTGCAAGGCATTTGGCCTCTCCATCACCAATGATGACCCACAAGTAGGACAAACATTGTGGCCGGATGTGGACAACCTTGCACTCATAGCACACTGTTAGAGAAAAACTTCAAACTTCAAATGGTAGAAAGATAAGGGAATGAATATAACATACTAGAAATCTCTCCAAGCCCAGGATAGTCGGGCATAGTCTACATAAGGATTCCCCTCACAATGGCCTCTCTCCTCTCCTTTGGAAGTGAGACATCTACAATGGGGATGTCTCTCCATAACTCCTCCAGCTCCTTGATGAGGGGCTTGAGGTAGACATCAATATCTGCCACCTTGTACTTCCCTAGCACAAGCAAAGAAATAAGTATATTGCCCTTCTTGGTTGTCTCCCATGGTGGAATGTTGTAGTTGATGATCACCACAGGCCAAGTGCTCCATGAGGTGTACTTTGTGCCAAATGGATTGAGACCGTCGCTTGCCAGTCTAAGCCTCAAGTATGAGGCTCTAGTTGAAACTATGGCCTCCATGCCAAGTAATAGAAAGGACACCCAGCATTCCATCATTTGAGTGGTGGTTGACGTGCCATGTGAGAAGCTCCATTGTAGACCTACTTTTAAACATGTGTTGAATGTGAGGGATAAGTGGAAAATGTCTCAATACTTTACGGGGTAGATACGCCCCGCTCACTCTGGTTTTGTAGCGTACTTGGAGACACACAACACATGAGGTAGCATGAGCGTGCTCATTGCAATAGAATATGCAATCATTGGCACATGTGTACATGCACTCATACTCCACACCAAATGTAGTGGGATACAATCTTGCTCGTCGGTGATCCCAAGGCATGTGGTGATATTTAGGAAGCATTTTTTCCATCAAACTACAACAAGAAAGAGTATTAATACAGATGCAAGCCCAAACCAAGAAGAGAGTGCCATGTATAAAAATCCATACATATAACTTACCCAAGGAGTGCATCTACACTTGCATTGATCCAATTGAATTTTTCTTGCAAGTTGAGGATTTACAATGATGCCCAGAGAATCGAGTACTATGCACCATCTAAAGAGGTGTTCGGGTGGCACTCGACAACAACATGTCCTCCTCCGTTGTTGCTTCCCTTTGAGTGCATGGTCTACAATCCTCCTGACACATGTTGTCTTCATGAGTCAATAACTCATTGACCATGTCAAACATGTGCTCATCCTCAAGCTCCAAGTTTCCATGAGAGGCATGTGGAGGAGTTGTCGAGGTAGAGCTAGTGGGAGGTTCACCACCTGCCATGCCTTCGTCCAATAGCTCTTGTCATTGTCTTTTGGCCTTGCGTGCCCAAGCACCACCACCAAACACAGACCAATGGGAGACTTTCTCAAATGAGAGGTGAGTGGCACTCTCATCTACTCGAGCTCTTTTTCAAGGACGCTAAAGCCCTTCGTTCTCCACGTGCTCCACAACAATACGCCTCAAGCGAGGGATTGTTTGTTTGCACTTGGCGCAAGGACAAGGGAGTTTCTTCTTGAGCCATCGATCACATTTAGGGCTGTTTAAAGGGCCATGATCATCCCAGTCATCTTGCACACACGTGAAAATATATCAAGATTAGTTCAAAAAGCTACAATTAATTAAAAACCCCAAAAACTACTTAAAAGATGCATATGATAGAAAAGGGAATGAAAAATTTTAAAAATCTCTAGAATTAAAAAAAATACATGTGCCATATAGTTTGAATAGCTACTATAGAAGATGGCTAATTTTTCAACAATAAGTGGTACAAAAGGAATAAAAGATTTAAAAAATCTCTAAAATTAAAATAAATAAACATGTGCTCTATACATCGAATAGTTACTAGATAGATGGGCTAATTTTTCAATAGTATGTTAGTATAAAATAACTAAAGTATCAATTTAAAAAAAATAAAATACTATAGATATAAGGTTATCATACAATCTAAGGGTAGAGGGAGGTGGTTTGTACCCCCTCTGCTACCTCGGATACTTTTCTATCTGTTTGAAAATCATGCACAGTAATAGGTGCAATAATGTAGGCGACAACTATCGCAGTAATAGTTGTTGTAATACCTGATGCCTAAAAAAGAAAAGTGGAGCAGAGTATGCCACAATTTTGCAGAAGACTCTGCTCTAACTTTCCCCCTCCATCACACTTGCGTCCTCAAGATTCTCCCCTATTCTATCGCTCTTCCATCTCTCTCTCTCTCTCTCTCTCTCTCTCTCTCTCTCTCTCTCTCTCTCTCTCTCTCTCTCTCTCTCTCTCTCTCTCTCTCTCTCTCTCTCTCACACACACACACACACACACACACACACACACACACACACACACACACACACACAAACTATTTCAGACCGCGTTTGAAGGAGTTTTCGTGGAGAGGTGCTAACCGCAAACTACTTAGGATGCTCAACCTAATTGACAGCTGAATCTACAAGTCAAGGTAAACACATATCTCTCCCCCCTCTTTCCCTATTGTATTATACTACACACACACATGCATGCGCCTGCACACACACACACACACACACACATCAAGATTAAAACAAACAAAGATAGAGAAGATGCATATACCTCGTCCATTTGCTTGTATGATTAAATCAGGATTATGGCTTATGATTTTTTGTTGTAGGTTGTTTGGGTAGAGTAGATTAATCTCCTCGCAATCTTTGTAGAATTTGAAAATACGCTTTGTTTGTAAATGGATATACTTGTAGATTAAGTTTGTTTGAGAATAGTTAAATATTAGAATAGAAAAAAGAAAGATTAGAGTATAAAAAAGAATGATTATATTAGAAAAAAGAGTAGAGTATATAAGAAGAGGATAATAGAGAGAGAAAACTAAAGAGAGAGAAAAAGATAGAGATTAGAGAGAGAGGGGGAGAGAGAGGAACTAAAAAAGAGAAAAAAAGTTAGGTTTAAATAGATATAGTGGAGACATAGAGAGTAAAGAGAGGTAAAAATAGAAAGTAAAAAAAAAAGATAGAGAGGGAATAGGGAAGAGAGAGAGAGAGAGAGAGAGAGAGAGAGAGAGAGAGAGAGAGAGAGGGAGGGAGTGAAAGAGAGTAGTGAGAGAGAGAGAGAGAGAGAGAGAGAGAGAGAGGGAGGGAGAGGTAGGGAGAGGGAGAGATAAAGATAGAGAGCAAGAGGGAAAAGAGAGAGAGAGAATGGGAGAGATAGGGAAAGGGAGAATAGAGAGAGAGAGAGAGAGAGAGAGAGAGAGAGAGAGAGAGAGAGAGAGTAGAGGGAGCGGGAGAATAGAGAGGGAGAGATAGAGATAGACAAAGAGAGTAAAGGGAGAGGGAGAGAAAGGGATAGAGAGAAAGAGGGAGAGAATAGAGAGAGGGAGAGAGAATAGAAGAGAGAGAGAGAGAGGGAGAGAGAATAGGGAGAGAGAGAGAGAGAGAGAGAGAGGGAGCGAGTGATAGAGAGAGGGAGGGAGAGGAAGATATGGTAAGAGAGAGAGAGAGATAGATAGTTCTATTATCGTCTTTAGAGGTCAAATATGACCTATGGGACCACATGAACATGTCACGTGGTGTGAGTGGAGGTCATAAGTGACTCTCGATGCTAAAAAATGGTTGAAATTAGCGTCACATTAGAGAGTCCACATCGTGGTTGGGAGAGGAAGGTATGTAGGGAGATCTCATAGCTGAATATATGAGAAAAAGAGGACCTAATGTGGTCAAAAGCTGAGGACTCAAGTAGTGTGTGGTACTCACTCTCTCGCACTTTACGAGGGCATAAGGTACAAAGTCAATGAGACTCCTCTCCAGTGCCCCAACGTCCTCTCACAGCGTAGAGAATGGGAGCTAAGACGAATGGGGGTAGTGGTGCGGATCGCACTCAATGGGATGGGCTCAAGGATGTAGGGATGGGTTTGGTTACCGCGTTAAGAGAAGAAGAGAGATTTGTAGTTTGGGGCAATGTGTGTAGTGTAATGGCTGAAGCAAGAACCTCTCAATTTCTCCCAAGCCATGATACATTGGCGTTGTAAGAAGGCCTCATTAACTTGGGAGTCGATTGATGCATCCTTGACCAAGTGACATGCATCCCATCTTCCAAACCATTTCTTGATGTCAAGCACCCACCCCGAACTTAGTATTTTGCTCTTGCATGTCGTTTGGACCTTTTGACTTGCTTCATATGCGATTCTAGGAAGTCGATACAAAGAGCTAGGTTGTGTCTTAAGCATGTACTCCACAATCCTTTGCATGTCCAAGACCTCAATGGTAAGTGATCCGGACTCAGGAAGTAAGAGCATGTAGGGTGTTTGTGCCTTGACTTGGAGAAAGTTGGTGAGAAAAAGCTTTTGGACATTTTCAAACTCTTTCCAAGTAGACTTCCAATGCTACCATCCCACACCTCCATTCCATAAAGAAGCACCGGTGTCACCAATGTGTCACAGAGGTACTTTTTGAGAGCCCAACACTTGATCTCTTCAGCATTATACATGTTCTCAAATGCATAATAAGCCCTCTTTCCGGCTTCTAAGTGACGCATTGTGCAATCCTTCCATCTATGATTGGATGGAACCTCAAGGCCAAGGTACTTGAAGCTATTTACCACTTCAAGTTGCTCATTGTTGTATACAATGCATGGATTTTCATCATTGAGGGTCTTTACAAGCATAACCTTGGTTTTGGATCCGTTCACGATCAGCCCTCTATGTAAGCAAAAGCATTCCAAGACACTCATAAGCTTTTGTGCATCTTCTAAGGTATGTGCCAAGAGCACTACATCATCGGCATAAAGCAAAAGCATAATCACCACATTTCGAATCTTAACCTCTTCTATGCCTTCTTGTTGCATAAAATCAAGAACCATGCATTCCAATTCATCAATGAGTAGCCAAAAGAGGGTTGGGGAAAGTGGGCATCCTTGTTTGACACCAATGGTGCTTGCAAAAAATTCTGAAATTCCATCTCCCATACGTAGTCGACATATCACTTTTTGGTAGATGCAAAAGACTGCATGCACAAATTCTCTCGGCACTTGAAGGCTTTGCATACGTCTCCAAAGATTTCCTCATGATACCATGTCAAAAGCTTTCTTGAAATCCACAAAGCAACAATACAATGTTTTTTCTTTCCATCAAGACGCTTCCATAAGAGCTCGAAGAGTGACAAGCTCATCAATAGTGCTATGATGCTTTCGAAAACCTGCTTGACCTAGCGCATGTTTTCCGTCCTTTTCATCCCATTCACTTATCTTCATCTCCATGATACATACAAATAACTTTGCCATCAAAGAACCAACCATTATAGTACAATAGTTGTTCACATTGTTTACATCTCCTCCTTTGTGCTAAGGTTTGATCCAGTTTTCACTCCAATCATGAGGCATGCCATGCTGAAGTGCAAGGTTAAACATATCGCGTATCTAATATCATGTTTTCTTGCTTGTCCATTCAATCATTTCATCCTTGACACCTTGAAGGTCCCCCGCCTTGCGAGTAGCAAGTTTCTCAAGTGCGCAACATACATCTTCAATGGTAAAGAAGGGAGGCATAAACGGAAGGGAGCTACAACACTCCATCTTATCAACATTTGGGTTGCTCATAGAGGTTCTTGCAATGCATATGCATATCCTCAAGAGTCAAGTCACCAAATCTCTCAACAAGCTTGCCTTTTAGATTTTGCCGAAACTTGCCACATGCATGTGCTTTTTCTTGCGCTAAAAGAAGTTGTATTTGACTTCCTACCTTCTCCTCTTTTTTTGAACAAGTTCTTTGTATGTGTGTGAATGCTCTAAGTAACCTTCCTTGTCTTTCCTTGCATCCAACCTTAGCAAGTGTTTTCGAGCTTGACTACATTCCATGTCGAACCATTCCTTCTTGGTGCTACCCTTCTTAGATCTTTTGCAAGACATGTGTTTCACCGAAAAGCATTCCTTTGCACGAGAGCAAATTACTTCTTTGAAAACTTTCCACTTGCATTCTAATGTTGGTCTCATAGAGGTTCTTGCAATGCGTATACATATCCTCAAGAGTCAAGTCACCAAAGCTCTCAACAAGCTTGCCTTTTAGATTTTGCCGAAACTTGCCACATGCATGTGCTTTTTCTTGCGCTAAAAGAAGTTGTATTTGACTTCCTACCTTCTCCTCTTTTTTTGAACAAGTTCTTTGTATGTGTGTGAATGCTCTAAGTAACTTTCCTTGTCTTTCCTTGCATCCAACCTTAACAAGTGTTTTCGAGCTTGACTACATTCCATGTCGAACCATTCCTTCTTGGTGCTGCCCTTCTTAGATCTTTTGCAAGACATGTGTTTCACCGAAAATAATTCCTTTGCACAAGAGCAAATTACTTCTTTGAAAACTTTCCACTTGCATTCTAATGTTGGGCTCTCTTGATTCTCTGTCATGCTTAACATTTGGTCCACCATATCAGCATATAATGGTGCTTGTTTGAAGTCTAGACATAGGTACGAATGACTCACATCATGATTGGAGGCTACATGCTTGAGTCTTTTACCACACTTGAGGTCAATACATAGCATCCTATAATGTGATTCCGGATTCCATTCACCAAGTGTAAAGCTTTGTATGCATTCTAGAGTGGCTTCCAAAAACAACATATAGTCAATCACGCTATCACCATTGTGATTTCTAAATGTAAAGTCAGTGGTGCCTTGCCATAAAGATACACCATTTTCAATGAGCATTCCGATACTATTGCACATATATAGAAGTGACTTTCCACAGTGATCAAATTCTTTTGCATCATTAGAACTTTGATTATACATGTATGAGTCACCCATTCTTCTTGAGACATGTGGCATGTCGACTTGTTGTGCGTCGTGTTGTAACGTATTTGTGCGAGCATTCATGTCTTCAAAGACAATGACTTCACTCTGGTCCTTGTAACGAGCAATGTCTTCCTCTAGTTCAACAAAGGGCTAATCTCTATCCATATCCAAGCGAGCATAAAAGTTGGAGTCATAGTGAGGAATGTAGCAACCAACCACAAACATAACTTGACCATTGGGTGGGCTGAGAGAGAGAGAGAGAGAGAGAGAGAGAGAGAGAGGGAGAGAGAGAGGGAATAGAGAGGGAGGGAGGCAGAGAGAGATAGAGATAGAGAGAGGGAGAGATAGAGATAAAGAGAAAGAGGGAATAGAGAGGGAGAGAACAAAATAGAGGGAGAGAAAGAGAGAATAGAGAGGGAGAAATAGAGATAGAGAGAGAATAGAGAGGAAGAGATAGAGTTAGAGAGAAAGAGGGAGAGAATAGACATAGATAGAGAGAGAATAAAGAGAGGGAGGAAGATAGAGAGAAAGAGAGAGATAAAAAGAGAAAGAGAGGGAGAGAAAAACAGAGAGTTATAGCTTTAGGGTTAGAGTTTAAATTTAGGTTCGGGTCAGAGTTTAGATTTAGGACTATGTTTAGGATTTAAAATTAGATAGAATATAGAGATAGAAGAGAGAGGGAGAAGGTAGAGAGAGATATAAAGATTAATAGTAGATACAATCTCTTATTGCTCTCTCTACCCTATCTCTCTAGTTTCTACACTCTCTCTCTATCATATTACATAGATGGCGGACAATAGGAGTATAGAGAGAGCAATAGGAGAAGATAAATCTCCTATTGCTCTCTCTCTACTCTATTACCCTCATTCTATCCCTCTCAACCTCTCTATAATGAGAGTGCAAAGATAGATAGTTAGTGATTAGAGCCTAGGTTTCTTTCTTCTCTACCTAAGAAGAGATGCACCCCTCTAATCTATGAGAGGTTGAAGTTGTTCATTGCAATAGGGTAAGTGGAACTGGGATTCATTATCTCGGTTGGCATGCCTATTTACAGGGTTTGGGGGACACCATCGGGAACTGTGGTCTTAATAATGGAGTCTTTTTAGATCTGCCTACGGCCTAACCATTATTGAGCTATTAGCAAGCTCGATAGGAACCGGTGCCAACTTAGCACTGCTAAACCCACTCCACTATTTTTGCAATAAACAACTAAACCTTATTTGTAGTTACTTGGGTGCATTTTTTCAAAGGCTAAGAGTAGTAGAAACCGAAGCTTTAATCTTTGTCTATCTCTACCCTCTCTATACATTAGTATGCACTACTAGCCTCTACTTAGGTCTAATAGTATACATGTGTGTAAGACGTCCTAATACTTATCTACCTAGAGCAACCCAGTCATTCTTCCTTTGGTTGGTTCACATCCTAGATGGACCACTATCCAAGATGGACGTCGTCTCTAGTGGAACCAACTCTTGAGCAAGCATGGCCCTCTTACACCTACATAGGTGATGGCCCATCTACCCAGGTTCCTTTGCTAGTGGTCGATCCAAACCTCTAGCGCGCACTCTATTGATGAGATGAGTACCTTGATTAGATGGAGGGGTTGTTTGGCCGCTACACAAAGCAGCAGCTTGCGGCCTACAATCTTCTTAGTAGACCATGCCATGGGGGATTCAAGGAGGGACTTCCTATGTTGAGAGCCTTGCATCGACGACACCTTCTTCTACACTCCCTTCTTACCAACCTACTCCCCTTCCATCGCAGGGCCCCACTTCCCTTCCATTCGACTCCTACTTCACTCAAGCATCATCAACAATCCACAGCTGCTTGACACACTTCTTCTAGCAGCACACTTACCGATGTTTGTCTCAGGGCAACGAGCATCGTGAGAGGCGGAGCAGCGGGGGATCTTGTGACTTTGCTTGCTTTTGTAGTGGGGGGAGACAAAGTCCCCTATTTCAAAGCATGCCACACCCAATGCAGACAACGAAGATACTGACACACCCCTACCAGATGTTAGGTGAAGGCGGTGTGACTCACCGTGCTTTGTCCGTGTCCGCCGTCCAATGTCAGCCGCCCATATTTATCTCCTTATTCTTTATACATACAAAGAATAAGGAGCTCTCACTCATTCTTACATTGTGCTCATACAGTGGGATTTGGGAGCTCCACCCACATCTTGTGTACTCTCTCTCTCTCTCTCTCTCTCTCTCTCTCTCTCTCTCTCTCTCTCTCTCTCTCTCTCTCTCTCTCTCTCTCTCTTCCCTTTTCACTCTCTGGACATGCACCGCATTCGCGTATTCACAATTGGTATCAGAGCTCAGGTATTGGGAGCACCATTGGAGCTCAGCAAGGAAGAAGACGAAGAAGCAGCAAAAACTATAGCACGTTTTTAGATATTTCTTTTGGCCTATCAAAACGTCTTTGTTCAAGACAATTTTCTCTAATCTTGACCCATTTTTTGTCCTCTTCAACTTTACAGAAGAAAGTTTTCTCAAAATATTTATCAATTTTGAGATATGTTACTCAGACTGCCTGCACGTCTAGGGTACACAGCTGCAGATTTTTTCATATTTGTTTTGACCTGTAAAAACAGCACATTTTAGGTCCATTCTCGCAAGACCCAACAATTTTTGTGTGGTCTACAACTTTGCAGAAGGAAGTTTCTGCAAATTATGAACGATTTGGGAGATATGGGTTGACTAGCTGCATGGTGTTCGAAAAGTTGAGGATATGATGTATGCCTTATGTGGTTTGATGCTCAGGGGGACTCATGATATTGCAGTTTGAGCTCGGAAATGTATTCCTTGAGCATGTTTTTTGGCAGTCACTGGTAGAGCAAGTATTTGTGCACTAGATTTGCAGTGTTTGCAATGATGTATGCAAAGTGTAGAGATTGGTGCATGCATTTGGAGTGCTGATGTGCTTTGGTTGCTCATGGTTTTGAGCGTGCAGTCACTTTGGTTACTGGTTTTTTAGACTTTTTGCTAACAAAACTCTGGCAACATTTTCCTTATAGTTTTATGCACGTCATTGGTGCGATCAAGATTGCGATTGCCTGTAGCACTCAGGATTTGCGTACAGTGTTTTCCCTTTTGGGTGGTGCATCACGAGCGTGTTTTGATCTGCATTTTTGGTCTTGAGCTATGAGTGCTTGGTCATTTGGAGCTTCCAGTTTTGACTCCCAACTACAGGTTGAGTCTAGTACTCCCACAAGTGTTGCCATTTGTAGTTGAGGACATCTTCTGCAGTGTTTTGGATTCCATACCGGTTTCGACACATCAGGTGTCTTGAGCTTTTGCTTTGTGTATGCTTTTGTGGGATAGTGGCTACAGTTTACTCGCCATAGGTTGTGATTGAGCTTGGCTCTCACATTGACAGGTTTTGTCAGCTTGGACACAGTTTGGTGTTCTTGTACCCACTCTTGCAGGAGTTAGGATTGTGTATGCTTGTGTGGCTACCGACTTTGCTAGTCAAAGGTTTTTGCAGATTTTTGCAAGCAGTTTGTGGGATGCGTTTTGGAGCTAGTTTGCTTTCTACTTGCATATATGGTTATGCGCTTTATGCTCAATTGAGCACTTTGTCCCAGTTTATACTTGCAGAGTTTGCAGATTGTGGAGTTGCTTTTAGGCATATATGAGCGTAAGTTTTGATGCGATTGATCATGCTTTTGAGCATAGTGTAGTGGTTGAGTTACCTCCCACTTTATTGCCAGTTTGGCATGGTTTATGGTTGAGATTTTACTTGAGGTTTTGCTCAGTTTACAAGGGAGATTCTGCCAAATTTTTCCCAGAGTTCTCGCCATACTTTGGTTCTTAGCCATTCACTTATGGTTGCAGATACGTGTGACAGTGAGAGACGATGGTCTTGTTCTTGCCAATACTTGCGTTGTTGGCATTGTGGTCACACAGGGCACATTAGTCGTTGTTTCAAACGTATGAGACAATAGCGGAGATGTATATGTGATGTGGATACGACTTTGACACAGGTTACAGAGGCATTTTAGTGGTAGTGTATCCCAGTGACGGTGATGTCATGCTTGCCTCGAGTGTACCTCTTGCAGATTTATCTATGGGTAGCACACTTTCTCCGCAGTGGTTACTAGATAGCGATGCTACTTTCCACGTCACACCATGTTAGGTAAAGGGGGTGTGCCTCACCGTGCTTTGCCCGTGTCTGTCGGCTAGTGTCCAGCCGCCCACATTTATCTCCTAATTCTTTATACATACAAAGAATAAGGATCTCTCACTCATTCTCACATTGTGCTCATACAATGGGATGTGAGCTCCACCCACATCCTGTGTACTCTCTCTCTCCCCCCTTCTCACTCTCCGCACACGCACCGCATTTGCGCACTCACACCAGACATGCATGGGTGCTACTACAAAATAAAGTGTCATAAAATCTAATATCTAACTAACCCAAACAATAGCGATGATGTTAGGTAAAGGAGGTGTGTCTCACCGTGCTTTTCCCTTGTCCGTCGCTTAGTGTCCGACCGCCCATATTTATCTCCTTAATTTTTATACATACAAAGAATAAGGATCTCTCACTCATTCTCACATTGTGCTCATACAGTGAGATTTGGGAGCTCCACCGACATCCTGTGTACTCTCTCTCTCTCTCTCTCTCTCTCTCTCTCTCTCTCTCTCTCTCTCTCTCTCTCTCCACATAGGCACCGCATTTGTGCACTCACACCAGACACGCATGGACGCTACTACAAAGTAAAATGTCATAAAATCTAATATCTAACTAACCCAAATGATTTTATCATATTAAACTGATCATTTAATGTGGGAGAATAAATGGGAAAAAGAGTTATAATAATGTGCTTATAGATCTATCTCGGTATGGGGCCAAAGTTAATGGGTCCAATTGAGATATGGTATGTCAAAGAGCATTGCTAGATAATAGAGCTTGAAAGACCTTAGGGTTAGCTTCATTAAAGACCTCCAATGGTTAGTGTAAAAGTCCTTTAACCTTAGTCAAAAGCTAGGGTTGTGCTTGAGGTGGGAACCTGGCCCAAGCTTGAGGTGCTTGTTGTGCTTGCTGACTAAGGTGATTGAGGTGCTTTATGACTAAGGTGCTTAAGGTGCTCCATGACTAAGGTTCTTGAGGGGCTGAAGGTGTTCCAAAAGTCAACCAAGATCCCTACTCATCGGGTGGGGGGCGGGGGGGGGGGGGGGGGGGGGGGGGGGAGCCCTAATTGTAGGGACATGAGAAAGAACACACACACCTTCACACAAGGAAAGCCTAGTCTAAAAAACCAACAAGGACACATGTCAAGTTCCTCCCCATGTTGCCCTCATAAGGTGCCTAAAGCCTATTGGTTGGCCTCTAAAGGGGTCCAATGATAATTTAGCTAATTAAATTAATTGTTTATGCATTTACCAAGTCCTCACTCAAAGAGGAAAGGGGGGGACTTGTTCTAAGGGTAGCATGGTTGCTCAATATGCACTATGCATGTGATTGGCTAAGCTTGTAGGGGTCCAATCAAATTAAATCTTGATCTACAAGGAGGGGCCGAGCAAGGAAGCTAGGGGTGTGCTTGGGGGTATACCCTCTCTCATACACACTTTCATGCTATATCTCACTTAGAAAAGTGCAAGAACTCCTTCTCCTTCTTCAAGCTTGTTGAGAAGTTGAGAGCCTACACCAACACTCTTGGCTATGGAATGCAAATCCAACCAAGAGCCATGATTCAATGCTTAAGCTTTCCATCTTCTCCATCTTCATTACTATGCTATTATGCTATGCTAAGCAAGAAGAGTGATGATAAGTGAGGAACTATTTCTTTCTTGTATGTTACTTCTTATTCGTCTTCCCTACCCTCATTCCTCGCTAGCTCTCTCTACCTTCAAAGGTGTTTGAGGCCTTGGGACTGAGGCCAAGGGATGGTTAATGCTTTTACAAAGTTTATGTTATGCTCGTGATGCATGAAGCTTTCCATCTTCATTGCATCACCTAGGTCACAAGGAACATAAAGATTGTATTATACCAAGTCTCTCTTTATGGGAGAGTCTATAATACAAAAGCCTATTGGAGGCGGGACCGGCCCCAAGTAAATCTGATCCTCAACTATTGTCAAGTTCTCTAATTCTCTCTCTTGAAAAATTATTATTCATGCCAAGTTAATTGAGTATATTGGTTATGTTGCTACCGCTAATTAAGTTCACCCTCTATGTTCTCAAATTAGTCTCATAAAATACTCACTATAGTTCTCTTAGTTCCGTTGTTCTCAATGTTCAAAGGCCATTTCTATTACATTGGTATCATAGCTATATGTTTCTGTTTTCTTACTTAAAAAGAGATGTACTTAAGTTGTCCATGAAAGGTTGGACCTGTTCATTGCAACAGGGTAAGTGGGACAAGGATCTATTATCTTGGTTGAAAAGGACTTAGTTCGAGGTACACCGTTGGGAACTATAGTCTTAATAATGGAGTCTCTCAGGGCTTGCCTTTGGCTTAACCATTATTGAGCTACTAGCAAGATTAATAGGAACCAACCGAGCAATGTTAGACCCTCTCCACTATTCTTTGCAATCAACAGTCTCTAAACCACGGGCGTGGCTGCTTGAGAACTAATTTTCAAAGGTAAAGAAGAGTATCAACTAAGGTTTTTGAGGGTACCAAAGCACAAAGTAATTTATACATAAGTTTAATTAGCACAGCTGACAATAACCAAGAGAGTAGAATGAATATTAACAACTTTGATTTTGCACATGAGGGTGCTAATGATGATACCCCCATGTTACTTAATTATCTTGTTACTAGGTTGCAACAAGCTATGGGAAACCCTCCTTTGCAAGCCGAACTTACTCAACAACTTCGTGCTTATGGGATTTCCCTTCCTCTCCAAGAGGAGAGAGAGCTTAGGAGGCTTCTTAATGAGACTCCTAGAAGAATACTCTCTCCCATAAGAGAGGAGGAATCCAAAGAATGAGAAAGAAGTGAATCACCAAGTTCCTTTGAAGATGTGGCTCCACGAAGACGGTGGTCTAGACGATCTCCAACTCCTCCCAAGAGGAAACGGCCAACCCATAGTCCTTCTCCTCATCACTCTGAAAGGGAAGAGAGGAAACAAAGGAAGAAAAAGGCAAGAAAGAGGTCATCCTCGTCTCCTTCTTCTTCACCTTCCTCCTCTTCTGACAAAAGCAACAACCCTAGAGAAAACAAGAGGAGAGGACATCGCAAATCCTATCCTACTTGGAGAAGGTCCCAAAAGCTCAAGAAATTCAAAGAGGGAAGAAAGAGTATCTCTTTTTGCCTATGATGGCACCTTTGGTGCTACCAACAACTTATTGGCCTTCATCCAGCAACTTGATGTGGTCTTTGGAGACAAGGGATTCATAGAGTCCACCAAGCTACGTCATGTAGCTATGAACTTCCACAAATCTGCTCGTCATGGTGGGCTACCCTTTGTGGCAACGGAAAATCCCCAAAGACATGAAAAATTCTATGAGTCTCCATCATGAAGCAATTCCTTGCAAGCGATGCAAAGGACAAAGTGCCCGAATGGCAGAGTTTGAAGTTGCTCTCCAACGAGTCTATCCATACATATGTGGACAAGTTTTGGGATTTACATCTCAAGGATACTGTGTTTCAAAAGATAGACTTTGTCAAGCAAATTAAGCAACAATTTTGTGTGGGATTACCTGAAGAAATGACCGAGTATGTCAACTCCCAACGGCCTGGTTCTATCACCAAAGTAATCCACCACACCGTGGTTGCTTTGCGCATCAATTTTCAACAAGGGGCGAAAAGAAATGCCAAGCCCATGGAAACAAAGACCGAAATGATGCAAAGGGGAAGAACAATGCCCAAAATTCTTCCCAAGGCAATTCCAACAACAACAACAATCGGCCCAAGGAGAAGGGAGTTTACAAAGGTAAAAATAAACTCTCTCTTGAAGATCTAGAAGCTTTGTGTAAGGACCACAAATGCTTCAAGTGGGGGGAGCAAGGACATGGCTGTTGTTCTTTTCCCAAAAGGAATGCCCGCAATGAGACTCCTAGAGATTCCATGATCAAATCTCCAAAAGAGGATGATCATTGCAAAGGATCACCTCTCCTCTATGCTTGGGGAAAGGTAAGGGAGCATGATGCCTTCATCCTGTTTGACCCTGACTCTACTCACAGTTTCATACCCACGGAGTTGGCCACCAAGTTAGACATTCAAGCTCATGAGATGGGAGATGTAGTTGTAGCCGATGGAACCTTCAAGGGGTAAGAAGTTGTAGTTACTCCCTTGATTGCGAAATTGAGGCTTCATGTCCAAAGCTATGTTGACAAAGAAGATTGCTTCATCTCTCCTCTCAAGCATGAAGATGTCATCCTAGGGGCACCATGGTTTGATTGAATGGCTGTTAATGTAAAGCTCCCCAAAAGAAGGTTGTATAGGAAAAAGAACATGTACATAGATGCTAATGAGCCTGGTCGTACCATACCCCTTATAAACTCTCTTTCTTTTGACAAATCAATGAAAAGCTCAATTTTTATGTATATGTTTTTTTTCAAACAATCCATAAAAGGTCCTAATGTTTTATCAAATGAAAATGGCAGGAATCAAGAAGATTTAGACTTGTCTAATTTTCTAAATGGATTCCAAGATGTTTGTATCAATGATATCCCTATGGACTTACCTCCAAAACGAGGGGATGATGACCATCCAATTGAGCTTTTACCAAGAAGCTCATCGTCTAACAAGCCTACTTATCGAGTTTCCCAAGCTCAACAAGAGGAGATCATGAGGCAAGTACAAGAATTGGTAGACAAAGGGATGTTGAGGCCTAGCTCCTCTCCCTTTTGTTCTCCAATCCTTTTAGTGCAAAAGAAAGATGGTGCATACCACGTGTGTGTGGACTATCGAGCGCTAAATCATATCACTATTAAAAACAGATTTCTCGTACCACGAGTAGAAGATCTGTTTGATAAGCTACAAGGTTTGACCTACTTTAGTAGGATTGACCTTAAAAGTGGCTATCATCAAATAAGGATAGTGAATGAAGATATCGTAAAGACCGCATTCCGTACAACATTTGGTCTTTATGATTTTTCAAGCTTTGAGGGAGAACAAACTTTTTATCATCAAAAGAAGAGTGAATTTTTTCTTCAAGAGATTCAATACTTAGGTCATATTATCTCTCAAGATGGTATCCGTATGGATACATCAAAGTTGGAGGTAATAAAACCATGGCCTAATCCAAGGAATCTACATGAGCTAAGAAGATTTATAGGTATATGTGCATACTATAGACGCTTCATAACAAAATTCTCTCAAATACCAAGACCATTGTATGACTTAACAAAAAGAACGTTAAGTACTCATGGACTGCTAAAGACCAAAATACTTTGGATAAGCTCAAAGAGAAGCTTACCTTCCAAACAATCCATATACTTTTGGATCTCTCAAAGCCATCATTTGAGGTTCAATGTGATGCTTGTGGTGATTGCCTTGGAGCAATATTGCTTCAACAAGGGCATGCCATAGCATATGAGAGCCAAAGGCTCAATGCCGATGAACGGGTCTTGGGCACATATGAAAAAGAGCTTTTAGTTGTTCTACATGCCCTAGACACAGGGAAGAACTATCTATTGGGGACTCCATTTATGTTGCGAACGGACCACCAAAGTCTCAAGTACTTCATGACACACATTAGGGCCAAAAACGACTCAAAAAGGGTTATTTGTTAATCTAAGGATTAAGGAATAGTCCAATAGTTATTTGACACGTATACAAAACTATGGCACTCTTGTCTCCTCTATTGTGGGTTTTGGTGGTCCTATTTTGACGGAGAACTGCTAAATGTCTTGATCATAAGGCTGAAACTGCTATATTTGGGTGCTTTCGGTGAGAGAGCTCATTAAATTTGCGGCTCAAAGTAATGAAGTCTCGTCTTTTATTCTATTTTATATTTCACAAAAGCGTTGTCAAAAAATATGAAATTTATGTCAGAAGGCTCTCAAAACAAGGGCATTAATGACAAATCACCTACTTTTTTCAAACGTATACCTTTCTCGCTCTCTCTTTAGTTTGTGAGAGGTTTAAGTCTTTCCGTCTATACATTCTTTCTTCTTCTCTAATCTCTGAGTTTCCATGGCGTCTTTTGCACGTCGCCCTTTACATAACATAACTTCTTGTGACTTTCATAACGTTAGAGAGGATGGTCTTTGGAAGCCCATATCTTTTCGTGTGAATGACTGGATAACAATGCTTCCTTCATGCAAAGGTGTACACAGAGTGAAGAGAACTAAATGCGATAAAGTAAAAAACCATTGGAAAGGTCGTGTTCCTGCTTTCAAAGTGACCGACAATGGCTGGCTAGCTAAGGTTCAACATGTGTACATGGCCAAGGATATGGTGTTAGACTGGGAAGAACATCCCACACTGCATTCTTACTGTAAGTACAAAAAAAACTATTTGATATAGTGAATTTTTCATTATCCCAATGTTTTTCTCATTTTTTGATCCATTCCAGATATATTTCCTTCAATAGCTGTGGAATGGCAGCCTGTGGAGAGTCTAAGTGGGACGTTCAAAGCAATGCATAAAGGGATTGCAGATGCTATGTATGCTGACAAGCCACCTTCCTTTTACAAAACAATGGATTTTTTTGTCTATTTTGCAGAATACAAAGTTCCATCACAAGAAGGTGCATATGGAGAACTACATTAGTTACCCGTTCCCACCATAAGTTCACTTGACTGGGAAGCTCTTGATGCACCTACTATATCAAGCTTCAAATCCAAGATCAAAGAAGACATCCTTAAAGCTATGTCTGCGGGCAAGATATCAAGAAGGATTAAAGTTCAATGGTTCTTGCCTATACATGTCTTTGTGGCATGTTTCAAAACAATGGACTTGCAGAGGACAAAGACGATGTGGCTTAATAGAATACTTTCTATGACTGAACTGGATAATGTTCTTGGAGACGGATGGAGCACCAAAGAAACTTTCCATATTGGTGACAATATTAGTTGTAGAGTAAGCCCAAATTCTATGTCTATCTCATATCAACTATGTCGCCAATCATTAGTTCTGGGCTACGACTATAGGAGATGGAGAAGCAAATTAGGTAGTTGGGTTCCTCTCGACTGTGAGGAAAATTGTCCAGAGTTTGAACTAAAGGTCACAGTCCATCCACACACCGAGTATAGAAGCCTGATAGTAACAACAAATTGGAGACTAAATGATGTTAGAGAATCTCTTGAGTTTCTTGATGAAACATCTCCCAAGTATAAATTCAAAGTGGATGAAATTGTGGTGAGCACAAGGATGGAGAATTCAACCTCTTGCATCACATGCCTTCCCCCAAAAAGAGTTGTATTTGAGCCACTTGCAAGGACTTGAAAAAACAAGTTCAATATTGTAATCATTTTGCAAATATATTTATCTTTTCTCTACCTTATTGTGAACATTACTTATGTTGTTTTAAGGTTACATGACATCATGATACACATTTAAGAATTGATAGTTGGTATTAAGTATTTGAAGTACAAAATTATGAATCACCAAAGGGTATATATATGTTCATATGGACAAAATGAACAAAAGTGTACATAGCTTTTGTGGAGTAATCAATCATGAAACTCCACTTTTCTTTTTGCCTGAGAGGATTCTGCATCCTCAGAGACCCTTTTTCTTTTGTGTTCAGAAGGGGGTGAAATTTCGGGAGTGGGTGGTGGTGGTGACTTGGGCTCCTCAGGGCTTGGCACAGGTGACTTGGCAGGGGTTGGTGCTTTGGGCTCCTCAGGGCTTGGCACGGGTGACTTGGCAGGGGTTGGTGCTTTGGGCTCCTGGGGACTAGCTGGCTTGGGTGACTTGGCAACATGAATGGTAGCTTGAAAGGTGAGCTAGGTGCCTCCCCCTTACTGTTCTTAAGTGTACGATTCTTTTGAACCTTGAATTTCAATAGTGAGTGGAATGGATGGCCCTTTGTATCTGGTCTTTTTTTTTGCAGGGCTCTTCTTCTTGGTGGGACTCTTCCCCTTGGCAGGGATCTTCTTCTTGGTGGGACTCTTCCCCTTGGCCCCTAGGGATCTTCTTCTTGGTGGGACTCTTCCCCTTGGCAAAAATCTTCTTGGCATGGCTCTTCTTTGTAGGACTCTTCTTGTGATCCTTTTTCTTTGTATGGATCTTATTTGCATGACTTTTCTTCTTCTGATCCATTTCCTTTGCATCCAGACCTTTGGTGGCTCTACCTTTCTTTGGTGGCAAAGGAGATTCTGGATCATTTGGATTTATTCATCTTTCCAAAACCATAGAAACAGCCTTCTCTCTCACCCACGTGACCCAAGACTCTGGATAGTCATGCAACTGAAAAAAAATAAAAAAAGGAATTAAAGGACATGAGTACATACATACATAAACCATCAAAATAAATACATGAGCCACACACTTACAGTGAGTGTAGTCATCCGGCACCTTGACTCAAGATATCTCCATGCATTGGCAAGCACCCTCCATCCACAAGATGTTGAGTATGTCTGTAAAGACACTTTTTGATTGTAGTACTTGAAAGCTTCTATATTGTAATCCTTATTTGTGGTACTCAGGTGACCAACAATAAGTTTGGCAGCACTACAGGAAGACATTGAATCAAAAAGCTACTAATAGAAAACAATGGGCCATCAAGCATAGATTATGCTTCATACTTACAGTTTACTTCTCCCATGGATACTTGACAATGAATTCATAAATATAATATCTTTCTCCAAAAGATTGAAGATAATAAGACTCTAATGTCCTCTACAAAAAAAATAACAATTAGCTAAGAATACCACAAAATGTTAAAAATAACATGTAAGGAGTTAAGATTTACCCTTCAACATAGGGGTATAATATGTAATTGCAGGTCAGCATGTTAAAATCTTCAAAAAAACTTGAAAGGGTTCCTTGCTTGTTAAAAAGGCACTGTGTCACTAGAGGGTCAAGTATGGAAATTTGCATATCTAGAGCCTCTAGAAGATCCCTCATAAGACACCTGGAAAAGAAAACACAAGCCCCAATGAGCCCCTTGTGACTGCCTTGCACATGCACTAATAATTAGCAAAGGAGCAACACATACCTAAGACAGATAAAGAGCACAGTGTCACCAAGCTCAATGTTGGGATTTACAATCATACTTGTGTCTTGAGGGAATATGTCCAAATACGCCTCAGTATCTCCAAACAAGGAGACATCCACCACCATTTGGCTTGTGACTTTTTCATAAAGAAGAGAGTTGGATGCTCTTAAAATTTATGCTTTCTCTTTAAGGATAGCATCCTCTGATATCATGTCTTGCTCCCTCTCAACCTCCTTTCCTGCTTTGATATCTTGGGCCTTTCTTGTCTCATACTCATGTGTAACATCCTCAATGACAACCCCAGAATCTTTCTGCTGCCTAGAAGGAGGGATGTTTAAAATTTGGAAGGCTCTAAGATCCTCACTAGGAATGAGCTCTAGAGCGTATCAAACTTGTACCTTAGCCTTGACACAAGCAAAAAATCTTTGCTCATAAGTGTGACCCTATGAGCAAATGCAGCTGCAATGTATCTATCATTCATAAAGTCTATGAGAAAATCCTCAATAGCTTCCTAAAGGCACATCACAGCTTGAGATTGTATTGAGACAAAAGTTTTGATATTCATCATGCTTACAAGTCTATCTGATATCTCTTTGACAACTCTCATGAAAGAGAGCTTTGGAATCAGACAAGTAGACTTTGGTGCTTTTCTTATTTCTCTTAAAGATTTCACCTGATAATTCAATCTTTTTCTAGCAGTGGGCCTCTGACGAGGTAGTGGAGGCGGTGGTTTCTCTAGATCTTTCTCTAAATCATCTGTTTCTGGATCAGTTGGGGCTTGGTAGACCTTCCTTGCAGTCTGCTTAGTCCTCGCCATTTGGGTCACAAAACACCGCAGCACGCGACAACCTGCAAGATGTACCTATCGCGCCGTATGTGAAGCAAATGATATTGGGGAAAGACACCAACACGAAGCAATAGAAGGGTGGCCCATGCTCTGGAGTATGTCCTTATCGCATCGTATGTGAGCTTTGGACATTTCAAACAAATCAAGCAAGAAGACCTGCACGACGCAATAGAGGGCTCACCTACACCCTAGAACATGCCCATATCGCGTTGTATGTGAGCTTTGGATCTTTTCAATAAATCAAGCAAGAAGACCTGCATGACGCGATAAAGGGCTCACCCAGACTTTAGAACATGCCCGTATCGCGTCGTATGTGAAGCTTTGACCTTTCCAACAAATCAAAGCATAAGACCTGCACGACTCGATAGTAGGTCCACCCACATGCTAGAACACATCTCGATCGCGTCGTTTGTAAAGCAGCTGATCTTAGCAATGCAAAGTGGACAAACGCACGGCGTGATAGCTTGGCAGTCCAATGTCTAGGACTACCTTGTATCGTGTCATATTGGGTGAGGATGGGTAGCGTGTGTCGGTGGAAGAAAGAATGTAGAAAGTGCGGATTGGTCGATGGAAGTGCGGCTAGTTGAGGACGACATGACGCAAATGTGGGGTATGGGGGAAAGTAAAGAATGAGCAGGTGAGAGAGCTTTGTATACATCCAACCGTCCGTACGACGGCCGTTGTAAGCAAGCCACGTGGCACGTCTGCATGGCTGACACGTGTCAATAACGGTCATATTTTGCACCCTATATAAAGCTTGGTCTCGAATTTTATTAGTGTTACATGTTTACTTGTCCCACAGAACGCGAGATATTACTAGTATCCATCTACTAGTCCCCTCGTCCCGCATGACGCGTCGATACACATTTGCACACGCCGGGTCCAGCCTCTATCACGTTGTTCGGGCTTCTAGTTGGTCGCTCTGGTGTGCCCTCGTCCCGCACTACTCGCCGGGACCCATTTGCAAACACCGGGTGACGCCTCTATCGCGTGGTTCGGGTTTCTCGTTGGCAGCTCCGACACGACGCGATCCGAGCAAGTTGCAAATCTAGGAACCCACCCCTATCGCTTCGTGCTAGTGAGATTCTGAGACCCAGTGCCGGGCGCTTTCCTCATCGTCTAATCCTCCCCCTTATCGCTCTATATATCACTTTGGGTGTATTTCTCGACCTTGTATCTAGTAGCTTCACCCTGTATCTAGTAGCACCCGTCGACTTTTCCTCTACCATGAACGAAGGCCGGGAGGAGATTTTTGAGGAGAGTCCAAGTGAGAAACTATTGGTTGCTGTGATGGATGGTGGTGACATAGTGTACACCAAAGCATATGAAATATTCAACCCTGTGTTTGATCTTGCAGCTTTGTTAGACCATTTGAAGGACTTCTTGTCAGAAGAATTCAAAGAGTTTGAAGAGGCAGTTGAAGGCAAGTGTTAGGTTTTAGATGGCAAGACTTATTGCCATCTAACCGAATTTACTACCAACTCAATTGAGAAAAGCAAAGTAACAAGGAGGTTTGGAAGATTTTCTAAGAAGACTTTCTTTGTTTGTCCACCTACCATTTCTTGTCAATTGCATTTAAAGCCTTGCAACCTTGTTCCAAAAGAAGTTGCCTTTCTTTTCTGTTGTTCCTTAAATTTGACATGCAAGGCAAAGCTGATGAAGTGAAAGATACAGATGAGGAAACAAATAAAAATGTTTCCACAGTTTTGCAGCTTGAGAAAAGTGAAATTCTAGAAGAGGAGGAAGTTGATGTTGCGGCTGAGGAGCAGGAGAGTGCAAATTTTGATGTGGCTCAATTTAGAGCTAGTACTGTCATTGATGAGCCAACAGATGAGGTAGAGGTATCTGAAGCTTCCCTTACTATTCCAAACCTTCCCTACTTTTATATCAATGTGAAAGAGTATATCCCTCTCCATCATATCTAGTGTCTACTTAATATCCCTCTCCATCATATCTAGTGTCTACTTAATATGAGGGAGGACTACTGTATTGCAACCATTTTTGAAGCTTCTGAGGTGGCCAAAGATTTTATTGACACAGAAGAAGAGTCAAAAGAGGAGTTTTTGGCACTTGATCTTCAAACATCCAATAAATATTTTCTGCCTGCTCTTGATGCACTTGCTCTATGTATGAGAAGAGTGGAAGAGGAAAAACCTTCCCTCAAAGATGAGGATTTTGAGAAGAGGCTTGTTGAGCTTGGCATCCAATCTTTTGGCAGAGACTTTAAGCTGAAAAAAATTGTAAAGGAAGTTGACATAAGAGAGATGACCGGATCATGCAATCTCCTTCAAGAAGTCATTGCCGAAGATGAGTTGCAAAAGATAATCTCCCTTCTGAAATATTTTTTTTTTTCAAGTTTGTTTTAATTACTCATTGTCTTGTTTTGCAGATTGAACTCCTTGACAAAGACAATTTTCTTGGGAGAGCTAAAGGCTCTAGAGGGAAAGCAATAGAGGGCTCTTCAAGAAGAGATGCCTCCTCTCTCATGCACTACATGCCTACATTGGATAGTGCCACCTTCTGTGCTTTTCACATGCAATATTCTGAAGATCCTGAGTTGCCAATGTTTGCACTGAAGATATTGTCACGGTTTTTAGAGTACACTCCCCTTCAAATCAATGCAAACAAGATCATGCTACTTGAGAGAGCAGCAACACTTTGAATATTTGGATATGTTGCAGGATTCAATGCCTCAAGAGCAGGATACTTTCTTTGCTACTCTAGCTATGCAGCAAAGCTGAGGAGACAAATTTCAAACTTCTTGGGGGCTATAAAAGAAGAAATTTTTTGAGATATAGGGGTGACATGCCTAGAGATATAAAAAATATCAAAAATTGATGTAAATTTGATAATTTTTTGCACCAAAATATCTTTTTTGAATTTGGATCTCTTTAGAAACATTCAGTACAAAGTTTCAAAGTGAAGCATTAATCTCCATCTGTGGTTGAGCAGCATGGTTGTTTGATCTCATCCGTTGTAATCGCCTCCTATAGAACCAATTGAATAATTCCTTTAGTGCATTGCTCCTTCTTTGTCCCCCTCCCTTTCTCGTACATTTGAAAAAAGAAGTCCTCGCTTGATAGTGAGTTTTTCCATTCCCTGAGTATTCCATGTTGCAAGGGGTCCTTGTTTTGCAAAATATGGTCCATGCAGGTACAGAATATGCTAAAAATAAAAATAAAGTTAGTTGAACTCAACAGGATGCAAAGTAAAATACTATCCAGACTTTAGAAAGTAATTGAATACTCACCAAGTAATATGTGATGTCTTTTGCTCCCCAAGCATCTGTAATAGTAGTTATTGAAAGCTTTATTGTCTTTTTAAATCCATCTGCATAAGTAGCAGAGCTAACTTGTTGTCTCAAAACTTTCAAAAAATTGTCGAGCTTCTTCCACACTTCCATGCGTTTGTTGGCTACATCTGGTCTACTTTTGACATTGGTTGTTATAACACAAAGATCCTTCCAACAGTTCCACATAGCATCAACTTGTTTGTTGTCATTATTACCATATACATGTGGTAGTGATGTGTGTGAACACACTAGGACCGCCGGCGCATTTTTTCCCTCTTTAGGAGGTTTTTTCCCTCGTGCATTGTATATACGCCCATCACTCTAGGGCTATCTATCTTTCCATTGCACACTAAGTAACACACTCTCTATTGTGTGCCTTGAGCTTCCTTCGTCTTCTCCAAGCTGTGTGTGTTTCTCTGCAACCCTAATTCCAACAATTGGTATCAGAGCAGGTCACGTCCTCCCGGGCTTAGTCACCAGTTGCTCCAGCACACGCCTGCTCACTTTCTCCGATTTCAGTGAGCTTTGGCGAGCGTTCACAGGTCGACAAAAATTTTGGGAGATGTCGAAGACCTTGGTCTACTCAGAATTTTGATTTGGGCTCATTTCGGCCTCCGTTTTCACTACAGGCAGTACTGCACATGCTATTTCTTCATTTTGTGCAGAATTTTTGTCAGTGTTGTTTTCTGCATAACATGTGCCTTATAGTCTTCTACGGTTTGTGCTATATAGCACAGGTTGTTCCCGCTCCGTTTCTCCTATTTTCGGGCAGTTTTCACATCAGGTGCAGCATTTACCATGGCTAACAACAACAACACAGATGTGTTCAAGATGTTTGCTGCTAAGGACAGGTTGGATGGGGACAACTACCTTATGTGGGCTCATATGATGCAACATGTTCTTGTGTCAAAGGGTGTCTGGAACATTGTGCAGGGCATTGATGTACACCCTGGTTCTGAGGATGTAGGCGATGTTGAGGATGTTGCAGGTCTTGCTGCAAGGATTGCAGCTGTTAGAGTTGTTTTGCCTATGGCAGAACAAGCTCGTTGGGATGTTAAGGATGCGCAGGCTCATGCATTGATTGCGTTGTCTGTGAAGCGCACCATTGTTCCTCACATCCGTTCAGCAAAATCTGCAAAACAGGCTTGGGATATTCTAGCAGGTCTTTATGCAAGCCGCAATGAGGCTAAAATTGCTTTGCTGCGTAAAGAGCTGGAGTCGAAGATTATGCATGAGGAAGATGATATGGACACTTTCCTTGCTAGTTTCAAGGATATCAATGAGCAGCTTATTTCTGCAGGTGAAGTCATTTCAGATAGTTCCCTTGTGCAGACTGTTCTTGATGCCTTACCAGATTCCTACCAGACTTTTGCTAGTACTTGGAGACTTATGACCCAAGGAAATCCTGAAGTTGTCAAGTTTGATGCATTATGCACATTGCTGTTGCAAGAGTCACTTTCCAAAAAAAATAGGACTAGGCAGCGTGCAGTTGAGCAGGCTTTTATTGCTTCTCAAAGAAAGGGTGGTAACAGTAATGCAGCCACTTCTTATGGTTCTGCTGCGAGTAGCAAAAATTCTGTTCATAATGCTTCTGCTGGCAGCACTTCGTCTGGCAATTCTGGTGATAAGGGAAAAAAGAAGATGCGTTGCCATTATTGTAAAGCCAATGATCACTTGATCAAGTCGTGTCCTAAGTTGAAGGCCAAAGAGGCTAAGAAGAAAGAGGGTGGTTCCACTGCAAATGCTGGTTCCACTACAAATGCAGTCATTGTTGAGTCTTCTATGAAAGGAGACTGTAATGTTGATGTTGATGCAGAATGGGCTTTTAGCGCAGAGTGCACTTACAATCCTGTTGTCCATGATGCATGCTTGTCAGTTTTTGCTGCAGATTCACATGTGTGGTATTTCGACAGTGGTGCTACAAAGCACATTACCTCACATCGTGAATTGTTTACCTCTCTTGAGTCTGTCCCTCATGGGAATTCAGTCACTTGTCCCAACAACGCCTCTTATCCAGTTCAAGGAGTTGGAAAGATTGTGCTCATTGCTACTAATGGCAGTTCCTTCACACTTGTTGATGCACTTTATGTACCTGGGATCAAGAAGAATCTCTTGTCTGTATCCGCACTTGCTAGACTTGGACTTGTAGTCAAATTTGTGGATGACAGATGTACAGTTCATGATCTCAGTTTTGGTGATGAAATTGTTGTATCTGGCCTTTTGTGCCATGGGTTGTATAAGCTCACTTTGTATGACAAGTGTGGACAAATCTTTGCAAATCCTGTTGCAGATTCAAGGGCTATTTCAAATGCAAAACTTTGGCATGCACGTTTTGGTCATCTGAATTTTGCCAGTTTGCTACGTTTGCAGAAATCTGATATGGTTGCTTCTTTGCCGCCTCTTGAAGCACCTATCAAACATGTTTGTGAAGGCTGTATTTTGGGTAAGATGCAGCGTTCTAAGTTTCCAAAGGATGGTTCAGTTCGGGCCACATGCAGGTTGCAACTTGTGCATAGTGATGTTTGTGGGCCCATGAAAACTCCGTCCTTGGGCAATTACCTGTACTTTGTGACTTTCATTGATGATTAATCCAGGCATGCATGGGTATTTCCGCTTAAAGCGAACTCCGAAGTTTTTATGTGCTTCAAACAATTTCTGGCTATGGCTGAAAATGTCTCGAAATGTACTATGGGCACCCTCCGTTCCGATCGAGGGGGGGAGTATATGTCTCATGAATTTAATGCATTTCTGGCTAGTCGTGGGATAAAACACCAATGTACATTGCCTTATACACCTCAGCAAAATGGTGTTGCTGAGAGGAAAAACAGGTCACTGACGGAAATGGCACGATATATGGTCAAAAGTCAAGCTTTACCACATTCTTTTTAGCTTGAGTCCATCATGTGTGCCACTTATTTACTTGACAGGTGTCCTACGAAAGCTTTGCATTCTATTACTCCATATGAAGCATGGCATGATAGAAAGCCTTCTATTGAGCACATGCGTGTTTTTGGTTGCTTGGCATATGCTTTGGTGCCACAAGTGCAGCGCAGAAAATTGGATGATAAGGCTGTCAAATGTATTTTTGTTGGTTATAGTGCTGAAAACAAAGGATACAGGTTGTATCATCCGCAAACAAAACGTATTCTGGTTTCACGGGATGTAGTGTTTGTGGAAGATTCTGTTCAGCCCTTGCTGTCATGTACTAGAGACAGTAATGTAAGCTCACAGGACATTTATGACACTTTGTTGCCTCTTTTCAGTGGTGGAAATACGAATGTAAGTTCCAATGAGGCAAATGTACAGCCTATGGGGGTTTCTGAAAATGTTTTAGATGAGCCTATTACTGATGCAGATGAACATGATGTACTTGATGAGGAAAGGGCTGAAAATGAGCAGGCTAGAGGTATGCCAAAATGGCTGGTGCACACTTTGCGTGACAGTAAATTGGATGCACCTTTGTCTAGTCGTACTCCTTCAGGCTCTCGCCGTGCATCTTATGCATCAGATTGTTATGCTTTGGCTGTGTCTAGCTTACATGATGTTGAGGAGCCTCTGATTTTTTATGAAGCACAAAATTCAGAAAATTGGATGGCTGCCATGCAATCAGAATATGATGCACTTATAGAAAATGACACATGGACTTTATGTGATTTGCCTCCTGGCAAAAAGGCCATTGGTATGAAGTGGGTTTACAAGTTGAAACGCAAGCCGGATGGTGAGATCGATCGTCATAAGGCTCGACTTGTTGCAAAGGGTTATGCACAGCAAAAAGACATAGATTATGAAGAGACTTTTGCTCCCACTTATCGTATGACTACTGTGCGTTTTCTATGTGCATTGGCAGCTCATTTTGGTTGGGATGTACATCAATCAGACATTGTTACGGCTTTCTTTAATGGTGACATTTTTGAGGAGGTTTATGTAACGCAGCCTCGCGGTTTTGTCATAAAAGGACAAGAGGACAAAGTGTGCAAATGTAACAAGGCTTTGTATGGGTTGAAGCAATCTCCTCGTGCTTGGTATGAGAAAGCTGACACTCATTTGGTCAAACAAGGTTTTCGTAAATGTCCAACAGAAAGCACATTGTATGTAAAGCGTGAGGGTGATGTACTTCTCATTGTGGTTCTTTATGTTGATGATTTGCTGATCACTGGACCAAATGAGAGACATATTGCTGAATTTAAGGCTGATTTGAATGCTACTTTCAAGATGAAATATTTGGGGCTGTTGCATCATTATTTGGGTATACAGTTTAAGCAGTGTGATGGTGGTATTGCCTTGTGTCAGAAAAGTTACATAGAGACATTGCTATGTAAGTTTGGACTTGAGGATTGCAAACCTATTGCCACTCCCATGGAAACAGGTTTGAATTGGAGTCTACATGATGCTGGTGATCCTGTTGATGTCACTCTTTACCAAACTGCTGTTGGCTGCCTCATTTATGTATGCAACACGAGGCCGGATATTCAGTTTGCAGTCTCACATGTCAGCAGATTTATGCATAGCCCAGGGTCTAAGCATTGACAGACTGTCAAGAGGATTTTCCGCTACCTTAGTGGCACTTTACATCTTGGCTTGTTTTATCCCAAGGGGGGATCATTGCCGCCAAACTTACATGCTTTTTCGGACTCAGATTGGGCTGGTTGTTTTGACACGCGAGTGTCCACAAGTGGTTTTTGTTTCATGCTTGGCAGTTCATGTATATCATGGTTGAGCAAGAAGCAACCTACTGTGGCCAATTCGAGTTGTGAGGCTGAGTACAGGGCAGTCTTCACAGCTACGGTTGAGTGTGTATGGCTCAGACGCCTTATGGTTGATTTGGGTGTTGGACAGGACATTGCCAACACTATCTACACTGATAGTCAGAGCGCATTGGCAGTTGCGAGGAACCCAGTTTTTCATGCTCGCACAAAGCACATTGAGGTGCATTACCACTATGTCAGGGAGAGGCTCTCAGCAGGAGAGATCAACTTGGCTTATGTGCCAACACAGGACAACCTTGCAGATCTTTTCACAAAGGCATTGTCTCGTGAGAAGCTTGAAGCTTTCCGCAAAGCTTTGGGCTTACTCCCCTTTGTGGATTGATCCTGTCCTCAGGGCATGGCACTTCTGTTTACTCATGTGCCAGCTCTCGTTCACCGCATCACTCCAGGGGGGATTTGTTACCATATACATGTGGTAGTGATGTGTGTGAACACACTAGGACCGCCGGGGCATTTTTTCCCTCTTTAGGAGGTTTTTTCCCCCATGCATTGTATATACGCCCATCACTCTAGGGCTATCTATCTTTCCATTGCACACTAAGTAACACACTCTCTATTGTGTGCCTTGAGCTTCCTTCGTCTTCTCCAAGCTGTGTGTGTTTCTCTGCAACCCTAATTCCAACAGTCATGGTTACTCAAAAATCTTCTGGCTTTTGCTCCACCCGTTGAAACATCTTGCAAAACATCACCGGCTCCTTTTGAAAGACTGGGATCTTTTTTTAGATGCACTTGACCACCATGAAAACCCATTTGAGAGAGCAAAGCCTCGCATTATTCTATGCACTCGTCTGCAAGTTTAGTTGGCTTAATAGAATATGCATAGTCAAGATGGAGTCGAAGAAATTTGTCCAAGATTCTAATCTCTGCATGCATTGTGCATATATGTACATTTTTTAAATCTATTGTTAGAATTGGATCCCAAAACATAGAAGACAATGGGTAGTCGATGACATTAATACTATTCCTCGATGGTGCTTTTGCAACCTCGTGTTCTACAAGCCATCCTTTTGTTCCAGTGCTTGCCATGCAATATAGACATATATACTTGGTATTGGCACCTCCACATACACCAAACATGGACTTTAATGCTTTTAGGCCGGCACTCAAGTGCCATTCTACAAAAAATTCACCCATGCCATCTACACAGAGTTTTTCACCTGCATTTTGGTCCTGTATAATAGAAGGGATATCAGTCTGCAAAAACAGGCATTTCAATGTATCGTGATTTTCTACTGGTATTTGAGCTGCTTCGATCCACCAAAGCTCCATTTCTGATTGAGTTTTGTGGTATGGGGAATCAAGCTTACCTTGGCTATAGTCCAATGCTCTATTTGATACTCTTTCCAATTTTTTGACATTTTTGAATTTGAGCTTCATCCAATTTCAGAACAAATATAAGTTTTCCTTCACAATCTACTTCTTGCATATTATAGTATCTCACCATAGAAGATTGAACATTTTTTATACTCATCCAAATGTTATTAAAAACATTATACTCAAAAGAAGATTTTTTTTTCTGTTTTTCATATGGCATCGTTCCTTCTATATGATAGTACTCTCCAAAATGTTCGAGTATTTCTTTATTTGATAGAGTCCTACTTTCCCAACATTGTGAGGCCTAGGCAACCCAAAAGCTTTAATCTTGTAATACTTTAAAACCTGAAACCAGGTTTTAGAGAAGGCTTTGTAACCCCTTCTACTCACCCCCACTGTGTCACAAACTTCTTGCATTTGAGAAGGTTGGACCAGTAAACCCATATCTTTCAGTAAACTTTGAAATACCAATTTCTTCTGAGTTTGATTTTCAGGAAGTTTCAAAAGTTTAAGAATATCACTTTTGTTCATTACCTCATTCAAAAATCTCACCCTTTCTTGAACATTGGACATATCAAATCCTAAAAGACTAGTCACATGTTCTCTAGTAATCTTTAATCTTTTTTTTCTTTGTCCAAAACCTTCTGTTAAGGTTACTACATCTCTCATTCGTTTTACTCGTGCTCTTAATCCTATTGGAGTTTCTTTTAAAGTCCGAAGCTGGTGATTTTCTTTTAAAGTCCGAAGCTGGTGATTTTCTTGTTTTAGAGATGCTATTTGGTTTTCAAGTACTAAAATTCTTGTTGCATTTGAAGACAAAACAGTTTTGAGATATTGAATGTAATGTGTATGATCAATGTGTAAATGAGATAACTTAGAACTATATCCTAGTAAGCCATCAACCCCATCTCATCAAATCATGAGGTGTGTGAAAAGATGGATACCTTCCAGTGCTAGGATCCAGTGGATACAAGCTCCCATCTGTCCATATATCAATGTGTTTCTTTCCCTCGTTGCAAAGTTGTTGTGCTTCATTTGCAATTGTAACTAGTCTTTGATAAACACTCCGCGTAGTAGCATATTGCTGGCTTAGCTTAATGTTCAAGTGAAACTTGCGGTTATCACTAATGGAAGATGTATTAGTCATTGTAAGTAATGAAGGAGCAGAAAGTATAATGGAAATAACATAGCAGCAGAACAAGGTGCATCAGAGAAGAAGAGATAAACCTCACGAAAGGTGAGAGAAAAAAGAGAGATTCAAAAGTGGAAACAACTATTTGTCGCCAAGTGAAGTAAATGAAAACAAATTTCGAGGTGAGCCACAAAGGAATGTGAAGAGAACGATATCTTTTTGAATATTTAGAGATATGTACCTAGATACACTTTAGATTGCGTAGATATGCTTTAAATGACCAAAACGGACAAATTTGGAGCCGTTTTGACCAGAAACGGCTCTGCTAATTAGTAATTTAACCAATTCCTTACACAACCCTTTTTGAGTCGTTTTTGGCCCTAATGAAACCAAACTTTCCGACAAACAAATGAGGTGGGAAAATTTTCTTTCGCAATTTTATTTTCATATTGGTCACATTGATGGTGGTAAGTACAATCAAGTGGCCGATGCACTTTCACGAAGACCAAGAGTCAATGCAGTGTCTATAGAAGCTCGCAATGATCTATCTTCTATGATAGATGAGTATGCTACTGACCCTAACTTTAAAGACATAATGTCTTCCCTTGCATTGGGGAACAAAGAAGAACCATTCACCTTGCAGAATATTTATCTTCTCCATGGCAGTAGGCGATGTGTTACCTGCTCCCTTTGTGAAAAAGTCATGTATGAATCCCATGTTCCTCCCTATGCGGGGCATCAAGGTATTCAACCTACTCTTCGAGGAGTAGAGACGTACTATTGGCCTGCCATGAAAGTAGACATACAAGAGTAGTTTTCAAAATGTAAGGTATGCCAAAAGACCAAGTATGATAGAGGGAAGCAACCTGGGTTACTCCAGCCATTTCCAATCCCTAATTCACCATGGGAGAGTATATCCATGGATTTTATCTTTGGATTACCCAAGTTTATCCATGGGAATACGGGAATATGGACAATAGTCGACAGGTTTAGCAAGCAAGCATACTTTATTCTTGTCAAAAAGTCTATTAAGGCACATCAAATGGCAATTCTATTCATATCTCATATTTTCAAACACCATGGATTACCAACATCCATCGTGTCAAATAGAGATCCAGAATGACCATTAATTGTTGGAAAGGTCTCTTTGAAAATCTACGTACAATATTGAATTTCTCTTTGACCTATCACCCACAAATGGATGGCCAAAGTGAGATAGAAAATCTTACGATTCTCGTTCTACTAAAGACTTATGTTACAGAAGTAGATCAACGCTTACAATGGGAGAAGTACTTACCCTTGTAGAGTATGCATACAATAATATTGTCCATACTACTGTAGGAAAGACACATTTTGAGATTATAGAGGGAAGACCTAAAAGTCCCTTGGTACTTAAAGTACATGGGAAGATCTTCGTTGCCGATGAGTATAGCCGCGACCTACAAGAATCTTTCCAAAAGATTGAGGCTATATACATCTCTTAACAAAGGCAAAAAGCTGTTGCTGATAAGCACAAAAGGGACTTTAACATTTAAAGAAAATGATTGGGTCTTACTCAAGTTTCCCAAGGCTCGATTAAGGCAAAAGACGAGCAAAAATCCTTCGGACCATCAAAAGTATTATGCTAAACTAGCAAAAAGATACTATGGTCCTTTTCAAATCTTGAAGCCCATCAATGACATGGATTATCAGCTCAAGTTACTCAACCATTTTCTCATACAAAATTCTTTTCATGTGAACCTACTTAAGCCTACAAAGGAGAGCCACCAAGAGAGCCGGTTATTGAAGACCCAGCAAAAGGTACTACAACATAGTAAGACTATTCGACGGTATCTTATTAAGTTCAAAAATTATCCTTTTGAAGATGCTAGATGGATACAAGGAATGCAGCTTAAGGATAGTATGAACCTTGTCAATGCTTACAATGCTACATTAGAGTAAGCAAATGTACATGTTTCTTTTAAATGATCAATGTTTTTGGCTTATAAGACTAATTCTCTATTTCTTGTGCACAAAGCTAGGTAGTATGCATGCTTGGAATCATGTTTGTGTTGACAACGTCTCTCAAGCACCAAGTAGAATTTGTCACTCTACTTTGGGAGAATGAAATGGACTAAATAGTAGACATGCTTGTGGCAGCTAAGTCTCCCAAGTCCCAAATGGATTAGTCATCCATCTTGGAACGATGTCTTTGGGTAAAAAGGGATCCTCTACCCACTAAAAAATATCGACTAATGATTAAGGCTTTATCTCTTATACCTCATAGTCGAGGATGAGAGAGGTAATGTCATAAAACATAATATCTAACTAACCCAATTGATTTTCTCATATTAAAATGATCATTTAATATGGGAGAATAAACAGGAACAAAAGTTAGAATATAAACATGTGCTTATGGATCTATCTCGGCACGTGGCTAAAGTTAATGGGTCCAAAGGAGATATGGACTGTCAAAGAGAAATGCTAGCTAATGGAGCTTGAAAGACCTTAAGTTTAGCTTCATTAAAGATCTCCAATGGTGTGTAAAATTCCTTAGTCCTTAGGCAAGCTAGGGTTGTTCTTGAGGTAGGAAGCCGGCCCAAGCTTGAGGTGCCTGTCGTGCTTGCTGACTAAGGTTCTTGAGGTGCTTTATGACTAAGGTGATTAAGGTGCTCCATGACTTAAGGTCTTTGAGGGGCTTAAGGTGTTCCAAAAGTCAACCAAGATCCCTACTCATGGGGAGGAAATCCCTAATTGTAGTGGCATGAGAGAGAACACACATACCCTCACACAAGGGAATCCTTGTGTAAAGAAGGAACAAGAACACATGTCAAGTTCCTCTCCATGTTGCTCTCATAAGCTGCCTTAAACCTATTGGTTGGCCTCTAAAGGGATCCAATGATAATTTAGATAATTAAATTATGTATTTATCAAGTCCTCTCTCTCAAAGGGGAAATTAGAGGGACACTTGTCCTAAGGCTAGCATGGTTGGTTGATATGAACTATGTATGTGATTGGCTAAGCTTGTAGGGGTCTAATCAAATTGAAGCTTGAGCTACATTGAGGGTTCGACCAAGGAAGCTAGGGGTATTCTTGTAGGTATACCCTCTCTCACACACACACTCATGATAATTCTCACTTAGAAAAGTGCAAGAACTCCATCTCTATCTCCAAGCTTATTGAGAAGTTGAGAGCCTGCACCAACACTCTTGGCTATGGAATGCAAATCCAACCAAGATCCATGCTTCAATGCTTAAGCTTGCCATCTTCATTATTATGCTATTATGCTATGCTAAGCAAGAAGAGTGATGATAAGTGAGGAACTATTTCTTTATCATATGTTACTTCTTCTTCCTCTTCCCTACCCTCATTCCCCACTAGCTCTCTCACACACACACTCATGATAATTCTCACTTAGAAAAGTGCAAGAACTCCATCTCTATCTCCAAGCTTATTGAGAAGTTGAGAGCCTACACCAACACTCTTGGCTATGGAATGCAAATCCAACCAAGAGCCATGCTTCAATGCTTAAGCTTGCCATCTTCATTACTATGCTATTATGCTATGCTAAGCAAGAAGAGTGATGATAAGTGAGGAAATATTTCTTTCTCATATGTTACTTCTTCTTCCTCTTCCCTACCCTCATTCCCCACTAGCTCTCTCCACCTTCGAAGGTGTTTGAGGCCTTGGGAATGAGGCCAGGGATGGTTAATTCTTTTACAAAGTTTTTGTTATGCTCATGATGCATGAAGATTTCCATCTTCATTGCATCACCTAGATCACAAGGAACACAAAGATTGTATTGTACCAAGTCTCTCTTTATAGAGAATCTATAATACAAAAGCCTATTGGAGGCGGGACCGGCCCCAAGTAAATCTGATCCTCAAATGTTGTCAAGTTCTCTAAATCTCTTTCTTGAAAAAGTATTTTTCATACCAAGTTAATTAAGTATAATGGTTATGTTGCTACCACTAATTAAGTTCAAACCTCTATGTTCTCAAAGTAGTCTCATAAAAATGCTCACTATGTTTTTGACTAGCAGTACAGCAATAGACGAGACAATATACACGATAATAGTTGCCGATATATTTCCGCAACTATTACCGTGCATATTGCTGACAAACCATTGTCGTCTCTAGTACTACCAACACAATTTTTTCTCTCTCCATTTTCATTTGTTAATCTGCGGTAACAGGGCCGTTTTTTAAATTTTCCTCTTATACTTTTCACACTTGTCAAGTGAAAAGGGAAAATTATTTAACATGGATATGGATCTACTTCGAGTGGTCAACAACTTTTGCATCTTCAATGCAAAGATTATGACCAAGTGGGTGGACTCGTAGACAATGGCAAAGACAATAAGTATGCAAGTGAGGAGAGCATGGAAGCAAACTCATAGAGACAGGAGGGCACCTCCGGTTCCTCGACAGTACCTTGCATGTTTCCCAGATCTCATTAGTCACTATAAGAGGAGTTGTCTATAACCACTAACATTTCCGCGGAAAAACAAAGGAAAAAGGAGAGAGAAAAATTTGCGGGGGCGGCAATAACCGCGACTATGAATGCGGTAGTGGTTTCTTAGCAATAAGTGCGGTAATAGTTGTGGCAATATACCCACTGCTATTACCATGCCAATTGCCATGTCTGTTACCACGCTTATTACCACTAAACACTAATTCAAAAATAAAGGTGCTCATTTGGGCCACCCAATTTTGGGTGGCCCAAATGAGCACCTTTATTTTTGACCTGCATAAAACAATGAAACATCAATTATTTTTTGGAAGAGTATAAAAAATACCAAAGATCTGAAATTGAATTTACTTTACCTTGACAATTAAAAATGTAGAAGATCAACTATTTAAAAAAGTTATAATAAAAAGTAAATAGTTGTATATACATTGTGCCACATTGGGACTTTACAAAAGTTTGGACAAAACATTTTTCTATATAATCCTCCTCTATTTCGTCGTCGTTTAGAGGCACGTATGTTAAATCACTTTGACTCTACATAAACCCAAACCAAATTAAACAATCAATAGCTCAAAAGAATTGATACAAAATTACCTGTTTAAACTTACCGCTTGTAGTGGTCCAACCGCCACGTCAAATTGCTCGTGAGAGATGTGGTTGTTTTTGAACAACCATCACCAAGTATCAAATTTTGTATGTCACTCCCGATACTTGACCATCTCTCTGGTTGGTCGAGAGAGAGTGATATTTTCCTAAGTTAGCAATAACAATACCAAATCATCAACTACAATATTTATAATCACCGATCGACGTTATAATTCAATTAATCTTACATATTTATCCTTCCAAGCTCCCTTGCCTCCTGAGCCATAGTGCATGGGAGTTTGTCTTGCGCAAGCCTCGCATTGTTGTCTGTATGATGAGCCCATCGCAGCTTGATCGCTCTTCTCTTGAATTGCCCACTCCCACTCTGCGTCTGCCACGTTGCGACCGCGGTAACTCCTGTTTGGAGCTTTGACTTGGTTGGCTGCTGCATGCCACACACTGGACTGCTTATTTTTTAGAAATGTCTTTGTGTAGCCCTCCAACCATTGTTGTGAAAAATGTTGATTGGGGGCATTTGGAACTACATAGAAACATTCTTTATTTCTTTGCTTGTTCTCACCGACTCAAGACTCGGGTCCACTAGAGGTGATGTCCACCCCGGGTGGGAGTCCACCTGAGATGTGAGCCAACCAAAAGAAGAGTCAGTTGGTTGCTCCTCACCAGTTGGTCTCTCGTCTGACATCTACATTAAAAAGAGCAATATAAGATTAAGCTTTCCAACCTACTCGCTCATCTATAAATATGTACACAAGTATATTAGCACACAAACACATAGATACATATACTTACTAGTAGACCTAAGTAGAGGCTAGTAGTGCCAAAGGTCAACTGCACCTCTTTATATATCATCGCAGTCTCAACCGTGGTAAAACCAAAGGTACATTGCGGTAATCCATGCATGAGTGGATCAATGACCGCACACCACGATTAAAAAAGTACTATAGCCAAGAGGAAGCGTCTAACCTTCGGGTGCTATGCTCCTGTACTTAGTGCCTACATACATGCATAAATAAATATATAGGTACACACATATATATGTTATGGTTGTAAATGTAGCCATCATTTTGTGTTGGCTGCACTTAGATTCAACGTCTAAGTGATCAATTGATCGTAACATTACAATTCTCTCCCAGAGGATATATATATTAGCACATAAACACGTAAATACATATACATACTAGTAGACATAAGTAGAGGCTAGTAGTGCCAAAGGTCAACTGCACCTCTTTAGATATCATCGCAGTCTCAACCGTGGTAAAACCAAAGGTACATTGCGGTAAATCCATGCATGAGTGGATCAATGACCGCAATGCCACGATTAAAAAAGGACTATACCCAAGAGGAAGCGTCTAACCTTCGGGTGCTATTCTCCGTACTTAGTGCCTACATACATGCATAAACAAATAAATATGTACACACATATATGTTATGATCGTAAATGTAGCCATCGTTTGTGTTGGCTGCACCTAGATTCACGTCTAAGTGATCAATTAATCATAACATTACAATTCTAATGTAATGCAATAAGTAATTCCATTTCTCTCACTGAGTCTCTCTCTCTCTCTATTCCTCTCGCTCTCCCCTTCTTGGTCGTGCAGTTGAACTACGAAGCGAGCTCGATCCCAGAGTCATGCTTGTGCCTCCATGTAAAGCAAGCACTCTCTGTCTCTCTCTCTCTCTCTTCCTATATATCTATCTCTCTCTCCCTATCTCTGCCTCTTTCTCTCTATCTCTCCCTCTTTCCTATCTCTCTCTATCTCTCCCTCATGCTCTCTATCTCTCTCTCCCTCTTTCTCTCTATCTCCCTCATCCTCTCTATCTCTCCCTCTTCCTCTACTCTCTCTCTTTCTATCTCGCTCATCCTCTCTATCTCTCTCTCTCTCTCTCTCCCTCTCTCTCTTTTTTTGGGAAAGATTCTATATTATATTTACAAGAGCATTTTACAATTTAGCATACTTCCTCATCAAACTGGGAGTTTGTTGAGGATATGCAATACTCTATCTCTAAGGTCTTTATCTTTCAACACCATGGTGTCTTCTAGCATCCTCTCTCTGATGACTTTCATAGGAACTGTATGGTTGAACCTTGTATACTTCTCAACACAACAAGACTTTGCACTTCAATTTGCTCTACAATCCTTCAGAATTTGGTTTCTGTGGTTCATTTGGTCAATGAGAGATATGCAACTTTTTGAGAAGTATATAGGGTCTCTCTCTCTCTCTCTCTCTCTCTCTCTCTCTCTCTCTCTCTCTCTCTCTTTCCTATCTCTCCCTCTTCCTCTCTCTCTATCTCTCCCTCTTTCTACTCTCTCTCTCTCTCTCTCTCTCTCTCTCTCTCTATATATATATATATATATATATATATATATATATATATATCCCTCTTTCTCTCTCTCTCTCTCTCTCTCTCTCTCTCTCTCTCTCTCTCTCTATTTGTATCCATATCCCTCTCTTTCCCTCTTTCTCTCTCTCTATCTCTCCCTCTTTCTCTCTCTCTCTCTTTCTCTTTCTCTTTCTCTCTCTCTATCCCTTTCCCTCTCTTTCCCTCTTTCTCTCATTCTCTCTTTATCTATCTCTCTCTCCATTTATCTCCCTTTTTCTCTCATTCTCTCTTTATGTCTCTCTCTCCATTTATCTCCCTCTCATTAATTATCTTTCTCTATTTATCTACCTCTATCCCTCTTTCTCTCTCACTCTCTTTATCTATTTCTCTCTCTCTTTCTCTTTCTCTCCCTCTCTATCTATTTCCCTCCTCCTCTCTCTCTATTTATCCTTCTCCATTTATCTCCCTCTCTTTAAATTTATCTCTCTCTCTCTCTCTCTCTCTCTCTCTCTCTCTCTCTCTCTCTCTCTCTCTAGCATTCCTATCTAACATTCTATCCAAACAATCATTTCCAAATGTGCCTAACAAATCAATCATTTCCAAATGTGTGTAGCAAAGCAACCATTTCCAAACATGCCTAGCAAAAAAACCATTTCAAACAAGCCGTGCAAAGCAACCATTTCCTAATGAACGAGGTATGTTATGGATTCTCTATTTTCTCTATTTTTTTGAATTTCTCTGTGTGTGTGTGTGTAGTAGTAGTAGTAGTAGAAAACAAAAGGGAAAGAGGGGGATGTGCTTTTGTGTTTACCTCTTTCTTTGTAGCGCAGTTGATCTTCGACTAGGTTGAGCTTCCAAAGATGATGGCGGAATACCCCCTTCGCCGAAACTTGGACCAAACCCTCTTTGACGAAACTTGGGAAGCTTGGAGAAGGGGAGAGGGGGAAAGGGGGGGGGGGGGGGGGGGGGGGGGGGGGGGGGGGGCGCTTGTTGAAGGAGAGAGAGGGAAGGGATACTACAAGAGGTACTTCACATTAGCGACTCGTCATACGACGCTCAAAAGTGAAAATTCACGGCGTCGCTAATAGCATCGCTATGGGTGTCGCTAGTTTATTTGTTACATAGCGACGCTCATAGCAACGCCACGACATGGTAAAAAATAAACCGAAAGCACCCGAAAACTCAAATCTCATATCTGAGTTTTTGGCGCTCAAGCAAAGAGGTAACCCACGCTCTCCCTCTCTCTCTCTTTCTTCTCCACACACACATACACACACAAGGAGAGGAAGGAGAGCCAAGTATGCTCCTTCCCTCTCCTTTCTCTCATGTTCCCTTCCCCTCTTTCTCTCTCTCTCTCTCTCTCTCTCTCTCTCTCTCTCTCTCTCTCACACACACACACACACACACATTGTGTTTTTGAGAGAAATGTGTGTGTGAGTGAGAGAGAGAGAGAGAGAGCACATGCATAAACAAAACACACACACACACACACACACATGCATAAATAAAGAATCCACACACACACACACACACACACACATTGAGAGAGAGAGAGAGAGGAGAAAACTAAAAGAAAGAGAGAGAGAGAGAGAGAGAGAGAGAGAGAGAGAGAATAAAAAACCAAAGTGAGCGAGAGAGAGAGAGAGAGAGAGAGAGGGAGAAGACGAAAGAGAGAGGTAAGGGGAGAAAACAAAGAGAGAGAGAGAGAGAGAGAGAGAGAAAGAGATTAGGTTAAAATTTGAAGTAGATTAGGTTAGATTACATTTAGATTTATGTTATGTTGAGTTTAAGATTAGGTTAGATTTAGATTTATGTTAGATTAAAATTAGATTAGATTTAAAATTAGAAAAGTATTAAAGATTATCTAGCTATGTTAGATTTAAGTTAAATTACATTTAGGTTTAAGATTTAAGATTGGATTAGCTTTAGGTTTATGTTGAGTTTAATATTAAATTACATTTAGATTTAAGATTAAGAGAAGATTTAAAATTAACTAGATTAATTTAGATTTAAGTTAGATTACATTTAGGTTTATGTTAGATTTAAGATTAGATTAGATTTAGGTTTATTTTGAATTTAAGATTAGATTATATCTAAATTTATGTTCGATGGACTAACTTTTTTAGATTTAGGTTAGATTTTAGTGCATGTCAATGAAGGCACGCTTTGCCCAAAGAGCAAACACTAGTTACACAACAATATGTATATTCCCATCAGAATCTGACACCTATTAACTCACACACTAACCATATTCAATTAGCCGCGAATCACCACATGTTCAATTAGGTTAGATTTAAGATTAGATTTTGGATTGAGTTTTTAGATTAGATTCTACCTTCGGGATTACGGTCAAAAAATTGGAGTTAGACGAACGGTGATCCCTCTCTTCCTCTTTATGGATGCGACCTTAAGTTGAAAATATTTCAACGGCATGATACTCAGATTGGAGGCCAGCATGTAATGTGCTAAGTAATCCCTCGAACAAAGATCTATTGTGAAAAGATGTTAAGATGCTGTGAAATGCTACAACTAGAGAAGAGGCAAAGAGGTTTTGTCCACTACATGCACTATCATGTAGACGCGGGTGTGTAGATTTCTCGTACCCACAAATAGAGGCATTGACCAATAAAGACGATATTATAAACCGGTGCCGGTCCTGATCTCCGTGCAACTCTAGACCGAGGTGTGCGAAGATTGGACATGACTAGAGAATGTGAGGTAGTTTAAAGTGTGAACAAAGAGAGAGAGAGAGAGAGAGAGGGAGAGAGAGAGAGAGAGAGAGAGAGAGAGAGAGAGAGAGAGAGATAAAAGATGAAGGATGCCAATAGAAGATTAAATTTATGTCAAGGTTATAAGGTTTTTACCCTCATTATGAGTAGTGACGAGGATGTTGGGCCGTCCAACCGAAACACCTATCTCTCAACGAGGATCTTATGTCCTTGTAATCAATGCAAGCATGTTGTGCGATGAACAAGACGCGTTTCTTTGCAGCACATTCATGAATTTGGCGAGTTCGATCCATCTATTATAGATCGAGTTGTTGCCAATTATAACTTGTCAGACTCTGACGCTGGCCAACATGCAGCAATCTTGCAACCCAATAGATGTTTTCGCAGGCGCTTTGGTCAAGCAGCATATGTGAGGCCACAAGATATAGCCTCTGACAGCTCGGGGGATGATCATGCAGACCACATTCTCAACGAGGCAATGTTTGAGCCCGAGATCAATGAAATGATCGAGACGATCATGGATTCAGAAAGGCTGATCTATGATGATATGAAAAGTGAAGCCGATATGTCATTGTATGATGGAGCGCGTATGTCTAGATTGAAGGCGCTCCTGGTTCTTCTCAACATGCAGACAAAGTTTGGATGGAGTGACACTAGCGTCACAATGCTTTTTAGGTGATCTATTACAATGTGTTTACTTTAATAAAAAACTCTAGAAGTATAATGATCTAATAGATTACTTACACAATTGTACCGCATTTTTTTTGCTGTGTAGATTGCTCAAAGAGCACATACTGCCAGCTGATAATGTGATGCCAGATTCCAGAGAGGAAGCAAGAAAGATCTTGCGAAACTTGGGGATGGATAACAATTCGATCCACGCTTGTCCTAACGGACTGCATTCTTTTCAGAGGGGAATACAAAGACATGAAGAAGTGTCCGAAATGTGATTCCGAGAGATATTGAGTAGATCTCCACGGGACAAAAATTCCACAAAAGGTTTTGCTACATTTTTCACTACTTCCTTGCATCAAGTATTTCTTTGAATGTAAGTCTATGGCCACCCTAGCATCATGGCATAAGGAGAATAAATCTTCGGATGGTGTGCTACGGATTCCTGCAGATTTGTAGCCTGGAAACATATAGATGAAACATGGAAGCTCGAAATTTGCGCCTAGGCCTGGCTATGGATGGTGTAAATCCATTTGGTCAAAGATCAACATCTTACAGTGTATGGCCCGTTGTTATCGTCAACTACAACATTCTCCCGTGGTTGACTACGAAGAAGGGGCACCTATGGCTAAGCTTGATTGTGCTGGGGTGGTATAAAGAGAAGAATATGGATGTGTATCTTTAGTCCACTATTGGAAGAGCTACAACGATTGTGGATTGGCATAGAAGTGGTGGATATGAGTCGACACACAGGTTGACGGAATGCTTTGATCAGAGGCATTCTAATGTGGACCATGCATGACTATTCCGGACTAACAGAATGCTCAGGTGATTTACACTCAAATTCAAACACTGTAAATCTTGGTTTTTCTCAAGGTTATCTATTATCATGTGTATGCATGCAGGTCTTCAAACAAGCGGATACAGAGCATGTGTCAGATGTGGACCTAAACTGAATGAATGTCGGGCACCCTCATTGAAAAGTCAAATCTACAAAGGTCATCAACGGTATCTTCTAGAGAATCAAGTGTTACGCAATGGCTTTTTGGGAAGAGAGCCACCGACGATGTCTGCACAAGCATGGTTAGAGCAGAAGGAGATGTGTGATGACAGTTTGCCCCCAGGGATGAAGAGACTCTCTCTATGGTACGAGTTACCATATTGGCCCCGACTCATGATCAATCACTTGCTCGATCCAATGCAGATATTGAAGAATGTGAGTAATCTGCTATGGGACCATCTGACCGGCAAGAAAGATACTTTGGGAGCCAGGGTTGACCTTAGGAATGTGGATCGTATGGAGCAATATTGGCCGCAAATAGCATCCACTGGATCGATAAAACTCCCTAAAGTGCCATGGATTTTCACAGGAGCCCAAGAACGCAAAGTAAAAGAGACCATTCAATCTATGCAGACCCCCACTGGCGTAATGCACTCGCTCCGAACGTGTTTTACTAAAGAAGGAAAGCTTACCGGTTTGAAGTCACACGATTGGCATAAAATGTGTCATGTATGTTTGAAGTGGAATATATCATAGTGGGAACTGTGTAACAAATTTGTGTGTGAACTTTAATATCATCGTTGCACGTGTTTTGCAGTTTATTTTACCGGTGGCCATTGAGGGATGTTTGTCTCTTGACGTCCGTAACACAATCTACAAACTTGCGGAGTTGGTGCAATGGATCTCACAAAAGGAGATCAATGTACACTCCATACCATTCGCCATACTAAATGCTACGGAGGTTGTGTACATGTTTGAGAAACACTTCCTACTACCATGCTAACCATTCAGGTGCATCTTCTTGTTCACATAGTTGATGAGGTAGAAATAGCTGGCATAGTACATTCCAAATGGATGTTCTTCTTAGAACGTTTCATGAAAACTCTCAAGGGATATGTGCGTCAGAAGGCACGTTCGGAGGGTAGCATGGCAGAAGGTTTCCTGGTATCAGAGTCTCTAGTTTACATTGGAGAGAGGCTAGACAGATTTGATAAATCCCGGGACACGCTATGGCGAACCATAGATGATGAGCGCATATCTAGGATTGTCATGTGCAATCTCGGTGTTGTGAAGAAGATGATGGAAGATCTAGAGGCTAAAATCAACCATTTTTCATGCTTCACAATTCAGTGATGCAGAAGTGGATTTCACAATATGAGTTGTAGTATAAGTCATACACAACAGCATGGTGTAAAGGTCGACATTTTAGGGTGGAACGAATCGACAAAAAGCGTTTTATTCAAGATTGTGGAATCATGGCAAAATTTGAACAGTCTAGTCAACGACGGTCCTCTGATGCAAATCCTGTGGTGGCGGAACTCACTTACTTCGGCACGCTACAAGAGATTTTGAGGATCGATTATAGAGGATTTTTTGTCGACTTGTTCGACGTGCAATGGTTCAAGATAATCATGGAGGGTCGCAACGCTACTGTGTGTAGAGGAGAGTCTGGTTTCCTTGAGGTGGATTCAACTAAGAAATGGGCTGACCTAAGAGACACTTTTGTACTACCCGAGCATTGTGAACTGGTAAGTATGTAAATAGTTAACATCCAATTTTAGAAGTTATGTGCTTGGAATCTCTCATGTAAGTTTGTGGCTCTGGCAGGTGATATTTCATCCTACAAAGTCTGCATCAAACTGGTGGTATGTCATAGAGGTAGCCCCTCGTAGTGCACGGACGTATGAAGGCTACCATGTGCCAATCACAACGGCATCAATGGAGGAGATCAGAGAAGATGCTCAGTCAGAAGCCATTGAGGTGGTGCTAGATGAGCATCAAGCTGCTACTCTCTATGGGGTGCATGCAGAGGATCTACAAAATGAAACGGAGGACATATTCTGTCTAAACGGAGAGCTCTATATAGATATAGGAAGTTATGCTGAGCTATGTGAGGATGAGAGAGAGACCTCTTAAATCCATAAATATTATATTTGAACAACTTTGCTCCATTTTATAATATATATTGTATTCACGTGGCTTTTTGTCCATTCCTGTCTATATGTGTCATTGCGTCATTGTATTTAATGGTCTTTGCGTCCACTCCAGGTACGTATGCTCTAGGTATGTTCTCGCAAGCAGGGACGAAGAGCACTGCGCTCCGAGTGTGATGGAGACTGAAGCTGCAATCGTGAAGGAAGTGATCTGTCTCTTCTCATAGATGTTGCTCGTCCCATCGCTAGATCTAGTTGATCAGGTGAAAGAGACGCTTCTTAGATGCTGCTCGTCCCACCGCTAGATCTAGTTGATCGGGTGAAAGAGACGCTTCTTAGCTTCTTAGATGCTACTCGTCCCACCGCTAGATCTAGTTGATCGGGTGAAAGAGACGCTTCTAGCGGTGGGACGAGCAGCATCTATGAGCAGAGATGGATGACCTTCGTGATTGCAGCTTCAATCTCCATCGCAGCGTCTCTTTCACCCGATCAACTAGATCTAGCGGTGGGACGAGCAGCATCTATGAGCAAACATGGATCACCTTCGTGATTGCAGTTTCAGTCTCCATCGCAGCTGGAGCGCAGTGCTTTTACAAATTCACAAAAATTTAACGAAATCTCTCTACACAAGAATCCCTCCCCCTTTATGGGTCCTCTCTCTCTCTCTCTCTCTCTCTCTCTCTCTCTCTCTCTCTCTCTCTCTCTCTCTCTTTCTCTCTCTCTCTCTATCTATCTATCTATCTATCTCTATTGTCCATGTTTTCTTCTCCATTCATTTAATATTAAGATTAAATGTTAGTGTGTTTAATGCAAGTATGGATGATGATGAGTTTCTTTCTTCTTTGTCACCCCAGCAGAGGCAGTGGTACGTGGATCGTCATCGCTCTGGAGCACCAACATGCGTTCCTACTCCTTTAGCGTCTACCTTTGTTTTAGATCATTCAGTGCGCTCTGAAGCTTTGGTTTCGACGAGACAATCTTCACACTCATCTAGGCACCGACGCTCTAGTGGTGGCGGCAGCGGTTGTTGTGGGTATGTCGCCACCGATGCCTCGACACCGCCTCGTGTTCGACGAGGCTCTTTACCCTCCCCTTCTTTGCCCGCCCCCACACCAGCCACGACATCGCCATCTATGCTAGGTTTTGCACGGCTGACGGCCGTTCCTAGCAGCTACACACCACTACTTCCTCCTCCAGGAGTCACCTCAGTCTCGACACTCCTCGCTTCAGGGCCCAGACTCCAGTGGAGACACCTGACGTCTGTACCCCCATCGACACGCCACTAGAGACACCTGCCAGAACACCCAGGTTCATGTGTCACCGGCAAGACGGCTTGCCTTACTCCGTCGACTTCAGCGGCGGCATCATCTTGGATGATGAAGGCAAGAAGGTGTTCTCGCGCATGCACGGTCTTTGCTCTCAGGTGTTTAGACACTACATATTAAACACCTAGAGTGAAGTACCAAGTGATTTAAAAGACAGAGTCATCAGCATGCTGCATCACGAGTTTTCCGTTTCAATACGGGAAGGTCTGAATGCGCGAATACTGCAAGCACAACCATTCTGAACTGCAAAAAGCAATAAAGCATGGATGGAATAGAACAAATTGGCTGGCCAAAGAAGATTGGAAGAATGCGAAGAAAGCAGCGCGAGAGAATCCTGACAAGTGGAAGCAACAAAAGGAAACATCCAAAGCGCGAGTAGAGGCAGGGAGCTCGCACCACTTGGGGAGCGGCGGGTGGGTATCATTTGAGGCCGATTTTGTGGGTGTTTTCGCATTGCTCTTAAGATTTGATAGTTTAGGGTTTAGGGGTTTTTAAATTCTAACATAATGGATTCTTTGTATGTTTTGACAGTGGTCGATGACAGGACGTGACCCCACACCCTACGAGCGCGAGTATACAGGCAGAAAGGGCTTAAATGCCCTGATGGACATTCTGAGTTCTCGCGGAGGCATGGTAAGTATTAGGGTTTACTCTTTTCTATTTGTTGTATTGTTTTATAAATTATATGTTTATACTTACAGAAAGTTGTCTTATTGTTTTTTTTGCAGAATCCGACAGATACACCGCTTGGACGCGATGAGACGTCTGATTAGACGACATCAGTTAGCCATAGCTAGATAGCATTAGTTTCCTTTTGTAATAGCATATGTATCATGAAATGACGTGTATACGTCTTTTTATAACTATTGAAAAACCATATATATTTCCTCAATAATGGCAATGGTGTTGTAACTATTACATTTGAAAAGTTTAACAATCAAGTGATTTTGCCTATGATGTGTACAATTGTCATTGATTTACTTTCATCAATTTACTTTTGTCAGTTTTGTATCTTTACTCTGCAAACAATACTATGGATGATGGAGTTAATGGTTATATTGTCTTGTGGGTGACTACTTTGGGTCTATATCTAAGCTTGCACTTTCTTTCAAACGTGAATCTGGGCATATCTTGGATTCATTTAGGTTTACTCTATTATTGAAACATTCAATATGGTTAATGGGTGGCACTGCATTCAACTAAATGCCCTGCCACCAAAAAAATTTACTCTTGGGCGTCGCTATAAGCGTCGTTATATAAGTCTCTGCAACGTCGCTATGAATGTCACTATAGGTGGCCTGTAAATCGCTATAATCGTCGTTATATGCGTCGCCATATAGCGATAGCTATAGCGACGCATATAGCGACGGTTATAGCGACGTTCTCGTATCAACGATGTTAGCGATGGTCTTAGCGACGTCAGGGAGTATAAAAACCCAATGTATTTCCATCACTAACAGTGTCACAAGTGCAGACAACCTCTTGTAGTGGGAGAGGGGGGGTGGGGGAAGGGAGGGGGGGAAGCTTGGGAGCAATGGCAGAGAGCAAGAACGCAGAGTGTGCTGCAAAAACACGGAATGCTCTGCCTTCTTGCCTATTTTAGGCACCAGTTATCACCGCGAATGTTACCATGTCCATTATCGCGTCAATTACCGTGTCCAGTCATTTCAAACGGATACATGCGAATCCGAGGGTACAGGGGGGGAGGGGGGTGTACAAACCACCCCCTCTACCCTTAGCTATACTTTATTTCATTTTTTAACCTTTTAAGTTTTTTTATGAATATTTTTAATTTTTTATGGATACTTTATTTTGTAGTACTTTTAAATGTTTATTAATTGCATTTTTTAAATTCTCTTTATTAATTCTCTTTTAGTTAAATTGCCTATGGTGATCGCCAACTACAATATTCCACCATGGGAGACAACCAAGAAGGGCAATATACTTCTTTCCTTGCTTGTGCCAGGGAAGTACATAGTGTCAAATATTGACATTTACCTCGAGCCCCTCATTGAGGAGTTGGAGGATTTATGGAGAGGCATTCCTGTTGTTGATGTCTCACTTGAAAAGGGGGTGAGAGAGGCCCAAGTGATGGGAATCCTTATGTGGACTATGCACGACTATCCTTGGAGAGATTTCTCGTAACCCCTTTCCTCTATCTCTCTTTCCCTCTTACCCTCTCTCCCTTTAGTTCACTTTAGTTCACTTTAGTTCACTTTAGTTCACTCATCTCTCTAACCATATGATATGTATGTAGGGTTGTCCACATCGGGGCACAATGCATGTCCTACTTGCGGGCCATCGTTGGTGACAGAGAGGCGTGATTCCTTGTGCAAGGTAATGTATCCAAACAACCATCATTTCTTAACCCAAGGGCATAACAAGCACAAGGCTCCAACAAATGGAAATACTCCTCTAAAGCTCACGATTGGAAGATTGGGCAACCATTTGCAAAGAACACCACAAAAACGATCCGGCTTCGTGTCCTCCACCAAAAGGTATGTCAAGGTATTCCATATTTTTAAGGCTTCCATATTGGAAGGACTTAAAAATACAACACCTGCTGGATCCCATGCACATATTCAAGAATGTAGCCCAAATACTATGGGACCACATTATTGGCAAGAAGGACTCTTTGGATGCGAGGGAGGATTGGAGGCTTTTAAAACGTCTCCCCACCTCTGCTACTCCACATCGTGTCCCAAATGGAAATATTGTGCTTCCGAAAGCACCATGGATGCTATCCAAATGGGAATTAGACAAGGTGAAGGGTACCATTGCCTTTATTCACACCAACATGATACATGAGGTCGCTAAAGGGAGCTTTCACAAAAGCGAAGAAGGATGGAAGTGTTCAATTGTATGGGTTAAAGTCCCATGATTGGCACAAGATGCTTCAAGTAATCTTCATACTACCTATTCTATCTATAGTTTGTGTGTATAACTATCACTCACTTTCCCTTTCCCTAATTTACATTGTAATTCATTATGCCACTTAATATGTGTATATATCAGAACAAGAAAGTCAGGGACGCTATTTTCAAACTAGGACAGTTAGTAAGGTACACCACAAGACTTCACTCAAGTGCACCTTTTTTATGTACACAATAATTTCAATTAACACTTAGTGTATCCTTGTGTGTTTTCTTGCAGATTTGTGAGCTCTAAGGAAATCGAAATAGATGCTATCCCTGCTGCTCAAACACTTGCAACAGAAACTGTGTGTGCCATTGAAGATGCATTTCCTCGATCAGTCCTTCTTAGTCAAATTCACCTCTTAGTTCACGTGGTGGAGGAGATAGATGTATGTGGAGTAGTGCACGCACGATGGATGTTCTTCTCAGAGAGGTTTTTAAAGACTCTCAAAGATTTTGTGCGGCTACGGTCTCAACCAGAGGCATGTATGGCCGAAGGGTGGATCATTCAAGAGGCATTTGTTTACATATCAAAGTATTTGGCACAAGTTGATCCTTCAATGCCTCGCATGTGGTCAGACAAGGAAGATGCAAGGATGACTTCACACTTGCCAAGTGGAATGGGAAAACTACTTAACATGGATATGAATCTATCACGAGTGGTCGATAACTTTTGCATTCTCAATGCAAAGATTATGACCAAGTGGGTGGACTTGTGGACAGTGGCAAAGGCAAGGCCTTTGCAAGAGAGGGAAGCATGGAAATAAGCACATGGAGGAAGGAGGGCACCGTACCCCCAGTGCCTAGACACCTTGCATGTTTCCCAGATCTCATTAGTGCAGAGTGGATTCATGAGAGAATGACCGCAAAAGCGCGCAGAGAAGACATCACCAACAAAGAATGGGAATATGCACGAGGCTGCGTACCAAAGGTAGAGTACTTATATACCTAAACCATATTGTACCGCTATTTCTTGAAATTATCTTTAATATGTATTTGATAAATTAATATATTTTTCTATTTTGCAGTGCCTTTCCTTTAACTCTATGTGATCAAAGGGTCGTCACTTTTGTGCGTGCCACATTGACGAGAGTAGAACCACCATGGATTGTGCCATCATGGGCAACTTTGACACAGACAGTGATGAAGCCAGGTACTACGAAACTATATATTGAAAGGATACTAAAGCTTAATCTTAGAACCTTTTATACCTTCATCTTTGAGTGCAAGTGGTTTGCAAATGTGTCTAGACGACATGAGAATGGCCTCTACATGGTGGACTCTAGTGTGCATCACACAGGGAGCTATGCCAATTTAGCTTTACCACGCAATTGTGAGCAGGTGAGTGACATGTACCTTTTTTATTCTTATTTACTTGTAGTGTTAGTTATACCAATGTTACTCACTTTGAGCTTCTATTTTATAGGTCATCTATATCCCAGCAATCCATCAACCAAAACTTTGGTTTGTAATTCCCGTAACATCTCCGAGGAGAACCATTTTTTCCACTAATGAAGTGGAGACTATCTTTGACCCTCTTCCACCTCCGACTTTGGATGAGGTGGAAACAAAGGAGAGGAAGGTCGATGAATTAAGTCCGGCGGCAGCAAATCTTAGCAAGAATGATTGTCATGATCGATGATGAAGATGATGAGATGGAAGATGACGAACTCAAAGATGATGAAGGCAATGCATCCACAAATGATGATTCCGCTTCTCTCTTTATTGATTTAGGAGCCATGGGCTTAGAATAGGATAATGCTTCATGTAGAGATCTTTTGGAAGATGATTTATAAACATTTTGCACTTATGAATTTTTTTGGTCATGTAATCCATTCATCTCTCTCTCCCCCCTCTTCCTCTCTTTAGATTTGAGAATATGCTCAATTATGTTAATCGATTGACAATGATTATTTTAGTTGTAACCAAGTGTAATCTTATATCCCCCGTCTCCTTCTCCCCTTTCTCTCTCTCTCTCTCTCTCTCTCTCTCTCTCTCTCTCTCTCTCTCTCTCTCTCTCTTTCTTTCTCTTTTTTTTTTTAAATTTGAAAATTATATACAATATTCTTTAATTTTTATTGAGAGGAAGAAAACACCAAAATTTGAAAGGGGGGGGGGAGGGGATTAAGCTAGAATTTGAAAGTTTAGGCGCTAAATTTGATTGTTGGATATAACAACGGCAATACGTGTGGTAATAACAGCGATAATAAATGCGGTAATAACAGCAAAAACAATCGTGGTAATATTTTAAACACAAAAAAAAACCCATCCTCCTCTCTCTTGTTTCTCTACTTGAATTTTCACCTTCTCTCAACTACAAAACGTGGTAAAACAACGTAGTAAACAATTGGAGATTTTCATAGTGAGTGGCGAGTGGATCCATAAAAGAATGATCGAAACAAAGGCATGCTAAGAGAACTTCACACGGACAATTAATCCTTGGGAGTATGCAGGAGGTTTCATACCAAAAGTAGAGTACTCATACGCTTAAACCATGTTGAATGGTTTTTTTTTATTGTATCGATGTAATTGATTGTATAATTTTTTCAATATTATAGTGCCTTTCCTTTTAATTTAATGATCGAAACAAAGGCATGTGGAGAGGACATCACCGACAAAGCCTTGGGAGTATGTAGGAGGTTGCGTACCAAAAGTATAGTACTCATACGCTTAAACCATATTGAATAGTATTTTGTTGATTTTATCCTTGTAATTGATTGTATAATTTTTTCAATTTTATAGTGCCTTTCCTTTAACTATATGTTGTCAAAGTGTCAACACTTTCGTATACACCACATTGACGAGCATCAAACCACCACGTATTGTGGAGTCATGGGAAACTTTGATACAAGGACAGATACTATGGGACTATTGATAGCATACTAAAGGTAGAAAATTTCATACCTTCATCTTTGAATGCAAGTGGTTTGCAAACATGTCTAGATAGCATGAGAATGGACTCTACATGGTGGACTCTAGTGTGCATCACACGGAGGTATAAAAACTAAGTCTTGCCACATAATTGTGAGTAAGTGAGTGTAAACCTTCTTTACCCTTACATTTTCTTATAACATAATACCAATGTCACTCACTTTGAACTTCTCTTCTATTGGTCATCTATATCCCATAAATCCATCCCGTAACACCTCGAGGGAGAATCATTTTTTCCACTAATGAAGTGGAGACCATCTTCGACCCTCTTCCACCTTCTAATTTGGATGAGGGGGAGATAAAGGAGAGAGAGATCAATGATTTAAGTCCCATCGCTGTCAATCTTAACAAGGATGATTGCCATGATGACGATGATGAGATGGAAGATGAAAAATTTGAACATAATGAAGTCAATACATCCCCACAAACAACAATTCAATTTCTCTCTTTATTGATTTAGGAGCCATGGGTTTAGATTTTAATCAAGCTACTTGTAGAGATCTTTTGGAAGAAGATTCATAAACATTTTGTATATTTTATAGTATGAAAGCCTTTGTCATGTCACCCATTCATCTCTCTCTCTCTCTCTCTCTCTCTCTCTCTCTCTCTCTCTCTCTCTCTCTCTCTTTGTCAAACATGATAATTTATGTTAATCAAATGGTGTGATTAATTAGATTATAAAATATCTATCATTTTTTGATACAATTATTCATGAAAAATAATGCTTTGCAATTTATTTAGAAAAATAAAAGAAGTACTCAAATTTGCATATTTGGTGATCACTAAATCATTCTGCGATAATGCTAGAGGCAATAGCGACGGTTATAACCTCTCTCCCTTTCCAACATCCACCTTCACACATTTTCTTCCTTTGTTGTTCTGAAGAGTAATGGGTGCAAGTGGAGTCAAGTTTTGTGTATTGCACAGTGCAAGAGTGCTTCCGCTATTGATGCCTGTTTTTAAGAAGCGCTCCTTTATTGTGCTCCTTGCTCAACACCTCTACATAGTAAGAGAGCTCATCGCCACCACTATGTAAAACCTTTCAGAATATGCGATGAATGCATGGATGTGATCGCTTGAGTGAAATGTGTGTGATATTTGGAGGAAGAGTGCGAGCCTCTTCTATTTCGTACGTGATGCATGTTTTACTTGCGGGTCAACATTTGTGACAGAGCAGTAATATTAGCGGTAATAAGCAATGATAGTTCATTATAGTTTTGTTTGTAGAGATTTAGGAAGAGAAAGGAAGAGTCGCGCAAAGCGCCATGGCCATACACACGCACGCGCGCACGTGCACACACACACACACACACACACACACACACACAGACAGAGAGAGACAGAGAGAGAGAGAGAGAGAGAGAGAGAGAGAGAGAGAGAGAGAGAGATCAAATGATTGCTCGTGATCGTTTGATTTATGAGTGTGTGTGGGTTTGTACAAGTGGGGAGCAACATGTAGACAGAGTTTCGATGCAATGCATGTGCACCGCCTTTACGTCAATTACTGATAAATACCAACATTGCCTCCAATTGACACCAGTTTCGCTTGAAGGGGATCTACGGTCTTAGATCATTTACCATTGTGAACCATTTGATTCTTTGGAGTACAAGACAAGTAATGGAGGTCTCCAAACTCACTACATCCTCAACCCAAGCAGAACCCATTAAGTGGGGCTTTCATAGGAAGAGTCTTGTAAGTACTCCCAAACATTCCTTAAAGGAGACAAAAGGAACATGTGAGCATTCACACACGTTTTTCAAGTTCCTAAGAGTTGCTAGTGTAGGTCATTTTACTGCACACATGAAATAAGGACTCCTTGATTAGAATATTACCCATGATGTACTGCAAAAGGATGTTCCATTTTGCAAAAGTTTATGAAAAGGAACCAATCTCCTTGCTTGAGTGCTCCAAACTCTTTCACGCACTCACTGTGAATGTGAAAATTTGAAAAGAACCCTCTATTTACTTTTCAAAACTCACCGTGTGAAGAGTCTCTAATTTCCAATGCACCGGTACACGCTAATAGCTATATATTTGCTACATGGCATTAACTTGGGCAGGCTTACATAGCAGCTCGCATCTAGCCACTTCACACTGCCAATTGAATGCACTACTGGTTCACGACTAACTTCACACAGAGCTCTAAGCAACACCAAGCACACATTGACTTCACACCAAGTTTACATTTAATTAATCTACGGTTGATATTTTACTTGATACATACGTGTGTGTGTGCGCGCGTGCGTGAGATATATATGTTTTCGTTCGGATAGCTAATTAGAGCCTCTGTCACCTGTTTAGCTCATACTTTTATAAGAAAGGAACCTATTGCAGCAGAATAATTTAGATAAGCAGTTACAACTCACTTTAAAACATACTCTGTGCTCTATACTGTCGAAATCAGAAAAATTACATGAGTGTTCACTGTTCTCACACTGAAACTAGCTAGTTGAGCTCCAGCGCCTGGCCGGCAGGGTCTTTTGCGACGTCGATGACTGCAAAGGCTATGTTTTGGTGGTGCCTAGAGTATTACTCATCCGCAGAAATGGCAGGTTCTGGATCCGACTCGATGGGCGCTACGGATGCGACTCCCGCACGAGGCACCGCGCTGCTGCAGGAGTTGATACGGACACTAGTATTGGAAGATGAGGACTTGTTGTTTTTGGTAGCACTACAGTCTGCGGTACCATCCTGGGATTCTTGAAGCTGTCGAAGGTGAGCCCCTGGACGTGCTGGTGCGCCGCACGTGGGCATGGTCAGATTACTCATTAAGGGCTGCTGCTGCTGCGCCTGCTCAATTAGCTCATGAGGAGCGCTGATGCCTGACGTAATTAAAGTTGTTGCTGGCTGTAAATCGGAGTTTTGGTTTGCAGTAGGATATAGGGCTGCAATCTGACAGGAAGACGAACCACTGGCACTGCAGCTTGTTGCAGGGCGACTAGTTGGGCTTCGAAGCCGGATCGCTGACTTGTCATCGAGCATCTGTTGATGATGCATATTCAAAGCGGGGACAGGAGAAGTTGAGGTGGGGCTGGTAATTAGCTGATGGGATAGCAGAGCTTGAACATTATAACTTAAACAAGGCAGCACTGAGCGACGAGCCGCATACGCTGCAGCTCCAGTGCTAGTGGATGTGGACTCTGCACACGTAGAGCTAGGCACTGCACATGTAGTGCTGCTAATATTGTTGCCGCTGAGGTCAGCAGCAGCTTGTAGCATTGAGGCGTTGCAGTCGTTGATGCGAAAGTTGCAGGGACTGATCGACTGGTAGGAGCCAGCGCTACCTGTCACTCCGCACGCACTCGATGTTGACGTCGTGAGGCCACCGGTGCTAATGCAGCTGAGGCTAAGATGATCGGCAGCCGCCTGCACATCCTGAGCGGGAGGGAGATGAAGAGGAAGGAGGTGCTCATTCTGCTGCATAGCAGTGAGACTGAAACTAGAATTGCTAGTGAAGGAGTAGTTAATATAACTGTCCGGGCCGCCTATATTTGATGGGCTAGTATTGGAAAGAAGATCGAGATCCAGGTGGTGAAACAGTGGTGGCGCCTGGCCGGCGCGTGCAGGCCGGGCACTGCTGTCGCATGAGCTACTCCAGGAAAGCCGCCTCTGATCCAGCGTTCTTGTGAAGCCTGGATCCTCCACGTCTTCCGCCCGCCCAAGCTGCCTTTTCAATACTTTGCGCTGACCTACAGCTTGCATTGAGCTCAAGACAGCTTGCTCTGCCGGAGACAGCATACTTTGTAGCGCTGCCGTTGTTAAAGGAGGCTGCTGCTGCTGCGCCGGATTATTATAAGCTACTTGTTGAAGGCTGTTAAACTTTCTTTGTACGAGCATTACAAAATTCCTATCTTCCAGGACCTACAATATTCGACTATATATTCAACTACATGACCCGTAAGTCAACATGATTATTGATCAATCATTTGCAATATTCACCTGGCGGCTCGAGCCAAGCTGCACAAGCCCTTCGCGCACAGCAACCACCACAATAGTCTGCAAAACAGATAATCGGCGTGCTTATATGAAATCGTAATCAGCTGAAGCTCATTCCACCAACAACGTCGTCACTTCTCCATGTTATACTAAAACTACCTGAATTCCGCTCTTAAACTGTGCCTCCCAAATTCGTGGTTGCTGCAGTGATTTCAACGATATTAAAAGAGAATTCCAGAATTTAACTTACTTGAGAGTGATGAAGGCTTGCTACTTACGGGATCAATGGTGTTATGCCAAAACGAGACCAGACGGTTATCTCGTTCAGGTGAGTCTCTGTAAATCCATTTGTAGCCGTTGTCTGCAGCGACCTTGCCCATCAATCTTCAAGTATAAGGTATTGTCAGTTGCGACGTAATTGATTAGCAGCCGGATCCATCAGTCAACGATAAACATCACAGAACAGCGCAACTTATGAAAGAAACAGCAGCCTTACCCTTCCCCGTAATTATAGATTTCATGCGACATCTTGAAAAAGAGCTCCGGATGTAGCCTGCTACTCATGCCAGCTGTACACCAGGGTTTCTCTACAGTACTGACTGTACATGACTTATCACTTACATCAGCTGCATGATCAGCTACCCCCGCACCACTAGAATCTGGGGCGTCTGCATCTGCTACTGACCGACTGAAATCGCAGAATCCATCCTCCCAAACGAGAATCCTGCGATTAACAAATAAAAAAGTATAGGCATCACACAATTATTGTTGACTCGACAATACATTTCAATATCCAACCAAGATCAAGCTGAGCGATGGTAGACCTACCAGTTTCTTTTATTCTCTTTAGATCTGTCCAGATACCCGCCCAACTCCCACCTGCAAGGCCATGCATGGAGACACATAATGTGTGATTTTTAGCTCCTCGACTTGTAACCCGTATCGATATCCAATTACATAAAGACGTATATATCTGTACTGTCACGAGGTTACAGCTTGCTTCCTGTATGGGGATTATAATATGTAGCAGGGCTAGAAAAAGCTACTTACTTTGGTGGCGGAAAGTTCCGAGGCAATATCCTCCAAAACACGCAGTACATCCACTCAGACTCTGCGCAGACTCCTCGCAAAGTGTGCTGCAGGAGATGATTGCACAAGGGCAGCCTTGCCGCGCTCTCCATCCTCACAGAAGAGCCAAATGAAGAAGAAACGGTCATGACGTTGGGTACATTTTAATGATAAGAGCGGCGCAGAGAGGAATGCAGTGGTGGACCTTGGTGGTGCCGCCTACCTTTTCGAGGCTAGTCACGTGCTCGCCGTATCCCTTTCTCTCTCGCGCGCGCGCGCGGGGTAATATTTTGTGAAATTATCCAAAAACCTTCCATTTGGCAAAAAAGGATTTCTACCTCAATCTTAGATTAGGAGAAGACCCTCCCTCAATCTTATATTAGCGCTACCTCAAACAAGATGCCCTAACTTATTGCTCTTGCGCACATGTGTTGTGAGCCCTGAGGTTTTCCAACTTCCACATAATCCGGAGAAGCCGCTGGATCTCTTTTGTGCACATGTGTTCATCCGTTTTACAGCTTCACGAAGCCCCTATTAGCGAAGCAAGCTTTCCAGCTACAATCACGCACCCGTAGCGGGCAACTATATCGTTCGACTATTACGATGTAGCCGTTACGAATGGAATCTTTAAGCCACGTCATTAGTTGCATCTGCTGTGGCTATGTCTCCCAAGCACCAAATGGATTAGCCATCCATCATGGAAAGTTGTCGTAGGGTAAAAAGGGATCTCTACCCGTTAAGTAAGATTGTCTAATGACTAAGGCTTTATCTCCTCTACCTCATAGTCGAGGACGACTATGATTTCAAGAGAGAGGTAATGTCATAAAATCTAATATCTAACCAATCCAAATAATAATTTTCTCATATTAAACTGATCATTTAATGTGGGAGAATAAACAAGAATAAGGGTGAAGATATAGACATGTGCTTATAGGTCTATCTCAACACGGAGCCAATGGTAAAGGGGCCCAAATGAGAGATGGTCTATCAAAGAGCAAGGCTAACCAATGGAGCATAAGACCTTAGGGTTAGCTTCATTGAAGACCTCCAATAGTAAGTGTAAAAGTCCTTTGATCTTAGGTAAGCTAGGATTGAGCTTGAGGTGGGAACCCGGCCCAAACTTAAGGTGCTTGAGGTGCTTGTCATGCTTGCTGAATAAGGTCTTTGAGGTTATTGATGATTGAGGTGCTTGAGATGCTTGAGGTGCTTGATGATTGAGATGCTTGAGGTGTTTGTCATGCTTGAGATGTTAGGGCTGCACTTGAGGTGAGAACCCAACCCAAGCTTGAAGTGCTTAAGAACCAAGCTTGTGGTGGGAACTGGGCCTAAGCTTGAGGGGCTTGAGGTGTCAAAAGTCAAGATTCCATCCCTACAAGGAGGGGGCAAGCCCTACATGAGGGGGGATGAGAGAGAACACACTCACACTCACACAAGGCTTGCTTGGTACAAAGAAAGCAAAAGGGATGCTTGTCAAGTTCCTCCTCATGTTGCCCTCATGGTGTGCCTGAAGCCTATTGGTTGGCCACTCAAGCGGTCCAATGATAATTTAGGAGATTTAATTAATTGTCTTTTCATTTATCAAGCCCTCTCTCTCAAAGAGGAAAGGGGGACACTTGTCCCAAGGCTACCCTTGTTGCTTGTAATGCCTCCTGCTTGTGCTGGAAGGGTCCAATGAGCTTCAAGCATGAGCTACAAGGGGGGGGTGGACCAAAGCAAGCTAGGGGGTTTCTTAGGGGGTATACTCTCCCACACACACTGTCATTGTGCATTGCATTGTGCAAAGTGCAAGAGCTCCCTCTCCTTCTCCAAGCAAGTAGAGGTTGAGAACCTACACCAATACTCTTGGCTACAGAGTGCAAATCCAACCAAGATCCGTGCTTCCATGCTTAAGCTTGCCATCTTCTCCATCTTCATTACTATGCTATTATGTATGCTAGCAAGAAGAGTTACGATAAGTGAGGAGCTAATTCTTTCTCTTATGAAATGTTTCTTCTTCCTCTTCCCTACCCTATTCCCTGCTAGCTCTCTCCACCTTTGAAGGTGTTTGAGGTCTTGGGAGTGAGGCTTGGGATAGTTAAAGCTTTCTTTAAAGTTTATGTTATGCTTGTGATGCATGAGCTTTCCATCTTCATTGCATCACCTAGGTCACAAGGAACACAAAGTTTGTATATTGTAACAAGTCTCTCTTATATAATGGGAGAAATCATAATACAAATGCCTATTGGCCGGCTCCACCTAAATCCAGTCCTCAATTGTTGTCATGTTATCTAAATTCTCTCTCTTGCAAAAGTATTGTTCATGCCTTGCTATGTCTATGTTGTTATCTTCAATTATTTTCACCCGCTATGCTCACAAAGTAATTTCTCAAAAGTACTCTCATTAATTTCCGTTACTCTCAAGTTAATAGGCCAACTCCATTACATTGGTATCAGAGCATTTGGTTTATCTTTTCTTGCTTAAGAAGAGAGGTCCTTAAGTAGCCTATAAATGGTTGATTTTGTTAATTATATTAGGGTAAGTGGAACTGGGATCTATTATCGGTATTGTTGAGCCCACTATGTGGGATATGGTGCACACCTTGGGAGCTTTGGACTTAATAATGAAGTATTTTTAGACTAATTGCCTATGGCTTTACCATTATTGATCGATAACAAGTCCAAAAGGAGCTAGCCCTCGGCAACTCCACTATGTTAGACCTACTCCACTACTCTCTATAATTAACCACTTCGAGCCGTGGGTGGAGATACTTAAGAGCCAATTTTCAAAGGCTAAGAGGAGTGGCAACTAAGGTTTTGACTTGCCAAAGCATACACTAAGTACACACATTAATTTTGTTAACATGGGTAACAATAATCAAGAGAGTAGAATGAACATTGATAGCTTTGATTTTGCGCATGAAGGTGCTAATGATGATGCCCCCATGTTCATGAATTATCTCGTTACTAGGTTGCAGCAAGCTATGGGCAACCCTGCTTTGCAAGCCGAAGTTACTCAACAACGTGCAATTGCTTTATGAATCTCTTCAACCTCAACTTCCAATCCTTCACACACTTGCTTGCTCCGTGGAGTAACTTGAATAACATAGAGCTAGTGCGGTTTAGACATATCTTTTTCATCATTTTCTCTCTATAGTATCTACACGCATCAAAACGATGGAATTCAAAAGTACTCAAAGAACCAATATTTTTCCTTATGTTTAGAACTACATTTTCTACAAATATATTTTTTTCCAAATCCGACCTTAACACCCTCAAAAGTGACTCCCAAACTGTGCCCTGGGTCAAAATTTGAAACTGAAAAAAAACAATCAAAATGAACTCCTAGACTTTGGAAAAACTTGAAAACGACCAAATGTTTCTTCAAACAAACATTATTGCTAGAACTTTGAAAAATAAGTCTCATCACAAATTTGTTTGTCAATGGCAACATTTTACATAATGTCACCAAACTCAAGCATTGGTGATTGCTTTTGAAAAGAAACCTCCTCTCCTCTATGGTGACCTAACGCCTCCTCGACAAACCCCTATAAGAGGCATCCTACAATGCCAACAAGAAGCTCATCAAGACCACTTTGTGCTTTCAAATATGTGACCATTTGAGATACATTTGTTCACCAAAGCATTGCAAAGATGGATGCTTTTTTTGGGAAAGCAAGATAGATAATGCACCCTACTCCATACCCCTGCAAAGTTTCATGGCCATCGTTGGGTATCTTGAAGGCTGCAAAAACGCCATTTTTTTGCCATTGAGCCCCTAACCATCCCTATGACAAAATATTGGTGATTGTCAAACACCAGATGGACGAGATGGTAATGGATGCATATGAAACTTTGCAAGGGTATTAATGCATCCTACTCCTCTTCCCTACAAAGTTTTATTGTCATTGCTTATCGTCTTGCCGGTTTGGGATTGTACAAACGCCAATTTTTTTCCATAAGGCCCTCAACGAGCCCTATTGTGCAGTTGGTTAAAATCATGTTAGCATCATATGCTTTTTGTGCTAATTAACTTATTTAAATAAGCACATCTAGAAAAACTTGGGTACACGGTTAAATTTTCACAAATAATATCAAGATTTATCGGAGTTTGCACATTTGGATTCCTTGATTCAGGATCTTTCTATTGATATATCATGCATCATAAATCTTAGAGATCTACCTCCTGCTATTGCACTAGTTAGCATATGTCAACATTGTGCTAATTGGCATTGTCCGGGATAGCTTAAAGCATGTCACATTAACATGCTTTCACCCAGTCCCATAATACTAACAAGACGATAATGAATGTCCATGAAACTTTACAAGGGGGTAATGCACCCCACTCCACATCCCTACAAAGTTTCATGGCCATTGTTGACCATTTCGATTGTCAAGGACTGCGCAAATGCCAACTTTTTTCCATTGGGTCCCCAACGAGCCCTATGGCAAAAAATTGGCAATTGTACAACGACAGCAACGAGACAGTAATGGATGGGCATGAAACTTTTCAAAGGCATGTAACTCCATCTCTACAAAGTTTCATGGCCATCTCTTATCATCTCGTGGGTCTTGGATTGTGCAAATGCCTTTTTTTTTTCCATAAGGCCCTATGGTAAAAATTGATGATTGTACAGTCCTATACTGACGAGACGGGAATTGATGGCCATAAAACTTTGCAAGGGAAATTAATGTATCCTACTCTACACTCTTGCAAAGTTTCATGGTCATCATTGACCGTCTCGTCGATATGGGACTGTACAATCATCAATTTTTACCATAGGGCCCACTGAGGGCCTTATGGAAAAAAGTTGGCATTAACACAGTCCTAGACCGTCGAGAGGGTAATGGATAGACATGAAAATTTGAAAAGGTTGGTAATACATCTTAATCCTCACCTCCACAAAGTTTCATGGACACCACTAATCGTCTCGAGGGTCGGCACAAACACCAATTTTTTATCGTTGGGCCCTTAGTGAAGCTTATGGCAAAAATTTGGTGGTTGTACAGTACCACACCAAAGAGACGGTAATGGATGGCCATGAAACTTTGTAGAGATAGGTAATGCATCCTACTCTCCACCCTTGCAAAGTTTCATGGCCATTGCTAACCGTTTCGACGATCAAGGGCGGTGCAAACACCAATTTCTTGCCATTGGGTCCCTAGCAGCTGTATGGCAAAAAAGTTGTTGAATGTATGGCCATGAAACTTTGCAAGGGTGGATAATGTACCCTAATCCCTAACCTTGAAAAGTTTTTTGGCCATCACTAACCGTCTTGATGGTCCGAGATGACACAAACATCAATTTTTTGCCATTGGGCCACTACTGAGCCCTATGGGAAAAAATTGGTGATGGTGCAGCGTCACATCTGTGAGACGGTAACGGATGGCTATGAAACTTTGCATGGGAGATAATGCACTCTACTCCCCACCTATGAAAATTTTCATGGATATCGTTGACAATTTGATACTTAGGTGTGGCTCAAATGCCAATTTTTTACCATTGGGCCCCTAGCGAGCCGTATGGAAAAAAATTGGCAATGGTGTAGTTCCACATTAACAAGATGATAATGGATGGCCATGAAACTTTTCAAGGGCAAGTAATGCATCCTACTCCATATCCCCCCCAAGTTTCATGGCCATCACTACTACAAACATATACCAATTGTTATCCATGTCCATCTTACAAACTATTATAGGACTATACCAGTTGTCCATCTTACAAACTTTTTTTAACATATATACAAGCTTAGTCCATAGTGTTTTTGTAAAAAAATGTTTTCTCTTATTTTCTAAAAAGAATCCCAAAGTTTCTAGTAAAAGAGTATCATTTTGATTAGAAGGCCATTACCCCTTCTAATCCAAGTGTCTGAAGCCCTCCTTTTTCATATTTTCAATAGTCGTAACAGTTATGAAAGCTCCATCAAATGAAGTTTATAAAAAGTTTCATTTACAGTTCTTATAAAGTATCAAGCTCGTTTAAATTTGCTTTTAGGTTAGATACCCATCATGGTGAATAGACTCCAAATCATCCCTCAATTTGTACATCATTTATCATACACTTCTCTTAAGCAATCCAAGTAACAAGGAGTGCTGCTAAAAGCTAGGCCTTAATCCGAACCATGAAGTTTCAAGGGAAAAGATATACCATGTTTAAAGTGCTAGTACCATACCAATATCCAAAGCTATAACATGATCAACATCTACCTGAGTGAATGCAAAAACTGTAATGCATATCCTAACCTTACTAAAGTAAAGACCAAGAACTACCATAGTGTGCAACTGGGTACAACACCCGTGTGTTTTAATATATAACAAAAACAATGCACAGTAGGACACAAAAATACCACCACCACGTAAGTAACCACCCAATCAATATCAGTGCACAGTAAGGTAGAAAAAACACCACCAACCCATGTAAGTACCCATAGCTATCCAATATACAAGGCCAATCAAGGCTTCTCATTGATGGTGTTGTAAAACTTATCTACAAAGCGACAGTATCAAGTAAATCACATGGCATTTTGATGCTCAGTAAGCCACCAAAGTGGGGCTGGTTACTGCCAACAGAGTATTGACAAGCTCAGTAAAGTGGTAGCAAAATCCCTTTCAAAATCCAATGTTGATGTAGAGCAGCCCCCAAACAAACAGTTTTAACAGAGATTATAAATGGCAACATTTGGTACCACATACCCAAAAACCTTTTTGAACAGTAACCATGAAGTTTAATAGAAACCTGAAAACCCAATGGAAGGGTAAAAGCCATTCTAAAAATACCATCATCATATATACTCATTGACCATCAAGGACCATAACCAAGTTCAGAGCGAAAATCACATAAAGAGCCACAATATCAAAAACTAGCTACAGCATCATTATCATAGTGAAATTGCCCTTTTAAAATAGGTTTGCAAAGAAATATGCATGGGCAAAGTGGCAAACCTGAGTGACCTGTGTTGCAAGCTCCATATTTCAGTGTAAAAAAGACACACAATTCTACTTAGGCAGAACGACAACCAAAGCTAAGTGAGGGGCAGAGTTGCACCCTCACCTCTTTAAATAGAGGAAGGAGGAAGGCCGCCAGTCCAGAATAATGAGTAGAGCACCATGAGTGGAGAGACACCCTTCAGCAATAGTGAGGCCGCCTATAGGCAGTATGAGAGAACTACACTAGCACCTTCATGGCAAGTATTATATAAGGCAGTAAACCGCCCCCCTTTTGTCAAAACCTACTTATACCACAGAAGGGCCAAGTCACATGGTGGAGACCTAATAAAGTGAAGCTTAAGTGTTCAATATGCTAAGGGTCCTTAAGTAATACAATGTGTGTGTGTGTGTGTGTGTGTGTGTGTGTGTGTGTGTGTGTGTGTGTGTGTGTGTGTGTGTGTGTGTGTGTGTGTGTGTGTGTGTGTGTGTGTGTGTGTGTGTGTGTGTGTGTGTGTGTGTGTACCCGCCCTGTCCCAGGCACCAACAAACACAATGAGTCGATAGTAGGCCCATTGTGAATGGGCCTACTACCTTATTAGAGAAATGAGATTTTCACGTTTAAAGTGTAGCCGAGGCCAGCATGCTGCGTAAGAGATTGTATAATTTTATTGACTATTTGGCTTCTATGGAAACTGTTATGGCAATATTTACTTATTAGTAATTTTATATCCTCCCAGGCAAGGAGAAGGTTGGAGGAAGAGTAGATGATCAAATATAGTAGGCTGATACAAGTGCTAAGTGTTGCTTTGTGAGGCCTATTACTAGTCCTCTTAATGAACTCCAAAGGTGGCATTTTAAGAAGATCCATTTTCCACACAAATCTTAGGTCGTATCCTCTGACACAAGGAATATGAAGGGAGATAGAAAGGTTAAGGAAGTATAAAAATCCCCATTGGGTGCACTACAAGAGGCTCTTCACATTAGCGACGCTCACACAGCGACGCTCCAAAAAAAAATTCCCGGCGTCGCTATGAGCGTCGCTATGAGCGTCGCAAATTTCTTTGTAAATTTGCGACGCTCATAGCGACGCTCATAGCGACGCCAGCTGGGGTAAAAAAAATAACCGAGCGCGCCCAAAAACTCAGATCTCAGATCTGAGTTTTTCGGCGCCCTCAAGCAAAGAGCAGGTAACGCTCTCCCTCACTCTCTCTCTCTCTCTCTCTCTCTTTTTCTTTTACACACACACACACACACACACGCACACACACACGCACGAGGAGAGGAAGGAGAGACAGGTATGCTCCTTCCCTCTCCTCATTCTCATGTTCCCTTCCTTTCTTTCTCTCTCCCTCGCTCTCTCTCTCTCACACACACACATACACACACACATATAGTGTTTTTGAGAGAGAGAGAGAGAGAGAGAGAGAGAGAGAGAGAGAGAGAGAGAGAGAGTGCAAAAACGCACACACATACATAAACAAAGAATGCACACACACATTGAGAGAGAAAAAGAGAGAGAGAGCATGCATAAACAAAAAACGCACGCATTGAGAGAGGAAAAGAGAGAGAGAACATGCATAAACAAAAAACGCACACATTGAGAGAGGAAAAGAGAAAGAAAACATGCATACGATCCAAAAAAACGCACACACATTGAAAGAGAAAGAAAGAGAAACTAAGGGAGCGTCGTAGGAAACTAATTAAAATTAAAAGACCTAAAGATCTAGCCGACGAGGAGTTGAACTGAAGACCTATTATTCAAGAGAGAAATGGCATAATCAATCTATCATACTTGGCATGGGTGATAGAAAGGTTATACCATTTATCTCTTTTTATTGGCACACACATCCACACACGCGCACACACACAGGAAGAAGAGAGTTATAACGTCGTAGGAAACTATTTTAAAAGACGTTAAAGATTAGGTTATATGTAGACTTACATTAAATTAGATTTAGGTTTATTTTTAACTAGATTTACATTTATTTAAGCTAGATTTAGATTTATGTTATATTAGATTAGATGCGGGTCTCCATAGACTGCGATGCCTGCATGAAGCGGGTGAAGAAAGCCCTCAATGGAATATAGGGTATTGCTGTCTTCTCTCATAGTGGGCTCCGTCGATCCAAAAGTACTGGTGAAATGTCTTCAGAAGATAGGGAAGAAGGTGGATCTTCAGGGCGGCAAGAGTCACTACATCCCCGACACAATGACCATCTAGACAACCTCTAGTCATTAGACTTACGTTAAATTAGATTTAGCTTTATTTTTAGTTAGATTTACGTTTATTTAGATTTACGCTTATTTACGTTAGATCGAGTCCACGCAAGAATTACTTACGGTTTAGGGTTTAGAGTTAGACGAACAGTGAAAAGATCTACTGTGAAAAGATGTTAAGATGAAGTGAAGTGCTACAGCTAGAGAAGAGGCAAAGGGATTTTGTCCACTACATGCAGTATCATGTAGACGTGGGTGTTTAGATTTCTTGTACCCACAAATATAGGTATTGACCAATAAAGACGAGATTATAACCTGGTGGTTCTGATCTCCGTGCACCTCTAGACCGAGGTGTGCGGGGATTGGACATGACTAGAGAATGTGAGGTAAAGAGAGAGAGAGAGAGAGAGAGAGAGAGAGAGAGAGAGAGAGAGAGAGAGAGAGAGAGAGAGAGATAAGACGAAGAATGCCAATAGAATATTAAATTTGTTGTCTAGGTTATAAGTTTTTTATCCTCATTATGAGTAGCGACGAGGATGTGGGACCGTCCAACCGAAACACCTATCTCTCAACGAGGGTCTTATGTCCTTGTAATCAATGCAAGCATGCTGTGCGACGGACAAGACGTGTTTCTTTGCAGCACGTTCGTGAATTTGGCGAGTTCGATCCATCTATTATAGATCGAGTTGTTGCCAATTATAACTCGTCGGACTCTGACGCTGGCCAACAAGCAGCAATCTTGCAACCCAATAGACGTATTCGCAGGCGCTTTGGTCAAGCAGCATATGTGAGGCCACAAGATGTAGCCTCTGACAGCTCGGGGGATGATCATGCAGAGCACATTCCCAACGAGGCAATGTTTGAGCCCGAGATTGATGAAATGATCGAGACGATCATGGATTCAGAAAGGCTTATCTATGATGATATGAAAAGTGAAGCCGATACATCATTGTATAATGGAGCACGTATGTCTAGATTGAAAGCACTCCTGGTTCTTCTCAACATGCAGGCAAAGTTTGGATGGAGTGACACTAGCGTCACAGCGCTTTTCAGGTGATCTATTACAATTAGTTTACTTTAATAGAACTCATGGTGTATAATGATCTGATAGATTTTTACACGACTGTATCATATTTTTATGTTGTGTAGATTGCTGAAAGAGCACATTCTACCAGCTGACAATGTGATGCCAGATTCCCGAGATGAAGCAAGAAAGATTTTGCGAAACTTGGGGATGGATTACAATTCTATCCACGCTTGTCCTAATGACTGCATTCTTTTCAGAGGGGAATACACAGACATGGAGAAGTGTCCGAAATGTGATTCCGAAAGATATCGAGTAGATCTCCAAGGGACAAAAATTCCACAAAAGGTTTTGCGACATTTTCCTTTGCTTCCTCGCATCAAGCATTTCTTCGAATGTAAGTCCATGGCCGCCCTAGCATCATGGCATGAGGAGAATAAATCTTCGGATGGTGTGCTACGAATTCCTGCAGATTGCGCAGCCTGGAAACATATAGATGGAACATGGTCGGATTTTGCCAGGGAAGCTCGAAATTTGCGCTTAGGCCTGGCTATGGATGGCGTAAATCCATTTGGTCAAAGATCAACATCTTACAGTGTATGGCCCGTTGTCATCGTCAACTACAACATTCCCCCGTGGTTGACTACGAAGAAGGGGCACCTATGGCTAAGCTTGATTGTGCCAGGGCGATATAAAGTGGGGAATATGGATGTGTATCTTCGTCCACTATTGGAAGAGCTACAACAATTGTGGATTGGCATAGAGGTGGTGGATATGAGCCGACACACAGGACGACGGAATGCTTTGATCAGAGGTATTCTAATGTGGACCATGCATGACTATCCCGGGCTAACAGAATGCTCAGGTGATCTATTGACACTCCTCTCTCAGACACTGTAAATCTGGTTTTTCCCCATAGTTGATCTATTATCATGTGTATACATGCAGGGCTTCAAACAAGCGGATACAGAGCATGTGTCACATGTGGACCTAGACTGAATGCACGTAGGGCACCCTCACTGAAGAAGCAAATCTACGAAGGTCATCAAGCGTATCTTCCGGAGAATCATGTGTTACGCGACGGCTTTTTGGGAAGAGAGCCACCAAGGATGTCTGCACAAGCATGGTTAGAGCAGAAGGAGATGTGCGATGACGGATTGCCTCCAGGGATGAAGAGACTATCTCTATGGTACGAGTTACCATACTGGCCTCGACTCGTGATCAATCACTTGCTCGATCCAATGCACATATTCAAGAATGTGGGTAATCTACTATGGGACCATTTGACCGGCAAGAAAGATACTTTGGGAGCCAGAGTTGACCTTAGAAATGTGGATCGTATGGAGCAATATTGGCCGCAAACAGCGTCTGATGGATCGATAAAACTTCCTAAAGCACCATGGATTTTCACAGGAGCCCAAGAACGCAAAGTAAAAGAGGCCATTCGATCTTTGCGGACCCCCACTGGCGTAATGCACTCGCTCCGAACGTGTTTTACTAAAGAAGGAAAGCTTACCGGTTTGAAGTCACACGATTGGCATAAAATGTGTCAGGTACGTTCATAGTGGACTTTAATATCATTGCATAAAATGTGGACTTTAATATCATTGCTGCACATACTTTACAGTTTATTTTACCGGTTGCCATTGAGGGATGTTTGTCTCTCGACATCCGTAACACAATCTACAAACTTGCAAAGCTGGTGCAATGGATCTCACAAAAGGAGATCGACGTAGACTCCATACCATTCGCCAAACTAAATGCTGCGGAGCTTGTGTGCATGTTTGAGAAACATTTTCCTACTACAATGCTAACCATTCAGGTGCATCTTCTTATTCACATAGTTGATGAGGTGGAAATAGCTGGCACAGTTCATTCCAGATGGATGTTCTTCTTAGAGCGTTTCATGAAAACGCTTAAGGGATATGTGCGTCAAAAGGCACGTCCGGAGGGTAGCATGGCAGAAGGTTGGTTGGTATCAGAGTCCCTAGTGTACATTGGAGAGTGGCTAGACGGATTTGATAAATCCCGGGACACGCTATGGCGAACCATAGATGATGAGCGCATATCTGGGATTGTCATGTGCAATCTCGGTGTTGAGAAGAAGATGACGGAAGATCTAGAGGCTAAAATCAACCGATTTTGCATGCTTCACAATCCAGTGATGCAAAAGTGGATTTCACAATATGAGGATGCAAAGCAAGAGCGACAAAGGGCACGAATCGAGTGGAGACGGGGAAGACGACCACCGATGCACTATCCAGCGGTTCTGGAGAGCCTACCAACCTTCATGAGCTTAAGATGGTTGCACAACCAATTGAAAAGCGCACAACAATGCGGTGACGAAGTGACTGAAGAAGAGTGGGAGTACTCTCGGGGTTGCGCGACCAAGGTAAGTTTGCAATGTACGACTAGCAAGTGACTTTATTTATAAACGTTTGAACGGCCACTCATAATCTTTGTTCGTTGTAGTATAAGTCATACACAGCAGCATGGTGTAAAGGTCGACATTTTAGGGTGGAACGAATCGACAAAAAGCGTTTTACTCAAGATTGTGGAATCATGGCAAAATTTGAACAGTCTAGTCGACGACGTTCCTCTGATGCAGATCCCGTGGTGGCGGAACTCACTTACTTCGGCACGCTGCAAGAGATTTTGAGGATCGATTACAGAGGATTTTTTGTCGACTTGTTCGACGTGCAATGGTTCAAGATAATCATGGAGGGTCGAAACGCTACTGTGCGTAGAGGAGAGTCTGGTTTTCTTGAGGTGGATTCTACTAAGAAATGGACTGACCTAAGAGACACTTTCGTACTACCCGAGCATTGTGAACAAGTAAGTATATAAATAGTTAACATCCCCCTTTTACAAGTTATGTGCTTGAAAGCTCTCATGTAAGTTATGTGGCTTGGCAGGTAGTATTTCATCCTACAAAGTCTACATCAAACTGGTGGTACGTCATAGAGTTAGCCCCTCGTAGTGCAAGGACGTATGAAGGCTACCATGTGCCAATCACAACGACATCAATGGAGGAGATCAGAGAAGATGCTCAATCAGAAGCCGCTGCGGTGGTGCCAGACGAGCATCAAGATGCTACTGCTCTATATGGGGTGCATGCAGAGGAGCTACAAAATGAAACAGAGGATATGTGTTTAAACGGAGAGCTCTATATAGATATAGGAAGTTATGCTGAGTTATGCGAGGATGAGAGAGAGATCTCTTAAAGCCACAAATATTGTATTTGAACAATTTTGCTCCGTGCTATAAAAGCTCTAGCTCTCTAAGTAGCTTCCATGGTGTGTAACGCTCTTTTCTACTCGCGCTCACATCTTTTGATTGAAAATTCTGAGTTTTCGACTTGCCTCTTCTACCACTCGATTCATTGCGTCATTGTATTTATATGCGTCATTACGTCATTGTATTTAATGGTCTTTGCGTCATTGTCTACTCTATTCATTCAATATTAAGTTTAAATATTCGTGTGTTTAATGCAGGTATGGATGATGAGGAGTTTCTTTCTTCTTTGTCACCGCAGCAGAGACAGTGGTACGTGGAGCGTCATCGCTCTGGCGCATCATCGCGCGTTCCTACACCATCCGCATCTCCCTCTCTTTCGGAGCATTCGGCGCGCTCCGAAGCTTCGGCGTCGACGAGACGAGCGTCACACTCTTCTAGACACCGGCGCTCTAGTGGTGGCGGTGGCGGTTGTTGTGGGGATTCCGCCACCGATGCCTCCACACCGCCTCGTGTTCGACGAGGCTCTTTACCCTCCCCTTCTTTGCCCGCCCCCACACCAGCCACAGCATCGCCGTCTACGCCAGGTTTTGCACGGCTGACTGTTCCTAGAAGCTACACACCTCTACCTACTCCGCCAGGAGCCACCCCACTCGACACTCCTCGCTTCGGGGCCCAGACGCCGGTGGAGACACCTGACGTCCGTACCCCCATCGACACGCCGCTAGAGACCCCTGCCGGGACACCCAGGTTCACGCGTCACCGGCCAGAGGGCTTGCCTTACTCCGTCGACATCAGCGGCGGCATCATCATGGATGATGACGGCAAGAAGGTGATCTCGCGCATGCGTGGTCTTTGCTCTCAGCTGTTTAGACACTATATACTAAACAAATGGAGTGAAGTACCAAGTGATTTAAAAAACAGAGTCATCAGCATACTTCATGATGAGTTTCCCGTTCCAACACGGGATCAGCGCTTCAATGAAGACCTGATGAAGATTCGAATGCGCGAATACTGCAAACACAAGCGTTCCGAAGTGCAAAAAGCAATCAAGAATGGGTGGAATAGGCCAGATTGGCTGGCCAAAGAAGATTGGAAGAATGCGAAGAAAGCAGCGCGCGAGAATCCCGACAAGTGGAAGCAACAAAAGGATGCAGCCAGAGCGCGAGTAGAGGCAGGGAGCTCGCACCACTTGGGGAGCGGTGGATGGGCATCATTTGAGGCCGATTTTGTAAGTCTTTTCACATTGCTCTTTATGCATGTTCGATAGTTTAGGGTTTATGAGTTTTTTAGTTCTAACATAATGAAATCTTTGTATGTTTTGACAGTGGTCGATGACAGGACGTGATCCCACACCGTACGAGCGCGAGTACGCAGGCAGGAAGGGCTTAAACGCCCTGATGGACATTCTCAGTTCTCGCAGCGGCATGGTTAGTATTAGGGTTTACTCTTTTTTATTTTTTGTATTGTTTTATAAATGTCGTTATATGTTTATACTTACTGAAAACTGTTTTATTGTCTTTTTTTGCAGAATCCGACAGATACGCCGCTTGGACGCGATGAGACGTCTGATTAGACGACGTCAGTTTAGCCGTATCTAGATAGCATTAGTTTAGGGTTTCTCATAGCTTATGTATCATGAGACGGATTTTATACGTCTTTTTGAACCATGTATATTATTACATTTGTCACCGCAATTCCTTTTGCCAATCAATTCTTTATGCCTATGATGTTGTACAATTGTCATTATTACATTTGCCAATCAATTCAGTTTGTCTATGATGTGTACAATTGTCAATTTTGCAAACAATGCGTCTTGTGGGTGACTATTTTGGGTCTATTATTTACCTTTGCACTTTTTTTAAAAAGTGAATCAAGTACAATATGGTTGATGGGTGGCAGGCATTCAATGTCCTGCCACCAAAAAAATATTCTCTCAGGCGTCGCTATATGCGTCGCTATTTATGGCTCTGTAGCGTCGCTATATGCGTCGCTATACTCTTCTGTGAGAGCGTCGCTATAAGCGTCGCTATAGGCGTCGCTATGAGCGTCGCTATATAGAGACGTCTATAGCGACGCCTATAGCGACGCCTATAGCGACGCATATAGCGACGATCTCGTAGCGACGCTTTTAGCGACGCTTATAGCGACGCCGGGGGTTATAAAAACCCAGTGTATTTCCGTCGCTAAGAGCGTCACAAGAGCACATAACCTCTTGTAGTGGTGTTACGAACTCGTGTAATGAAGTAGGTTCAATATTTAGGCACTGAGGATATATAAGGAAGGTTTCCTCAAGGAAATCCTTATTGTTGATGCTTAGTATGTCATCCATGTATCTGTTTTTATGTCTAAATAGTGAAAGATTACTACTCCTACATTCCATGGTTTTGACAAACCATTTGTATTTGAAGAAGGCCAGGTATATATTACACATAAGTGGAGAACAGGAGAACCCCATGGGGATGCCTAGGCATCGGTTAAAACAATGTCCTCCAAAAAGGATAGTACAATTATCAAACAACCATGAGATGTAAAGACAAAGCTTCTCTTCATTGAATTGTAATCGGTGTACGGAGTACACCTTTTTTAACCACCTTGGTTTTTTGGAAAGTGATACGTAGAAATGACTCTTCTTTCTTGCATTGGAGAAAGCTATTTTCATAACCTTGGCTAGAACATTCTTAAGGCCGAGATCCCCATCAAAGGGAATGTTTTCCTAACATTGTGTGAAATCTACTGGAAAAAATATGGAAGATTTGTTTAGGGAGGTTAAGAGATACCTCAGTAAAATTTTTTGTTATCCATAAGGGTATCTGTAGAAAGTTGTGGCAGATTTTTTGTTTAGAGGCACAGATAAGCTCAAACTCAGCTAATACTAGGTCAAGGCATAGAGTGATATCCTTGGTGATATCAGTAAAGATACCATTAGAAGCGTCACATATCCATCTAAATTTGTGTTTATGTATCTTATAGGTGGGAAAAAGTACTGGTAGTTTAGTGTCCCATAAAATATAGCCTAAATTCTCCAAGTGTCTTGAGATGCTATTGGTGACTGTTTGTAAGGAAGAGTTAATTCTAATGAATTCCTTCCCAGAACCACGATCGCGGGCAGCATTCCAAGCAAGGTTTTTGCAGATAAGAGTGGGACAATTAGAGCTTTTATCCAGCCCAACTATGAACCATTTAAATTTTTAGGAATTCAAGAGCAAGTTGTGGTGTTAACCAGGAGTTATCGGTGGATACCTATTTTCTAGGAATTTTTGAAATTTTTTGAAAGAAGCATTCCTTCACAATTTTGTTTAGTCCAGTACAGTAGGACTATCTTCTCCAGTTGGATAGAACTAACAAGGTCAATTATGCAGCTAAGTACAGCTGATAGAGCGAGGTAAGGGTTTTTGGGGGAGTTAGGTATGTGATTGAGCCCATTGGCCAAGATTCTTCGTATTTTGATATTTTCAATGATGCTAAGATCACAAGTACAAACATGCAAACCATATGTATCAAAGTTTTTGCAATATGAGGTAAATTGACTGCATGTACATTTGGGAACAGATTCATGCCAAGAAAATCATTACTGTAAACCAAGTTTTTCAAGGGTTGTTGATACATCCAACCAATGAGTACATTATCGAGTAGTTTGTGATTGCCAAAAAGAAGGTCAAAGCACTCACAAAAAAGAGCTTTAGGTTGTATCCAATTGAGAAGTACATTAATATGGAAGAGACACTATACGTAGATATAGCCTTGGTTTGGAGCTATATTGTTGAGAAACCTTCATCTACAAGGGCTTGTAGTAACCTGCAATACCACCAAGGATTACATTTCAAGAAAATTCCTCATGGGGAAGTTTCTGCCTCTTCTCCTAGTGTAGCTACGAGACTTCCCCCGGTTAGAGGAAGATCTAGGTGTTAAAAAAGAAGTGAAAGTGCTAGTGGTGGTAAGAGAATTGGGTCTTTTCAGAGCAGGGGAATCATCCTCATCAATACATGGTTTGAGTAAGCTAGTGATGATCTTTACACCTTTGTAATTAGCATAAGTGGTTAGGTAGATTCTTGGTTCATCAGATTTCAGTTCCTTCAAGATATCCAGCATTAATCCACAAAAGATGTTAAAGACAGTCTGAGCAATTACTATCTGTTCAGCTTGGCTGCACAACGAGGAGCAAATAAGGGAGAGGTGAAAATCTACTAGTTTTTATGGGAAGAGCAAGTCAAGATGGTTGAGAATAAACCAAATGGCATGATCAAACCACATGATGCTGGATTCACAAGAGGCTTTAAGGTCAAGAATATGCAGGCACATTTAACATAGGGCCAAAACACATTCCAAATGGATTCTATGTAGAATTCCGGGTTGCTTTCAGCAAACTCCATGTTCCCTTTTGTATGGATGTAGAGGCCAGTATAGGAAGGGAATTTAGAATGGTCAATGAGATTCAGGTTGAAGGGTGCTTTGATGAGCTCTCCTCTGTCATGAAATTGTCCACCTTTTAAGACCTTGAGTCTATAGTTTTTGACGGTAGAAGCACGGAGGTTGGCAAGGTAAACCCAGGTTTCACTTAAAATAGGTGCTAAGAAAGCCTTGTTGGGCAGGACCCAAAGCTGATGGTCTATACCAAAATACTCGATTTCAATCTGTCTAACAGGTAAGAAAGGAAAAAAATTTGAGATTTTTGGCACCATTTCCAAAAGGTTAGATTCATTGAGGGAACAAAGATTACTTTGAAATTCTTTGATCGCTTGAAGAGTTGCACTATCCCCACAAAAGATACCACCAGCTTGAGGATAGTAGGGTACCGAGGTACTAACAAAAGATGGATTGAGGCCGCACAGCTTTCTCAAAAAGTTAGACAGATCAGCCCAGAAGAAGAAAATAGGGCAAGCTCCTATTGGTATTGTAAAGAGAGTATGGGAAGTTGGGCTATCTACTGGGAAATAAAACTCACACCATCCTTGGAGTCCTTGTCTAAGGTAGCCAAAACTTTAACCTAATCATTAAAAGATAACATGTGCAAGATAGACATTTTCTTGTCTGTGCTAAGAGTTGAGTCATATATTAGTTGAGATGCATCCAAGCTGCTAATACATCTGAGGAAAAGAGACATGGCCACAGAGGGGGCTCAGAGATCAATTCCAATCCTTGTGAGAGAGAAACGGTCTGCAATATTTCAAAAAAAGTTTTAGTGAGGTTACGATTACTTACTACAGTAAGTAATACAATCTTTAGCCTTTCTAGCAAGTAAGGGTCTGGTTCTAACTGCCAAAGCATTTTTTGGTTTATGCTCTTTAAGGTACAACTTAATCTACTAAAGAATTTTTGCATGATTCTCAAGGTTGTGTTTTACACTCATGCGGGCTGTAAATCTAAAAGGTTTGTGGTCTTGAAAGGAAATAAAACAGGTCAGTTACTGTATATTGGGGATGCAAACCTTAAACTGGCAAAGTCAAAGACTATAATAATCGTGAGTAGGAGACCGGAAAAATAGTCTATGAATGACCACCTAACACCAATCAACCAATTAAGGGATTATAGACTGTGGGTCCATCTTAGAGTTAAGTTTAAGAATTAGATTCCAAAGCCAGCATCCTAGTTTTTTCATAGAAGAAAAAACGTTATGTTTAGGATGTGTGTGTAGCTGTTTTATCATAGATAATAAGACATAATTGAACTTTTTACATTCAAGAGACATCTGGCTTTAAAAAAAGGAAATGATAAGTACAAAACAATTCAGTCTTAGAATTAATTTTGTACAATGATTGTAAGAATGAAGCCCCATTCCTGTATACAATTTAACAAAAGAACTTCCCAGGTAGTAGGTGAATGTGTAATCCAGTGTTCGACAGCTTGCTACAGCCAAAAAAACTTTCCAAGACAAGATAGAGTCCTTACCTGCATCCATCCAAACAAGACAACAAATATGTTAGCCTTGGATGTGTTTTATAGGTATTATTGGACTATACCAGTTGTTATCCATGTCCACGTTACAAGCTTTTTTTTAACTTACAATCTTAGTCCATAGTATTTTTGTAAAAAAATATTTTTCTCTTATTTTCTAAACAGAATCCCAGAGTTTCTAGTAAAAGAGTATCATTTTGATTAGAAGGCCATCACCCCTTCCAATCCAAGTGTTTGAATACCCCCTTTTTTATATTTTCAATAGTTTTAACAGTTATGAAAGCTCCACCAAATGAAGTTTATAAAAAGTTCCATTTACACTTCTTATAAAGTATCAAGCACGTTTAAATTTTCTTTTAGGTTAGATACCCATCATGGTGAATGGACTCCAAATCATCCCTCAATTTGTACATCATTTACCGTGCACTTCTCTTAAGCAATCCAAATAACAAGGAGCACTGCTAAAAGCCAGGCCTTAATCCGAACCATGAAGTTTCAAGGGAAAAAATATATCATGTTTAAAGTGCTAGTACCATATCAATATCCAAAGCAATAACGGGAGCAACATCGTCTTGTAATGCATATCCTAACCTTACTAAAGTAAAGACCAAGAACTGCCATAGTGTGCAACTGGGTACAACACCCTAATGACCCATGTCTGTTTTTATATAAAAAAAAACAATGTACAGTAGGGCACAAAAACACCACCACCATGTATGTAACCACCCAATCAATATCAGTGCGTAGTAAGGTAGAAAAAACACCTCCAACCCATGTAAGTATCCATAGCTATTCAATATACAAGTCCAATCAAGGCTTCTCATTGATGGTGCTGTAAAACTTATGTAAAAAGCGACAGTATCAAGTAAATCACACGGCATTTTGATGCTTAGTAAGCCACCAAAATAGGCCCGGTTATTGCCAATGGAGAATCGCCAATCTCAGTAAAGCGGCAGCAAAATCCCTTTCAGAAGCCAATGTTGACGTAGAGCAGTCCCAAAAAAATAGTTTTAACAAAGATTATAAATGGCAACATTTGGTACCACATACCCAAAAACATTTTTGAACAATAACCACGAAGTTTAATAGCACCCCCAAAAACCCAGTGGAAGGGTAAAACGCCATGCTAAAATACCATCATCATATATACTCATTCACCATCAAGGACCATAACCAAGTTCAGAGCGAAAATCACATAAAGAACCACAATATCAAAAACTAGCTACAACATTATTATCATAGTGCAATTGCACTTTTAAAATATGTCTGCAAAGAAATATGCATGGGCAAAGTGGCAAACCTGAGTGACTTGTGTTGCGAGCTCCATACTTCAGTGTAAAAAAGACACACAATTCTACTTAAGCAGAATGACAACCAAAGCTAAGTGAGGGGCAGAGTTGCACTCTCACCTCTTTAAATAGAGGAAGGAGGAAGGTTGCTAGTCCGGAATAATGAGCAGAGCACCATGAGTGGAGAGACGCCCTTCAGCAATAGCGAGGCCGCCTACTACATGCAGTATGAGAGAACTACACTAGCGCCTTCACGGCAAGTATTATATAAGGCAGTAAACCACCCCCCTTTTGTGAAAACCTAATGATACCACAGAAGGGCTAAGTCACATGGTGGAGACCTAATAAAGTGAAGCTTAAGTGTTCAATATGCTAAGGGTCCTTAAGTAATACAATGTCTGTAGGTTGGAGGAAGAGCAGATGATCAAATATAGTAGGATGATACAAGTGCTAAGTGTTGCTTTGTGAGGCCTATTACTATTCCTCTTAATGAACTCCAAAGGTGGTAGTTTAAGAAGATCCCTTTTCCACACAAATCTTAGGTCATATCCTCTGACACAAGGAGTATGAAGGGAGATAGAAAGGTTAACACTCGGTTGGTAATGGGACACTTTTATGTCCTGTTAAGTGACCATTTTCCTTGAATTATGTCAAGAGTTTCAAAATGGATTTTGAGGTGCTATTTGTCTAGAAAGTTGTCTCATGAGCTGAAAAAAACTTGACATTCTTTTGGAATATCAATTCCATCTTTAACCTTGTCCTTGCACAACATTTCATAACCTAAACTGTGTGAAAAAACAGGTCCTGTTTTTGGCTTTTTTCAACTTTTTGCAACTATACCACTCTAGAATTCATGTTTGTGAGGTCTATAATGCTAGAGAACTATCTTTAGTAGTCCTCAACATGTCCTGATGCTTCTAGGGAGAAATAAATGTTAACACTAGAATGGTAACAGGACACTTTTATGTCCTTGGACACTTTTGTGTCCTGTTAAGTGACCATTTTGCTTGAATTATTTGAAGAGTATGAAAATGAATTTCTAGGTGCTATATATCCACAAATTTGCCTTATGAGCTGAAAAAAACTTAGCATTTTTTTTTAGTATCGATCTCACCATTAACCTTACTCTTGCACAACATTTTTGAACCTAAACTGTGTGAAAAAACGGGTCCTGTTTTTGGCTTTTTTTCAATTTTTGGCAACTATACCACTCTAAACTTCATGTTTGTGAGGTTTAGATGGCTAGAGGTTAGGCCTTCATAGTTCTCAACATGTTTTGATGCTTGTAGGGAGAGCTAAGTGTTAAAATTGAAAGTTATGACCAATTTACAAGAATTGCATAATCCTGTTTTTTGGCCAAAATTAGCACTTTTATGATTTTTTTGGTGGCTTTCTTAATATCCAAATTCAATTTTGATTGTGTAAGTGTAATGTATAACATAAAGCTAATCTTCCTTGAGTTTTGGGGGACCTAATATGCTATATAGCATAGTATATAATGATGGTTGAGTTTTTTGATTGCTGAAGAATACGATATGGCTAGATATTGAGTAGTTTCTATGGGTTTCTAGAGGTCATAATGCTAAACCCACTTTTTTCATGTTTGTTGTATTTAGCACTTTATCATTGCCCCCAAGGTTCCAATTGTAAGAGATCCATTATCCTTTTGACATGCTCCATGGCTCCTTTTGAATCCAGAGGCCCAAAGGAACTAGGAAAACATGTATATAGTATCTGTATTGAGCGTGACTATAGAAACTTTGATGATAAGTCCGCAGAATGGAAAAAATGCAACTTTTTGTACCTATTTTTTTTGCCAAAACAAAAATTAGTGAGGTAAAAGCAACCATATGTTTTGGTCATCAACCCATTGAAGTTAACGGGGCATTTTATCTCATGTCCTACAAAAATCTCCACTCTTATTTATATGCAATCAACCGTAAGAAATTGCTGTTTTGGGCAAAATGCACTGGTCCATCAACTTTGGAGGCTTGTAGTGACCAAGAGATGAGAAAAATTACAAGTTTCTCATTTTTTCCATATGTAGTAGGTATTGAACTGTAAGCTCATGAAAGGATTTTTCAAAATGAGTGGATCTACTATGGTTTTGAATTTTTTTCCCAAAACCCTGAAAGGACACTTTTATGTCCTGTTAGGTTACCATTCTAGTGTTAAAGTTGTAAGTTATGACCAAATTACAAAAATTGTCAAATCCTGTTTTTTAGCCAATTTTAGCTCTTCTATGATTTTTTTGGTGGCTTTCATGATATCCAAATGCAGTTTTGATTTTCTATGTCGCATATTGTAACATAAAGCTAATATTCCTTGAGTTTTGGGGCCCCTAATACGCTATTTGGCATAGTAGACAACGATGGTTGATTTTTCCAATTATAGAAGAAAACGAAACATTCTAGTATATCAAGTATAGCTTTTTCAATATTGTTAGTTTCTTGCGACAACTACATGCATTTTGTAGGTAGTAACCATATCTAGTCATAAGAATCAAATTTGGCTAGATACTGAATACTTTCTATGGGATTCTACAACTCATAATGTTGAACTTAGTTTTTTCATGTTTGCTGTATTTAGCACTTCATCTTTGTCCCCAAGATTCCCCTTGATAAGAGATGTATTATTCTTTTGACATGCTCCATGGCTCCTTATGAACCTAAAGGACAATAGGGAACTAAGAAAACATGCATATATTATTTGTATTGAGTGTGGCTATAGAAACTTTGATGATAGGTCTGCAGAATGGTAAAAATTCAATTTTTTTGTACCTATTTCTTTTGGCAAAACAAAAAATAGTAAGTGAGAAGCAATCATATGTTCTGATCACCAATCCATTGAAGTTAACTAGGGAATTTATCTCAAGTCCTACAAAAATCCCTAATCTTATTTTTATGCAACAAAACGTAAGAAATGACTGTTTTGATAAAAATGTACTGGTCCATCAACTTTGGAGGCTTGGTGTGACCAAAAGATGAGAAATTTTACAAGTTTCTTATTTTTTCCATGTGTAGTAGGCCTTGAACTATAACCTCATGAAAGGATTTTACAAAATGAGTGGATCTACTATGGTTTTGGAGGTTTTTTTCAAAACCTTGAAAGGACACTTTTATGTCCTGTTAGGTTACCAACCTAGTGTTAAAGAAATGTATCGAAGTACAAAAAGGCCCATTGGGTGTTATGAACTCGTGTAAAGAAGTAGGTTCAATCATTAGGTAGGGAGGAGTATATAAGGCAGATTTCCTCAAGGAAAGCCTTATTGTTGATGCTTACTATGTCATCCATGTATTTGTAGGTATGTCTGAATAGTGAAAGATTACTACTCCTACATTCCATGGTTTTGAGAAACCATTTGTATTCGAAAAAGGCCAGGTATATATTACGCATAAGTGGAGAACAGGAGAATCTCATGGGGATGCCCAAGCATTGGTTAAAATAATGTCCTCCAGAAAGGATAGTACAGTTATCAAGCAACCATGAGATGTAAAGACAAAGCTTCTCTTCATTGAAGTGTAAGGGGTGTACGGAGTACATCTTTTTTAACCACCTCGATTTTTTGGAAAGTGATATGTACAAAAAACTCTTCTTTCTTGCATTAGAGAAATCTATTTTAATAACCCTGGCTAGAACATTCTTAAGGCCAAGATCCCCATCAAGGGGGATGTTTTCATAACATTGCGTGATATCTACAGAAAAAATATGGAAGATTTGTTCAGGGAGGTTAAGAGAGACCTCAGTAGAGTTTTTTGTTATGCAGAAGGGGTTGTAATGTATTTGTAGAAAGTTGTGGTAGATTTTTTTTTAGAGGCACAGATAAACTCAAACTCAGCTAATACTAGGTCAAGGCAAAGAGCGATATCCTTGGTGATATCAGTAAAGATATCATTAGAAGCGTCAGATATCCATCTGAATTTGTGTTTATGTATCTTATAGGTGGGAAAAAGTACTGGTAGTTTAGTGTCTTGTAAAATATAGCCTAAATTCTCCAAGTGTCTTGAGATGCTACTAGTGACTGTTTGTAAGGAAGAGTAAATTCTAATGAATTCCTTCCCAGAAACCCGATCGTAGGCAGCATTCCAACCAGCGTTTTTGCAAATAAGAGTGGGACAATTAGAGCTTTTATCCAACCCGACTATGAACCATTTATTAGATATTTTTTAAAAAATCAAGAGCAAGTTGTGGTGTTAACCAGGAGTTATCGATGGATAACCATTTTCTAGGAATTTGTGAAATTTTTTGAAAGAAGCATTCCTTCACAATTTTTGTTAAGTTCGAGAGGACTGTCTTCTCCAGTTGGAGAGAACTGACAAGGTCAGATAGGCAGCTAAGTACAGCTGATAGAGTGAGGTAAGGGTCTTTGGGGGAGTTAGGTATGTGGTTGAGCCCATTGGCCAAGATTCTTCGTATTTTGATATTTTCAATGACGCTAAGATCACAAGTACAAACATGCAAACCGTATGTATCAAAGTTTTTGCAATATGAGGTAAATTGACTGCATGTACATTTGGGAACAGATTCATGCCGAAGAAAATCCTTATTGTAGACCAAGTTTTTCACAGGTTGTTGATACATCCAACCAATGAGTACATTATCGAGCAGTGTGATTGCCAAAAAGAAGGTCAAAGCACTCACAAAAAAGAGCTTTAGGTTGTATCCAATCAAGAAGTACATTATGGAAGAGACACTATACGTAGATATAGCCTTGGTTTGGAGCTATTTTGTTGAGAAACCTTCGTTTGCAAGGGCTCATAGTAACCTGCAAGACCACCAAGGATTACATTTCAAGAAAATTCTTGATGGGGGAGTTTCTGCCTCTTCCCTTAGTGTAGCTACGAGACTTCCCCCGGTTAGAGGAAGAGCTAGGTGTTAAAAAAGAAGTGAAAGTGCTAGGGGTGGTAAGAGAATTGGGTCTTTTCAGAGCAGGGGAATCATCCTCATCAATACATGGTTTGAGTAAGCTAGTGATGATCTTTACACCTTTGTAATTAGCATAAGTGGTTAGGTAGATTCTTGGTTCATCAGATTTCAGTTCCTTCAAGATATCCAGCATTAATCCACAAAAGATGTTAAAGGTAGTCTGAGCAATTACTATCTGTTTAGCTTGGTTGCACAATGAGGAGCAAATAAGGGAGAGGTGAAAATCTACTAGTTTTTTTGGGAAGAGTAAGTCAAGATGGTTGGGAATAAACCAAATGGCATGATCAAACCACATGATGCTGTATTCGCAAGAGGCTTTAGGGTCAAGAAATCTGCAGGCACATTCAACATACGGCTGAAACACATTCCAAATGAATTATGTGTAGAAGTCCCAATTGCTTTTAGCAAACTCCATGTTCCCTTTTGTACGGATGTAGAGGCCAGTATTGGAAGGGCGTTTAGAATGGTCAATGAGATTGAGGTTGAAGGGTGCTTTGATGAGCTCTCATATGTCAAAAAATTGTCCACCTTTTAAGATCTTGAGTCTGCAGTCTTTGACGGTAGAAGCACGGAGGTTGGCAAGGTAAACCCAGGTTTCACTTAAAATAGGTGCTAAGAAATCCTTGTTGGGTAGGACCCAAAGCTGATGGTCTACCCCAAAAGACTCGATTTCAATTTGTCTAACACGTAAGAAGGGAAAAAATTTTGAGATTTTTGGCACCATTTCCAAAAGGTTAGAGTCATTGAGGGAACAAAGATTACTCTGAAATTCTTTGACGGCTTGAAGAGTTGCACTATCCCTACAAAAGATACCACCAGTTTGAGGGATAGTAGGGGTAGCCTGGGTACTAACAAAAGATGGATTGAAGCCGCACAACTTTCTCAAAAAGTTAGACAGATTAGCCCCAGAAGAAGAGAATAGGGCAAGCTCCTGTTGGTATTGTAAAGAGAGTATGGGAAGTTGGGCTATATACTGGGAAATCAAATTCACACCATCCTTGGAGTCCTTGTCTAAGGTAGCAAAACTTTAACCCAATCATTAAAAGATAACATGTGCAAGATAGACATTTTCTTGTCTATGGTAAAAGTCGAGTCATATATTAGTTGAGATGCATCCAAGATGCTAATACATCTGAGGACAAGAGACGTGGCCACAGAGAGGGTCTCAGAGGTCAATTCCAACGCTTGCGAGAGAGTAAGGGTTACCAATATATCAAAAATATTTTGGTGAGGTTATGATTACTTATTACAGTAAGTAATACAATCTTTGGCCTTTCTAGCAAGGAAGGATCTGGTTCTAACTATCAAAGCATTTTTTAGTTTATGGTCTTTAAGGTACAATTTAATCTGCTCGAGAATTTTTGTATGATTCTCGGGGCTATGTTTTACACTTATGCGGGCTATAATTCTAAAAGGTTTGTGGTCCTCAAAGGAAATAAAAAAGGTCGATTACTGTACATTGGGCCTGCAAACCTTAAACCGACAAAGTCAAAGACTATAATATCCTTGAGCAGGAGACCGGAAAAATAGTCTATGAAGGACCACCTAACACCAGTCAACCAATTAAGGGATTATAGACTGTGGGTCCATCTTAGAGCTAGGTTTCAGAATAAGATTCCAAAGCCAGCATCCCAATTTTTTCATAGAAAAAAAAACTTATGTTTAGGATGTGTGTGTAGCTGTTCTATCATAAGATAATGAGAATAATTGAACTTTTTACATTCAAGAGATAGCTGGCTTTAGAAAAAGGAAATGATAAGTACAAAACAATTCAGTCTTAGAATTAATTTTGTACAATGATTGTAAGAATGAAGCCCCATTTTAGTATACAATTTAACAAAAGAACTTCCCAAGCAGTAGGTGAATGTGTAATCCAGTGTTCGACAACTTGCTACAGCCAAAAAAACTTTCCAAGACACGATAGAGTCCTTACCTGCATCCATCCAAACAAGACAAAAAATACGTTAGCCTTGGATGTGTTTTACAGGTATTATTGAACTATACCAATTGTTATCCATGTCCACGTTACAAACTTTTTTTTACTTACAAGCTTAGTCCATAGTATTTTTGTAAAAAAATGTTTTCTCTTATTTTCTAAAAAGAATCCCAAAGTTTCTATTAAAAGTGTATCATTTTGATTAGAAGGCCATCATCCCTTCTAATCCAAGCGTTTAAATCCCCCCTTTTTTATATTTTCAGTTATGAAAGCTTCAGCAAATGAAGTTTATAAAAAGTTCCATTTATAAATTAAATTATCAAGCTCATTTAAATTTTATTTTAGGTTAGATACCCATCATGGTGAATGGACTCCAAATCATCCCTCAATTTGTACATCATTTACCATACACTTCTCTTAAGCAATCCAAGTAATAAGGAGCGTTGCTAAAAGCCAGGCCTTAAACCGAACCATGAAGTTTCAAGGGAAAAGATATACCATGTTTAAAGTGCTAGTACCATATCAATATCCAAAGCTATAACACGAGAAACATCGGCCTGAGTGAATGCAGAAACTGTAATGCATATCCTAACCTTACTAAAGTAAAGAATAAGAACTGCCATAGTGTGCAACCGGGTACAACATCCTAATGACCTGTGTGTGTTTTTCTATATAAAAAAACAATGCATAGTAGGACACAAAAGCACCACCACTATGTATGTAACCACCCAATCAATATCAGTGCGCAGTAAGGTGAAAAAACACCTCCAACCCATGTAAGTACCCATATCTATCCAATATACAAGGCCAAGCAAGGCTTCTTATTGATGGTGTTGTAAAACTTACGTAAAAAGCGACAATATCAAGTAAATCACACGGCATTTTGATGCTCAGTAAGCCACCAAAGTAGGCCCGGTATTACTACCAATAGAGTATTTCCAATCTGAGTAAAGTGACAGCAAAATCCCTTTCAGAAGCCAATGTTGACGTAGAGCAGCCCCTAAAAAAATAGTTTTAACAAAGATTATAAAAGGCAACATTTGGTACCACATACCCAAAAACCTTTTTGAACAGTAACCACGAAGTTTATCAGCACCCCAAAAACCCAGTGGAAGGGTAAAAAACCATGCTAAAATACCATCATCATATATACTCACTGGCCATCAAGGACCATAACCACGTTTAGAGTGAAAATCACATAAAGAACCACAATATCAAAAAGTAGCTACAACATCATTATCATAGTGAAATTGCCCTTTTAAACTAGGTCTGCAAAGAAATATGCATGGGCAAAATGGCAAACCTGAGTGACTTGTGTTGCGAGGTCCACACTTTAGTGTAAAAAAGACACACAATTCTACTTAATCAGAATGACAACCAAAGCTAAGTGAGGGGCAGAGTTGCACCCTCACCTCTTTAAAAAGAGGAAGGAGGAAGGCTGCCAGTCCGGAGTAATGAGCAGAGCACCATGAGTGGAGAGACACCCTTCAGCGACAGTGAGGCCGCCTCCAAGCAGTATGAGAGAACTACACTAGTGCCTTCACGGTAGGTATTATATAAGGCAGTAAACCGCCCCCCTTTCTCAAAACCTGCTTATACCACAGAAGGGCCAAGTCACATGGTGGAGACCTAATAAAGTAAAGATTAAGTGTTCAATATGCTAAGGGTCCTTCAGTAATACAATGTGTGTGTGTGTGTGTGTGTGTGTGTGTGTGTGTGTGTGTGTGTGTGTGTGTGTGTGTGTGTGTGTGTGTGTGTGTGTGTGTGTGTGTGTGTGTGTGTGTGTGTGTGTGTGTGTGTGTGTGTGTACTTGGATTTGGGAGAGAAGGTGACAAGTTGATGGTAATGTCTTGTTGAATTGTCATTTGCTAAAAGGTCATAGATATAGCCAAGTGTCCACATATCCTAATCCCAATGACCTCCTTTAGACTTACACATGGCCAATGTCACGAGCTTATAGATCAACTTTTTTTTGGAGCTGCTATACCAACAGAACAACCTCCACTTTACAATCCAAGACTTCTCCTTACAAGAAATCCTATACATAGATCACACAAAATGAAAGTGATTATACCTAAAGAGCACCAAGAAAATGTTGAATCTGGACATGCCTAACTAAAAATTCCAACATTTTCATAGAATTTCAAAAAGCAACATACAAACATTTGACAAAAAAATTCCAAAAATCAACATATAAACATTATGTAATAATTATAAAGAGTTGGAAAAATGCATCGGCCAATATCTTTGAAATATCAACCATAGTCACCTGGAACGGGAACAAGATCGACAAGGCCATTAGAGACAACAGTGACTTGCTCATTTCACTAGAATGGTTTCAAAATGGCTTTATATACGTATATTGTGTATAAAACATTTAAAACTCCCCAAAGAAATGGAAAATGGAATGGGGGACTTTGGAAATAGAGTTTCTGATCCGATATGCACATTCCCAAATACAACAAATTAATTATAGTAAAGCGATGTCCAATGCTAAACTAGTTACAATTCAGCCTCTAAATTTGTCACTGCATCCTTATAAACCAAAAGATTTCAGGTAGCTAATAGAAATAATCCCTACATGTTACACAAAGAGGAATTTATTTTGAATTTAAATTGCTAACCTTGATCTGGTTTGAAGCCAAGAAGAAATATTTTATCCTTCTTGTTCCGACTAGTGGAGTAAACAATGGCTTCTTTGTTGGATTTGAATTCTTATTGGAATGCCCCTTCGAGTTCACATTCTCATCAAGAGCAGCATCTGCACCATCACTGCTATCTAAGTAGTCTTCCTTACCTTGATGTAGCACGTCATTGAGCAAGGAATTCATCAATGCGTAGTTCACTTTTGATAGCATTCTTTACATGTGACACATTTTCCGAGCACTTGAATACATTCAATATACTTTTAAGGTAATTCACATCATAGGGACTAGAATTTGACAAGAAAGTGTGGTCCATCTTCTCTTCATGGGACATATTTTTCACACGGATTGGCAAATTTGTACCTGAGGTCAAGTTGGCCTACGATGTTGTAGTTTCCAATCTACTTAGTGAAGAGATACATAGGAAGTCTATGGAGCCTGCAAAGCAAGGTGATGCATATGTTGCCAGCATTAAAGGTCAAAGAGGTTGCACTCATAAGCAAGGATTGTGGAAGTTTTTGAAGCAAATCTAGAGGTTCTTTGCCCAATGTTGAATGCTACCATTAACACAAGAAAGAACATTTAAATAAATATTATCGTACATGGCAGAGAGAAGTCTCAAGACAACAAAAAGTGTGACAATGATGGCAAGGAAAATTTGAAAATTGAAGAGCTCAATATGAGAGTCTTTTAAGATTGTAGATGTGCCTAAGGTCCATAGATCCTCAGATGTTCCAATCTTTATAGTAGATTTTAGTCCAAATGCCCTTATTGCACAAGATGCTAGTTTTGATGAGAATTGGGTCATAGATTCTGGAGCCAGTTTCCATGTGACACTTCACATAGAATAGTTCTCTACGTATGCATATACTCATGGCAAAGTGAAGATCGGTGTTTCCTATGAGCTTGAGGTACATGGTGTTGGAGACATCAAGCTAGTCATTCATAAAGGAAAAAAATTGATAGTCGAGAATGTCAGCAAACATATTCTTAAGTCAGCAAAGAGTTTGATATGTTGGTTAGCTTAACGACTTGGGTTACACGACCACCTTTGGGAATGGTTCATGGTAGATCAAGAAGGTAAATCTTGTGGGTCAGAAGCATGAATCGTTCTTCTCCATGTTTTTTTGTGTGTAAAAGAGACTTGTATATCCATAACTGAGCTACCATCTACTGCATTGTGGCATAGCCACCTAGGTCATATGAGCCAAAAGGGAACGAAAATACTCGCTTGTTTTGGTTACTTGCATGTGTTCAATTATTCCAATTTTTCTTTGTGTGAGCATTGCATCTATGGTAAACAAACTAGGGCCACCTCATCGCCATTGAATAGGAATTGTTTGCAGTCACTAGAAGTCCATAGTGATGTTTGCAGTCATATGCCGACCAAGTCTCTAAGGGAGCTAGATATTTTGTGAACTTCATAGACAATTCCACTATCAAGGTGTGGGTTTATCATTTGTGGCATAAGGATCGGATCTTGTCTACTTTTGAGAAATTCTTAACACTGGTAGAAAATTAGTCGGGCAAGAAGATCAAAAGATTGAGGAATAATAATGGTGGAGAATACGTCTCCAAGGAGTTTGAGAATTTTTGTAGCAAGAGAGGTATTAAGGGGTGCACCTTACTAATTGCAATGAAGTTGCAAAAAGGATGAATCGAACGATTCAGGAGTGAGTCACATCCATGCTTTCTATGGAAAATTTGACTGAAGTTGTTGGGTAAAGGTAGTATTGACACTAGTACATATCATCAATTGGTCACCTAGTACGCCATTGAATTACCAGATTCCAAAGAAGTTATGGCCCAAAAAGAAGCCACATTATGATCATTTATGTGTCTTTGGATGTGAGGCATATGCACATGCGCCCAAAGAGCTTTAAAAAAAGCTAGACCCAAAGTCACACCACAAGTGCATTTTCCTTGGTTATGGTGTAGGTATCATCTCATTTGGGATGCGTTGACGGATATGGATTTGGAGCTTGTCAAGGTCCACTCCAACAACAACCCAATAGATACTCTTATGAAGAGCCTAGCTATAGGGTGGTTTACACATTGCATCAAGTTAATGGGTGTAGGATAAATAGATTTGTACAAGGGTGAATCTAACGTGCTTCATGTTTGTACATACTAGCTTTAGTCGTCACCACTTACGACCACACTTTCCTTTAAGTGAGATATTTTTGGGTAAATAATCGTGGCCACCCAAGTCCCAACTATATCAACTGACCCTAACCCCATCAACTCATGTACCTAACAAAGGAAATAAACAAACTCACACACACTTCTTCACTAGTGTGGTGTTTCTCCCTTCAGCGGCTAGAGCCCACGACGATTGGACACCTAGGTATAGGCGAGCAAAGGTGGAAAATATTCCTTCAGGAGCAGCCAGAGGGGTGTCATACACAGCCTAATCAAGCAGCACAGAGCTGCACCACACACACACACGGGCTTTGATGTTATCTCTGATGGCACAATAGCACAATATATTTATATAGTCTCTATTACAATCAAACATGCTTTTTATTTTAGTGTAAAGCAAGAGGGCGGGTGGTAAAACAAACAGGTCCTAGCAAGTGCTAGCGCTCACAGAAGACCCCATTGCTTAGGTCCCAAGCTATCTCTTTCCTCCATCCTAAACTTCTATGATCTGATCCTTTTGGCTAGTTGGTTTGGCTTGGATATCTCCCCATGTTTGCATTACCCTTTTATTCGAGCGTATTCCTTGATGTTTCTCTGTGGGTAGCATAAATCAGCAGGCACTTGTTGGCTTTCCTACAACACATAATTATATATTTGTCTTTAAATGAACTTAAACTGGTAATCAGCATGAAGCTGCACATGGAGCTAAGTAGCAATAGCCATTTCACTCAAACCGCAAGCCATGTAAGATGAGTTGCATGACTTTCCCTGAGACAACTACTTCTAACACCATGCTATAACAAACTTTTTTTTGTTAAGTTCTCCTCAAAATGTAAGAAGAATTATTATGTAGAGTGAACCTTGAGAAAAACCACAAGGAATGCTCACCGCGTAAGATGGAAGTTCATCTCTTAATGTCATTAAATTTGTTTAAAATTCTGTGAAATTAAGGAAAAGCCTCACCCTGCTGGAGTTGAGGTAGCGTGATGAGGTCGGACTCACCTATTCCTACACAACTAGTAAAGCACCAAAAATATTGTGTTGAAGAATATCCGGTCAAATTACAAGGGGCATCATGAAATATGCAAATACACACTATTCCAAATTGGTGCAAAAACTGACTTAATGCTAGACAAGCCCCAAAATAGTATATATCTTTGATTGACCGCTAAATACAACATCACGGATGCTTGATTGGAGAATACATACGATATCCATTCTACCCAAGAGTGAATGGAAGGCAGTCTGCCATTGCCACATGTGAACGTGGCATTGGGTATCCCATTGACATATCCAGGCCAACTTGCATTCGATTGCTACTTGTCATTGTTGCTGACGTATCATTTAAATGACCTTGCCAATGGTGTCCAAGCATAGCATCCACAAATCCACTAGGAAGATCTAATGAACATTGCAAAGAGGAATGAGCATAAGGATGTAGTTGCATGCCCTCCCCAAGCCCACTGAGATTGGCATAATGAGGAACTCCACCATTATCATGTGGTGGCAAAACATTATCACTTTGCTCAGTGCTACCATGAAGTGAGTTCATGTCGACACACACTCGACCATAAGACATTCTTTGAAGTTCATCAAAGCAACACGATGTTGAAGGGAGGCATTCAGAGCCTTTGCGCCTAGCAGTATGTCTTCATTTAGGAGCTCATTGAGAGGAAGAGAAAGAGAGAGGATTCTAGGGGGGGGGGGGGGGGGGGGGGGGGGGAGAGAGAGAGAGAGAGAGAGAGAGAGAGAGAGAGAGAGAGAGAGAGAGAGAATGGGATAGAGAGAGTGAGTGAAAGATATAGAGAGGCAGAGAAAGAGAGAGGGTGAAATGGAAGGAGAGATAAGGAGAAAGAAAGAAGAGGGAGAGAGGGTGTTACACACACAGAGAGAGAGAGAGAGAGAGAGAGAGAGTAATTAGCTATTTTGGAGAGGATACTTTGATTTTGTTCAACAGGTAAATTTAGAGAGTAAGAGGGAGATATTGTGATTGTTGTAGGCAAAGAGATTCAAAAACAGACAAACACAGGAATCAGAATGGAACTGGAACAAAACATAGAAACAGACTAATTCCGCCATAACTTCCGCCTTCATATTCTGAGAAAGATACTCATCGACAGTTACATAGTTAGAGAATACTAATGGGCAACGCCCTTTCCCATGAACATCCCTTGGAATCCCAAAACTACAAAAGTTGATATCCCGAATTCCACTAAGGTAAAACATCCAAAATTCCCTCGGCTTAACAGTGATATATATATATATATATATATATATATATATATATATATATATATATATATATATATATATATATATATATATATATATATATAGAGAGAGAGAGAGAGAGAGAGAGAGAGAGAGAGAGAGAGAGAGAGAGAGAGAGAGAGAGAGGATAATATAGAGAACGAGAGAGTGATTGGCTGAAAGATTGATTTGGAAGGACAGCTAGAGGAGATAACAATAGAGAGATATTTTGATATATGGTTTAGCTGGAGAAGGAGTGATGGAAAAAGGGAGTAAAAGGGAAATTTTGATAGAAGGTTTAGTTGTAGGGCAAAGTGACAGAGTATAATAGAGAGAGAGAGAGAGAGAGAGAGAGAGAGAGGGTGTGAGTGTCCTTAAAAGAAAAATGATATAAGAGAGAGAGAGAGAGAGAGAGAGAGATAGAAGAGAAAAATGATATTAGAGAGAGAGAGAGAGAGAGATGAAGGGTGACAGAAAGTGAAATAAGAATCTAAGTATATATAATTATGTAGTTAGAGAGAGAGAGAGAGAGAGAACGGAGAGAAGTCTTGTAAGAGAGAGTAAATGAGATAGTGTGAGAGATAAATATGTATATAGAGAGAAAGAAATATAAATGAGAATTATGGTTACAGAGATAGGAAGGGAGAGAAAGCGGATAAGACGGAGATAGAGTATTGAGCTCTAGAGAGAGAGGGGAGTATGGAGATATAAAAAGGCTTAGAGGGAGAAAGAAAATAAGGGAAAGTTAGAGAGATATTAAAAAAAACAATGTATCTATACATGTATAGTTGTATAGAAAGAGAGAGATAGAGTGATAGATAAATAGATAAATATAATAGACAAAGTGATAGAGATAAGGAGAAGAAGGGTAGATATAGAGTAAGGGAGAGAAAAAGGGTAGGAGGGAGAGAAGAAGGGTAAGATAGAGAGAGAGAGAGAGAGAGAGAGGGGGGGGGGGGGGGGGGGGGGGAGCTATAGATCAAGAAGAAGTTTAAGAAAGTGAAAACTCAAAAGAGTGTTATAGAGTAGTAGTGAAGGGGGAGAATTAAAGATAGAACTTGAGAGTCAGATTTGGATAAAGAGAGACAAACTTGGGTGACAGAGACAAAGATGAAAATGATGTGAGAGAGACTATTGGAGAAAGGGAGAGGTAGGTATGGATAGGTGGCTTGATATGTTTAGAGGTGGGATTAATAATTATTTGGCCTTTAACCACATGATTTTCAGGATATGTTTGATGGTAGATTATCATAGAGGGGGCTTCATAAGTTACATTTAAGTGCAAGATATGGAGGAAGATTGTCATATATTTAGAGTGTAGAGATTGGAGAGGATGTATTGCAACTAATTGGGCATTTAATCACCATACTATACTTTAAGATATGTTTGATGATAGAATACCATAATCAAGGCTTCATGTTTTTGTATTTGAGTGTGCGTTTGCCTATAAATATAGGGTAGGGTGTAGGCTAAAATATATCTTGATATCTAGCTCCCTCTACTGGATTTGTTGAGCAATGTCTTCATCTTCATTGTGCAAGGTTAGTTTGTTCTTTAATACTACTAGCAGTGTCCCTATGCTACTTGATTACCTGGCAGGATTTTCCATGGTGAACCCTAGGGAGTATGGGTGTTTTGGTGCCAACGAGATGTTTGCCATCATTTCCACTCCGAATGGCAATATCCAGACTGAGGTCAAAGATGGTGTGACAGTAAGTCATCAATTTCAATTTGTTTTGGATTCAACCTTGTCTACAAGGTTTTTGTTGGTCACATACAAAAGTGTGTATATGTCTCCAAAGTTAAATGTAGCAATAGTGGAGTTGTTGGACAGTTCCATTGAGGAACATGAAGGTTTTGTGGTTGGGAGTTTGACCAATAAAAAACAAGAGTCTTTTTTTGTTGGCCATTAGGCAAAGCCAGGCGGTTCAATCGAGGAAGACAAAACACACATAAACAAGTCTTGTGGTGCAAACCAAGTGGACAAAACTCAAAGTACATTGGAGTACATTGCTCTAAATAGCCACAAGTACCCCAAGTTGAGTTGAATGATATCTAGATGTTTGATTAAGAAGCGTGTTGATGAAATTCTGCAAGTGTACAATGCAGATTGTGTTTATGAGCTGGAGGTTGTGCCTGAGGGTGTGCCAAAAATGTTAGGAATGGAACAAAAGTATGATGTTCATTGTTGGGTAAAGCTTGCTCATTCTAGAGTGAGGTATGCAGCTTTGATTAAAAGAATTAAATGTGGTGGACACCTCATCTGCAAAAATAGCTCATGTTTGACCAATGCAATGAAGGGGCAACCAAATGAGACTTCTTGGATAGGGAAGTTGCTAACATCAACAGCATCAATTGGTATGTTGAGCACCAAAAATGGAACACTTTGTTGCTTCCACTATGATAATAGTCCAATTCTGTTGATTGTCCTTTCACTGTATACTACATGCTTGTTGAATACAATTGGACCCGGTTGTTCATCCACATTGAAAGGCATAATCACCCCTTTGCAAAGGGAGTTTTGCAATCAGCAATACAAAGCACAAGAGAACTAGTGTCGCGTGTGGTGTCTGAAACACATGTGGGGCTGGACCAAGGCATTTGTAGAGGAATCTAGCAAAGCAGATGGTAATGGGGGTGGTGGTTCAAGAAAATGGACATGAGCTAAATAGCAATGAGATGCTCTCTATACTAGACGAGATGCGGCCATTGATTCATACGCAAAGGTATTGACTTATTTATTTGGCTACCAAACAAAATTGGTCCTATATGGAGGCTGATCTAAATGTTTTTTTTATGAAACTCGGATTTAAACACTGGATGAAAGAAGTAACTACCTCACGGATTGGTATTGGTGTCGAGTCTCAGTTGCTATGGCTAAAAAATAGTTGCAGCTACAGGTTTTTCCACAGTATTCTTTTTTTGGGTCAATCCATAGACCATAACAAACAATGTCATGTATTCAAAATCTCGATCAATGGCTCGAGTTCTGGTGTTGAGCTTGTTAATAGAATGCGGCAAGACAGATGTGGAGACTTGCAAAAAAAGCTAGATTTTCTTCGATCATATGCGTAGAGTTGTGGGATGGACAACAATGGCAGCACATGTCTACGATCCTGCATAAGGCCTACTTGCATGGTGCCTTAAGTTTCTGGAGCTCATTTGTAGCAATCAATAATGTTCAAAATTTGCAGGATTCAAGAAATAAAAACAATTGCAACCTGCACAAATGAGGGAAGAAGGCACATGCGCACAGATCATGTTTCGAGAAATGTTAAATTCTGTGCCGCTAGACAATGAACACCAACCAGCTGATTTTAGGGGGTTCATGGAAGATGAAACTGGTGCAAATTGGAAAGCTATTAGAATTGTGCTCAATGGAGGACCTAACAATGTTATGAAAAGAAGAGAATGGTCCTGCTTGTTCCATTGGGAGCAAAGCTTGCACGTTCATACCATGCAATACGTGCATAAAAAATTTCAGGATGAGCACAAGCGTATGTGTGAATTATGGCATTGTACAAGAGACGAGGAGGATGCAACAAGCTTGTAGAGTACTATTCGCACTTGGTGGGCTTCTAGAAAATTGTCTGACTGTAACTTGTCACAAATGGATTGTTGGCTCAAGTGGTGGCACATGCGCTATCCTCACTAGAGAAGGCACTTTGTTGGGGTAAAATAATGCAAGGCTTTTTTTTAATGGAGACAAATGAGGATATGACGTGTGTGTTCAACTGCCATCGTACGACATAGAAATATTTTCATACAATTATTCTTTTCAGATTTCATGGTATGCATACGATTTTGTATGGCACGAACTGTAACTGCTGACTTAATATTGTAATTCTTTCTATGGAAATTCATGATTTGTGGAGAAGACTTCTGTCTTGTTGTTAGTCCGATATGTACATGGTGTAATTTATGGGGGTAGTGGATCATATATGATGAGTAAACAATGTTCTGCTAGATGAATGTCATGGTACAATAGGATGGCTTGTAGTTGACAAATGAGGTTATGCTGCAAGTGTTCAATTGTTGCCTTGCAACATGAAATTTAATTTTAATTAAATTATTTTAATCATATTCCATGGTGCACATATGAATTTGATAGATGTTGAATAAGAAATGTTCTTCTGTTTGTCGAACATCATCGTCTAATAAGGTGGCATTTATCTTCTTGTTGTAAGTTATTCTGAAGAACATGTTGGATTTAAAGTTCCAAAAACCAAAAAAAAAAACTCCCTCTTAAAATCTCTCCCCCCCTAGCACAGCGTCGAGAGCTTTTGCATTGCCTCTGCACTACTCTTGTGGGAGTATTACAAAAAGCTTCCTCAAAAGCCCCCTCCAAAATCTCTCTCTAGTCCCATCCCCCCCTAGCATTCACGGATTGGCGACAAACCACTTGCAAAATGTTAGCAAGGGGTTGAAGTATAAGAGTCAAGGGCTATTGGAGTAAGGTGATGTCAAAGGGTGGGTAGGGGTGAGGACCAATCTCCACATAAATGAATAGACCTTAAGTATTTATCAAAATGATTTAATATTTATACACTAAGTAAAAATTATGGGTATAAAGAGAGAGAACACAAAGTGACAATCTCAAACCTATGTCTCTCACTTTGTGCAGGCAAAGAGGAGGAAGGTCTCTCCCCATGGTTGTGGCGAGCTTTTGATGGTTCTCAATGTTTTTGGTAAAATCCGCACCACACTTTGGTGCAATTTGGGCTGCATTTTGGTGTCTTATGCTGCATTTTGGCGAGCTTCTTGATGTGCTCCTTGAGCTTGCTTGTGCCCCCAACATGTGAATGGGAATGTTTGTTTTATAGAGAGGAGAGAGAGAGAGAGAGAGAGAGAGAGAGAGAGAGAGAGAGAGAGAGAGAGAAAGTTCAACAAAAGTGTTTAGTCGGTTACTTAGCTAATTGATATAGTGTTGAAGGATCCACTACAAGAAAGGCAAAGACGATGGCTCACATAGAGCTTGGTTAAGCAAGAGAGAAAGAGATAGCATTCACATTTATTTAGAGATCTAGAAAGTGAGTGAGAAAGTTTTGGACAAAGAGAGAGAGAGAGTCCTGACTCCTCAGATAACTATCTTTAAAAAATGAAATTGAAATTCTCGGCCCTTTCAAAGGTCTTTTTAATGTCTTTGGAAAGTTTGTAAATATCATTATGGATATGACATTCACTTGAAACCTGAGAGCCGGGAAGAGGGAAAGAGAGAGAGAGAGAGAGAGAGAGAGAGAGAGAGAGAGAGAGAGAGAGAGAGAGAGAGAGAGAGAGAGAGAGAGAGAGAGATCTATGGCTTATCCCAAGAGTCCTCATAGATCTATCTAACAAGACTTGAACCCAAGACCATCCTTACATGTTCCAATCTGATACCTTCTTTTATTATCAAAGGATCAATCTCAAGAGACCTATAAGATCTTTTTGATGAGTAGGACTCAAAACATATAGCTTCTATCTACCTGTATTTGGTTTTTTTTAATTCTATTTTTTGTGCTTATGATTGGTAGAGCATACATTTATTGGCCATCTCTATATCGCCTCCATGAAGGCAATTGCACAAGAAAATTATAACTAAATTAGGCTTGGTCTTGTTTCATCTCTAAACCTCACTCTGTTAAATTTTTGCCACCCTTATTCTTGTGTTTCTTATCCTTCCCCGTTATCTTTGCATATGTTTCATTGTTTTATTCCTTTCCAATCCATCAATGTTTCATGTTCAATTCTTCATCCCTTAAATCGTCACTACTTTTCATCGCACATCTCTTATCACGAGATCTTTTGTCATGTCTCATGCTTGCATGAAGCAACCTCAAGGCTTGTCATTTCACTTCATGTATTCCAATGTTTATTTTTGTGCAAGAAAACATGAACCTTATTTGACATTATTGATCTCAAATAACAAGAACAAAACAGACAACAAGAGAGGTTCACTCAAACCCCAAACTAAAGGATTTGAATGTCAAAAAATTTCAACAAAGTTTTGTGAAGCCCCAATCCAATAGTGTCAAGATCAATGTCAAGAGGAGGATAAACAATCAATTGAAATCCTTAAGAGAAATAAAAAAGGATCAGAAGTTACATGCCTTCTCATTCAAAAATTGCCTTTCATGAGGTTGGCCAAGCAGATTTTCGAATCATTGTGCAAGAGAATGAACACCATTGTGTTTGAGTCTATAAGGTGTCAATCCCAAGTGCTACGTCGCATGCAAGAGGTAGTTGAAGACTTCCTCAGTGATTTTATGAATGATAGCTACGTTGTTGCTGCATTTGCTCATAGGGTGACTTTGATGACCAAAGATTTGTGCTTGTTAGTAGGATGAGGTACAAATTTGACAAGTTTTTGGAGCCCATTCCAATTGAGGCTGTGAAGGCGTTTCAGATTTTAGATATACCACCTCCTACTAGATCTCCAAAGAAGTCAAATGGTCTGATAGAAGATGTTACCCATCTTTAACCCACAAGGAAAGCCATGCAAACTCAAAGAGAGAATATGAAAGACAAAGAGAGGGAGCAGCTATCATAAGATACACATCCCTCCAACCAAATTCAATAGTTCAGATAATCAAATCTATAAATTTTTTTAAATGTCAATGGTCAAATAATTGTGGATATTTCTCAAACATGGGAAGAAATGAGTATCTTTGTGGATATTTTTCATGATGATACAAGGATGCTAGTTAATGCTGATGTGGAGATATCTGATACAATTATTTATGTTGGGTTGAGGCATGAACAATGAATTCGCTTTGCTCTATATTGTGTTGATGGTTTTTCTCCTATTGCTTGATCATATTAATGTTATTTAGGATGATTATAAAGGATCTTACATATAAGATAAGCAAGCAATTTTTTGTTATTGATCCACTTATTGCATTTCTATGTGGATTGCTATGCATTGACAGATGAGTATTTTTTTAGCACACTTAGTGCTCTCATGAGCTCTTTTGAGAGCACGTGTCCCCACACAAATTTTTTCTATTGTTTGCATTAGTTTCTAGCACCTGTGCATGCGTAGTTTTTACTCATATATGTTGAGTTGCGGATATTGTCCATTGTACATTGTGTGGAGCCATTTTTTGGCATTTTTGACAGTCTCTAAGGTTTCTAAGACTCAGACTAAAAGAATGCTTTTTGAGATTGTGGCTAGTTTTTTGTGTCTACTTAGCCTTTTGGGGATCCTGCGTGAGGTTTTATTGAGCTAGGGTAATCTCAAATGTTGAGATACCTTTGGTAATACAAGCTGCTTGAGTTCCCCGCTTTGATATCCTCACCATATGTTATGTATCTCTGATGAGATTTTTTGCTTGATGCCATGTATTTCAATCGTTTATTAGTAACAATTGATAGTTTATGCCTCGGGGGGTTCACTATGTGTAAAACTACCATATCACGTGCGTTCAAGACATGTTTGTAAAACCCCTTATCTGTGAATTTTTTTAGGAATATAATGTACCCTTTTCTTTTAAAATCTATATATTTTTTTAAAATTTGAAAAAATAATGCCCTTACGTATATATATTTCTATAAGTTTCAAGAACTTTAAATACCCTTCTGTTGAACTCACCTGATAGGTTACATTTCTATTAGGTGACCTCCCCGGGGTTTATGCCCACATTTACTCTTTTCAATTGATTTTAAGCATTTCATGCATCATTTGGGTTGAGTTTTCACTCCCCTTACAAAGGAGACTACCGATTTTTTTCACAAGTCTATCTATGCATTTTATGATGCTTTGAGCATTGTATTGGCTTGAGATTTTTTCCTTGTTTACAAAGGAGGTTCTATCAAAATCTTGCCAGGTTTTGTCACCATAACATTTGGAATTCTTCCCATAGTGTTCAACTCTTGCGATAATGGCATCTTTTGTTGAGAAAGACATTTAGAATATTAGAAAGTTCCATGGCACGAATTTCTCTATGCGGAAACAGCAAACCTAGGGTGTGTTCATCCAAAAAGGTAAATTAGAGCCAATCCTTGAGCATGCAGAGGGAGATGGCTATACAGAATCGTAGTGGAAGATTCTAGATGCAAAACCAAGGTCCATTATTTGCTTACACTTAGTTGAATATGTGTATTTCACCATAGTGGGTAAAGCTAATGCTAAATCCTTGTGGGATAAGTATGGAACCTCTAAACTTGGAAGATGAAATAGATAAACCCTTTTTTCCTCACTATTTTGAGTGTCTTGCCAAGGAAATTGAGCATCGTTCCACAAAGAGACTGGGTTTAGACAGGTGGAAACAAAGAGGGGAAAGGTGCATGCTTTCTTGTTGGTTGCTCTCCATCGGGGCAAGAAGAACGAGGACGCTTCCAAAGCCACCAAAAATTGGGCGATCCTCTCCCCTCCTTCTGGTAATCTTCAACTACTTGCTTTTACAGCATGAATCACTAATCATGCCATGCATTTCACCATTGCATCATCGTTGCTTAGCAAAAAGCTTTTTGTGAGATTTGCATTCACGTGTTGTTGTTACATTATGTGAACAATTAGGTGGGGGAAAAGCTTTTGTACCTCTTTTGCCAACGGGATCTTCTCTGAACCTGCCTCTAGAATCTGCTCTCTTCTTTCTTTTAATCTTTTGGTGTGCCTTGCAAATCAAAAGTATTGACAAGCTCATGCTTCTTGCTTCTAGCATTTACTATTTGACAAGAGAGATAAAAAAAGACGAGGATGCAAAAGACACAAAGAGAGAGAGAGAGAGAGAGAGTTTGTGCGCGTGAGGGTGGGATAGGCATCGATGATCGATAATGCAGACTTGGCCCCTTCCCTCTTTTGGAGTTTCCCACATGGCCCGCAACAAGGCCAAAGTTATGTGACTAAGATACATGAAAAGACAGCTAATGTCTATCCAATTGCATTGAATATAATAGCTTATGAGGACATGCAAAATGTTTTCTACATCATCATCACATATGCTAAAAGGTCATAGACACATCCAAGTGTCCACATATCCTACTCCCAATGGCCTCCTTTAGACTTACGCATGGCCAATGTCACGAGCTTATAGATCAACTTTGTTTTGGAGCCTTCTATACCAGCAAAACAACGTCTACTTTACAATCCAAGACTTCTACTTACAAGAAATCCTATGCATAGATCACACAAAATGAAAGTGATTACACCTAAAGAGCACCGAGAAAATGTCAAATCTTGACATGCCTGACTAACATTTCCAACATTGTCATAGAACTTCGAAAAAGCAACATAGGAGCGTTTGACATAAAACTTCCAGAAAAGCAACATATAAACATTATATAATAATTATAAAGAGTTAGAAAAAATGCATCATCCAATGTCTTTATATCAACCATAGTCACCTTGAACAGGAACAAGATTGACAAGGCCATCAGAGACAAAAACGGCTTGTCCGTTTCACTAGAACGGTTTCAAAATGGTTTTATATAGGTATATTGTGTATAAAACATTTGAAACTCCCCAAACAAATGGCAAATGGAAAACAAGAAACGAGGAACTTTGGAAACAAAGTTTCTAATCCAATAGGCACATTCCCAAATACAACAAATTAATTGTAGTAAAGCAATGTCCACCAATGCTAAACAAGTTACAATTCAACCTCTAAATGTGTCATTGCATCCTTATAAACCAAAAGATTCCAGGCAGCAAATAGAAATTATCCCACATGCTACACAAAGAGAAATTCATTTTGCATTTAAATTGCCAACCTTGCTCTGGTTTGAAGCCGAGAAGAAATCTGCTATCTTTCTTGTTCCGACTGGTGGAGCAGGTAACGGCTTCTTTGTTGGATTTGACTTCTTATTGGAATGCCCTTTGATCAAATTTCACATCCTCATCAGGGGCAACATCTGCACCATCACTAGTATCTGAGTAGTCCTCCTTACCCTAATGTAGCACATCATTGAGGGCCTCTGCAAGGAATTCATCAATGCGTGTTTCACTTATGACAGCATTCTTTACATCCTTAATTCACATCCTTTTGTGCTTTTTCTTAAGCACAGGGACATGGACAGCCATCACTAGATGCTCGAGGAATAGTTGTGAATCATGCACTATCAAACTGCTTGCTTTGGTTGCAACCACATGAGTACCCTTGTCTAGCTTAAGAATTTGTTTCACTTTGGCAAGAGGGAAGGCCAGTCCCCCACTCTCTACCAATCCATTACCTTAATCTTTCTCAATGTCGTGGGCATATTCAGCTTCATATGTTGCCATGCATTGTTCCTCAACCTCAGCATTTGCAAGCTCAATCACCTCCATCTGTGAAGAGAAGCTTGGTGTTGCACACTTATTGTCTCCATTTCTATTAGGACTTCCCCTAACACGGGATTTCTTCATGCAAGCATGGTCTGCTTGGAAGCTTGAGCCTCAAGCCCACCACTACCAGAAGGTAGAGGGGGAGCCACACCTGAGACGAAGGGAGAAGAGGGGTCCTTATATCTCTGCTTCTCTTCATCATACAAAGATCACCATGGCTTGTTGAAGGATTTGGTGAGGGCAGGGACCAAGAAACATTGCCCAACATCTATAGGAAAAGCTTTGGTTAGCTCTCTGTGTTCCTTGCAAAAAGAGAAATAAGCAGAGGTCTTCTTGGCTTTTGGGGGCTTTGACAGACGCCATAACTAGCAAGCTTGTACTTTCATAGGCGAGAGTTTAAGCGAGTTGCATTGGCGGCAATGGTTTTCAAACTACGGCACTGACACATGGGTCACACATGGCATGTGTCCATGTGTGGGCAATGGGAAAGAGTCCCATAGATAACACAATCCCACCCATAAGGGATCAATGGTCCACTTTAAGAGGCGCCAAGGCCACAAAGGGGTAATCTTGATTCTTAGTGGTCGAATTGGGTTTGTGATCTAGGAGTAAAATGTGCACGTCGTGGCTATTATTGCGGCTATTCTGAGTTGCATGTCAAGTGAATGTGAACTCAACAAACATTATGAAAAGTGTTTCATGGGTGAACTGAATGTTCATGTGCATTGCAAATTTTGTGAGTGTATGTGATGCCTGTGTGGACTAAATCTGGACTCGCTAGACATTTTGAGCTATGTGTTCATGAGTGAATTAAGTGTGCTCATATGTGAATAGTCTATGAACTTTGTCAGCAAGAGCCCACAACATCCAATTTATGGTGTAACTTTCCTATATCAAATCACAAGCGAACACTAATGCCAAATGGTAAATCAATTGCCTTGGAAAGGGTAAATTATGAGACAGGAGCCCTTCATCCCACCATTTTTTCCCTCTCCCTAGCAATTGGACAATTAAATATCTCTTTCAATCTTGAACAAAGTTTTGGTTGAGAGGTATCATTTCGTGTCAAGGGAAATGTCAGGACAAGGGTGGGACCAAGGGGGGGCCTGGCTAGCTAAGCTTGCTAAGAATAGAGGTTTCCTAAAGACAGCTTATGGACTCTATAATAGTGAGTGTTTGGGTAGAGAATAAGCACGTAGGGTTCCCCTTCTCCTTTCATTGGTACAGAGCACGCTCAATTTCTGGGGAGGAGAACCTTTGCATATGCATATGTGGGCGGGGTGAATTGTGGGAAACAACTCTTATGAGGAGGGAGAGTTGGAGGTGACCTGCACAAAAGACAAGAGCTATGGCACTAAAAGCATTCACTTTGGTACCATAGCCAATTTTGCATGCTTTCATAAGGAGATTGGCTGCCTCTTTTAGTGCTATTGGCGAAACAAAGTGCATGAAGGATTGCAAGTGAGCGAGCAACAAGGAGCAAGAGCAAAAAAAGGTGCCGATGTGAATAGCTGGGACATTCAAGAAGCCAAGGCCCTCATTGAACATGTGTAAAGGGTGGCTATGGCAACGCCGAGGCTATGAGAGGATGGACCAGCAAGAGAGTCGTAGGAAGCCGTAGAAGAACCTCACAACGCATCATATCTCCAAGACTCCCACCCACCAACCTTTGACAAAAGGTCCAACAATATAGTCTAAACATTAAAAGGGATTAGGGAGTGTTCACCCAGTCTAAAATAAGAACTAAGAAGAAACATTGTAGCCAAAAGTGGTAAAGGTATGGTTGCTAAAGGAGAGTGAAAAATTCGGGAGAGTAATCGTCAAAAAAGTGAAAGTAATAGTGACTAGTGCTATGTTGTACATCTATGGGTATAACCAAAAACCCTACAAATCTTGTTGTTTAAGAAAAAATATCTAAGCGAGCTTGTCTTTCTAAAAAATATGGTAAAAAAATGTGTCTATGTTGTTTGGAAAGAGAGAGAGAGAGAGAGAGAGAGAGAGATGTAGCCAAAAATTTATACCGAATGTATTTTGCTTAATAGCTCATCAGTGGTATAAACCATACAGAAGGAAGGGATAGGGTTTAAATAGTGAATGAGTTTCCATTCCCAAAAAGGGTGGGAGGGAGAATTTTATACAATCTAAACGGGGGGTGGTGGTGTCTTTTAAGAGAGGAATTTGATACAATCAAGGATGTACCCTTCCATAAAGACCGAGGAAAAAAGTGGGTAAAGGGGAACTAATGAAAAAATAAGATAGGACTACTCCAACACAAGGAGAGCCTCTAGGCCTTTTATTACAAAAAATGGGTATAGGAAAAGGGGTGTCCATGGAAGTATGGTTAATACCTCATCCGGCCAAAGTCAAGGAGGATGCCTGGTTACCATTGTCGTTGAAAAAAGAAAGGATGGAGGTTGTCCATTGAAAGGAGTTTGCCAAGGTTGGGTAAGTTCAACGAACAAATTACCGGTTTGGGAAGATGTGAAAGTTCGAGATTAATGGATAGCCATGTGATGAGGTTTTTATTGATGGAACGGGCTAAGTTGATCCGGCATCTATGGGGGGGGCGAAAAGGGTACTTTAAGGGGAAGGGGGGGGGGTTTGTTTTAGATTTCTTTTCAAGGAGCAATGATCTAGAATTGTAAGAAATGTAGAGAAAGCATGTCATCAAGAAAGGGGAGGGATATCCTTCTTCTCTTAATCTAGAGAAGGACAAGTTGCCAATAGAGATGAACCTTGAAAGTGAACTCTCTAATGATGTTTCTTTTGAGCTCAAAAAGGATAAAGGCAATTTTTTGATGCGTGGGGTGCCAAGATTGCCCCCCCCCCCCCCCCCCCCCCCCCCCCCCCAAACACACACACACACACACTACAGTAGATATAAAAAATAAGTGGGGTTTACCCCTATTGTATATGCTTATGGTACCCCTATTAAAAACCGCTCTTCCTTACACTCACATGATACCATAGGGAACCACATAGTGAATCCCCCGGGTGCAGTACATATGAGAGCAAAAGCGCAAGTAACAAAATGTACTTGATGAAGAATCTTTTCAAGCTTCGCATGAAGGAAGGTAACACATTTTCCAATCACTTGAATACATTCAATGTAATTTTCATTCAATTAACATCATAGGGACTAGAATTTGACGATGAAGTGTGGTCCATCTTATTATTATGCTCGTTACCCTCTTCATGGGACATATTTTTTACAGGGATTAGCAACTTTGTACTTAAGGGGAAGTTGTCCTGCGATGTTGTAGTTTCCAATCTACTCAGTGATGAAAAGATACATAGGAAGTCTATGGAGTCTGCAAAGCAAGGTGATGCATATGTTGCCTGTATGAAAGGTCAAAGAGGTCACACTCATAAGCAAGGATCGTGGAAATTCTCAAAGCAAATCTAGAGGTTCTTTGTGCATTGTTGAGTGTTACCATTGACACAAGATAGAACATTTAAGAAATATTATCGTACATGGCAGAGAGGCAAGAAAAGTCTCAAGACAACCAAAATTATTGACGACGATGGCAAGGGAAAATTTAAAATTGAGGAGCTCAATGTAATAGAGTCTTTTAAGATTGGAGATGTGCCTAAGGTCCATAGATCCTCACATGTTCTAGTCTTTACAGCAGATTTTAGTCCAGATGCCCTTATTGCATAAGATGTTAGTTTTGATCAGAATTGGGTCATAGATTCAAGAGCCAGTTTCCACGTGACACCTCACATAGAATGGTTCTCTACGTATGCATATACTCGTGGCAAAGTGAAGCTCGGTGATCCCTATGAGCTTGAGGTACATGGTGTTGGACACATCAAGCTAGTCGTTCATAATGGCACAAAATTCATAGTCAAAAATGTCAACAAACATGTTCCCAAGTTAGCAAAGAGTTTGATATTTGCTGGTTAGCTTGACGAGTTGGGTTACACGACCATCTTTAGGAATGGTTCATGGTGAATCAAGAAGGGAAATCTTGTGATTCCAAGGGGTCAGAAGCATAAATCGTGTTACTCCATGTTTTTTTGTGTGTAAAAGAGGATTGTATATCCATAGGTGAGCTACCATCTACTGCATTGTGGCATAGGCAGCTAGGCCATATGAGCCAAAAGGAAATGAAAACACTAGCTTGTTTTGGTTACTTGCATGTGTTCAATTCTTTTGATTTTTCTATGTGTGAGCATTGCATCCATGGTAAACAACTAGGGCCACCTCATTGCCATTGAATAGGAAGTGTTTGCAGCCACTAGAAGTCCATAGCGATGTTTGCAGTCATATGCCGTCCAAGTCTCTAGGGGGAGCTAGCTATTTTGTGACCTTCATAGACGATGCCACTAGCAAGGTGTGGGTTTATCATTTGCGACATAAGGATCGGGTCTTCCACTAGCACTGGTAGAAAATTAGTCTGGCAAGACAATCAAAAGCTTGAGGACTAATAATGGTGGAGAATACGTCTCCAAGGAGTTCGAGGATTTTTGTAGCAAGAGAGGTATTAAGGGGCAACTTATTGCACCTTACACACCTAATCACAATGAAGTTGCAGAAAGGATAATCAAGGTTTTGGGCAGAGGTAGTACTAACAGTAGTACATATCATCAATTGGTCACCTAGTACGCTTATTGAATTACCATATTCCAAAGAATCTATGGCCCAAAAAGAAGCCACATTATGATCATTTGCGCATCTTCGGATGTGAGGCATATGCACATGCACCCAAAGAGCTTTAAAAAAAGCTAGACCCAAAGTCACAAAAGTGCATTTTTCTCGGTTATGGTGCAAGTATCATCTCATTTGGGATGCGTTGACGGATATGCGTTTGGAGCTTGTGTCAAGGTCCACACCGATGACAACCCAACTGATGACAACCCAATAGATGCTCTTATGAAGAGCCTAGCTATAGAGAGGTTTATACATTGCATCAAGTTACTGGGTGTAGGATAAATAGATTTGTACACGGGTGAATCTAACGTGCTTCACGTTTGTACATACTAGCTTTAGTCGTCACCACTTACGGCCACATTTTACTTTAAGTGGGAGATTGTTGGGTAAAGCCCCGTGGCCACCCAAGTCCCAACTAGATCAGTTGACCTTAACCCCATTAACCCATGTACCTAACCCTTGTACACTATACAAAGAAAATAAACAAACTCACACACACTCCTTCACTGGTGTGGTGTTTCTCCCTTCTTTCTTGATCTCCCCCTTCCCTACACGCACAAGCAGGAGCTCCAACCCTCACAAATGGTATAAAATTATAAGCACTAATATATCATTCAATGCAATCAAATGTTCAGCTTTTGAAGTTAGTGGTAGACATTAGGTGTCTAAATGGACACTTGTAATTGAAAGAAAAGTAGTATTTGTACTGATTCATAAGTAGAGAATACATCAAAAGAAACAATACTATTTAACTCTTCCCTATCGATCGATGGCAAGATGGAAGCATAGTTACCCAGTCATTAACATGATAAGACGTAGGTTTCCAAACTCCCTCCTCTCTAACACTATGAACAATGCAAGAATTTATTTTATGAAAAGGACGACGAGAAGAAGCCATTAAGATGCTAAAATTGTGACAAGAAGAAGCTATGATATGAGAAGGGCAACGAGCAGAGAAACATAGTGAGGAAGTCTAAGAAAACCAAACGTTTGAGAAAGGGAAGAGTAGTGAAAACAGCATCTCTAAATCAGATATTGTCATCAATGGCCATCTTTTGAGTGTCCAAGCATCAGTATGCTCAAGATCTAGACGATTTTGTGCTTTTGGATATATAATAAGTGCCCTGGTACTCCGTGTCCACTATTTAATCTTTGCCTTGAAAATGATGAAAAACTCATCCAAATTTAGCTATTTCTACCAAAACACGAGTGTCGTATTTTTGTACACATGTCAACATGTTACTAGCCGATCATTTAATCAAGTGATTAGAGGGGTCGTCAAACTAGATGGCCAAGCTAATGTCAAAATTTATTATGGAAACTCTTCATAATAAGGGCCATGACAATGTTGTAATAGACGCAGTATGTACCCATAATTTTCAAACCATTAGTTTTGACGAGAATCTTGGGAGATGCTTTGATTTTGAAGGCAAGAGAAAGTTGAATGGCATGTGGAGAGACCAAGTGGAAGAGTGGAAGAGAGAGAGAGAGAGAGAGAGAGAGAGAGAGAGAGCGCTTTTGTGGACAGGTGTAATGGCGAGGAGAGAGAGAGAGAGAGAGAGAGAGAGGGAGGGATTTTTTTGTTCTTGCGCTCTGCCTGGCTGCACCATCGACAACGGAGCTAATGGCTTCGGGAGAGCGTAATGGAGCGCAGGGCAGTTTGACGTGGTTTATGTGTGCAGATACCTCTCCAGAGCTGGGGTGAAACCATCGAAGAAGTGGGGATGGCCATTGGGCGCAGATAGCGCAGCAGCAGAAAGTGCCGGGCAGGGCAAGAGACTCTCTCCCTCTTCCAAGACAGCCAGAGCGATGAAACATGGCATTTGAGACAAGCTCAGGGGGGTAGGGCCACAGGGTCGAGGCAGGAGAGAGTGGACCTTCTAAACCGAGAGAGACCCTTGACATCAAAGCAAGCTCTGAGTGCTGAACTTGGTGGAGGCGGGAGAAGCTGGAGGGCGTATGAACGGATGCGAATGTGGGCTGCTTACTCTTTTTCTTTCCAAGTTGGTAGTTTCGACGGAATCTCTTAATAAAAAGGGAAGAGATATATTCCTTGTGTGGTATGAGATCTAAGAGCGAAAGTGTTGTATGATTGCCGTGATAGTCCTTTTGTGGGCCATCCTGGCATATATACAAGACATTACAAGTAGTAACAAGGTGAGGACTCACGATGACCTGTTGAAGCTAAGGGGGGATTTTTAATCACCGAGCAAAAAAAATCGAGCGAAGATAAATTCGAGCAAATTGATACAAGAGCAACAATGGTAAAAGAAAAAAATAGTTCCATGCACGTTACTTTCACTACCACAAATCTAACACTAATCGAAAAAAAATGAGATTTTAAAACCATTATGAAAATTGAGTATTTGAGACACAAGCAATCTCTTCATACTCGAAACATAGATAATTCAATCCCATGTGGTAATTAGGATTCTCCAAGATCCTAGTTGCGATGGTTGTACTATTGTTCGCCTTCAATACCTCAACCTCATACCGCATCGCCATCATTTGCCCAAGAGGTACACAATTAAATGATCTCCGGCCACAAACCATTCCATGTGCCGTTCTATCTGCCTGTGGCACCGCCTACTACAACAGCTTCCTAGTTTGCTTGATATTTTTTTTTAAAAGAACTAACCCTACTCTATTGGTAGCTTGGTACATTTATTGATTTGTTCGACAGATGCCCCCAAATCTCATCCCTGGGTCATAACCTTGGAATTGATTTCCTCCACCCTTTAAAAGGCAATTAAGAAGTCGAACTCAGACAGACAGAACGGTAATCGTAAATGATCAATCTCTGTAACCAGCACACCAAGCATGTAATCTTGCCTTGCAACGTAACCCCGTTAATAAGAGAAAACTTCCTAAATCTGTGCGCGTCCACTACTCCTGCGTCCATCACCCTCTAGCTCTACGTGCATGCCATGTGCCTGCTGCGCCGTATGCACGTGAGCTCATTCACTCCTACTCAATCTGTGCCTCCTGCAGTGTCCGCCACCTGCCATTAGTCCCTACCAAAGGGATCTCATTTGATTCGCCTCATTTTTGGAATTTTTTTACTACCGGTACCCCCTACTCACATGACCCTATCCCTATACTGGCATAAATTAAAGAAAGTAATTTAGATGTTCAGATTCCTTAGCATATGCCAATCCCATTAAACTTCTCAAAGGTATCACACGTCCATTTCTACCCTGCCCGTCGCCACGGTCCTCGCTATGCTCTCTCTTTGCCTATTGCCTACCACGACCTGCTATCTCTCTCTGTACCACCTTCCGTCTATCTCTCCATACCAGCCTACATTGCCTCCCTCTGTTCCTCCCTTACATTGTATCTCGCCACAACAATTGAGCCCACCAGTGCTCAACGTCACCACCTGTCTCTCTCAACCTATCATGCCTATAACTCTGCTCTCTCTCATCGTCCACAATGCACCTCGACGCGATTTCATCAACCCTCGCCTTGAAGCGCTTCTTCCTGTCGACCTCGCATACGTACCCATGTAAACATCATCGTCGCTACTTCCTGCTTTCCCACAACTGCACCCACCAACTTCTCCGTCTAGACAGTCCCATTCTATCACTGACAGTAGCGTGAACACATACATGATGCTTGCTGCTTGCTAACCTCCTTGCTACCTTTACGCTCTCAACGCAGCCCATGCCCCCCTTATATCCAGCCGACGAACCTCCCCTCGTCTGCCCCTTGGTCGCTCTACATGACGACATTGCGGATACTCTGCCCAACGTCCCTAGACGACAACAGCCACGTGCTCATGGCCCAACCAGTTCCATCGCCGCCCTTTGCCGGCCATTGACTCCCTACGCGGACACCTGGCATTGACTTGCCTTGCTAGTGACTTTTCGCCTTACCTCGAATCGCATCAGATTCCCTTCTTTAACGATTTTCCAAAAATTGTGCACATATACTCGCATGACCCCACCAGTCCTCACGGCTTGATGTTTTAAAAGAAAATATGACCCTCCCCTCCCTGGTCTACTGCTGCAACCAGTCCGGCTACTGCTGCAACCAGTCCGCGCCGGACTGGTTGCAGCAGTAGACCAGGGAGGGGAGTCTGGGGAGTCCACCCTCGCGGACTGGTTGCAGCAGTAGACCAGGGAGGGGAGTCTGGGGAGTCCACCCTAGCTGGGCTCAACTAGGATACGAGAAGCAACATGCACCTGCCTTCGCAAGAATGCATTTCCCAGCTAAGCGTGCGAGCGGATGATTCAAATGCAGCGGGCGGTTGAGGTTGCATGCCTATGAGAGTAAGCCATTGATTCAGTATTACCTCTCCCAACAGAAGCTTGTAGATGAAAGGACCTTGAATATTGTTTAGGGAATGGAAGCCAACAGTAGGACTGAATCACATGCGTGAAAGTTGCATGTTACGCCATTGCTGCAAGCATGACAGCTTAAAACATATTTATTCCTCACATTACACAGGATATGGCAAAGTGTACAGGCCTGAAAGCTGCTAAATATTGTCATCGCAATGAAGGAGGCTGTTAGTGTTCATACATATTGCTCAAAAGTGTTGATATGATCAGCGCTGCATATTGTCCAAACCGAGAGAGAGAGAGAGAGAGAGAAAGAGAGAGAGAGAGAGAGAGAGAGAGCTGTGCAGATTGTGGTAAAATAGCATGGACGACGCGCACAACACGGGCTCGTCAGGTATCCCTTCTCCACCCACTCCGCAAGAAGGGTAGTCCATGGATGTGTTGTATGGCGAGTTTTTTACGTGTGAAGCTGGAGGATGAGTTGAAGCTAGCGAGTCAGCATCAAGCGCTCTCTCTACAACAACAAATTATAATTCGAAGGCCATCGCACTCCCTGATCTGCTGCTGCAACCAGTCCGCGCCGGCGCGGACTGGTTGCAGCAGCAGACCAGGGAGGGGAGGGTCAAATTTTCTTTTAATTTTGCAAGGATGTTCTACAACTATCGAAGGGCGTCGACGCCACCCCATCTATTTGAAACATTCACATAAACTCAAAACCCACTCACACAACTAAGCTCAAGCTCCTCAATTTTGTCCTCCTTCTTGTACGGACTAACAAGCTTGCTGGAGACTCTACTAAGAAGCTTGGTTTTGTAGTGGACAAATTGATCAAGGACGGCTTTGGCACGATCCGAAGGAGAATGAGTTGCAGCGAAGGGGCATGCGTGTGCAGGAAGTCTATAAGCTCCTTCTTGGCTTTAATTCGTCGAGGGTTGACACAGGGGACCTGAAGAGGTCTCCATAGGTCTTCTCAATGCATGCAGTAGCGATGGTCCGAAGCAGGTAACGGGCTACGCCATGCACCTGCTTGACATTATAATACTCGCATTCTACGTCGCATGACTCGGTGTTTCTTTCCATCTCTACTCACATATTAGCAATAGCACTACACATATCTATCTATACTCACACAACCGCACCAAAAGATGACTACAATTGAAAAATACTCGAGACAAATTAGCCGCTACAAAGTACCTTGTGGCTACTCCATGCTGTCTTCAGACCCGCTGTCTCCCAAGGTCCACTCTTGACCGCTTTTGCAGAGTCCCCTCCCTAGTCGGCTCTGCTGTCGACGCGGACTAGTTGCAGCAATAGACCATGGAGGGGAGGGTCAAATATTTTTTTTAAACCTCAAACCGGTGTAGAATCTCGTCACCATTTTGAAAACTGATTTATAAGTGGAATCTATTGCAGTTTCTCATCTTGGGGCTTGTTGCGCTCTCTCTCTCTCTCTCTCTCTCTCTCTCTCAACGCAAGGCCTACTGGCAATAGCTTGAGAAGCATAAGCGAGGCCCCTAGGGTCTTCCAATATATACGGCTGCTTGCACGCATTCTCCAAGGCATACAATACCTTGAGAAGCATAATATTGCTTTGCACTATTTTCCCAGCTACCTCACCAAGGCTGGGCTCTGTTGTATCTGTGTTGAAAAGGCGGTCCCTTTCCTCACTCACCACTACAGTCGTCTTCATATGGCTTGCCACCCCCATGTACTTTTCCTCCAGTAAAAAATCTCTAGTGTTTGCAACATGCAGTATAGGTATAAAAAAGTCATAGCCTTCTTGATTCCTTCTTAGTATCACAGCAAAACATCCCAAGTAACATCGTAGTAGAAGTTTTTGTGCTAAATCATCAGTCGACTTAGCGTTTTACTTTCAACAACAAGCAATGTTCGAGAAAAAGTCTAATATCGTGTCATTTTCTATTTAGAAACTGTCGGTTGAGGCCAAGGGGAAAAGGAGAAGTTCCGCCCCAAAATAGAGAAAAATAGTATAAAAACTCCAAAAATACACTTAAAAGTTTCTTCTTGGCAAATTCAAGGAAAGGAATTTTGTATGTTTAGAAAAATGATTTTTCCCGAACATTGAGAGTAAGGTAAGTAATGTAGGGAAAACAATATGTGGAGATTTTGAGCAAGTAGTATGTGCCTAAGGTTTAGATTAGTGTTCCAAAAAAGTGAACCTCAGCTTAGAGGGCTCACCCATAAGCCCCATAACGGTGTTTCTAAAGGGCTCATCCATATATTTATGCAGGCCTCATACCTTCATTTAAGAAAAAGCATCCGCATGCAAAATGAAGGCAATTACCGCTGCAATTTCTCTATGGGGTATTTTTCAACCATCCCTGACTTGGAGGTTCCGCCTTTACAACTGCTGATACCTGAGTACCTAGTCATTCTCTTCATACTATTCAATATCATTTTGTGTACTGCTATAGTCTCACATGGAGTAGACTCCCTATGGGTGGGAATATGGGGCATGCACACTAATTGCAATTGGGTCCTTTAAAATTCTTATGTCCTTTAAAGTAATGGGGCTATATGGGGGAGCCCTCTTTACCTTGAGCCGATTGAAAAATCAAAACAGCCGGTTGAAGGCAAGGGAAGAAGGAAAAAATCTCCTTGGAAAACTTTAGAAAATAGAGTAAAGTTGCAAAAACTATTGATTCTTTTGAAAAAATTCCTCTTTGAATTATCCTAAAGGGAATTTTGTATGTTTATGAAATTGATTTTCTCATAACATTGTTTCAAGCTCAAGAAATCATAAAACTTATAAACTTCTTTATCTAGCTTGTCCCCACAAACAACAAGGAGAGCTCTCTAATGCTAGGTACTCTCAACTAGTAATTGATTATGTTTTTCTCATTAATGTTTAGGTCCTTGGTTGGGGTTGATCACAGAGGACTTTGATGTCAATGATCTTCATGGTGATGAGAGCCAGAGCACATACATTGGCTTGGGGTCATTGAATGAAGTAGATGCTCACATAGCTAGACAGGAGGCAAACTTGAAATTGGCTCCAATTTTGGTTCCATGGGGTTAGTCATCATGGGATTTCATTTGGATTGTGGGATTAGTTTTCAACAATGGAAAACCCACTTGCAATAATGTAATTCGCTCTAAGTAATAAGAATGTCTGAAGAGACTTGCTCGATTATTTTTGTTGCTCGAAAATACTCGCTCGCCAATTCGTATAACTCTAAGGGGGAGGAAAGATTTATCGAAAGTAGGTCTGACAAATCTATTATTGTTGGGCATTCCTTGAGTAAGTTCAGAGGGTCTTAAGATATCTCTCTCTCTCTCTCTCTCTCTCTCTCTCTCTCTCACACACACACACACACACACACACACACAAATTCCACTTTCTTTTTAAATTAGAGAAAATATATATATAAAGAGTCCTATTAGTAAAGAAAAATTATGTATTACATTTTTGAGTAGCCACTTATACTAAACTTTTTCTTAGGTGGCAAAAAAGAAAACACTTCCTAGAAGCAAAACCACCACCTCACATACCTAACACATAGTCTAAGTTATGAATGGAAAGTAGAGCCACATGAATGGAATGAAATGAATGAGAAGATAATTTTATAATTGTTTGTACAAAGAGGTAGATCCAATCACTATAAGAAAACAATAAACTTGCATAATGTCCATGAAAAGGTGGTGTGTAAAGAAACAATTGAAGGGACAACAAAGTTATTTTATAAAGACCCTTGCCATGTGGCATTCATTCGGCCAAAGAATCCAACGGCTTCGGTGTTCAATGAACCCTATGGGCTTCCATAGGCAAAAAAGAATACTAGAGAGAACTCGCTTCCTTTGACTACCAAGAGATGTTGCTCAATCATTGTCATGATATAAATTTGACACCAGAAACATGTGGCATATAAAGTGTTTGAGATATAAATAAGAGCTATTACAAATTATGAACTATTGGTGATCTTCAAAGGACAAAGTATTTACAAGCATCAAGCTCTTGATCAAGTGCTATGTTGGCTTTGCTACACTAACTAGGAAAATGATTGCTTTGTTATTTTTGCTTCTTACGGTCATGTATGTCGTATGTGAGAAGCTCGTGTATGCAAATGGTGAGAGTTGCCTTGATGGATGCAACTATTGGCATCTTTAATGTCTATGCCCTTTTTTGATGTGTGTGCGCAAGTAATGACACTGTAGCCTACATGGGCCTTTATGTGCCATTTTATACATCCTGGGCATTGATGCTTTATAATGATGAGCAACTGATCTATCCTGTTATGCTCATATAGTTAGTAGAAGAAAACATTTATGTGCATTGCTCGCAAGAGTTGATTCCGTTTACTGCAATCTATGCATTTTGTTTTAGCAATTGTGCATTACTTTTTCGAATCTATTAATTTCAGCCGGTACCCCTACTAGTGGGAGTGTGTGAGTACAATTGTGCAAGAATGTGTGCATATGTGTGTATTTGCATACGCAAATTTGTGCATGAATGAGTGAGTGTGTGTGTGTGTGTGTGTGTGTGTGTGAGAGAGAGTGTGAGAGAGAAGAGGGAACACTTACATCATGTGAACCGAGTGTTTGCATCGAACCAATATCTTTAGAAACATTGTTCGCCCATTAAAGCGGTACGTGAGCTGGGTTCAGAACGTCGTGAGACAGTTCGGTCCATATCCGGTGCGGGTGCTAGAGCATTGAGGGGACCTTTCCCTAGTACGAGAGGATCGGGAAGGACGCACCTCTGGTGTACCAGTTGTCGTGCCCGCGGCAAACGCTGGGTAGCCAAGTGCGGAGCGGATAATTGCTAAAAGCATCTAAGTAGGAAGCCCACGTGAGGATGAGTGCTCTCCCACTCGTACTTCCTTGGGAGGCTTTGGGCGCGGAGCGAAAAAAGCCGAGGCAACGACAACCCCGCAAAACGCAACAAAAGTCTCTGATTCGAGAACCCGAGGTAAGGTCACGGCAAGACGAGTCGTTTCTCACTACGATAGGTGCTAAGTGGAAGTGCAGTAATGTATGCGGCTGAGGCATCCTAACAAACCGAGAGGTTTGAACTTTGTTTCTGTAGAACTTGATCAAATCGATCAGGCAATGCCACCCCTATTATGTGATTGTGTGACAGCATCAGTCTCAAAACTACTTCCCCTTAGCTTAGGGGTCTGAAATGAGATTTCGTACTGCTGCTCCATCCAAAGGATGGACGGAGAAGCAGTCCAAGAAAGAGATTGTTCGAGAGGTGCACCCTCCCCTCTCCTCTCTGCCGTGTCGTCCTTCCGGACTAGATTCGTAGACTCGAACTACTGAGCTATGCCCTAATCTATGCATATCCCCTCCACTCTCTGATATCCTGGTGTCCCAGGCGTAGAGGAACCACACTGATCCATCTCGAACTCGGCGGCGGTGAAACTCTACCGCGGTAACAATACTGTAGGGGGGGCCCTGCGAAAAAATAGCTCAACGCCAGGATAAAATAGAAATAAAGAAAAAGCAGGATTCCCTTTGTTCTCATGGGATTTGTCTCCATGATATGCGGAACTACATTTAGCGATCTAGCACATCTCTCGACTCCTTATCGACTCGGTGAGGGAAAAACAATCCAATGAAAGAGAGTCCTCAGCTTACGCGGCTCTCCCGACGGGATAGGTGGGATGGGGGGGGGGGGGGGGGGGGGGGGAGAGAGAAAACAATTTAATTCTAGTCCGATCCAAGTGGATCCCGGAGCGCATCCAGTAGAGGTGGGGCCTGTAGTTCATGGGATTAGAGCACGTGGCTACGAACCACGGTGTCGGGGGTTCGAATCCCTCCTCACCCGCAACCCTTCATCCTGGAAGGAAATCTCCCTCCCATCTTGCCTGGGTTTGGGTTGGTACCTTGCATTTTCTCTCGGGAGTAGTCGGCGTGGAGAATAAGCCGAATCCAACATAGCTCCATTTCGATTGGAGATGGAGCATCTTATTTACCTACCGCTTAAGGAATTAACAAAACCATGTCTTATAAAAAAGAAAAAGGATGGCGAAAACTTCGAGTATCTGGTTAGGGGTGTCTAACCAAATACTCAGTCGGTTTAGGAATGAGTCTCATTTAAAGGATTTTGAGTCCTTTGGAAACAAGGAAAGAATGGGTTTTCAAAATCCCATCCCCCGCCTGTTTGGGGAAATACTAGGATTTTTGGTCCATCCTATTCACATTCGAATCTTTTTTTTTTAAGAGACGAATCACGTCCGTGTATCAGTCTAAGCCGCCACTTTCTACCCCTCCTTCTTCTCTATCCTGTAAGATTATTCTTTGAGTATCACATTGGGGCAAGACCCAAAATCTTCTTTGGTTTGGAGAGGGGAAAATAGAAAAGGTGGGATTTACGACCTTGCCTATCTATGGAAACTCCATAGAATGATAAGAGAGACTCTTAGTAGTCAACAATCCCAAGATTTACATTCCATTTTTACGGATTGGTACTAGGGAATATTAAATTTCCCAAGGATTTCCTTTTCTTTTGATAGATTTAGCTTCGGGGGACACCAAAGCAACAGGACCCACCCGCATCTCGATACAAAGATCGGTTTCGTTGCCACTTAGTTCGGAGGGGCAAGGAGATTGACCAAATGAAACTTTCCCGCCCGGGTTCTTTTTGCTTTCTCTTGGTGGAAAGCAAGGGGTTGGGAGACTTATTCCAGAAATGCAAGACGACTTTTGTTCCGAACGCCTTGCGAGGATTCGAACCTCCGTCCGTATTACTCATCACTCAATTTTGTGTCTGGTGTGCCTACCCTTGTTTCGAAGCAAAGGAACATGAGGGAGTTCTGTGAACCGATTCAATTGTACCAATATCTCTCTAGTCCTATCAACTCCTAAACCGGCTTTTCATATTTTTTTTGCTGGATTTAATAACTGCTAAGTGGGAGACTCCACTAAGATTGAAATGAAATCCATAAACCTTTTTAATTATTCATTGAATCCCCGGGTAGTGGTAAGGTTCCAGTTCATACTGACTATGGCCAAGGGTTCAAATCTAGTCCCGCCCGCAATCAATCATCTCTCAATGTTTGATTCCTTCCTCGTACAGAGGCCTCTTTTTCTCATGACCCAACAAGCCCACGCTTGTTTCACAGGCAAGTCTTTTCACCAATATTGAGAAAATGATGCCATATGAATAGACAAAAAAAGGGGAGGTCTTCCCCGTTCGGCTAAATACTCGGCTGGATGTAACGACGTGGGTTGTTATTGCGCAACTCCAACTGTGCAGTGCATGGAAATACTTCTATCTTCTCCGGAATAGAAGAGGGATCATTTTCCTAGCAAGTGATTCTCGGTGCAAGAAGACCAGATATGAGATTGCCAGGACCAATCACCGAAGAAGATAGAACTATTTCGTAAATTGCACAGACGAACTTGTTGGGATAGCCGAACCAGCTTTTAATTCATTTGAGGGGGGAAAAAAAGAAAGAGAGAAAAGAAAGAAAAGGAGGTTTTGTACTATAATTTGAAGTGGGTCTAAAAGAAGGTTTTCCGTGTGATCTCGATAATAAGATCTATGAATATACCCGATAGGGTTGATGCTAGCGCACGAATGATCATAGCTATTTCAAGAGAATTTTTTGAAATCGAAATTGATAGAGAAACTAATGAATTTTGTCTAGAATTTAGGGGTGTATCGCTCCTCCCACTCTTCCCGGTGAACATTGATTTAATTATTTTTAGATAGTAATAGATGGAAATGACACCGAAACTAATGAGTACAAAGTAGCTTTCTCTCCATGCCAAAAGAGATAGAGTTTACCAAAAAAACCACATGGTGGAGGCATACCCCCTAGGGATGGTGAACATAAAACCGAAAAAAATGTTAGAACAGGATCCTTCATGTATAATCCCGCATAATCCCTGATATTATCAGTTCCGGTTCGTAAACCAAATGGGGTGATATGAGCAAAAGTTTCCAAATTCATGAGTATATAGATAAACGTATAAGTTATCATACTTGCGTAACCGTTCCCTGAGTATGCAGAAAGTACCCCAATCATGATATATCCAATTTGGCTTATAGAAGGATAAACTAGCATACGTTTTACGCTTCTCTGAGTAATAGCAATTAAATTTCCCAATATCATGCTAAAGGTAGCTAATAAACCCACCGCCACATGCCACTCATTAGAGAAGTATGGGAAAATTAGACCGAAGAGTCTTGTGAATGAAGCTGGAGCTGCTACTTTGGAGGTAACGGAGAAAAAAGCAACGATTGGTGTAGGGGAGTCAGAGGCAAAAAGAAGATTTTTGGTCTTTTTGCTCATTCAGAACCGTGCGTGAAATTCTCACCTCACACGGCTCCTGGTTCGAAGCGGAGTCATGACTGGTATTGCTCCCATAACCTTCCTCGTGTATGTCTCAAATCCATTTTTCCTCAAAAAATCCAGAATCAGTCGATGCAAAGAATAGTTGTTAACTTCTACTCGCTTTGTTCCATTTGATATTACAACTATCTATAGGGGATAAATAATTGACTCAAAATTTATATACCTGTTTCCAAGGGATCAGTAGAAGTGTTACGATCTCGAAGATGTAGAAATTTCGAACTGGGATGTCAACACTTCTGACTTGCCCCCCCCCCCCGGGGAATGAAAAGTTTTCCCGCAAAATATTTTTCTTTTACGAAAAACTATTCTTAGCAGATGCAGAAATGAAACATCTTTAATTTGTCGTTGGAACCATCGAATTGAAGTTTCTAGATGAAGATTATGTGGCAAATCCGCTTCTAAAATATGATTAGATTTTGAAAATCTATCTTCCAGAAATAAAAACATTGAATGAATAGACTGCAACATCTTTGACTTACTACTTGTTTCAGCTCTGATTTTAGGAAAGAGGATTATGCCTAATATGAGATATGTCATTTCCAAAACCGGGTGAAGATACAAATCCACGTCTAATCCGTCGGTTAAGTTTCGAACAGACACTAAATCGTAAATTTTCAAAAAATTTAGATTAGGGTCACGTACGCTACCAATTAAACGTTTGACTGCCACCGTACTCCAGGTCCAAAAAACCAAGTTGGCGTCTGCACCATGTGATTGGCGTTTGCCATCTGTCAAATAAAAATTCTCCTCAGACAAAATAAGAAGTGGGTGTAAAAAACAATTTTTGTTAATATTAAACTACCCGTTCTTATGTAAAGAACCAAATTTAGCAAGAGATCTGTAATTGACTTTTGTCGCAATAACTCCCAAGCATTGGTACGTTTGATGCAAAAATTCCTCCAAAAAAAAAAGAATGCAATTCTGTCTATAATATCTACAAATCATTTGTAGTCGGAATTTCCTTACAATTCAAGTTACTTGTATTCGTTAGTATCATTTATACCGAAAGTAATCTCGGTATTACGCAAGATGAGAGGTGAGATTAGTAAGTATCTTTCAATATGGGGCATACTTACTAATCTGGCTAGGGAAACATCTGTTGAAATTCAATTTAGGAAGAAATTTTTTGTTTGACAAATTGTCAAACAGATTCCTTCCCTAAAAGAGGCGCACTTATTAATAATTAAATATGAATATATTTGCAAATTCCCAAATCCAATTTTAGTTCTGGAAAGGAAAGAGAGATAGAATTTATTTCTAGATTAATTTTTCCATTCGACGGGATTAATTATCTTCCACTTTTACCTTCCCCGTTCCACCCTTCCACTGCATTCCGAAAAATCTTCCCAAGGAAGCTTCCATGTAAATAGGTTTTGAGGAAAAACCAATAATTTGTCCTAAATATTCTGCTTCTCGACGGGATAACAAATACCACATAGAGGTTTAGTGCAGGAAAAAGAGAGGGATAATACAAAAACATCTAAAAATATTTGCAAACTAAATCTATTAGATTCTCCCCAATTATCAGAGCGTTTCAAATTTTAACTCTTATTTCGGAAATTTGTCTTTACTACTTCAAGTAATTTTTAAAGTTGCCCGTCTGAAAATATTCCAAACAGTTTCTGTTAATTTGGCGCCGCTTCCGCAAAAGGTAGTGATAGCCAAAATATCTAGCTGGGTTTCCTCCCTCTAAGGGTTATAAAACCCAACCTCTTTAATTACTTTCCCTTCTCACCGGGATTGGGATTCAATCGCAACTATTCAGTAAGTCGTTTATCGAGATAGGTGCATTGGGATGAACCCCCCCGCAAAACCACACATGAAAGTTTAAGTTCGTGCGGCTTGAATTGTAACTCGGATTGAGTGGATTACTATCTTTTCCCCCAGGAAAGGGAAAAGAAAACAATTGGGATCCAAAAAACTTCTCACTTGTAACATCCGATGTGGAAGATTTTTTTTTTCTTTGTCGAGTTATCTCTCTACAAATCACCACCCCATATTACTTATTAGGAGCGTAAGTGTAGATACCTACTACCCTGCTTCCGTCTTTTCAATCATCCCCAAGTCCGGGGAGATATTGATATACCCTCGCTCATCAATCTATTTTATTTTGATTCCTTAGGTTTAGGCCGAACCCCGGGGCTTCTCAACTCAAATTGGGAGTCGGTAGCTGCAGAGCCTATCTTCATTAACCCCTCAAATTTAAGTGAAGAAACTCACCTCGTCAAAAAAATAAAAATTAAAAAAAAATCATTTCTCAACTTAACTTGAATTAGAGTAGCAAATAAAACTTGGGAGTACTACCTAGTAAGTTAAGTCTCGAAACAATGAAGATTTTGTCTTTTAGCAAAAATATTTTTCTTTTTTTTTTCAAACGAAAAAGGTGGTAGCTTGATGGGAGTTTACTGCTGTATTTCGTAAGGATAACCGTAGATACCGCTTCTCCCAAGATGTATGTACAAATACACCGGAATAAATGTGTATGCCTCAAGTTTCATTGAGTAATTAGTCTTAATAAATGTCGAAGTGGAAACGTTTCGTCCTTCAGAAAGAACCGACACTTACTGAATTCCGCAAAAGCAGTTCTGGTACTCGAGTCACCCGTTGCTTCCTACCACATCGCTTCAGGCGTAATTTCACCATAAGATGTAATCTAAGGACCGACAATTTCTCATTGTTAAATACCTCCCGATTGGGCATCATCAATTTATGATGCCACCCATTCACTGCATTCTCAAAATGGAATTGAGTTAAATGGACTAAAACTTATCTCCAGTAATAGGCGGACGAGTTCCTCAAACTAAACTAAGGACTCAATCGATCTTCTTTCTTTAGCTGCATACATTACATCAACTGTAATTTTCAAAATATTGTTTTGTCTTGCAAAAACCTCGGTATTTTTTTTTACTTTTCCCCTCACAAAACCAGGAATCCTCTTTTGTTCTGACTCAGCTTTGAGGGCCCAATCAATATATTTTCCACCTGTAGATAGGGACTTGGTGCTTATCCGCTTGGTGTCGTGTCCTCCAAACACGTCTAATGAGTGATCTTCCATACCCATATTGAATGAATTGTATATTAGATCTGATATTTGGTTCGTTCCCTCGTAACCCATAAAGGGTCGATATCCTGAAGGAAAATTCTGAATATAAACTGGTGAAGAAATAACCCCACACCGAATGTCAATACCTTTGTCGATATGACGCTCCATTTGAGTTCAAAATATAGTAGAGGGTTCAATACGAGCTATCGTATCCCCAACTTTAGTATGATCTTCTATAATTATTAATTCATCACACAAACCATGAACCTGCTCATTAAATCGTCCCACGTCATGCTTGCCATACATGCCTAAACAACTTACATGAATTCCCATCTCTCCGGTGAGTATCTTGGTAATCGAGGTGGCGTGAGTTGCATCGCCGGAAACCACCGCTTCTTTTCCAGCTGAATTTTGGCAATCGATAGATTTGGAAAACCAAGCTGCTTGAGAAACAAATTTAGTTTGATTTTTGACATATCGATCGTAATGAAGTTTCTTTCCCAATAATACAGTATCCCAAAAACTCATAAGTTTTTCCACCTACATTACGAAGTCAGTTGTATTTGAAATACCTATCGGAGTTGTTGATATATAAGGCATGCCATATTCTTTCTCCAAGAAACTTGCTGCCATCAAACATATCTCTCGGTAAGGGACTATATTAAACCAAGCTCTTGGCAAATCCTTGAGATTGTTAAGAAACTCTCCTTCTGGGATTATTTGATTAATTGAAACCCCCGATTCTCCAGGTAGACATTTCAACACGCAGCAGTCATGTTGATTGTGAAAACCTAGGGTGAGAATTCCTATAATATTGGCTGAAGGAACATCTGTCAGGGACCAATTAAAAACACCTTCCTTGCGGGCCCTATCTAAATAATATCGAACTATTTGTTCCAAAGTTTTTTCCGAAGCTTGAAGCTCATTAACTCGGTAGTGATTGACATCGGCGAGAATTACGTCGGACTCAGAATACAGGGAAGCTCTATCCACAAAATTTTGTAAATCTTCTAGGATACTAGAGGTACACGTAGGTGTCAATACAATTAAGTCAGGGTGTTATTCCTCACCTTTTTGGCTTATATTACTTACAATCTTATCGCGGGATCCACGCGCTAACACATGGCGATCCACTACCTGGGGTAAAATCTCTTTCCCTTTCCGGCATGGAACGCATTATGTTAAAGTAATCATCTCCTAAAGGGGCATGCATTATAGCATGTATGTTTCTGAAGGAACTGGCTACCCGTAGGGTACCAATGTGAGCGGGTCCCACGTACATCCGATGAGCTAATTTCATAGTTTACTTTCACTATTTCGTTGCTTCGTATCCCAAAAAAATCTATTGCTACATGTGGCTTATCATCATAATATGAACTGGAAGATTCATCAAAGGCGTTACTTTTCATTTCGTTACTTCTCGGTACGTGGAAGCGCAATTCCACACCCTCTTCTTCTTCTCAAAACTGGGACGGAAGGATTCGAACCTCCGAGTGACGGGACCAAAACCCGCTGCCTTACCGCTTGGCAACACCCCACAAATGATCATTGCAACCAATATCTCACACATCAACTTTACTGTCAACCGCTTCCCCCAACTTAACGACTCAACGTCCTAGGAAAGAGCAACTGAATGGGTGAATTGAATTTGATAGGAATTTCTGGTATTTGGAGAAAGAAAACTAATTGGAAGCCTATTTAGGAGAAATTTGGTTTAACTAAGAATTGAATCTCCTGATACTTACCTCATTCAGATTACCTCATTCAGATGCAAAAATCTATGATAATACGTAATCCTATTTACGTACGTGAACAAACATATATAGATGTCCGACAAGTTGCCCAATCAAACAATAAAGTATAACAACATAGACATGTTAATAGAAAATCACATGTTACATAACTGGAGAGTAGACATGACAGTCTCGTACAGTATTTATCTAGAAAATTCTCTTCACTTTGACGATGCTCTTTTGGCCAAGTTACCCGAAGCTTATGCCATTTTCGATCCAATTGTAGACGTAATGCCGGTAATCCCGGTGTTCTTTCTCCTCCTAGCTTTTGTTTGGCAAGCCACATTTAGTTTTCGATAATACCCAAAAGATCGGTTGAATCCATATTATGTTGATTCTCAAGACTTCTCCACTAGCTCTCACAAATGGGGTATATGTTGGAAAGAAGAAAATGTGGGGAAGAGAGGTTTGGATTCACATAGAAGATTAATGCATATAGAGATGCATGAAAAGAAAGAAAATGTAGATTTTGAGCGAGTAAAAAAAATTCTTTCCTTTTATTTTATCACCTTTAGTTGTAGACATGGAGTTACATCATGCTTACCCTCAAACTATTTGTGTATGCAGTGGTCATATTTTTTGTCTCGCTTTTTGTATTTGGATTTTTATCAAATGATCCCAGACGAAACCCCGGTTGTAAAGATTAAAAGAAAAGTAGTGTTTCACTTCATTTTTATCGATGGCAAAAATTAGATACTACATCAATTTAGCCAATTGAGTAATAAGGGAGAGAGAGGGATTCGAACCCTTGATACATAGAAATTGTACAACGGATTAGCAATCTGACACTTTAAACCTCTCGACCATCTAAATACTTGGGGTGCCTCAAGCCTCACTCAATTTTAACACTAATTTAGTGTGTAAGTCTATAATAACAAAGTATTAATATAGGAAAATAAACTTAATTAAACATCGGAGTCAAATTTTGTACAATCTTTGAAAGAAGAGAAGGAAAAAAACTTTTCTTTCACAAGAAAATTTTGAAAAGATGTCGGACCCCCCTCTTGCTTATCTATTTCCGGATGCAACGTAAAAGTGGTAATAAGAAGTAGACTTTTGGGAATTAGGGATTTTTGTTGGGAATCGATGTTTCCCATCCCAACCGGATTTGAGTTGTCTAAGCCACTTCTCCTTTTTTCAAATCAAATTGAATTGAATAGCAATAATTATTGCTAAATATTTTACCTGAGATACGGATAGACTTTGGGAGTGGTTGAATAACTACCTTGTCACATGGAGTTGATATCATACTTTTTTTCTTTCTTTGTTCCCCTTCTTCACTCAGTAAGGATAGAGAAATAAAGGATAAATAAATAGATTTTATTGATGTACCAGCCTCGCTTCAGTTTGTAGGAACTTACATTCAGCGATCGTCGCTAAATACATACTATTAGATGTTGATTTTGACAAATAGTTTCACATCAATTGATTGAAACGAGAGCTATTTATATATACCATTTCAAAAACAGGCAGAGAATCTTTTCGACACTTAACTTAAATATAAGTTTATAATAACAAAGTAATGTAAAACAGGCAGAGAATCTTTTCGACACTTAACTTAAATATAAGTTTATAATAACAAAGTATTAATGTAGGAATAATTAAACTTATTATTTGTCAAAATCAGCATCAGATAGTATGTATTTAGCAACGATCGCTGAATGTAAGTTCTTACAAACTGAAGCGAGGCTGGTACATCAAGCGAACCTATTTATTTATCCTTTATTTCTCTATCCTTACTGAGTGAAGAAGGAAAACAGAGAAAGAAAAAAAGTATGATATCAACTCCATGTGACAAGGTAGCTATTCAACCACTCCCAAAGTCTACCCGTATCTCACGTAAAATATTTAGCAATAATTATTGGTATTCAATCCAATTTGATTTGGAAAAAGGAGAAGTGGCTTAGACAACTCAAATCCGGTTGGGATGGGAAACATTGATTCCCAGTAAAAATCCCTATTTGGGAAGATATTCCCAAAAATCTACGTCTTATTATCACTTTTACGTTGCATCCGGAAATAGATAAGCAAGAGGGGAGTCTGACATCTTTTCACAACTTTGTTGTGAAAGAAAAGTTTTTTTCCTTCTCTTCCTTCAAAGATTGTACAAAATTTGACTCCGATGTTTAATTAGGTTTATATTCCTACATTAATACTTTGTTATTATAGACTTACACACTAAATTAGTGTTAAAATTGAGTGAGGTTGGAGGCACTCCAAGTATTTAGGAGAGATGGCCGAGAGGTTTAAAGTGTCGGATTGCTAATCCATTGTACAATTTCTATGTACCAAGGATTCGAATCCCTCTCTCTCCCTTATTACTCAATTGGCTAAATTGATGTAGTATCTAATTTTTGCCATCGATAAAAATGAAGTGAAACACTACTTCTCCTTCAATCTTTACGACCGGGGTTTTGTTCGGGATCATTTGATAAAAATCCAAGTACAAAAAGCGAGACAAAAAATATGACCACTGCATGGACAAATAGTTTGAGGGTAAGCATGATGTAACTCCATGTCTACAACTAAAGGTGATAAAATAAAAGAAAACAAATATTTTTACTCGCTCAAAATCTACATTTTCTTTCTTTTCATGCATCTCTATATGCATTAATCTTCTATGTGAAATCCAAACCTCTCTTCCCCACACTTTCTTCTTTCCAGCGTATACCCCGTTTGTGAGAGCTATTGGAGAAGTTTTGAGAATCAACATAATCTGGATTCAACCGATCTTTTGGGTATTATCGAAAACTAATTGCGGCTTGCCAAACAAAAGCTAGGAGGAGAAAGAACACCGGGATTACCGGCATTACGTCTACAATTGGATCGAAAATGGCATAAGCTTCGGGTAACTTGGCCAAAAGGGCATCGCCAAAGTGAAGAGAATTTTCTAGATAAATACTGTACAAACTGTCATGTCTACTCTCCAGTTATGTAGCATGTGATTTTCTATTAACATGTCTATGTTGTTATACTTTATTGTTTGATTGGGCAACTTGTCAGACATCTATATATTTTTGTTCACGTACGTAAATAGGATTACGTATTATCATAGATTTCAGCATCTGAATGAGGTTAGTATCAGGAGATTCATTTCTTAGTTAAACCAAATTTCTCCTAAATAGGCTTCAAATTAGTTTTCATTCGCCAAATACCGACAATTCCTATCAAATTCAATTCACCTATTCAGTTGCTTTTTCCTAGGAGGTTGAGTCGTTAAGTTGGGGAAAGCAGTTGACAGTAAAGCTGACATGTGAGATATTGGTTGCAATAATCATTTGTGGAAGCGATAAGGCAGCGGGTTTTGGTCCAGTCACTCGGAGGTTCGAATCCTTCCGTCCCATTTTTGAGAAGAAGAAGAGGGTGTGGAATTGCGCTTCCACATACCGAGAAGTAACAAAAATGAAAAGTAACTCCTTTGATCAATCTTCCAATTCATATTATGATGATAAGCCACATGTAGCGATAGATTTTTTGGGATACCAAGCAACGAAATAGTGAAAGTAAACTATGAAATTAGCTCATCGGATGTACGCGGGACCCGCTCACATCGGTACCCTACGGAGGAATAACGCCCTTACTTAATTGTATTGACACCTACGTGTACCTCTAGTATCCTACAAGAAGATTTACAAAATTTTGTGGATAGAGCTTCCCTATATTCTGAGTCCGACGTAATTCTCGCCGATGTCAATCACTACCGAGTTAATGAGCTTCAAGCTTTGGATAAAACTTTGGAATAGATAGTTCGATATTATTTAGATAGGGCCCGCAAGGAAGGTATTTTTAACGGTCCTTGACAGATGTTCCTTCAGCCAATATTATAGGAATTCTCACCATAGGTTTTCACAATCAACATGACTGTCACGAGTTGAAACGTCTACCTGGAGAATTGGGGGTTTCAATTAATCAAATAATCCCAGAAGGAGAATTTCTTAATAATCTTAAGGATTTGCCAAGAGCTTGGTTTAATATAGTCCCTTACCGGGAGTAGGTTTGATAGCAGCAAGTTTCTTGGAGAAAGAATATGAAATGCCTTCTATATCAACAACTCCGATAGGTATTTCAAATACAGTTGACTTCGTAATGCAGGTGGAAAAACTTATGAATTTATTGGCTACTCTATTACTGGAAAAGAAACTTCATTACGTTCGATATGTCAAAAATCAAACTAAATTTATTTCTCGAGCAGCTTGGTTTTCCAAATCTATCGATTGCCAAAATTCAGCTGGAAAAGAAGCGGTGGTTTCCGGCGATGCAACTCACGCCGCCTCGATTACCAAGATACTCGCCGGAGAGATGGGAATTCATGTAAGTTGTTCAGGCACGTATTGCAAACATGATGCAGGACGGTTTAATGAGCAGGTTCAGGATTTGTGTGATGAAGTAATAGTTACATAAGATAATACTCAAGTTGGGGATACGATAGCTCGTATTGAACCCTCTGCTATATTTGGAACTCAAATGGAGTGTCATATCGGCAAACGTATTGACATTCCGTGTGGGGTTATTTCTTTACCAGTTCATATTCATAGTTTTCCTTCAGGATATCAACCCTTTATGGGTTACGAGGGAACGAATCAAATATCACATCTCATATACAATTCATTCAATCTGGGTATGGAAGATCACTCATTAGACATGTTTGGAGGACACGACACCAAGGGGATAAGCACCAAGTCCCTATCTACAAGTGGAAAATCTATTGATTGGGCCCTCGAAGCTGAGTCGGAACAAAAGAGGATTCCTGGTTTTGTGAGGGGAAAAGTAAAAAAAAAAACCAAGGTTTTTGCAAGACAAAACAATATTTTGAAAATTACAGTTGATGTAATGTATGCGGCTAGAGAAAGAAGATCGATTGAGTTCGTAGCTTAGTTTGAGGAACTAGTCCGCTAATTACTCGAGATAAGTTTTAGTCCATTTAACTCAATCCCATTTTGAGAATGCACTTAACAAGTGGCATCATAGATTGATGATGCCCAATCAGGAGGTATTTAACAATGAGAAATTGTCGGTCCTTAGATTAGATCTTATCGTGAAATTACGCCTCAAGCGATGTGGTAGGAAGCAACGGGTGACTCGAGTACCAGAATTGCTTTTGCGGAATTCAGTAACTGCCGGTTCTTTCTGAAGGACGAAACGTTTCCACTTCGACATTTACTAAGACTAATTACTCAATAAAACTTGAGGCATACACATTTATTCCGGTGTATTTGTACATACATCTTGGGAGAAGCGGTATCTATGGTTATCATTACGAAATATAGCAGTAAACTCCCATCAGGCTACCACCTTTTTTGTTTGAAAAAAAATAACAAAAAATTTGCTAGAAGACAAAATCTTCATTGTTTTGAGACTTAATTTACTAGGTAGTACTCCCAAGTTTTAGTCGGTACTCTAATATAAAGTTGAGAAAGGAATTTTTTATTTTATTTTTTGACGAGGTGAGTTTCTTCACTTAAATTTGAGGGATTAATGAAGATAGGTTTTGTTGCTACCAACTCCCAATTTGAGTTGAGAAGCCCCGGGGTTAGGCCTAAACCTAAGGAATCAAAATAAAATAGATTGATGAATGAGGGTATATCGAATATCTCCCCATACTTGGGGATGATTGAAAAGACAGAAGCAGGGTAGTAGGTATCTACACTTACGCTCCTAATAAGTTCTATGGGGTGGTGATTTGTAGAGAGATAACTCGACAAAGAAAAAAATATATCTTCCACGTCGGATGTTACAAGTGAGAAGTTTTTTGGATCCCAATTGTTTTCTTTTCCCTTTCCTGGGGGAAAAGATAGTAATCCACTTAATCTGAGTTACAATTCAAGCCACACGAACTTAAACTTTCATGTGCGGTTTTGTGGGGGGGTTCATGTCAATGCACCTATCTCGATAAATGACTTACCGATATAGTTGCAATTGAATCCCAATACCCGCGAGAAGGGAAAGTAATTAAAGAGGTTGGGTTTTATAACCCTCGGAGGGAGGAAACCCAGCTAGATATTTTGGCTATCACTACCTTCTGCAGAAGCGGCGCCAAATTAACAGAAACTGTTCGCAATATTTTCAAACGGGCAACTTTAAAAATTACTTGACCGAAGTAAAGACAAATTTCCGAAATAAGAGTTAAAATTTGAAACGCTTTGATAATTGGGGAGAATCTAATAGATTTAGTTTGCAAATATTTTAGATGTTTTTGTATTATCCCTCTCTTTTTCTTGCACTATACCTCTATGTGGTATTCGTTATCCCGTCGAGAAGCAGAATATTTAGGACAAATTATTGGTTTTTCCTCAATCCTATTTACATGGAAGCTTGATTGGGAAGATTTTTCGGAATGCAGTGGAAGGGTGGAACGGGGAAGGCAAAAGTGGAAGATAATTAATCCCGTCGAATGGAAAAATTAATCTAGAAACAAATTCTCTCTCTTTCCTTTCCGAAACTAAAATTGGATTTGGGAATTTGCAAATATATTCATATTTAATTATTAATAAGTGCGTCTCTTTTACGGAAGGAATCTGTTTGACAATTTGTCAAACAAAAAAATTCCTTCCTAAATTGAATTTCAACAGATGTTTCCCTAGCTAGATTAGTAAGTGTGCCCCATATTAAAAGAATCTCACCTCTCATCTTGCGTAATACCAATTTTACTTTCGGTATAAATGATACTAACAAATACAAGTAACTTGAATTGTAAGGAAATTCCGACTACAAATGATTTGTAGATATTATAGACGGAATTGCTTTCTTTTTTTTTTTTGGAGGAATTTTTGCATCAGACATACCAATGCTTGGGAGTTATTGCGACGAAAGTCAATTACGGATCTCCTGCTAAATCTGGTCCTTTACATAAGAACGGGGAGTTTAATATTAACAAAATTTGTTTTTTACACCCACTTCTTATTTTGTCTGTGGAGAATTTTTATTTGACAGATGGCAAACGCCGATAACATGGTGTAGACGCCAACTTGGTTTTTAGGGCCTGGAGTATGGTGGCAGTCAAACGTTTAATCGGTAGCATGCGTGACCCTAATCTATATTTTTTGAAAATTTACGATTCAGTGTCTGTTTGAAACTTAACCGACGGATTAGACGTGGATTTGTATCTTCACCCGCTTTTGGAAATGACATATCTCATATTAGGCATAGCCCTCTTTTCTAAAATCAGAGCTGAAACAAATAGTAAGTCAAAGATGTTGCAGTCTATTCATTCGATGTTTTTATTTTTGGAAGATAGATTTTCAAAATCTAATCATATTTTAGAAGCGGATTCGCCACATAATCTTCATCTAGAAACTTCAATTCGATTGTTCCGACGATAAATTAAAGATGTTTCATTTCTGCATCTGCTAAGAATAGTTTTTCGTAAAAGAAAAATATTTTGCGGGAAAACTTTTCATTCCCCTGCGTCTCATCCCCGGGTTACACATTACTAGCACGACTGGTATCAAAAAATGTTCGTATTGAAACCGTGACAGATTTGTATATCATTATTTTGGGTGGAAATAAATTTTATCCTAAAATTCCAAATTCAATAATAATTACTACCTTGGCAAAACAAAGACTTTTTGACTTCACTGGACGTTCGATTGGTAAATCGGCCTGGGTTACTTCTACAAATGATAAAATAATTGATGGATATGTCCAACTTTGGCAAGTTTTTTCCTTGTATTATGGTGCCTCAGTATAGATTGCGTAGATTGATATTTCTATTGCAGATGTCATGTGATAGTACGTTAGCTGGTAAACATAGAAGTACAATATGTCTCTTGAGATGTAAATGTAATGTAGAGATGCTCAATCAAATTCTTGCATCTAGAAAGTTTAAATTGTCTAGTAGTTGGAGGGTTTGGCGTTCATCTTCGATACGGTCTGTCTTAGTACAATTCACCGTATTAGATATCGAGCTTTGAGAAAATTAGGAATTGCTACTTCTTGCAATTTTTTAAAATTGCTGCCAAATAAATTCATTAGTTAGAGATTTCTACTCCATTGCTTTCGTTTCTACGAAGGAGTACATAGATATGTAAGTATCCAACTTGTTTGTTAATTACTTCCCAAGAGAAAAAGATGGGGAAGGAAAGATTAAAAAAAATAACCCAACGTCAAATATTACTTCGATTTTTATCATGAATGATATTAACTTATTTTTAGCAAAATTAACTTATACCTCCGCCAAATTGCACAACTTATATTTTATAGTGTGCGTGCGCGCAAGTGGTAGATCTGAACGAATCACGCTCCATATACATCAAGCGTCCATTGGGAGGCTAGAGGTGTGGTTGTGCAAGAACATCAACAAAAAAAGGAAAGATTTTTGAAGCAAAAAAAATGTGCATTTAAATAAGACCTGGGTTCTTAAAAGTTGCAGTTGGTTGGAATTTGCGCCAATAAATGTGCAAAAATATGCATTGATATCTTCGTTTGTATGTGCACGCGACTAGTGAGCATCGAAAAATTTAGGTTTTAGAGTTTTTGGATAAAAGCTCCATTCCCATTCACATGCATATATGGTACCGACACCCAGTGGCATCAATAAATCAGCCTCGCATACATCGACTACATATGCCTCATACCCTTCACATTTGAGACTCGAGGGTCAAGGGTCTGAACATCATGGCCATCTGTTGTACATTATTTTGCAAAATCAAGCTGTGAAGCCCCTTGGATGCATGACACATCAACATTGGGAACGGCAGGCCAATGAAATCATCGCACCTCAGCAGCTGGAATTGTTGGACGTGCAGCTACAGCAGTAGTGTCATGCAAGCATAGCTTGCCACTGTAGCCGGAATGGTTGCGCCCCACCCCCCCCAAAAATTGTGAAGACCGAGAATGGTCATGCGATGGCTTATTCCCGCGCTCCTCTTGGCCTTAAGCCGGTCGCCCGTTATTATAGGGAATGGCCAGTACAAGACCATTCCCTACACCATCCCATCAGAGCATCTCACCGGTAAAGAGCGCGCGCGCGCACGCACACACACACACACACACACAAGAATGATCCAAGTCAAATTTGGAGACCGGCTAAGAACGAACTCACCTCACCTGGAATTCCTTCTGCTATATTGTCTTACAAGCACGGGTTGTGCTTTCCATCCAAGAATATTAGCTAGCAGAAAACGATGAAGATGGGGTAGAGAAAGGGGAATGTCCTTTCCTTGGAATACGGCCCCGCGTCGGTCGCCATGGGCGAGTGGCATTGCCAAGGGGACCCAACAGTCAATGGTCGTGGGAGAGGGGGCCAGCACACCTACCTATAGGAGGGGCAGCAGGCATGACAATCACGTTCAAAGGTGAAAAGCTAGTGACACACGAAGCGGAGCTTATATTTCAAATTCTACATGCTGATGTGGCGGTTTGCAGAGTGATTCTCGCTTTAACTGGTTGGGGTGTTAACAACAGGTGGCATTCCGCTTGCTGATCTTGAAGGCAATCATTGGCTTGCATGGCTCAAAATTACCAATGCTAATGTGTCGTGCATCCAAGCAATGCGAGCTGGATTCCACTGGAGACGGGTCAGGAGATGGACGACTGCGATCAGCAGTCCCCCCTCCCCACAGCCTTGACGGTACAAGCAAAAGCTCAGTTGAAAACATAATTTTCACCTCCACCTCCAAAATCTTTGTTGCATTCAACAAAGCTTAAACATGGCTAGCTGGATTTGGATGCACAATTCAAAAGCTCTCGTCCAATTTAGCCACCATATGAAGATTTCATGAAACGGATGTTGTCAATGATTGGGACCGACTGTTTCAGAGAGAACAAATAATCGTAGGCAATTCCATGTCTTTCTTTGAGGACAGAAACATTACAGCCAGCATCACGACTCATATGCGGAATTCACAACTTGCATCCAATCCAATGCCCCCAGGAAACTGAGCATGCACACTGTGCACCTTGAACACTACAGATTGGGTAGCAGGAATGCACAAACCGCACCCATGCTGATGGCTGTACATCAAAAAAGATCCGCATATGAAAATTATTCTTAATATTAATAGCACTCAAATTATGCCAGGTCCAAAAGACTTCCATATTTACTGCTACATGTATCTACAAAAGCACAGAGTGGGTAGCATGGCAACGGTCTTTCACCAATAAACTCTTATGAGACTAGCCTGTACATCATGGGCAGAAATAGCGGATTGGAGGTTAAACCCATACATTCTCCATTTTCATTAGTGATACCATTGTCTATACTGGTTCAGAAGTTGAAGTCAACCTTTAAGCTTGTTTACAATCACCCACCAACGAGCTAGAAACCAAAGCAGGTCAAAGTGTTATCGAGCTGCATCTCTGCCTCTGATCACTGACTTCTAATGAAGCTTGAGTAGCTGCTTGCCCAGTTCAGTGGCCCACGTTGAGGTTGTGAAAACATCACAGCATGCGATCCAGCCCCTAAAGATCCTAGATTTCCCAATGCATGAGGTTGCTGAAGCAGCTGGTGATTAGGGGGAGTGGGAGCCGACTGAGAATAACTAGCAAAACCAGTAGCATGATGGGAGTGAGCAGCATGGGAGGGCATGTAACCTGTATGTTGCCCTGGACCATGAACATTATAAAAAGTGTTGGCTTGCATTCCAGAAAGATCACGGGACTGGACCCACAGCGCTGAAGCATCTACCTGTTTGACAATGGTTTGAGACTATGCATAAATCAAGAAATCATTCCCAAAGAAAACAAGTATGAACAATCTGCCTTAGAAAGAGATTGTGAACTCTCACTTGCGGACTAGTAGTGTAAAAAGCATTTTCTTTGTATGGTGGCCCAGCCGTGTCATCATAGCTTGTCTCAATTCCACTTGTAACACTTGAGTTGGTACCCGCAAAACCTGAGGGGGTCGTTTGATAACTCCCATAACCTGCAGCTACCACCGTATGAGGCGTACTGCCAATTCCAAGCTTATACTGAGGTAGCGGAAACTTCCCTGTGGCACTGCTGGCAGAAGGATAGACACGACCACTAGGGCTGAAGGTACTTCCTACTGGAGGCTGAAGATATCCACTGTTTCCTGCGTAAGAAGTTTGGTATGGAGCATGCATATAGGCATAATTAGAGGGCACATACTGGTAGCTGTATATGTTTGGTGGATATGGAGGGACTGAGACACCTGTAGGTTGAGCACCAGCATATGCATGAATTGGTATAGATGGCTGCCCAACCGCTGGAGTAGTGCGAGGCATACCTGCATTTTGAGACTGCTGAGCACCAAGCAGGTGCATCATACCTTTTAGCAGTCTCATACCAATGCAGTTGGCAAAGCAAAATGCATAATAAATAGAATTTATCACCTCTTGAGAAGAGGAGGTAAATGCTTGCACATTCGTTGAAGGAGAGTTTCCACCAAATTTGGAGCCACTATGTGATGGAAGAAACTGAAAGCGTGTCTCCACATCAAAGCCTGGGCGAAAAGTTGGACTGATGTACTTTGGAGAGGGATCTGCAAATGGCTGCTAAGATTGAAGCACAAAACCTCCATTATGTCTAGCCACAGAAAGGGCAGACTGACAAAAACCATAACACAGATTTACCACAAAAGTTGGTCTGGGGACTTCTTCCGGCTGAGATTCAGCAATGTCATACAAGTATTGCAGTTGAGGCCCTCCTAAGCCTAGGCCTTCATCATCAGTAGGAGAAGAGGAAACAAAAGAAAAGTGTCTCCCTTGTGTTGCTATCTCAGGCTTGGATATTTCATCTGTTTGTCCACCAGCAGTAGGCAGCATGCTGAGCACTGCATCACTGCATGCTGAAGAAGTTTCTGCAGAGCTGGAAGAGAGATTATGAGGATGGCTTGGTCTGTTGGTATCCACAGGGGGGCCGTCTGCCATGCTGGAACAGATAGCAAGACTCAAATAATCCAAAATTCAAGTGTTAATAGATTGTGTAAGTATGCAACAAATCCACACCTTGAACTCAACGGTTGAACAGTATGAGACTGACTGCTCACATACGCGTCTTCAACAACCAAGCAGTCGCAATCATTTAGGCCAGTGCTGAAACTTGACTCAAAATCTGTGTCAAAACTGCCGAAGTTCAAGCCATTACACTCTGCGTCAGGCACTCTAAGATGCTCTGGTATGAATACAGGAGGTTCATCCAGTAGTTTAAGCCCTTCGAGATTGGAAATTAGTTCTGTTGGAGCCTCAATACTTACAAGCAATGCTGTTGGCGGAGAAGACCTGCCAGTTTTTCCCATTTGCGATAGTTCAGAAGACGCATCTACTGTTACAATAGTTGTCATGGGGGGCTTTGGCTTCCACTCCAAAGCTGCAAAGGAAAAATGCTATGAATCCAGTGACCAGAAAAATTTTAACTCCAACAACACCAATGGTTATTAGCAGATTACCTACTTTTATGAAGATTCGAGACGTGTTTGTGAGATAGATGTGAAACTCTGATGCTGTCATACTTTCGATAACATGGTCTAGCAACTGATAGACAAACGGTTCTCTTTTGTTCTTGACTTCTTGATTGCATACTTTCATAGGACGACTTTACTGGTCTCTTTATGACTGAAACCAGTTTTTGGTGATTTGTAGAAACTTTGAATGTTTTAACTGACTGCAAAGCTACACCTATATTACAACCCCCCCCTTCCTGTTTCTGATCAGTTCTATCTGGCCCCATGGCAGGTTTCTCACTCCTTCCTGTGGTACTATATCCAAAGGAGGCATTTTTGTGTATGCTTGGATACAGGCAAGAAGCAGCAGATACTGTCCGGCATACCGATCCAGAATCTGGGGACCGGGATACTCTTGTCCACATTCTATTAGATATTTGAGCCACTGCATCTGTTTTGGAGGATCTGTGACTTGCAACAACATTTCTGCTGCTCAGAAGAGACGATTTTACATCTCAGTAATTCAAGTAACAAGCACAAAACCAAAAGAATAATAGAACATGTAGACAGAGGTAAAGAAATTTCAATGTGCCCAACCTTGTTCCATTTGTTGATTGAACCCTGGCACCTCTAACACTCCCTAGGGTTGGCACTTTATCTTTTTGGGTCCTTGTCAACCTTCGATTAGCACCAGCACTCCCATCTAAACCCAGAATAAATTCAAGTCAAGATAATAGTTTGCCAGCACCATTCAAGCACAACGTGATCAATTCTCAATCAACTTACCATTATTTAGATGAGTTGGAATAAAATTCGCACTCGTCACTGAACAATCAAACCTTGAAACGCCAACAAGAGTCCCAGCTTTTACGTCTCTCGTATCATTAATAAAGCCAACCTGCAAAACATAACAAATAACCAGCCCATCAAAAACTACACACTCAAATAAGGATTGCTGATTGTCCTAAGAGTAAACACCTCTGTTACATAGTGGTGGCGTGGCATAGACGACCGAACCGACCAGAGCAAGAGCCGACCCTACAGCCTGGGATTCGCGCCGCGATTCACGGAGGAAAACGTGGAGGGATTTGATCCTCTCTATGCCAGGCACATACGGACTCGGCCAATGGCAGTAGTGTACAAGAAGTGACACAATACAGTGAACCCTAATCCCAAGACACCGATGAAGGTCATGTTGAAGTGCAACGGGAGTAAAATGTGTCATCAAGATTATAGCCATATCCTCCGAAGTGATCAGCTTCCCTGCCTGAAGAATTACCTGTTGCATCTTCTCCAACTTCTCAATGTGATCCTTCATGAACTTTAATTGCAAGGGGTCCAAAGTCCGCAACTGTACATCCAGGTGATCTCTCTTCATATGCGTCATCCTATTGTAAACTTTCTCCAAGTGGTTCAAGATCTCTCGAGTATTAATCATACTCCAAACCATGCATGCCCAAGTGCATGCCACGTACTATCGAGGAAGATAAAAGACTACATCCTTGCATTAAGCTGATCCCAAGCACGTTGAAGCTCTAAAAGCTTCTCCAACTCCTTGGAAAAAAGAGACCTGTCTGTAGAAGCCTTTAGCCGCTCAATCTCGTTGTGCAACTCCATAACACCTTCCAATCCTAGTAGTTGGTGGCATCCAGCTTTTGATATTGTGAAAACACCAGCAACACCAAAATCTTCCTCTCAAGTAAATCCTGCAACTCCTCGTTATGAGTAGAATTTCGCAAGCGCTCCAAAGCATCACCCACTATGCGTACGAATTCTTCTTCAGTGTCCACATCATGAGAACTCTCTACAACATATGGTGCCATTGTCAAGACACTTCAAGGTCGCAAAGCAATCCCCCCTAGACGGTACAAACCAAGCTTCAAGGCTACAAGCATAGTTACCGGGGAACGTCACCCCATGGGCATGGAACGGTTCCGGCATTCCGGGGGGGTTACATGGTCCGGAACGGCCCCGAACAGGCAGACGTCCAAAGAGACTTTTGATACCGCAACGGCTGGGAATGGGCAGATTTTCAGATTTTGGTGATTTGTCTTGTGAGCCTTCCCCTTGTTAAATGTCCCTTCCCCCACCCCTTACCTTCACAATGCACACAAGCTTTCAAAGAGCCAAAGCTAAAGCTCTACCCTCTCGAGTCTCTACTCTCCAGCTCTAGCCTCTTTCAAGCTTTCAAGACTAGACTCTACAGTCTACAATGCTAAAATCTCTCTCCCTCTCTCTCTCCCCCCTTCCCTCTCTCTCCCTCTCAAGTTCTCAAGTCTACACGACACACGTTTGCCATAGTAAGGCTAAATGGTCTTCAAATCAAGTATTTTGTGAGTGTTAAGAGTCAAAGGACTCTGATACTACTTCTATTCAATCACACAGAGTTTAAAATTGCATTATTTGGGTGTTTTTATGCCTCCCGTATTACGCCGTTCACTTCTCTGCATTTGCCAAGATCAAACCTGTAGGAGTCTAGGTACAATCGAATACAATATGCCAAACTACATACAAACTTGGAAGAGCACATATACTCCCATTGTTGTAACTTGCTTCCTTAAAATCTTCACCAAATCTGTCCTTTGTACTTCTGTTGAAGATACCAAACCCACAATTGAATTGTGCAATCAATACCCAATACACAACATGATACCAATACTCAAAGAAAGAGTAAAGGAACGGGCCCGCGGAACAAGCAAGTGAAAAACATTGGGGCTATCTGTAACATGCCAGAAAGAGGGGCAAAAAGCCACAAGGGAAGAACTTGCAATACGTGCGAGCCATCTTGGAGAATGTGCATTGACTACAGGGCTCTCGACAAAATCACCATCAAGAACAAGTTTCCAATACCCAAGATTGATGATATACTAGACAGGCTACAGGGTTCCACATGCTTCAGTAGAATCGACCTGAAAAGTGACTATCATAAGATCATGAGCTCCTCGAGATCTATACAAGACCGCGTTCAGGTTGTCCTTCGGATTCTACGAGTATTTGGTGATGCCTTTTGGTCTCACAAATGCTCTTGCAACGCTCAATAGGATGATGGACATGATTTTTCGAGAGTATAGGTCATTTATGGGCACCTTTTTCGACAACATCATCGTATTCACCAACAATGAGGTTGTTATGTCCCGCTTATTGAAGAGGGGATTTGGTCTAAGACACCGTCCGGATGGGCATCCAGTGTCGAGGCGGACGTAGAGTGAACCCGGCCAATGTGACCATGCACTTTTATAAAAGGGAGGCCAAGGCCTCATTTGTAGTTACCGACCCCCACTAGCAGAGTACCAATGCTTAGCCCATGAGGCTAGGCCAGGTGGTATGGGATGCTCAATCTTACAGGTGCACACCTACGTCCTCGGACGCTGGCCCCAGCACAGGGGTGCTGCCGGATGGTGGCTACGATCAGGTAGTTCATCGACGTGTGTCTACAGGTGATCCGAGTAGCCAAGAGATCCTCTCTGCTTGTTCGTTTCATGGTATCAAAGCCGGCTTGGCTTCCATAAGGGCCACGTGCACACCTATGGATCGGTTCAAGTCGAATAACCTTGGTTTGGTCTAATTTTAACGACTAACTGCTAAAATTATCCGTTTCCTTCTCGTGAGCATGTGTGCAGGTGAAAAATAATGTTCCTTCGCTAAATTTTGATAAAAATCAGTAATTTAACAAGTGGGAATGCTGAAAACCAGAAGCCTTTTGATGGATTCTACTGATTTTCGATGAAATTCAGAAATAATTTGCTGATTTTAGAGTAAATTCAGTATACAGAGCAAGGCTTCTATCACGAGTCTGTGGCGACTAACTTTACTTGTTGATTTCTTTTTCGGGGAATTCTATTTGACTTGTTTTAAAGCACCCCTCTGGAAATGCCAATGCCCGAGTTGCATGGTGTGAGGCGGACAGTGAGAGTCTAGGCCGGACGGCCAGTGAGCACTAAAGTTGGAGAAATGGATTAAGGTTAGCCACGGTGGGGCTACGAGTGTAAATCATCTGATAGCTGGCTGACATTGCATTTTTCGATGTGGTTCCAGTGGTGATTGATGGTCAGACCACCCGTGTGAGTGCCATGGAAGCATCTCCTAAAATTTAGGGAACTGCTATTTTGGACCTCAAAATGTGTTCGCGTCATTATCTCTTGAATGACAAGGGAAACATTTTATTGCTCTGCTGCCAAGTCAACTGACGCACCAGTTGAGATATTTTTAGCCAAGTTGGCCAAAGTCGGAAACTGGGCGAGGTGTCACTCTGTGAGCAATTCTACCACTCTGGGAGAGATGGGGCGGGCCTGGGCGCAATTTTCAGCAGCTAAGTGGATTGCAACAGGTACAAGAGCTGTGGAATTCTTGCTTACCAGGAGTGATGCCCTGCACGCTACGCACTGCTCTCTCTCTCCCCTACGAGCAGTTATGTTATGCCCATCAAGTGGGCTTCTCATTTGACCAATGTACAGCTGTGGGGATTTATGCTTCTGTGCCGAGGCAAGAGCCTCTCTGATGATTTATTTTCCTTCGCTGCCTCAGCGCTGTTGATTTTTTTTCCTTAGCGACATGTTTTTTAATAGGGCACCCTTTGTTTTGTTATGACCGCGACACTTTGGGGTTTTTCAAAAGTAAGTGTGAAACCTGAGACTCATTAAAAATTCACTTACAGAGAGTGAAAACACTGCAAAAATCTCATTTTTCAAGTTTCTTGCTCCTTCCGGATGATCCTCTCTCCCATCTGCTCGCACTCACGCACTCCCGCCATCACCTGCCTACATCCAAACGCTCATGCCGACGCGGAGGGCTTCCAAGAACTCGACTTTTCATGACCAAAAAGTGAGAAAAAGGCCCGTTTTTGCGTGAAACTTCCAGTTTCCTACCGGATTTCACCACGGATTCCTCCAGCTCGGATGCACAACGTCAGGTAACATTCATATTCCGTTCACGCATACTCTGTACACATGGAATACCAACACTTTCGAGAGCCTCAACCAGCGTATATCCGCTCTAGAAAGCGCAAATGTTCATACGAACACTCGCTTGTCCTCTCTCGAAGAGGCCGTACAAGGGTTAATTGCTCGTCTTCTTGCTCTCGAAAATACGACGACTGCATATTTCTGAGAACGATAGCCATCTCCTGCAATTGCGGACGCAGAGTGGTGCTTTTAGGCACTCCACTACCACAATTCCGTACAAGACTACCAATTTCTCAGGGGAAGAGGAGTGTACAGACTTCGCCGTAAATAATTAGCTTCATCAATGGACTACGTATTTTGATCTCCATGAAGAGCATGATGAATGGAGGATCCAGACAATTGCTCTTTATTTGCGCAGTAAGGCGCTTACGTGGTGGCGTGACATAATAGAGAAGTCTACGACGTGGACTGATTTCTATGTGAAGTTCAAGAAAGATTTCGCCAAAAGGGCCCTTTGAAAGCTTACACAAAATTGCAAAGTCTTTTGATGAAAACTTTGTCTTTTGATAAGTATACAACAGTTGCATCAGTTGGGTCTGCATGAGGACTACCGTTGGGCCTTGATCAAAGATAAAGCCCGATTGACGTCAAGGACATTGTGGCAGTGGCCAGAACGTTCCATTTGATAAATGGAACAAACTATAAGAAGAAAAGAAGTTTATATCACCAATTCGGCAAGGGCACTTTGAGGAAGCGGCCTGGATTCGCTGTCTAGACCTTCTCTCGACACCACCTCTCGTGGTGCTCAAGAGAAGAAGGAAGCCAAGAATGCAGTTATTGCTCATGCAGTGAAAAAGGGGGCTTGCTTTGGTTGTGGCAAGACGGGCCACCAAATTAAATACTGCCCCAAGAAGAAGCCCAAGAAACTGCAAGGACGCCCTTCGTTCAAATTCACAAGATCTCAGGTAACCCTAATGTTATTCAAGTTGAAATCCATCACTTAGCGAATAGTTCATGCACTAATTGTAATTTTAGCACCAAAGTATTGAATAAACACGATCTTCTCTGTTTTTCCGAGAAGATCAATGGTCACAACGTGACCTTACTCCTTGATAATAGAAGCTCACACAATCTTGTGGATACAAAATTGATACAGAAACTGCACCTGCAGACGCGGGACAGTGACCATGAGTATTGCGTGAAGATGGTTTGTGACGAAGATTGTACCGCAAATATTGTGTCGTGTTCTCTACAGTGGGTGCTCCTCGGTGCAATGTGCGAGACAATCTCACTCAAAACAGACTGAAAACAGGAAACAATAGACAACAATTGATCTCACAGAGACACAACAGCAACAGTAAACCACAACAAATGACTCGACTATCTCAGAGAACTGATACAGACTCTGGCGTGGCAGCACACTCAGCTCCAGCCCAGGACTCTCAAGTACAATGGGGTGTCGAGGCTCAGATGTGCAGGGATGGTGAATAAGTGCTCTATATATAGACTCACTCTAGACGACTACGTCCGACCATATATGAAGATAATGATGCTAATGACCCAAAACGACTACTCATATGTACAATCATAAAGAGCCACCAACGACTCATAAATGTCCAATCAGCTAAGTCTATCTCCAAACTAAGTGGTGGTAGTGACTTTGCCACGATGTCCACTAGACCACCGTCGGTACCCTGCCACGTGTCACTCACCAACCTAGAGGGTCCGTCCAGTGTGAACCAGACCAACTGTAACCAACTGTCCAACAAGACCTGGCCACGATGTCCACTAGACCACCGCCACGTGTCACTCCCCAACCTAGAGGGTCCGTCCAGTGTGAACCAGACCAACTGTAACCAACTGTCCAACTGTCTGTCCTGTGAAGTGACACTGTAGCCCTGCTACAAGTTGCCCGCCACAAAACTGGTCACCGTCTCGGTGAGCCAAACACTGAAAAACTGCAAAAAGTAACCATATGTACAATGAAAGGAGTAGCAAGCAGTGCGGTCATGTCACCCAAGAGAAAGTGTCATCGCCATTGTTGCACCAGAGGTCTCGACATCCGGGGGAGCCATCAAATCGATTGTGTAACGCTGCGGCTGTTGTACTATGTTCTGAACAAACTGGCTCCCTGTGGTTGGAGCAGCCACGTGCTGCACAGCGGATGGAAGCACCTGCCCTGAAGTGTACTCAGGACGCCTAGTGACACAACCATGGCGATGTGCACCAGCAACACCGTCACAGCAAGGAACGCTTTGCACCTGTGGTACCTGACCTTGAGGCCCCTGCGAAGTATAGTACTAGAATGGGGGCTCTGTGTACGATCCCGAAAACTGCTGAGAGGGAGCAGTTGATGCTTCTGCATACCCTGCAGGATTCTGGACCTGTGTCCCTGGCCCAGTCCATCTGTATCCCACAGGAACCTGTGTAGACCTATTACCATACAAAAGCATCTCTTGAAATCCTTGTAGCTGTACTCTTAGGTCGTCCATGATCTTTGACTTAATCTTCAATGCTTGTTGTAATGCGCAAATCGTAGCATCTAGATCTACGATGGCACTCTCAGAGATCCCTCCATAGCTGCATATGTGGCGGAGTGACGCTGGTACGTGGTAGCTAGCTGCCTTGTACCTAGTTCTATGGTGGCAATAGCAACCCTTGAGTCTTGAAGTAACTTCTCAAAAAGCTGAAACAGAGAAGTAGAGTCGGGCATCCCTGAAGATCCCTCAGATGCATGGGATGCTGGAGGATGCGTAAGTGGCACAGCCGGCGAGCTAAGAGTCGGTACAACGGGTGTGGTAGGTACCTCTCAGATGGTTGTTGTAGATGGAGAGTGAGATATGTTGACTGGTGTAACCGGCCTGTTCAATCCAAAAAGGGCGGTAGACTTTACTTCAAACCTTGATTTAGCTTTCACCCATTATTAGTCGTCTATTTTACCTGTACTTTCAAGACACAACAAAGGGGAGAGGGATACAGGCTGCTAGATTGCACCTGTATGAGTAGACCGACACCAGATTGGCCCCTAACTTAGGCGCCCCTTTCGGTATTTCTTTATTGTTCAAAAGAGGGAATAAACGCTGTGGATCCATACAAGCTGCCCCGCGCACACTTGGCTGAATTTCAATTGTTCCGGCCCCGATTTCGGCAGCACAACTATACTAGGACCCTTCACAATCAGTATTCCCACGCATTGACTGACTTTCCCGACGCATACGGGCACTTTGCAAAACCTAGCGAGAATCTGCAGCACGCTGAATTCTCTGTTTTCAGCCCCGAAAATGCGCCAGATCGCCTGTACAGCGGTCCCCTTGCGTCCCCAAACCTCCTGGGGGTATTAGGGTCCATTTAGGGCCAAAACCGTAAACCTGCAAAAATACACAGCAGGCTGTAATTTACTGTTTCGGGCTCCGTTTCGCATGCCGGTCGCATCCTTAGCAAGTCCTCGAGCTCCCGCACCGGTAGGGCTACTTGCCCTTTGAATCGGACGAGATTTCTGGCGTGAAACCTCTCCGAATTCACCTGTACCTGCGGGGGATTAGCCGCTAGCTAATCCAATACCTGTGCAAGAGGCTCTTGCCTCGGCAATCGCGCATGAACTCACACAACTATACATTGGTCAAATGAAGAGCCCACTAGAGGGGCATAACATACTCCCAAAGGGGAGAGAGAGGGTAGTACGTAGCGTGCAGGGCATCACTCCTGGCACCGCACTGTGCATAAGAGGGAAAGCAAGCACTCCATAGCTCTTAACCTGTGACAAAATCTGAAAATGAGCCTCTCCCAGCTTAAAATTCAGCGCCCCCTTCTCTTGTATGAGGAAAGTGCACCAGAAGGTGCCACTTGGCACATTTATAAGCATTTTCCCGTTTCGGGGTTGCCGCCTAAAAATCTCCCAACCGGTTGCCCAGTTGACTTCACGGCAGAGTAAGAAAATGTTCCCCTTGTCATTCCGGAGGTAATGACACAAACACATTTTAAGGTCCCAAAATAGAAGTTCCCTAAATTTTAGGAGATGCTGCCATTGTATCTTTCTAGGTCATCCGACCCTCTTTGTACACTGCGGCCACATCCAGAACTGAAATGTAGCCTCTGTAGCAAAGGATTCCACTTTGGCTAGTCAATGACCCCACTTGGCTAACCATAGTTCTTGTCCAACTTTAGTGCTCTCTTGCCCTCAGGCCTGGACTCCCTCTGGACAGTTCCACACTAGCTATGCAATGCAGGGCAGTTAGATTTCCCGAGGGGTGTTTCCAAAAAGTGAGAGTAAATAGATAATAAGAAAGAAATCAACAAAAAGGATAGATAGTAGTCACACGCTGGTGACATACCCCCCTCTTTATATCTCAAACGTCCTCGTTTGCATCTATGTCGTACATGCTCACAGTCAACACTCATGTATTCAACACCTGCCGACACATATACGACACATACATGCTCATTGTCAACCCTCGTGTATTCAACAACTTGTCGACTCATGTATTGCCTGCGTGTGAACCCTGTCCCAATGACATAGTGGTAGCTTCGCACTGTGCCATTGCTTTGAGACACTAACTTTCCAATGACAAAATGGTAGCTGCACATTTTGCCACTGTCTTATAGTACACGTTGGATCCCGTAACACTTTCGAGCATACCCAAACCGACAGTTTAAGAAAACAGTTACACATGTACTCTTTAATAGAAGCAATTACTGTATCCTTGACAAACTGACAAGAAATACTCACTTCTATAGAACTAACCAAACTTTTCGACATTCCATAAGAGCAATTGCCAAACTGACAATCTGTACAGCTCTAACATTCATGTAACAGGTATTTCATTTGAGCTCACTTTAAATACCATGTACATCATTTGTTTCAAAAGCCATTGTCACACTGACAATCCATGTAGCTCTGAAACTCAAGGGGTCAAGGTAGGTTGCAAATCGAAGGCTTCCAGGTAAAGTGATAACACAGTTGGTGACTCTGCAAGTTCACCTTCTTCCATCCACTTAGCATCCATTGGTGGATAGTTTCTGAACTTTACCAAGTAACTCCTAGCAACCTTGCCTTTCACTTTCCTTTCTTTGTGTGCCAAAATCTGTTCCGGGACCACGATCTCGTCAAGTTCCTCGACTTCCGGCTGATCTGCAGCTGGCATATCCTCTGGGACATCACCCACATAGGGTCTGAGAAGACTCACATGAACCGCATTGTGAATCTTCCAACTGTCAGGCAATTTCAGCCTATATGCAACATCACTGATTATGTCGCACACTTGAAAAGGCCCATAGTAACGCATGCTGAGTTTGGAAACAGTCTTTCCTTGCCCTTCATCTTCTTTAACCTTGCCTTTTCAATGCGTAAAAGCACCCAATCACCAAGTGAATATACCACTTCACGACGGTGACGATCAACTGCTTTCTTTTGCTTTGCCTGAGTCTTCTTTTCCAAGGCCACTTTGACCTTCTTGTACATTTCATCCATGTCCTGAACATACTTATCTGCTTCAAATATCTTGTCCTTTGTATGCAATATGGAAGGAACTTTCTTGCCACCTTCAACTATCTCAAAGGGTGCCTTGCCAGTTGATGAATGCACTGTATTATTGTATGCATACTCCACCAATGGCAAATACTGCTCCCACTTTCCTTTATGCTCTGACACATAGCACTTCAGCAGATCTAGGACAGTAGAATTTGCCTCTTCTGACTGCCCATCTGTTTGAGGATGAAATGACGAAGAGAATTTGAGCGTTGTGCCCATATTCTCAAACAAACCTCTCCAGAACAAACTTGTCATGCGTGGATCGCGGTCGCTAACAATCGATTGTGGCATGCCATGATACTTGAAAATATTGCTCATAAACAAGCGTGCCATCTGATCTGGCGTTATCTTCTTCCTGACAGGAATAAAATGAGCCTGCTTGCTGAATCTGCAAATAATCGTCCAAATACCATCATTTCCTGTCTGCGTTCTCAAAAGATCAAAGATAAAATCCAGAGCAATACTTTCCCATGGTTGATCTGGAATAGGTAGTGGTTGCAATAACCCTGGCGCCTTTTGCCTGGAAAACTTGACCTTCTGGCAAATTAGGCATTCTCGCACAAAGGCATATACATCTCTTCTCAATGTAGGCCAATAGAAGAATGTCTCAACCGCTTTAACTGTAGCATCAAAACCACGATGCCCTGCATACGGTGGGACATCACTCTCTTCCATAACTTTGCGTCGCAATGGCTTTGTGACACACAATCTGCCATGCATCATCATGAACCCATCTTTGAGAAGATAGTGTTCATGACGTTGTCCATCCATTAGTTGCTCGAAGACCCTTGCAAAATCTTCATCATTTGCATACTGTTCTCTCATATCATCAGGTTCATGATGATAAGGAATTGACAGAGCTGAAATTTGTGGCTTCCTTGACAAGGCATCAGCCACAACGTTCTTCTTGCGTTACACATGCACAATGGGAAAATGGAACATGGACAAGATATTTGCCCATCGCATATACTTCTCAGATAACTTTGTATGTGTCAAGAAGTATCGCAAGGTCTGATGGTCCGTTTGGACAACGAAATCTGCTCCTAGCAAGTAGTGTTTCCAACTGAAGAGCGCATGAATCATAGCCAGTAACTCTTTCTCATAGACCTGCATGGTCATCTCTGGCCCTTGCAAAATTCTGCTCTCATAGGCTACTACCGTGCCGTCTTGCATTAGCACTGCACCAATGCTACTACCGCAGCATCACACTGGACCACAAATGACTTCCTAAGTTCTGGCAACACAATGACTGGATCTGAAGTCATCCTTTCCTTAAAGAGATTAAAAGCTGAAATCTCTTTCTGTGTCCATCTATAGGTGACTGCCTTCTTTTGAAGAGCATGTAAAGCTGAAGCAATCTCAGCGAAATTTCGGATAAACCTTCTGTAATAGGAGCATAGTCCCAAAAAGCTTCGAACATAGTGCACCGTCTTCAAATCTGGCCATGACTTGATCGCTTCAACTTTTGCAGGATCCATTTTGACACCATCCTTTGAGACAATGTGTCCCAGAAAGTGAATCTCTTCCAGGAAAAATTTACTTTTCTTTGCATTGATGAGCAACCTATGACTGCGTAACTCTTTGAACACAATGGCCAAGTGATGCCTATGCTCCTCTTCATTCTTTGAGTAGACTATCATGTCATCAAAGAATGTACCAACAAATTGCTGGTGTGGACGGAAAATTCTGTCCATCATCCTATTGAACGTAGGAGGAGCATTTGTGAGACCAAAAGGCATCACTAAAAATTCGTAAAGGCCAAACGTTGTTCTAAAAGCAGTCTTGTGCGCATCCTCTGATCTAATGCGGATCTGATGGTACCCACTCTTTAGATCTATCCTGCTAAACATAGCTGCTCCTTCTAATTTGTCCATAATATCATCAATTCTAGGTATAGGGAACCTATTCTTGATGGTATTCTTGTTCAGTGCACGGTAGTCGATGCACATACGCCATGAGCCATCCTTTTTCTGCACCAATAACACTGGAGAACAGAATGGAGATGAACTGGGCTGAATCAGCCCCTTTTCTAACAGCTCCTGTACTTGGCCGATTATCTCTTTCTGCTGAGCCGCACTAACCCGGTACGGAGGCTTATTTGGTGGGCTACTGCCTGGCACCAAATCTATCACATGGTCCTCGGGTCTCTCTGGCGGTAATTGAGACGGTAATTAATCGGAAAAACAGTCACTATACTGTTGTAAAAACATTGACCTTTCTTTATCTAGCACAGATAAATTTGATTCATCACATTCTGACACTTCACTTGCAAAAACCAAGTACGCAGAAAGATGCTTTTTCATTACAGAAGTAATAGCAGAAGCTGATACAGTAGGAATAGACTCCCCTTTAAGCTTTACATCCAGAATGTGAGTCTTTCCCCTACTCTATACAATGATCTTTTTGTTGTAGGCATCCATGATTCCCTGTACACGAAACAACCAAGGAATACCTAACAACACATCACATCCGTCCAGTGGCATGATGTAATATTCTTCAGCATCTACATAGGACTAGATATGTAGGCACAACTTTCCAATGATGGGTGTCACAGCCTCTGTATGGCCAGGACATGCCAAACCTGCCTCTACTGTATACCCAATCTCTTCTGGTCTAATTCCCAACTTTGAAGCCAATTCTGGGGAAATAAAGTTGGCTTTGGCCCCTGGGTCAAAGAAGATAAGCACTGTTTGAAACCTGACCTTTCCCCATGCTCTGCAAAGCTCAGTTGCAGCTGAATTTGGCTTGTCGCCCACCATATCTGACACTAGACTAGCCATGGGCTTCTTTCGTTTCTTGTCTTCCTTGTCATCATATTCAGCTGGCCTTTTCTTTGTAGGACAATTGTAAGCAATGTGGCCAGGCTGCTCAATAATAAAGCATTTGTTCTCTGACCTCAGCACCTTCTTTTGCTCTTCAGACTTGCGAGGAAAACGTCTTTTCCATTTCCTCGCTGGTCCCTTTTCTCATTCAGCCGTAGCTTTATCTTTCCCTGCGTTGGCTGGCTCCTGAGTCACTTTAGGAACCTCCTTGGAAACATACTTCTTCGCTGAATTTTTCTTGGCTGATCCTTCCTTGACGCCAGTATTGAATTCTCAATCTTCTCCCTTGAGCAAACCATTGCCAGTGTTTGCTACCTCGATGAGTTGCGTCAAAGTAGTGACTTTGGTCTTCGTGCAGTACTTTCTCAATCCTTTGGGTAGGCCACAACAGTATTTTTCAATCTGTTCTGTCAATGGCAAAAACCTATAGGAAGTTACTGGAACTAGAGCTTTCCAAAACTTCCGATTGTAATCATCCAGATTCTTGCAAGTAGCAGCATTAAGCTGGTGCCATTCTGTCATGACATCTGCTTCAAAGTCATCAGATAACCATGCTGCTGCAAACATCTGCTTGAAGTAAATCCATGTGGACGGAGCTTGCCCTTGAAGCAATAAAGTTGTCCACCATTGTCCCGCATTCCCTGTCAAGAAAGTGGCTGTCTTGCGGACCTTTCAAGCCTCTGTAAAGTTTCCCCCTGCATAGGCCTTGCCAAACTGTTGGAGGAACGAGAGAGCCTTCTTCCTGTCATCAAACCCTGTAAAGGTCGTGAAAGACACACCTTTTCCACCTTCTTTGTACGGAGTTGGCCTCTCCAGCGGCGTTAAATTGTCATATGGAAGTGACTGAAACATGGGAACACTATTAGGGTTCATTTGTGTTCCCTTACCGCTATTAACTTCACCTGGAAATGCCATATTTGGCTGTTGATTTGTAATTCCAACCATAACAAAATTTGCCTGTGGCATCCCAAATTGGCCCTGAGTGCTTTGAAACCCTGGTAGCATGCCCATGACACCATACATGGGGTTAGGTATCATCGTTTGAGCACTCCCGAGCACTGCTCCTGGCGTGTAAAACGGATTTCCAGGTGCATGACCAGCCATGCTCTGGAATACCAATCCACCTCCAAAATAGCCAAGGTGTACTGGAGGTGGTGGGAAGACTTGTTGCATAGCCTGTAAGTTGCTTCCCTGCCCATTAGAACCAACTATAGGCTGCTGAAAGGTGGCGAGTGAAATGGTACAGCTTGAAAGACTTGGCATCTCAGCCACCTGTTCTTGCACCTTAGGCACAGGTTGTGGAGACTGCATGTTCTCCGTCAAGTGTACAGGTGTTTCCATTGACTGTGCAGTATGAATCACCTGTGCTCGAGCCTTAACAGGCTTTTGAATATGATCCAGTGATCACACTTGCTGAGACGGAACAGGAGGTTGCAGAAAGGCTAAAAACCTCGGATTCTGCGTTACTTGTGTGAACATAGCCACATCAGTAGCCAACTGGGTCCTGAATATATCATCATCCGTCTGTGGTGGTCTTGAGGACTCACCCACTTCATGTGTCTGTTGACCCTGTGAAGAGGAAACCTCTTCAATCACATCATCTGGTCTGTCAGCCATAATTGCTATTTCCTGTGTCTGGTCTATGGTCCCCTGTGTCTTCAAGCCCAATCTGACCAAGGCTCACTTCTATGCGAAAAAGTGATTTAATCCCGTCGATAGAACCATGAAACCGGCCTGTTCAATCCAAAAAGGGCGGTAGACTTTACTTCAAACCTTGATTTAGCTTTTACCCATTATTAGTCATCTATTTTACCTGTACTTTCAAGACACAACAAAGGGGAGAGGGATACAGGCTGCTAGATTGCACCTGTATGAGTAGACCGACACCAGATTGGCCCCTAACTTAGGCGCCCCTTTCGGTATTTCTTTATTGTTCAAAAGAGGGATTAAACGTTGTGGATCCCTACAAGCTGCCCCGCCCACACTTGGCTGAATTTCAACTGTTCCGGACCGATTTCGGCAGCATAACTGTGCTAGGACCCTTCACAGTCAATATTCCCACGCATTGACTGACTTTCCCGACGTATACGGGCACTTTGCAAAACCTGGCGAGAATCTGCAGCACGCTGAATTCTCTGTTTTCAGCCCCGAAAATGCGCCAGATCGCCTGTACAACAGCCCCCTTGCGTCCCTAAAGCTCCTGGGGGTATTAGGGTCCATTTAGGGCCAAAACCCTAAACCTGCAAAAATACACAGCATGCTGTAATTTGCTGTTTCGGGCTCCGTTTCGCGTGCCGGTCGCATCCTTAGCAAGTCCTCGAGTTCCCGCACGTGTAGGGCTACTTGCCCTTTGAATCGGACAAGATTTCTGGCGTGAAACCTCTCCGAATTCACCTATACCTGCGGGGGGATTAGCCGCTAGCTAATCCATTACCTGTGCAAGAGGCTCTTGCCTCGGCAATCGCGCATGAACTCACACAACTGTACATTGGTCAAATGAAGAGCCCACTAGAGGGGCATAACATACTGCCAAAGGGGAGAGAGTGGGCAGTGCGTAGCGTGCAGGGCATCACTCCTGGCACCGCACTGTGCATAAGAGGGAAAGCAAGCACTCCATAGCTCTTAACCTGTGACAAAATCTGAAAATGAGGCTCTCCCTCCTTCAAATTCAGCACCCCCTTCTCTTGCATGAGGAAAGTGCACCAGAAGGTGCCACTTGGCACATTTATAAGAATTTTCCCGTTTCGGGGTTGCCGCCTAAAAATCTCCCAACCGGTTGCCCAGTTGCCTAAATTTTAGGAGATGCTGCCATTGTATCTTTCTAGGTCATCCGACCCTCTTTGTACACTGCGGCCACATCCAGAACTGAAATGTAGCCTCTGTAGCAAAGGATTCCACTTTGGCTAGTCAATGACCCCAATTGGCTAACCATAGTCCTTGTCCAACTTTGGTGCTCTCTTGCCCTCAGGCCTGGACTCCCTCTGGACAGTTCCACACTAGCTATGCAATGCAGGGCAGTTAGATTTCCCGAGGGGTGTTTCCAAAAAGTGCAAGTAAATAGATAATAAGAAAGAAATCAACAAAAAGGATAGATAGTAGTCACACGCTAGTGACATACCCCCCTCTTGAAATCTCAAACGTCCTCGTTTGCATCTACGTCGTACATGCTCACAGTCAACACTCATGTATTCAACACCTGTCGACACATATACGACACATACATGCTCATTGTCAACCTTGGTGTATTCAACACCTTGTCGACTCATGTATTGCCTGCGTGTGAACCCTGTCCCAATGACATAGAGGTAGCTTCGCACTGTGCCATTGCTTTGAGTCACTAACTTTCCAATGACAAAATGGTAGCTGCACATTTTGCCACTGTCTTATAGTACACGTTGGATCCCGTAACACTTTCGAGCATACCCAAACCGACAGTTTAAGAAAGCAGTTACACATGTCCTCTTTAATAGAAGCAATTACTGTATCCTTGACAAACTGACAAGAAATACTCACTTCTATAGCACTAACCAAACTTTTGGACATTCCATAAGAGCAATTGCCAAACTGACAATCTGTACAGCTCTAACATTCATGTAACAGGTATTTCATTTGAGCTCACTTTAAATACCATGTACATCATTTGTTTCAAAAGCCATTGTCACACTGACAATCCATGTAGCTCTGAAACTCAAGGGGTCAAGGTAGATTGCAAATCGAAGGCTTCCAGGTAAAGTGATAACACAGTTGGTGACTCTGCAAGTTCACCTTCTTCCATCCACTTAGCATCCATTGGTGGATAGTTTCTGAACTTTACCAAGTAACGCCTTGCAACCTTGCCTTTCACTTTCCTTTCTTTGTGTGCCAAAATCTGTTCAGGGACCACGATCTCGTCAAGTTGCTCGACTTCCGGCTGATCTTCAGCTGGCATATCTTCTGGCACATCACCCACATAGGGTCTGAGAAGACTCACATGAAACGCATTGTGAATCTTGCAACTGTCATGCAATTTCAGCCTATATGCAACATCACTGATTATGTCGCACACTTGAAAAGGCCCATAGTAACGCATGCTGAGCTTTGGAAACAATCTTTCCTTGCCCTTCATCTTCTTTAACCTTGCGTTTTCAAAGCGTAAAAGCACCCAATCACCAAGTGAATATACCACTTCACGACGGTGACGATCAGCTGCTTTCTTTTGCTTTGCGTGAGTCTTTTCTAAGGCCACTTTGACCTTCTTGTACATTTCATCCATGTCCTGAACATACTTATCTGCTTCAAATATCTTGTCCTTTGTATGCAGTATGGGAGGAACTTTCTTGCCACCTTCAACTCCTGGCACCGCACTGTACATAGGAGGGAAAGCAAGCACTCCATAGCTCTTAACCTGTGACAAAATCTGAAAATGAGCCCTCCTCCTCCTAAATTGAGCGCCACTTCTTGTTGCATGAGGAAAGTGCACCAGAAGGTGCCACTTGGCACATTTACAAGTATTTTCTCGTTTCGCGGTAGCCGCCTAAAAATCTCCCAACCAGTTGCCCAGTTGACTTCACGGTAGAGTAAGAAAATATTCCCCTTCTCATTCCGGAGGTAATGACTCAATCACATTTCAGGTCCCAAAATAGAAGTTCCGTAAATTTTAGGAGATGCTGCCATTGTATCTTTTTAGGTCATCTGACCCTCTTTCTACACTACAGCCACACCCAAAACTGAAATGTAGCCTGTGTAGCAAATGATTCCACTTTGGCTAGTCAATGACCCCACTTTGGCTAACCATAGTCTTTGTCCAACTTGAGTGCTCTCTTGCCCTTAGGCCTGGACTCCCACTAGACACTTCCACACTAGCTATGCAATGCACGGCAATTAGATTTCCCGAGGGTTGTTTCCAAGAAGTGAAAGTAAATCAAAAATAAGAAAGAAATCAGCAAAAAGGATAGATAGTAGTCACACGCTAGTGACATACCCCCCTCTTGAAATCTCAAACGTCCTCTGCATCTATGTCGTACATGCTCCTAGTAAACACTGATGTATTCAACACCTGTCGACACATGTACGACACATACATGCTCATTGTCAACCCTGGTGTATTCAACACCTCGTCGACACATGTATTGCCTACGTGCGAACCCTGTCCCAATGACATAGTGGTAGCTTCGCACTCTGCCATTGCTTTGAGTCATTAACTTTCCAATGACAAAATGGTAGCTTCACATTTTGCCACTGTCTTTTTAGTACACGTTGGATCCAGTAACACTTTCGAGCATACCCAAACCGACAGTTTAAGAATGCAATTACACATGTACCCTTTAATAGAAGCAATTACTGTATCCTTGACAAACTGACAAGAAATACTCACTTCTATAGCACTAACCACACTTTTGGACATTCCGTAAGAGCAATTGCCAAACTGACAATCTATACAGCTCTAACATTCATGTAACAGGTATTTCATTTGAGCTCACTTTAAATACCATGTACATCATTTGTTTTAGAAGCCACTGTCACACTGACAATCCATCACTGATTAAGTCGCACACTTGAAAAGGCCCATAGTAACGCATGCTGAGTTTTGGAAACAGTCTTTCCTTGCCCTTCATCTTCTTTAACCTTGCCTTTTCAAAGCGTAAAAGCACCCAATCACCAAGTGAATAAACCACTTCACGACGGTGACGATCAACTGCTTTCTTTTGCTTTGCCTGAGTCTTTTCTAAGGCCACTTTGACCTTCTTGTACATTTCATCCATGTCCTGAGCATACTTATCTGCTTCAAATATCTTGTCCGTTGTATGCAGTATGGGAGGAACTTTCTTGCCACCATCAACTATCTGAAAAGGTGCCTTGCCAGTTGATGAATGCACTGTATTATTGTATGCATACTCCACCAATGGCAAATACTGCTTCCACTTTCCTTTATGCTCTAACACGTAGCACTTTAGCAAATCTAGGACAGTAGAATTTGCCTCTTCTGACTGCCCATCTGTTTGAGGATGAAATGACGAAGAGAATTTGAGCGTTGTGCGCATATTCTCAAACAAGCCTCTCCAGAACAAACTTGTCATGCGTGGATCACGGTCGCTAACAATCGACTGTGGCATGCCATGATACTTGAAAATATTGCTCATAAACAAGCGTCTCATCTGATCTGATTTTATCTTCTTCCTGACAGGAATAAAATGAGCCTGTTTAATGAATCTACAAATAATGGTCCAAATACCATCGTTTCCTGTCTGCGTTCTCGGAAGATCAAAGATAAAATCTATAGCAATACTTTCCCATGGTTTATCTGGAATAGGTAGTGGTTGCATTAACCCTGGTGCCTTTTGCCTGTCAAACGTGACCTTCTGGCAAATTAGGCCTTCTCGCACAAAGGCATCCACATCTCTTCTCAATGTAGGCCAGTAGAAGAATGTCTCAACCGCTTTAACTGTAGCATCGATACCACGATGCCCTGCATACGGTGGGACATGACTCTCTTCCATAACTTTGCGTCGCAATGGCTTTGTGACACACAATCTGCCATGCATCATCATGAACCCATCTTTGAGAAGATAGTGTTCATGACGTTGTCCATCCATTAGTTGCTCGAAGACCCTTGCAAAATCTTCATCATTTGCATACTGTTCCCTCATATCATCAAGTTCATGATGATAAGGAATTGACACAGCTGAAATTTGTGGCTTCCTTGACAAGGCATCAGCCACAACGTTCTTCTTGCCTTCCACATGCACAATGGGAAAATGGAACATGGACAAGATATTTTCCCATCGCATATGCTTCTCAGATAACTTTGTCTGTGTCAAGAAGTATCGCAAGGTCTCATGGTCCGTTTGGACAACGAAATCTGCACCTAGCAGGTAGTGTTTCCAACTTAAGAGCGCATGAATCACAGCCAGTAACTCTTTCTCATAGACCTGCATGATCATCTCTGGCCCTTGCAAAATTCTGCTCTCATAGGCTACTTGTAACAAACTGCTCACGTGTCAAAGCCTAAAGAATGGAGCCAACTTACAGATGCCGGCCGAGGGGCCTAAACCCTAAGAAGAACAAGCAACAGAAGAAGTGTCACATAGTGATGACGTGGTTGCCCGAGTGCAAAAAACCCTACCCTAATTTCTGCAAGAAACCCTAATTCTGGAAACCCTAAGTGCTGAAACCCTAATTGCTAAAACCCTAATTCTGAAAACCCTAACCCTAAAACCTTCAAACACTAATTCTGCAAACCCTAACCCTAAAACCTGCAATTCCTAATTCTGGAAACCCTAACCCTAAAACTGCAACAACGTGGCTGATTTCCGAAAATTGCGCTGTCATGATGACGTGGCAGGTTGTACGGATTTCCGTGATTTACGCTTGCAGCTTTTGGCATTGCTTTTTGGACCAGAAGCTTTTGAGTTTGAAAGCTTTTTTAACTGCTTTTTGGATCAGATGCTTTTGATTTTGAAAGCTTTTCATGTAAACTGCTTTTTAGGCCAAGGGCCTTTAAACATGAGGCTAGGGCTCATTCTCTGGCATGCTTCCTGGAGAAGGTGCAGAGTCTGGAGTACCGGCTTCTACTTTGATGATGCAATATAAAGAAATACCGAAAGGGGCGCCAAGGTTTGGGGCCAATACTCTCTGGGGTGGAATTTCGCCACTCCGTGTCGCATCTCTCTCTCTCTCTCTCTCTCTCTCTCTCTCTCTCTCTCTCTCTCTCCATTTCAGTTCAGTTGTTATTTGAAGTGCTTAAAGTTGTTCAGTCTGTTCTTGTCTATTGGCACGTGGTGCCCGCCTTGTGACAGTGGTATCAGAGCATCAGGCGTGTGCTTTTCTGAAAGGATACCGGTCCTACAAAAGAGCAGACAGAGACAAAGCTATTGGATTTTTATGCGAGGTATCCAACCCGGACTTATTAGCCACTCCCACCCTTACTTCTTCGCGCATCGGACGCGCTCCCGTCTTCACCGCAGTGTCTTACAGAGCATAAGCCAATTAAGATCACTTGTAAGAGAAGGATCCAGATTTGTTTCAAGTCACTGTTGTTCTCAGAAGCAGTGCTATGTAGATGTTGATGTCTACAGCTACCAAGCAACATACTCCAAGTACTTGGCAAGCTTTCAAGAAAATATTTGCCCGAAGTTATATGGTTTCTGACATCTTCCTGCGGAGTGCAACTTCTAGCAGAGTGGGGTATCCTGAAGTGCTTGCCATGGAAACCCTAGAAGATTATAAGTTGAAGTTTCTCGATATCTCCCAGTAGATGTCTCTTCACGAGCAGATGAACTTGGAGACCGAGTGTGATTGCTATCTTGGGACTACCATCGCCGCCAAAGAAACACTGTTTGTCCAAGAGCTGATGGACCATGCTGTGCTCGGCTATGACCTTATGGAAGAAACCTAACCCTAATTTCTGGTGCAGGTTTCAGGATGGAAAGTCAGTCGACTTTTCGAGGTCGGCTGATGTCGAGATTGCTTTTTAAGTTTGAGTTCTGTTTGAGCTTGTTTGGTGATCCTGTTTGGAATTTGTTTGAAATGGATGGTATCTGTTTTGAACCTGTTTTGGTGCCGATTTGAATTGTTTGACTCTGGTTTGATACTGGTTTCAATGATTGGTGATTTTACTCCCGGGTGGAGAAGTGATAAATACTGTTTTGGTATCGTTTAAACCTCGGAACAACGCAGGCCAATGCCTGGGGAGCGTTTGGTTGTATGCTTGTAAAATAATTGTTGTTGTGACTCCCGGCCCGGACCTGGATGGTTATGCGGGAGGAGTATTAAGAAGTCTGAGCAGTGGTTACTCTCAGCACCTCCAAACGACGCAGGCTGCGGTCTGGGGGGCGTTTGGTTGTAAAAGGCCTCTATCTCCCGGCCCGGACCTTTTTAGGTTATGCGGGAGGAGTGATGAGGGAGGAGTTGAATATCTCCCGGCCCGGACCTTGTTAGGTTATGCGGGAGGAGTGTTCATCGGCGGCTTTATGTTTCTATGTCTTGTAACATGCATATGTCAGCATTTGTGTTGCATTGTGATGTGCTAACCACTGAATATTCCTAATTGGATGAGATTGCCTGGGTATGTAATTTTAGTGTATCAAGACACCCGAGGAAGATCAGTAAGGTCTGGGTGTGATGGCTAATTTTACTACGCCGGAATATCAAGAGTTCCGATCTGGACGAAAGGAGAAGCTAACTCCTTGATCAAAACAGCCGATAGGAGCAGCTAACTCCTTGATCAAAAGAGCAGAAAGGAGAACCTAACTCCTTAATAAAAAGAGCAAATTGATTGTCCCTCGGAATGACCCTCGGAAATTTTTTAGCTAACTTGAGTTGTTTTGCAGATATGCTGTAATCGCGGACGATTACTCTCTTTCAAGAAGGGGAGATGTAACAAACTGCTGACGTGTCAAAGCTTAAAGAATGGAGCCAACTTACAGATGCCGGCCGAGGGGCCTAAACCCTAAGAAGAACAAGCAACAGAAGAAGTGTCACATAGTAATGACGTGGTTGCCCGAGTGCAAAAAACCCTAACCCTAATTTCTGCAAGAAACCCTAATTCTGGAAACCCTAAGTGCTGAAACCCTAATTGCTAAAACCCTAATTCTGAAAACCCTAACCCTAAAACCTTCAAACCCTAATTCTGCAAACCCTAACCCTAAAACCTGCAATTCCTAATTCTGGAAACCCTAACCCTAAAACTGCAACAGCGTGGCTGATTTCCGAAAATTGCGTTGTCATGATGACGTGGCAGGTTGTACGGATTTCCGTGATTTACGCTTGCAGCTTTTGGCATTGCTTTTTGGACCAGAAGCTTTTGAGTTTGAAAGCTTTTTAAACTGCTTTTTGGATCAGATGCTTTTGATTTTGAAAGCTTTTCATGTAAACTGCTTTTTAGGCCAAGGGCCTTTAAACATGAGGCTAGGGCTCATTCTCTGGCATGCTTCCTGGAGAAGGTGCAGAGTCTGGAGTACCGGCTTCTACTTTGATGATGCAATATAAAGAAATACCGAAAGGGGCGCCAAGGTTTGGGGCCAATACTCTCTGGGGTGGAATTTCGCCACTCCGTGTCACGTGTCGTCTCTCTCTCTCTCTCTCTCTCTCTCTCTCTCTCCATTTCAGTTCAGTTGTTATTTGAAGTGCTTAAAGTTGTTCAGTCTGTCCTTTTCTATTGGCACGTGGTGCCCGCCTTGTGACACTACTACCCTACCATCTTGCATTAGCACTGCACCAATGCTACTACCGCAGACATCACACTGGACCACAAATGACTTCCTAAAATCTGGCAACACAATGACTGGATCTGAAGTCATCTTTTCCTTAAAGAGATTAAAACCTGAAATCTCTTTCTGTGTCCATCTATAGGTGACTGCCTTCTTTTGAAGAGCATGTAAAGCTGAAGCAATCTCAGCGAAATTTCGGATAAACCTTCTGTAATAGGATCATAGTCCCATGAAGCTTCGGACATCATGCACCGTCTTCAAATCTGGCCATGACTTGATCGCTTCAACTTTTGCAGGATCCATTCTGACACCATCCTTTGAGACAATGTGTCCCAGAAAGTGGATCTCTTCCAGAAAAAATTCACTTTTCTTTGCATTGATGAGCAACCTATGACTGCGTAGCTCCTCGAACACAATGGCCAAGTGATGCCTATGCTCCTCTTCATTCTTTGAGTAGACTATCATGTCATCAAAGTATGTACCAACAAACTGCTGATGAGGACGGAAAATTCTGTCCATCATCCTATTGAACGTAGCAGGAGCATTTGTGAGACCAAAGGACATCACTAAAAATTCGTAAAGGCCAAACGTCGTTCTAAAAGCAGTGTTGTGCACATCCTCTGATTTCATGCGGATCTGATGGTACCCACTCTTTAGATCTATCCTGCTAAACATAGCTGCTCCTTCTAATTTGTCCAGAATATCATCAATTCTAGGTATAGGGAACCTATTCTTGATGGTATTCTTGTTCAGTGCACGGTAGTCGATGCACATATGCCATGATCCATCCTTTTTCTGCACCAACAACACTGGAGAACAGAATGGAGATGAACTGGCCCGAATCAGCCCCTTTTGTAACAACTCATGTACTTGGCCCATTATCTCTTTCTGCAAAGCCGCACTAACCCTGTTCGGAGGCTTATTTGGTGGGCTACTGTCTGGCACCAAATCTACCGCATGGTCCTCGGGTCTCTCTGGCGGTAATTGAGACGCTAATGAATCGGAAAAACAGTCACTATACTGTTGTAAAAACATTGACCTTTCTTTATCTAGCACAGATAAATTTGATTCATCACAATCTGACACTTCACGTGCAAAAACCAAGTACACAGAAAGATGCTTTTTCACTACAGAAGTAATACCAGAAGCTGATACAGTGGGAATAGACTCCCCTTTAAGCTTTACATCCAGAATGTGAGTCTTTCCCCTGCTCTGTACAGTGATCTTTTTCTTGTAGGCATCCATGATTCCCTGTACACGAAATAACCAAGGAATACCTAACAACACATCACATCCGTCCAGTGGCATGATGTAATATTCTTCAGCATCTACATAGGACTAGATATGTAGGCACAACTTTCCAATGATGGGTGTCACAGCCTCTGTATGGCCAGGACATGCCAAACCTGCCTCTACTGTATACCCAATCTCTTCTGGTCTAATTCCCAACTTTGAAGCCAATTCTGGTGAAATGAAGTTGGCTTTGGCACGTGGATCAAAGAAAATAAGCATTGTTTGATCCCTGACCTTTTCCCATGCTCTACAAAGCTCACTTGCATCTGAATTTGGCTTGTCGCCCACCATATCTGCCACTAGACCAGCCATGGGCTTCTTTCCTTTCTTGTCCTCCTTGTCTTCAGAATCAGCTGGTCTTTTTTTTGTAGGACAGTTGTAAGCAATGTGGCCAGGCTGCTCACAGATAAAGCATTTGTTCTCTGACCTCGTGACCTTCTTTTGCTCTTCTTACTTGCGCGGAAAACGTCTTTTCTATTTCTTCGCTGGTCCCTTTTCTGATTCAGCTCTAGCTTTGTCTTTCCCTGCGTTGGCTCGCTCCTGAGTCCCTTTCGGAGCCTCCTTGGGAACATACTTCTTCACTGAATTTTTCTTGGCTGATCCTTCCTTGACGCTAGTATTGAATTCACAATCTTCTCCCTTGAGCAAACCATTGCCAGTGTTTGCTACCTCAATGAACTGCGTCAAAGTAGTGACTTTGCGCTTCGTGCAGTATTCTCTCAATCCTTTGGGTAGGCCGCAACAGTATTTTTCAATTTGTTCTGTCAATGGCACAAACCTATAGGAAGTTACTGGAACTAGAGCTTTCCAAAACTTCCGATTGTAGTCATCCAGATTCTTGCAAGTAGCAGCATTAAGCTGGTGGCATTCTGTCATGACATCTGCTTCGAAGTCATCAGATAACCATGCTGCTGCAAAAATCTGCTTGAAGTAAATCCATGTGGACGGAGCTTGCCCTTGAAGCAATAAAGTTGTCCACCATTGTCCCGCATTCCATGTCAAGAAAGTGGCTGCCTTGCGGACTTTTGAAGCCTCTGTAAAGTTTCCCCCTGCATAGGCCTTGTCAAATTGCTGGAGGAATGAGAGAGCCTTCTTTCTGTCATCAAACCCTGTAAAGGTCGTGAATGTCACACCTTTGTCACCTTCTTTGTACGGAGTTGGCATTTCCAGCGGCGTCAAATTGTCATATGGAAGTGACTAAAACATGGGAACACAGTTGGGTTCATTTGTGTTCCCTGACCGCAATTAAGTTGACCTGGAAATGCCATATTTGGCTGCTGATTTGTAATTCCAGCCATACCAAAATTTGCCTGTGGCATCCCAAATTGGCCCTGAGTGCTTTGAAACCTTGGTAGCATGCCCGTGACACCATACATGGGGTTAGGCATCATCGTTTGAGCACCCCCGAACACTTTTCCTGGCGTGTAAAACTGATTTCCAGGTGCATGACCAGCCATGCTCTGGAATACCAATCCACCTCCAAAATAGCCAAGGTGTACTAAAGGTGGTGGGAAGATCTGTTGCATAGCCTGTAGGTTGCTTCCTGCCCATTAGAACCAACTACAGGCTGCTGAAAAGTGGCTGGCTGAACTGGTACAGCTTGAAAGTCTGGCATCTCAGCCACCTGTTCTTGCACCTTAGGCACAGGTTGTGGAGACTGCATGTTCTCCGTCAAGTGTACAAGTGTTTCCATTGACTGTGCAGTATGAATCACCTATGCTCGAGCCTTAACAGGCTTTTGAATATGATCCAGTGAACCAACTTGCTGAGACGGAACAGGAGGTTGGAGAACAGCTAAAAACCACGGGTTCTGCATTACTTGTGTGAACATAGCCACAGCAGTAGCCAACTGGGTCCGGAATATATCATCATCCGTCTGTGGTGGTCTTGAAGACTCACCCACTTCATGTGTCTATTGATCCTGTGAAGAGGAAACCTCTTCAGTCACATCATCTGGTCTATCAACCATAATTGCAATTCCCGGTGTCTGGTCTATAATTCCCTGTGTCTTCAAGCCTAAATTGACCAAGGCTCACTTCTATGGAAAAAAGTGATTTAATCCCGGCAATGGAACCATGTAACCGGCCTGTTCAATCCAAAAAGGACGGTAGACTTTACTTCAAACCTTGATTTAGCTTTCACCCATTATTAGTCGTCTATTCTACCTATACTTTCAAGACACAACAAAGGGGAGAGGGATACAAGCTGCTAGATAGCACCTGTATGAGTAGACCGACACCAAATTGGCCCCTAACTTAGGCGCCCCGTTCGGTATTTCTTTATTGTTTAAAAGTTGGAATAAACGCTGTGGTTCCCTACAAGTTGCCCCGCACAAGCTTGGCTGAATTTCAATTGTTCCAGCCCGATTTCGGCTGCATAACTGTACTAGGACCCTTCACAGTCAGTATTCCCACACATTGACTGACTTTCCCGACGCATACGGGCACTTTGCAAGACCTGGCGAGAATCTGCAGCACGCTGAATTCTCTGTTTTCAGCCCCAAAAATGCGTCAGATCACCTGTACAGCGGTCCCCTCGCATCCCCGAACCTCCTGGGGGTATTAGGGACCGTTTAGGGCCAAAACGCTAAACCTGCAAAAATACACAGCATGCTGTAATTTACTGTTTCGGGCTCCGTTTCGCGTGCCAGTCGCATCCGTAGCAAGTCCTCGAGCACCCGCACCTGTAGGGCTACTTGCCCTTTGAATCGGACGAGATTTTTGGCGTGAATTCTCTCCGAATTCACCTGTACCTGCGGGGGATTAGCCGCTAGCTAATCCAGTACCTGTGCAAGAGGCTCTTGCCTCGGCAATCGCGCATGAACCCACACAACTATACATTGGTCAATTGAAAAGCCCACTAGAGGGGCATAACATACTGCCATAGGGGAGAGAGAGGGCGGTGCGTAGCGTGCAGGGCATCACTCCTGGCACCGCACTGTACATAGGAGGGAAAGCAAGCACTCCATAGCTCTTAACCTGTGACAACATCTGAAAATGAGCCCTCCTCCTCCTAAATTCAGCGCCACTTCTTGTTGCATGAGGAAAGTGCACCAAAAGGTGCCACTTGGCACATTTATAAGCATTTTCCCGTTTCGGGGTTGCCGCCTAAAAATCTCCCAACCAATTGCCCAGTTAACTTCACGGCAGAGTAAGAAAATATTCCCCTTGTCATTCCGGAGGTAATGACGCAAACACATTTTCAGGTCCCAAAATAGCAGTTCCCTAAATTTTAGGAGATGCTGCCACTGTATCTTTCTAGGTCATCTGACCCCCTTTGTACATTGCAGCCACACCCAAAACTGAAATGTAGCCTCTGTAGCAAAGGATTCCACTTTGGCTAGTCAATGACCCCACTTTGGCTAACCATAGTCTTTGTCCAACCTTAGTGCTCTCTTGCCCTCAGGCCTGGACTCCCTCTGGACAGTTCCACACTAGCTATGCAATGCAGGGCAGTTAGATTTCCCGAAGGTTGTTTCCAAGAAGTGAAAGAAAATCAATAATAAGAAATAAATCAGCAAAAAGGATAGATAGTAGTCACACGCTGGTGACACATGGCCAAGCCTTGTAGCTGTCAACTTGTGGCCCCTTACCTTTGGAAAGTCTTTTAACAATTGATGTATCATCTCCGCAGGAATAGTGGTAGGTAAATCGGCATCGGCCAATGTTGTGAGACCCAGAGTCTGCAGCTGAGCATTGGAAAAGACCTCACTCACAGATGGTCGAGGCTGCTGTAAATAAAAATCCAAACAGAACGCGGTGCGATTTTTGGATGTTGCAGGCCTCTTGATTATATGACTCATGATTGGTTGTTTACCTTTCTTTTGAACTAATTTTGTATTGTCCTCTTGATCACTCGAAGCATTTGACTCGGAGTGTGCTTCTGAATCAAACGGCGAGTCTGCTTTGTAGCTTTCATCACTGGGGTCGCTGAAAGTTATGTCATCCAAGCCGTGGCTACTGCTTGCTGACATCTCCTCACTCTCTAATTCTGCAACCACAGCTTTCTTTTTTCTCAACAATTCTTTTTGCTTGCTATCACCTTCTGTCTGTCTCATGCTACCACCCTCTGTTTCTTTCTTGCTACCTCCTGCCATAGTGAGTAGAGTGAGTGCAATTGGAAGAGTACATCAGACACGAGACCCGACACTAGCAGGACTAGTATACGAGGTTGAGGTAGAGAGCAGGAAGAGTGTATCAGACACGAGACCCGACTAGCAGGACTAGTATACGAGGTTGAGGTAGAGAGCAGTACATTAGTAGATTCGATACGGGTTGTTTTTATTTTTTGGGTAGGGTCGAGCGGTGTTAGCTTGGGGCGATCCCAGTAGGGGTGAGGCACAGAGTGGTAGGAGCAAGGCAAGGGGTAGTGGCGAGCCAAAGGAGAGACAGGGCGAGGGGTGAGGTTGAGGGTAGGGCGAGGGGTGAGGGGGTGGGTAAGTGCTAGGGTGGGGGGTTGGCTAGGGGCGACGGAGAGAGAGGGTAGGGGCGAGGGGATGGGTAGGGCCGAGAGGTTGAGTAGGGGCAAGGGAGAGAGAGGGTAGGGGGGAGAGAGATAGGGTAGGGACGAGGGGGTGGGTAGGGACGAGGGAGAGAGAGGATAGGGGCGAGGGGTTGAGGGTAGGGACGAGAGGTGAGGGGTGGGATTGGGTAAGGGCGAGGGGTTGAGGGTAGGGTCGAGGGGGTGGGTAGGGGCGAGGGAGAGAGAGGGTAGGGGCGAGGGGTTGAGGGTAGGGACGAGAGGGTGGGTAGGGGCGAGGGAGAGAGAGAGGATAGGGGCGAGGGGTTGAGGGTAGGGGCGAGAGGTGAGGGGTGGGATTGGGTAGGAGGGAGGGGTGGAGGGTAGGGGCGAGAGGTGAGGGGCTTGGGATTGGGTAGGGGCGAGACTAGAGAGGGTGTCACAAACGGGAGCGCATAACAATATAAAATACATTCGGATAAATAGGATTTATCACTTATTACTGAAGCCAGAGGATATAGAGAGAAATAAATAGAGAGAGATAGAGAGTGAGAAGATCGACACAGTACTAGGGACCAAAAGATGGGCTGGTCACCCCCCCGTAATAGTATCTTTATTACTGATGAGAAGTCTATACAAACACTTGAACCGAACATATTACCACGTTCGTTCTAGAATAAGACTTGATGGTTCCCGGAAGCCTCGGCTTCCAATTCCTAGGGTAAAACCCTATTCCAAATCCTTAAGAACCAAGGTTCTCGCCTCTGGATCACACCTTCCAGACTCAGGGCATGGCATCCCTGCAACTCTTTTCCGACTCTATTTCCAGAGTCCTGTTCATGCAGAATAACTCCGCTTTCTTGGACACAAAGTCCTTTTCTTGGGAATTTCAACTTCCGGATCACATCTCGAGAGTCTACCTCTCTTCAATCCGTGGATCTGCTTCCCAAACTTGGGTACGAAACCCTTGGGCTGATCTAGCTCTAGTTCCTCAGAGCGCTTTCTCCTGCAAAGGCTCATGCCTTCCTCTGCTCCTACTCCCTCACGAAGAGGAAGTACACCTGCAATCAAATACTCAGAGATCATAACATGAAAATCGTTACCTTCAAAGTCTCGACGCTCAAAACGCAACTCAGTTCTCGAAAAAGCAATTCCCCGGAAGAGATCTCTGCATAGAAAATCCTCTCTTCCAATCCTACACACAAAAGAGGTGTGTTCTCGGGTTCCTTCTTGTAAATCAGCCCCGTCTCGACGTTTATGGGCTGAAAACAGAGAAAAACAGCAGCTTGTCGCGATGAAAACAGGCTCCGTAGGCACTTCTTCGCGGGGGAACTCGCGCACTGGGTCTTGACAACATCTGGTACACTTGGGGCAGCCATGGGCATCACCGGCAACGTCTTCTTTACGGCTGAAATCTGCAACAGCATCTCCTCCTTGCAAAGATTGGTCCTCCCCTCTGAGTGAGGGCATGTGATGCTTTTATAGCTCCTAGCCACGGGCACGAATAGCTGCTCGCGTAGAGATCGCGGCCGTTTTTTTTTGTTTTTTTTTCCTTTTTTTTTCCTTTTTTTTTCCTTTTTTTTTTCGTTGTTCTTCCATAAAAAGAGAGAAAGAAAACGTTGGCTGATCTGTTGCCTTATTTATCAGATGGCTGCCCACTTATTAAATGGCGGCTGGCGTATTTTAAAAATAGTTTGAACCTGCCCAAAAACTCAATAAAACCTTATAAGTTAAAAACAATGCTTTCACAGCACTTCCCAGGCGTCCCTAGATGCAATCACACGCACAATTGCAATGCAAACATAAACTTCCTCGCAGGAAAGCATTTGCTTTCCCGAAAAGCAATCCGCTTTCTCAGAAAGCATCTGTTTTTTCCTCAAAGTTTCCTCTGAACCCATCTTCATTCAAGTGCTTGTTTTCCTTGTGCACAATTCTAACACAGTTCGGAATTTCCTCCCGACTATGGATATTCCCTGTCCGATATACCCGTCACCCACCTTATGACGCATCAGGAATACCCATCACCTAGTCCTTTCCTACCGAACTTACGGTACAATCTCCTTCACGATGCTCTATGTCACCCATTCTATGACGCATCAGAGATGTCCGTTCCCGGATGGTCGGATACTTCTTTTCGATGCTCCCTATCACCCATCCGATGTGACGCATCAGAAGTACCCGTTTCCTGGTGGCCTTACGAATATTCCCGTTCTCAGTGCTCCCGTCATTACTTTGAATGACGCACTAGGAATACTCTGTACTCGGATGTCTCCAGTGAGAAAAGCCCTCTCACTTAAAATTCCAATAATTCATTTAGAATTATTTTTCCTTGGTGTTCCAAGCGAGAAAACCCTCTCACTTATAAATCCAATAATTCATTTAGAATTATTTTTCTGTAAGATAAAGCCAATTTAGCAACATCCCTGTCACTTATAAACAGTTGTCCTCAACTGTAGAGGTCCAACTGAACTGCCGCGGAGAAACCGGAAAGATTCCAAATCTTGCTCGATGGTGAGTTGAGCTAGTCCTTTCTCAAAAGAGAACTTAAAAATTAAATTAAACAAAAATTCAATAATTCAATACTTAGCTTACCGGTTCATGTCCTTCCTCTAGTACCTCGAGGATATCCTTCACCATCATCAAACTTACGAGCAGTGGAAGAACTCGTCATTCGCGTCTTTCCAACAGATCGAATGTTTCCTCATTCGAGAGTCTGTTAACTCAATTCCACCTTCTCAATCACGAGAAGAATAATCCTCCTAAAAATCAATTTAGGTCTATGTCCTTGCGCATAACCTTGCGCTATTAGTCCCGAGGATATTAAACCTCTTCTGTCTTCCCGCATAGGGCATGTTGAGAGCATTAAGCTCATGTGAATCTTCCTGGCAGACAAAGTGTGCCATTTTACCAAAGTAAGTTCTTATTCCGAAGCCTTTGCTTTGGGTAGGTCAATTGTTCTGATCCAGAGTTTCCTTATCTGAGACTCTGTTAACTTGATTCCGTCTTCTCAAATTCGAGAAGAATAATCTTCCTAGAAATCAATCTAGGTATCTGTCCTTGCGTATAATCCTGCGCTGTTAGTCCAGAGGGTATTAAACCTCTTGTGTCCTCCCACATAGGGAATGCTCAAGTCATAGAGCATTAAGCTCGATGTCTTTCTTTCACAAACAAAGTTTGCGATCACCTTAAAGAAGGTTCTTGTTTCAGATTCTTTGTGCACGGCAGCAGTTCCTTCCAATCTTTTCCTCCTGCAAGTTATTACCACCAGCAGTGTTTTCCCGACGCCCATTAGAGTCTCTTTCTTACAGAATCATAAAAATGATTCATCTTGCAAGCATCAATGACGCCTTGCAAAATCTCAGGCAGATAGGATTCTAGCCATAGCATTTTCTGAACATACGTTCAAACCCAGTTCACAATAGAGCGAACCTTCTTTGATTCTCAGGGATGTTCTCCCATATGTAATTCTTACCATTTTGAAACGGTTGGCGAGCTATATTCTTACGAACATAATAGTTTGAATTTATTCCAGCAGCGTCTAAATGCTACTTGACCTGCTCATGGAGAAACATATACCGCAACCAAAAGTTGCTTCTGTAATGGTAAAAGCACATAGCATACTCAATGATCAACGATCATCAGAAAACCTCTTCTCCGTAGAGAAACTCAAATTCCTTCTACCGAACACATCTCAAATAGAGATTCTCGTGTCGGAATATCCTTGCATGCAAAAAGGCGCTCAAGAGAGTATAACAAACTCTCGTCCAGTTCCTGGCATAGGTCTGCATCTTCGTGTGTTATCCATGTACTCAAAAGTGTACATAGTTCTTACGCTGTGTTAGAGTTTCAATGAACGTGGGAAATTACCTTCCCTTCGTAGATCCTTAGAGCGAAGACGCTCAACTTGACGATCTCTTGGCTCAATCTTAGAGCAAAACCCGTCTATGACATTTATGGGCTGAAAACAGAGAAGACCAGCAGCTTGTCGCGATGAAAACAGGCTCCGTAGGCACTTCTTCGCGAGGGAACTCGCGCACTGGGTCTTGACGACATTTGGTACACTTGGGGCAGCCATGGGCATCACCGGCAACGTCTTCTTTACAACTGAAATCTGCAGCAGCATCTCCTCCTTGCAAAGATTGGTCCTCCCCTTTGAGTGAGGGCATGTGATGCTTTTATAGCTCCTAGCCACGGGCACGAATAGCTGCTCGCGTAGAGATCGCGGCCGTTTTTTTTTTCTTTTTTTTTCAATTTTTTTTCCTTTTTTTTTTCGTTGTTCTTCCATAAAAAGAGAGAAAGAAAACGTTGGCTGATCTGTTGCCTTATTTATCAGATGGCTGCCCACTTATTAAATGGCGGCTGGCGTATTTTAAAAATAGTCTGAACCTCCCCAAAAACTCAAGAAAACCTTATAAGTTAAAAACAATGCTTTCACAGCACTTCCCAGGCGTCCCTAGATGCAATCACACGCACAATTGCAATGCAAACATAAACTTCCTCGCGGGAAAGCATTTGCTTTCCCGAAAAGCAATCCGCTTTCTCAGAAAGCATCTGTTTTTCCCTCAAAGTTTCCTCTGAACCCATCTTCATTCAAGTGCTTGGTTTTCCTTGTGCACAATTCTAACACAGTTCGGAATTTCCTCCCGACTATGGATATTCCCTTTCCGATACACCCGTCACCCACCTTATGACGCATCAGGAATACCCATCACCTAGTCCTTTCCTACCGAACTTACGGTACAATCTCCTTCACGATGCTCTATGTCACCCATTCTATGACGCATCAGAGATGTCCGTTCCCGGATGGTCGGATACTTCTTTTCGATGCTCCCTATCACCCATCCGATGTGACGCATCAGAAGTACCCGTTCCTGGTGACCTTACGAATATTCCCGTTCTCAGTGCTCCCGTCATTACTTTGAATGACGCACTAGGAATACTCTGTACTCGGATGTCTCCAGTGAGAAAAGCCCTCTCACTTAAAATTCCAATAATTCATTTAGAATTATTTTTCCTTGGTGTTCCAAGCGAGAAAACCCTCTCACTTATAAATCCAATAATTCATTTAGAATTATTTTTCTGTAAGATAAAGCCAATTTAGCAACAGAGGGTAGGGGCAAGGAGTTTGAAGCATATGAAAGCCAGGAAGCAGAGAGAAATTTGGTTTTAACGTTCTAAAGCAAAAGCAACCGAACAAAGAGAATTAATGCTATGAAGCACCAAAAGCAAAAGCACAATAAAAGAGAATTTAAATGCCTTGAAGCAATCCAAGAACCCTCGGAGAAATATGCAACGAGAGTTGAACTCAAGACCTGACCTAATCTACCACAATGAGGGAGAGAGATGCTAACTGCTGAGAAACAAGGTAAATTGATTTCCAGAATATTTAACTAGAGTGAATGTACGAAGGAGGGAGGGAATTCGGATGGGGAAGAGGATTTGAAGCGTAACAATATAATCATAGTGCATCCAGATTGGAGACAAGAGAGTAGAAAACGATGAAATGAAAAAAGGTGATGAGTATAGTGACTATGAAAGAGAGGAAGAAAAGTGGGACGGGAGAATTATAGATTCCATAAAATTAGAGATGAAAAGGCGAAGTTAAACTCGGAACAACTGAGAATGCAATTACATCAAAAGTGATACACTTGAAAAGAAGATTAGAGATGTAAGAACGGTTGGTGGGTTGGTGGACACAGAGCAAGAGAGATACATCTAAAAGCTTGAAATCTGATTGAGGTTACAAACAGAAGACAGAAGGTTGTACTGAACATTGTTGAGAACGCCTTAAACTGAGTTAGAGGATTGGTGATAGCTTTTCACCCTGGATCCATTTACTAGTGGCAAGGACACACCTTCCAGAGTGACTAACTGGATAGCCCGCTGAGGCAAAATCTTTTCCACCACAAATGGCCCTTGCCAGGCTGGGACCAGCTTCTTAGCTTTCTTCAGATACGTAGCTTGATAGAGTAGCATCAGGGAACCCTGCGTTATTTTCGGCTTTCGGAGATGGCGATCATGCCACGCTTTCCGACGAAGCTGCTCTGCTTCTAGAGCCAGAGAAGCCAAACTTTGGCTTTCATCCAGAAGGTCAAGATGAGAGACAGATGCCGATCCCAAATCTCCATTGGCACGCAGACTACCCACTCGCGGAGATCCTGAGTTGAATTTGAAGGGCGCTATCGCTTCCAAACCGAAAGCTAATTGAACTGGGGTGTGATTGGTTGTGGCTTTGAAAGAAGTTCGGTATGCCCAAAGGGTGCCGTGGATAGCTTGAGCCCAAGTCGCAGGATGGAGATGACATGCTTTCCGCAGAAGTGCTATCAAAACCTTATTAGTGCTCTCAGCCTGCCCATTTGCTCTAGGGTAATAGGAACAAGATTTGCGGTGAAAAATCTTGTAGTTGGCAAGCAAGGTTGAAATTGTTTCATTCACAAAGTGACTACTTCTATCACCGGTGATTTCTAGGGGACACCCAAACCTGCACAAAATATTTTCGTAGAGAAACTTGGCTACAGTAGTGCCAGTGCAATCCGTTGTTGCCAGTACCTCTGCCCACTTTGTTGTGTAATCTGTAGCCACTAGTAGATACTTCCTATTGCCTGGTTGGGCGAAGGGAGTAATTGGACCCACAAAGTCAATGCCCCATCTCTCAAAGGGCTGCCATGCCATAGAGACCAGCAGAGGACGGTTTGACTGCTTGCTTGGTTTAGGGCCACAGCGGTGAGACACATCACATACTTTTACATAGGCAACTGCATCTCGAAAAATATAGGGCCACCATAAGCCACACTGGAGAATCTTCTAAGTAGTAATATGACCAGGGTAATGGCCACCAGTGGGACCACTGTGGGCATCCTCCAAAATATACCCCACTTCATGAGGGGAGACACACTGCCTTAGAACACCATCCTGTCCTGACTTGTATAGCTGGCCCCCAATTAGAGTGAATGACCTAGACTTCAACAACAGTCGTCTCTTCTGCAGTGGAGAAGCGTTCTCTGGGTACACGCCAGTAGAAAGCAGATGCAAAACATCGTCGTACCATTCCGGAGTGGTATCCACCTTAAAGAGGCTGCTATCTGGAAAGTCGTCTGCAATCCCCGTTGCTTCTTCACCCGTGTGAATGCGAGAGAGGTGGTCGGCAAGGACATGATGTTTGTCGGGCCTGAGTACCACTTCGAAATCAAATTCTTGAAATAACAATAGCCATCGCCATACTCGACCTGCAACTTGCGGCTTGTTGAGCAGATAGCGCATGGCATGGTGATCTGTAATAACTATGAAGTGGACCCCTAATAAATAATGCCGAAATTTTTGCAGAGCATACACAATAGCTAAACCTTCCCTTCCTGTGGTGCTATAGTTGCGTTCGGTCTTGGTGAGTAGGCGACTTGCATAGTGAACAGGGCGATCCAGGTTGTACTCCTTACTAGGCTGAGTCAGCACAGCCCTGACAGCCAATTGACTGGCATCAGTATGCACATGAAAAGGGAGAGACCAATTGGGAGCTACTAGGATAGGCGCTTCAGTGAGGCGTTTTTTGAGGTATACAAAAGCTTCAGCCTCTGCTTTTGACCATTGAAAGGGAACAGTAGCACTGGTTAGGCGTGTTAGGGGTTGAGCCACCTGTGCATACATACGTATAGACCTGCATTGATAGCCTGTGTGGCCTACAAAGCTCTGCACCCCTTTTAGGTTGATGGGAGGTGGTAACTTTAAGATTGCCACGATCTTCTTTGGGTCAGGTGCTAAACCTTTAGCAGACACCACATGGCCTAGAAGTGTGCCCTCAGTGACCAAAAAATGACATTTGTTAGGATTTAGCTTTAGGCGTGCCTCTCTGCACCGGAGGAAGACAGCAGAGAGCTGAGCGAGGTGTTCCTCTAGATTTTCCACTATGGTTGAACATTGAGCACCTGAGAAGGTCGAAAAGTCATCCATGAAGATGCGAAGATGATCCGTAAGCAGAGGACAAAAGATAAGATATACCGCCCGATTGAAAGAAGGTGGAGCGTTTTTCAACCCAAAAGACATTCTAGTGTAGATAAAAATACCCCAGGGAATCACAAAGGCTGTTTTCAGTTGATCACCTGGATGGATGTCCAACTGATTGTATCCACTAAACCCATCCATGAGACTGTACAAAACATGCCCTGCTACATCTTCAAGCACACGCTCAGTGGGAAACCATCTGGGATAGTTACCTTATTCAGCGCGCGGTAATCTACGCACACACGAATTTTATTGGACTGCTTCTTAGGCGCTATGACCATGGGTGATAACCACTCAGAGTGCTCCACTGGTACAATGATCCCTGCCTCTTGCATTTTTTCGAGCTTCGACTTGACAGCCTCTGCATACTTTGGGTTGAACTTATAAGCTCGGCCTCTGACAGGCTTAGCCCCTTCAACCAGAGGGATAGTGTGGAGACCCAATTCTGGTGGGATCCCTTCCAAATCCTTGTAGGACCAAGCAAAAACATCCTCAAGTAATGCGGGATGTTCCCATAACCAAGCTGCTAAGAGGACGGGCTGAGGGTTGTCAAGGTCGCCCAGGTTGACTTTTTTGACAAGATCAGGAGATGTAACTGTGGAGGGTACCTCAGAAGTTGAAAACTAAGCTGCCTCTTGGAGCTTCGAGACTTCATGTGCTGGTGTTTGATCGATTGGAAACTCCACATACTCTTCTTGTAACCATCCTGGTGGAAGCTTCTCGAAGGGTAAATCTTTAGACACAGACATAACTGAGTGCTTTCGAGGGGGCGGGGCGTGCGACCTGGGAGATGTTAGAGGGAGGGGGGAATCATTGGCGAGTTCATGCAGAGGAGATTTTTTCCCCCTTCGGTGATGTGTTATAGGTTCCCCGAGACCGACGGCCTCTGGACTTGGGACATTGGTGTCCACCTGAGGAGCTGGGAGAGAGAGTGTTACCAGCACAGGTGAGTTTTGAATAGAGACCACATAGCATGGCATCGAGGCGGTAGCTTCCAACCACTGCAGCAGGTCTTCGTCAGACCCGTCAGGTGGGATGGGCTGCTCAGGGTGTAACCGGCCTGTTCAATCCAAAAAGGGCGGTAGACTTTACTTTAAACCTTGATTTAGCTTTCACCCATTATTAGTCGTCTATTTTACCTGTACTTTCAAGACACAACAAAGGGGAGAGGGATACAGGCTGCTAGATTGCACCTGTATGAGTAGACGGACACCAGATTGGCCCCTAACTTAGGCGCCCCTTTCGGTATTTCTTTATTGTTCAAAAGAGGGAATAAACGCTGTGGTTCCTACAAGCTGCCCCGCACAAACTCGGCTGAATTTCCACTGTTCCAGCCCGATTTCGGCAGCATAACTGTACTAGAACCCTTCACGGTCAGTATTCCCACGCATTGACTGACTTTCCCGACGCATACGGGCACTTTGCAAAACCTGGCGAGAATCTGCAGCACGCTGAATTCTCTGTTTTCAGCCCTGAAAATGCGCCAGATCGCCTGTACAGCGGTCCCCTTGCGTCCCCGAACCTCCTGGGGGTATTAGGGTCCGTTTAGGGCCAAAACCCTAAACCTGCAAAAATACACAGCAGGCTGTAATTCACTGTTTCGGGCTCCGTTCTGCGTGCCGGTCGCATCCCTAGCAAGCCCTCGAGCTCCCGCACCTGTAGGGCTACTTGCCCTTTGAATCGGACGAGATTTCTGGCGTGAAACCTCTCCGAATTCACCTGTACCTGCGGGGGGGATTAGCCGCTAGCTAATCCAGTACCTGTGCAAGAGGCTCTTGCCTCGGCAATCGCGCATGAACCCACACAACTGTACATTGGTCAAATGAAAAGCCCACTAGAGGGGCATAACATACTACCAAAGGGGAGAGAGAGGGCAGTGCGTAGCGTGCAGGGCATCACTCCTGGCACCGCACTGTGCATAAGAGGGAAAGCAAGCACTCCATAGCTCTTAACCTGTGACAGAGACTTGCAAAATGAGCCTCCCAGCTATAAATCACGTTTTTGCCTTCTCTATAAGTAGTAAACTGGCCTCAGAGTGCCAAGTGTCACTCATTTGTGCATTTTCCCGCTTTAGACCCTCGGGTCTAAAAATATCTCACCTGCAGCCTCTGTTGACTTGGCCACAGAGTAACAAAATGATCCCCATGTCAAACTGCACGTAATAACGCGAAGACATTTTCAGGTCCCAAAATAGCAGTTCCCTAAATTTTAGGAGATGCTGCCATTATATCTTTCTAGGTCATCCGACCCTCTTTGTACACTGCGGCCACATCCAGAACTGAAATGTAGCCTCTGTAGCAAAGGATTCCACTTTGGCTAGTCAATGACCCCACTTGGCTAACCATAGTCCTTGTCCAACCTTAGTGCTCTCTTGCCCTCAGGCCCGGACTCCCTCTGGACAGTTCCACACTAGCTATGCAATGCAGGGCAGTTAGATTTCCCGAGGGGTGTTTCCAAAAAGTGAAAGTAAATAGATAATAAGAAAGAAATCAACAAAAAGGATAGATAGTAGTCACACGCTGGTGACATACCCCCCTCTTGAAATCTCAAACGTCCTCGTTTGCATCTATGTCGTACATGCTTACTGTCAACACTGATGTATGCAACACCTGTCGACACATATACGGCACATACATGCTCATTGTCAACCCTCGTGTATTCAACACCTTGTTGACTCATGTATTGCCTGCGTGTGAACCCCGTCCCAATGACATAGTGGTAGCTGCGCACTGTGCCATTGCTTTGAGTCACTAACTTTCCAATGACAAAATGGTAGCTGCACATTTTGCCACTGTCTTATAGTACACGTTGGATCCCGTAACACTTTCGAGCATACCCAAACCAATAGTTTAAGAATGCAGTTACACATGTACTCTTCAATAGAAGCAATCACTGTATCCTTGACAAACTGACAAGAAATACTCACTTCTATAGCACTAATCAAACTTTTGGACATTCCATAAGAGCAATTGCCAAACTGACAATCTGTACAGCTCTAACATTCATGTAACAGGTATTTGATTTGAGCTCACTTTAAATACCATGTACATCATTTGTTTCAGAAGCCATTGTCACACTGACAATGCATGTAGCTTTGAAACTCAAGGGGTCAAGGTAGGTTGCAAATCGAAGGCTTCCAGGTAGAGTGATAACACAGTTGGTGACTCTGCAAGTTCACCTTCTTCCATCCACTTAGCATCCATTGGTGGATAGTTTTTAAACTTTACCAAGTAACGCCTAGCAACCTTGCCTTTCACTTTCCTTTCTTTGTGTGCCAAAATCTGTTCAGGGAGCAAGATCTCGTCAAGTTCCTCGACTTCCGGCTGATCTTCAGCTGGCATATCTTCTGGCACATCACCCACATAGGGTCTGAGAAGACTCACATGAAACGCATTGTGAATCTTCCAACTGTCAGGCAATTTCAGCCTATATGCAACATCACTGATTATGTCGCATACTTGAAAAGGCCCATAGTAACGCATGCTGAGCTTTGGAAAGAGTCTTTCCTTGCCCTTCATCTTCTTTAACCTTGCCTTTTCAAACCGTAGAAGCACCCAATCACCAAGTGAATATACCACTTCACGACGGTGACGATCAGCTGCTTTCTTTTGCTTTGCCTGAGTCCTTTCTAAGGCCACTTTGACCTTCTTGTACATTTCATCCATGTCTTGAACATACTTATCTGCTTCAAATATCTTGTCCTTTGTATGCAGTATGGGAGGAACTTTCTTGCCACCTTCAACTATCTCAAAAGGTGCCTTGCCAGTTGATGAATGCACTGTATTATTGTATGCATACTCCACCAATGGCAAATACTGCTCCCACTTTCCTTTATGCTCTGACACATAGCACTTCAGCAGATCTAGGACAGTAGAATTTGCCTCTTCTGACTGTCCATCTGTTTGAGGATGAAATGACGAAGAGAATTTGAGCGTGGTACCCATATTCTCAAACAAGCCTTTCCAGAACAAACTAGTCATGCGTGGATCACGGTCGCTAATAATCGACTGTGGCATGCCATGATACTTGAAAATATTGCTCATAAACAAGCGTGCCATCTGATCTGGCTTTATCTTCTTCCTGACAGGAATAAAATGAGCCTGTTTGCTGAATCTGCAAATAATGGTCCAAATACCATCATTTCCTGTCTGCGTTCTTGGAAGATCAAAGATAAAATCCATAGCAATACTTTCCCATGGTTTATCTGGAATAGGTAGTGGTTGCAATAACCCTGGTGCCTTTTGCCTGTCAAACTTGACCTTTTGGCATATTAGGCATTCTCGCACAAAGGCATCCACATCCCTTCTCAATGTAGGCCAATAGAAGAATGTCTCTACCGCTTTAACTGTAGCATCGATACCACGATGCCCTGCATACGGTGGGACATGACTCTCTTCCATAACTTTGCGTCGCAATGGCTTTGTGACACACAATCTGCCATGCATCATCATGAACCCGTCTTTAAGAAGATAGTGTTCATGACGTTGTCCATCCATTAGTTGCTCGAAGACCCTTGCAAAATCTTCATCATTTGCATACTGTTCTCTCATATCATCAAGTTCATGATGATAAGGAATCGACACAGCTGAAATTTGTGGCTTCCTTGACAAGGCATCGGCCACAACGTTCTTCTTGCCTTCCACATGCACAATCTGAAAATGGAACATGGACAAGATATTTGCCCATCGCATATGCTTCTCAGATAACTTTGTTTGTGTCAAGAAGTATCGCAAGGTCTGATGGTCCGTTTGGACAACGAAATCTGCACCTAGCAGGTAGTGTTTCCAACTTAAGAGCGCATGAATCACAGCCAGTAACTCTTTCTCATAGACCTGCATGGTCATCTCTGGCCCTTGCAAAATTCTGCTCTCATAGGCTACTACCCTGCCATCTTGCATTAGCACTGCACCAATGCTACTACCGCAGGCATCACACTGGACCACAAATGACTTCCTAAGATCCGGCAACACAATGACTGGATCTGAAGTCATCTTTTCCTTTAAGAGATTAAAAGCTGAAATCTCTTTCTGTGTCCATCTGAAGGTGACTGCCTTCTTTTGAAGAGCATGTAAAGGTGAAGCAATCTCAGCGAAATTTCGAATAAACCTTCTGTAATAGGAGCATAGTCCCAAAAAGCTTCGGACATCATGCACCGTCTTCAAATTTGGCCATGACTTGATCGCTTCAACTTTTGCAGGATCCATTCTGACACCATCCTTTGAGACAATGTGTCCCAGAAAGTGAATCTCTTCCAGAAAAAACTCACTTTTCTTTGCATTGATGAGCAACCTATGACTGCGTAGCTCTTTGAACACAATGGCCAAGTGATGCCTATGCTCCTCTTCATTCTTTGAGTAGACTATCATGTCATCAAAGAACGTACCAACAAACTGCTGGTGTGGACGGAAAATTCTGTCCATCATCCTATTAAACGTAGCAGGAGCATTTGTGAGACCAAAGGGCATCACTAAAAATTCGTAAAGGCCAAACGTTGTTCTAAAAGCAGTCTTGTGCACATCCTCTGATCTAATGCGGATCTGATGATACCCACTCTTTAGATCTATCCTGCTAAACATAGCTGCTCCTTCTAATTTGTCCATAATATCATCAATTCTAGGTATAGGGAACCTATTCTTGATGGTATTCTTGTTCAGTGCACGGTAGTCGATGCACATACGCCATGAGCCATCTTTTTTCTGCACCAACAATACTGGAGAACAGAATGGAGATGAACTGGGCTGAATCAGCCCTTTTTCTAACAGCTCCTGTACTTGGCCCATTATCTCTTTCTGCTGAGCCGCACTAACCCTGTACGGAGGCTTATTTGGTGGGCTACTGCCTGGCACCAAATCTATCGCATGGTCCTCGGGTCTCTCTGGCGGTAATTGAGACGGTAATGAATCGGAAAAACAGTCACTATACTGTTGTAAAAACATTGACCTTTCTTTATCTAGCACAGATAAATTTGATTCATCACAATCTGACACTTCACGTGCAAAAACCAAGTACGCAGAAAGATGCTTTTTCATTACAGAAGTAATAACAGAAGCTGATACAGTAGGAATAGACTCCCCTTTAAGCTTTACATCCAGAATGTGAGTCTTTCCCCTGCTCTGTACAGTGATCTTTTTGTTGTAGGCATCCATGATTCCCTGTACACGAAATAACCAAGGAATACCTAACAACACATCACATCCGTCCAGTGGCATGATGTAAAATTCTTCAGCATCTACATAGGACTGGATATGTAGACGCAACTTTCCGATGATGGGTGTCACAGCCTCTGTATGGCCAGGACATGCCAAACCTGCCTCTGCTGTATACCCCATCTCTTCAGGTCTGATTCCCAACTTTGAAGCCAATTCGGGGGAAATGAAGTTGGCTTTGGCACCTGGATCAAAGAAGATAAGCACTGTTTGATCCCTAACCTTTCCCCATGCTCTGCAAAGCTCACTTGCATCTGAATTTGGCTTGTCGCCCACCATATCTGGCACTAGACCAGCCATGGGCTTCTTTCCCTTCCTGTCCTCCTTGTCTTCAGAATCAGCTGGCCTTTTCTTTGTAGGACAGTTGTAAGCAATGTGGCCAGGCTGCTCACATATAAAGCATTTGTTCTCTGTCCTCAGGACCTTCTTTTGCTCTTCTGACTTGCGAGGAAAACGTCTTTTCCATTTCTTTGCTGGTCCTTTTTCTGATTCAGCCGTAGCTTTGTCTTTCCCTGTGTTGGCCGACTCCTGAGTCCCTTTAGGAGCCTCATTGGGAACGTGCTTCTTGGCTGAATTTTTCTTGCCTGATCCTGCCTTGACACCAGTGTTAAATTCACAATCTTCTCCCTTGAGCAAACCATTGCCAGTGTTTGCTACCTCGATGAGCTGCGTCAAAGTAGTGACTTTGGTCTTTGTGCAGTATTTTCTCAATCCTTTGGGTAGGCCACAACAGTATTTTTCTATCTGTTCTGTCAATGGCACAAACCTATAGGAAGTTACTGGAAGTAGAGCTTTCCAAAACTTCCGATTGTAATCATCCAGATTTCTGCAAGTGGCAGCATTAAGCTGGTGCCATTCTGTCATGACATCTGCTTCGAAATCATCAGATAACCATGCTGCTGCAAAAATCTGCTTGAAGTAAATCCATGTGGACGGAGCTTGCCCTTGAAGCAATAAAGTTGTCCACCATTGTCCCGCATTCCCTGTCAAGAAAGTGGCTGCCTTGCGGACCTTTGAAGCCTCTGTAAAGTTTCCCCCTGCATAGGCCTTGTCAAACTGCTGGAGGAATGAAAGAGCCTTCTTCCTGTCATCAAACCCTGTAAAGGTCGTGAATGACACACCTTTGCCACCTTCTTTGTACGGAGTTGGCCTCTCCAGCGGCGTTAAATTGTCATATGGAAGTGACTGAAACATGGGAACACTATTAGGGTTCATTTGTGTTCCTTGGCCGCTATTAACTTGACCTGGAAATGCCATATTTGGCTGCTGATTTGTAATTCCAGCCATACCAAAATTTGCTTGTGGCATCCCAAATTGTCCCTGAGTGCTTTGAAACCCTGGTTGCATACCCATGACACTGTACATGGGGTTAGGCATCATCGTTTGAGCACCCGCAAACACTGTTCCTGGCGTATAAAACTGATTTCCAGGTGCATGACCAGCCATGCTTTGGAATACGGATCCACCTCCAAAATAGCCAGGGTGTACTGAAGGTGGTGGGAAGACTTGTTGCATAGCCTGTAAGTTGCTTCCCTGCCCATTAGAACCAGCTATAGGCTGCTGAAAGGTGGCGGGCTGAATTGGTACAGCTTGAAAAACTGGCATCTCAGCCACCTGTTCTTGCACCTTAGGCATACGTTGTGGAGACTGCATGTTCTCCGTCAAGTGTACAGGTGTTTCCATTGACTGTGCGGTATGAATCACCTGTGTTCGAGCCTTAACAGGCTTTTGAATATGATCCAGTGACCCAACTTGCTGAGACGGAACAGGAGGTTGCAGAAAGGCTAAAAACCTTGGGTTCTGCATTACTTGTGTGAACATAGCCACAGCAGTAACCAACTGGGTCTTGAATATATCATCATCAGTCTGTGGTGGTCTTGAGGACTCACCCACTTCATGTGTCTGTTGACCCTGTGAAGAGGAAACCTCTTCAGTCACATCATCTGGTCTGTCAGCCATAATTACAATTCCCTGTGTCTCGTCTATGATCCCCTGTGTCTTCAAGCCGAAAACTGACCAAGGCTCACTTCTATGGGAAAAAGTGATTTAGTCCCGTCGATGGAACCATGTAACCGGCCTGTTCAATCCAAAAAGGGCGGTAGACTTTACTTTAAACCTTGATTTAGCTTTCACCCATTATTAGTCGTCTATTTTACCTGTACTTTCAAGACACAACAAAGGGGAGAGGGATACAGGCTGCTAGATTGCACCTGTATGAGTAGACGGACACCAGATTGGCCCCTAACTTAGGCGCCCCTTTCGGTATTTCTTTATTGTTCAAAAGAGGGAATAAACGCTGTGGTTCCTACAAGCTGCCCCGCACAAACTCGGCTGAATTTCCACTGTTCCAGCCCGATTTCGGCAGCATAACTGTACTAGAACCCTTCACGGTCAGTATTCCCACGCATTGACTGACTTTCCCGACGCATACGGGCACTTTGCAAAACCTGGCGAGAATCTGCAGCACGCTGAATTCTCTGTTTTCAGCCCTGAAAATGCGCCAGATCGCCTGTACAGCGGTCCCCTTGCGTCCCCGAACCTCCTGGGGGTATTAGGGTCCGTTTAGGGCCAAAACCCTAAACCTGCAAAAATACACAGCAGGCTGTAATTCACTGTTTCGGGCTCCGTTCTGCGTGCCGGTCGCATCCCTAGCAAGCCCTCGAGCTCCCGCACCTGTAGGGCTACTTGCCCTTTGAATCGGACGAGATTTCTGGCGTGAAACCTCTCCGAATTCACCTGTACCTGCGGGGGGGATTAGCCGCTAGCTAATCCAGTACCTGTGCAAGAGGCTCTTGCCTCGGCAATCGCGCATGAACCCACACAACTGTACATTGGTCAAATGAAAAGCCCACTAGAGGGGCATAACATACTACCAAAGGGGAGAGAGAGGGCAGTGCGTAGCGTGCAGGGCATCACTCCTGGCACCGCACTGTGCATAAGAGGGAAAGCAAGCACTCCATAGCTCTTAACCTGTGACAGAGACTTGCAAAATGAGCCTCCCAGCTATAAATCACGTTTTTGCCTTCTCTATAAGTAGTAAACTGGCCTCAGAGTGCCAAGTGTCACTCATTTGTGCATTTTCCCGCTTTAGACCCTCGGGTCTAAAAATATCTCACCTGCAGCCTCTGTTGACTTGGCCACAGAGTAACAAAATGATCCCCATGTCAAACTGCACGTAATAACGCGAAGACATTTTCAGGTCCCAAAATAGCAGTTCCCTAAATTTTAGGAGATGCTGCCATTATATCTTTCTAGGTCATCCGACCCTCTTTGTACACTGCGGCCACATCCAGAACTGAAATGTAGCCTCTGTAGCAAAGGATTCCACTTTGGCTAGTCAATGACCCCACTTGGCTAACCATAGTCCTTGTCCAACCTTAGTGCTCTCTTGCCCTCAGGCCCGGACTCCCTCTGGACAGTTCCACACTAGCTATGCAATGCAGGGCAGTTAGATTTCCCGAGGGGTGTTTCCAAAAAGTGAAAGTAAATAGATAATAAGAAAGAAATCAACAAAAAGGATAGATAGTAGTCACACGCTGGTGACACAGGGTCGGGGTTGGACTGTACTGACAATGAGCTGTGATGGACCACTGGATTTATACCTCCTTCGAGCCGAATTGGTTGCATGGGGGATCCAGGAGTATATATCCACATGGCGTCGTTTCCCCAATCATTAAGTGCCTTAGTATGCCGCAACCATGGTCTACCAACCAGCAAAGGAAATCCTCCCTCCACCTGAGGAAGACTGACCACCACAAAATCCAAGCTAAATGTGAAGTCTTGTACCATCAGAGGCACCTTCTCTACTATGCCCACAGGGTAGACTGTCCTTTGGTCTGCTAATGTACCAGTGAATGGAGCAAGGCGGGTAGGCTGCAAACCTAAGGCCAACATAGTAAATTCTGGCATCAGATTGATCCCAGATCCACCATCCATTATGACGCCTGAGAATTGATGCCCAAAAATAGACACACTGAAACGAGAACTTTTATAGTCGGTGAGGGGAGCAGCTGGATATGAAATCATGTAGGACTCCAAGGGCTGCACAGGTAGGTGCCCGCCACTAGGCCCTGCACCAAGGTACAGAGACTGGATGATGGAAAGGGTGTCACTTCTAAAATTTGCATCAAGTCGAAGCATGTCGTACAGTGACACTTGCTAAAAAGTGTTTTTCAAGATAGACTCTGTTGTGGGCTTGTTTCCTTTGATTAGATCTTGCTATGGTATCTTAAGCTTCTGCAAGTCCTCTACTGCTTCCATGAAAGCACCATCAATATCTAATAGAAGCGAGGTAGGTTGGCTCTTGACACTACCTGCTGGTTTGTCAGCTACTAAAGGAGTTTGACTCATTTGTGTGACAGGAGATGCAAAAATTGGACCGCCAAGGAGGCTGAGGCCAAGAGCAGCTCTCTGTGCCCGTGTGAGCACACGGGCCGGCTCTTCCACTTGCTTCAACCCATCTCGAGAGGCAACTACAAGAGTGGAAGGCGGGGCCTGTGGAATGGAGCTTACTGTGATGAGGTTAAGCTTTGGGAATGTAAACTCCTGCTGCTTCTGGTTTGTGCTTGCAGATGTGGATGCTCGTTGTTTTGGGTAGTCCTTACTATAGTGATCCTTAGCTTCAGGACAATGTCGGCAAGGAGGGGACCCTTCTAACAACGGACATTTGCTCTAATAATGTCCATACTCTCCGCACCTGTAGCACAAAATTGGCCTATTGGAGGGACGAGGTGATCTTTGCCCTTGCTGCATGGGACCGGATGCTGACATGTAGAAGCTTTGGGGGACTGAAGGAGTACTAGCATGATAAAAGCTGGGAGATGCAAAGTTGTTGTGCATACCTTGCTACATAGGAGGTGTTGTCAGCAGAGGTGGCAACGGGTTTTGATGGCCATAGGTGAGACCATGTTGGATGCAGGTGCTAGCCCTTGTTGGAGAGAAGGACCTAGACTTTGTTGAATTTGCCGCAATCCCTTGATATAGTAGCAATCCTCGTCTTCCTGCCCAGATTTTTCACAGAAGTGGCAATAAGCCCGAAGGGGACAGTCCTGTGGAGGATGCCCGGGAGAGCAACAAGAGCTGCACCATACAATAGCTTTAGTCTCCTGCTGAGATCGAAGCTCTTCTAACTCTCTCTTGATTTGATCCAAAGCCTCGAGATGTGGTGGTTTCTCTTGTCTAAGAGAGATTGATTTCTCTTCTTGGAGAGCGCATTGTAGTTTTATGGCTTCAAGTTCTCTGTGCAAAGAAGTCAATGGATCAGCAAGACCTTCCGAAAACACGGAGGGAGTCTCTATGTGAGGGGGGTTCGTGAACAGCTTCCTAGCCCCCTCTATCCCCTCTATCCTCGTAGCAGCTGCGATGAACTCCTCCAGAGTGGCGTCGGATCGAAGACTCTCTCGGAGTTTTTGCTGAGAAGTTTTGGGAAGCGCCTTCTCTACCCACTTCTTAACCATAAATTCACCGGGTTGCTGGGGAAGCTTGGCAACCAGAGACTTGGTTTTTGTCATAAGTTCTGCAAACGTCTCCTCTGGCTGGAGCACCATGTTGGCCAACTCATCCAAAACCTTCTCCTGGTAGTCACCTGGCCTGAATGCTGCACAGGACTGTTGTCTTAAGGCTGCCCAAGTTGCAAAATGGTTCTCTGCAAACTGGCTGTACCACTTGTCTGCTAAGCCATCCAAGGTAGATGGAAAGAGTACCAAATAAGCATCCTCTCTATTAAGACCCCGACCCCTACAGAGAGATACAAACCTCCTTGCATGGTCGTCAACATCTTCTGAAGAGAGTCCTTTGAGGGTGGGGAACTTGATGTTCACCTTGGCCAAACCACTTGCCAAAGCCTCCATGGCCCCTTGCTGAGCCTTTTGCTCAATAGCGTGCTGTAGCAGAATAGAAGAGAGCTTTACTGGAGAAGGTGATTCGGAAGATGTGGAACCTGATGAAGGAACGGGTGATGTATGTGGAGGTATAGGTGATGAGGTTGATGGACTTCTACTAGGTACCAAAGGTCGTCTTCTGTTATAGTACTTCAGAGGGCTCTGTATGTGTCATGCAGTGACCACCAATCCAACCAACCTTCGGGCAAGAAAACCTTGAACTGGCTGAAGACTGGTATAGACCCTACCAGACCAGGCAAGTGACTAGACCAGGCTGGACCAGGGACGGACCAGGGACGAAGAGGACTAGACCAGGGTCGAGGAGAACTAGACCAGGGACGAGGACAGGTTGGACCAAGGCGAGAGATGACTAGGGCGAGGGAGGACTACACCAGCTGGACCAGGCGAGAGGAGAACAATGCAAGGCAAGGTAGGCGAAGCTAGATAGACCCAACTAGCTTCAAGATTTGTACCTCATAGAGAGAGATTTCAGTTGAGGTCTCACCGTGATCGCCAAAATGAGAGCACCTGTAGTGCAGATATTGTGTCGTGCTCTCTACAATGGGTGCTCCTCAGTGCAATATGCGAGACAATCTCACTCAAAACAGACTGAAAACAGGAAACAATAGACAACAACTAATCTCACAGAGACACAACAGCAACAGTAGACCACAACAAATGACTCGACTATCTCAAAGAACTGACAAGGACTCTCAGGTACAATGGGGTGTCGAGGCTCAGATGTGTAGGGATGGTGAATAAGTGCTCTGTGTATAGACTCACTCTAGACGACCACGTCCGACCATATATGAAGATAATGATGCTAATGACCCAAAATGACTACTCATATGTACAATCATAAAGAGCCACCAACGGCTCATGAATGTCCAATTAGCTAAGTCTATCTCCAAACTGAGTGGTGGTGGTGACCTGGCCACGATGTCCACTAGACCACCGTCGGTACCCTGCCACGTGTCACTCCCCAGCCCAGAGGGTCCGTCCAGTGTGAACTAGACCAACTGTAACCAACTGTCCAACTGTCTGTCCTGTGAAGTCACACTGTAGCCCTGCTACTACTCAAACCGGCTTGTTTAATCCAAAAAGGGCGGTAAACCTTAGACTTAAACTTTATTTGCTTTCACCCATTTAATTTGTCGCCCACTTTACCTGTACTTTCAAGACACAACAAAGGGGAAAGGGATACAGGTTGCTAGATTGCACCTGTATGAGAAGACCGACACCAGATTGGCCCCTAAATAGGCGCCCCTTTCCGTATTTCTTTATTCTTTACAAGAGGGAATAAAAGTTGTGGTTCCCTACAAGCTACCCCGCACAATCTGGGCTGAATACCATCTGTTCTAGCCCGATTTCGGCAACATAACTGTACTAGGACCCATCACAATCAATATCCCCACACATTAGATGACTTTCCCGACGCATACGGACACTTTGCAAAATCTGGCGAGAATCTGCAGCACACTGAATTCTCTGTTTTCTGCCCCGAAAATGCGCCAGATCACCTATACAACGGTCACCTCGCGCCCCCAAACCTCCTAGGGAAATTAGGGTCCGTTTAGGGCCAAAACCCTAAACCTGCAAAAATACACAGCAGGCTGTAATTCACTGTTTCGGGCTCTGTTTCGCGTGCCGGTCACATCCGTAGCAAGTCCTCGAGCTCCCGCACATGTAGGGCTACTTGCCCTTTGAATCGGACGGGGTTTCGCACGTGAAACCTCTCCGAATTCACCTGTACCTGCGGGGGATTAGCCGCTAGCCAATCCAGTACCTGTGCAAGAGGCTCTTGCCTCGGCAATCGCGCATGAACCCACATAACTGTACATTGGTCAAATGAAAAGCCCACTAAAGGGGCATAACATACTGCCATAGGGGGGAGAGAGAGCTGTGCGTAGGGTGCAGGGCATCACTCCTGGCACCGGACTGTACATAAGAGGGAAAGGAAGAACTCCATAGCTCTCAACCTGTGGAGAGGAGCTGAAAAATGAACCTTCCCTCTCTAAATTCAGTGCCACTTCTTCATGCATGAGGAAAGTGCACAGAAATGTGCCACTTGGCGCCTTTACAGGCCATTTCCAGTTTCGGGGTTGCCGCCTAAAAATCTCCCAACCAGTTGCCCAGTTGACTTCACGGCAAAGTAATAAAATGTTCCCCTTGTCATTCCGAAGCTAATGACGCGAACACATTTTCAGGTCCAAAATAGCAGTTCCCTAAATTTTAGGAGATGCTGCCATTGTATCTTTCTAGGTCATCTGACCCTCTTTGTACACTACAGCCACACCAAGAACTGAAATGTAGCCTCTGTAGCAAAGGATTCCACTTTGGCTAGTCAATAACCCCACTTTGGCTAACCATAGTCCTTGCGTCAAGTTCCTCCACTTCCGACTGATCTTCAGCTGACATATCCTCTGGCACATCACCCACATAGGGTCTGAGAAGACTCACATGAAACACATTGTGAATCTTCCAACTGTCAGGCAATTTCAGCCTATATGCAACATCACTGATTATATCGCACAATTGAAAAGGCCCATAGTAACGCATGTTGAGTTTGGAAACAGTCTTTCCTTGCCCTTCATCTTCTTTAACCTTGCCTTTTCAATGCGTAAAAGCACCCAATCACCAAGTGAATATACCACTTCACGACGGTGACGATCAACTGCTTTCTTTTGCTTTGCCTGAGTCTTTTCCAAGGCCACTTTGACCTTCTTGTACATTTCATCCATGTCCTGAACATACTTATCTGCTTCAAATATCTTGTCCTTTGTATGCAGTATGGGAGGAACTTTCTTGCCACCTTCAACTATCTGAAAAGGTGCCTTGCCAATTGATGAATGCACTGTATTATTGTATGCATACTCCACCAATGGCAAATACTGCTTCCACTTTCCTTTATGCTCTGACACATAGCACTTCAGCAGATCTAGGGCGGTAGAATTTGCCTCTTTTGACTGCCCATCTATTTGAGGATGAAATGACGAAGAGAATTTGAGCGTTGTGACCATATTCTCAAACAAGCCTCTCCAAAACAAACTTGTCATGAGTGGATCACGATCACTAACAATCGACTGTGGCATGCAATGATACTTGAAAATATTGCTCATAAACAAGCGTGCCATCTGATCTGGGCTTTATCTTCTTCTTGACAGGAATAAAATGAACCTACTTGCTGAATCTGCAAATGATAGTCCAAATACCATCGTTTCCTGTCTGCGTTCTCGGAAGATCAAAGATACAATCCATAGTAATACTTTCCCATGGTTTATCTGGAATAGGCAGGGGTTGCAATAACCCTAGTGCCTTCTGCGTGTCAAACTTGACCTTCTGGCATATTAGGCATTCTCGCACAAAGGCATCCACATCTCTTCTCAATGTAGGCCAGTAGAAGAATGTCTCAACCGCTTTAACTGTAGCATCGATACCATGATGCCCTGCATACGGTGGGGCATGACTCTCTTCCATAACTTTGCGTCGCAATGGCTTTGTGACACAATCTGCCATGCATCATCATAAAGATAGTGTTCATGACGTTGTCCATCCATTAGCTTCTCAAAGACCCTTGCAAAATCTTCATCATTTGCATATTGTTCCCTCATATCATCAAGCTCATGATGATAAGAAATTGACACAGCTGAAATTTGTGGCTTCCTTGACAAGGCATCAACCACAACGTTCTTCTTGCCTTCCACATGCACAATCTGAAAATGGAGCATGGACAAGATATTTGCCCATCGCATATGCTTCTCAGATAACTTTGCCTGTGTTAAGAAGTATCGCAAGGTCTGATGATCCGTTTGGACAACGAAATCAGCACCTAGCAGGTAGTGTTTCCAACTTAAGAGCGCATGAATCACCGCCTGCAGTTCTTTTTCATAGACTTGCATAGTCTTCTCTGGCTCTTGCAAGATTCTACTCTCATAGGCTACTACCCTACCATCTTGCATTAGCACTGCACCAATGCTACTACCGCAGGCGTCACACTGGACCACAAATGACTTCCTAAGATTTGGCAACACAATGACTGGATACGAAGTCATCTTTTCCTTTAAGAGATTAAAAGCTGAAATCTCTTTTTGTGTCCATCTGAAGGTGACTGGCTTCTTCTGAAGAGCATGTAAAGGTGAAGCAATCTCAACGAGATTTCGGATAAACCTTCTATAATAGGAGCATACTCCCAAGAAGCTTCGGACATCGTGCCCCCGAACCTCCTGGGGGTATTAGGGTCCGTTTAGGGCCAAAACCCTAAACCTGCAAAAATAAACAGCAGGCTGTAATTCAGTGTTTCGGGCTCTGTTTCGCGTGCCGGTCGCATCCGTAGCAAGTCCTCGAGCTCCCGCACATGTAGGGCTACTTGCCCTTTGAATCGGACGAGGTTTCGCACGTGAAACCTCTCCGAATTCACCTGTACCTGCGGGGGATTAGCCGCTAGCTAATCCAGTACCCGTGCAAGAGGCTTTTGCCTCGGCAATCGCGCATGAACCCACATAACTGTACATTAGTCAAATGAAAAGCCCACTAGAGGGGCATAACCTACTGCCATAGGGGAGAGAGAGAGCCGTGCGTAGCGTGCAAGGCATCACTCCTGGCACCGGACTATACATAAGAGGGAAAGGAAGCACTCCATAGCTCTCAACCTGGACAGGAGCTGAAAAATGAACCTTCCCTCTCTAAATTCAGCGCCACTTCTTCATGCATGAGGAAAGTGCACAGAAATTTGCAACTTGGCGCGTTTACTGGCCATTTCCCGTTTCGGGGTTGCCGCCTAAAAATCTCCCAACCGGTTGCCCAGTTGACTTCACGGCAGAGTAATAAAATGTTCCCCTTGTCATTCCGGAGCTAATGACGCGAACACATTTTCAGGTCCGAAATAGCAGTTCCCTAAATTTAAGGAGATGCTGCCATTGTATCTTTCTAGGTCATCTGACCCTCTTTGTACATTGTAGCCACACCAAGAACTGAAATGTAGCCTCTGTAGCAAAGGATTCCACTTTGGCTAGTCAATGACCCCACTTTGGTTAACCATAGTCCATGTCCAACCTTAGTGCTCTCTTGCCCTCAGGCCTGGACTCCCTCTGAACAGTTCTACACTAGCCATGCAATGCAGGGCAGTTAGATTTCCAGAGGGGTGTTTCCAAAAAGTGAAAATGGATAAATAATAAGAAAGAAATCATAGATAGTAGTCACATGCTGGTGACAACTACAGGTACGGATGTAAGCAATCAGATAGTTCTTAACTTAATGCTCGAGCTAGCTGATTACAAAGAGAACCTGGATTTCCACATCATGCGCCTGGATAGAGCAGATGTTATCCTAGGAATTCCAAGGTTTTATGAAAAAACAAGATAGTTAGTATATAGATCGTGTACATCACTGTCTTGTTTTGGTTAAATAGGACATGCCTCATGTGTCTATTTTGCTTTGTAATCAGAATTCTATAAATAATGAGTTTGCACCGAAGAGGGCAAAATTCAGTGACAACTGAAAGATTATCTTGACATGGGTTTTCTTCGACCAAGTAAATCCTCGTGGGGAGCGCCTGTGTTACTTTCCCAAAGAAGGATAACACTATGCGCTTTTGCGTGGATTACAAGGGATTGGTTAAGCTCACTATGAAACCGGCTCGTAAGGCGGTAGACTTTAGCTTTCACTGGAATCTTTACTTGATAAACTTTACGACACAAAGGAACTTCACGAATAAACCTGTGACAGGGAATTACACAGCAAACAAACCACAACTTGGCAGCTAGAGCGCTACCAAGCAATCGCGACACCCTGTAGGCCCCAAAGACCAACTGGCACCTCTTTTAGTATTTCTTTATTCTTATTACACTTGAGAAAAACCTGTAGACTTCTACAAGCTATCCCACTTTTATCGGGTTGAAATTCCCCTACAGTAACCCGACTTAGGCAACATAACCACAGTAGAAGCCTCCACGGAAAAAATCCAAAGTAAACAGCGACTTCCCACGCACTTTAGAGCACTTTACAAAACCTGGCGAGAAATTACAGCACGCTGAATTCTCTGTTTTTGGCCTCCAAAATGCACCAAACCACCTATTCGGTGATTCCCTAGCTTCCCCAAAGCTCCTGGGACCTATAGGCATCAAAACTAGCCAAAACCCTAAACCTGCAAAAAATTACAGCAAGGTGTAATTCTTTGTTTTGCGCTCCCAATTGCGTGCCGATCGCTCTTGTGGGTAGCTCTCGAGCTCTCGCACTTGTAGGGTCACTTTCCCATTGCATTAGACGAGATTCCTCGCACAAAATCTCTCTAGATTGTCCTGTACAAGCACCCACGGCTTTCCCGGGGCTCCCCTCACAATAACTTACGGTTTAGGTGCAAAACCCTAAACCTGCAAAAAAAACACAGTAGGCTGTAATTTCCTGTTTCGCATCATTTTGAGCAGAGCAATGTCTACGTGTGTCTCAGAAGCTCCCACACGCAATGGAACGGTTCCCCTGTAAATTGGACGAGTTTTCATGCGAGAAAACTCTCTCCATTTTCGCATTCCTTCGTGACGGAACTTTGCGTACCTGAAGGGGTTTAGCAATTAGCTAATCCGGTTCCTGTCCAGAAGGCTCTTTGTTGGAATTAGGGTTGCAGGAAAACACACACATCTTGGAGAAGACGAAGGAAGCTCAAGGCACACAACCGAGAGTGTTTGACTTAGTGTGCAATGGAAAGATAGATAGCCCTAGAATGATGGACGTACATACAATGCACGGGGGAAAAAAACCTCCGGAAGAGGAAAAAAATGCCCCGACGGTCCTAAGTGTGTTCACATACATCACTACCACATGTATATGGTAACAAATCCCCCCTGGAGTGATGTGGTGAACGAGAGATGGCACATAGAGTAAAGGGAAGTGCCATGCCCTGAGGACATGATCAGTCCACAAAGGGGAGTAAGCCCAAAGCTTTGCGGAAAGCTTCGAACTTCTCACGAGACAATGCCTTTGTGAAAAGATCTGCAAGGTTGTCCTGTGTTGGCACGACTGGGTTCCTCGCAATTGCCAATGCGCTATGACTGTTGATGTAGATAGTGTTGGCAGTGTCGTGTCCAACACCCAAATCAGCCATAAGGCGTCTCAGCCATACAGACTCAATAGTAGCTGTGAAGACTACAATGTACTCAACCTCACAACTGGAAGTGACCACAGTAGGTTTGCTTCTTGCTCAACCATGATATGCATAAGCTGCCAAGCATGAAACAAAAGCCAGTTGTGGACACTCGTGTGTCAAAACAACCAACCCAATCTGAGTCCAAGAAAGCATGTAAGTCTGGCGGCAATGATCCCCCCTTGAGATAAAACATGCCAAGATGTAAAATGACACTCAAGTTACGGTAAATCCTCTTGACAGCCTGCAATTGCTTAGATCTTGGGCTATGCATAAATCTGCTCACCTGTGAGACTGCAAATTGAATATCCGGCCTTGTGTTGCATATATAAATGAGGCATCCAACGGTAGTTTGGTAAAGAGTGACATCCAGCATCATGAAGACTGAATTTCAAACATGTTTCCATGGGAGTGGTAATAGGTTTGCAATCCTCAAGTCCAAACTTACATAGCAATGTCTCTATGTAACTTTTCTGATACAAGGCAATACCACCATCACACTGCTTAAATTGTATACCCAAGCAATGATGCAACAGCCCCAAATCTTTCATCTTGAAAGTAGTATTCAAATCAGCCTTAAGTTCAGTAATATGTCCCTCATTTGGTCCAGTGATCAGCAAATCATCTACATAAAGAACCACAATGAGAAGTACATCACCCTCACGCTTTACATACAATGTGATTTTTGTTAAACTGTTACGAAAGCCTCGTTTGACCAAATGAGTGTCAGTCTTCTCATACCAAGCACGAAGTGATTACTTCAACCCATACAAAGCTTTGTTACATTTGCACACCTTATCCTCTTGTCCTTTTTTGACAAAACCATGAGGCTGCGTTACATAAACTTCATCAAATATGTCACCATTCAAGAAAGCAGTAACAATGTCTAATTGATGTACATCCCAACCAAAATGAGCTGCCAATGCACATAGAAAACGCAAAATAGGCATACGACAAGTGGGAGCAAAAGTCTTTTCATAATCTATGCCTTTTTGTTGTGCATAACCTTTTGCAACCGAGCCTTATAGCGATCAATCCCACCATCCGGCTTGCGTTTCAACTTGTAAACCCACTTCGTACCAATCGCCTTTTTGCCAGGAGGTAAATCACTCCACGTGTCATTTTCTATAAGTGCATCATATTCTGATTGCATGGTAGTCATCCAATTTTCTGAATTTTGTGCTTCATCAAAAGACAGAGGTACCTCAACATCATGTAAGCTAGACACAGCCAAAGCATGACAATTTGATGCATAAGATGCATGGCGAGAGCCTAAACGAGTACGACTAGACAAAGGTGCATCCAATTTACCACGCAATGTATGCACCAACCATTTTGGCATACCTCTAGCCTGCTCATTTTCAGCCCTTTCCTCATCAAGTACACCATGTACATCAGCATCAGTAACAGGCTGATCTGTAACATTTTGAAAAACCTCCATAGGTTGTACATTTGCCTCATTGGAATTTACATTCGAACTTCACCACTGGAAAGAGACAACAAAGTGTTATTTATGTCCTGTAAGCTTACATTATTGTCTCTAGTACATTGTCGCGAGGGCTAAACAGAATCTTCCACAAACACAACATCCCATGAGACCAAGATACGCTCTGTTTGCGGACGATACAACCTGTAACCTTTGCTTTCAGCACTATAACCAACAAATATACATTTGACAACCTTATCATCCAATTTTGTGCGTTTTGTTTGTGGCACCAAAGCATATGCCAAACAGCCAAAAACACGCATGTGCTCAATAGAAGGCTTTCTATCATGCCATCCTTCATATGGAGTAATAGACTACAAAGCTTTCGTAGGACACCTATTAAGTACGTAAGTGGCACACAAGATTACCTCAAGCCAAAACGAATGTGGCAAAGCTTGACTTTTCACCATACATCACGCCATTTCTGTAAGTGACCTGTTTCTCCTCTTAACAACACCATTTTGCTGAGGCGTATAAGGCACTGTACATTGGTGTTTTATCCCACGACTAGCCAGAAATGCATTAAATTCATGAAACATATACTCCCCCCCTCAATCGGAATGGAGGGTGCCCATAGTACATTTCGAGACATTTTGAGCCATAGCCAAAAATTGTTTGAAGCACAAAAATACTTCGGACTTCGCTTTAAGCAGATACATCCATGCATGCCTAGAGTGATCATCAATAAAAGTCACGAAGTAAAGGTAATTCCCCAAGGACAGAGTTTGCATGGGCCCACAAACATCACTATGCACAAGCTGCAACCTGCATGTGGCCCTAACTCAACCATCCTTAGGAAACTCGCTGCATCTTACCCAAAATATAGCATTCACAGACATGTTTGACAGGTGCTTCAAGAGGCAACAAAGAAGCAACCATATCAGATTTGTGCAAACGCAGCAAACTGGCAAAATTCAAATACCCAAAACGTGCATGCCAAAGTTTTGCATCTAAAATAGCCTTTGAATCCACAACTGCATTTGCAAAATTCTGCCCACACTTGTAATACAAAGTGAGCTTATACAACCCACAGCATAAAATGCAAGATGCAACAATTTCATCACCGAAACTGAGATCATGTACAGTACATCTGTCATCCACAAATTTGACTACTAGACCAAGTCTAGCAAGTGCAAATACAGACAAAAGATTCTTTTTGATCCCAAGTACATAAAGTGCATCAACAAGTGTGAAAGAATTGTCATTTGAAGCAGTAAGCACAATCTTTCCAACTCTCTGAACTGGATAAGAGGCATTGTTGGCACAAGTAACTAAATTCCCATGAGGGACACACTCAAGAGAGGTGAACAAATGACGATGTGAGGAAATGTGCTATGTAGCACCACTGTCAAAATACCACACAAGTGAATCTGCACCAACTGGCATGCATGCATCATGGACAGCAGGATTATAGGTACACTCTGCCACTAAAAGCCAATTCTGTATCAACATCAGCATCACAGACTCCTTTCACAAAAGACTCAACAATAGCTGTATTTGTAGTAGAAGCAGCATTTGTAGTGGCACCAACCTCTTTCTTCTTAGCCTCTTTGGCTTTCAACTTAGCACATAGCTTGATAAAGTGATCATTAGCTTTACAATAATGGCAACGTATCTTCTTGTTGCCCTTATCACCAGAATTTCCACACGAATTGTTGCCAACAGAAGCATTAAGAACAGGTGATTTTTCACTCGCAGAACAACCATGAGAAGTGGCTGCATTACTGTTACCACCCTTCCTTTGAGGAGCAATAAAAGCCTGTTCAATTGCACGCTGTCTAGTCCTGTTTTTTCTGTAAAGAGACTCTTGCAACAACAATGTGCACAATGTATCAAACTTGACAACTTCACGATTTCCTTGAGTCATAAGTCTCCAAGTACTAGCAAAAGTTTGGTAAGAGTCTAGCAAGGCATCAAGAACGGTCTACACAAGAGAACTGGTTGAAATGACTTCACCTACAGAAATAAGTTGTTCATTTATATCCTTGACACCAGCAAGGAAAGTGTCCATATCATCTTCCTCATGCATAATCTTTGCCTCCAGCTCTTTACGCAGTAATGTAATTTTTGTCTCATTGAGGCTTGCATAAAGACCAGCCAGAATATCCCAAGCTTGTTTTGCAGATTTCGTTGAATGAATGTGAGGAGTAATGGTGCGCTTCACACAACGCAATCAACGCATGAGCATGCGCATCCTTTACATCCTAACGAGCTTGTTCTACCGTAGGCAAAACAACTCTAACAGCAACAATCCTTGCAGCAAGACCTGCAATATCCTCAACATCACCTGTATCCTCAGAACCAGGACGTACATCAATGTCCTGCACAATATTCCAAACGCCTTTGACACAAGAACATGTTGCATCATGTAAGCCATATAGGGTAACTGTCCCCATCCAATCTGTCCTCTGCAGCAAACATCTTGAACACAACTGTGTTGTTGTCAGCCATGGTAAATGTTGCACTTGATGTAAAAACTATCCGAATAGAGAAGAAACAAAGCGGGAACAAAACGTGCTATACAGCGCAAACCGTACAAGACTGCAAGGACCTATTATGCAGAAAACGGTGAGCAGACTATGCTCTTCGAGCTCTCCCGAAATTTTTGTCGACCTGCGAACGCTCGCCAAAGCTCACTAAAATCTGAGAAAGTGAGCAGGCGTGTGCTGGAGCTGCTGGCGACTAAGCCCGAGAGGACGTAACCTGCTCCGATACCAATTGTTGGAATTAGGGTTGCACGAAAACACACACACAGCTTGGAGAAGACGAAGGAAGCTCAAGGCACAGAACCGAGAGTGTTTTATTTAGAGTGCAATGGAAAGATAGATAGCCGTAGAATGATGGACGTATATATAATGGACGAGGGAAAAAACCTTCTAAAGAGGGGAAAAATGTCCCGACGGTCCTAAGTGTGTTCACACACATCACTACCACATGTATATGGTAACATTCTTGCCTTTGCAAACGCGCATAAAACCCCCTCAATTCACTTTCTTCCATCCACTTCGCATCCATAGATAGATAGTTCTGAACTTCACCAAATAACGTCTTGCAACTTTTCCCTTAACTTTTCTTTCTTTTGGCCTGTCCTCCAAAAGACTCGGCTGAGTCTTTAGCCTTCTCTGCATTTCCTGACCCCTGGAAAGCTTCAGAAGTCGCTTTTGCAAAGCACCTCTTTGCTGAATTTTTCTTTGGCCGACCCCCTTTCACGTTGCCTTGACATCCACTGTCTTCTCCCTTCAACAAGGCATGACCAGTGTTGGCAACGTCCATAAGCTGAGTAAGGGTGGTCATTTTATTCTTTATGCAATGGTTCTTGAGCCCTTTAGGCAGCCCACAACAATACGTCTCTATTTGCTCTATCACTGGCACAAACTTGTAGGAAGTTACTGAGAGCAATGCTTTACAGAACTTTCAATTGTACTCATCTAAACTTTTGCAAGAAGCCGCATTGAGTTGGTGCCAATCCGTCATGACATTGGCTTCAAATTCATTTGACAGCCATGAAGATGCAAACATTTGCTTGAAGTAAACCCATGTGGCAAGTGCTTGTCCTTGCATCAACAAAGTCGTCCACAACGAACGCGCATTTCCTTTCTTTCAAGAAAGTGACAGCTTTCTTGACCTTGGAGGCCTTTGTAAAATTCCCCCCTAGGTAAGTTGTATCAAACTGCTAGAGGAAAGTAAGAGCCTTTTCCTTATCCTCGAAACCACTGAAGGTATCAAACTTTACAGTTGCACCACCTTCTTTATATACTTTTGGCTTTTCCAGGTGCTCCCAAATTGTCATAGGGAATTGTTTGCAACATGGGCACTGTAATAGGGATCATCGCCGCCCCTTGGCCATTGACATTCTAAGTCACTGGTGCCATATTTTCTTGCTGGTCGGAAAAACCAGCCACGTCAAAAATGCCCTATGGCATCTCAAAATGGCCTTGATCGCATTGAAACCCTTACTGCAAGCCGATATTGCCATACGTGGGGTTTGGCATCATGCCCTGCATACCCCCAAGACTGTGCCTAGCATGTACTGCTGGTTTCCAAGCGCATAACCAGCCATGCTTTGAAACACAGATCCAACCCCCAAAAAATACCCAAGATGTACTGTGGGTGGTGGAAAGACCTAATGCATAGCCTGGAAATTAGTTCCATGTCCATTTAAACCAACATTTGGACTCCGAAAGGTGGCTGGTTGAATTGGTATAGCCTGTACAACTTGCATCCTCACCACCTGTTTATGGACAAAAGTAAGTTGCCTTGGAGACCCAATTGACTCCGCAATATGCGAGTGCTCCCTTCCCTGCTGGGACGCATAAGGGACCTTGGGTTGAGCCTCAATGGGCTCTCCTGCATGAGAAAGTTGCCGTGACACTACTGGAGCTTGCAGAAATTCCATAAACCTAGGATTCCGCACCAACCAAGAAAATACATCACAACAGCAACCAACTGTGTCCTGAATGCATCCTCGTCCAGTTGCCCAGTCATACACCCTTTGTCACGTGACACATCCAACCCTATGTGTCCGTGGACAAGCTACAGCATAGCAAGGGTTCAATTCAATCCAGTCAGTCTAGATTAGCAAGTGATCTGGCACTTTTGTGAGTCTGTTCGCAGACCGTGCATGCCCAGTCACTTATTGTAGATGCATATCCTCTAGTTGCACAGCATGATCATAAGCATTCCCATCAGAATCCATCAGAATCAGTCAAGGGAATTTTCCAGTGCATTTAGCCTATTTTCCCTATTTTTGACATTTTTTACTTATTTTTTTTAAGTGACTTTTGTTGAAAAGTAGGTAGGGCAATTTTGCTTAGTTTGTATATAAGCAAACTAGAGCTAGCACTATTTAGTAGAAGAGGCAACAGGAGCCAAGCTCAACAGGCAACTTCTCCAACAAGACCCCTTGGCGGTTTCCCCTTCCAAGCAAGAAGAACCATCCCTCTAGCGTTTTCTCCATCAAGCACCATCGCCTAGCTCTGCATCAGCTTAGTGTTTTCACCATTTGGATCATCGCCAGCAAGTCCCTTGCCTTGGCGTTTTTGCATCAGATCTTCCCGCAAGCATACCACAGCACCTAGCGGTTTTGGAAGGCCAGCAAGCTAGCGTTTTGGAGACCCCATCAGCTAGCGTTTTTGGATCCCAGCGTTTGCAGATTTGCAACGTTTTCAGCCACAGCAATGCAACGTTTTAGCAATGAAGTACCTGCAAGATCAGCCCCTAAAAGAGTAGCAGATTCAGCCGGAAAGACCATCAGTTTTCAGCCTTTAAGAACCTCAGTTTTCAGCCCTAAACCTGCAGATTTTCAGCGACAAAGACCTACAGAAACAGCCCCCAAAATCAGTGTTTTTGGACTATAGCAGATTTCAGCCCATAGCGTTTTTGGACAGCAGATACAAGATTGCAGATTTCAGCCCTTAGGTCGGTCTCGTCGTCCCCGTTGTCATCGCCGACATAGCCTAGACTTGCATCAGTCTCATGCATTCCATTTGTACCAGATTGTGCAATCATAAGTAGACCACTCTCGCCGACGAGAGTGGGGCCTCGGAGGAGGGTTTTACGTCTCTGGTGTCGTATCTCTCTTCTCTCTCTATCTCTCAGTCTCATACACTTGCACGCACAGTGTCCATTCACTTTGTTTGTGATCATAGCATTCTCTCATTAAGAACGAAAGGCTCTCCCTTCCATAAGAACAAAAGGAACCTTGAGCACAGTTCGGAGCACTCATCTTGAGCAAAGCGCAAACATTCATTCCGCTGCACCTTACATTGGTATCAGAGCTTTGGCAGTGTTCTATATCACTCAAGGAAAGAACCACAAGAATCACAAGAATTTTTTTTGCTTGTTGCGGTCGCACGACGTGAGGTGGAAAAAAGCAACCTTGGTGTGAGCGCAAGGCCGCCAAGGGGTGCACCCGCGGAAAGGAGTAGAACTTGGGTGAAGAGAAGATCCTTCTCTAACACATATTGCAAGCGAAAGAAGAACCTCAAGAACCAAGACCCCCACGAACCCAAGCTCCTTGTGAACTTAAGAACCCAAGACCACAAGAACCCACGACTTCAGAATGGTCATCACTCGAAGCGGAATGGATACTTCGCTTGGAGGTGATGAGCATGACAGAGGCGAAGAAGAATTTTCCCAACCAAGAGGTTTTTCTCACCCTCCCCCTTTCCCATCTACGTCAAGGATTGCACTAACTCCTATAGAGGCTTTAGACCATATGTTTCTCGAAAAGAAGTTCGAACGCGAAGCAAGAAATGCAGAAAGAAAAGCAGAAATGGATCGCAGACATGCAGAAAGAATGGCAGAAATAAAACGCAGACACGCAGAAAGAAGAGCAGAAAGAGAAGCAGAAAGAAAGGAAGCCAAAGCATTCCAAGAACAGAGCGACCGACACAACAAAGAGTTATGGTGACTCTTTTCTCAAGTTCACGCACAGATGCAAGAGATTGGGGGAACGGAGACTCTCTCAGTCTCTTCTTCTCCAAAGCATGACACACACGATTTGAATGATTATGAGAAGCATAATGAATTGACTAATAATGATGAGCATGATGATTTGAATGAGAATGATTTGCATGATGATTTGGATGACAATGACAAGCATGATGATTTGCATGATCAAGATGTGATTTCTCACAAGCATGATGATTTGCATGATCAAGATGTGATTTCTCACAAGCATGATGCGTTGCATGAAGATGATGTGATTATTCACAAGGATGATGTGTTAGTGGATGCTTTTTCTAGCGAAGCTAACCTCGTTGTAGATTCGATCAGTCACGAAGATCCGATCTTGGCTTTCGAGTCGAGGTCCAAAGAACCCCCACAGGACGATTCGATCATTCACGAAGAAGCGATCTTGGCTCTCAAGCCTAGGTCCAATAAACCCCTTCAAGAAGAACCGATCTTGGCTCTCGAGCCTAAGTCCAAAGAACCCTCACAGGAAGTATTATGTGTTCGCATGATTGATACGCACGCATTGGTCAAGTGTTTCATTCGTGATCGTTTCTTGTATTTTAGTCAGCGTCTTTATGTGATCCTTATTCCTAGGCATGACATACTGTACGTTGAGCACGTTTCACTCATGAATGAGCACAAATGTATACGGATTTCTCATGAAAAGCTCAAAAGTATGCATTCATGGAAGTCACATTCTATGTCTCTTCCTTGGCATGACACATTTGTAGAAAGAGCACATGAAAGTATAAACACCAAGCATGGGCATTTCCGTTGCGAATTGCCACAGTTGATTGCTTTAGATCATAAGAGAAAGATTCAATCGCATTGTTTGCGTGTGTGTGGTGAACGGGTTGGCACTCCGTCTCTTTGTTCATCTACATTGCATGCACCGTCTTTGAGGAAGACAAGATTTTTTCCACTCACTTTACATGGAATAGGTATGTTCATGGTTTTGTGTTGGAAATGAGTTCAGGAATTTTCAGCCATGGAGATTCTTGAAGAAGGAAGAAGCACGACCATAGACGAAGTTGAAGCATCAAGGGAGCCACAAAAGACTTTGTCGCTTTCGGCGCGGCCCATAGAAGCCAGCGTTGCAGACCTTTATGAAGTTCAAGTACCGCACGACCCACACATCAGAGTGGGCCGGCGAACAGTCCCTTCCAGGATTCCGGATGCTATTGGCGATCTCCCTCGACGCCATACAGTTCGGTACCAGTACCTCACTTTGAAAAGGAGGGGATGTCACGTGACACATCCAACCCTATGTGTCCGTGGACAAGCTACAGCATAGCAAGGGTTCAGTTCAGTCCAGTCAGTCTAGATTAGCAAGTGATCTTGCACTTTTGTGAGTCTGTTCGCAGACCGTGCATGCCCAGTCACTTAGTGTAGATGCATATCCTCTGGTTGCACATAGCATTCCCATTAGAATCCATGAGAATCCTCCAGGGGAATTTTCCATTGCATTTAGCCTATTTTCCCTATTTTTGACATTTTTCACTTATTTTTTTTAAGTGACTTTTGTTGAAAAGTAGGTAGGGCAATTTTGCTTAGTTTGTATATAAGCAAACTAGAGCTAGCACTATTTGGCAGAAGAGGCAACAGGAGCCAAGCTCAACAGGCAACTTCTCCAACAAGACCCCTTGGCGGTTTCCCCCTCCAAGCAAGAAGAACAATCCCTCTAGCGTTTTCTCCATCAAGCACCATCGCCTAGCTCTGCATCAGCTTAGTGTTTTCACCATTTGGATCATCGCCAGCAAGTCCCTTGCCTTGGCATTTTTGCATCAGATCTTCCCGCAAGCATACCACAGCACCTAGCGTTTTTGGAAGACCAGCAAGCTAGCGTTTTTGGAGACCCCATCAGCTAGCGTTTTTGGATCCCAGTGTTTGCAGATTTGCAGCGTTTTCAGCCACAGCAATGCAGCATTTTAGCAATGAAGTACCTGCAAGATCAGCCCCTAAAAGAGTAGCAGATTCAGCCGGAAAGACCATCAGTTTTCAGCCTTTAAGAACCTCAGTTTTCAGCCCTAAACCTGCAGATTTTCAGCGATAAAGACCTACAGAAACAGCCCCCAAAATCAGCGTTTTTGGACTATAGCAGATTTCAGCCCATAGCGTTTTTGGACAGCAGATACAAGATTGCAGATTCAGCCCTTAGGTCGGTCTCGTCGTCCCCGTTGTCATCGCCGACATAGCCTAGACTTGCATCAGTCTCATGCATTCCATTTGTACCAGATTGTGCAATCATAAGTAGACCACTCTCGCCGACGAGAGTGGGGCCTCGGAGGAGGGTTTTACGTCTCTGGTGTCGTATCTCTCTTCTCTCTCTATCTCTCAGTCTCATACACTTGCACACACAGTGTCCATTCACTTTGTTTGTGATCATAGCATTCTCTCATTAAGAACAGAAGGCCCTCCCTTCCATAGGAACAAAAGGAACCTTGAGCACAATTCGGAGCACTCATCTTGAGCAAAGCGCAAACATTCATTCCGCTGCACCTTACACCCTTGACCTTGTGGAGCATTCACATCAACAAAAGGCACAGACAGTGGTGGCCCTGAACTCTCCCCAACCTCAAACACTAGAGGAACAACATGTCTGTCCTGTGAAGAGAAACCCTCTTCCTTGGTGTCATTTACTATGTCATCCATAGTGTAATTCCGAGTTCCTATGCTTTGTGTCTTAGAAGCTCCCGCACGCAATGGGACAGTTCCCATGGAAATTGGACGAGTTTTCACGCAAGGAAACTCTCCATTTTCGCTTTCCTTCGCGATGGAACTGTGCGTACCTGAAGGGGACTAGCAATTAGCTAATCCCGTTCCTGTACAAAGGCTCTTGCCTTGGCAAATGCGCATAAAACCCCAAGAACTATACATGGTCCTTTGAGAAGCCCAACTAGAGGGGCATTACCATATGTGCAAAGGGGAGAGAGATGCGCGAGAACAAATCATCACGCTACATAGAGCAAGGGAGAAGGAAAGCTTTTCATTAAAACTATGAGCACCTGCACCCACTACTCACGCACACACTATGTAGCACACAATATAGTTCAAAATTCAGCCCCCAGTCTCAAATTGGGTGCCTCCTCTTGGGATGAGCCTCTAGAGAGAGAGTTGACCAGCGGTTACTTGTCACAAACTGGTGACATGGCAACATGCCCAGGACAAACACAATGTTGATGTGGCAGTAGGCTCCGTAAAACGCGCCGATAGGCTGACGTGGCAAAATGTATGGAAATTGCGCCGGCTAGAGGGTGTTGTAAAATTCAGGAAGATAGACCTTAAGAGTGGGTACCATGAGATTTGTATTAGGCCAGAGATGTGCCCAAGACTGCGTTTACAACAACATTTGGTATGTATGAGTTCTTAGTGATGTCGTTCGGTCTTACAAATGCTCCTACTACGTTCAATAGGATGATGAATCGGATCTTCCGCCCACATCAAAAGTTTGTTGGCACATTTTTTGCCGACATGATAGTCTACTCAAAGAATGAAGAGGAGCATAGGCATCACTTGACCATTGTCTTCGAAGAGCAATGCAGTCACAGGTTGCTTGTTAATCCTAAGAAAAGTGAGTTCTTCTTGGAAGAGATTCACTTTCTTGGCCACATAGTGTGAAACGATGGTGTCTAAATGGATCATGTAAATTGCTTTTGAACGGCCAAGGGCCTTTAAATATGAATTGTGGGCTCTCACTCTTGTAATCTGCCCGCGCGAGATGCAAAGCAAGAGCCACAGTGTACCTTGTTTAAGCAATATAAAGAAATACCAAAAGGGCGCCACAGTTTGGGGCCAGTACTCTCTGGGGTGGAATTCCGCCAGTCCGTGTCACGTGTGTTGTCTCTTTCAGTTCAGTTGTCATTGAAGTGCTGAATTGTGTTCAATTTTTTCTTTTCCGTTGGCACGTGATGCCCGTCCTGTTACACAAATCTATGAGAAAGAACTATTGGCCATGATTCATGCACTTTTCTAGTTGGAAGCACTACCTGCTAGGTGCTGATTTTGTTGTCCAAAGAGATCATCAGACCTTGCGATACTTCTTGACGCAGTCAAACTTATCAGAAAAGCACAAACATTCTCTCTATGTTCCACTTTCAAATTCTGCATGTAGAAGACAAGAGGAATGTTGTGGACAATGCGTTATCCAGAAAGCCACAAATTTCAGCTATGTCAATTCCTTGTCATCATGAGCTTGATGACATCAAGGAACAGTATGTTACTGATGGAGATTTTGCAAGGATCTTTGAACAATTGCAAGATGGGCAACGCCATGAGCACTACCTCCTCAAGGATGGTTTTATGATGATGCATGGCAGATTATGTGTCACTAGGCCTCTACGACATAAAGTTATGGTAGAAAGCCATGTCCCCCATATGCAAGGCATCGTGATATAGATGCGACAACGAAAGCGGTCGAGGCATTCTTTTATTGACCTACTTTGAGGAGAGATGTGGATGCCTTTGTGCAAGCATGCGTGATTTGCCAAAAGGTCAAGTTTGACAAGCAAAAGGCACCAGGGTTATTACAGCCACTACCTATTCCAGATAAGCCATGGGAAAGCATTGCTATGGATTTTATCTTTGATCTTCCAAGAACGTTGACAAGGAATGATGGTATATGGACCATTATTTGCACGTTCAGCATGCAGGTCCATTTTATTCCTGTCGAGAAGAGGATAAAATTTGACCAGATGGCACGGTTGTTTATGTACAATGTTTTCAAGTACCATGGTATGCCACAATCTATTGTCAATGATCGTGATCCTTGTATGACAAGCCTATTTAGGAGAGGCTTGTTTGAAAACATGGGCACTACACTCAAGTTTTCCTCCTCATTTCATCCACAAACTGATGGACGGTCAAAAGCGGCTAATTCTACAGTCTTGGATCTGCTGAAGTATTATGTGTCTGATAATAAGGGCAAGTGGGAACAGCATCTACCCAGGCTTGAGTATGCGTACAACAATACGGCGCATTCGTCAACAGGCAAGGCACCTTTTGAGATTGTTGAGGGTGGCAAAAAGGTTCCTCCCATTTTGCACACAAAGGACAATTTTTGAGGCAGATCGATATGTAGAGAACATGGATGAAATGTATAGGAAGATCAAGCTCGCCTTGGAGAAGACTCGGGCAAAGCAAAAAAAGGCTGCTGATTGTCACCGACGTGAATTGTTATTTTCACCTGGTGATTGGGTACTTTTACGGTTTGAAAAGGCGAGGTTAAAGAATGGGCCTTTTCAAGTACTTGAGAAGATCAGCGATGTTGCCTATAGACTGAAATTGCCTGATACTTGGAAGATTGATAATGCGTTTCACGTGTCTTCTAAGACCTTCGTGGGTGATGTGCCAGAAGATATGCCAGATGAGGATCAGCTAGAAGTTGAGGAACTTGATGAAATCTTGGTACCTGAGCAAATCTTGGCACATAAGGAAAATAAAGTTAAGGGAAAAGTTGCACGACCGTATTTGGTGAAGTTCAAGAACTATCCACCTATGGATGCAAAGTGGATGGAAGAGTGTGAACTACAAGAGTCACTAAATGCATTGCAGCTTTACCTTGAGGCCTTTGGGTTACAAGCTACATATGCCCCAACAACCCTTATTGTTCAAAATTCTCTCTTCCAAATTTTTTTGAGATCAATCATTGCCTCTATATTAGAATGGAGTTTGTAGACCGGACCCTTCGCTTTAGCTTTTGTTGTATACTTCATCTTTTCTTTAGAGGCTTCTTGCATAGGAACTTTGAGGATAGTCATCTATTGTGGGGAAGCTGATCTAGGAGGCACACTGTCATTTTTGCCTCCAATCCTCGAGGTCCGCTTTGAAGGCCCTTCATCCTCATTCTTGCGTGTGCGTTTTTCTTCGACAATGGCTTCATTGGCTTGACTTTGGCAATGTAAGCATGCATTGACAAAGAGTCTACATGGTCATTCCAACCTGTTTCTAGCCGAATGCAATCTCCAGCTTCATGCAAGACCTCTTTAGTCATTTCACCTCCACAGTAGATTCTATTGCCTATAGCCAAAGTTCTCCAATCCCATTAGATGCTTCTTCTCCAACCTTGACTTCTTTTTTCTTTATAGGCTCCACTTTCAACCCATACGCGGCTGCCTCAACTATTGAGATGTCATGCTAGTAGCCATGTCCTCAACTAGCTTCTTCATTCCACCTTAAGTTTGTTCCCAAGAGCTTACCTGTTTCACTTAAGTAAATTTTGCCATCTTTAAAGAAAAGAAGCTCCTTTGTCAAAGTGTCTTAAAGACTTTCACAATCCCTCTTTGCATGGTTAATACTATCACACCATATGCATTACAATCGCTTGTCTTAACGATTGCATTCTTTTCAGAGGGGAATACATAGATATGGAGAAGTGTTTAGAATGTGATTCCGAGAGATATCGAGTGGATCTCCACGAACAAAAAATTCCACAAAAAGTTTTGCGACATTTTTCTCCGGTTCTTCGCATCAAGCATTTCTTTAAATGTAAATTCATGGCTGTCCTAGCATCATGGCACGAGGAGAATAGATCTTCGGATGGTGTGCTACGGATTTCTACAGATTGTGCAGCCTGGAAATATATAGACGATACATGGCCGGATTTTGCCAGGGAAGCTCGAAATTTGCGCATAGGCCTGGCTATGGATGCGTAAATCCATTTGGTCAGAGATCAACATCTTACAGTGTATGGCCCATTGTCATCATCAACTACAATATTCTCCCGTGGTTGACAACCAAAAAGGGGCATCTGTTTCTAAGCTTAATTATGCCGGGGCGGTATAAAGTGAACAATATGGATGTGTATCTTCGTCCACTATTGGAAGAGCTACAATAATTGTGGATTGGCATAGAAGTGGTGAATATAAGCCGACACACAGGTCATCGGAATGCTTTGATAAGAGGCATTCTAATGTGGACCATGCATGACTATCTCGGACTAACAGAATGCTCAGGTGATTTACACTTAAACTCAAACACTACAAATCATTTACACTCAAACTCAAACACTATAAATCTTGGTTTTTCTCAAGCTTATCTATTGTCATGTGTATACATGCAGGGCTTCAAACAAGCGGATACAGAGCATGTGTTACATGTGGACCTAAACGTCACTGAAGAAGCAAACCTACGAAGGTCATAAAGCGTATCTTTCAGAGAATCACGAGTTGTGCGACGGTTTTTTGGGATGTGTGATGACGGTTGGATGAAGAGACTCTCTCTATGGTACGAGTTACCATACTGGCCCAGACTCATAATCAATCACTTGTTCGATCCAATGCACATATTCAAGAATGTGGGTAATCTGTTGTGGGACATACTTTGGGAGCTAGGGTTGGCCTTAGAAATGTGGATCGTATAGAGTAATATTGGTCGCAGACAGCACCCGATGGATTGATAAAACTTCCTGAAGTGCCATGGATTTTAACAGGAGCCCAAGAACGCAAAGTAAAAGAGACCATTCGATCTGTGCAAACCCCCATTGGTGTAATGCACTCGCTCTGAATTAGTTTCACTAAAGAAGGGAAGCTTACCGGTTTGAAGTCACACGACTGGCATAAAATGTATCAGGTATGTTTCAAGTGGAATATATCATAGTGAGAATTGTGTAACAAATTCGTGTGTGGACTTTAATATCATTGCTAGATGTGTTTTGCAGTTTATTTTATCGATGGCCATTGAGGGATGTTTGTCTCCTGACGTCCGTAACACAATCTACAAACTTGCGAAGTTAATGCAATGGATCTCACAAAAGGAGATCAATGTAGACTCCATACCATTCGCCAAACTAAACCTTACAGAGGTTGTGTGCATGTTTGAGAAACACTTTCTTACTACCATGCTAACCATTCAGGTGCATCTTTTTGTTAACATAGTTGATGAGGTGGAAATAGCTGGCACAATACATTCCAGATGGATGTTCTTTTTAGAACGTTTCATGAAAAAGCTCAAGGGATATGCGCATCAGACGGCACGTCCAGAGGGTAGCATGGCAGAAGGTTGGCTGGTATCAGAGTCCCTAGTTTACATTGGAGAGTGGGTAGACGGATTTGATAAAGCCTGAGACACGCTATGGCGAACCATAGATGATGAGCGCATATATGGAATTGTCATGTGCAATGTCGGAAGATCTAGAGGCTAAAATCAATCGATTTTGCATGCTTCACAATCCAGTGACGTAAAAGTGGATTTCACAATATGAGGATGCAAAGCAAGAGCGACAAAGGGCACGAATCGAGTGAAGATGGGGAAGAGGATCGTTGATGCATTATCCGACGGGTCTGGAGAGCCTACCAATATTTATGAGCTTAAGATGGTTGCACAACCAATTGAAAAGCGCAAAACAGTGCGGTGTTGAAGTGACAGAGGAGGAGTGGAAGTACTCTCGGGGTTGCGCGACCAAGGTAAGTTTGCAATGTACGACTAACGACTTTCTAGATGTTTGAACGGCCACTCATAATCTTTGTTGGTTGTACTATAAGTCATACACAGGAGCATGGTGTAAAGATCGACATTTTAGAGTGAAACGGATCGACAAAAAGTGTTTTACACAAGATTGTGGAATCATGACAAAATTGAACAATCTAGTCGGCGACGGTCCTTGATGCAGACCTTATGGTGGTGGAACTCATTTACTTCGGCACACTACAAGAGATTTTGAGAATCGATTATAGAGGGATTTTTGTTGACTTGTTCAACGTGCAATGGTTCAAGATAAACATGGAGGGTCGCAACACTACTGTGCGCAGAGGAGAGTCTGGTTTCCTTGAGGTGGATTCAACTAAAAAATAGACCGATCTAAGTGACACTTTCGTACTACCCGAGCATTGTGAACAAGTAAGTTTGTAAATATTTAACATCTATTTTAGAAGTTATGTGCTTGAAAGCTCTCATGTAAGTTATGTGGCTCTGGCAGGTGATATTTCATCCTACAAAGTCTGCATCAAATTGGTGGTACTTCATAGAGGTAGCCCCTCGTAGTGCACGAACGTATGAGGGCTATCATGTGCCAATCGCAGCGGCACCAATGGAGGAGATCGGAGAATATGCTCAATCAGAAGCCGCTGAGGTGATGCCAGACGAGTATCAAGCTGCTAATCTCTATGGGGTGCATGCAGAGGATCTACAAAATGAAACGGAGGACATTTGCCTAAACGGAGAGCTCTATATAGACATAGGGAGTTATGCTGAGCTATGCGAGGATGAGAGAGAGGGCTCTTAAAGCCATAAACTTTGTAGTTAAACAATTTTGCTCCGTTTTATAATATATATTGTATGCACGTGGCTTTTTGTCCATTCCTGTCTATATGCTATACTTGAGAAATTTAAATTGTGTTTAATTGTCATTGCTTCCACTTCAGGTATGCTCCTTCCATCTCCTCCCTCTCATGTTTGAAGGAGTACGAGCGGAAGTGCGACGCGAGAGAGAGTGCGAGAAGAAGAACATGACGATATGGTGAACTCGCTCTACTGTAATGTGTAGAGCATAGTGAGTTCTTATTAGGTTTTTACAAAAGAATATGTGTACATACCTGGCGGCCCGCCCACTTACCTGGGCGACCACATTGGGCTTTATACCCCAACAACCTCCCACTTAAAGTCCAATGTGGTACTTTAAGTGTGAGAGAAGCTACTATACAAGCTAATATACAAGAGATGTAGAGAAGTGATGTACTACCCTACACCTAACTGCTTGCGAAAATGCGCAAAGCTCTCTGAGGGAAGTCCTTTTGTAAGTAGATCAGCAGGATTTTCTGTGGTGTGAACTTTGACAAGCTGAAGTTGCTTATCCTCGAGCATTTCCCTGATGAAATGATACTTCACATCCACATGCTTTGTCTTTGAGTGATAAACTGGATTGCGAGCCAATTGTATAGCACTTTGACTATCACAATATAACACAGGCATCTCTTCTTTGATTCCCAAATCTGTTACTAGTCGATTAAGCCAAATTGATTCTTTGCATGCCTCTGATGCTGCAACATATTCAGCCTCTGTAGTAGACTGAGTAACACAATCTTGTAATCTAGAACGCCATGATACTGCTCCACCAGCCAATGTAAAGACATACCCTGACGTAGACCTTCGGTTGTCTAAGTCAAATTAACTTCTTTGATCTGTCTCTCTCAATGCGCATACCAAGTATATGACTTGCCTCACCCATGTCTTTCATGTCAAACGATTTTGCCATCTTTGACTTCAAAGCTGAAATTTCTTCCAAGTGCTTGCCAGCAATCAACATGTCATCCACATACAAATAAGGATCAGCCAACTACCATCCTTAGCCTTCTTTGTATATAGACAGTGATCGAACTCACTACGTTTGTAGCCTTGAGAAAGCATAAACTTGTGGAATTTATGGTACCATGCCCTCGGTGATTGTTTTAAGCCATAAAGACTCTTTAACAATTGGCATACCCAATCTTCCTTGCCTTTCTCAACAAACCCTTCTGGCTGCTGCATGTAAATTTCCACATCTAAATCACCATGCAAGAACGCTGTCTTGACATCCATTGGTGCAACACCAAATCTAATATGGCAAGCAATGCAAGAAAGCATCTCAATGTAGTCATCTTGACCACCGGAGAGAAGACTTCATCAAAGTCAATGCCTTGTTCTTGCTTAAAGCCCTTGGCAACAAGCCTTGCTTTGTACTTTGGCTGACTATCATGAGCGGTGATCTTATACCTGTAAACCCATTTACAAGGTAGAGCCTTTTTGCCCCGTGGTAATTTAACTAGCTTCCATGTCTGGTTTTTATGAAGAGCTGTCATCTCTGACTGCATGGCCAATTGCCAATTCCCGGAGTCCTTCATTTGCACTGCTTCCTTGTAACATGAAGGCTCATTGCAATCAGTCAACATGACATAGTTCATAGATGGAACAAACCTATCAGGAGGTCGCGTGACACGTCCAGATCTACGCACAATAGGTGGCTTAGGCTCAGCCACAACCTGTGGTTCCACTCTATCCTGTCCTTGATCCTCTTGAGCCCTGACATTTTGTCTTGCACGTGCAGGTCCATCTTCTTGGAAGACAACTCTTCTAATCTCCTCAACCCTCTCTGGTTTAGAATGATATTTGGATTCATTAAAGTGAACATCATTGTTGCGGACAACCTTTCTGGATTCGGGATCCCAAAGTCTGTACCCCATCTCACCAGAATTACCATAGCCTAGAAAGATGCACTTTCTACTCTTTGGGTCAAGTTTGTTCCTAAATTCCTTTGGAACGTGAGTATATGCCTCACAGCCAAAGACTCTGAGATGCTTGTATGAGGGCATTTTGCATGACCATACCATCTCTGGCACTGAATCCTTCTGCAAAACCTTGCTAGGAGATCTATTTACAAGATGAATAGCTGTTGATACAGCTTCAGCCCAAAACCCATTTGGCAGCTGTGCATTAGACAACATACTTCTGACCTTCTCTTGTATGGTCCTATTCATCCTCTCAGCAACACCATTTTGAGGAGGATTGTAAGGAGCAGTAAGTTCACGTTTTATACCTTTTGACTCACAAAAGTCATGAAAGGCCTTTGAAACATACTCTCCACCATTGTCAGTGCGTAAGCATTTAAGCTTCTTGCCACTCTGATTCTCCACAAGTGTCACAAACGTTTTGAAAACACTAAACGCTTCATCCTTGTGGTTGAGAAAGTAAACCCATACTTTCCTCGAGTAATCATCTATAAATTTCATAAAGTAAGAAGCTCCCCCTAGAGATAGGTTAGGCATAGGTCCACACAAATCACTATGAACAAGTGCAACTGTGTATCTCTTCTATTGCTTCTATGCTTATGTGGCTGCTGTGTTTGCTTACCATAAAGACAATTTTCACAGAATTCAAAATCATTAAATGAAAAGCCAGGCAAATAACCAGAACGAGACAAGATTTCCATTCCCTTCTTGAACATATGTCCTAACCAGCTATGCCACAAAGAAACGTTCGGCTGCTCGGTTACATTGATTACATTTTTAGAGACATTTGATACATAAATCATATAAAGTCCTCCAGACTTTACTCCATGTGCTACTGTCATAGAACCCTTGGATATCTTCCACATGTTCTGTCCAAAAGTGGTGACGTAGCCAGCATCATCAAGTAAACCTGTGCTGATCAAGCTCTTTGTAATTGCGGGAACATGTCTCACATTCTTCAACGTGAAAGAAGAGCCATTCTGAAACTTCAATTGAACATCTCCAACACCTAAGATCTCACATGTCTGCCCATTGCCTAGCCGAACATGATCTTTAGTGGTCACATAAGAGGTAAACCACTCCTTGTTTGGAGACACATGAAGTGATTCCCCTGAGTCTATAATCCAGTCACTCAGTGCATTTTCATCAAATGCTGTAAGAAGAGCCGAGTCCATTGTATTCTTCAAGAAGTAGATGTCTCCTGACACTAGACTGTCATCCTCTGCAACAATGTTTGTCACATTTATTTCTTGAATCTTCACTGAGGACTTGTTCTTCTCACCATGGTCTTCAGCTTTCTCTTTGCCTTTTTCTGCTTTCCATTCTCTGCAGTCTCTTTTCATGTGACCCTTCTTGCCACAATGGTAGCATTCTATGTCACTCTTGCCTTTAGCACTGCGGGACTTGCTACGAGACTGATTCCTCTTTCCACCTTTGTACTTTTCTTTGGTCCTTCCCCTGACAACTAAGGCTGTTCCTTTGCCTTTGTCCATTGTCTTTCTATTGGTTTCTTCGATAAGCAGACTTCCTTCTACACCTGCTATGTTCAAACCATCTGGAGGTGCAGAATTACTAAAGCTGTGCGAAAAGTGTCCCAACTTTCGGCAATGTGATCAACAGGAACATAGCTCTAACAGGTTCATCAAACTTGACACCTTGAGCTGACAACTGATTGTAGATTGTGTTGAATTCATTCAGATGATTGGACATAGGTGTCCCTTCTTTCATCTTCAAGTCAACAAGCTTCTTAAGCCAGTATACCTGTGAAGCTGCACTCTGCTTCTCATAAAGATCACTCAGCTTTAACCATGCTTGATAAGCCGACATCTCGTCTGCTACATTGAAGTAAACGCTTTCTGCCAAAGTCAGCATAATGGTAGAAAGTGCCAATTCATCCATTTCGCTCCATTCATCTTCGTCCATATCTTCTGGTTTTATCCCCTTGAGCTGTATAGGTTTTATCTGCTTCTTTTGTACGAACATGTGCCAAATCTGCTTCTTCCACAATGGGAAATTGGTTCCATCCAGCTTCTTGATATTGTAAAGAGCAGTGTCCTGTGATCTAGCCATAGCTACGCTTCACAGTGGTTTACTTTCCTGGGAAAAATTCGGCAGAGTTTCCCTTGTAAACTGACCTCTGAACCAATATCAACCTGTCAAATGAACCAAGAAAGCTTCAGATTCTGCATAAATTTCGGCAGAGTCTCCTTTGTGTAAATGGCTCTTGTGTACTCAAAAACAGACCAAAAAACAGCTCAAAAACACTGTCTCTCTGACACTGTAAGCTGTGGGTAAACCTGTCCTGCACCTGTACTGTCTCTGACTGTCCTGTAAGCATAGACTGTGACAATGCCTCAACGGCAGTAAAGCAAAGATGCAATCCCAACTGTCTAACTCACAGTCAATACATCCTAGTTGCCTATCTAAGGGTGCTCGAGGGATCGCTCCAAGACCTGTATCACCGAAAGGATCTCAACATTCTAGAATCCCCCAGTCAATAAAACCTCACTCGACCCTCAACAAAGGTTGCAGTAAATCTGACAGTACATAGACTTCCACAAAGTCATACATCCACAAATTTCCCACTGTATGCTGTAACCGCTGCGGCGGTTGTTTGCTGCGTGACTCACAGCCAGCAAACCCTCAACAGACATACATCATCTCTGACAATACATCCCATGTGGAAGTACCTGCAATGTCAGGATGAAATCTGAAATATCAAGCAACAAACACAAGCTACCTGATGAACTAGTGAATGTCGCCTACAGTCTGTGTGTAGATGCACCCGTGTCGTATGTGACACGCCTCCAAGAACTGTGAGCCGTCCTTCGATGTGTAGACAGCCACAAATCAACACTCTGGGAGTTTCGATATCCTCAACACCTGCAGTCATAGGCCAAAAACTCCAAATTTGCAGAGTCGGATCTGTACCCGTCGAGACCACGTAGTCAAAAATGGCCTGCGCAGACCTTTTTCGAAGCCGAACGGTGGCCGAGATGACCTCAGAATGAAATTCTGAGAACACCTAGCCCTTCGGGCTTGCCCACAGGATTTGGGGCCGTGTCTTCACCTGTCGAATTTTCACTCCAATCTGAGCTGGTGACTCTAGCCTCCTGCAGTGCTGCCCCGAGCCTCGATCTGAGCTCTGCTACCAGTTGAAGGAGTACGAGCGGAAGTGCGACGCGAGAGAGAGTGCGAGAAGAAGAACACGACGATATGGTGAACTCGCTCTACTGTAATGTGTAGAGCATAATGAGTTCTTATTAGGTTTTTACAAAGAATATGTGTACATACCTGGCGGCCCACTTACCTGGGCGACCACATTGGGCTTTATACCCCAACAATGTTCCCTTCCCCTCTTTCTCTCTCTCCCTCTCAATCTAACACACACACACACACACACACACACACACACACACACACACACACACACACACACACAACACACCACACACACACACACACACACACACACACACACTCGGCTAGCTCCTACGATTTCAATGGCTGCATGTAAGGGTCCTGCAACAAAGACAACACACCATTAAGAACTTATAGATGTACAAACATATACAAATACTTCAATGCGAGAGTATTCTCCAGAGAGGGAGCTGGAAACTCCTGATGCAGCGTAGCAATAACATAATCCTTAAAGGCTTTATCATGAGCAGTCTCACAAGCAGGGATACTCCTCGGTGTGTCGTGAAAGTCTAATATGCCGACTACGTCGGCTCGAGGCTCGAGGCCAACGCAACACTGCGCTCTGAGTGCCATGGAGACTGAGGCTGCAATCGCGAAGGAGGTGATCCGTCTTGTTGGGGCTAGACTACTATTGCGATGATCACTTATACTGATAGAGTTCGAGAACCTGCAATTACCCAAGAATATAGAAACCTGCATATACAAAAATAGATTAAACATACCGCTCTCTCTCTCTCTCTCTCTCTCTCTCTCGTGATAGATAAAGATCTGTCGCAAGTAATTGAGAAAACTATGGCAAATAGAAAAGAAATTTAATTTAGACCAGAGTGTCTTGTCACAACAACATATAAAAGGTATGTTGTTTAAGACATAACTTTTCTCTCTCTCTCTCTCTCTCTCTCTCTCTCTCTCTCTACAAAGGAATCCCTCTCCCTATTATCTATAGTATAGATTATAACTTGTCCATGTTTTCTTCTCCATTCAATATTAAGATTAAATGTTCATGTGTTTAATGCAGGTATGGATGATGATAAGTTTCTTTCTTCTTTGTCACCCCAACAGAGGAGGTGGTACGAGGAGAGTCATCGCTCTGAAGCACCATCACGTTGTTCCACTCCTCCAGCGTCTTCCTCTGTTTCTGAGCATTCAACACGCTCTGAAGCTTCGGTGTCGACGAGATGATCTTCACACTTGTCTAGGCACCGACGCTCTAGTGGTGGCGGCGACGGTTGCTGTGGGAATACCGCCACTGATGTCTCGACAACGCCTCGTGTTCAACAAGGCTCCTTATCTTCTCCTTCTTTGTCTGCCCCTACACCAGCCACGACATCGCCATCTACGCCAGGTTTTGCGCGGCTATCGGCCGTTCCTGGCTACACACCACTAGCTACTCCTCCGGGAGTCACCCAGTCACACTCATCGCTTCGGGGCCCAGACTCTAGTGGAGACACGTGACATCCGTACCCCCATCGAGACGTTGCTAGAGACCCCTGCCAAGACACCCAGGTTCACGCGTCAGAGAGAGAGGGCTTGTCGTACTCGATCGACATCAGCGGTGATATTATCTTGGATGACGAAGGTAAGAAGGTGACCTCGTGCAACGCGGTCTTTGCTCTCAGGTGTTTCGACACTACATACTAAACACCTGGAGTGAAGTGACAAATGAATTAAAAGACAGAGTCATCAGCATACTGCATGACGAGTTTATCGTGTCAAGTTGGGATGAGCGCTTCAATGAAGACCTGATGAAGGTTCGAATGCGCGAATACTGCAAGCACAAGCGTTCTGAAGTATAAAAAGCAATAAAGCATGGGTGGAACAGACCAGATTGGCTGACCAAAGAAGATTGAAAGAATGCGAAGCGAGCAGCAGCACGCAAGAATCTTGATAAGTGGAAGCAAAAAAGGAGGTAGCCAAAGCGCGAGTAGAGACAAGGAGCTCGCACCACTTGGGGAGTGGCGGGTGGCCATCATTTGAGGGCAATTTTGCAAGTGTTTTTGCATTGCTCTTTAGGTTTGGTAGTTACGTCTATTTGTACTTCTAAATTTTAACATAATGGATTCTTTGTATGTTTTGAACAGTGGTTGATGACAGGATGTGATCCCACACCGTACGAGCGTGAGTACGCAAGCAGAAATGGCTTAAACGCCCTGATGGACATTCTTATTTCTCGCGGCGGCATGGTTAGTATTTCACTTTACTCTTTTACATTTGTTGTATTTTAATGATAAGCTAAGAAAATAGATTGTTTTGTAATTATATGTTTTACTTACAGAAAGTTTTATTGTTTTTTTTCTACAGAATCGACAGATACGCCGCTTGGATGCGATGAGACGTCTGATTAGACGACGTCAGTATAGCCGTAGCCAGATAGCATTAGTTTTCTTTTGTCATAGCATCTATAATGAGATGACGTGTATACGTCTTTTGTAACTATTAAAAAACCATGTTTTTGCGACAGAATGACAATTGTGTTGTAACTATTCTATTTGCAAAGCTTAACAATCAAGTGATTTGTCTATGATGTGTATAATTCTCATTGATTTACTTTCGTCAATTTACTTTCGTCCAATTACTTTTGTCAGTTTTGTATTTTTATTTTGCAAACAATACTATGCATGATGGAGTTAATGGTTGTATTGTCTTGTGGATGACTACTTTCGGTCTATACCTTGTACTTTCTTTCAAAGGTGAATCTGTGCTTATATTGGATTCATTTAGGTATACTTTATTATGGAAACATTCAATACATGCCCTACCACCCAAAATTTTTTACTCTCGGGTGTCACTATTAGCATCTCTATATAAGGTTCTGCTACAATCGCTATAAGCATCGCTATAGAACGACTGCAATTGTCGCTATAACCGTTGCTATATGCGTCGCTATAAAGCAACGCGTATAGCAACGGTTATAGCAATGTTCCATAGCGACGCTTTTAGCAACGGTCTTAGCGACGCCGGACAGTATAAAAACCCAATGTATTTCCGGCGCTAAAAGCGTCACAAGTGCACATAACCTCTTGTAGTGTCCCGAGTCCCCTTGGTCAACCTTTCCTCTAGCTTTGGCTAGCAATGCCACCAATCTTGATGGTACACATGGCATACATTAACATGGTGACCGAGAAAGAGATCCACAAATTTTTGAATGCCTCTCAATTTTAAACTAGGCTTTATTGTCAAAATTTTCATAAATAATCGATCAAAATTTAAGATGTTCCTATGTCAGTTTTTTAAGTTTTGAGGAAAATGGTTTTGTCAAGCACTATTAATAATAGCTAACGTGATCATGTGGCTTCAAATCTCACGCATGGGGTTGGCTTTGAAAATGTGATTGTGATTATCTCTTCTAGCTTTGCTTCTCTCTCTTGCTTGATTACATCTCTACTCAGAACCGATCTCTTGTGATTGTCTCTTCTAGCTTTGCTTCTCTCTCTGGCTTGATTACATCTCTACTCAGAACCAATCTCTTGTGTGTATCTGTGCCCAAGATGTAAGAGATGTGCATATTATCACCTAAACTACAATAATGAAGAAGCAAGTTAGAAAGATAGCTAAGTTATTTATCTTTTCATGTGTTCCATGTGTCATCATGCTCAACTAAAGGCATGATGCAAAGTAGAGACCATAATCATGCAAGAATCTCTCTCTCTCTCTCTCTCTCTCACACACACACACACACACACACACACACACACACACACACACACACACACACACACACACACACACACACACACACACACACATTGTGATCTCAACTCGAGATCACAATTCACTGCTCATTCAAGGATTTCTCCTAGGAGTGTGTATGATATAAGAAGAGAAATTTGGTTAACCTTTTTATCACTCAAGTGTAGTAGATTTGTTATCTCACCTCTCTCTCTTATGGTGCACACATGCACTTACAAAGGAGCCCGATTGATGGAGATTATGTGGATGTCCAACACTATTTGGATTTTAGCCACCGCTTTCTCCTGTGTGGGTGGTTACCGCTTTCAATGGAATTTGCTTCCCTCCTAGCCGTTAATTTTCTACGATGGTAAGACGGTGTGTTACTAACTTTGGGAATGTGTAAGTTTCAGCCCACTCGTAACCATTGCATAAAACAACCCCATGTCTGAGCCACTGCTTGTAAGCTCGTCGCCATGGCATGTGTGCTGGTTTTCAACTGTTGGTAGGCTAGTTCGGATACAGCCACCACAACATGGTGCAAAGTGGGGCATCACGGCCGGTGTAGATTTGAGGAAAGACCATCGACTGGCTCTCTCTCTCTCTCTCTATTGTTTTGATGACATTTAAAACACTTCCCTCCTCTCTCTCTCTCTCTCACACAGACACACACACACACATTGTGGTACTATATTATTCTTGACTTTTCTAATTATTTTTAAAAACCCCCCCACACATTGACCTAGCCCTTCTTTTTGGGACTAGTTGGGTTTTTTCTTGCAATACACACTACTCTTTGAACAGGAGAGTAGCATAAAAAAACTCGGGATCCTACTTAAATGACACTGCTGCTTAGTAACACCATGGGGCATAGCCCTTGTAATTAACCTAGGATCTATTTAATATCACTATCTCTGCGTGGCCGAGCATGATTGCATTTTGGAGTCCCTCTTCATCACACCACGAAGGCGGCCTCACCATCCTCGCTGTGGATCTCCCCACTCATGGGTATCTGCGCGCCGAACAGAGCAACCACACACACACACACACACACACACAACCACACACACACACACACACACACACACACACACACACACACACACACACACACACACTCACACACACACACACACACACAACACACACACACACACAACACACACACACACACACACACACACACATTCTCCAGGATGGCGGGCCGGCTCACTTATGGCTCCCGCTGATAGGACTGGCAGTCCTCCTCCTTCCCCTATATAAACAGGTGAGGAAAAAACCTACTGCTTGCTTCAAAAAAGGAGCTATGGAGCTCACCCACCACTCATGTTTCTCAAAATTTTTCTTCCCATGCTTACTTCTCTACCGGTTTTGAATTTTGCTATGGTTTTACATTGAGCATACATCTGGTGTTGGTTGGCACAACAAGGTAAGTATAAACGGATGTCGGATAGTGGCATGCATAGCGGTATGTACTTTGCTCAAATACTTTGCCTCTGGCATCAACTGCTTGTTATCATATGAGGTATAGGACTGGCTTTTTGACCTCTAAAGAAAGGAGTTGGTTATCGTCTAGACCGCTGTCTTCGTGGAGCCACATCTTTAGAGGAACTTAAATATTCATTACTTTCTTGCTCTTTGGATTCCTCCGCATTTATGGGAGAGATTCTTCTTTTGGGGGTCTCTTCAAGAGGCCGCCTAAGCTCTCTCTCCTCTTAGAGAGAAAGGGAAATCCCATAAGCACAAAGTTGTTAACTTTGTCTTGCAAAGCAGGGTTGCCCATAGCGTGCTGCAACCTAGTAACAAGATGATTGACAAACATGGGGGCATTATCATTAGCACCTTTATGTGCAAAATCAAAGTTATCAATGTTCATTCTACTCTCTTGGTTATTGTCAGCCATGCTAACAAAGTTTGAGTACTTACTTAGTGTATGCCTTGGCAATTCAAAACCTTAGTTACTACTCCTCTTAGCCTTTGAAAATTGGCAAGTATCTACACCCACGACTCAAATTGGTTAATTATATAGAGTAGTGGAGTGGGTCTAATATTGCAGATTTGCCGAGGGCTAGCTCCTTTTGGACTTCTTATGGCTCAATAATGGTAAAGCCGTAGACAAGTATAAAAAGACCCCATTATTAAGACCAAAGCTCCCGAGGTGTGCACCATATTCCACATAGTGGGCTCAACAAAATGGATAACGGATCCCAATCCCACTTACCCTAATATAATTAACAAAAACAACCATTAATAGGCTACTTAAGGACATCTCTTCTTAAGCAAGAAAAGAGAAACCAAATGCTCTGATACCGATGTAATGGAAATGGCCTATGAACTTTGAGAATAGCGAAATTAGGAGAAGTAAAGAAAGCATTTTTGTGAGTTAATTTGAGAGCATAGAGGGTGAAATGAATTGATGGTAGCAACATAAACATAGTATTTAGTTAACTTGGCATGAGGAACAATACTTTTGTAAGAGAGAGAGAGTTTAGTAAACATGACAATAGTTGAGGATCGGATTTATGTGCAGCCGGTCCGCCCTCCAATAGGCATTTGTATTATAGATTCTCCCATTAAGAGAGACTTGGTGTAATACAATCTTTGTGTTCCTCGTGAACTAGGTGATGCGATGAAGATGGAAAGCTTCATGCATCACGAGCATAACATAAACTTTGTAGAAAGCATTAACTATCCCAAACCTCGATCTAAGCCAGATAAGAGGCATTCTTGGCATGAGGGACTGACTCAAGAGAGGTGAATAATTCACAATGTGAGGTAATGTGCTTTGTAGCACCACTGTCGAAATACCACACATGTGAATCTGAAACAACTGACATGCATGCATCATGGACAACAGGATTGTAAGTGCACTTTGCACTAAAAGCCCATTCTGCATCAACATCAGCATCACAATCTCCTTTTACATAAGACTCAACAATGGCTACATTTGTGGTAGAACCAGCATTTGCAGTGAAACCACCCTCTTTCTTCTTAGCCTCTTTGGCCTTCAACTTAGGACGTTGTTTGATCATTAGCTTTACAATAATGGCAACGCATCTTCTTTTTGCCCTCATCACCAGAATTTCCAGACGAATTCCTGCCAGCATAAGCATTAGGAACAAAAGTTTTGCCACTCGCACCAGAACCATAAGAAGTGGTTGCATTGCCGTTACCACCCTTTCTTTGAGAAGCAATAAAAGCCTGTTCAACTGCACACTGCCTAGTCTTGTTTTTTCTTGGAAAGTGACTCTTGCAACAGCAATGTGCATAATGCATCAAACCTAACAACTTCAGGATTTCCTTGGGTCATAAGTCTTGAAGTACTAGCAAAAGTCTGGTAAGAATTTGGTAAGGCATCAAGAATAGTCTGCACAAGGGAACTGTCTAAAATGACTTCACCTATAGAAATAAGTTGCTCATTGATATCCTTGACACCAGCAAGGAAAGTGTCCTTATCATCTTCCTCGTGCATAATCTTTGATTCCAACTCTCTACTCAACAAAGCAATTTTAGCCTCATTGCGGCTTGCATAAAGACCTGCTAGAATATCCCAAGCCTGTTTTGCAATATGGGGAAGTACTAGGGGAGTAAAAGCTATAATATTGGTAAGGCTACCAGAATGTTTCTCTGTCAGGGGTTTAAAGGAGAGAAAATAGGGATCCAAAGGGGGACAATCTGCAAAAGAGCAATGTGCTTCAATGGGGCTTAAAAGACCTAAGGTTCAACCCCATGAAGACTTTCATAAGCTAAAGTTCCTAAATTTAATTGTATTGTCCAAAGGCCAAAGTAGGGGAAATATTGGATGGTCATGTGAATACTCAAAAGTCTTCCCACATTCCTAGGAAGTAGGGGGCGAGCCCTTATTGCAGGGGATGAGAGAGAAACACACACACACACACACACACACTCCAAGGCTCCCCCTTTACACAAGGGAATACAGGTTGCATGTCAGGCTCCTATGCCAGTTGCTCCCAATCTCCCTTCAAATCCTATTGGATGGACATAGAGGTGGACCAATGAGAATTAGACTAGAGTAAATTTAGTCTAGTCAATTTATAAATACTTGATAAAAGAACCAGTAGAATTTAAGCTCCCTAGAAGACTATTGGACAGTCTACCAAGGGATCTAATGAGCATTCAGCAGCCCAATGGCTTGCCTGATTCCTATTGGCCAAAAGACTAAAAGGTCCAATGAGGGTTTAGTTGAATTATTTAATTACCTAAAGCTCTCACGAAAGGGAAAAGGGAGACACTTGTCAAAAGGCTATCAAGCGTGCTTCTAATTTGTGATTGGCTAAGCTTTACTGGAGCCAATGGGAGGCTAGCATGAGCATTTAGCAAGAGGGGTCGACCAAGATAAGAGAGAGGGCTACATTTTAGTCTAACACATTGCCACACACACATCAACAACTCATGTGTTGCAAGAAGAACTCCTTGAGTTGGGGAAGGCCCAAAATCATAAACTTTTCCATCCCCTTTTTTGGTGGGAGAAGTGCATCCTTTGACCACTCTTGCACACATGGCATGCCTCTCCTACAAACAGGCAAAATGGCTAGTTTATTTGAATTCATATCTCCCCCCAAAAATTTAAAATCTAGCGGGTAAAACCATATCATGTAACATATCCATGGAAAGAGCTTGGTGTGTAGATTACATATCTAAAATCGCTTCTCAAATTAAAGATTACCTATCTATCATGTCTTCTCAAATCAAAGATTATATGTATGAGTTGTGGAAGGCCCAAAATCATAAACTTTTCCATCCCCTTTTTTGGTGGGAGAAGTGCATCCTTTGACCACTCTTGCATACATGGCATGCCTCTCCTACAAACACACCATTCTTGCACTCATGGCATGCATCTATTTGTCAAAATGTTAATGACCTCCATGATCTCATGGCAAATAAAGAGGCCCTCCTACACCCCATCCTCTTCCTGATGAAGTAATTGGATATTAATCTCTTCCTTTGAATTAGAGTTATCCTTACTCCTACTTCTTCTCTTGGTCATTCCAAGCCTCTTTTCAACCCTACCTACATCATCGACGAGGTTGTTGATTCCACTTGCTATATTAATACTTTCCACATCATTTTTTGAACTGCTCCTTCAATCCTTCAAGAAATAACATGCCAACATCTCATCTATGGGTCTTTCATTTCACTGTAGTGTGCCAAAACAATTCCTTAATTCTAGAGCATAATATTCAACTAACATGTTTCCATTCTTGATGCCCCTGATTTTCTTCAATACATCTATAGGAGTGTTTTCTTTTCTAGATCTTTGTAAAGATGCCACTCTAAGTGCATCATATATTGGCTAATGGAAAATTTCATTTGGGTAAATCAACTCATGGCTTTTCCTTCCAGTTTTTCTACAAATTGTTATAGCCTAATAGGATCACTTCTTCTCCAAGCATTGAGAAGTAGAGGCCTACACCAACAACTCTTGGCTATGGAATGCAAATCCAACCAAGAGCCAAGCTTCAATGGCATGCTCATCTCCTATACCATGCTAATTACTAAGCTAAGCTATGCTATTGGAGTGATTATGTGAGGAGAATACTTCTTTCTCGTAAGATACATCTTCTTCCTCTCAATCTATCCTCATTCCCTGCTAGCTCTCACCACTTTTGAAGGTGTGTGAGGTCTTGGGACTGAGGCTAGGGACGCTAGGTGTGTTTTTCAAGCATAATTTGGTGAATGAAGCTTCCATCTTCATTACACCAACTAGTTTTATCGAAGAACACAAAGATTGCATTGTACAAAAGTCTCCTTTGATGGAAGAAGCTGTAATACAAAGCCTTTATGGAGGGGGGATCGGCTCCATGTAAATCCGGCTCTCAAATGTTGTCAATTGTTCTATTTCTCTCTCTTTTCAAGTATTGTCAATGCCAGATTAGCTAGGTGTAAATTTCTATGTTGCTTTCTCAAATTAAGTACTCTCTCTATGCTCATTATTAGGAACTTGTTCTTAATGAAATGCTCACTATGTTATCAATTTCCACTACACACAAGTTGCTAGTGCATTAAATGTTACAAAAGTTAAAGGGGTCCAAATGAGAGATCGTATGTCAAAGAGCAATGCTAGCTAATAGAGCGTAAAGACTTTAGGGTTAGCTTCATTAAATACCTCCAAAGGTTAGTGTTAAAAGTCTAGACCTTAGGCAAGCTAGGGCTGTGCTTGAGGTGGGAACCTTGCCCAAGCTTGAGGTGCTTGTCGTGCTTGCTGACTAAGGTGCTTGAGGTGCTCCATGACTAAGGTGCTTGAGGGGTTTAAGGTGTTCCCAAAGTCAACCAAGATCCCTACTCATGGGGGGGCGAGCCCTAATTGTAGGGGCTTGAGAGCGAACACACACACCCTCACACAAGGCAAGCCCAGTCTAAAGAAGCAACAAGGACACATGTCAAGTTCCTCTCCATGTTGCCCTCATAAGGTGCCTAAAGCCTATTGGTTGGCCACTAAAGGGGTCTAATAAGATTTTAGCTGATTAAATTAATCGGTTAAGCAGTTATCAAGTCCTCTCTCTCAGAGGGGAAAGGAGGACACTTGTCCAAAGACTACCTCTACTGCTTGAATGGAGCCAGGCTTGTGATTGGCTAGGCTTGATAGAGCCAATGAGCTTCATGCATGAGCTAGAAGAGGGGGTTGACCAAGCAAGGAGGGGGCTTACGTGCAAGGTATACTCTCTCCCACACACTCGCACACACTCTCATTGCGTGAAGTGCAAAGTGCAAGAACTCCATCTCCTTCTCCAAGCTTGTTGAGAAGATGAGAGCCTACCCCAACACTCTTGGCTATGGAATGCAAATCCAACCAAGAGCCATTCTTCAATGCTTAAGCTTGCCATATTCTTCATCATCATTATTATGCAATTATGCTATGCTATGCAACAAAAGCGATGATAAGTGAGGAACTATTTCTTTCTCATATGAATGTTTCTTCTTCCTCTTCCCTACCCTCATTCCCCGCTAGATATCTCCACCTTCAAAGGTGTTTGAGGCCTTGGGACTGAGGCCGGGGATGGTTAATGTTTTTACAAAGGTTATGTTATGCTTGTGATGCATGAAGTTTTCCATATTCATGGCATCACCTATGTCTCAAGGAACCCAATGATTGTATTGTATCAAGTCTCTCTTTATGGGAGAATCTATAATATAAAAGCCTATTGGAGGGGGGACCAGCTCCACATAAATCCGATCCTCAATTGTTGTCAAGTTCTCTAATTCTCCCTCTTGCAAAAGTATTGTTCATGCCAAGTTAATTAAGTATAGTGGTTGTGTTACTACCGCTAATTAAGTTCACCCTCTATGTTCTCAAAGTAGTCTCATAAAAATTCTCACTATAATTTTCTTAATTCCGCTATTCTCAATGTTCATAGGCCTTTTCCATTACAAAATCATTTTCTTTAAAGGTCACCTGGAGGAGCCATTTTCATCCTCCTCTGTGATGATAGTCCTAGAAAGCTCTTTGCAACCCATTGAAGGATGATTGATACTAGAGGGATTAGAATCCTCATCCATGACATGTAAAACCTACCTAGAGAAACAATGAATGCCTCAAGTCCCTATGCTTGATGCCCTGTTAAAGAGCTAGGGTATCTTTCATCTCGATCCTTTCTCGGTCTCTACATTCATCATCATTGTTGCTGCCAACATATCCATTATAGTATCCTTGCGATCATCATGCTCTCATCGAGTCCTTTGATCACCATCCCTGTGGCTACAAAACCTTCTATATTCATCCTCTTTATCATGGTCTCTTCTTCGTTCGTACCTTCTCTCATGTCGATCATGTCTACTACAATGTTTATCATCATCTCTTCAACGACTTTTGCCATGACACCATTGTGTTGACTGTCGAAAATGGATACATATTGGCTAGCTAGCCACCATGTAGGTAAAGGTGATTGGCCATGCCGATAACCGCACTTTTTCGTGGGCCAACAACTCGCTTAAACGTATCATTAGCTACACGTTAGCCTGTCAAACACAACCGAGTTCAAGGCCTATGCGTTGAGTCTATCTTGACTTTCGGGTGAATTGTTGGTGGCTGGTTGCAGTTGGTTACTTTCAACCAACTCCGTCAATTGTCATGTTCACTTTTTCTATCATGTCTACCATCATCACTACTTCGATGTTGTTCCTCTTCTTTTAACTTAGCCTCATCCTCAAGCTCATTTTGCAGATCCTTAATTGTCCTCTGTCATCAGGGACAGAAAATTCCCGGAAGGTTGAATTTGAAGGCTTACATTCGTGTTTCTCCTTGTCTACAGTCTTGGTTTCACGGGGAAGAACAACATGAATTCCAGTAAGCAAACTTAGGAAGCTTTAGCACCATTCTTTTCGAGGCTATTGGCGAACGCTTCCTCCTCACTCTTTTGAGGCTGATGATAAACTTTGTTAGAACAACCGATGTTGGCTTTATGTAGACCTTCGAAACAAGAGACTAGTACTCTAAAGCTTCAATCCATCGTCGCCTTGGAGAAGCTCTAGCAGCACAATGACTTTGTCCGCCTGCATGTTGGGAAAAATGGCTACACTATTGGGTTGCTGTTGTGAACAATGGCATGTTGCGATCACATGATTATCAAGCACATCCAGGACCAGCTTTGAAAAGCTTTTCATGCACTTGATAGTCAAATAATTTTAAAGGCTTTTCATGCAATGGACATCAGCTCAAGGGACAAAAAATCATAGGCAGTTTTAAAGGCCTCAAGTTTTCAGAGTCGTTCGATCAACTCTCGGTCGATGGAGCCAAGGCACTCAATCCTCTAGTCACAAGTATTTGCCTATCTATCGTACAGCAATGAAGCACGGCGTTCGGCAGCGTAAGCTCAACCGCACAGGAGAGCACCGATGGGCCATGCTCAGGTGACGCGCGGGCGCGTGTTGTTTGTGTGTATGTGAGAGAGAGAGAGAGAGAGAGAGAGAGAGAGAGAGAGAGAGGTTTTTATGGCAGAACCATGGTTTCTCAGCTGATTAAGCACGAGCGCATCGAGACAACTTTGCCAAAGGTACTTTATGATTTGATGACACATTTAGTGTTTGCTGTGCCTTATCAAGTTTATTGACAAGTATATTAGGCCTCTTTGGAGTCATATATGGTCGACAACACTTGCCTCTTTGAACGATCTAACAGATATGTACATACATATACCTAGAATCGGGCTTATCTTTTACACCAAGATACTCTGATGGCCAAGTCACTTGCAAGTTGCAACAAAGCATAAAAAGGCAATTGGCACGGATGAAAAGAGTGGAAGTTTGGGTGACAGCATAGTAGAGGGATAAATTTGAATGTCTCAGCCCTAATAGCTGCAAACATACATGGGTCAGGAATTCTTTGTGTCAGACTCACTGTAAAGCACTGCACACAAAAGTCCTACAGAGAACGGTGCAGATCTCCTCAGTAATAAGTGCTAATTTTTCTAGTTCCAATCGTCATTTCATTCTTGATACTCCACTCTTTCCTTCTCTTTAACCACTGATATGCCTTCATTAACAAAATGCTCTGAACTAGATGAGTTCCTTAACACTTGGTCAGTTAATGCTGCTTGAAAAATGTCTGACGTGCGGTCTTCTCTGAAAGTCTGCAGCTCAGTCTTGATGATTTGCATCTTTGCTTGAAATTCTAGAGTCAGCTTGTCTCTCTTGATCATTTCTTGCTTCATGGATATCATCTTAGAGTAAAGTTCGCCTTTGTTTGGGTTTGTCACCTCTCTAGCCAGTCTTGGCCGAATTGTTAGTCCCCAAGTATCTCCCAAGGGCTGATCGGAGGGAGTGAGGGCCGTTTTGTAGCTGTGTCCAACCTATGTGAGGTAGTTTTTTGTGTTTTAGCTTGTTTTCGCCATTGTTTTCCTCACCTTGTATTGCTGGCGGTGTCATTTTGTGTGCCTTTGGGTGGCCACACGTCTAGGGTATTTTTGTCTCTTACCTTGTGCCACTGCTTTCCACCTACGGGCCCAATTTGATATTTTCCTTCATTTGCTGGGGCGTAGGGTTTTCAGGGGAGGTTGGGTTGGGTCCTTAAGGAGGGGGGTATCCAGCCTTGTATAATTAGTTTTTGTTATCGGTAGCATCCCCTTGCCAAAGATCCTTGTCCTCACATGCAGTCATTGTCGAGCTGGAGCCTCTAATGCTCCTCTCAAAGTGAAACCTCAAGTAGGCCTCACCACCCTTGTGGCTTCGATAGATCAATTGTCCTCACTGTCTGTTGTCTTTGTCTAAGTCGTCGTTGCTTGGGCTCCCCCTCTGTGCTTGCTATAAGATTGTCCCGATGCATGTGCATTTCTAGTAGGAATAGCCGTAGGCATTGCCGACCCTTGAATCTCATGATGCGATTAATACATCCGAAGCCGTCCCTAAAGAGGCATTGATACCCCCTTTGATCTCATAATATACCGGGGAACTACATATATAATGCTCCTCTCTCTCTAGCTCTTGTGTGCACAATCTGCAAGTCCTATCCTCTTTGGATATACCAACTGCCCGCCCATTCTACCTCAAGTTTATGTGAGGATACTGTAAGCTGGCCAGTGGTGCTCCTTGTGGCATGTGACATGTATATCTCCATATACCATGATTGTTGAATGAGCCCTTTGACCTATAATATGTAAAACTCCATCTTCGTGCACAATGGAGTCACTAGAACTACCTGTCTGCCTCACATAATTTTGCATGATGTCACATCAAATAACCGAATTTCTCTCCGAATCAAACAATTGTATATACAGCGTGAAATCACACTGAAATAGTAATAGTTTCTCCATAACCATGCCATGTCTAGCAAACCACTTCTCTATGGTAGCATATCATGTGTGTCTCCTCCCCCGGGCAGCCAATGTCTGAGAAGCCTCCCAAGCCCTCATAGGGATCCTGTTCATCCCTCTTAACTCTATGAATGAACCTCACTGTGTAAAAAAGTGCCTTAGTCACCATGGGATGAGCGTCAATCGGCTTGTACCATGTTATGTGGTACTGAGGGTTTGTTGCAAATCATTTTCGCCGTGAACCCTCTTAATCTGTGTCGAGTCCTCTTTGACAATCCTCGAGCCCATATTGGAACTGCATGCATAAAAGCTGGATTGACCGAAGTATCAAACAACCACCCCTAGTTGATAGGCTCGCTCTTGAAAATGGGATTGGTAGCATAGTCTGTCTATCTTTAAACTATAGTGAGCCGCCAAAAAACAGTTGGGAGCTCACCATCTGCCACGTCTCTCTCCCCCCCCTCCCTCCCTGCCCCCCCCCCCCCCCCCCCCCCCCCCCCCCCCACCCCACACATCTGGAGGACGGGTCACGCACTCGTCTCTGTAATGTGGCTAATGCTACATACCCGCGTGCCAATCTTGCCTAAGTTCCCTGCCTCATAGAAAATCGATTACTTGGTGTCTTGAGAGTCACCCTAGATACACATATGAAGTCACTACCTCTGCCTCCTAGCCCCCATACACAATGTGTGTGGCTTGTCTCTTTGTTGCTGATGCATAGAAGACCATAACCTTGTTTCTGTAGCCCCTCCAAATCTAACCCTAAAACAATTGCATCAACAAGATAGAGACCAATATCCCTGCAAGAGATGTCTCTGTCACTTCCTCTATCCATGAAAGATTGAATCTCATCAATGTATAGCTCAAATAGTGTAGGGAAGAGGGAGCAATCCTGCGTCACTTATAATGTTGTCCATTTGTGTTAACCACCGACCTGGACAACGTACTCGTCCAACCGCACTCATACAATGCAATGATGCCTCATATCATGTCGGATGGTACTTGAATCTCCTATCTCCAAAGTAGTCAATCCCGCGGGAACGTATTTTGCGTGAGTCCACAAAGCATAGTTACAAGGAATGGCCATTTTTAGGCTTCTATTCCCCGTTCCCATTCCAACTTCCAGTTCCAAATCCCCATTCCACGTTTTAGACTAGAGTATCCGTAATAGGAAATGGCAATTCATGCTCGTTTCTATTCGTGTTTCGATTTTTGGCTCGGGATAGCTATGCCACAAAGTAGTAATATAATTGATGGCCTTGAGCCTATGTTGGCCCTATGAGTGCCTGCAAGGTCTATATACGATGCATTATTTATAGTACAGAATTGCTGCCAAGCCATGCCTATCCTCTGGCTCTGAGCCTTGCTATCTTGCTAGAGAGCTGGACTCGGTCTGTTAACATTGATCCATAAATCTTGCCAACAAGGCCAACCATCAATGTCCGATAGTTTCTTAAATCCATGTCCCCCCCCCCCCCCCCCCCCCCCCCCTGCGCGCGATTTGTGGATCTAGGTGACGGTGTTCATGGTCCAAGTAGGTGGAAACCCCTCAACCAAGGCCCTATTCAATAAATTCTCAAGAGAAGGAGCAAGCTAGAGTGACCTTGTTGGGAGCTCGGAGATTGAACGTATTTGGTTGCGTGGATGGCTCTCTTTGTGCAATGTAGAGGAAAACTAGGTGGAGTGTTGGATGGGTGAAACCGGCCCGTGGGGCGGTAGGCTTTGGCTTTCACCCGAAATTCTTTACTTTACTTTAGACACAGAGAGAGAGAGAGAGAGAGAGAGAGAGAGAGAGAGAGAGAGAGAGAGAGAGAGAGAGAGAGAGAGAGAGAGAGAGAGAGAGAGAGAGTACTTTGCAAAGGGAACCTGCTACGGGAATACCACCTAGATACGGGAACCAGCTAGATATCACCTGTTTTGGCAAAATTTCGGCAGCATAACAGCCTTAAAACTTGCCCGAAACCAATTCCCCTGTTGGAACTCACTACCACTAATCCTCTGATTTCTACCCAAAAAAGTGAATTCAGCTCGCTGTATTTACTGGTTTTGCCCTGTTTTCAGCCCTAAACAGTTCCCGAACTGTCTTGTAACGGAGGGGCATAGTTCCCAATGGTTTTGGCGTCTGTATGGCTGAAAAACAGTGTAACAGACTTGGACACTCCAAGTCAAGAATCAACCACGACAGCACCATATAACCACTTCAGAACAATTCACAGATCACAATAGATTTGCACTGGCCCGGCGGAGTTCCGTGCCTAGAGATATTGGCCCCATAGACTGGCGCCCCTTTCGGTATTTCTTTTTATATTAATCAATCATCAAAGTACAAAAGAGCGGTTAGGGTTTCACTCTCAGACTTTGCGTCCAGATGCCCTGAAAAATGAGGCCCTCAGCACTAATTTAAAGGTTACAAGGGATGCCCAAAAGCAGAGCCCCAAAAGCTTCAAATCAAAAGCAATTGCTCTCTCTCTCTCACAGAGAGTCAAAACATGAAAGCAAAAGCATTCTCTCTCTCTTTCTCATTTAAGTAGAGAAAAAGCGAACTTTGCGTCGCTCATCATTTTCCAAATTTTTTTTTAAAAAAAATAAAAAATTTCAACCTCCGTGATTTCCGGAAATTAGGGTTTTTGGCAGAAATTAGGGTTTGCAGGAATTTTAGGGGTTTTTGGCAAAAATTAGGGTTTCTGCTGTCCGCCACGTCATCACTTTGTGACATACCCCCCTCTTGAAAGCATTGTAATCGACCGCGATTACGCTTGCAAAACCGACAAAAGCCATAAACCGTCTTAGCAGACACCAACTGTTAGTACCTACGTATTAGGAACACACATCTAGCACATGTACAAAATCGACAATCACATCACAGGACATCACAGGACATCACAGGACATCACATGACATTCAACATTCATTCGGATCTTAGACCATGATTTATCGGCAATGTAGCTAGCAATCACATCTAGGTCCAATCGGGACCTCAACGATGTCCAATTGACTTACCCCTATTGCAACCATGTCTACTCGAGATCAATCAGACCAAAATGCTGCAGTCATTTCGGCTATCAGTTCCTGCACTCACAAGAAGTCAAGAACAAATCAGTATTATAATCAGGAATTCCATTTCATAAAGTCATCCAACAGAATACTGTCTGCTCTCAATATCCCTGAAGCTCAAAGAGACATCAATGACTTTAGTATCAAAATCGAGGCATCTGTTGACAAAGGAGCGGAGTAACTCCCCTCTTGTGCATCCCACTGCACCAGATCTTCGGCCAAGCTGAGTTTCTGGGTTCCGTTTGGAGTAGACTATGCTAAACCAAAACATCGAGGTAAAGTTTCACAATCCGAGGAGTATCTGCTAGGTCCTCCTCCTCCATCCACTTCGCATCAAATGCAGGAAAGTTCTTGAACTAAACCAAGAACTGCCTTCGGACTTTACCTTTCTTCATATCATTATGTGCCAAAATCTGTTCAGGAACAAGGATCTCCTCGTTTTCTTCCACTGCGGGTTGCTTATCAGGCTCCCCATCATCAGGCACATCACCCTTAACAGGGTTCAAGAGACTCACATGCAATGCATTGTGAATCCTCCAAGTATCTGGTAGTTTCAATCGGAAGGAGACATCATTTATCTTTTCAGTAATCTGGAAAGGTCCGTAGTATCACATACTAAGCTTTGGAAAAAGCCTCTCCTTTCCCTTTTTCTTTCTTAGACGTGCCTTCTCAAAAGTAAGAGCACCCAATCATCCTCCTTCAGTTTCAAGTCGCGACGATGGCGATCCGCTGCCTTTTTCTGTCGTTCTTGAGACTCCTGCAAAGTCTCGCGAACCTTGGCAAAAGCCGTATCCAAATCTCGCGAATATTCATCCGCTTCAAATTTCTAATCTTTCGTGCTCAGGAAGGATGGAACCTTCGCAGCAGTTTCAACAATCTCACATGGCGTCTTCCCCGTCGAAGAGTATCGTGTTATTGTAGGCAAATTCCACCAAAGGTAAGTTCTTTTCCCATCGAGTCTTCTTATCCGAGATACAAGACTTCAATAAATCTAAAATCACTGAATTGGCAATCTCAAATTGCCCGTCAGTCTGCAAGTGGAACGATGACGAGAACTGCAACCGCGTGCCAATGTTCTCTCAAATTGCCTTCCAAAACAAACTCATAAATCTGGGGTCTCTGTCAAAGACAATTGTCTCAGACGTGCCATGTAATCAGAAAATCATCGTGATCATTCTGTGTTCTCGGGAGATCAAAAATGAAATCCATTGCAATACTTTCCCAGGGGTGGGTGGGTATGGGTAAAGGCTGTAACAATCCCTGTGCCTTATGCCTATCAAACTTGACCTTCTGGCATACTGAGCAACTGCGCACAAACTCTTCCACATCCTTTTTGAGTCTCGGCCCAAAGAAGTATCTCTCTACCCCTTTCATGGTGGTAGCAATGCCGCGGTGACCTGTAAAAGGTGGACAGTGGCATTCAGTCATAACCTTTTCCCTCAACGGCTGTGTAACGCACAACAGTCTTTTTCATCAAGTAGCGTTCCCGAAGGGAGTATCCCGCTACTGTCTCCCCATCCCGTATCCGTGTGAAAATATCTGCAAAATCTGTATCTGTGGCGTACTGATCGACCATATCCTCGAAGCTCCTATGATGTATCGCGGAAATAGCTAGAACCAACGGTTTCCGAGACAAAGCATCTGCCACCACATTCTTTTGTCCCTGCACATGGACAATCTGGAAGTGGAACTATGACAAGATGTTCGTCCACCGCATCTGCTTTTCCGAAAGCTGCTTCTATGACAAGAAGTAGCGCCAACTCTGATGGTCTGTAAAGACAGTAAAATCCGCTCCGAGTAGGTAATGCCGCCACTGAGTAAGAGCATGGATAACCACCAAAAGCTCTTTCCCATAGATCTGTGCTGTCATCTCCGGCCTAGAGAACAAACGGCTCTCGTAAGCTATGACATGGCCTTCTTGCATCAAGACCGTACCCAGACTACGACCACAAGCATCACAAAATACTTGAAATGACTTCTGCAAGTCCGGGAAAGTCAAATCTGGTCCTGTAGTGAATTTCTCTTTCAATGTCTGAAAGGCAGTCACCTCTGTGGGTCCCCACGAAAAAGGTACTCCTTTCTGTGTCAAGGTATGCAAAGGGGAAGCAACCTCTGCAAACTTTCGTATGAACCGCCTGTAGTACGAACACTGTCCCAAGAAGCTTCTAACTTCATGGACATTCCTCAAATCGGGCCAATCACGGATAGTCTCTATCTTGGCCGGGTTCATTTGCACTCCTGCTGTTGACACAATGTGTCCCAAAAAATGTATCTCTGGTAGGAACAATTCACTTTTCTTAGCATTAATCACTAATGTGTGATCTCGTAATGCCTGAAAGACTTGAAGCATATGATCTTTGTGTTCTGCCTCATTCTTGGAGAAAACAATGATGTCGTCAAAGAAAGTGCCAACAAATAGCCTGTACTCTCGAAAAATCCTATTCATCATCCGGTTAAATGTCGCAGGAGCATTGGTTAAGCCAAAAGGCATCACCAAAAACTCAAATAACCCAAAAGTCGTCCGAAAAGCTGTCTTGTAGACATCTCCTGGAGCTATCTTGATCTGATGATATCCACTCTTCAAGTCAATCCTGCTAAAGCACGAGGATCCCTGTAACGTGTCGAGTATATCATCGATCCTAGGAATCGGAAATCTGTTCTTGATGGTGATTTCGTTAAGAGTGCTATAATCGATGCACATTCTCCAAGATCCGTCTTTCTTCAAAACCAACAACACTGGAGAGCAATACGGTGAAGTACTAGGCTGGATAAGACCCTTTTCCAAGAGTTCTTTCACTGAGTTCATAATCTTTTCATTCTGTACTCGGCTCACACGATTCGGTGGCCGATTCGGTGGCGTGCTCACTGCTTCCAGATATCAGATCAATGGTATGATCTTTAGGCCCTCTCAAAAGCAATCGGCATGAGCGTGGAGAAAAAAATCTTGGCGTTCTTTTCTTCAGGTCAAAACATATTCAACTTTTATCCATCGTTCAGTTCTCCCAAAAGAATGAGTAAGAAAATTGAAGTTCATCAAGTACAATCTCTAAGCCCTTCATTTATCAAAGTGGCTTTCTCGGCCCGGTAGTCAACCATGGCGTAGTTCTTGTGGTACCAAGGGATCCCGAGTAGAACGTCACTCGCGTGCCCTGAACACCCCTGTCATTGCAAACGAAGTTTGCCAATGCTCGGTGTAATGGCAACATCCCATCCGGGTGTCAGTCGAACTACCACCGCCTGTGGCGTCAGTCTGTTGGGCGTAGTTCCAAATCGAGCCGCCAATTCCAAGTGAAAAGAAGTTGGCCTTGGCTCCTTCAAAAGAGCTTCCCGATCCTTCACTTTGCCCCAAAAAAAACGGCAAAGTTTGTACTTTCATTCATTTGATTCGGTGCAAGTCCCACGCCATGTGGTACCAGTTCTGCTTTTCTATCTACCTTTTCTGCCACATTCCTCAGCTGCTCTCGAACTCTCAGACCTGTTGTCGTCTTTATCATTCTGTTCTTTCTGTGCCTTATTAGGGCACTTCGGGGAGATATGTTCCTGTTCCCCGCATCCAAAGCACCTCCCCTCTCTGATGAAGTGAGCTCTCTCCTCAGGAGTAAGCTTGGGTCGTGCATCATTTTTCTCTGGGTTGCTCTTTTTCTTTCTACTTTCATTCCCAGAAGTCTGTCCGGCTCGTTGTGTCATGGCCTCATCTGTGGGGTAGGTCAGACTACCAGAGTGAATGGCAAAGCCCCGCTTCGCATGACTCATCAACTCCTGAATAGAAGCTGACTCCGGCAGAAATTAGGGTTTCTGCTGTCCGCCACGTCATCACTTTGTGACAAACAGTCCAATTTCAGCGCATAATCAGCGCTGAAAATGCACCTGTATGGTGAGGTTATCACCCTCACCGGTGCCTGCTTTTGGAGCAGTAGTTAGCTACTCCCGTTCTTGCTCAGAGAGGCTCTTGCCTCAGCAAAAACACATATAACCACACAGCTGTACATGAGTCAAATGAAGAGCTCTCTTGTGGGGCATCACATTACTGCACATAGGGAAGAGAGAGAGCAATGTGAGGTGTGCAGGACATGACTTCTTGCACCACACTCTACATGAGAGGGAAAGCTTGCAGTCAATAGCTCTTAACCTGTGACAGGTTGCAAATGAGCTCTCTCCCAGCTTAAAATTCAGTGCCACTTCTTCTGCAAGAGGAAAGTGCACCAAAATGTGCCACTTGGCATGTTTACAAGCAATTTCCCGTTTTGGGGTTGCCGCTTAAAAATCTCTCGACTGGTTGCCCAGTTGACTTTGCAACAGAGTTCTAAAATGTTCCCCTTGTCATTCCAGAGGTAATGACGCAAACAGATTTCATGGCCCAAAATAGCAATTTCCTAATTTTTAGGAGATGCTTCCATTGGGCTCCCACTAGTCTTCTGACCATCTATCCCCATGGGACCGCATTCAAAAATGTAATGTGGCCCAACTGTCGAGTACTTTCCTTTGGTGACCCCACCTTGGCTTTGTGCCTTTATTGAGTTCACTTCCTAGTATCCACCAACTTGCTAAGTGCAACGGGGGGACCTACATGATCTTGAACTGAGCCTAGACATCCTCTTACTATACGAATTCTAGTGCTGACCAACTTCCCGTCTGCGGGTGAAACTACCGTTCACATTGGCCATACAATGTCCGACCATTTGCAACTTCAAAAAGAGGGTCTCAAAAATAAAACAAAAATCAATCGAAAGAAACCAACAACTAAGGTTAGCAGTTGCCACGTCGTGACACAGTTAACAGTTACCACGTCCTCGTGACATATATCCCTCTTGAAATCGCAAACGTCCTTGATTGTATACCATAAATACATTCCATTGATGATCTTGTGTTAGCACTCTTTTATCATCGCATGTATCCACAGGAAAGGTCGTAACACATAGATACAAATGACTTAAATGAGACCTTCATACTTTTGTCATTTCCAATTATTACACTGAATTCATATGTACATTTGATGTGCTAGCTGTATCATTACCCCTCCTTTTCACACGTTGAGTTGGGGCATAAGTAGGTTGTAACCCAAAGGCTTCAAGATAAAGCTGCAATACATGTGATTTTGACAGTTCATGCTCTTCCATCCATTTTGCATCCATAGGTGGATAGTTCTTGAACTTCACCAAGTAGCATCTTGCAACCTGCCCTTTAACTTTGCTGTCCTTATGTGCCAAAACTTGCTCAGGTACCAAGATCTCATCAAGTTCCTCAACTTCTGGCTGATCCTCATCTGGCATATCTTTTGGCACATAATCCACGAAGGGTCTTAGAAGACTCACATGAAACGCATTATGAATCTTCCACGTATCAGGCAATTTCAGCTTGTAAGCCACATCGCCGATCTTGTTAAGGACTTAAAAAGGCCCATAGTAACGCATGCTGAGCTTAGGAAATAGTCGTTCCTTGCCCTTCATCTTCTTTAACCTTGCCTTTTTGAACCTTAACAGAATTCAATCACCAGGTGATATCAGCAATTCACGACGGTGACGATTAGTAGCTTTTTTATGTTTTGCTTGAGTCTTCTCTAAGGCAACTTCAATTTTCTTATACATTTCATCCATGTTCTCAACATATCGATCTACCTCAAAGATCTTGTCCTTTGTATGTTAAATGGAGGAACTTTTTTGCCGCCTTCAACAATCATAAAAGGTGCCTTGCCATTCGACGAATGCACTGTATTATTGTACGCATACTCAAGCATAGGCAAATACTGTTCCCATTTGCCCTTATTATCTGACACATAGCATTTCAGCAGATCCAAGACAATAGAATTAGCCTCTTCTGACCGCCCATTAGTTTGTGGATGAAACAAAAACGAGAACTTGAGCGTAGTGCCCATGTTCTCAAACAATTCTCTCCAAAACAAACTTGTTGTCACTGGGACGTGGCAGCTGTTAACTATGTCACGAGGATGTGGCAACTGCTAACTTTAGTTGTTGGTTTCTTTCCAATGGGTTTTGTTTTATTTTTGAGACCCTCTTCTTGAAGTAGCAAACGGTCGGACATTGTATGGCCAATGTGAACGGTAATTTCACCCGCAGATGGGTAGTGGTCGGCACTGGAATTCGTATGGTAAGAGGATGTCTAGGCTCAGAGCAAGATCATATAGGTCCTCCCGTCGCACTTAGCAAGTTGGTGGATACTAGGAAGCGAACTCAATAAAGGCCTAAAGTCAATGTGTGACTACCAATAGAAAGTGTTCGACAGTTGGGCCACATTGCACTTCTGGATGCGGTCCCAATGAGGATAGATGGTCAGATGACCACAGGGAGCTCAAAGGAATCATTTCCTAAAATTTAGGGAACTGCTATTTTGGGCCACGAAATGTGTTCGCGTCATTACCTCCGGTATGACTAGGGGAACACTCTACAACTCTGCCGCGAAGTCAACTGGGCAACCGGTCAGGAGATTTTTAGGCGGCAACCCCGAAATAGGAAATGGCTTGTAAACGCGCCAAGTGGCACATTTCTGTGCACTTTCCTCATGCAAGAAGAAGTGGCGCTGAATTTGATGCTTGGAGAGGCCTCATTTGCAAACTGTCACAGGTTAAGAGCTATGGAGTGCTTCCTTTCCCTCTTATGTACAGTACGGTGCCAGGAGTGATGCCTTGCACGCTACGCACTGCTCTCTCTCTCCCCTATGAGCAGTATGTTATGCCCCTCTAGTGGGCTTTTCATTTGACCAATGTACAGTTATGTGGGTTCATGCGCGATTGCCGAGGCAAGAGCCTCTTGCACAGGTACTGGATTAGCTAGCGGCTAATCCCCCGCAGGTACATGTCAATTTGGAGAGGTTTCACGTGAGAAATCTCGTCCGATTCGAAGGGCAAGTAGCCCTACAGGTGCGGGAGCTCGAGGTCTTGCTATAGATGCGACCGGCACGCGAAACGGAGCCCAAAACAGGGAATTACAACGTGCTGTGTATTTTTGCAGGTTTAGGGTTTCGGCCCTAAACGGACCCTAATACCCCCAGGAGGTTCGGGGATGCGAGGGGATTGCTGTACAGGTGATCTGGCGCATTTTCGGGGCAGAAAACAGAGAATTCAGCGTGCTGCAGATTCTCGACAGGTTTTGCAAAGTGTCTGTATGCGTCGGGAAAGTAACCTATTGCGTGGGGATATTGACTGTGAAGCGTCCTAGTATAGTTATGCTACCGAAATCGGGCCAGAACAGGTGTTTCTTAGCCTAGATTGTGCGGGGCAGCTCGTAGGAGATCACAGGTTTTATTCCCTCTGTTAAAGAATAAAGAAATACCAAAAGGGGCGCCAATTTTGGGGCCTACAGGTTGTCGGCATCTGCCCGGAGCATTCTAGCTTCTGAGCTATGTGTGTACTTAGGTGTTAATCCCCGTTACAGGTTTCCTTTGCATGTTCTCTCTGTGAGTGTCTAAAGTAAAGAATTTCGGGTGAAAGCCAACGCCTACCGCCCTACGGGCCGGTTTCACTTGTCTTGTGAGGATCACGATCACTGACCATCGATTGTGGCATACCATGGTACTTAAATACATTGTACATGAACAAGCGTGCCATCTGATCATATTTTATCTTCCTCCTGATAGGGATAAAATGGGCCTGCTTGCTGAACCTGCAGATAATGGTCCATATACCATCATTCCTTGTTATCGTTCTTGGAAGATCAAAGATAAAGTCCATAGCAATGCTTTCCCATGGCTTATCTGGAATCCACAGTGGTTGTAACAACCCTAGTGCCTTTTGCCTGTCAAACTTGACCTTTTGGCAAATCATGCATGCTCGCACATAGGCATCCACATCTGTCCTCAAGGTAGGCCGATAGAAGAATGTCTCTACCGCTTTAACTGTTGCATCAATACCACGATGCCCTGCATACGGTGGGACTTGATTCTCTTTCATGACCTTATGACGCATGATGTTGCCCCTCTTGTAACTGTTCAAAGATCCCTGCAAAATCTTCATCAGTAGCCATACTCTTCCTTCATGTCATCCAGCTCATGTTGATAAGGAATTGACACAGCTGAAATTTGTGGCTTCTTGATAACGCATCGACCACAACATTCTTCTTGCCTTCCACATGCATAATCTGGAAGTGGAACATAGAAAGAATGTTTGCCCATCGCATATGCTTTTTGGATAGCTTTGACTATGTCAAGAAGTATTGTAAGGTCTGATGGTCTGTTTGGACAACAAAATCAGCACCTAAGAGGTAGTGCTGCTAACTAGAAAGCGCATGAATCACGGCCAAGAGCTCTTTCTCATAGACTTGCATAGTCTTCTCTAACCCTTGCAAAATTCGGCTTTCATAAGCTACTACCTGTCCATCTTGCATTAGCACTGCTCCGATGCTACTGCCACACGCGTCACACTGGGCCCAAATGACTTCCTGAGATCTGGCAAAACAATTACTGGATCTGAAGTCAACTTTTTCTTTAAGAGACTAAAAGCTAAATCTCTTTTTGGGTCCATTTGAAAGTGACCTCTTTCTTTTGCAAAGCGTAAAGAGGTGATGCTATCTTTGCAAAATTCCTGATAAACCTTCTATAGTAGGAACACAATCCCAAGAAGCTTCTGACATTGTGCACAATCTTCAAGTCTGGCCTTGTCTTAATAGCTTCGACCTTTGCGGGATCCATTCTGACACCATCCTTTGAGATTATGTGGCCAAGAAAGTGGATCTCTTCCAGGAAGAATTCACTTTTCTTAGGATTGACAAGGAGCCAGTGACTGTGCAGCTGTTCGAACACAATGGTCAAGTGACGCCTATGCTCCTCTTCATTCTTCAAATACACTATCATGTCATTGAAGAACGTCCCAACAAATTGTTGATGCGAGCGGAAAATCCAGTCCATCATTCTGTTGAACGTGGCAGGAGCATTTGTTAGCCCAAACGGCATCACTAGAAACTCATAAAGCCCAAATGTTGTTCTAAACGCAGTCTTGTGCACATTCTCTGGCCTTATACGAATCTGATGGTACCCACTCTTAAGGTCTATCCTGCCGAAAATTGCAGCATCCTCTAAACGATCGAGAATATCATCAATCCTAGGAATAGGAAACCTATTCTTGATGGTATTCTTATTCAACGCATGGTAATCAATACACATGCGCCATGAGCCATGCTTTTTCTGCACTAGGAGCACTGTGGAGCAAAAGGGTGAAGAACTAGGCTGAATCAGCCCCTTCTCTAATAACTCCTCAACCTGGTCCATAATCTCTTTCTGCTGCGCCGCGCTTACTCTGTAGGGAGGTCTATTTGGTGGGCTACACCCTGGCACCAAATCTATCCGATGATCCTCAGGTCTCTCTGGTGGCAATTGCGACTGTAATGAATTTGAAAAACAGTCACTAAAATCTTGCAAAAATGCCTACGTTTCTTTATCTAACACATATAAATTTGACTGACAATTATCTGAGATGTCACGTGCAAAAATTAAGTACATAGAAAGATGATTCCATATTATAGAAGTGATAGCCAAAGCAAATACAATAGGGACAGACTCCCCTTTGAGCTTTACATCCAAAACATGAGTTTTACCCCTATGCTGAAGGGTGATCGTCTTGCCGAAGGCATCCAACACGCCATGTACTCTGAACATTCATGTAATTCCAAGTAGCGCATCACACCCTTGCAATGGCATGATATAAAATTCTTTTGTGTCTACATGTGTCTGAATATGCAGACGCAACTTTCCAATAATGGGAGTAACACACTCTTGAGTGGTCAGGACATGCCAACCCTGCCTCTGCTATGTACCCCATCTCTTCAGCTCTGATGCCGAGCTTCATAGCTAACTCTGCTGAGATAAAGTTTGCTTTGGCACCTGGTTTGAAGAAGATGAGTGCCGTATGATCTCTAACTTTACCCCATGCTCTGCATAACTCGCTGGCATTTGTACTGGGCCTATTACCCACCATATCTGGCATGAAACCTGCCGTGGGTTTAGGCTTCTTGCCTTTCTGTTCCTCTTTATCATCTGAGTCAGCTGGTCTTTTCCTTTGTGGACAATTGGTAGCAAATTGACTAGGCTGCTTGCATATAAAGTATTTGTTTTCAGCCATTAGGACCTTCTTTTTCTCGAGCGACATACGCACGAAAGGCTTGGCTTCCTTTTCTGTTTCTTTGCCTGCGCTCCAGAAGTCTCGGTTGAATCCTTGTCTTTGGTGGCCTTTTCTGACCCCTATGACGCTTCAGGAGCCGTTTTCACAAAGGGCTTCTTCGTTGAATTTTTCTTTTGCTACCCTCCTTTCTCGTTGCTCGGAAACCCACTGTCCTCACAAGGCGGGCACCACGTGCGAATAGAAAAGAACAGATTGAACAGACTTTTAGCACTTCATTAACAACTGAACTGAGAGAGAGAGAGACGACACGTGACACGGAGTGGCGGAATTCCACCCCAGAGAGTATTGGCTCCAAACCTTGGCGTCCCTTTCGGTATTTCTTTATATTACTGCTGATTCGCAAAGTACAACAGTCGGGGAGCACCGAATCTGCAATCTGCGCGCTAAAAATTGCCAGAGAGGGCCCCCAAGGCTCATATTTAAAGGCCCAAAGCCTAAAAGCATCAAATATGAAAAGCTGACCCCAAAAAATCACTTTCCTAAAATTTCGGGATTTCCTTAAAAATCTGCGCGAATTGCGGAACGTCCGTACAAGTGCCACATCATCATATTTTGATGTGCAAAGTCTTTTGAGCGTGTTGACACGTCAGCAGTTTGTTACATCTCCCCTTCTTGAAAGAGAGTAATCATCTTCAATTACAACGTATCTGCAAAACAAGTCAAGTTAGCTCAAAAATTTCTGAGGGACATTCCGAGGGACAATCAGTTTGCTCTTTTGATCAAGGAGTTAGCTTCTCCTTTCTGCTCTTTTGATCAAGGAGTTAGCTTCTCCTTTCGTCCAGATCGAAACTCTTGATATTCCGGCGTAGTAAAATTAGCCATCACACCCAAACTGTACTGATCTTCCACAGGTGTCTTGATGCACTAAAATCACATACCCAGGCAATCTCATCCAATTAGGAATATTTAGTAGTTGGCACATCACAATGCAACACAAATGCTTACATATGCATGTTACAAGACATAAAAACATAAAGCTGCCGATGAACACTCCTCCCGCATAACCTAACAAGGTCCGGGCCGGGAGATATTCAACGACTTCCTCATCACTCCTCCCGCATAACCTGAAAAGGTCCGGGCCGGGAGAGATAGAGGCCTTCTACAACCAAACACCCCCCAGACCGCAGCCTGCGTCGTTTGGAGGTGTTGAGAGTAACCACTGCTCAGACTTCTTAATACTCCTCCCGCATAACCACCCTGGTCCTGGCCGGGAGTCACAACAACAATTATTTTACAAGCATACAACCAAACGCTCCACAGGTATTAGCCTGCGTCCTTTGGAGGTTTTCAAACATACAACGAAACGCTCCCCAGGCATCAGCCTGCGTCGTTCCGAGGTTTTCAAACATACAACGAAACGCTCCTCTGGCATCGGCCTGTGTCGTTTTGAGGTTAAAACAATACCAAAACAATATTTCTCACTTCTCTACCCAGGATAAAAATCACCAATGATTGAAACCAGTATTTAAAACCAGAGTCAAACAATTCAAATCGGCACCAAGACAAGTTCAAAACAGATACCATCCATTTCAAACAAATTCCAAACAGATAAGATCAAACAAAACTCAAACTTAGAAAGCAATCTCGACATCAGACGAGCTCGAAAAGTCGACTGACTTTCTATCCTGGAACCTGCACCAAAAATTAGAGTTAGGTTTATTCCATAAGGTCGTAGCCGAGCACATCATGGTCCATCAGCTCTTGGACAGACAATGTTCCTTTGGCAGCGATGGTAGTCCCAAGAGATAGCAATCACACCGAACCTTCAAGGTCATCTGCTCGTGAAGAGACATTTACTGAGAGATGTCGAGAAATTTCAAGATATAATCTGCTAGGGTTTCCATGGCAAGCATTTTAAGATACTTAGCCAGAAGTTGCACTCCGAAGGAAGATGTCAGAAACCATATAACCTCGGGCAAAAATTTTCTTGAAAGCTTGCCAAGTACTTGGAGTATGCTGCTTGGTAGCTGTAGACATCAACGTAGATGCATGGCACTGCTTATGAGAAAAAAAATAGTGACTTGAAACAAATCTAGATTCTTCTCTTGCAAGTGATCTTAATTGGCTTATGCCCTATAAGACACTGCGGTGGCGACGGGAGCGCACCCGATGCGCAATGAAGGAAGAGTGGGAGTGGCTGATAAGTCCGGGTTGGAGGCCGAAGATACCTCAAATAAAATTCCAAAAGCTCTGTCTGCTCTTTTGTAGGACCGGTATGCTTTCAGAAAAGCACACGCGTGATACTCTGATACCACTGTCACAAAGGTGGGCACCACGTGCCAATAGAAAAGAACAGACTGAACAGACTTTTAGCACTTCAATAACAACTGAATTGAGAGAGAGAGAGACGACATGTGACACGGAGTGGCAGAATTCTACCCTAGAGAGTATTGGCCCCAAACCTTATCACCCCTTTCGGTATTTCTTTATATTACTGCTGATTCGCAAAGTACAACAGCCGGGGAGCACCGAATCTGCAATCTGCGCGCTAAGGCCGAAGATACCTCAAATAAAATTCCAAAAGCTCTGTCTGCTCTTTTGTAGGACCGGTATGCTTTCAGAAAAGCACACGCTTGATGCTCTGATACCACTGTCACAAAGGCGGGCACCACGTGCCAATAGAAAAGAACAGACTGAACAGACTTTTAGCACTTCAATAACAACTGAATTGAGAGAGAGAGAGAGACGACATGCGACACGGAGTGGTAGAATTCCACCCTAGAGAGTATTGGCCCCAAACCTTGGCGCCCCTTTCGGTATTTCTTTATATTACTGCTGATTCGCAAAGTACAACAGCCGGGGAGCACTGAATCTGCAATCTGCGTGCTAAAAAGTGCCAGAGAGGGTCCCCAAGGCTTATATTTAAAGGCCCAAAGCCTAAAAGCATCAAATATGAAAAGCTGACACCAAAAAATCACTTTCCTAAAATTTCGAGATTTCCCTAAAAATCTGCGCGAATTGCGGAACGTCCGTACAGGTGCCACATCATCATATTTTGATGTGCAAAGTCTTTTGAGCGTGTTTTGCTTTATTTTTAATGCCTTTATGTCACTTGCCCCATCGGACGGGGTCCCCATAAGTTGGTAGGACTTATTCTTCTGTTACTTGTTCTTCTTAGGGTTTCTAGAATCAGGGTTTGCAGGTTTTAGGGTTAGGGTTTCCAGAATTAGGGTTTGCAAGTTTTAGGGTTAGGGTTTCTAAAATTAGGGTTTCAGCAGTTGGGGTTTCTGCAAAAAATTAGGATTAGGTTTTTTGCTCTCGGGCAACCACGTCATCACTTTGTGACACTTCTTCTGTTACTTGTTCTTCTTAGGGTTTAGGCCCCTCGGCCGGTAGCTCCGTTCTTCAGTAGGTCGACACGTTAGCAATTTGTTACACCTCTCCTATTAACAAGGCAAGACCAGTGTTAGCAACTTCCATGAGCTGGGTGAGGGTAGCCACTCTGTTCTTGGTACAATAGTTCCGAAGCCTAAAGTGAGGGTAGGCACTCTGTTCTTGGTACAGTAGTTCCGAAGCCCTCTAGGCAGCCCACAACAATACTCCTCTATCTGCTCTATCAATGGCACAAATCTGTAGGAGGTCACTGAGATTAACGCTTTACAAAACCTGCGATTGTAATACAACAAGCTCTTGCATGTAGCCGAAGTAAGTTGGTGCCAATCTATTATGACGTTGGCTTCAAATTCATTGGATAGCCAAGAAGATGCAAACATTTATTTGAAGTAGACCCAAGTGGTGGGTGCCTGTCCTTGCATTAACAATGTCATCCACCATGTAAGTGCATTGTCTTTCAAGAAAGTGGCAGCTTTCTTGACCTTAGAGGCCTCCTAAAATTCCCTCCTGCATAAGTTGTATCAAACTGTTGGAGGAAAGTGAGAGCCTTTGCCTGATCCTTGAAGCTGCTGAAAGTGCTAAACTTTACAGCTGCACCACCTTCTTTGTAAGCTTTCGGCTTTTCCAGTGCGCGCAAATTGTCATAAGGAATTGTCTGCAACATGGGCAGTGTAGTAGGCATCATCAACACATCTTGGCCATTAACATTTTCCGTCAGAGGTGCCATATCTGGCTGTTGTCCAGAAAAACAAGCCATGCCAAAATGAGCCTGTGGCACCCAAATTGGCCCTGGTTGCTCTGGAAACCTTGTTGCATGCCGACGCTACCACACATGGGGTTTGGCATCATGCCTTGCATACCCCCAAACACTGTTTCCAAGCATGTACGGTTGACTTCCAGGCGCATAACCAGCCATACTCGGAACACAGATCCACCCCCGAAATACCCAGGATGTACCATGGGTGGTGGAAAAATTGGATGCATTGCCTGGTAACCAGTTCCCTGTCCATTCAAGACAGCATGCGGGCTTTGAAAGGTGGCGGGCTGAACTGGCATAGCCTGTAGAATAGGCGTCACAACCACCTGTTCAAGGACGGGAGGAACCTGTTTTGGAGCCCTTGACTCCGCAACATGCCCTTCCCTTTGTCGGCCATAGTGTGATCCCGCGTTCCTGTACTTTGTGTCTTTACCTAAAACAACCAAGGCTCACTTCTTGAGGAAAAAGTGATTGATATCCCGGCAAGGGAACCTTGAAACTGGCCCGTGGGGCAGTAGGCTTTGGCTTTCACCCGAAATTCTTTACTTTACTTCAGACACATAGAGAGAGAGAGAGAGAGTACTTTGCAAAGGGAACGTGTGACGGGAATTAACACTTCAAGCTCACACACGGCTCGGAAGCTAGAATGTTCTGAGCAAACGCCGACAACCTGTAGGCCCCAAATTGGCGCCCCTTTCGGTATTTCTTTATTTTTTAAGAGGGTAGTTTACAAAGAAGGGTCCTGGGAATTCATTACCTGTATGCAGCTAGATACCACCTGTTTTGGCAAAATTTCGGCAGCATAACTTCCCCTGCTGGAACTCACTTCCACTAACCCTTTGATTTCTGCCCAAAAACAGTAAATTCAGCTCGCTGTATTTACTGGTTTTGCCCTGTTTTGAGCCGTGAACAGTCCCCGAACTGTCCTCTAGCAGAGGGGCATTGTTCCCAATGGTTCTGGCGTCTGTATGGCTGAAAAACAGTCCAATTTCAGCGCAGAATCAGCGCTGAAAATGCACTTGTACGGTGAGGTTATCACCCTCACCGGTGCTTGCTTTTGGAGCAGCTGTTAGCTACTCCCGTTCCTGCTCAGAGAGGCTCTTGCCTTAGCAAAAACGCATATAACCACACAGCTGTACATGAGTCAAATGAAGAGCCCTCTTGTGGGGCATCACATTACTGCACGTAGGGAAGAGAGAGAGAGAGCAGTGTGAGGTGTGCCGGACATACGTCTTGCACCACACTGTACATGAGAGGGAAAGCTTGCAGTCAATAGCTCTTAACCTGTGACAAGCTGCAAATGTGCTCCCTCCCACCTTAAAATTCAGCGCCACTTCTTCTGCAAGAGGAAAGTGCACCAAAATGTGCCACTTGGCATGTTTACAAGCAATTTCCCATTTTGGGGTTGCCGCTTAAAAATCTCATGACTTGTTGCCCAGTAGACTTTGCACCAGAGTTCTAATTCCGGAGGTAATCACGCGAACACATTTCATGGTCCAAAATAGTTGCCCTCTAATTTTTAGGAGATGCTTCCGTTGGACTCCCACTGGTCTTTTTACCATCTATCCCCATTGGGACCGCATCCAAAAATGCAATGTGGCCTAATTGTCGGGTACTTTCCTTTGGTGACCCCATGTAAGGTGCAGCGGAATGAATGTTTGAACTTTGCTCAAGATGAGTGCTCCGAACTGTGCTCAAGGTTCCTTTTTGTTCTTATGGAAGGGAGAGCCTTCCGTTCTAAATGAGAGAGTGCAATGATCACAACAAAGTAGATGGACACTATGTGTGCAAGTGTATGAGACTGAGAGATAGAGAGAGAAGAGAATACGACACCAGAGACGTTGTAAAACCCTCCTCCAAAGGCCCCACTCTCGTCGGCGAGACTGGTCTACTATTGATTGCACAACTGGTACAAACTGAATGCATGTGACTGATGCAAGTCTAGGCTAGATCGATGACGACGACGACGGGGATGATGAGACCGATGTAAGGGCTGAAATCTGCTACTCTTTATCTGCTGTTCAAAAACGCTCAAGGCTGAAATCTGTTGCAAATCAAAACGATGAATTGGGGCTAATTTATCTTTGTCGTTGAAAATGTGCTGCTATGAGGGTTGAAAACTGCAGGTCTTCATCTGCTGAAAATAGCCATGCACAAAGGCTGCAAATCTGGAAACGCTAGGCTTGGGAAAAACGCCAGGGCTAAGGACTTCTTGGTGATGAGTGCTTGCTTCAAAAACGCTAGTTCTGGGATCTTCTGGCGATGTTGGTTTGGATCAAAAACGCTAGGCTAGGGGAAGTCTTACTTGGAGGGATTCGCTACCAAGGTTCTTGCATGAGAAGTTGCCTGTTGAGCGGTGGAGCTCCCGTTGCCTCTTTTGCCAATTAGTGCTAGTCTAGGTTTGCTTATATACAAACTTACTCAATTTGCCCTACCTACTTTCCAACAAAAGTCACTTAAAAATAATAAGTGAAAAATGTCAAAAATAGGTAAAATAGGCTAAATGCACTGGAAAATTCCCCTGGAGGATTCTCATGGATTCTAATGGGAATGCTTATGATCATGCTGTGTGCAACCAGAGGATATGCATCTACACTAAGTGATGGGCATGCACGGTCTGCGAAGAGACTCACAAAAGTGTCAGATCACTTCTAAATCTAGATTGACTTGACTGACTGAACCCTTGTCGTGCTGTAGCTTGTCCACGGACACATAGGGTTGGATGTGTCACGTGACATCCCCTCCTTTTCAAAGTGAGGTACTGGTACCAAACTGTATGGCGTCGAAGGAGATCCCCAACCACATCCGGAATCCTGGAAGGGACTCTGCGCCGGCCCACTCTGATGTGTGGGTCGTGTGGTACTTGAACTTAATAAAGGTCTGCAACGCTTGCTTCTTTGGGTCACGCCGAAAGCGACACAAAGTCTTCTGTGGCTCCTTCGATGCGTCAACTTCGTCGAGTGTCATGTTTCTTTCTTCTTCAAGAATCTCCATGGCTGAAAATTCTTGAAACCATTTCCAACACAAAACCATGAACATACCTATTCCATGTAAAGTGAGTGGAAAAACTCCTGTCTTCCTCAAAGACTGTGTATGCAATGTAGATGAACAAACAGACGGAGTGCCAAACCGTTCACTACATACACGCAAACGATGAGATCGAATATTTCTCTTATGATCTAAAGCAATCAACTGTGGCAATTCACAACGGAAATGCCCATGCTTGGTGCTCATACTTTCATGTACTCTTTCTACAACTCTGTCGTGCCAAGGAAGGGACATGGAATGTGACTTCCTGGAATGCATACTTTTCAGCTTTTCATGAAAAATCCGCATACATTCGTGCTCATTCATGAGAGAAACGTGCTCAACGTACAATATCTCATGCCTAGGAAAAGGGATCACATAAAAACGGTGACTAAAATATAGGAAACGATCACGAATGAAACATTCGAAGAATGCGTGCGTATCAATCATGCGAACACATAATACTTCCTGTAAGGGTTCTTTGGACCTAGGCTCGAGAGCCAAGATCGATCCTTCATGATTGATCGAATCTGCAACGAGGTTAGCTTCGCTAGAAAAAGCATCAACTAACTCATCATCCTTGTGAACAATTACGTCTTCTTCATGCAACTCATCATGCTTGTGAGAAATCACATCTTGATCATGCAAATCATCATGCTTGTCAGTGTCATCCAAATCATATGCAAATCATTGTCATTCAATTCATCATGCTTCTCATAATCATGCAAATCCTCTGTGTCATGCTTGGGAGAAGAAGGGATTGAGAGAGTTTCCTTCTTCTGAATCCGTTCAATCTTCGCCTGCACATTAGCAATGAGAGAGGGAAAATGAACAACTTCCTCTCCACGAATGACAATGGGAGAGTCACTTTTGGCATTGAGAGTGGAAGTGTTAGCCTCCCAATCAATAAGAGGGTTAAGCTCACGAAACCATCGAATGCCCAAAATCATATCACATCCTGAGAGAGGAGAGACAAAAAATCTTCTATGGAAAGCAGTTTGTTGAATTGTAAACAACACACCAAGACACTCTTGCGTGATGAGAGAGTCCATACCGGGAGCAAAGCCAGAGACCTCGAGAGGAGATTTCTGACTAACCTCTAGGCGGGCTTTCTCGACAAGAGAGGGACTGTTCACATCATGCATACTACTTGGGTTAAACAATATGACAAAACGTTGCCCCGTCATATGATCATAACATTTAATGAGAGACTTATCAATGGGAGGGTCAGGAGAAACTTGGGGCACACTTGTGTTATCATTAATTGCATTGATAGAGGAAGTGGGTTCTGTAGATTCTTTAGATTCATTAGAGTCAAGCATAGGACATGTTCTTTTGATGTGACCCTTAATGTGACAGTGAAAACAACGACCTTCTTTAGAATAAGTGCTTTGCTCTTCCGACGTGATGTATCCTCCTTAAATTCCTTGTGCTACCTTTTCATCTGGAGTGAGCTTAGGTTTAGCAATTGTGTTAGCCTTACCCTTAGGTTCATTGGAAGAATTCTTTTTTGAGAGACTGTTGGAAGATTGGTTAGAAGAGTTACCGTTCTTACCATTCTTACCGTTTTGAGGGTTCTAAGAAGTCTGCGAGGTGCCTGTGGTAGTCTTGTTCTCCTTAGGCTTTCCCTTGTTGTGCTTCATCTCCTGTGTGAGAGCAATCGCTACCGCCTTGTTGAAATCGATTGGATCGAGCACCTCGACATTTTACTTGATATACTCGTCCAATCCATAAAGGAATGCCTCTTTGTGCTCATCATCCGACTTGCGTAATTGGGTACCTAGCTGCAAAACACGATCAGAAAAAGACATAACCGGTATACCACTCTGCTTGAGAGCGCGCCAATCGTCCCTCAAGCGTGCGAGGTACTCAGGTGGCATAAACCGCGCCTTGAGCTTGTCTTGGAAATCTGCCCAATTGCAGGAAAGGGGCGTGAATTCGTCGGCTTCTTTTAGGTGCGCGGCTAATTGTTCCTCTTGCCATGCGTGGTACCAATTGATGGCATCACCGGCAAGCTACATGGCTGCCGTCAAAACTTTGCTATCTCTCGTCTTCTTAGTTGTCGCAAAATAAGCATTAAATTGATGCAACCAAGAATGAATAACCGTAGCATCCATCTTACCATCATACTTACTGAAAGTCAACTTCTCTATGACTCGGTTGTTGGAATCCGCATCGTGGCTTGTGCCACTTGAGGAACTCCCACGATCTTTGGCTGGTTCGGACTTCGAGGCAAGTACTTGTCGAACCAATTCTTGAGTGCGGAGGTCTCTTTGAGCCTCACGCTCGGCCTCCAAGGCCGCTCTTTGAGCCTCCCGATCGGCCTCCAAGGCCGCTCGTCTTGCTTGCGCTTCCTTCTTTCTTTGTGCATTTCTTTCGTTTCGTTCATCGCGCTCGTGTTGTAAAGCTATGCGAGTCGCTTCTTGTTGTATTGCATTTCTTTCGTTTCGTTCCTCGCGCTCGCGTTCCAAAGTAATGCGAGTCGCTTCTTGTTGTACCAGCGCAATTCTATTCGCTTCTTGTTGTGCCAGCGCAAGGCGAGTTGCTTTGCGATTCGCTTCTTGTTGTTGGGCCATCATATCCAACATTGACTTGACCATCATCTCCATGGAAGTTGGTACAACTCGTGGCGTAGATGGAGGAGGGGGAGGGTCGGAAAAATCTCTTGGGGAGAACTCCTCGTCGTTTCTCTCATGCTCATCACCTGTATGCGAAGTATCCATTCCGCTTCGTGTGATGACCATGCACTATGACCTTTGGTTCTTAAGTTCACGAGGAACTTGGGTTCTTGAGGGTCTTGGGTTCTTGGGTCTTGGGTTCTTGGGTTCTTGAGGGTCTTGAGGTTCTTGAGGGTTTTCTTTTGCTTGCAATCTGTGTTCGAGAAGGATCTTCTCTTCACCCGAGTTCTGCTCTTTTCTGCGGGCGCACCCCTTGGCGGCCTTGCGCTCACACCAAGGTTGCTTTTTCCCACCTCACGTCGATTGGCCGGCCGCTAAGTGCACGGTCCGCTCTCAATGAGTGAAAAGAGGCACAAGGGGAGGCTGGACAAGCCCTTCTTTCTTGGGATTCCTGTCACTCTTCAAAAACACGATGAAGAATCGACACGCCCAAGCGAACTCGGGTTCGTGCCACCTCAACAAGCAAAAAAAATTCTTGTGATTCTTGTGGTTCTTTCCTTGAGTGATACAGAACACTGCCAAAGCTCTGATACCAATGTAAGGTGCAACGGAATGAATGTTTGATTTTGCTCAAGATGAGTGCTCCAAACTGTGCTCAAGGTTCGTTTTTGTTCTTACGAAAGGGAGAGCCTTTCGTTCTTAATGAGAGAGTGCAATGATCACAACAAAGTGGATGGACATTGTGCGTGCAAGTGTATGAGACTGAGAGATAGAGAGAGAAGAGAATATGAGACAAGAGACGTAAAACCCTCCTCCGAAGGCCCCACTCTCGTCGGCGAGAGTGGTCTACTATTGATTGCATAACTGGTACAAACTGAATGCATGTGACTGATGCAAGTGTAGGCTAGATCGATGACAATGACGGGGATGACGAGACCGATCTAAGGGCTGAAATCTGCTACTCTTTATCTGCTGTCCAAAAACGCTCAAGGCTGAAATCTGCTGCAAATCAAAACGCTAATTGGGTCTGATTTCTGCTGATCTTTGTCGCTGAAAATCTGTTGCTATGAGGGCTGAAAACTGCAGGTCTTTAGGGCTGAAAACTGATGGCTTAGGGCTGAAAAACTGCAGGTCTTCATCTGCTGAAAATCGCCATGCACAAAGGCTGCAAATCTGGAAACGCTAGGCTTGGGCAAAACGCCAGGGCTGAGGACTTCTTGATGATGAGTGCTTGCTTCAAAAACGCTAGTTCTGGGATCTTTTGGCGATGCTGGTTTGGATCAAAAACGCTAGGCTAGGGGAAGTCTTGCTTGGAGGGATTCGCTACCAAGGTTCTTGCATGAGAAGTTGCCTGTTGAGCGGTGGAGCTCCTGCTGCCTCTTTTGCCAATTAGTGCTAGTCTAGGTTTGCTTATATACAAACTTACTCAATTTGCCCTACCTACTTTCCAACAAAAGTCACTTAAAAATAATAAGTGAAAAATGTCAAAAATAGGTAAAATAGGCTAAATGCACTGGAAAATTCCCTCGAAGGATTCTCATGGATTCTAATGGGAATGCTTATGATCATGCTGTGTGCAACCAAAGGATATGCATCTACACTAAGTGACTGGGCATGCACGGTCTGCGAAGAGACTTACAAAAGTGTCAGATCACTTCTAAATCTAGACTGACTAGACTAACTGAACCCTTGTCGTGCTGTAGCTTGTCCACGGACACATACGGTTGGATGTATCACGTGACACCCCACCTTGGCTTTGTGCCTTTATTGAGTTCACTCCCTAGTATCCACCAACTTGCTAAGTGCGATGGGGGGATCTACATGATCTTGAACTGAGCCTAGAAATCCTCTTACTATACGAATTCCAGTGCCGACCAACTTCCCGTGTGCGGATGAAACTACCGTTCACATTGGCCATACAATGTCCGACCATTTGCAACTTCAAAAAGAGGGTTTCACAAATAAAACAAAAATCATTGGAAAGAAACCAACAACTAAGGTTAGCAGTTGCCACGTCCTCGTGACATATTTAACAGTTGCCACGTCCTCATGACAATGGGTGGAGAATTGTATGCCATAACCCAAGTCTTACGTTGGTATCAGAGCTATGGGAGAGGAAGGAGGAGGAGGTATGAAACCGGCCTGTTCAATCCAAAAAGGGCGGTAGATTTTACTTCAAACCTTGATTTAGCTTTCACCCATTATTAGTCGTCTATTTTACCTGTACTTTCACGATACAACAAAGGGGAGAGGGATACATGCCGCTAGATTGCACCTGTATGAGTAGACAGACACCAGATTGGCCCCTAACTTAGGCGCCCCTTTCGGTATTTCTTTATTGTTCAAAAGAGGGAATAAACGTTGTGGATCCCTACAAGCTGCCCCGCACAAACTTGGCTGAATTTCAATTGTTCCGGCCCGATTTCGGCAGCATAACTGTACTAGGACCCTTCACAGTGAGTATTCCCACGCATTGAGTGACTTTCCCGACGCATACGGGCACTTTGCAAAACCTAGCGAGAATCTGCAGCACGCTGAATTCTTTGTTTTCAGCCCGAAAATGCGCCAAATCACCTGTAAAGCGGTCCCCTCGTGTCCCTGAACCTCCTGGGGGTATTACGGTCCGTTTAGGGCCAAAACCCTAAACCTGCAAAAATACACAGCAGGCTGTAATTTACTGTTTCGGGCTCCGTTTCGGGTGCCGGTCGCATCCGTAGCAAGTCCTCGAGCTCCCGCACTTGTAGGGCTACTTGCCCTTTGAACCGAACGAGATTTCTGGCGTGAAACCTCTCCGAATTCACCTGTACCTGCGGGGGATTAGCCGCTAGCTAATGGAGTACCTGTGCAAGAGGCTCTTGCCTCGGCAATCGCGCATGAACTCACACAACTGTACATTGGTCAAATGAAAAGCCCACTAGTGGGGCATAACATACTGCCAAAGGGGAGAGAGAGGGCAGTATGTGGCGTGCAGGGCATCACTCCTGGCACCGCACTGTGCATAAGAGGGAAAGCAAGCACTCCATAGCTCTTAACCTGTGACAAAATAAAAAAGGAGGCTCTCCCTCCTTCAAATTCAGCGCCACTTCTTGTTACATGAGGAAAGTGCACCAAAAGGTGCCACTTGGCACATTTACAAGCATTTTCCCGTTTCGGGGTTGGCGCCTAAAAATCTCCCAACCAGTCGCCCAGTTGACTTCACGGCAGAGTAAGAAAATGTTCCCTTTGTCATTCCGGAGGTAATGACGCCAACACATTTTCAGGTCCCAAAATAGCAGTTCCCTAAATTTTAGAAGATGCTGCCATTGTATCTCTCTAGGTCATCTGACTATCTTTGTACACTGCGGCCACATCCAGAACTGAATTGTAGCCTCTGTAGCAAAGGATTCCACTTTGGCTAGTCAATGACCCCACTTTGGCTAACCATAGTCCTTGTCCAACCTTAGTGCTCTCTTGCCCTCAGGCCTGGACTCCCACTGGACAGTTCCACACTAGCTATGCAATGCAGGGCAGTTAGATTTCCCAAAGGGTGTTTCCAAAAAGTGAAAGTAAATAGATAATAAGAAAGAAATCAACAAAAAGGATAAATCGTAGTCACACGCTGGTGACATACCCCCCTCTTGAAATCTTAAACGTCCTCGTTTGCATCTATGTCGTGCATGCTTCTAGTCAACACTGATGGATTCAACACCTGTCGACACATGTACGACACATACATGCTCATTGTCAACCCTGGTGTATTCAACACCTCGTCGACACATGTAGTGCTTGCGTGTGAACCCTGTCCCAATGACATAGTGGTAGCTGCGCACTCTGCCATTGCTTTGAGTCAATAACTTTCCAATGACAAAATGGTAGCTGCACATTTTGTCACTGTCTTATAGTACACGTTGGATCCCGTAACACTTTCCAGCACACCCAAACCGACAGTTTAAGAATGCAGTTACACATGTACTCTTTAATAGAAGCAATTACTATATCCTTGACAAACTGACAAGAAATACTCACTCTGGCCCTTGCAAAATTCTGCTCTCATAGGCCACTACCCTGCCATCTTGCATTAGCACTGCACCAATGCTACTACCACAGGCATCCCACTAGACCACAAATGACTTCCTAAGAATTGGCAACACAATGACTGGATCTGAAGTCATCCTTTCCTTTAAGAGATTAAAAGCTGAAATCTCTTTCTGTGTCCATCTAAAGGTGACCGCCTTCTTTTGAAGAGCATGTAAAGGTGAAGCAATCTCAGCGAAATTTTGGATAAACCTTCTATAATAGGAGCATAGTCCCAAAAAGCTTCGGACATCATGCACCGTCTTCAAATCTGGCCATGACTTGATCGCTTCAACTTTTTTAAGATCCATTCTGACAGCATCCTTTGAGACAATGTGTCCAGAAAGTGAATCTCTTCCAGAAAAATTCACTTTTCTTTGCATTGATGAGCAACCTATGACTGCGTAACTCTTTGAACACAATGGCCAAGTGATGCCTATGCCCCTCTTCATTCTTTGCGTAGACTATCATGTCATCAAAGAATGTACCAACAAACTGGTGGTGTCGACGGAAAATTCTGTCCATCATCCTATTGAACGTAGCAGGAGCATTTGTGAGACCAAAAGGCATCACTAAAAATTCGTAAAGGCCAAACGTTGTTCTAAAAGCAGTCTTGTGCGCATCCTCTGATCTAATGCGGATCTGATGGTACCCACTCTTTAAATCTATCCTGCTAAACATAGCTGCTCCTTCTAATTTTTCCATAATATCATCAATTCTAGGTATAGGGAACCTATTCTTGATGGTATTCTTGTTCAGTGCACGGTAGTCGATGCACATACGCCATGAGCCATCCTTTTTCTCCACCAACAACACTGGAGACTAGAATGGAGATGAACTGGGCTGAATCAGCCCCTTTTCTAACAGCTCCTGTACTTGGCCCATTATCTCTTTCTGCTGAGCCGCACTAACCCTGTGCGGAGGCTTATTTGGTGGGCTACTGCCTGGCACCAAATCTATCACATGGTCCTCGGGTCTCTCTGGGGGTAATTGAGACGGTAATTAATCGGAAAAACAGTCACTATACTGTTGTAAAAACATTGACCTTTCTTTATCTAGCACAGATAAATTTGATTCATCACATTCTGACACTTCATGTGCAAAAACCAAGTATGCAGAAAGATGCTTTTTCATTACAGAAGTAATAGCAGAAGCTGATACAGTAGGAATAGACTCCCCTATAAGCTTTACATCCAGAATGTGAGTCTTTCCCCTGCTCTATACAATGATCTTTTTGTTGTAGGCATCCATGATTCCCTGTACACGAAATAACCAAGGAATACCTAACAACACATCACATCCATCCATTGGCATGATGTAAAATTCTTCAGCATCTACATAGGACTGGATATGTAGACGGAACTTTCCAATGATGGGTGTCACAACCTCTGTATGGCCAGGACATGCCAAACCTGCCTCTGCTGTATACCCCATCTCTTCAGGTCTGATTCCCAACTTTGAAGCCAATTCTGGGGAAATAAAGTTGGCTTTGGCCCCTCGGTCAAAGAAGATAAGCACTGTTTGATCCCTGACCTTTCCCCATGCTCTGCAAAGCTCAGTTGCATATGAATTTCGCTTGTGGCCCACGATATCTGACACTAGACCAGCCATGGGCTTCTTTCCTTTCTTGTCTTCCTTGTCATCAGAATCAGTTGGACTTTTCTTTGTAGGACAATTGTAAGCAATGTGCCCAGGCTGCTCACATATAAAGCATTCGTTCTCTGTCCTCAGGACCTTCTTTTGCTCTTCTGACTTGCGAGGAAAACGTCTTTTCCATTTCGTTGCTGGTCCCTTTTCTGATTCAGCCGTAGCTTTATCTTTCCCTGTGTTGGCTGACTCCTAAGTCCCTTTAGGAGCCTCATTGGGAACATGCTTCTTGGCTGAATTTTTCTTGCCTGATCATGCCTTGACGCCAGTGTTAAATTCACAATGTTCTCCCTTGAGCAAACCATTGCCAGTGTTTCCTACCTCGATGAGCTGCGTCAAAGTACTGACTTTGGTCTTCGTGCAGTACTTTCTCAATCCTTTGGGTAGGCCACAACAATATTTTTCAATCTACTCTGTCAATGGCACGAACCTGTAGGAAGTTACTCGAAGTAGAGCTTTCCAAAACTTCCGATTGTAGTCATCCAGATTCTTGCAAGTAGCAGCATTAAGCTGGTGCCATTCTGTCATGACATCTGCTTCGAAGTCATCAGATAACCATGGTGCTGCAAAAATCTGCTTGAAGTAAATCCATGTGGACGGAGCTTGCCCTTGAAGCAATAAAGTTGTCCACCATTGTCCCGTATTCCATGTCAAGAAAGTGGCTGCCTTGCGGACCTTTGAAGCCTTTGTAAAGTTTCCCTCTGCATAGGCCTTGTCAAATTGCTCGAGGAATGAGAGAGCCTTCTTTCTGTCATCAAACCCTGTAAAGGTCGTGAATGACACACCTTTGCCACCTTCTTTGTACGGAGTTGGCTTGTTCAACGGCGTTAAATTGTCATATGGAAGTGACTGAAACATGGGAACACTGTTAGGGTTCATTTGTGTTCCCTGACCGCAATTAAGTTGACCTGGAAACGCCATATTTGGCTGCTGATTTGTAATTCCAGCCATACCAAAATTTGCCTGTGGCATCCCAAACTGGCCCTGAGTGCTCTGAAACCCTGGTAGCATGCCCGTGACCCCATACATGGGGTTAGGCATCATCGTTTGAGCACCCCCGAACACTGTTCCTGGCGTGTAAAACTGATTTCTAGGTGCATGACCAGCCATGCTCTGGAATACCGATCCACCTCCAAAATAGCCAGGGTGTACTGAAGGTGGTGGGAATACGTGTTGCATAGCTTGTAGGTTGCTTCCCTGCTCATTAGAACCAGCGATAGGCTGTTGAAAGGTGGCGGGTTAAATTGGTACAGCTTGAAAGACTGGCATCTCAGCCACCTGTTCTTGCACCTTAGGCACAGGTTGTGGAGACTGCATGTTCTCCGTCAAGTGTACAGGTGTTTCCATTGACTGTGCAGCATGAATCACCTGTGCTTGAGCCTTAACAGGCTTTTGAATATGATCCAGTGACCCAACTTGCTCAGACGGAACAGGAGGTTGCAGAAAGGCTAAAAACCTCGGATTCTGCATTACTTGTGTGAACATATCCACAGCAGTAGCCAACTAGGTCCTGCATATATCATCATCCGTCTGTGGTGGTCTTGAGGACTCACCCACTTCATGTGTCTGTTGACCTTGTGAAGAGGAAACCTCTTCAGTCACATCATCTGGTCTGTCAGCCATAATTGCTATTTCCTGTGTCTCGTCTATGATTCCCTGTGTCGTCAAGCCTAAACTGACCAAGGCTCACTTCTATGGGAAAAAGTGATTTAATCCCGTCGATGGAACCATGAAACCGGCCTGTTCCATCCAAAAAGGGCGGTAGATTTTACTTCAAACCTTGATTTAGCTTTCACCCATTATTAGTCGTCTATTCCACCTGTACTTTCAAGACACAACAAAGGGGAGAGGGATACAGGCTGCTAGATTGCACCTGTATGAGTAGTCCGACACCAGATTGGCCCCTAACTTAGGCGCCCCTTTTGGTATTTCTTTTGTCAAAAGAGGGAATAAACGCTGTGGATCCCTACAAGCTGCCCCACACAAACTTGGCTGAATTTCAACTGTTCCGGCCCGATTTTGGCAGCATAACTGTACTAGGACCCTTCACAGTCAGCATTCCCACGCATTGACTTACCTTCCCGACGCATACGGGCACTTTACAAAACCTGGCGAGAATCTGCAGGACGCTGAATTCTCTGTTTTTAGCCCCGAAAATGCACCAGATCACCTGTACAACGGTCCCCTCACGTCTCCGAACTTCGTGGGGGTATTAGGGTCCGTTTAGGGCCAAAACCCTAAACCTGCAAAAATACACAGCAGGCTGTAATTTACTGTTTCGGGCTCCGTTTCGCGTGCCGGTCGCATCCGTAGCAAGTCCTCGAGCTCCCGCACCGCCCTTTGAATCGGACGAGATTTCTGGCGTGAAACCTCTCCGAATTCTCCTGTACCTGCGGGGGATTTGCCGCTAGCTAATCCAATACTTGTGCAAGAGGCTCTTGCCTCGGCAATCGCGCATGAACCCACACAACTGTACATTGGTCAAATGAAAAGCCCAGTAGTGGGGCATAACATACTGTCAAAGGGGAGAGAGAGGGCAGTGCGTAGCGTGCAGGGCTTCACTCCTGGCACCGCACTGTGCATAAGAGGGAAAGCAAGCACTCCATAGCTCTTAACCTGTGACAAAATCTGAAAATGAGGCTCTCCCTCCTTCAAATTCAGCGCCACTTCTTGTTACATGAGGAAAGTGCACCAGAAGGTGCCACTTGGCACATTTACAAGCATTTTCCCGTTTCGGGGTTGCCGCCTAAAAATCTCCCAACCGGTCGCCCAGTTGACTTCACGGCAGAGTAAGAAAATGTTTCCTTTGTCATTCCGGAAGTAATGATGGCAACACATTTTCAGGTCCCAAAATAGCAGTTTCCTAAATTTTAAGAGATGCTGCCATTGTATCTCTCAAGGTCATCTGACCCTCTTTGTACACTACGGCCACATCCAGAACTGAATTGTAGCCTCTGTAGCAAAGGATTCCACTTTGGCTAGTCAATGACCCCACTTTGGCTAACCATAGTCCTTGTCCAACCTTAGTGCTCTCTTGCCCTCAGGCCTGGACTCCCTCTGGACAGTTCCACTGAAACCGGCCCGTAGGGCGGTAGGCGTTGGCTTTCACCCGAAATTCTTTACTTTAAACACACACACAGAGCACTTTGCAAAGAGAACCTGCGACGGGAGTTAAAACTTAATCACACACACGGCTCGGAAGCTAGAATGCTCCGAGCAGACGCCGACAACCTGTAGGCCCCAAAATTGGCGCCCCTTTCGGTATTTCTTTATTCTTTAGGAGGGTAAATTACAAGGTAAGGTCCTGGGAATCCTTCACGTGTATCCACCTAGATACCATTTGATTTGGCCAAATTTCGGCAGCATAACAGCCCCAAAACTTGCACGAAACCAATTCCCCTGCTGGAACTCGCTTGCAGTGTCGTATACCCTCTGATTCCTGTCCAAAAACAGTAAATTCAGCACGCTGTATTTACTGGTTTTTGCCCTGTTTTCAGCCCCGAACAGTCCCCTAACTGTCCTCTGCCAGTGGGGTACGATTCCCAATGGTCTTGGCGTCCGTATGGCTGAAAAACAGTGAATTTACAACGCATACACAGCGCTGATTTTTGCACCTGTACGGTGAGGTTATGACCCTCACCAGTGCCTGCTTTGGAGCAGCAGTTAGCTACCCCTGTTTCTGCTCAAGGAGGCTCTTGCCTCAGCACAAAAGCATGAACCCACACAACTGTACATCAGTCAAATGAGTAGCCCTCTTGTGGGGCATCACATAACTGCACGTAGGGGAGAGAGAGAGAGCAGTGTGTAGTGTGCAGGGCATCACTCCTAGCGCCACACTGTACATGAGAGGGAAAGAAAGCACTCCATAGCTCTTAACCTGTGACAAAAGCTGAAATGAGGCCTCTCCCAACATAAAAATCAGCGCCCATTTTTCTGCAAGAGGAAAGTTCACCAAAATGTGACACTTGGCGCAATTTCAAGCATTTTCCCGTTTCGGGTTCGCCGCTTAAAAATATCCTGACCGGTTGCCCAGTTGACTTCGCGGCAGAGTTGTAAAATGTTCCCCTAGTCATACCGGAGGTAATGACGCGAACACATTTCACGGCCCAAAATAGCAGTTCCCCAAATTTTAGGAGATGCTTCCGTTGGGCTCCCACTGGTCTTCTGACCATCTATCCTCATTGGGACCGCATCCAAAAATGCAATGTGGCCCAACTGTCGGATACTTTTTGTTGGTAGTCCCACCTTGACTTTACGCCTTAATTGAGTTCACTTCCTAGTATCCACCAACTTGCTAAGTGCGACGGGGGGACCTATATGATCTTGCTCTGAGCCTAGACATCCTCTTACCATACGAATTCCAGTGCCGACCACTTCCCGTCTGCGGGTGAATCTACCGTTCACATTGGCCATACAATGTCCGACCGTTTGCTACTTCAAAAAGAGGGTCTTAAACAAATAAAATAAACCCCGTTGGAAAGAAACCAACAACCAAGGTTAGCAGTTGCCACATCTCTGTGACATGGTTAATAACTGCCACGTCCTGGTGACATCCACACTAGCTATGCAATGCAGGGCAGTTAGATTTCCCGAGGGGTGTTTCCAAAAAGTGAAAGTAAATAGATAATAAGAAAGAAATCAACAAAAAGGATAAATAGTAGTCACACGCTGGTGACAAGTTATCTCTCTGTACTTGCAAATTCTCTCAGATGCTCAATCAAGCGTTTCGTATTTTTGAAATATCTACCTAAAGAAGTTGTTTTTCAGTATCTAGCCCATGAAAGTTGAAACTTACTGGAATCATCGTGGTCTCCAACTCCGTGGACTGCGAGGTGGCCAAAACTCGCAGAGAAAATCGATGTTACTATAGTTGCATACAAGTGCATGCGATTTTTATAGTGCATACAAGTCTATGCTAGTGACATTGAGCGCGGCAACTAACTGAGTCTTAAACGCATCATCCTCAAGTTGCCCTGTCATAAAGCCCTGTACTACTAGAGGGACATTCACGTTGACAGGAGGTACAGACTGACGTGGCCGTGAGCTCTCGCCAATCTCAGAAACCATAGGAATCTCCTGCCTGTCCTTTGGAGAGGAACCCTCTTCCATAATTCCCTTCCCCTTGTCGGCCATAGTGTAATCCCCGCGTTCTTGCACTGTGTGTCTTTACCCTGAACAATCGAGGCTCACTCTTTGAGGAAAAAGTGATTGATGTCCCGGCAACGGAACCATGAAACCGGCCCGTAGGGCGGTAGGCGTTGGCTTTCACCCGAAATTTTTTACTTTAAACACACACACAGAGCACTTTGCAAAGAGAACCTGCGACGGGAGTTAAAACTTAATCACACACACGGCTCGGAAGCTAGAATGCTCCGAGGAGACGCCGACAACCTGTAGGCCCCAAAATTGGCACCCCTTTCGGTATTTCTTTATTCTTTAGGAGGGTAAATTACAAGGTAAGGTCCTGGGAATCCTTCACGTGTATCCACCTAGATACCATTTGATTTGGCCAAATTTCGGCAGCATAACAGCCCCAAAACTTGCGCGAAACCAATTCCCCTGCTGGAACTCGCTTGCACTGTCGTATACCCTCTGATTCCTGTCCAAAAACAGTAAATTCAGCACGCTGTATTTACTGGTTTTTGCCCTGTTTTCAGCCCCAAACAGTCCCCTAACTGTCCTCTGCCAGTGGGGCACGATTCCCAATGGTCTTGGCGTCCGTATGGCTGAAAAACAGTGAATTTACAGCGCATACACAGCGCTGATTTTTGCACCTGTACGGTGAGGTTATGACCCTCACCAGTGCCTGCTTTGGAGCAGTAGTTAGCTACCCCTGTTTCTGCTCAAGGAGGCTCTTGCCTCAGCACAAAAGCATGAACCCACACAACTGTACATCAGTCAAATGAGTAGCCCTCTTGTGGGGCATCACATAACTGCACGTAGGGGAGAGAGAGAGAGCAGTGTGTAGTGTGCAGGGCATCACTCCTAGCACCACACTGTACATGAGAGGGAAAGAAAGCACTCCATAGCTCTTAACCTGTGACAAAAGCTGAAATGAGGCCTCTCCCAGCATATAAATCAGCGCCCATTTTTCTGCAAGAGGAAAGTTCACCAAAATGTGACACTTGGCGCATTTTCAAGCATTTTCCCGTTTCGGGTTCGCCGCTTAAAAATATCCTGACCGGTTGCCCAGTTGACTTCGCGGCAGAGTTGTAAAATGTTCCCCTAGTCATACCGGAGGTAATGACGCGAACACATTTCACGGCCCAAAATAGCAGTTCCCCAAATTTTAGGAGATTCTTCCGTTGGGCTCCCACTGGTCTTCTGACCATCTATCCTCATTGGGACCGCATCCAAAAATGCAATGTGGCCCAACTGTCGGATACTTTTTGTTGGTAGTCCCACCTTGACTTTACGCCTTAATTGAGTTCACTTCCTAGTATCCACCAACTTGCTAAGTGCGACGGGGGGACCTATATGATCTTGCTCTGAGCCTAGACATCCTCTTACCATACGAATTCCAGTGCCGACCACTTCCCGTCTACGGGTGAATCTACCGTTCACATTGGCCATACAATGTCCGACCGTTTGCTACTTCAAAAAGAGGGTCTTAAACAAATAAAATAAACCCCATTGGAAAGAAACCAACAACCAAGGTTAGCAGTTGCCACATCTCTGTGACATGGTTAATAACTGCCACGTCCTCGTGACATCCACACTAGCTATGCAATGCAGGGAAGTTAGATTTCCCGAGGGGTCTTTCCAAAAAGTGAAAGTAAATAGATAATAAGAAAGAAATCAACAAAAAGGATAAATAGTAGTGGTGACAAGTTATCTCTCTGTACTTGCAAATTCTCTCAGATGCTCAATCAAGCGTTTCGTATTTTTGAAATATCTACCTAAAGAAGTTGTTTTTCAGTATCTAGCCCATGAAAGTTGAAACTTACTGGAATCATCGTGGTCTCCAACTCCGTGGACTGCGAGGTGGCCAAAACTCGCAGAGAAAATCGATGTTACTATAGTTGCATACAAGTGCATGCGATTTTTATAGTGCATACAAGTCCATGCTAGTGATTGGCGGAATTATTTTATTGAAGTGCTAAAAGTCTGTTCGGTCTGTTCGTTTGTATTGGCAGGTGGTGCCCGTCTTGTGACAGTGGTTGCATGGCTTATGTGATTTCTGGGGCTGTGTTCAATATTTTCCAGTCTGATTCAGGGACACACTACTTGGCATTAGGCACCTTGTAGGTGGTTCATATTGAAATCGTCCTATATGCCACCGTGATATGTAGCTAGCACTTATACTGTACTCCTCCAGTTTGTATTTCCTCTGGGAGATAGTCTATTGAGCATCCCCAGAGGTCTCTTGTCAATAGTATATACCTCCCACTTTCTGCCAAAAAAAGGGCCTTTTTCAATCCACAGTGAGAAAAATGGATAGAGTGGAAAACCCCAATCTGGACTGCAATCTGACTTTTAAATTGGCCAGATCATTCCAGTGGAGAAAGCTGTTCATCTTGTAACTCTGTTTGTTTATGGTTCCATGTTTCTGGGCTTGAATTGCAACATATTCTAGAGCAGAACAAGCTCGCTCTTGAGACTAGTAGGATATGTGTGCAGGTAGAGAAACACTTCAATGCGAAAATGACTCTGGCTATTTGGATTTCTCAACGTTTTGCTCTTAGTTGTTTACAAGCTATGGGAGCTTTTATTTATGTGAATTGGTTTCAGCTTTATCCGTAAAGGAGAAATGCTAATGAATAAAGAATACATGAGTAGTCTTTGTTTGTTATCCACTATTTCTTAGTTGTTAACATGCTATGGCAGTTTTTAAATTGGGTTCAGCTTTATCCGTTAAATTGACCAATGGATAAAGAATACACGAGTAGTCTTCGTTCAAGTGAAGTGTTATTATGTTTTACTGGCTTGTTTTGGGTTATAATTGTTTCACTTTTACATTGTCATGTTGATGTACTAGCCAAGAATCTAAGGTATGAGCCAAAAATTTCTCAGGCTGGATTGGGTTGTGTGATGTGCAGGCAAAAGAATTGCAAAAAGTGGCTGACAACATGGTTACCTTGGGAAAAGAGGTATGGAACTACATGCTTGATTTGAAGATTGTCACATGCATATTTTGCACATACATCTTCTTGTTGGTGAGCGATGATCTATGCCATGCCCATTATCTCCTTTGTTTCCTCCTCTCCAGTCTCTCTCTCTCTCTCTCGCTCTCTGCTCTCCTCTTCTCCCCCACTTTTCTTCCTTCCCTTTTTACATTCCTAGACATCGAGATAGGCGCCACCACCATGTCTTGCTGGGCTAATCTGAACTAGATGCCAACTGGAGTTTCCTATTAAAGGACTCTTTGAGCCTTGGTTCATTTGTGAGCGATCATGTGTCCGCATGGACTAGACCCTTGCAAGAGCTCTTCCCGTACACCCTTAGTGAGGTGTGGAATCTTCTTATCCGATCAGTGTCACTGGATAGGTGGTAAGAAACTCTGAAGACTCGAATTGCAGAATAAGCTGCAAAAGAAGAGCTTGTGAACTAAAAGGACACTTCCCAGGACACTAGTTGTAGACACAGCAAAGGAGGTGCTCCCTCTAGAGAGCATTGGCTCCAAAACTAGCACCCCTTGCAATACTATATGCTTCCACTATTGTAAACAACACTGAATGCGATTGCCAGAACCTTACAATGGTATGTGACTATGTAAGAAGAGGGTCTTAAATACCCCAAGGGTGTCCCTCAAAAGCTACGGTTTTCACAAAAGCTGGGTGCCCCAAGCGGTTTTCACATGAGAACAGCTCAAAAAGGAGTACAATAGAGTGGCAAAAGCCATCTCAATTAAGGTCACATAAGTGCCCAAAATGCCATGTATAGCTTTTGGGAAAGCGCTTGTTATTCACTTGGCACTGGTACCAACATTGTGCCACTTGGCTTCGATGTCATCAGGTGCCATGTCCGTAGGCCATTATAGCACTCTGCCATGTCAACAGACTACCATCGCATCATTTGATTGTTAAAGTTATTGCATCTCAAGTGAATAGCCCAATGTGTTCGTAGTATTTATTTTGTCTTTAGGTACTTATCTCTCTTATTTGACACGATTTTGGGTAGGGCAATTTTGTGAGGGGGGTACTTTATCACAAGTTGCTGATGCGACAATGTCCAATTGGAAGGATTTGGCCGAGAGGATAAGAAACTAAACCCAGAAGATGGGCCGAGGGGCCTAAGGGAGGGGTTAGGGGTTAAAAATGCTAACCACCAACTTAACGAACTTATCAGCACCGGTTGTGGGGCCTAAACCCAAAAATACCAAAAGCTTTGAACTCTTTGCTGATTTCCGTAAATCGACTGACATGATGACGTGGCAGGCTGTACAGATTTCTGCGTTTTGTGCTGGCAGATTTGGGGAGTCTTGCGTGAGCTTTTGGAGAGCAGGTGGTTTTGGGTGTAGGTGCTTTTAGAATTGATACTTTTGGGCTCTGCTTTTGGGGCGTCCCATGTAAGTTTATAAGCACTTGGGGCCTTATTCTCAGAGAGCATCTGGACGCAAAGTCTCGGAGAAGGGGATCCTTGGGAGTTGTACTTTGCGAAGCGTAACAATAAAGAAATATTGACAGGGGTGCCAATCTTTGGGGCCAATGCATCTTGGCTCAAGACTTGGTCGTGCCGTGCCGACTTTCCTCTCTCTCTCTCTCTCTCTCTCTCTCTCTCTCTCTCTCTCTCTCTAGTCAAGTTCAATTATTTACACATTTTTTTGGTGTGTTGCTATTGATTCCTCGCTTGGAATATCCAAGCCTGTAATAGTGGTATCACAGCTCAAAACGATTCTTCTTCTACGGAGGAGCCGATCGTTTCTTCAGACATGGGTTCTCGCGGAGAATCCGACAGAGACGACACCCCTTCGATTGTTGGTCACCGGGGAGATGATGAAAAGTTGAAACCCAACATGGGAACAAAAGAAACCAATTGAGATTTTGGCAAATTTTCGGTGGGGAATCTTGATAGAATGGAGTACAAATGTTAACTGTAGGTTGACACGTGTATGAAAAGATTAATTAAGTACTCCAAAGACTCGAAATATGTGAATCACATGAAGAATTACCCCCTTGATGAGATTCACTCTAGATGTTGAGAGGCTGCTGATTCTCCTCTCCAGACGGTTATGAAAAGAAAGCAAAGCTGAGTGCAGAAATGCAAAAACTGTACTCGCAAAAGTACAGTTTCTTTAACTGGTTCATCTTCTTTTCAAGAGCTACAAAGCTCTTGAAAAAAAGAATAACTAGTTAATGAAAGGCTTAAAGCTACCTCGGAAGAAGAAGAAATCAACAAATTTCCTCGGTTATTTGGGCCGGATGTCGACTTTGAGGTGGTAAGCAGATCCAAAAGGTGCAAGAAGCGTGTTCGTTTTGAGGATGGCCCAAATTTTTCTTCGTCTTTTGAGATTTCCAACAGTTCGTCATCCTCTAGTTCCAGAGAGGATGAGAAAAAGCGGAAGAAGCGGAGAAAAAGCAAGAAAAGCACATTTTTGAAAAAGTCTAGCGGGCACAAGGAGCCATCTAGCTGTTCAGCGGAGCTGCGGAGGAGACTTTATCCTTTGTTGGCAGTTTAGACAATGAACAAAAGAACAAGAAGACCAAGGAGTTCAAGGATGGGGGTCAAATAGTCACGTTGACACGTTTTTAGGCGACCAAGACACTCATCGAGCCGTTTACTTTATATAGAAGTTTGACGTCGCCTTCTCGGGAGGTCGTTTCTCGGAACGCTCCAAGGTACGTAGGGCGACATCTTACTTGAAAGGAAATGCACAGACATGGTGGTCTACTGTGTTGTTGCGCAGAGAAGCACCTAAAAAGTGGGTAAGAGAGTCTTCACTTCTACGTGGATAACGAAAGAATATGAAGATGACAACGTTAGTGTGGATGTCGTGGTATTTAGTCAATACTATGCATGATGGAGCTGATGGTTATATTGTCTTGTGGGTGACTACCATGGGTCTATACCTTGCACTTTCCTTTAAGGGTGAATCTGGGCTTATCCTGGATTCATCTAGGTATATTTTTTAGTCGTTTAGCGGACATGCAGATTTCATATTGTGAAGTTTTCGTCAGAGTTACGACCAGTTGATATTGTGCTAATTCTTTCTATCTTTTGTGGTGTGTATGCCCTATCAACTACCTCATTTTTGTGCTAATTTTTTCGATTTAATGCTTCTTTTAGTGCTAGGCTTCATTATGGCTGAGTCTGCCCTTGATCTCCGGAGTCATGACAGAAACTCAGTACGCTGAACTTTGTGTTGATGTATGCTCATGTGTGTGTGTGTGTGTGTGTTGTGTGTTTTGTTTGGGAGCATACGTTAGTACCTAGTTCTACACCCACTATTGGGCACTGACGACGTTAGTGGGGATGTCGTGGTATTTAGTCAATACTATGCATGATGGAGCTGATGGTTATATTGTCTTGTGGGTGACTACCATGGGTCTATACCTTGCACTTTCCTTTAAGGGTGAATCTGGGCTTATCCTGGATTCATCTAGGTATATGAAGATGATGTCATCACGGTTTGGCATAATCTGAGAATGACTAAGAAAGACACTTTGGATGACTACTACCAAAGGTTTTGGGATACCTCTTTGCTAGTGTCCTCATTTCGGAAGATCATCTTGAAGGACTAGATTGAGTGGTTTTACTGTGGTTTGCCAAAAGAGAGTCGACGGTATTGTGTGCAATAGAAGTTTGACTCCATTCAGGGACTTATGGGACATCCCAAGCAAGGTTTTGGTATGCATGCTGGCCCATTGACCTATCCTACGGACAAGCTAGTGTCCACCTCAACAGGGCAAGTGTCTTCCAGGGAAAAGAAAGAACGAAGGGAATCGGATGAAAGTTCATCAAAGAATTTCGAAGAAGGGAATCAGTTGATAGTGCATCCGAGGGTTCGGAAGAAGCAAGGGAATCTACTGATAGTTCATCAGAGAATTCCAACGATTTAGATTAAGGTGCTAGGGGACAGAGGAGGCTAGCGGGGCTACTAACAAGTCACATGGCACAAGAAAAGCAAGCCATTGATACACCAATAAAGTTAGCCCTCAAGCAACCTCCTGCCCCATGGATGTTTACTGAAGATGAACTCGAGGATGTTGTCGAAAAACGAGTCAACCAACTATTTGGGTCAAAGGATAAGCAACTGAAGAAACATAACAAGGAAACTACCTTCCCTGGTTACTTGGACCGAAAAACCTCTTTTGAGAATGTGAAACCGGCCCATGGAGTGGTATGCTTTGGCTTTCACCCGAAATTCTTTACTTTAGACACAGAGAGCACTTTACAAAGGTAACCTACGATGGGAATTAGCACTTAAGCACACACATGGCTCGGAAGCTAGAATGCTCCAAGCAGATGCCGACAACCTGTAGGCCCCAAAATTGGTACCCCTTTCAGTATTTCTTTATTCTTTAAGAGGGTAATTACAAAGAAGAGTCCTGGAAATTCTTCGCCTGTATTGAGCTAGATACCACCTGTTCTGGAAAAAATTTGGCAGCATAACAGCCCCAAAACTTGCCCGAAACCAATTTCCCTGCTGGAACTCACTTCCACTGGCATAAACCCTTTGATTTCTGCCGAAAAACAGTAAATTCAGCACACTGTATTTACTGCTTTTTGCCCTGTTTTCAGCCCTGAACAGTCCCCGAACTGTCCTCTATCTGTGAGGCACTGTTCCCAATGGTTTTGGCGTCCGTCTGGCTGAAAAACAATCAAAATACAGCACATAACCAGCGCTGAAATCGCACCTGTTGTAAGGTACAGCGGAAGTGAAAGTTGAACTTTGCTTAAGATGAGTGCTCCGAACTGTGCTCAAGGTTCCTTTTACTTACGGAAGGGAGAGCCTTCCGTTCCTTTTAGTGAGAGAGTGCAATGGACACAAACAAAGTGGTGAACACTGTGAATGAAGGTGCATGAGACTCAGAGATAGAGAGAGAAGAATACGACACCAGAATGTTGTCAAACCCTCCTCCGAAGGCCCCAGTCTCTATGGCGAGAGCGGTCTACTATTGATTGCACAAATCTCTACAATGCTTGGACTTGCCGACGATGAGGACGACGACGAGACGGGCTGAAATCTGAAAATGCTAAGGCTGAAATCTGCAAATCTTGTATCTGCTGAATTTTGACTCTATGTCGGTGGCGACGACCACGCACTGAAAACGCAGACGCTGAAATCCGCGTTTTCCAGGCTGAAACTGCAAACTTCTCGGGATCTGACCGTGCTGCGACGATCTGTTGCGGAAAGGTGAGATCTGCGAGGTTCGGGGTTTCTACTGCAGAAACCGACTTCTGAAAATTGAAAACTCTTAGTCTAGGGCTGATTCTGTCGCGAAGATCTACAAAAACACTGAGGTTGATATGCAAACCAGAAACGCTAGGGACTGAAATTTGTCTTTGCTGAGGAAACTGCTAACGCTAGGGTTGATCTGTTGTCGTTGGAGAATCTGCAATCGCTAGGGCTGATCTGCTATGTTTTGTGGTCACCGGGGCTGCACTGCAATGCAAAAACGCCAAGGCTAATCTGGGAATGAAAACACTAGGTTCCGCTGTTGGGCAAAAACGCTAGGTTGGTCTTGGGGGGTCCCCGCTGAGAAGGTGTCCGTTGAACCGGAGCTCCTGCTGCCTCTTCTAACAGAAAGCGCTAGCGCTAGGTTTGTTTATATATTTCCTTGGCTAATTTGCCCTACCCAGTTTCCAACAAAAGTCACTTAAAAATAATAAGTGAAAAATGTCAAAAATAGGGGAAAAAGATCTATGCACCGTGAAAATGCTCCTGATGGGTTCTGATGGAAAACTGATGATCATGCTGTGTGCAACCAGAGGATATGCATCTACTAAGTGTGTGGACATGCACGGTCTGCGAACAGACTCACAAAAGTGCCAGATCACTTCCTATTCTAGACTGACTTGATTGAATTGAACCCTGGTCATGCTGTAGCTTGTCCACGGACACATAGGTTGGATATGTCACGTGAGATTTGTACGGTGAGGTTATCACCCTCACCGGTGCCTGCTTTTGCAGTAGCAGTTAGCTACTCCTGTTCCTGTTGAGAGAGGCTCTTGCCTCAGCAAAAACGCATGTAACCACACAACTGTCCATGAGTCAAATGAAGAGCCCTCTTGTGGGGCATCACATTAGTGCACGTAGGGAAGAGAGAGAGAGCAGTGTGAGGTGTGTGCAAGACATGACTTCTTGCACCACACTGTACATGAGAGGGAAAGCTTGCAGTCAATAGCTCGTAACCTGTGAGACAGGCAACAAATGAGCCCTCTCCTAGCTTAAAATTTGCGCCAATTTTTTTACAAGAGGAAAGTGCACCAAATTGTGCCACTAGGCTCGTTTAAAAGCAATTTCCCGTTTCGGGGTTGCCGCTTAAAAATCTCTTGACGAGTTCCAGTTGACTTTATGGCAGAGTTCTAAAATCTTTTCCTTGTCATTCCGGAGGTAATGACGCAAACAAATTTCATGGCCCAAAATAGCAGTTTCCTAATTTTAGGAGATGCTTCCATTGGGCTCCCACTGGTCTTCAAACCATCTATCCCCATCGCGACCGCATCGAAAAATGCAATGTGGCCCAATTGTCGGGTACTTTCCTTTGGTGACCCCACCTTGGCTTTATGCCTTTATTGAGTTCGCTTCCTAGTATCCACCAACTTGTTAAGTGCGACGGGGGGACCTACATGATCTTGAACTGAACCTAGACGGATATCCTCTTACTATACGAATTCTAGTGCTGACCTACTTCCCGTCTGCTAGTGAAACTACCGTTCACATTGGCCATACAATGTCCGACCATTTGCAACTTCAAAAAGAGGGTCTCAAAAATAAAACAAAAATCATTGGAAAGAAACCAATATCTAAGGCAGCAGTTGCCATGTCCTCGTGACAGTTAACAGTTGCCACGTCCTTGTGACATACCCCCATGTTGAAATTGAAAACGTCCTCGATTGCATACACGCCACTGATGATCTTGTGTTGTTAGCACTCTTTTATCATCGCATGTATCCGCAAGAAAGGTCTTAACACATAGATACAAATGACTTAACGAGACCTTCATACTTTTGTCATTTCCATCTATTACATTGAATTCATATGTACATTTGATGTGCTAGCTCTATCATTACCCCTCCTTTGCACATGTTGGGTTAGGGCATAGGTAGGCTGTAACCCAAAGGCTTCAAGGTAAAGCTGCACTACATTTGGTGACTCTAAGAGTTCATGCTCTTTAATCCACTTTGCATCTATAGGCGGATAGTTCTTGAACTTCACCAAGTAGCGTCTTGCAACCTGTCCTTTTAACTTTTCTTTCCTTATGTGCCAAAACTTGCTCAGATACCAGGATCTCATGATCGAGTTCCTCAACTTTTGCTTGATCCTCCTCTAGCATATCTTCTCGCACATCACCCACGAAGGGTCTTAGACAACTCGCGTGAAACGCATTATGAATCTTCCACGCATAAGGCAATTTCAGCCTGTAAGCCACATCGCTGATCTTGTCAAGCTCTTGAAAAGGCCCATAGTAACGCATACTGAGCTTAGGAAACAGCTTTTCCTTGCCCTTCATCTTTCTTAACCTTGCCTTCTCGAACCTTAACAAACCCCAATCACCAGGTGATAACAACAATTCACGACGACGACAATCAACAACCTTTTTCTGTTTTGCCTGAGTCTTCTCCAAGGCAACTTCAATATCAACAGCCTTTTTCTGTTTTGCCCGAGTCTTCTCCAAGGCAACTTTTATTTTCTTATACATTTCATCCATGTTCTCAACATATCGATTTGCCTCAAAGATCTTGTCCTTCGTATGCAAAATAGGAGGAACTTTTTTGCCGGCTTCAACAATCTCAAAAGGTGCCTTACCTTTGGACGAATGCACCATATTGTTGTACGGATACTCAAGCATAGTCAAATACTCTTCCCACTTGTCTTTATTATCTGACACATAGCATTTCAGCAGATCCAAGACAGTAGAATTAGTCTTTGCTCACTGCCCATTAGTTTGTTGATGTTGAGCGTAGTGCCCATGTTCTCGAACAATCCTCTCCAAAACAAACTTGTCATCTGAGTATCACGATCATTGATAATCGATTGTGGCATACCATGGTACTTAAACACATTGTACATGAACAAGCGTGCCATTTGATCAGATTTTATCATCTTCCTAACATGGATAAAATGGGCCTGCTTGCTAAACCTGCATATATAGTCCATATACCATCATTCCGTTCTTGGAAGATGAAAGACAAAGTCCATAGCAATGCTTTGTCATGGCTTATCCGGAATCGGCAGTGGTTGTAACAGCCCCGGTGCTTTTTCCCTGTCAAACTTGACCTTTTGGCAAATCATGCATGCTCGCACAAAGGCATCCAAATCTCTCCTCAAGGTAGGCCAATAGAAGAATGTCTCTACCGCTTTAACTGTCGCATCAATACCACGATGACCTGCATACGGTGGGACACGACTCTCTTCCATGACCTTAAGTTGCAATGGCCTAGTGACACAAAGTCTTCCATGCATCATCATAAAATCATCTCTGAGGAGGTAGTGCTCATGATTTGTCCCTCTTGCAGCTTTTCAAAAATCCTTGCAAAATCTTCATCAGTACCATACTGTTCCTTCATGTCATCTAGCTCATAACGCAAAGAATTGACACAATTGAAATTTGTGGCTTCCTTGATATCGCATCATCCACAACATTCTTCTTGCCTTCCACATGCATAAACTGGAAGTGGAACCTAGAAAGAATGTTTGCACATCACATTTGCTTTTTGGATAACTTTGACTATATCAAGAAGTATCGCAAGGTCTGATAGTCTGTTTGAACAACAAAATCAACACCTAAGAGGTAGTGTCACCAACGTGTGACTACTATCTATCCTTTTTGTTGATTTCTTTCTTATTATCTATTTACTTTCACTTTTTGGAAACACCCCTCGGGAAATCTAACTGCCCTGCATTGCATAGCTAGTGTGAAACTGTCCAGAGGGAGTCCAGGCCTGAGGGCAAGAGAGCACTAAGGTTGGACAAAGACTATGGTTAGCCTAAGTGGGGTCATTGACTAGCCATAGTGGAATCCTTTGCTACAGTGGCTACATTTCAGTTTTGGGTGTGGCTGCAGTGTACAAAGAGGGTCATCCTATGGCAGCATCTCCTAAAATTTAGGGAACTGCTATTTTGGGACCTGAAAATGTGTTTGCGTCATTACCTCCGGAATGACAAGGAGAACATTTTCTTACTCTGTTGTGAAGTCAACTGGGCGACCGGTTGGGAGATTTTTAGGCGGCAACCCCGAAACGGGAAAATGCTTGTAAATGTGCCAAGTGGCACCTTCTGGTGCACTTTCCTCATGCAACAAGAAGTGGCGCTGAATTTGAAGGAGAGAGAGCCTCATTTTCAGTCTGTCACAGGTTAAGAACTATGGAGTGCTCGCTTTCCCTCCTATGTACAGTGCGGTGCCAGGAGTGATGCCCTGCACGCTACGCACTGCCCTCTCTCTCCTCTACGGCAATATGTTATGCCCCTCTAGTGTGCTTTTCATTTGACCAATGTACAGTTGTGTGGGTTCATGCGCGATTGCCGAGGCAAGAGCCTCTTGCACAGGTACTGCATTAGCTAGCGGCTAATCCCCCGCAGGTACAGGTGAATTCGGAGAGGTTTCACGCCAGAAATCTCGTCCGATTCAAAGGGCAAGTAGCCCTACAAGTGCGGGAGCTCGAGGACTTGCTACGGATGCGACCGGCAGGTGAAACGGAGCCCGAAACAGTGAAATACAGCCTGCTGTGTATTTTTGCAGGTTTAGGGTTTTGGCCCTAAATGGACCCTAATACCCCGAGGAGGTTCGGGGACACGAGGGGACCGCTGTACAGGTGATTTGGCGCATTTTCGGGGCTGAAAACAAAGACTTCAGCGTGCTGCAGATTCTCGCCAGGTTTTGCAAAGTGCCCGTATGCGTCGGGAAAGTCACTCAATGCGTGGGAATACTCACTGTGAAGGGTCCTAGTACAGTTATGCTGCCGAAATCGGGCCGGAACAATTGAAATTCAGCCAAGTTTGTGCGGGGCAGCTTGTAGGGATCCACAACGTTTATTCCCTCTTGAACAATAAGGAAATACCGAAAGGGGCGCCTAAATTAGGGGCCAATCTGGTGTCGGTCTACTCATACAGGTGCAATCTAGCAGCCTGTATCCCTCTCCCCTTTCTTGTGTCTTGAAAGTACAGGTAAAGTGGACGACAAATTAAATGGGTGAAAGCTAAATCAAGGTTTAAAGTAAAGTCTATCGCCCTTTTTGGATTGAACATGCCGGTTCATGGTTCCATCGATGGGACTAAATCACTTTTTCCCATAGAAGTGAGCCTTGGTCAGTTTGGGCTTGACGACACAGGGGATCATAGACGAGACACAGGGAATTGCAATTATCGCTGACAGACGAGATGATGTGACTGAAGAGGTTTCCTCTTCATAGGGTCAACAGACACATGAAGTGGGTGAGTCTTCAAGACCACCACAGACGGATGATGATATATTCAGGACCCACTTGGCTACTGCTGTGGCTATGTTCACACAAGTAATGCAGAATCCGAGGTTTTTGGCCTTTCTGCAACCTCCTCTTCCGTCTCAGCAAGTTGGGTCACTGGATCATATTCAAAAGGCTTTTAAGGCTCAAGCACAGGTGATTCATACTGCAGACTCAATGGAAACACCTGTACACGTGACGGAGAACATGCAGTCTCCACAACTTGTGCCTAAGGTGCAAGAGCAGGTGGCTGAGATGCCAGTCTTTCAAGTTGGACCAGTTCAGCCCGCCACCTTTCAGCAGCCTATAGTTGGTTCTTATGGGCAGGGAAGCAACCTACAAGCTATGCAACAAGTCTTCCCACCACCTTCAGTACACCCTGGCTATTTTGGAGGTGGATCGGTATTCCAGAGCATGGCTGGTCATGCACCTGGAAATCAGTTTTACACGCCAGGAACAGTGTTCGGGGGTGCTCAAACGATGATGCCTAACCCCATGTATGGGGTCACGGGCATGCTACCAGGGTTTCAGAGCACTCAGGGCCAATTTGGGATGCCACAGGCAAATTTTGGTATGGCTGGAATTACAAATCAGCAGCCAAATATGGCATTTCCAGGTCAAGTTAATAGCGGTAAGGGAACACAAATGAACCCTAACAGTGTTTCCATGTTTCAGTCACTTCCATATGACAATTTAACGCCGCTGGAGAGGCCAACTCCGTAGAAAGAAGGTGGCAAAGGTGTGTCATTCACGACCTTTACAGGGTTTGATGACAGGAAGAAGGCCCTCTCATTCCTCCACCAGTTTGACAAGGCCTATGAAGGGGGAAATTTTACAGAGGCTTCCAAGGTCAGCAAGGCAGCCACTTTCTTGACAGGGAATGCGGGACCATGGTGGACAACTTTATTGCTTCAAGGGCAAGCTCCGTCCACATGGATTTACTTTAAGCAGATTTTTGTAGCAGCATGGTTATCTGATGATTTGGAAGCAGATGCGTGATAGAATGGCACCAGCTTAATGCTGCTACTTGCAAGAATGTGGATGACTAGAATCGGAAGTTTTGGAAAGCTCTACTCCCAGTAACTTCCTATAGGTTTGTGCCATTGACAGAACAGATTGAAAAATACTGTTGTGGCCTACCTAAAGGATTGAGAAAGTACTGTACGAAGACAAAAGTCACTAGTTTGACGCAGCTCATCGAGGTAGCAAACACTGGCAATGGTTTGCTCAAGGGAGAAGATTGTGAATTTAACACTTGCGTCAGACAAGAAAAATTCAGCGAAGAAGTATGTTTCCAAGGAGGTTCCTAAAGTGACTCAAGAGCCTGCCAACGCAAGGAAAGGCAAAGCTTCGGCTGAATAAGAAAAGGGACTAGCGAAGAAATGGAAAACACGTTTTCCTCGCAAGTCTGAAGAGCAAAAGAAGGTCCTGAGGACAGAGAACAAATGCTTTATCTGTGAGCAGCTTGGCCACATTGCTTACAAGTGTCCTAGAAAGAAAAGGCCAGCTGATTCTGAAGATAAGGAGGATAGGAAAGGAAAGAAGCCCATGGCTGCTCTAGTGCCAGATATGGTGGGCGATAAGCCAAATTCAGATGCAAGTGAGCTTTGCATAGCATGGGGAAAGGTTAGGGATCAAACAGTGCTTATCTTCGCTGATCCAGGTGCCAAAGCCAATTTCATTTCCTCAGAATTGGCTTTAAAGTTGGGTATACAGCAGAGGCAGGTTTGGCATGTCTTGGCCATACAGAGGCTGTGACACCCATCATTGGAAAGTTGCGTCTACATATCCAGTCCTATGTAGATGCTGAAGAATTTTACTTCATGCCACTAGACGGATGTGAGGTGTTGTTAGGTATTCCTTGGTTGTTTCGTGTACAGGGAATCATGGATGCCTACACCAAAAAGATCACTGTACAGAGCAGGGGAAAGACTCACATTCTGGATGTAAAGCTTAAAGGGGAGTCTATTCCTACTGTATCAGCTTCTGCTATTACTTCTGTAATGAAAAAGCATCTTTCTGCGTACTTGGTTTTTGCACTTGAAGTGTCAGATTGTGATGAATCAAATTTATCTGTGCTAGATAATGAAAGGTCAATGTTTTTACAACAGTATAGTGACTGCTTTTCCGATTCATTACCGTCTCAATTACCGCCAGAGAGACCCGAGGACCATGCGATAGATTTGGTGCCAGGCACTAGCCCACCAAATAAGCCTCCGCACAGGGTTAGTGCGGCTCAGCAGAAAGAGATAATGGGCCAAGTACAGGAGCTGTTAGAAAAGGGGCTGATTCAGCCCAGTTCATCTTCATTCTGTTCTCCAGTGTTGTTGGTGGAGAAAAAGGATGGCTCATGGCGTATGTGCATCGACTACCGTGCATTGAACAAGAATACCATCAAGAATAGGTTCCCTATACCTAGAATTGATGATATTATGGACAAATTAAAAGGAGCAGCTATGTTTAGCAGGATAGATCTAAAGAGTGGGTACCATCAGATCCGCATTAGATCAGAGGATGTGCACAAGACTGTTTTTAGAATGTCGTTTGGCCTTTACGAATTTTTAGTGATGCCCTTTGGTCTCACAAATTCTCCTGCTACGTTCAATAGGATGATGGACAGAATTTTCCGTCCACACCAGCAGTTTCTTGGTACATTCTTTGATGACATGATAGTCTACTCAAAGAATGAAGAGGAGCAAAGACATCACTTGGCCATTGTGTTCGAAGAGCTACGCAATTATAGGTTGCTCATCAATGCAAAGAAAAGTGAATTTTTTCTGAAAGAGATTCATTTTCTCGGACACATTGTCTCAAAGGATGGTGTCAGAATGGATCCTGCAAAAGTTGAAGCGATCAAGTCATGGCCAAATTTGAAGACGGTGCACGATGTCCGAAGTTTCTTGGGACTATGCTCCTATTACAGAAGGTTTATCCGAAATTTCGCTGAGATTGCTTCACCTTTACATGCTCTTCAAAAGATGGCAGTCACCTTTAGATGGACTCAGAAGGAGATTTCAGCTTTTAATCTCGTAATGGAAAAGATGACTTCAGATCCAGTCATTGTGTTGCCAGATCTTGTGAAGTCATTTGTGGTCCAGTGTGACGCCTGTGGTAGTAGCATTGGTGCAGTGCTAATGCAAGATGGCACGGTAGTAGCCTATGAGAGCAGAATTTTGCAAGGGCCAGAGATGACCATGTAGGTCTATGAGAAAGAGTTACTGGCTGTGATTCATGCGCTCTTAAGTTGGAAACACTACCTGCTAGGTGCAGACTTCGTTGTCCAAACGGACCATCAGACCTTGCGTTACTTATTGACACTGACAAAATTATCTGAGAAGCATATGCGATGGGCAAATACCTTGTCCATGTTCCATTTTCAGATTGTGCATGTGGAAGGCAAGAAGAACGTTGTGGCTGATACCTTCTCAAGGAAGCCACAAATTTCAGCTGTGTCGATTCCTTATCATCATGCACTTCATGATATGAGGGAACAGTATGAAAATGATGAAGATTTTGCAAGGGTCTTCGAGCAGCTAATGCATGGACAATGTCATGAACACTATCTTCTCAAAGATGGGTTCATGATGATGCATGGCAGATTGTGTGTCACAAAGCCATTGCGACGCAAAGTTATGGAAGAGAGTCATGTCCCACCGTATGCAGGGCATCGTGGTATCGATTCTACAGTTAAAGCGGTTGAGACATTCTTCTACTGGCCTACATTGAGAAGAGATGTGGATGCCTTTGTGCGAGAATGCCTAATGTGCCAAAAGGTCAAGTTTGACAGGCAGAAGGCACCATGGTTATTGCAACCACTACCTATTCCAGATAAGCCATGGGAAAGTATTGCTGTGGATTTTATCTTTGATCTTCCGAGAATGCAGACAGGAAACGATGGTATTTGGACCATTATTTGCAGATTTAGCAAACAGGCTCATTTTATTCCTGTCAGGAAGAAGATAAAACGCTTGTTTATGAGCAATATTTTCAAGTACCATGGCATACCACAGTCGATTGTTAGCGACCATGATCGACGCGTGACAAGTTTGTTCTGGAGAGGCTTGTTTGAGAATATGGGCACCACGCTCAGATTCTCTTCGTCATTTCATCCTCAAACAGATGGGCAGTCAGAAGAGGCCAATTCTACTGTCCTAGATCTACTGAAGTGTTATGTGTAAGAGCATAAAGGAAAGTGGGAGTAGTATTTGCCAGTGGTGGAGTATCCATACAATAATACAGTGCATTCATCAATTGGCAAGCCACCTTTTGAGATAGTTGAAGGTGGCAAGAAAGTTCCTCCCATATTGGACACAAACGACAAGATATTTGAAGCAGATAAGTATGTTCAGGACATGGATGAAATGTACAAGAAGGTCAAAGTGGCCTTCGAAAAGACTCACGCAAAGCAAAAGAAAGCACTTGATCGTCACCGTCGTGAAGTGCTATATTCACTTGGTGATTGGGTGCTTTTACGCTTTGAAAAGGCAAGGTTAAAGAAGATGAAGGGCAAGGAAAGACTGTTTCCAAACTCAGCATGCGTTACTATGGGCCTTTTCAAGTGTGCGACATAATCAGTGATGTTGCATATAGGCTGAAATTGCCCGACAGTTGGAAGATTCACAATGCGTTTCATGTGAGTCTTCTCAGACCCTATGTGGGTGATGTGCCAGAGGATATGCCAGCTGAAGATCAGCCGGAAGTCGAGGAACTTGACGAGATCTTGGTCCCGGAACAGATTTTGGCACACAAAGAAAGGAAAGTGAAAGGCAAGGTTGCTAGGCGTTACTTGGTAAAGTTCAGAAACTATCCACCAATGGATGCTAAGTGGATGGAAGAAGGTGAACTTGCAGAGTCACCAACTGTGTTATCACTTTACCTGGAAGCCTTCGATTTGCAACCTACCTTGACCCCTTGAGTTTCAAAGCTACATGGATTGTCAATGTGACAATGGCTTCTAAAACAAATGATGTACATGGTATTTAGAGTGAGCTCAAATGAAATACCTGTTACATAAATGTTAGAGCTGTACAGATTGTCAGTTTGGCAATTGCTCTGATGGAATGTCCAAAAGTTTGGTTAGTGCTATAGAAGTGAGTATTTCTTGTCAATTAGTCATGGATACAGTAATTGCTTCTATTAAAGAGGACATGTGTAACTGCATTCTTAAACTGTCGGTTTGGGTATGCTCGAAAGTGTTACGGGATCCAACGTGTACTATAAGACAGTGGCAAAATGTGTAGCTACCATTTTGTCATTGGAAAGTTAGTGACTCAAATCAATGGCAGAGTGCAAAGCTACCACTATGTCATTGGGAAAGGGTTCACACGCAGGCAATACATGAGTCGACGAGGTGTTGAATACACCAGGGTTGACAATGAGCATGTATGTGTCGTACACGTGTCGAGAGATGTTGAATACATGAGTGTTGACTGTGAGCATGTACGACATAGATGCAAACGAGGACGTTTGAGATATAAAGAGGGGGCTTTTCACCAGCGTGTGACTACTATCTATCCTTTTTGTTGATTTCTTTCTTATTATCTATTTACTTTGACTTTTTGGAAACACCCCTCGGGAAATCTAACTACCCTGCATTGCATAGCTAGTGTGGAACTGTCCAGAGGGAGTCCAGGCCTGAGGGCAAGAGAGCACTAAGGTTGGACAAAGACTATGGTTAGCCAAAGTGCGGTCATTGACTAGCCAAAGTGGAATCCTTTACTACAGTGGCTACATTTCAGTTTTGGGTGTGGCTGCAGTGTACAAAGGGGGTCAGATGACCTAGAAAGATACCATGGCAGCATCTCCTAAAATTTAGGGAACTGCTATTTTCGGACCTGAAAATGTGTTTGCGTCATTACCTCCAGAATGACAAGGAGAACATTTTCTTACTCTGCTGTGAAGTCAACTGGGCGACGGGTTGGGAGATTTTTAGGTGGCAACCCCGAAACGGGAAAATGCTTGTAAATGTGCCAAGTGGCACCTTCTGGTGCACTTTCCTCATGCAACAAGAAGTGGCGCTGAATTTGAAGGAGAGAGAGCCTCATTTTCAGTCTTGCACAGGTTAAGAGCTATGGAGTGCTTGCTTTCCCTCCTATGTACAGTGCGGTGCCAGGAGTGATGCCCTGCACGCTACGCACTGCCCTCTCTCTCCTCTATGGGAGTATGTTATGCCCGTCTAGTGTGCTTTTCATTTGACCAATGTACAGTTGTGTGGGTTCATGCGCGATTGCCGAGGCAAGGGCCTTTTGCACAAGTATTGGATTAGCTAGCGGCTAATCCCCCGCAGGTACAGGTGAATTCGGAGAGGTTTCACGCCAGAAATCTCGTCCGATTCAAAGGGCAAGTAGCGCTACAGGTGTGGGAGCTCGAGGACTTGCTACGGATGCGACCGGCACGTGAAACGGAGCCCGAAACAGTGAATTACAGCCTGCTGTGTATTTTTGCAAGTTTAGGGTTTTGGCCCTAAACGAACCCTAATACCCCCAGGAGGTTTGGGGACGCGAGGGGACCGCTGTACAGGTGATTTGGCGCATTTTCGGTGCTGAAAACAGAGAATTCAGTGTGCTGCAGATTATCGCCAGGTTTTGCAAAGTGCCCGCATGCGTCGGGAAAGTCACTGAATGCGTGGGAATACTGACTGTGAAGGGTCCTAGTATAGTTATGCTGCCGAAATCGGGCCGGAACAATTGAAATTCAGCCAAGTGTGTGCGGGGCAGTTGGTTGGGATCCACAGCGTTTATTCCCTCTTTTGAACAATAAGGAAATACCGAAAGGGGCGCCTAAATTAGGGGCCAATCTCGTGTTGGTCTACTCATACAGGTGCAATCTAGCAGCCTGTATCCCTCTCCCCTTTGTTGTGTCTTGAAAGTATAGGTAAAGTGGACGACAAATTAAATGGGTGAAAGCTAAATCAAGGTTTAAAGTAAAGTCTACCGCCCTTTTTGGATTGAACAGGCCGGTTTCAGGTAGTGCTTCCAACTAGAAAGCGCATGTATCACGCCCAAGAGCTCTTTGTCATAGACTTGTATAGTCCTCTTTGCCCTTGCAGAATTCGGCTTTTATAAGCTACTACCCATCCATCTTGCATTAGCACTGCTCCGATGCTACTGCTACACGTGTCACATTGGAGTCTTGGACCACAAATGACTTCCTGAGATCGGGAAAACAATTACTAGATCTAAAGTGAACTTTTCCTGTAAGAGACTAAAAGCTGAAATCTATTTTTGGGTCCATCTGAAAGTGACCTCTTTCTTTTGCAAAGCGTGAAGAGGTGATGCTATCTTTGCAAAATTCCTGATAAACCTTCTATAGTAGGAACACAATCCCAATAAGCTTTTGACATCGTGCACAGTCTTCAAGTCTGACTGTGTGTGAATAGCTTTGACCTTTGCGGGATCCATTCTGACACCATCCTTTGAGAGTATGTGGCCAAGAAAGTAGATCTCTTCCAGGAACACACACTTTGGGGTTTGCATATGATGGTGTCTCCTCTCTCTCTTCTCATCTAACTGCGCTCTCTGCTTCTAGTTTAACATGGTATCAGAGCCGCCTGCTGCAATGAAACCGCTTTCTTTGATATGCAACTGTAAAACATATATATAAGGCGGGACGAGGCATTTTCTTAAAAAAGCGCCTTATCAGGCTAGCGGGATGAGGAAACGCTGCTTTTTGTAATTAACGACATCTGGTGGCAGCGGTAAATCGGGCTATGAAAAATAAAAATAAAAATAAAAAACATGTGCAGACGCCACAAATAGCAAAGATGTTGTGCAAGCTGGCGCTCAGCTTTTCTAAGCCTTTCGTAAGCAGAAGCTAGTCTGCGCCATGGCTACTTGTTATTTCAAACTGCCCCCACTCTTGCTGACGGGTAGCTAGACATGGCTTTTCTTAGGATTGACAAGTAGCGTGTGACTGCACAACTCTGCAATCACAATGGTCAAGTGACGCCTATGCTCCTCTTCATTCCTTGAATAGACTATCATGTCATCGAAGAACGTCCCAACAAACTGTTGATGCGAGCGGAAAATCCGGTCCATCATTCTGTTGAACGTGGCAGGAGCATTTGTTAGCCCAAACGGTATAACGAAGAACTCATAAAGAGGAAATGTCGTTCTGAACGCAGTCTTGTGCACATCCTCTGGCCTTATACGAATCTGATGGTACCCACTCTTAAGGTCTATCTTTCTGAAAATTGCAGCACCCTCTAAACGATGGATAATATCATAAATCCTAGAAATAGGAAATCTATTCTTGATGGTATTCTTATTTAACGCACGGTAATCAATACACATGCGTCACGAGGTATCCTTTTTCTGCACTAGGAGCACTGGGGAGCAAAAGGGTGAAGAACTAGGCTGAGTCCCTTCTCTAATAACTCCTCAACCTGGCCCATAATCTCTTTCTGTTGCGCCGCACTAACCTTGTAGGGAGGTCTATTTTGTGGGCTACAGCTTGGCACCAAATCTATCCGATGGTCCATAGGTCTCTCTGACGGCAATTGCGACGGTAATGAATCAGAAAATCAGTCACTAAACTCGTCTGTGTCTAAATATGACGGAATATGTAGACGTGCTTTCCAATAATGGGAGTAACACACTCTGAGTGGCCAGGACATCCCAACCCTGCCTGTGCCCTGTACCCCATCTCTTCAGCTCTGATGCCCAACTTCATAGCTAACTCTGGTGAGATAAAGTTTGCTTTGGCACCTGGATTGAAGAAGACGAGTGCCGTCTAATCTCTATCTAACTTTACCCCATGCTCTGCATAACTCATTGGCATCTGTACCCACCATATCTGGCACCAAACCTGCCGTGGGTTTAGGCTTCTTGCCTTTCTGGTCCTCTTTATCATTCGAGTTAGCTGGTCTTTTTCTTTGTGGACAATCGGTAGCAAAGTGACCAGGGTGCTCGCATAAAAAGCATTTAATTTCAGCCATTAGGACCTTCGTTTCCTCGAGCAACTTGCGCACAAAAGGCATCCTTTTCTGTTTCTTTTCGTGCGCTCCAGAAGTCCCGGCTGAATCCTTGTCTTTGCTAGCCTTTTCTGACCCCTGTGACGCTTCAGGAGCCGTTTTCACAAAGGGCTTCTTTGCTGAATTTTTCTTTTGCTGCCCTCCTTTTTTCGTTGCTTAGAAACCCACTATCCTCTCCTTTCAACAAGGCAAGACCAACGTTAGCAACTTCCATGAGCTGGGTGAGGGTAGCCACTCTGTTCTTGGTACAGTAGTCCCGAAGTCCTTTAGGCTGCCCACAACAATACTTCTCTATCTGCTTTGTCAACGACACAAATGTGTAGGAGGTCACTGAGAATAACTTATACAAAACCCCGGATTGTACCCTAGCAAGCTCTTGCATGTAGCTGAAGTAAGCTGGTGCAAATGTGTCATGACGTCAGCTTTAAATTCATTTGACAGACAAGCAGATGCGAACATTTGTTTGAAGTAGACCCAAGTGGCGGGTGCCTGTCCTTGCATTAACAATGTCGTCCACCATGTAAGCGCAAGAAAGTGGCAGCTTTTCTGACCTTAGAGGCTTCTGTAAAATTCCCTCCTGCATAAGCTGTATCAAACTGCTGGAGGAAAGTAAGAGCCTTTGCCTTATTCTCAAAGCCATTGAAAGTGCTGAACTTTACAGCTGCACCACCTTTTCTGTAAGCTTTCGGCTTTTCCTGTGTCCCCAAATTGTCATAAGGAATGGTCTGCAACATGGGCATTGTAGTAGGCATCATCGGTACATCTTGGCCATTAGCATTTTGCGTCAGAGGTGCCATATCTGGCTGCGGTTGAGAAAAACCAGCCATGCCAAAATGAGCCTGTGGCACCCCAAACTGGCCGTGGTTTCTCTGTAAACCTTGTTGCACGCCGATACTATCATACATGGGGTTTGGCATCATGCCTTGCATACCCCCAAACACTGTTCCTGGCATGTACGGCTGACCTTTAGGCGCATAACCAGCCATACTCTGGAACACAAATCCACCCCCGAAATACCGCGGATGTACCGTGGGTGGTGGAAAAATTGAGTGCGTTGCCTGGTAACCAGTTCCTTGTCCATCAAGACAACATGCGGGCTCTAAAAGGTAGCGGGCTGAAGTGGCATAGCCTGTGGAATAGGTGTCCTAACCACCTGTTCAAGGACGGGAGGAACCTGTTTTGGAGCCCCTGACTCCGCAACATGCGAGTGTTCTGTATCCTGCTGAGATGCATGAAGTCAACAAGCTCTGTTCGCGGTGTAGGTTGCCTATTTTGCTGTGGCACTGGTGGCGCTTGCAAGAACTCCATAAACCTTGGGTTCTACACCAGTTGCAAAAGACATTCACCGCGGCAACTAACTGAGTCGTGAACGAATCATCCTTGAGTTGCCTAGTCATAAAGTCGTGTACTGGAGGGACATTCACATCAACAGGAGGTACAGACTGAGGTGGCCGTGAGCTCTCGCTAATCTCGAACACCATAGGAATTCCCTCTCTGTCCTTCCAAGAGGAACCCTCTGCCATAACGCCCTTTCCTTTGTCGGCCATAGTGTAATCTCGCGTTCCTGTACTCTGTGTCTTTATCCAGAACAACCGAGGCTCACTTGAAAAAAAGAGTGATGTCCCGACAACAGAACTTTGAAACTGGCCCGTGGGGCGGTAGGCTTTGACTTTCACCCGAAATTCTTTACTTTAGACACACACAGAGAGCACTTTACAAAGGCAACCTGCAGCAGGAATTAGCACTTAAGCACACACACGGCTCGGAAGCTAGAATGCTCCGAGCTAACGCGGACAACCTGTAAGGCCCAAAATTGGCGCCCCTTTCGGTATTTCTTTATTCTTTAAGAGAGTAATTACAAAGAAGAGTCCTGGGAATTATTTGTTTATATCGAGCCACTTGTTCAGGCAAAATTTTGGTAGCATAACAGCCCCAAAACTTGCCCGAAACCAATTCCCCTGTTGGAACTCACTTCCACTGGCATAAACCCTCTGATTTCTGCCCAAAAGCAATTAATTCAGCACGCTGTATTTACTGGCTTTTGCCCTGTTTTCAGCCCTAAACAGTCCCGGAACAGTCCTCTATTAGTGGGGCACTATTCCCAATGGTTCCGACATCTGTAAGGCTGAAAAACAGTCAAAATACAGCGCATAACCAGCACTGAAATTGCACCTGTACTGTGAGGTTATCACCCTCACTGGTGCCTGCTTTTGGAGTAGCATTTAGCTACTCCTGTTCTTGCTGAGAGAGGCTCTTGCATGAGCAAAAACGCATGTAACCACACAGCTGTACATGAGTCAAATGAAGAGCCCTCTTGTGGGGCATCACATTACTGCACGTGGGGAAGAGAGAGAGAGAGCAATGTGAGGTGTGCAGGACATGACTTCTTGCACCACACTGTACATGAGAGGTAAAGCTTGTAGTCAATGCTCTTAAACTGTTGACAGGCAACCAATGAGCCCTCTCTCAGCTTAAAATTCAACGCCCAGTTTTTTACAAGAGGAAAGTGCACCAAATTGTGCCACTTGGCGCATTTAAAAGTAATTTCCCGTTTCGGGGTTGTCGCTTAAAAATCTCCGGATTGGTTGCCCAATTGACTTTGCGACAAAGTTCTAAAGGGTTCCCCTTGTCATTCCGGAGGTAATGACGCGAACAGATTTCATGGCCCAAAATAGCAGTTCCCTAATTTTTAGGAGATGCTTCCGTTGGGCTCCCATTGGTCTTTTGACCATCTATCCCCATTGGGACCGCATCCAAAAATGCAATGTGGCCCAATTGTCGGGTACTTACCTTTAGTGACCCCACCTTGGCTTTATGCCTTTATTGAGTTCACTTCCTAGTCCACCACCTTGCTAAGTGCAACGGGGGAACCTACATGATCTTGAACTGAGCCTAGACATCCTCTTACTATACTAATTCCAGTGTCGACCCACTTCCCGTCTGTGGGTGAAATTACCGTTCACATTGGTTATACAATGTCCGACCATTTGTAACTTCAAAAAGAGGGTCTCAAAAATAAAACAAAAATCATTGGAAAGAAACCAACAACTAAGGATAGTAGTTGGCACGTCCTCGTGACATAGTTAACAATTGCCACGTCCTCGTGACAAAATGCAAGAAAACAAAAGAAGTGTGTACGCTTCGAAGGATTGTCCAGTTCGTCCTCATCTTCTTGTGACAGATTGGATAGGTCATCCTCCTCTGACTCCAGTGATGAGGACAGAAAGGGCAAGGAAAGACGAAAGGACCATACATTTTATTAAAAAAGGAGGGACTTTTTCAGAGCCAATCAATATGATTTTCCCGATGAGAAGGCCAAAAAGGCCAAGGAATTCAAAGAGGGTGGACAGATAGTAAAATTTGAATATTTTTCAGGGTTCAAGATACTCCCAAGACTTTAGCCTTTAACCAAGAGTTTGAAATAGCATTTTTTGGAGGCCGCTATACAAAGCACTCCAACAATAGACAGGCAGCATCCTTTCTGAAAGGCAATGCACGGACATGGTGGTCCACTCTTTTGTTAAGAAAAGAAGCACCGACAAAGTGACTGAAATTTAAGAAACTCTTTATTTCTTCATGGCCCACTCAAGAATACGAACGAGATGTGATTACCGATTGGAATCATATTCCGATGGTCAAAGCAGAACCTTTGGATACTTACTATGAAAGATTCTTGGATACTTATCTACGTGCTTCATCCTTTTAAAGATCAGTTTCAAGGAGCAAATTGAGCGCTTTTAGTGTGGGACTCCCCAAAGAGATTCGAGACTACTGTCTTGAAAAGAAGTCCAAGTCCATACAACAATTGATGGGACATGTGAAGCGAGGATTTGCTATACATTCGGGTAACTTGACTTACCCACTAGATGAACCTGCAACAACTCGAACTAGAAGCAGACGACAGAGAGATACACGATCTTGAGTGACAAAAGACGAGTGTTTTTGAATGTGGAGAACAAGGACATATCTCTGCACGGTGCCCCAAAAAGGCAGAAGAATAAGGATGACTGTGACAGATTGAAAATACAGCGGAGCGAGGAGTTACTCGTTCCAGAACCGATATCAAGTAGAAAATTATGGATGAACTAGCATTATTTTGCTTTTTGAATTTATGAAATAGGACTTTTTGAAGATGATTTTGATTTAAGTATGAAACTAATGTTTTAGAACGGATAACAAGATTAAGAATGAGATGACGATGATTTTGGAGCAGTGATATCTTCTGAATGAACCTGATAAAGAATCATGAATTTTGAATTACAAATGATTCAATGGAACTCTCGTGAGCGCATCAAGAGTTTGTGCGGGATGAGATGGCCACACAACTAGAATTGAATGATTAAACCACTCTCTTTAGTATGAACTCAGTGGCTGATTGATGGAGTGGGATCCCCGAAAATGATTACTCTCACACGATAGTGCTTGAGTACAGATGGAATGATTGACCAAATGACTGCAACATTTCGGTCTCGGAAATCTATGGACATGATCGCAATATGGGACTAGTCAATCCGACATCGGTGAGATTTGGAATAGATCTAGATGCGATTGCTAAATACGTTGCTAGGTATCATGTTCCTAGATCAGAACGAACTCTATGGACGCGATCGCAATATGGGATTAGTAAATTCGACATAAGTGAGGTTCGATGCGGATCTAGATGCGATTGCTAAATAAGTTACTAGGGTTCGGGGTCCTAGATCCTATGTGATGTGGTCTGAATGTGATCTGATTGTGATCTGAACGTGATGTGATGTGACTGTCGTCTTTGTACGAGTGCTCAATTTGTGTCGTCTAGTGCGTCGGTACTTAGAGTCAGTGTCTACTGAAGTGGTTTATGGCTTGTGTCTGATCTTGCATGCGTAATCGAGGGCGATTACAATTCTTTCAAGAGGGGGGTATGTCACAAAATGATGACGTGCATGACCAGCCGCGGACAAAGGATGCTGATGTGGTAGAGCAGTACAATAGACTCAGAGCTTACGATGACAGCTGATGACGTGGCAGCCTGTGTGGTCTTCCGCAATTCGCGTTGATAGCTGTAGGATTACTGCAAAATTGCGGTGATGCTTTTTGGGCCAGATTTGGAAGCTAGTTGCTTTTAGGATTTTGTGCTTTCAAGTTTGGAAGCTTTTGGGGCTCTGCTTTTGGGCATCCCTTGTAAGAATAGAAAGGACCCAAGGGGCCTCACTCTGCAAAGCATCTGGACGCAGAGTCTGAGAGCAGAGGACCCCTTGGGTGTTGTACTTTGCTCAAGCATTAATGTAAAAGAAATACCGAAAGGAGCCTGAGTCTTTGGGGCCAATCTCTCTGGGCACGGAACTACGTTGAGCTGTGTCGACTAAAATTGAACTGCGATTCTAAAGTTTTGAAGTAAATTAAGTAATTCTCTCGTGTGTCGTGTTGGATTCCCGACTTGGGGTGTCCAAGATTGTGACACTTTCTCCTCAAGTGAGAGGTTGGTGGTAGCAAATCTGAGTGGAGTGTACAGCTGTTGGGTTGTCCATGGTAGCTTCTTCATTGACTTGGTCTTCCTACATTTATCCACTATGAGCTGGATAGAGGGTGTTAAGAGTTATAGCATCTGAAGTGAATAGCCTAATGTGTTCCTAGTATTTATGTTGTCTATGGGTATTTATTTTACTTATTTGACATGATTTTGGGTAGGGCAATTCCGTGAGAGGGGTACTTATGGATCCCAAAGTAGTATGTAAGAAGCACCTAGCCCCCTGTAATGCCTATGGTGGATAGACCAACGAGGCATCCATCATAGTGAAAGCTTCATAACAATTAGGAGTAAGTGGATTAAAGAGAATGTAGTCAATGAAATGAAATGGACTTGCTTGATTGATTAGAATGAGAGAAATACAAGCTAACCGTGGCGGCCTTATATAGGCTCAATGAATGAAGGCAAGAGGGATATGCACCACAAGTGGAAAGGGGGCAAGTAGCATCTGGGCTACAACATGTAGCTTGTGGCTATTAAGTGAAGAATGTGTACATGGCATGAGGGATTCCTATGTAGGAGATTGTATCCATGCACATAGTAGTGCTTGCTAGTATGCTTGGCTCTAGGGATTGTTCATGTATAGGATGTAATCTAAAGGCTTACCTCAACAAACGCCCTTGTAAGTTGAAGCTTACATGAAATGCATGGATTCTATCAAGGAGTCTAATATGGGTTACATAGGGTAACTACGTATGGTTCATAAGATGAATCTAATGCAAGAGGATAGGTCTTACCACCAAACTTTGGGTTTGGGCGTGTTTCTTTACCCATTACAATACGTCCTCATAGCAAACGATGTTGACATTCCCTTCTTCTTCTTCTTCTACGACATGTGCTTTGCCTTTGGAATCTCTTAATTTTTTTTTGGTTCTTAGCATTATCTTTGAAGAAACACTGGCTGGGTGCATGTCCCTTCTTGTTGCAATGAGGGCACACCTTGATGCGGAAGCAATCTTGTTGCTTTTGCTCACAATGTGAGCAACCTTTACCGTTTACAACAAATGCATCATTTTGAGACCTTGTGTAAGTGCCAATTTTGTTATCTTCCTCTAGAAGTGAATTGATTACATCTATGTGTAGGGTGGTCTTACCAATCAGTTTGGTAGTGTCTTAACCCTTTGACAATTTGGAGTGCAAAAAATGAGAGCGCCTATTAGCACTAGAATGGTAACCTAACAGGACATAAAAGTGTCCTTTCAGGGTTTTGGAAAAAAATTCCAAAACCATAGTAGATCCACTCATTTTGAAAAATCCTTTCATGAGCTTATAGTTCAATAACTACTACATATGGAAAAAACTACTGCGCTTACATGGTGGACGACATTGTTAATGCAAGGACAGGCACCCGCCGCTTGGTCTACTTCAAATGAATGTTTGCATCTGCTTGGCTTTCAAATGAATTTAAAGCCGACGTCATGACAGATTGGCACCAGCTTACTTCGGCTACATGCAAGAGCTTGCTGGAGTACAATCGGAGGTTTTGTAAAGCGTTACTCCCAGTAACCTCCTATAGATTTGTGCCATTGAGAGAGCAGATAGAGAAGTATTGTTGTGGGCTGCCTAGAGGGCTTCGGGACTACTGTATCAAGAATAGAGTGGCTACCCTCAACCAACTCATGGAAGTTGCTAACACTGGTCTTGCCTTGTTGAGAAAAATTCAGTGAAGAAGCCCTTTGTGAAAACGGCTCTTGAAGCGTTACAAGTTAGAAAAGGCCAACAAAGATAAGGATCCAGCCGGGACTTCTGGAGCGCAGGCAAAGAAGTGGAAAATGAAGCCTTTTGTGCGGAAGTCACTCGAGGAAAAGAAGGTCTTAATGGTTGAAAACAAATGCTTTATATGTGAGGAGCTTGGTCACTATTCTCCAGGAAGAATTCACTTTTCTTAGGATTGACAAGTAACTTGTGACTGTGCAGCTCTTCGAACACAATGGTCAAGTGACGCCTATGCTCCTCTTCATTCTTCGAATACACTATCATGTCATCGAAGAACGTCCCAACAAACTGTTGATGCGAGCGGAAAATCCAGTCCATCATTCTGTTGAACGTGGCAGGAGCATTTGTTAGCCCAAACGGCATCACTAGAAACTCATAAAGACCAACTGTCGTTCTAAACACAGTCTTGTGCACATCCTCTGGCCTTATACGAATCTGATGGTACCCACTCTGAAGGTCTATCCTGCTGAAAATTGCAGCACCCTCTAAACGATCGAGAATATCATCAATTCTAGGAATAAGAAACCTATTCTTGATGGTATTCTTATTCAATGCACGGTAATCAATACACATGCGCCATGAGCCATCCTTCTTCTGCACTACGAGCACTGGGAAGCAAAAGGGTGAAGAACTAGGTTGAATCAGCCCCTTCTCTAATAACTCCTCAACCTGGCCCATAATCTCTTTCTGCTGAGCCCCACTAACCGTGTAGGGAGGTCTATTTGGTGGGCTACACCCTGGCAACAAATCTATCCGATGGTCCTCAGGTCTCTCTGCCGGCAATTGCGACGGTAATAAATCAGAAAAACAGTCACTAAACTTTTGCAAAAATGCTGACCTTTCTTTATCTAACACAGATAAATTTGACTGATCACTATCTGAGACATCACGTGCAAAAATCAAGTACACAGAAAGATGATTCTTTATTACAGAAGTGATAGCAGAAGCAGATACAATAGGGACTGACTCTCCTTTAAGCTTTACATCCAAGATGTGAGTTTTGCCCCTATGCTGTACAGTGATCTTTTTGTTGTAGGCATCCAAGACTCCATGCATTCGAAACATCCACGGGATCCCCAACAAGGCGTCACAACCTTCCAGCGGCATGATGTAAAACTCTTCAGTGTCTACATACGACTGAATATGCAGACGCAATTTTCTAATAATGGGGGTAACACACTCTGAGTGGCCAGGACATGCCAACCCTGCCGTTGCTGTGTACCCCATCTCTTCAGCTCTGATGCCCAGCTTCATAGCTAACTCTGGTGAGATAAAGTTGGCTTTGGCACCTGGATCAAAGAAGATAAGTGCCGTCTGATCCCTAACTTTACCCCATGCCCTGCATAACTCACTGGCATCTGTGCTTGGCCTGTCACCCACCATGTCTGGCACTAAACCTGCCGTGGGTTTTGGCTTCTTGCCTTTCTGATCTTCTTTATCCTCTGAGTAAGCTGGCCTTTTCCTTTGTGGACAGTTGATAGAAAAGTGACCAGGCTGCTCGCATATAAAGCATTTGTTCTCAGCCATTTGGACCTTCTTTTCCTCGAGCGACTTGCGCACAAAAGGCTTCCTTTTCTGTTTCTTTGCCTGCGCTTCAGAAGTCCCGGCTGAATCCTTGTCTTTGGTGTCCTTTTCTGACCCCTGTGACGCATCAAGAGCCGTTTTCACAAAGGGCTTCTTCGCTGAATTTTTCTTTTGCTGCCCTCCTTTGTCACTGCTCGGAAATCCACTATCCTCTCCTTTCAACAAGGCAAGACCAGTGTTCGCAACTTCCATAAGCTGAGTAAGGGTAGCCACTCTGTTCTTTGTACAGTAATCGCGAAGCCTTTTAGGCAGCCCACAAGAGTACTTGTCTATCTGCTCTGTCAATGGCACAAATCTGTAGGAGGTCACTGAGAGTAATGCTTTACAAAACCTCCTATTGTACTCCAGCAAGCTCTTGCACGAAGCTGCCGTAGCTTGTGCCAATCTGTCAGGACATCGGCTTCAAATTCATTTGATAGCCAAGCAGATGCAAACATTTGCTTGAAGTAAACCCAAGTGGCGGGTGCCTGTCCTTGCATTAACAATGTCGTCCACCATGTAAGCGCATTGTCCTTCAATAAAGTGGCAGCTTTCCTGACCTTCGAGGCCTCTGTAAAATTCCCTCTCGCATAAGCTGTATCAAATTGCTGGAGGAAAGTGAGTGCCTTTGTCTTGTCCTCGAAACCACTGAAGGTACTGAGCTTTACCGCTGCACCACCTTCTTTGTAAGCCTTCGGCTTCTCTAGTGCCCCCAAATTGTCATACGGAATGGTCTGCAACATGGGCACTGTACTAGGCATCATCGGCACGTGTTGGCCATTCACATTTTGCGTCAGAGGTGCGATATTTGGCTGCTGTCCAGAAAAACAAGCCATGCCAAAATGACCCTGTGGCACCCTAAACTGGCCGTGGTTGCTATGAAAACCCTGCTGCATGTCGATATTACCATACATGGGGTTTGGCATGATGCCTTGCATACCCCCGAACACTGTTCCTGGCATGTACGGCTGATTTCCAGACGCATAACCAGCCATACTTTGGAACACTGATCCACCCCCGAAATACCCAGGATGTACCGTGGGTGGTGGAAAAACTGAATGCATAGCCTGGTATTGAGCTCCCTGTCCATTCAAGACAGCATGCTGGCTCTGAAAGGTGGCGGGCTGAACTGGCATAACCTGTGGAATAGGCGTTCTAGCCACCTGTTCAAGCACGGGAGGAACCTGCTTTGGAGCCCCCGATTCCGCAATATGCGAGTGTTCCCTTTTCTCTTGCGTCACATGCAGTACCTGGGCTTGAGCATCAACAAGCTTCGTACGCGGCGTAGGTTGCCTATTTTGCTGTTGCACTGGTGGCGCTTGCAAGAATTCCATAAACCTCAGATTTTGCACCAGCTGCGAAAAGACATTCACCGCGGAAACTAATTGAGTCTTGAACGCATCATCCTCAAGTTGCCCTGTCATAAAGCCCTGTACTACTGGAGGGACATTCACGTTGACAGGAGGTATAGACTGACGTGGCCGTGAGCTCTCGCCAATCTCAAAAACCATAGGAATCTCCTGCCTGTCCTTTGAAGAGGAACCCTCTTCCATAATTCCCTTCCCCTTGTCGGCCATAGTGTAATCCCCGTGTTCCTGCACTTTGTGTCTTTATCCCAAAACAATCCAGGCTCACTCTTTAAGGAAAAAGTGATTGAAGTCCCGGCGACGGAACCATGAAACCGGCCCGTAGGGTGGTAGGCGTTGGCTTTCACCCGAAATTCTTTACTTTAAGCGCACACACAGAGCACTTTGCAAAGGAGACCTGTAACGGGAATTAACACTTAATCACACACACGGCTCGGAAGCTAGAATGCTCCGAGCAGACGCCGACAACCTGTAGGCCCCAAAATTGGTGCCCCTTTCGGTATTTCTTTATTCTTTAGGAGGGTAAATTATAAGGTAAGGTCCAGGGAATCCTTCACGTGTATCCACCTAGATACCATTTGATTTGGCCAAATTTCGGCAGCATAACAGCCCCAAAACTTGCGCGGAACCAATTCCCCTGCTAGAACTCACTTGCACTGGCGTATACCCTCTGATTCCTGTCCAAAAACAGTAAATTCAGCACGCTGTATTTACTGGTTTTTGCCCTGTTTTCAGCCCGAAAGAGTCCCCTAACTGTCCTTTGCCAGTGGGGCACGATTCCCAATGGTCCTAGCGTCCGTATGGCTGAAAAACAGTAAAATTACAGCGCATACACAGCGCTGATTTTGCACCTGTATGGTGCGGTTATGACCCTCACTAGTGCCTGCTTTGGTGCAGCAGCTAGCTACCCCTGTTCCTGCTCAAGGAGGCTCTTGCCTCAGCACAAAAGCATGAACCCACACAACTGTACATCAGTCAAATGAATAGCCCTCTTGTGGGGCATCACATAACTGCACGTAGGGGGGAGAGAGAGCAGTGTGTAGTGTGCAGGGCATCACTCCTAGCACCACACTGTACATGAGAGGGAAAGGAAGCACTCCATAGCTCTTAACCTGTGACAAAAGCTGAAATGAGGCCTCTCCCAGCATAAAATTCAGCGCCACTTCTTCTGCAAGAGGAAAGTGCATGAAAATTTGACACTTGGCGCATTTACAAGCATTTACCCGTTTCGGGTTTGCCGCTTAAAAATATCCTGACCGGTTGCCTAGTTGACTTCGCGGCAGAGTTGTAAAATGTTCCCCTAGTCATACCGAAGGTAATGACGCGAACACATTTCACGGCCCAAAATAGCAGTTCCCTAAATTTTAGGAGATGCTTCCGTTGGGCTCCCACTGGTCTTCTGACCATCTATCCTCATTGGAGCCGCATCCAAAAGTGCAATGTGGCCCAACTGTCGGATACTTTTTGTTGGTAGTACCACCTTGACTTTACGCCTTAATTGAGTTCACTTCCTAGTATCCACCAACTTGCTAAGTGCGACGGGGGGACCTATATGACATTGCTCTGAGCCTAGACATCCTCTTACCATATGAATTCCAGTGCCGACCACTTCCCGTCTGCGGGTGAATCTACCGTTCACATTGGCCATACAATGTCCGACCGTTTGCTACTTCAAAAAGAGGGTCTCAAAACAAATAAAATAAACCCCATTGGAAAGAAACCAACAACCAAGGTTAGCAGTTGCCACATCTCTGTGACATGGTTAATAACTGCCACGTCCTCGTGACAGTTAGCTATGAAGCTGGGCATCAGAGTTAAAGAGATGGGGTACACGGCAGAGGCAGGGTTGGCATGTCCTGGCTACTCAGAGTGTGTTACTCCCATTATTGGAAAGCTGCGTCTGCATGTTCAGTCATATGTAGACACAGAAGAATTTTATATCATGCCATCGGAAGTGTGTGATGCGCTACTTGGAATTCCGTGGATGTTTAGAGTACATGGTGTGCTGGATGCCTTCAGCAAGACAATCACCCTTCAGCATAGGGGCAAAACTCATGTTTTGGATGTAAAGCTCAAAGGGGAGTCTATCCCTATTGTATCTGCTTCGGTTATCACTTTCGTAATCAAGAATCATCTTTCTGTGTACTTGATTTTTGCACATGAAGTCTTAGATAAATTGTCAGTCAAATTTATTTGTATTAGATAAGAAAGGTCAGCATTTTTGCATGAGTTTAGTGACTGTTTTTTTGATTCATTATTGTCGCAATTGCCGCCAAAAAGACCTGAGGACCATCAGATAGATTTGGTGCCAGGGTGTAGCCCACCAAATAGACCTCGCTATAGGGTTAGTGCGGCACAACAGAAAGAGATTATGGGCCAGGTTGAGGAGTTTTTAGAGAAGGGGCTCATTCAGCCTAGTGCTTCACCCTATTGCTCCCCAGTGCTCCTAGTGCAAAAAAAGGATGGCTCATGGCGCTTGTGTATTTATTACTGTGCGTTGAATAAGAATACCATCAAGAATAGGTTTCCTATTCCTAGGATTGATGATATTCTCGATCGCTTAGAGGGTGCTGCAATTTTCATCAAGATAGACCTTAAGAGTGGCTACCATCAGATTTGTATAAGGCCAAAGGTTGTGCACAAGACTGCGTTTAGAACGACATTTGGTCTTTATGAGTTCTTAGTGATGCCGTTTGGGCGAACAAATGCTCCTGCCACGTTCAACAAAATGATGGACCGGATTTTCCGCTCGCATTAACATTTTGTTGGGACGTTCTTCGATGACATGATAGTCTATTCAAAGAATGAAGACTAGCATAGGCGTCTCTTGACCATTGTGTTCGAAGAGCTGCGCAATCCGAGGCTACCTGTAAACCCTAAGAAAAGTGAATTCTCTCTTGGAAGAGATTCACTTTCTTGGCCACATAGTCTCAAAGGATGGTGTTAGAATGGATCACGCAAAGGTCGTAGCTATGAAGACATGGCCAGACTTGAAGACCGTGCACGATGTCAGAAGCTTCTTGGGATTGTGTTCCTACTATAGAAGGTTTATCAGGCATTTTGCAGAGATAGCATCACCGCTTCACGCTTTGAAAAAGAAAGAGGTCACTTTCAGATGGACGCAAAAAGAGATTTCAGCTTTTAGTCTCTTAAAAGAAAAGTTGACGTCACATCTGGTAATTGTTTTGGGAGATCTCAAGAAGTCATTTGTGGTCCAATGTGACTTGTGTGGCTTTAGTATCGGAGCATTCTAGCTCCCGAGCCGTGTTTGTGTGCTTAAGTGTTAATTCATGTCGCAGGATTCCTTTGCGAAGTACTCTCTGTTTGTGTGTCTAAAGTAAAGTAAAGAATTTCGAGTGAAAGCCAAAGCCTACCGTTCTACGGGCCGGTTTCACATTCTTATGAGAAGTGTGGGGAAAACTTTGCTCATGTAGTTACTCTTAGGGCTGTGGAAAACATTTGAACTATCTCTAGTGCCTTTGTTAGAATTAGGAGGGTGGCTTTCTTGCTTGGTGCATTCCTTCTTGCATGGAGAGAACTTTGGCCTTGATCCTTTTGTTGGCTACATTGGAGCCTTTTGTCTTTTCTCCTCCTGAATTGTTTTAAGCGCTCTTCCTCTAGTCACATTTGACAATCTTCCTCCTCCTCTCCAAATCGGTGTGTCACCTTGTTTAACATAGTGAACAAGGCATTTGTCATCCACAAACTTTACAACAAGGCCAAGTCTTCCTAATGCATAAACAAACAACACATTCTTCTTGATCCTAGGCACAAAAAGTATATATATATATATATATATATATATATATATATATATATATATATATATACACACACACACACATACACACATACATACATACATACATTTTATATATATATTATATATATATATACAAACTACTGACGTGTCAAGTCAGTAAAGAGTAGCGCCAACTTTTAGATCACGGTTCAGGGGCCTAAACCCTAAGAAGAACAAGTAACAGAAGAAGAAGTCCTACCAACTTATGGAGACCCCGTCTGATGGGGCCCCAATGACACAAAGGAATTAAAATAAAGCAGAATCCACACACACACACACACACACACACACACACACAAAGGCTTGCGCAAAACTGATGATGTGGCAGCTGTACGGACGTTGCCGATTTTTCTTTGACTGATGATGTGGCAGTTGTACGTATTTCCGTGATTTACGCTTGCAGCTTTTTGGCATTGCTTTTGGACCAGATGCTTTTGAGTTTTAAGGCTTTTCATGTAAACTGCTTCTGGGACCTAGGGACTTTAAATATGAGGTTAGGACTAATTCTTTGGCATGCTTCCTGAAGAAGGTGCAGGGTCTGGAGTACCGGCTAGTATTGTGTTGATGCAATATAAAGAAATACCGAAAGGGGCGCCAAGGTTTGGGACCAAAACTCTCCGTGTCGTGTGTCGTCTCTCTTTCGGTTCAGTTGTTATTGAAGTGCTAAAAGTCTGCTCAGTGTGTTCTTTTCTATTGGCACGTGGTGCCCGTCTTGTGACAGTGTTATCAGAGCATCAGGCGTGTGCTTTTCTGAAAGCATATCGGTCCTACAAAAGAGTAGATAGAGCAAACCAGAGACTACTGGAAATTGTTATTTGAAGTATCTTCGGGTCTGATCCCGTACTTATTAGTCACTCCCACCCTTACTTCATCGTGCATCGGGCGCGCTCCCGTCTTCATGGCTCTTGTTTACAGGGCATAAAGCCATAAAGAACCCAAGACATGGAATTCATGGATTCAGCAAAATATTCGCAGTTTCTGCTCGACGAGCTTCACGACATTCTTTCGCGGCATCCTCAACAGAATCTTCCGACGTTGCAAAGTTTTCAACAATTACATGTTACCCCCTCTGATGCCCGAGGTGGTACCTCCTCCTTCGGCACCAGAAAGTATTAACTATGGACGTGGCAAGTGTGAACTATGTCACGAGGACGTGGCAACTGCTAACCTTAGTTGTTGGTTTTTTTTTCAATGATTTTTTGTTTTATTTTTGAGACCCTCTTTTTGAAGTTGCAAATGGTCGAACATTGTATGGCCAATGTGAACGGTAGTTTCACCCGCAGACGAGAAGTGGGTCGGCACTGGAATTCGTATAGTAAGAGGACGTATAGGCTTAGTACAAGATTATGTAGGTCCCCCCGATGCACTTAGCAAGTTTGTGGATACTAGGAAGTGAACTCACAATAAAGGCATAAAGTCAAGGCGAGATCACCAACAGAAAGTATCCGATCGTTGGGCCACATTGCACTTTTGGATGCGGTCCCAATGGGATAGATGGTCAGAAGACCAGTGGGAGCCCAACGGAAGCATCTCCTAAAAATTAGGGAACTGCTATTCTGGGCCGTGAAATGTGTTTGCGTCATTACCTTCAGAATGACAAGGGGAACATTTTACAACTTTGCCGCGAAGTCAATTGGGCCATCGGTCAGGAGATTTTCAGGCGGCAACCCCGAAACGGGAAAATGCGTGTAATTGTGCCAAGTGGCGCATTTTATTGTACTTTCCTTGTGCAATGAAGAGGTAGTGCCGTATATTAAGCCGGGAGGCCTCATTTTTCATACTGTTACAGGTTAAGAGCTATGGAGTGCTTTCTTTACACTCTATGTACATTGTGGTGCTAGGAGTGATGCGCTGCACACTACACAATGCTTTCTCTCTTCCCTACGTCCAGTTATGTGATGCCCCACAAGAGGGCTCTTCATTTGACTAATGTACAACTGTGTGGGTTCATGCGCGATTGCCGAGGCAAGCGTCTCTTGCACAGGTACTGGATTAGCTAGTGGCTAATCCCCTGTAAGTACAGGTGAATTCGGAGAGGTTTCACGTGAGAAATCTCGTCCACTCAAAGGGCAAGTAGCCCTACAGATGCGGGAGCTCGAGGACTTGCTACGGATGCGACCGTCTCGCGAAACGGAGCCCAAAACAGGGAATTACAGCCTGCTGTGTTTTTTTGCAGGTGTAGGGTTTGGGCCCTAAACGGTCCCTAATATCCCTAGGAGGTCTGGTGACGCGAAGGGACCGCTGTAGAGGTGATTTAGCGCATTTTCAGGGCAGAAAACAGAGAATTCAGCGTGCTGCAGATTCTTGCCAGGTTTTGCAAAGTGTCTGTATGCGTCAGAAAAGTCATCTATTGCGTGGGAATACTGTTTGTGAAGCGTCCTATTACAGTTATGCTACCGAAATCGTGCCAGAACAGGTGGTTTTCCGCCCGGATTATGCGGGACAGCGGACAGCTCGCAGGAAATCACAGGTTTTATTCCCTCTGTTAATATATAAAGAAATACCGAAAGGGGCGCCAATTTTGGGGCCTATAGGTTGTTGGCGTTTGCTCGGAGCATTCTAGCTTCCGAGCCGTGTGTGTGCTTAAGTGTCAATTCCCGTTGCAGGTTCCTTTTGCAAAGTACTCTCTCCCTCTTTGTGTGTGTTTGAAGTAAAGAATTTTGGGTGAAAGCCAAAGCCTACCGCCCTACGGGCCGGTTTTAGGGGGAGTCTTCAGGAATATCATGCAGCCATGTGACCCTGGTCTAGTGCAACCGCGTTTGCCACCGCCATTGCCCCTAGCTCAACCACTACCGCCACCAGGCTACAATGGTTGGGAGCCCATATGGATACCCTTATTATCTATACTCGAGATATGCACGTAACCAACCCAAAGATTGCAAAGATGGTGGTACGAGAGTCAAATTTTTCACTTTTTCCGGATGGAAAGATCGCAAGAAAGCATTGCAGTTTGTACAGCAATTCGACAACATCTATGCTTTAGGGAACTATACAAAAGAATCCAAGATTTCTCGAGCAGCGGCATTTCTTAAAGATCATGATATGCAATGGTGGAGTTCATTTGCGACACAACCGCATGCTCCAAGGACCTGTCAAGCTTTCAAGACAATTTTTGCATGTAGTTACATGACTTCGATGTTTGAATTCCGGATTTTGGGAGAGTGGGGCAACTTGAAAATGCTTGCCACCGAAACCATGGACGACTATAACCAAAGGTTTCTCGACGTGTACCTGCCGGTGTCCTTCTTTAAGTTCATTTCCTTGGAGGACCAATGCGAGTGCTACACCATTGGACTACCATCACTATTGCAGGAATATGGTCTCTCCAAGCAAGTCTCTACCATGCAAGAGCTTATGGGCGATGCCGCGGTCTGCTACAAGCTCATGAAGGGAAAGTTGGAGTTTAGCATAGAAGAACCTCCGGCCGCTAACATAACTCCCGGCAACAACGGACAAATGCTCGGGAATCCCGTGAAAACCAACCTTAACGGCCTCGTCTGACACACCGTCAACGAGACGCATCGTTACAAGAAAGCCGATGCTTCAAATGTTTCCAAACAAGGCATACGTTCAATATATGTCCTGAGAGAGCCTCGACATGCTCAATGCAACCTTCTGCTCCCACGTTGGATCCCTGAGGCCACCTCCGGCCAAGAGGGCTAGACCTGCTAATGGACTAGTACCCGATATTTATGGTATACACCTCGAGAGTTTTAATGAATTATGCAAAGCTTATGGAAAAGTCAATGGCTTGAAAGCCCTTATTTTCTTTGACCTCGGAGCTATGAAGAACTTCATCCATCCAGAATTCTTGAAGCAGATGCACTTTGATTATGATATAGAGGGTGGAAATTGAAGCTGAGCTAGCCACGACGCAAACCCAGAAAGTGGTGGGTGCTCTTCCGGTGACTATACAAGATTATCATGGAGAAGTTGATTTCCGCATTATGAAGTTGGGCAATTGCGACGTTCTCTTGGGCATGCCTTGGCACGACAAGAATGATGCTTACATATGCATGTTACAAGACACAACAAATAGCGCCACTGAGCACTCCCCGAGACAAACGGTCTGCGGTATGAAGCTACTCAACGACTACCTCGTCACTCCCCCGTAAAAAACCTAAAAAGGTCTGGGCCATGAGCTCAGAAGACTGTACAACCAAACGCTCCCCAGACGAAGTCGGCGTCGCTTGGAGGTTCAAGCATACAACCAAACGCTCCCGAGGCATCGGTCTGCATTGTTCTGAGGTTTTCTAGCATACAACGGAACGCTCCCAAGACATCAGCCTGCATCGTTCTGAGGTTTTCAAACATACAGCGAAACGCTTCCCAGGCATCGGTCTGCGTCGTTCTCAGGTTCAAACAATATCAAAACAGTATTTCTCACTTCTCCACCCGGGAGTAAAATCACCTATCATTGAAACCAGTATTTAAAACCAAAGTCAAACAATTCAAATCAACACCAAGACAGGTTTATACCAGATAGCATCCATTTCAAACAAATTTCAAACAATACTTTCTCAAAAAATGTTCAAAAGTATCTAACTAGAAAACAACTAGAGAGGTCATATCAAGAGTTCCGAACTGGACGAAAGGAGAAGCCAACTCCTTGATCTAAAGAGCCGAAAGGAGAAGACAACTCCTTAACAAAAAAATAGCAAACAGATTGTCCCTCGGATTTAAAAAAAAAAAGCTAACTTGAGTTTTTCTGTAGATATGCTGTAATCGCGAACGGTTACTCTCTTTCAAGAAGGGGGATGTCACAAACTGCTGATGTGTCAAGTCAGTAAAGAGCAGAGCCAACCTTCAGATCACGGCCGAGGGGCCTAAACCCTAAGAAGAACAATTAACAGAAGAAGAAGTCCTACCAACTTATGGGGACCCCGTCCGGTGGGGCCATAGCGACTCAAAGGAATTAAAATAAAGCCGGACCCACAGACACACACACCAAGGCTTGCGCAAAAATTGATGATGTGGTAGCTGTACTGACGCTTCGGATTTTTTGCTGACTGATGACGTATAGCTGTACAGATTTTTGTGATTTACGCTGGCAGCTTTTGGGCAATGCTTTAGGACCATATGCTTTTGAGTTTGAAGGCTTTTCATGTAAAGTGCTTTTGAGGCCTAGGGCCTTTAAATATGAGGTTAGGGCTCATTCTCTGGCATGCTTCGTGAAAAAGGTCCAGAGTCTGGAGTACCGGCTTGTATTGTGTCGATGCAATATAAAGAAATACCGAAATGGACGCCAATGATTGGGGCCAATACTCTCTTGGGTGGAATTCCGCCACTCCGTGTCACGTGTCGTCTCTCTCTTTTAGTTCAGTTGTTATTGAAGTGCTAAAAGTCTGCTCAGTCTGTTCTTTTCTATTGGCATGTGGTGCCCGTCTTGTGACAATTTCTCAGTGTGTGTGTGCGCGTGTGTACACACACACACACAATTTGTGTGCGTGTGTGTGCGTGCGTGTATAAGGAACGGAGATTCCTTGGAATAGGGTTTTGTCCCCCTGTAGAAGTGTCTTTATTTCTGGGGAAAAATCTATACAAGCACTTGAACTGAACTTATTACCAATGTACGTACACACACACACCCACACACACCCCAAGGTGGAAAGGTATGTTTGGTACGGTACGGTATCCAAACGTAAGGGACGTACTTCTGTATTGAATAGTTTTTTAGGTATGTAAGTAGTCTGTATCATTTGTAAACAACTATGTGTTTATTTATTTTTTCATCGATCTCTAACTCAATGACCTGCTAGACTTATAATGAATACATTGTACAATGGTTTAAACTTAATTGAAAACTCAAGCAGCAAGCTAGACACTTAAACAAGTTACAACATAACATGAAAAGACAAACAAACTTATCTTCTGCATCAATGATAAAACAAACTACAAAGTTTAAACCATGTTCATGGTGTATGCCATAAGTACATACAAAAAAAACAAGAAACACTTTATCTAAAATAAATCCAATGTCCATTATGGCGAGTCTAGAATCAGTAAAAGCTTGCTCTCTGAAGCATCCTAAGAAGTATGGAGCCTCAAGAGTCAAATGCATCATCAGATCAGAAGATGAATGGTATGAAGAGAGCATGCCCCCATCAACTTTTGGCACAGGCTCCTGTAAAGCCTGATTAGGAATCTCGATGTGAATGAGCTCGACAGCTTCATTCGCACGCCTTCGATTGGTGCGAACGGAGAGCTTCCCCCTGGGAATGCTTTTTCGTCTCGCACTCTTTGAATTGGGACATGCAAGGCGTAAAGGAATGCCGAGAGCTCGTGCACGTGACCGGGTCAGACGACGATCCACACTCTCAAGCTTTCTATGTAAGTCTCTCAAGATCTCTTGCTCGTCTCTAATCTGTCTGTCCACCTCCTCTGGGCTAGGATCGTCCACCATCTTTAGCTGCATCCGATGCACCTATCTAAATTTTAAAGGTACAACCGATAGCACATTAGAGATGTGAAGAAATAAACAGTGAAGTTTGAACATTGAAATTGTTCTTGGCCATTGAGAAAGATTAGAGATGTGTAGATCTTACTTGCTAAGGTGACCCCAAAGAATGTTAACTCCGCACGAGCCTCATGTTAGCTCTACAATACACCAACTTCTCTAATTGAGAAGTACTAAGGAAATTTCGAATGGTGGTGTGTATCAAAGAGTAAGAGCTCCAATTATGCTTACATGCTCTAGTTGAGCAATCCACATGCAAGAGAGCAATGCGAGCGTGGACCGATCTTAATACTTCATGTTCATAGTTATGGATATTAAAGACCCGTGACAATTGAGGAACAAGCATGGAATCTTACCTAAGAGAGAACACGAAGAGCAATCCGTGAGAGATGAGGAAGACCAACCCTCCCATAAGAGTGCCACCACGTCAAAGGAAGCTTCGTGGCTCCTTCTTCGATGCAACAGCTCTTGCAAAAGAAGCACCAATGCCGTTCATGTGCGATGTGAACTCTCTATCTATCTACAGTTGATCCTCCTTTGAGAAACATCTTCCCTACGAATTTCGACTGCTTCGTGCTCAAGGCAGTGTTGCTCCATAGCTCCGGGGACCTGTAGAGAGGATGGAGCATGGCATCCATCACATGGATGGGACGGCTCATGAACGTCCATCGTCTCTCTACACAGTCTAATATGTCTGATCAGCTGAAATTTTATGACACATGTATTAGGTTACATGTTACACATGCGCAAGGATAATAAGATTCAAATGTCAAAGAAACAAAAAATGCTTTGTGCTTACCGCTCAACAGTCAAAAGAGAGCATTTGGAGACTGTAGACATGGTCTTTGGAACACATCACTACTTTCGGTAGGGTGATGCCGCTGCTAGGGTAGATCCCTCTCCACAAGATCCTTTACCACCGCCTTCCCCAACTCCTTCGCAGGTCTCTGCCACTTTGGACATGGCTCCTTCTCTCACAGGCTCCAAAGTTAGCTGTTGGACGTTCCACAAGGATACCCATTCCAACGCCATCCCCCATCCTGTTTCACCGCCTACCGGAAAGCCTGTAGATCCCGGATACGGACATGGAGGCTGTTCTTGACTAAGCTTTTACTACCTCGGTTGCCTTTACCCCCTCTTGGTCCTCCTCCGACTACTGCTTCGCGGACGAGGCTTGCACCGCGCTTTTTGGGACATTACCCTGCTTGCTGGGGGTAGACAGGGCTGAGGCTAGTGGTGATGGACATGGCTTGCTCTGATTCAGTTGCACCTCCTTCTCACACTTCAAGGGAGCACTGGGGGGGGCAAGTCAGCACCCTTTTGTCTTCTCACGTTCCATTCAGACTGGAGGAAGTTTGGACAGAGGAGGTAGTTGTACAGTGTGTACATCATCACACTTTACAGTGGCTGATAGTGTGGTTCAATGGGCCATTCTTGAGACAACTTCATGCACAGTTACTCTATATCCTACTCGTTCACCTTTGCCTCCATACTTGCGAGTATGGGGGCAAAAGGAGGTTTTTTGTGTACGATCTTGCAGCCAAGTCATGCTACGCACACGGTACATTGAGATTATAGATTTCCACTAGTGCAGACGTGTCCCACCCTTGCCCGCAAATGCTCCAGCTTTTGACTGTTTTGCCTCTGTCAAGAGGCAGTGTCACTAGCTTGATAGTTTGCAGTATGCTTACCGGTTGATGTATGCTCAGATATTGCAGAAGACAGATGGGTCTTGATGCTTGAGCACATTTCATGATGGATTACATGGTTTCTAAGTATACCGGGTGTGGTGCATTCATGAGTCATGGGCCTTTTGGATACACGCTAGGTTATGCATGCTGTGGCATAGTGCTCAGTCAGTCTTATGTAAAGTATGTTTGCAATGGTTCTATGCATACATGTTGTGGTTTCTTCCTAGTCTATGTACTTTATGGTCTTCGTCCCCTGTGGAGATAGTCTTGGGGAGACCTTCCTACATGTTTGGAGATGTATGCTTTTGGGGTGGTTCAGAGTTCTTGTGATGATTGTTTATGCCATGGACACACATGTGATGACTTGGAACACCAATGGGTTGTAGACATCTAGATTGAGAGGGTCTAGAAGGATGCTTTTGAGACAGGACTTGCAGAGAGCTCATTCAGGAACATAAATTTTTTGGGAATATCATGAAAGCTGGTTCTCAGACTTTTCGGGAACCAGCAAGTGGACACTTGTCTCGTAGTTGTGGTGTATGCATTTCGGTTGGTCCACACTTGCTTGCTTCAGTGAGACACCATGGCACTTTGGTTGCGGGCAAAGCAATGTATGTTGTGATTTAATTCGATGAGACTTTGGTGGGAGTCCTTGTGGTCTATGCTCCCAATAGGCCACATGATCATACTCGTTTCTAGACTGCTTTGATTGCTTCTCCTGATACTTTGGTTATTGGTAGTGATTTCAACAACATTGGGACTGATGCGGATTGGTGTTATGCACGCAGGCAAATATTGTCATCGATTTCACCTTTGGAAAAGCAGGCATGGGAGCGGTTTCTGTTAGCGACGAACTCTACAGATGTTTGGCACATTCCAACATTTGGTCGTTGTCCGGGATCTCTTTGCTACTCGTGAGGATCCAAGGGGGCAGCCAGACTGTTGGAGCGTCTGGATAGATTTTATGTTGGTGCATGGGCAGCCTCGAGGGGTGGTGCCACCTCTATTTGGGCTGATATGTTTTGTTAGATCATTTCCCTGTTTCACTTTGCATCTCTTTTGGGGTTCCTTCGACCCCGAGAAGAGGTGCTTGGATCCCATAGTGAGTTCTTTCAATGCATGATCTACGTAAGCTATCGGCAAAAAGTCAATGCTTTTAATCTGCCCGAAAAAGCATCCGCCCGGCTGCCATGTCATCACCCGTAAAAAGGGGCGGAAAAATCTGGTTTTTTTTTTGGGTGGTCCCTCTCTCTTCTGTCCAATCTCTGATTGCACAGGTCATCCCCCCCCCCCCTTGAAAGAATGTGATCGCCCTCGATTTCGCCTGCAAAACAGACACAAATCCTTCCAATTCCTAAGGACTGTCTTCATGACCTCTTCCCCTATAGGCTTACACATTGGGATTCCCTGTAAAATCCGCTAGGAGACTGTCTACCTCTGCAATTTTCTTATCATCACTATCTGGAGCCTTGTCATGACTATTGGTGTCCTCCTTTGGGACTTCTGCCACAACCTCTTCCTTGACCTTCACTTCTTCAAATGTTTACATTTCTTTGGGTGTTCTCCATAGCGTTTGAAGCTTGTTGAGACAAATTGGAACAGATTACCAACCGCGGAAGAGCAATCAACTGTGCTTTAATACCATTGAAGTTTGCGATCAGGTGGTAAATCGGACAGTAGATTTCAATCACGAATTTACAATAAATTGAAAGAACTCTTTAAAATAGCTGTGTACAGAGACAGTGGGGCAGACTTTTCCTCTCACATAGATTGGCCCCTTGAATGGGTCCCTGGTGTCTTTCTTTACTGATGTTAAACAATAGAGTACAAATATCTCTTACTTGGAGAGATCACTGTCACAGTTTGGCTACGATGGGCATGCTGGCCTGGCCTCTGTAGGGCAGTTGTTAAAAGAAGTTCTCCATAAAGTGCAACTTGTACAAAAGGTAGCCCACATGGAGAAATCATAAAGAGCATCTGAGATGGGGATGCCACGTTATCACCTGCATCCTTACAGCCCTTACCACATCATCGGCTGCATCTGTACGATCTGCCATGTCATCAGTTGCATCTGCACGATCTGCAACTTTAGCTTACCAACATCTGTACAGCTGTCTGTCTGTACAGGCTGCCACATCCACAGCCCAGCCGTTCTTGCACATTCCACATCATCACTTTTGTGAAACCATTAGCACTGCTAGTTGTCATTGTATCTAGAAACAAGGCCAATGGTGTGTCTTTGACACCATTGGCCGAGGCTGTACTAAACACCCATCTTAAGGGTGTTCCTTACCTAGACCTCTTTCTCTAGGACGCGGATGATACATGGAGGATGAATTTCTTGATACAGGTGTCACGTACGCTCTTGCCAATGTGCAAATCTTTTCCAGAAAAGGATAGTTGGTCACATGTAGTCTTTGCATAGGACACTTGTGTTTGTAGACATGCATGTGTATGTTTCTCTGCATGTGTCTAAACTGGCAAAGGGACTTTCTTATACATTGATGATGGGTGTCTCCAGTCCATGTCATTGAGAGGGTAGGCTTGGTAAGGCATGTTCTGGTTTTTCTTCTGTGTTTTAGTGATTGGCAAGAAACTAAAAGGGCGGATGCTCTTGCCTCTATCTCCAGAAAGCCCTTTTTGAAGGGTGCTGAATATACCTCAGGGGCTGAGTACTGTAGCATGGGCTGGAGTGTTTTTATACTTCAGGAAGACTTGTTGTTTTCAACGTGAGGTTAAATGTCACAGGATTAATGACTCAAACAAGAAGTTGTGAGGTGTACACAAAAATCAATCATTTGTAGATCTGCCTGTTTCTGTTGTTGTGAAAGATGGATTGTGATTGAAACTAGACTCGAGACTTTTTAGCAAAAGGTGCTCTCCTCCTTCATTGGATGCGAGTTATATAGATAAAGTTTGAAATCATGAACTGATTTTTGTTTTTGCAGGGAACCTTGTTTGCAAGGAGAAAGGCAGCTGCCATTTTGCGTGGTGATTTTGAACTTCACAAGTTGTTCACCGAGATTGCGGAGCGCTACAAGTAATAGCCGCTGCTTTAGTTTGCAACACCAGCTAGATCTTTGTTTCAATTCTCTTGATTCACAGGGAACGAGTGGGAGGCTATACTAGAGTATTGCGAACTCGTATTCGACAAGGAGATGCAGCTACAATGGCTTACATTGAGTGAGGATTGATTTGAAAAATTTAATGTTTGCAAATACCTCGCTTTTTGCTTTATTGATGATGCATGAGGCATTGGTCTTTTTTGAGTCTTTTAATGGCCATTACATTGTGTTCACTTTTCTACAAGATGTATAAGTTGATGCATGGTGGTCGATAATGCCTTGCCGAATAACTTTCTCAAATGATCAAAATTAACTAATTGGATAATACCAAAGGATAGTTATCAAACATTGAGATTGTGGCGCAGTCCATAAGTCACAACATAATTGTAGCTTGAAGACTCAGCCATGACAAGGTGTTCTGTGTAGCATGTTAGCATAGCACAACATGGAACCATACAGGTGACACATACTTGCAACAAGGTGTTCTGTGTAGCATGTTAGCATAGCACAACATGGAACCATAAACGAGACACATACTTGCAATCATATGCATCCATGCGGGAGAGAGAAATGAAGTGAAATGTTATATTAACCTCTTAAAAAGGCCAAAATAACCTATGAGCCCAATCTGTTACAAAATGGTGAATCGAATACCATGTCTGGGTACAAAAGAACTAGATACTACTACTAGAATCCATCCTCATCTGCACTCTGGATATATATATATATATATATATATATATATATATATATATATATATATATATATATATATATATATATATATATATATATATATATATATATATATATATATATATATATATATATATATATATATATATATATATATATAGATAGATAGATAGATAGATAGATAGATAGATAGATAGTCCTTGCGATAGTGGAGACCGATCACTCTCATGTCCTCCGTGTATAAGATCTTTGCTCGCATGATCATTATGCGCTGAAAACCCTTTATGCCCGATCTCATCCATGCTTTTCAGACAGATTTTGTGCCGGACCGCTGAATTTTGTATAACATTTTCACTTTCTATGAGGCAATTGATCAGCCTGTAGCGTTCATTCTTATTGATTTTGAGAAGGCTTATGATAGAGTGGATTGGGGTTTCTTGGAGGGCACTATTCAGAGGATGGGTTTCCCCTTGCAGCAGTGGGTCATAGACGTATCTGCATTATACCGTACTACCTCTAGCGTTGTCACGACTAGAGGCCACATTGGATGGCGCATTCCTGTTTCTCGTTAAGTCCGACAGGGATGTCACCTGGTGGACTACTTTACTTCTGTTTGTTTTTTGTTGCGGCCATGTCTCTCGTCTTGTGCCGCAGGGCATCACAGTTGAGAGGTCTTTCTATCATTTGAAATTGAACTTTTTAAATTTTGAAGATAGTTCTCAAGCAAACCTGCTTAGGTGTTTCAAATGATTGGTAAGCTCGCACAAGCTTCATGTTGGCTCGGCATTACACCAACTTTTTGAGTTGGGTAGTGTTGAAACAGTTGCAGTTCTTGGTATGAATGAGTGAGTAAACGCTCCAATTACGCTCACATGCTCTAGCATAGCAATCCTGTGTCATATGAGCACATATATATTGCGGCTTGCCATTAGGTAACTTCATAGCAATGTTATGTAATCACTGCTTATTGTTATGAGATTTGAATAATGAATCAAGATAGATCATGGCACTAGAAATTTCCATGCAACAATAGGCGTAGTGCAATGTATGTGAGCTTTGGAAGACCTTGTCTTCCAAAGATAGATCATGGCACTAGAAATTTCCATGCAACAATAGGCGTAGTGCAATGTATGTGAGTTATGGAAGACCTTGTCTCCCATAACTCTACACCATATGACAAGAAGCTTTGTAGCCTCGGAGCAACTGCTCTCGCAAAGGACGGCCCAAGAGAGCTCTCGAAGCTCGTCATCTCTCTATCAATCTACGACACTCATCCTCGTCGAACATTCGATTGATGTACTCGTCCTTTAGGTTCAAAAGAGGCCTCTCATTGAACAGAGCTATTGTCTTGTAGAAAGGATAGAGCAATGCATCCATCCCATGCATGGGATGACTCATGAACTTCCATTGTCTATCTACAATAGCCAAGACATTCTCTTCAGTGCATTTTACAAAATTGAAGTTAGATCATACTAGTAACCACATAGACAATAAATTGCAACACAATGCTATATAGTCCGTACCAGTCCTCAGTCAATGAAGTCGTGGCCGCAAGATGGGTCTTCATCTCCTGGAAGAGATGGTAGACCAAGCCAAGGGTAGGGCCCTCCATGTCTGTAACTTGTAGAAGCACAGGGCCTACATTGTGGCGTGCCGAGTACTACAAGGAGGTGAAGTACTATGGCTATGGAGAAGCTGGGAATATTTTAGCCAAGAGTCCAACGAAAGAAGCAAAGGAGAAGCTAGAGGATAAACCAAAGAACGGCAGAGAAGCGAGCAAAGAAAGGACTTGCTTCGGATTTCATGAAGGTGACCATAGACCAAGGGCTTGAGAACACTAAGCTCTATAGAGATTGGGGCAAAATACGAGAGCAGGAGGCTCATATCTTTTTTGAAGGAGGAGCCAAGGTCAACTCCATTTCACGAGAATTGGCGACTCGACTTGGAATTACACGCCAAGAAAATTTTTACCACAAGTGGATGCAGTTCTAGTGACACTCGCACGTGATGTCGCCATTACACCTATCATTTGAAACTTCGGTTGCATTGTGAGGGGTATATAGGCCATGAGGGCTTCCATATCATGCCACTTGAGGGGTGTGATGTACTTTTGGAGATACCTCGGTACCACAAGAACAATGTCAAGGTTGATTATTAGGCGAGAAAGGTTACATTGAAAAATGATAATAGTAGAGAAATCATCCTTTATGTAAACTTTGGGCAAGTTCGCCATCCCAATTGTATCGACTTCGGCCATTCTAAATCCAGTCTTTTTGTTCACTCGATTTTTCTAAGAGATTCGGAAGAACATAAAGGTTCAAATTTATGGGATTTAGTATCAGAACCTCAAGATATGGTGCTTCCTCAAGCCAATTGTTTCTCTGAGGGCTTACCTAGAGGCCTACCGCTTGAGATACCTGAGGACCACATGATTGAATTGATTCCTCGTAGTACTCCACCTTTTTGTTCACCTGTGCTTCTTGGTTTGAAGAAAGAAAGATTTTGGAGAATGTGCATCAACTAGAGGGATCTCAGCACACTCACCATCAAGAATTCTTGATTTCCAATATCCAGGATCAATGATATACTTGACAGATTTCAAGGTTCTTCGTGTTTCAGCAAAATCGATATGAAAAGTGGTAGATCGCTCCATAGGAGGTATATAGGACCGCGTTCAAGACATTCTTCAGATTGTACGAGTATTTGGTGATGCCATTGGGTCACACAAATACGTCAGCAAAGTTCAATTGGAAGATGGACCGTTTCGAGATCATAGGGAGTTTGTGGGCACTTTCTTTGACGACATTATCGTATTCTCCAAGAATGAAGAAGACCATACAAAACATCTCTTAAGGTAAGGGGCCTAGTAAAGTGGCGGCCCCCTTTACAAGAGCAACTGCGGGCGTATAATGTTCTGGGCGATAATAATCTGCACCGAAGACACGTTACCTTAGTGGTTGACGTGTCTCTTCGTCAACAAGTGAGTTACGGGTTCGCATTCGCCTCGCCATTGGCCCCTTAGTGCAACACGACCTTTTGGATCACACGATCTTTGTAGGTGATGACGATCCGCACGTGGGGCTTTCTCATCGCCAAGTGCAGTGTATTGCGAAGTAGATGAAGTAGGCGAAACATGTTAAAACTGTCGCAAACTGTTGATGTGTCAAAGCCCTTAAGAATGGAGCCAGCTGACAGATGCTTGGCCGAGGGGCCTAAACCCTAAGAAGAACAAGTAACAGAAGAAGAAGTCCTACGAAGTTATAGGGACCCCGTTTGATGGGGCCCCAGTGACATAAAGGAAGTAAAATAAAGTAGGACACACACACATACATACGGAAAACCGATGACGTGGTAGCTCTATGGACGCTCCGCTTTTTGCGCTGACTACTGACGTGACAGTTTTACAGAATTCCACAAAATGCGATGGCAGATTTTTGGCATTGCGTTTGGACTAGAAGCTTTTGAGTTTTGAAGGTTTTTCATTGTAACTGCTCTTCATAGTCCAAGGGCCTTTAAATATGTGCTAAGGGCTCATTCTTTGGCATGCTTCCTGGAGAAGGTGCAGAGTCTGGAGTACCGGCTTGTATTGTGTTGATGCAATATAAAGAAATATTGAAAGGGGCGCCAAGGTTTGGGGCCAATACTCTTTGGGGTGGAATTCTTCCACTCCGTGTTGCGTGTCGTCTCTCTCTCTCAATTCAGTTGTTATTGAATCGCGAAGAGTCTGTGCAGTCTGTTCTTTTCTATTGGCACGTGGTGCTCATCTCGTGACAGTGGTATCAGAGCATTAGGCGTGTGCTTTTTTGAAAGCATACCGGTCCACCAAAGAGAAGACAGAGCAAACCGGTGCTTCCAAAAGTCTACTGGAATTTTATGTGAAGTATCTTCGAGGCCCGAGCCCGGACTTATTAGCCACTCTTACCCTTCATACATCACGCATCGGACGCGCTCCCGTCTTCATCGCTCTGTCTTACAGGGCATAAGCCATAAAGAACCCAAGACGTGGAATTCATGGATTCAACAGAATATTTGCAATTTCTGCTCAACGAGCTTCATGACATTCTTTCGCGCCATCCTCAGGAGAATCTTCCGATGCTGCAAAAAGTTTTCAACAATTTTTGAACTACATGTTACCCCCTCTAAAGTCCCAGGTGGTACCTCCTCCCCTGGCACTAGAAAAAACGAGAGCTTCCAACCGGCAACCTTCTCAGCCGTTTGTTCCGATCGGGGGAGTCTTTAGGAATTTGGTGCAGCCATCTGACCCTGATCCAGTGCAACCGGTTGCCTTTGCCACCGCCATTGCCCCCACCTCCACCACCACCGCCACCAGCCTATAATGGTTGGAGCCCATATGGTTACCCTTATTATCCATACCCGGGATATGCACCTACCAATCCAAAGATTTTAAAGATGGGGGCATGACGTTCAAATTTTTTACTTTTTTCGGGGTGAAAGATCGCAAGAAAGCATTGTAATTCCTAGAACATTTTGACAACATCTATGCTTTGGGGAACTATACAGAAGAATCCAAGATTTCTCGAGCAGCGGGATTTCTTAAAGATAATGCTATGCAATGGTGGAGTTCAATCACAACACAACCACATGCTCCAAGGACCTGGCAAGCTTTCAAGATAGTTTTTGCACGTAGCTACATGACTTCGATGTTTGAAGGCTGGATTTTGGCGAAGTGGGGCAACTTGAAAATGCTTGCCACCGAAACCATGGACGACTATAACCAAAGGTTTCTCGACGCGTACCTTCCGATGTCCTTCTTTAAGTTCATTTCCTTGGAGGACCAATGCGAGCGCTACACCATTGGACTACCATCACCATTGCAGGAATATTGTCTCTCCAAGCAAGTCTCTACCATGCAAGAGCTTATGGACCATGCCGCGGTCGGCTACAAGCTCATGAAAGGAAAGTTGGGGTTTACCTCCGGCCACTAACCAGAACTCCCGGCAACAACGAACAAATTTTAATTTTTTCCGAGAAAAAGATCCTTCTGTTAGTTAATGAAACTGCCCATACGGCTACAACCACCTCTACAGGAGAGGGCTACAACAATCATGATGGGGAGACTCTCCCAATGAAAAAACATGATATGTACAATGAGGCTAAATCAAGAGTGGGACGGTAGTGCCATCTGAGTACACCCTGGACCATGGTGAAGAAAGGCCCAAGACGCCAGAGTCGAAGAAAAGCCTCTCTGCGCTCCCGCATGCGGTCGGAGCTGCCCTGGAGTCTCTTGAGATGTCCTCTGACAGGATGGATCAGCTCTAGCCAAAGATACCGAATAGTCTCTGCTGGTGGTACAGGGTGAGCCTCGAAGATGCGGAAGCAGCGGGCGTGCCAGATGAACCAGAGTGTTAGGCCACTGATGAGCTCCCAGCGCTCCTCTCTCTCACTGCACCACTCCTGTGGAGTAAGCTCTTTGGCAGGCTGGAGTGTAGGTCAACCCCCGTGCATCACTATCATCATGCTGGTGGAAGATAGCTCAAACTGAAGAGCCGGGCCCGTAAGAGTGGACTGAGCAGCTGCCCCCCAAGTGTACTGCCGAGCTGTGGAAAGGGCTGGCATCAGCTGGAAGAACACGAAGCCACACTTGTTGTGCCAAAAGACAGTCCGAAAGACAATGACGCTGACTCTCCACAAGATGGTCACAAGGTGCACATGCGGCCAAGAGACCACTATGTACAAGCCATCTCCCAACTGCTGTAGCTCTGTGTGCAACCAGCCACTAGAACAAAGTGACTCATCTCGGTTGTCTGGAGTCCCACAACCTCTCCCAAAAAACTGCCAAGAACTCAGCTGTGAGACCCTCCTCGTGCCAATAAGGCGCTGCAGTAGGGCAAGCCTCTCTCTGTGCTACCAGTATGTGACGTCCCAGTCGAACAGTGTACTCAAAGAAAGAGACATCTGGGTGGTCTGCAGAGGAGAAAGGGTCCCTCCAAAGCCACTCTTCACGATCCTACTGTACTCGTGCCAGGGGACAACTCTCCCAAGCCCACAGTCTCCAGTGACCAGTCTCAAGAGCTGCTGGGTCGGGATCTATGACACAAGTCCTCCCACAGATGCCCACCACTCGGATCCTCGGAAAACAACACTCTGCCACCTGCGGGACCTCTACTGCAGCTCCGTGTAAGCGCCCCTTACCCTGTAGCTCGAAAAACAGGGAGGGTACAGTCTCTGAGCAAGCCCGAATTGAGATGAGAACCTCCACTCGCGTGAAGGCTCCCATCCACCTAGGCGCTGCTGACTCGAGGGGTGTGAGCCACTCAGCTGGTACTGCCTCTGAGATGTCCTGACACATGCTCTGCACCTCTCTCATGCCCTGTAGTTGAAGACGCTGAAGCTCCTTTGACAAGCCTGAAAACTGTAACCAGTCACCTAGAGATTGTGCTGGACCCTCTGCCATGGGACCCCAGGAAACATGAGGCCGACCACCAACCAAGTGGCCTCTCCGAGTGCCAACCATGGGGTTCCAAATAAGGGGCTGTCTCAGGCGCTCCTCCGTGTAAGTAGGCTGACGCTGCTCCAGGCCTCGCCGCAGTTGCTCCCGCTCCCAAGATCGAAGCAAACTCACAGCGAAACGGTTTTGCAGTCTCCTGCTCAAGCCAACTCTACGCATCTCTGTGAAAATCTATCTAGTCGGGGGTCGCGAGGGGTCTCCAGTCTGAGGTACCCTAGCACTAAGCCGCTGAAGGAAGAACTCCTTCCAGGGCTCCTAACCTAGAAGAAGGCCTCTGACGATGAACTTCCCAAGAAGGGCTCTGCTTTGCTATGCTTGGTCTATGATCCCTGGCCCTCCATGAGAACAAGGAAGAGTGATGACGTGCCATGCCAATTTTGCCCGGGCTATCGGAGTGTCACGCCCTGACCAAAGGAAGTTCCCGATCAGTCTCTCAAACTAGCTGATAAAAGAACTCGAGAAGATCTAGCAAGAGGTGATGTACCACATAGTAGCCAACAACATCTGGTTGGCCACTACGACTCTGCCTGCCAAAGAAAGACGTACGGAGCTCCAATGTAACCACTTCCTCCTCACATGAAAACGGCCATTCCCTGTTACTATGGAGCAATTTGCGGCCTGAGAGACAAATTCAAACCAAGTTGACAACCCAGGTACCGAACAGCAGTCCCTGGGGGAATCCACCTGAATCACCTGACATCCAATCGGGCATAGGAGCACTACCAACTGAGAAAGCCATTGTCTTTCTTTAGTTGATATATGCGCCAGATGCACAACAGAAAGTATCAAGAGCCTGCTCACACCTATGAAGGTTGGCCTCCTGGCCATCGCAATACAAGGCTGAGTCGTCTGCAAACTCAGCGTCGAGCAGCTCATCTCCCCAAATAGGAAGTGCTAAGCCACGCAAACCAACCTGCCGGGAAACCAAAAACCTACTCATTGCCTCAGCATAGAACAAAAAGAGGAATGGGGCAAGAGGGCATCCCTATCTGACCGAACGTGTGAGCATGAAACGATCCCCTCTACCTCCTGACAAAAGTACCTGACTGTGTGCCCGTCTGTACAAAGTTGACACCCCTTTGATCCAAGCATCTGAGAAGCCCATCCTATGTAAAGTGCCCTCTAGAAAGTCCCAGTCAACTTTGTCGTAGGCCTTCTCAAAGTCGAGAAGAAGAATCACCGGATCCTCACCACAAAGCCGCGCTAGGGCAGAAGCCTCCCAAAAAGTAAAGATGTTGCCAAGGATACTACGCTCCTTGACAAAAGCTGTCTGAGTCCCATGTATGATGCTCTCTAGAAGTGGCGGAATCCTCAAACTTAGAGCCTTGGCAAGACTTTTGTAGGTTGAGTTGAGGATGGTGATGGGGCGCCATTGTCGAATCTCATCCAAGGAGCCACCCTCCTTGGGAATAAGGTAGATGAGGCCCTCACTCATGCTGTCAGGCATCTCTCTTGTGTGCAGGATGTACTGAAAGGTACTACAGAGATCTGAGTCAAGCAAGTCCCAGTACTCCAAGCAAAAGCTGGGAGTCAAGCCATCCTCACCTAGACAACTACCACATGGGAGTGCACTAAGAGCCGTGTAGAGCTCCTCTAGCTGAAGAGGCAGCTCAAGCCTCTGGCGCTATCTCCTCAGTCACAAGACAAGGCATCTGTGCCCACACCTGCTCTCTGCAATCATTCTGAAGCTCTGACTGAGGCTCTGCAGACAGTAGATCACCGTAGAAATGAGTGGCTAATGCACGCATGTCCTCTGGCTATGAAGCAACTGACCCGTCGGGCCTCCTCAACTGACTGACCTTGGCATGAGAATGCCAAGGTCCCACTGCCTCAATGAAGGTTCATGTCACTCTATCACTCACCTTGGTCCACTGAGATGCCTGTCGATGGAAAGCAAACTCATGGCGCCTCTCTCTGTGTTGACGAGCTCCTAGCGAGCCTGCTGTAACTGCTCCTGCAACCAAGGACTGTCTGGATGATTCTCCTGCATCCTCTGCAAGGAGGCAATGCCCCGTCGGAGATGCTGCTGCTCCTCTCTCGCTGCAGCCAGGCAAGCCGGAGACTCCTGGAAAGAAAGTCGACTAAGCTGAGCTAGTCCTGAAGCCAGTCTGTCAGCAGGAGGATCGTGCATGTCTAAGCTCTCGAGTCCAGCAAGACCCTCTCTGGGATGCGAAGCATCGTGCTCCCCCTCCTCTGTCTATCAGTCGCTGTAAGGATCACTGGAGCATGGTCCAAAAAGGAGGTCCCTGCCAGAATTCCTACTATCCCACCCAAGTCACAGAAGTGGTTACTAGTGTAGAAACGATCTATTCGAGATAGATTCACGCCTCCTAGTGTGCGGTCCGAACGAGAGAAGGCCAGGTTGTCTGGGGCACATCTGTAACCCCTAGAGTCATACAAAACCTCTCCCAAGCTGCCAGCTCAACTCCATGCACAGTAGTATGGCTACCACCAATCCTGTCAGAGGGTTCCTCCAACATGTTGAAGTCACCCCCTATGCACCATTGCTCTGCCTGCGGCAGAGACTCAACAATCTGAGACCAAAACTTTGCACGTGCACTCGCCACACTGGGCGCATAGATGTTTAGGAAGCCCACGAGACAACCCTGAACCTGCATAGTGATCCAGTGAGCCCTGCTTGGCACAATAATCCCTCTGCCCAGAATGGCATGGTGCAAAGAATCGACAATAGTCATACATACCCCGCCCTGGATGCCTCCACGTGTAGCGCAGATAGTGTGTCGTGCTCTCTACAGTGGGTGCTCCTCAGTGCAATGTGTAACAGACTTGGACACTCCAAGTCAAGAATCAACCGCGACAGCACCAAATAACCACTTCAAAACAATTCACAGATCACAATATCTCTAGGCACGGAACTCAAATTTTTTATTTATTTTTAAGCCTTCGCTTTTTCCAAAAATTAGGGTTTTTGGCAGAAATTAGGGTTTGCAGGAATGCGTGACAATCTCACTGAAAACAGACTGAAAACAGGAAATAATAGACAACAACTGAACTCACAGAGACACAATAGCAACAATAGACCACAACAAATGACTCGACTATCTCAAAGAACTGATTCAGACTGTGGCGTGGCAGCACACTCAACTCCAGCCCAGGACTCTCAGGTACAATGGGGTGTCGAGGCTCAGATGTGCAGGGATAGCGAAGACGTGCTGTGTGTATAGACTCTATGCTCTAGACCCCGACGCTGTAGCATAAGTGAAGAAGATGATAATCGTGACCCAACAGCTACTACTCACATGTACCCCCATAAAGAGCCACCCACGGCTCTTGAATGTCAGCCATGTGGTGACCTCGCCACGATGTCCACTAGACCAATCCGTATCTCTGCTGCCACGTGTCACTGCCCAGCCCAGAGAGTCCGTCCAGTGTGAACCAGCCTAGACCAACTGTACTAATTGTGTGTCCTGTGAAAGTAACACAGTGGCCTGCTATACAGGTTGCCCGCCGCAAGACCGCTCACCGTCCCGGTGAGAGGAATATTAAAAAAACTGTGAAAAAAAACCAGTAGATGCCCCATCTGTACGTCCTGTCGTGAAACAGGTGTCAGTCCCAACCATGACCTTACATGCCTCAAAACTGGGGTTAAAACACTGCACTGCTTACAAACACCTTAAGCTTTTGAATAGGCGGGAACCCAATATGATTGCATAGTCCAAGAATCCCAATTGGCAAAACAGAATGAGGCTCCACTACAAAGAGATATACTCGGTTAGGATCCAGCGCATCTTTATCCTTGATAACCATAGGGAGAGGAAAAGGACCTGGTCCATGCTTGCAGATAACCTTGCAACACTTTCTTCACAACACTGAGGGCAAGGGGTAGGTAGGGGTTATGTAGGGGGTGAGGCGTAGGTAGTGGGAGGCGAGGGGGGAAAGGGTAGGGGCGAGGCCTAGGTAGGTAGGGGGTGGGTAGGGGCGAGTAGGGGGTGGGTAGGGGGGAGGGTAAGAGAGGGGGTGGGTCGGGGCGAGGGCAAGAGAGAGGGTGGGTAGGGGCGAGTGTGTGTGAGGGGATGGGTAGGGGCGAGTTGGGAGGGGTGGGGAAGGGCGAGGGGTTTTTAGGGGGACAAGGGAGAGAGCGGGGAACGAGGATAAAGGACAAAGCGAACTATTATGAGCAAAGTGTAGGTTGAGGACAGAGCCAACTATTCTGAGTAAGACAACTATCAGGAGCAGGGAATTCATCAAGCAGGACCTGCTCTGTGAAGGGATTTGGCTAGACACAGAGGAGAGCTTCGTTCTGGTTGGAGAAGCAGACACCAATACGGCTGATGTTTGAAGGGGAGTGAACTCCTGTAGAGGGGATTTCTTTCCACTTCTATGATTCTTCATAGTCTCACCAAATTCAAAGGCTTCCACCAAGGGCGCATCAGGATTCTTCAACGTTTGAGCTGGCTCAGGTGGCTCATTAGGTTTAGTTACTGTGGAAACATTGGAAGAGGGTGTAACTTCAGGCAACGAGTGAATAGAGACTCCATAACAAGGCATATATTTGGTAGCATCCAACCACTCCAACAGATCTTCGTCTAACCCTTAAGGTGTAGTAGGCTGTTCTTGTTTAGGGTTGGTTTCCATTGACAAAGAAACTTGCTGCACCACGGGATCCATACCTCCTTCTAAGAGAATGTTGCATGGGGGAGCCAGAAGTATGTATCCACATTGCATCATTTCCCCAATCATGAAGTGCTTTAGTGTGTCGCAGCCATGGTCTTCCAATAAGCAAGGGAAATCCGCCCTCAACCTGGGGAAGACGAACCACAACAAAATCCAAGTTAAAAGTAAAGTCTTGTACCTGCAGAGGCACATTGTCCACTATGCCCATTGGGTAGATTGTCCGTTGGTCGGCCAATGTGACTGTGAAGGGAGCAGGGCGAGTAGGCTGTAGACCTAGAGCTAACATAGTGAACTCGGGCATCAGGTTGATACCAGATCCACCATCCACTATCACTGCCGAAAATTGCAGACCCAAAACGGACCCCGTCAGGCGAGGGCTTCTATAATCAGTGAGTGGAGCAGCGGGATTGGATATCATATAGGACTCTGACGGTTGCAGTGGGAGGTGCCTGCCACTAGAACCTGCTCCAGGGTAAAGTGGCTGAATAACTGCAAGGGTGTCACTTTTGAAACTCGCATCTAGCCTCAACATGTCATAGAGGGACACTTGTTGGAAAGTGTTCTTCAAGACTGTCTCTGCTGTAAGCTTTTCTTGTTCTACCAGTGGTTTCTCTGGTACCTTGATCTTCTGTAGATCTGAAACTGCTTCCAAGAAAGCTTTATCAAATATCGGAGAGCAAAGATTTGGATTCCTTCATGGCAGTGGGGGATGGCTTGTTAACAGCTGAAGGCAGGGTATCCACTGGTGTGAGAATGTGTGGGGGAGTTGAACTTGTTGGAATGCTAAGACCGAGAGCGGCTCTTTGGGCCCGGGTGAGGACGCCCGATGGCTCCTCTACCAACTGCGGTGGCTTATTTTGAGGGGTAACCATGTGGGTAGAAGGGGGCGGCTGAGAAACGGTGGTAACTGCTATCAAATTGAGCTTGGGAAAGGCAAACTCATTCTGGCTTTGACTTGGGTTAGAAGCCGTGGATGCACAAATTTGTGGTGATCCTTCGTTCGAGGCAATGACGGCAGAGAGGGGACCCTTCGGGCAAAGGGCATTTGCTTTGGTAATGATCATATTCCCCGCATCTGAAGCACAAAATGGGCTGATTCAATGGGCGAGTCGCAGGGCGAGGTGGTCCTTGCTCCTGGTGCATGGAGTTGGAGGTGGAGGCATAGAAGTTTTTGAGGTGATGAGGGAGCATGGGTATGATAAAAGCTCTGAGACGGAAAAGTACTTTGCATACCTTGCATAGGAGGGTTTGTCAACAAAGGTGGCATATGGTGTGGATGGCCACAGGGAGCATGTTGGATGCAGGTGCTGACCCTTGTTGAAGAGTAGGACCAAGACTTCGCTGTATTTGTCGCAATCCCTTGAGGTAGTAGCAATCCTTGTCTTCGTGCCCAGATTTTTCGCAGAAGTGGCAATAAGTCCGAAGGGGACAGTCTTGTGGAGGATGTCCAGGAGAGCAACAAGAGCTGCACCATACCATAGCTTTAGTCTCCTGCTGAGACCGAAGCTCTTCTAGCTCTCTCTTGATTTGATCCAACGCCTCAAGATGTGGTGGTTTCTCTTTCTAAGAGAGATTGATTTCTCTTCTTGGAGAGCGCGTTGTAGTTTTAGGGCTTCAAGTTCTCTGCGCAAAGAAGTCAATGGATCAGCAGGACCTTTCGAAAACACAGAGGGAGTCTCTATGTGAGGGGGGTTGGTGAACAGATTCCTAGCCCCCTCTATCCCCTCTATCCTCGTAGCATCTGCGATGAACTCCTCTAGAGTGGCGTCGGGTCGGAGACTCTTTCGGAGTTTTTGCTGAGAAGTTTTGGGAAGCGCCTTCTCTATCCACTTCTTAACCATAAATTCACCGGGTTGTTGGGGAAGCTTGGCAACCAGAGACTTGGTTTTTGTCATAAGTTCTGCAAAGGTCTCCTCTGACTGGAGCACCATGTTAGCCAACTCATGCTAAATTTTCTCATGGTAGTCACCTGGCCTGAAAGCTGCATAGAACTGTTGTCTTAAGGTTGCCGAGGTTGCAAAATGGTTCTTTGCAAACTGGCTGTACCATTTGTCTTCTAAGCCATCCAAGGAGGATGGAAAGAATACCAAATAAGGATCTTCTCTATTAAGACCACGACCCCTACAGAGAGATACAAACCTCCTTGCATGGTCGTCAGCATCTTCTGAAGAGAGTCCTTTGAAGGTAGGGAACTTGATGTTTACCTTGGCCAAAACACTAGCCAACGCCTCCATGGCCCCTTGCTGAGCCTGTTGCTCAATAGCCTGTTGTAGCAGAATAGGAGAGAACTTTACTGGAGAAGGTGATCTGGAAGATGTCGAACGGGATGAAGGAATGGGTGATGTCGTATGTGGAGGTATGGGTGATGAGGTTGATGGACTTCTACTAGGTACCAAAGGTCGTCTTCTGTTATAGTACTTCAGAGGGCTCAATAGTGCGCTTTGACGCTTGACTGACCGCCTTGTATGTTTCATGCAGTGACCACCAATCCAACCAAGCTTTGGGCAAGAAAACCTTGAACTGGCTGACAACTGGTCTAGACTCTACTAGACCAGGCAAGTGACTAGACCCAGACTAGAGCAGGGACGAGGAAGACTAGACCAGGGTCGAGGGCTGGTTGGACCAGGGCGAGATGACTAGGGCGAGAGAGGACTAGACCAGTTGGACCAGGGCGAGAGAAGAACAGTGCAAGGTGAGGTAGGCGGATCTAGATAGACCCAACTAGCTTCAAGATTTGTACCTCACAGAGACTTCAGTTGAGGTCCCACCGTGATCGCCAAAATGAGAGCACCTGTAGCACAGATAGTGTGTCGTGCTCTCTACAATGGGTGCTCCTCAGTGCAATGTGCGTGACAATCTCACTCAAAACAGACTGAAAACAGGAAATAATAAAGAACAACTGAGCTCACAGAGACACAACAACAACCATAGACCACAACAAATGACTCGACTATCTCAAAGAATTGATACAGACTCTGGCGTGGCAGCACACTCAGCTCCAGCCCAGGACTCTCAGGTACAATGGGGTGTCGAGGCTCAGATGTGCAGGGAAGGTGAAGACGTGCTGTGTGTATAGACTCTATGCTCTAGACCCTGACGCTGGAGCAGATGTGAAGAAGATGATAATCTTGACCCAACAGCTACTACTCACATGTACCACCATAAAGAGCCACCCACGGCTCATAAATGTCAGCCATGTGGTGACCTGGCCATGATGTCCACTAGACCAGTCCGTATCTCTGCTGCCACGTGTCACTGCCCAGCCCAGAGAGTCCGTCCAGTGTGAACCAGCCTAGACCAACTGTACTAACTGTGTGTCCTGTGAAAGTGACACTGTAGCTTGCTACACCCGGTCCAAAAGCAGCTGACCAAAAAGTCTAATACCATCCACGTAAAGCTGACCACAACTTCTAATGCGGCTCTCACACAGATGATGCTCTTGTAGCATAAGTAGGTCAATCTCTCCTCCCACGAGGCATCGTTGAAGCTCCTGACACAGTCGGCCCCTCTGACGCTGAAACTGGGGCCCACCTAGTCCTTGTACATTCCATGAGACAATCTTCATGGAGAGCGAGAGAGAATTGATGCTCTCGTAGCAGCTAATCGTGCTATCTTCGAGGCAGGCTTGGATGGGGTCTAATCAGCATCCAAGCGTCCTCTAGATAGGCGTGACTGCAAAAAGTGTCCAACCCAAGCCCAAGTAGACCGAGCCGTGCGTGAAGCAACCTCCTCTGTGTAGGAGTCCTCATGTATGTGTACATAGCATGGCGGGCACTGCGTGTCAGCAAAAAGGTGAACCACAATGTGTCTACATCTTGCTGCATCTGGAGGCGTCACAACAAACTTGGCCAATGGCCAAAGAGCCTGAAGCAAGTTTGTAACTCCTAGGTCTCCCATGTGATGAGAGAACTCCTCTAGGGCCCGTGTCTGCAGCGACTCCATCACTGAGTCTAAAGTCCACTCAGCCTGGTCCCGAGAAGCCAACCGATGAGTCCAAGGCCTCTATCCCCCTAGCTGCAAGGAACAGTACATGGATGAGATCTGAAGTAGGCTGCCTCAAGGTCTGGTAAGGGGTCGTCGAGAAAATGTGTAAAGTCGTAGGCAAAGAAATCCCAATAGCAACGAATGTCGAAACTCGTCAGACCACGAGGAACTGCTGCAAAGGGAGACGTTTGCACCAGAAGAGGAGGTCGCAATAAAGGTTGTCCTCTCGCGAAACGACTCGTGGCAAAGGCGCTACCAAGAGATCTCCTAGCAGCTGAAGAAGGCCTTGCCCCCTGGGACGGCCGAAGGACTGGAGCGGGAGGAGGTGAGGGAGCAGGGGGAGAAGAGGGCGAAGGGGGGCAAGGGGGATCGGCAGAGGAGGGAAGGCGAGGTGAAAAGGCAGAGGGAGAAGGGGGAGTGGAGGGAGCGGGAACAGGAGGGAACTCGGGGGGTGGGGGGGGACTATCGAGGGTGAAGCTGAGTTGGAGGCTGGAGCAGGGACCTCGCCCCGCTGAAGAGGGTCGAAACGGTTCCCCGTGGGAACCCATTGCTGCTGGACAAGAGCTTGAGGACCACTCTGAGTGCCAGGCTGGCGCGGTGGTCCCTGCTGACGTCGGCCACCAACCTGCTGCCAGCCCTCCTCTGCTTGAGCCCCAGGCTCGAGCGGAGGGTGGCTTTGCCTGTGTACTCTGTGGATCTGCCTGCTGCTGCTGGCGAGCCTTTGAGGGTTGGGGTTGGGCCTGTGGTGCAGTTTGGGGTCTCCTCCGTGGACAGGCTTTCGCGAGATGGCCCATCTGTTGACAAATGAAACACTGATTCGGGAGGCCGGAATATTCCACGCTCTGGCGGAATCAACCCCCACTCACCCGAGGCAGTAAGATAACCTTCGGGAGAGTGTGGGTGTCCCTAACCAGAACACGTACCGAGGGAATGCCGGCCGCCTTGGCAGCTACTAAGGCTGCCGTGCGAGGTGTCTCTAGGACAGTCTCAATCGCTGAGCCTATCCGGGACAAAAGTGGTAGGTACTCCCTCAAACCAGGAAAGCAGACAAAGATGGGAAGGTCTGCCTCCTCTACCATAACATCTGAAGCAGGGTCAAAGCCATGTCTCCACTGTCGAAAGTGGGCTCGAACTGCTATGATGGTCAAGGGGCTCATGGCGATTACCTTGGACGCCATCTCGAAGGTCTCAAACTTGATCTGATAGTAGCCTCGTCCGAGGAACTGAACGTCCAAGATCTTGTCCACCTCTGCAAGAAGGCGGGCTTGGAGAAGGTCACGCAGCTCTCCTCTGCTGGGTTTGGTGCCGAGAATCTTGCAGATGACGAAACTCGCCTACAAACGATCCACCTCTGCGGCTAGGCTCGCTTGCTCTGCCGGGGAGAGAGCAAGGCGAATGTGGGCTCAACGGGGTCAGACGAGGGGACTTCATCAGAGTCCCTGTGTGGTGGAGCTTGAGCCTCCATCTGTGTCTACTGCCATGGCGGAGAAGAAGCGGATAGAGTAATTTCTCTACAACAAAGCCCGACAAGCACTGTCCAGAAAATCAGCACTGCCAGAGCCAATCGAAAGAAAACTTTGGGGAGAGAAAGGTCGAGAGCGAAGTGAGTTGGTGCCGGGGGGGGGGGGGGGGCTGGAGACGGCAGTGGGTGAGGAAAGCGGGCGGGGGATGGCAGCGAGTGGCGAGAGGCTGGCTGGGAAGGAGGCAGCGGGCGGGGCTAGGTAGCGTGGGGGGGCAGCGGAGAGCTAGCAATGTGAGGGGAAGCTAGGCAGCGTGAGGCAAAGCGCGCGGGGGGGTGGGCAAGGTGGGAGGGGGTTACGCGAGGGAAGGGGGGTTAGGAAACGAAGGCGCGAGAAGGTGCGGCAAGCAACAGCAAGCAGCAACAACGATCAAATTTTTTTTTTTCCGAGAAAAAGATTTTTCTATTAGTTACTGAAACTGCCCATAGGGCTACAACCACCTTTTCAAGAGAGGGCTACAACAACCATGGTGGGAGACTCTCCCAATGAAAAAACCAGCATATGTACAATGGGGCTAAATCAAGAAATGGGGGGAGGGAAAAGCCACACAGGTGGTCGGTAGTGCCATCGGAGTACACCCTGGACCATGGTGTAGAAAGGCCTAGGACGCCAGAGTCGAAGGAAAGCCTCTTTGCGCTCTCGCATGCGGTCGGGGCTGCCATGTAGTCCCTCGAGCTGTCCTCAGAGTGTGGATCAGCTCTAGCCAAAAATCGCGAATAGTCTGCTGGTGGCACAGGGCGCCCCTCAAAGATGCGGAAGCAACGGGCCCGCTAGATGAACCAGAGTGTTAGGCCACTGATGAGCTCCCAACACTCCTCTCTCTCACTGCACTACTCTGTGGAGTAAGCTCTGTAGCAGGCTGGAGTGTAGGTCGCCCCTCTTGCCTCACTATCATCTTGCTGGTGGAAGATAGCTCAAACTGAAGTGCCGGCCGGGTCCATGAGGTGGACCAAGCCGTTGCTCCCGAAGTGTATTGTCGAGCCGTGGAGAGGGCATGCATCAGCCGAAGAACTCGTAGCCACACCTGTTGGCTCGAGGGACAATCCCAAAGACAGTGATGCTGACTCTCCACAAGATGGTCACAAGCTGCACATGCGGCCGAGAGACCACTATGCACTAGCCAGCTCCCAACTGCTGTAGCTCTGTGTGCGACCAACCACTGAAACAAGGTGACTCGCCTCGATTATCTGGAGTCCCACAACCTCTCCCAGAAGGCTGCCAAGAACTCAGCTGTGAGACCCTCCTCCTCCCAATGAGGTGCTGCAGTGGGGCGGGCCTCTCTCTGTGCTGCAAGTATATGACGTCCCAGTCGAACAGTGTACTGAAAGAACGGGACACCTGGGTGGTCTGCAGAAGAGAAAGGGTCCCTCCAGAGCCACTCACCAGGATCCCACTGTACTCGTGCCAGTGGACAGCACTTCCAAGCCCACAGCCTCCAGTATCCAGTCTCAAGGGCTGCTGGGTCAGGATCGATCACACAAGTCCTTCCACAGATGCCCACTACTCGGATCCTCTGAAAACAACACTCTGCCACACCTGCGGGGCCTCTACTGCAACTCGCTGTAGGCGTCCCCCACCCTGAAGCTCGAAGAAAAGGGCTGGAACAGTCTTTGAGCAGGCCCTGACTGAGATGAGAACCTCCAGTCGTGTGAAGGCTCCCATCCACTTGGGTGCTACTGGCTTGAGAGGCATGAGCCACTGAGCTGGAACTGCCTCTGAGATGTCCTCGCACATGCTCTGCACCCCTCTCATGCCCTGTAGTTGGAGACCCTGCACCTCCTCCGACAAGCCTGTGAACTCTAACCAGTCACCTAGAGAGCGCGTGGGACCCGTTGCCATGGGACCCCAGGAAACATGAGGCCGACTACCAACCAAGTGTCCTCTCTGAGTGCTAACCATGGGGTTCCAGACAAGGGGCTGCCGTAGGTGCTCCTCCGTGCAAGTAGGGTGTCTCTGCTCCAAGCCTCGCCGCAAGAGCTCCCAAGATCGATGCAAACTCACAGCGAAGCGGTCCTCCAGTCTCCTGCTCAAACCAACTCTGCGCATCTCTGTGAAGATCCATCTGGTCGAAGGTTGCCAGGGGCCTCCTGCCTGAGGCACCCTTGCACGAAGCCGCTGTAGCAAGAACTCCTTCCAGGGCTCCTCTCCTGGCAGGAGTCCTTTGACGATGAACTTCCCAAGAAGGGCTCTGCTCGGTCAATGATCCCAAGCCCTCCCTGTGAACAAGGAAGAGTGATGACCTGCCAAGCCACTTTGGCTCGGGCTTCTTGAGTGTCACGTCCTGACCAAAGGAAGTTCCTGATCAGCCTCTCTACCTGGCTGATACAAGAACTCAAGAAGATCCAGCAAGAAGTGATGTACCACATAGTCGCCAACAACACCTGGTTGGCCACTACTACTCTGCTAGCCAAAGAAAGGTGTGCTGAGCTCCAATGTAACAACTTCCTCCTGATAGACAGGAGGAGGGGAGCAATCTGCTGCTCGGGAGACAAGTCCAAACCAATGTTACAGCCCAAGTACCGAACTGCAGTCCCTGGGGGGATCCACCTAAAACCCTCTCCTGGCATCCAATCGGGCACATGAAAACACCAACCGAGAAAGCCACTGTCTTTCTCCAGTTGATCAGTGCGCCCAATGCACAACAGAAGGTCTCCAGAACCTGCTCACACCTGTGAAGGTTGGCCTCCTCGCCATCTAAGTACAAGGCTGCGTTGTCGGCAAACTCAGCGTCCAGCAGCTCATCTCCCCGAATAGGGAGTGCTAAGCTCCGTAGAGCAACCTGCTGCGACACCAAAAACCTGCTCATCGCCTCCGCACAGAACGGAGAGAGAAAGGGGGCAAGAGGACAGCCCTGTCTGACTGAACGTGTGAGCATAAAGCGATCACCTCTACCTCCTGCCAAAAGTACCTGACTGTGAGCCTGTCTGTACAAAGCTGACACCCCTCTGATCCAAGCATCTGAGAAGCCCATCCTGCGTAGAGTGCCCTCTAGAAAGTCCCAGTCAACTCTGTCGCATGCCTTCTCAAAATCGAGAAGAAGAATCACTAGGTCCTCACCACGGAGCCGTGCTAGGGTAGAAGCCTCTCAAAAAGTAAAGATGTTGTCAAGGATACTGCGTTCCTTGACAAAACCTGTCTGAGTCCCATGTATAAGGCTCTCTAGAAGTGGCTGAATCCTCAAACTCAGAGCCTTGGCCAAAATTTTGTAGGCTGAGTTGAGGATGGTGATGGGGTGCCACTGTCGAAACTCATCCAAGGAGCCACCCTCCTTGGGAATGAGGTAGATCATGCCCTCACTCATGCTGTCAGGCATCACTCCTGTGTGCAAAATGTCCTGAAAAGCACTACAGAGATCTGGGCCAAGCAGGTCCTAGTACTCCAAGAAAAAACTGGGAGTCAACCCATCCTCACCTGGACAGCTACCACGGGGGAGGGCCCTAAGAGCCGTGTGCAGCTCCTCCAGCTGAAGTGGCAGCTCAAGCCTTTGACGCATCTCCTCAGTCAATCACAAGACAAGGCATCTGTGCCCAAACCTGCTCCCTGCATGCATCCTGAGGCTCTGATTGGGGCTCTGCAGACAGTAACTCACGATAAAAGTCAGTAGCAACTGCATGCATATCCTCGGGCTCAGAAGCAACTAACCCGTCGGGCCTCCGCAACTGACTGACCTTGGCATGCGAATGCCGAATGCCGAGGTCCCACTGCCTCAAAGAAAGCACCAGTCACTCTGTCGCCCACCTGGGCCCACTAAGATGCCTCTCGGGGGAAAGCAAACTCATTTCGCCTCTCCTCTTTGCTAACAAGTTCCTGTCGAGCCTACTGTAGCTGCTCCTCCAACCAAGGACTGTCTGGATGCTGCTCCTGCATCCATTGTAACGAAGCAATGCCCCGTCTGAGACGCTGCTCCTCCTCTCTCACTGTAGCCCGACGAGCCAAAGACTCCTAGAGAAAGAAACGGCTAATCTGACCTAATCCTGAGGCCACTCTGTCAGCAGGAGAATCCTGCTTGTCCAAGCTCGCCGTCCAGAGAGCCTCTACTCGCTCTCTGAGTGCAGAGTCCAACAAGACCCTCTTTGGGATGCAAAGCATCGTGCTCCCACTTCTCTGCCTGTCTACCATTGTGAGGATCACTGGTGCATGGTCCGAGAAGGAAGTCCCTGCGAGAATGCCAACTGTCCATCCCAAGTCATTGAAATGGTCACTAGTGTAGAAGCGATTTGTCAGCGATAGATTCACTCCTCCCACTCTGCGGTCCAAATGAGAGAAGGCAAGGCTGTCTGGGGGCCTCACAAAACTAGAGTGCTACCAAACATCCGAGACCCTCAGAGTCATACAAAACCTCTCCCAAGCTGCCAACTCAACTCCATGCACAGTAGCATGGCTACCACCAATCCTGTCAGAAGGGTCCTCCAACATGTTGAAGTCCCCTCCTATGCACTAGTGTTCTGCCTGCAATAGAGACTCAACTATCTGTGACCAAAACTCTGCTCAAGCACTCGCCACATTGGGCGCATAGATGTTCTGGAAGCCCACTAGGCAACCCTGAACCTGCATAGTAATCCACTGAGCCTTGCCTGCCACAATAATCCCTCTGTCCACAATGGCTTGCTGCAAAGAGTCCGCAATAGTCATACATACCCCACCCTGGATGCGTCCAGGTCCAAAAGCAGCTGACCAAAAAGTATCATATCGTCCATGCAAGAGCTTACCACAACGTCTAATGCGGCTCTCACACAAATGGTGCTCCTGAAGCATAAGGAGATCAATCTCTCCTCCCACAAGGCAGCGCTGAAGCTCCTGACGCAGTCAGCACCGCTGACGCTGAAACTGGGGCCCGCCTAGTCCTTGCACGTTCCATGAGACGATCCTCATGGGGAGCGAGAGAGAACAGATGTTGCCACAGCAGCTAGACGGGCTATCTTCGAGACTTACTTGGATGGGGAGTAATCCGCATCCGAACGTCCTCTAGATAGGCGTGACTGCAACGAGTGCCGGGCCCAAGCCCAAGCAGTGCGAGCCGTACGTAAAGAAACCTCCTCTGTCCAGGAGTCCTCATGAATGTATACATAGCATGGCAAGCACTGTGTATCGGCAAAGAAGTAAACCACAATGTGTCTACATACTGTTGTATCTGGAGGTGTCGCCGCAAACTTGGCCAATGGCCACAAAGTCTGAAGCATGTTTGTAACTCCTAGTTCTCCCATGTGGTGAGAGAACTCTAGGACCTGTGTGTGCAACCATCCCAACACTGAGTCGAGAGGCCACTCAGTCTGGTCCCTGCCGCAAAGGGGAAAGGAGAAGCCAACTGCCGAGTCCAAGGCCTCTGTCCCCCTAGCTGGAAGGAACAGAACATGGACCTTCAAGCAGGCTGCCTCATGGTCTACTGAGGGGTTGCCGAGAAAACGGGTAAAGTCGTAGTCGAAGAAGTCCCATTGGCAGCGGATGTCAATGCTTGTGAGACCACGAGGCATAGCTGCAAGGGGAGACGTCTTTATCTGTAGAGGGGGCCGCAAGAAAGGCTGTCCCTCTCTTGCCAAGCGACTCGTTGCAAAGGCGCTGCCAAGAGATCTCCTAGCTTTCGGAGAAGGCCCTACCCCCTGGGTCGACTGTGGAACTTGAGCGGGAGGGGGGGGGGGGGAGAAGGAGCAAGGGGGAGCGGTGGAGAAGGGGTCGGGGGGGAGCGGCAGAGGTAGAGGGGCGGGGGGAAGAGGCGGCGGGAGCAAGAGGCGGGGGGAGGATGATGAGGAGGGGGGAACTCTGGGGATGGGAGGGGCTGTCGAAGGTGAAGCTGGGGTGGGGGCTGGAGCAGGGACCTCATCCTGCTCAAGAGGACCAAACCGGTTCCCCGTGGGAACCCACTGCCGTTGAGTAGGCGCCTGAGGACCACTCTGAGTGCCAGGTTGTCGTTGTGGCCCCTGTCGTCGTTGACCACGGGCCTGCTGCTATCCCTCCTCTGTTGCAGCCCCAGGCTCAGAGGGTGGCTCTGCATGTGTGCGTTGTGCCTCTGTTTGTGTCTGCTCGCGAGCCCTTGCCGGCTGGGGCTGAGTTTGTGGTGTAGGTCGAGGCCTCCTCCGTGGACAGGCCTTCGCTAGATGGCCCATCTGTCGACAAATGAAGCATTGGTTCGGGAGGCCCGAATACTCCACACTCTGTCTAAACGAACCCCCACTCACCCGAGGCAGAAGGATAACCTTCGGGAACGTGTGAGTGTCTCTGACCAAAATGCGAATTGAGGGAATGCCAGCCGCCTTGGCAGCTACTCAGGCTGCTGTGCGAGGTCTCTCGAGGACAGTCCCAATGGCTGAGCCGATCCTAGACAAAAGTGGTAAGTACTCCCTCCGCAAACCCGGAAAGCAGACGGAGATGGGGATGTCTGCCTCCTCTACCAGAACATTAGAAGCAGGGTCAAAACCATGTCTCCACTGTCGAAAGTAGCTCAAGCTACTCGGATGGTCAAAGGATTTATGGCGATGACCTTGGACGCCATCTCGGAGGTCTCAAACTCGATCTCATAGTAACCTCGTCCGAGTATCCGTACGTCCAAGATCTTGCCCACCTCTGCGAGAAGGCGGGCCTGGAGAAGGTCACGCAGCTCTCCTCTGCTGGGTTGGGTGCCGAGAATCTTGCAGATGACAGAAGTCGCCTGCAAGGGCTCTACCTCTGCGCCTAGGCTCGCTTGCTCTGTCAGTGAAAGAGCAAGTCGAATGGTGGGCTCAGCGGGGTCGGGCGAGGGGGCTTCGAAGGAGTCCCTTTGGGGCGGAGCATGAGCCTCCATTTGTGTCTTCTGCTCTGTAGGAAAAGGGAGGGCGAGAAGGCTAACGCTTGAGAACTCGGCGAGTAGAGTCCAAATGTGAATCCACCGCAAGGCTATTCAAGCGAGGCCTTCGGGGCGGCGGGGAGGGGGGGCCAAAAATGCGCAAAGGGTGGGGGGGGGAGGGGGCGTGAGGATATGGGGGACTGGAATTGCGGGGGCAGTGGGCAGGGAACGAGAGGGGGGCAACGGGCTCAGTGTAACCTTTTGCTCCCACGTCAGACAGATCCCCGGGGCCACCTCCGGCCAAGAGGGCTTGACCTGCTATTGAACTAGTGTCCGATATTTATGGTATACACCTCGAGAGTTTTAATGATTTATTCAGAGCCGTTGATGGAAAAGTCAACGCCTTGAAAGCCCTTATTTTCTTTGACCCTGGAGCAATGGAGAACTTCATCCATTCAGAATTCTTGAAGCAGATGCACTTTGATTATGATGCAGAGGGTGGAGAAATTAAAGCTGAGCTAGCCACGGGGCAAACTCAGAAAGTGGTACGGCTCATTGGTGCACTTCGAGTGACTATACAAGATTATCATGGAAAAGCCGATTTCCACATTATGAAGTTGGGCAATTGCAACGTTCTTTTGGGCATGCCCTGGCACGACAAGAATGATGCAACTCTCCACGTCCGGAACCGAACCATTACTGTGATGCATAAGGGCAAGCCAGTTGTCCTCAAAGTTCGGTTGTCCAAACAAAGCCCTAAATGACCTCTCTAGCTGTTTTCTAGTTAGATACTTTTGAACATTGTTTGAGAAAGTATTGTTTGAAATAGATGGTATCTGTTTTAAACCTGTATGGTGCCGATTTGAATTATTTGACTATGGTTTTACATACTGGTTTGAATGATTGGTGATTTTACTCCCGGGTAGAGAAGTGAGAAATACTGTTTTGGTATTGTTTGAATTTGTACGTCCACGATCTTGGCCACCTCTCCGAGAAGGCGGGCCTGGAGAGGGTCACGCAGCTCTCCTCTGCTGGGTCGGGTGCCGAGAATCTTGCAGATGACAGAAGTCGCCTGCAAGCGCTCTACCTCTGCGCCTAGGCTCGCTTGCTCTGTCGGTGAAAGAGCAAGTCGAATGGTGGGCTCAGCGGGGTCGGGCGAGGGGGCTTCGGAGGAGTCCCTTTGGGGCGGAGCATGAGCCTCCATTTGTGTCTGCTGCTCTGTAGGAAAAGGGAGGGCGAGAAGGCTAACGCTTGAGAACTCGGCGAGTAGAGTCCAAATGTGAATCCACTGCAAGGCTATTCAAGCGAGGCCTTCGCGGCGGCAGGGAGGGGGGTCCGAAAATGCGCAAAGGGTGGGGGGAGAGGGGGCGTGAGGATATGGGGGATTGGAATTACGGGGGCAGCGGGCAGGGAACGAGAGGGGGGCAACGGGCTCAGTGTAACCTTCTGCTCCCACGTCAGACAGATCCCCGGGGCCACCTCCGGCCAAGAGAGCTTGACCTGCTATTGAACTAGTGTCCGATATTTATGGTATACACCTCGAGAGTTTTAATGATTTATGCATAGCCGTTGATGGATAAGTCAACGGCTTGAAAGCCCTTATTTTCTTTGACCCCGGAGCTATGGAGAACTTCATCCATTCAGAATTCTTGAAGCAGATGCACTTTGATTATGATGCAAAGGGTGGAGAAATTAAAGCTGAGCTAGCCACGGGGCAAACTCAGAAATTGGTACCGCTCATTGGTGCACTTCGAGTGACTATACAAGATTATCATGGAAAAGCCGATTTCCACATTATGAAGTTGGGCAATTGCAACGTTCTTTTGGGCATGCCCTGGCACGACAAGAATGATGCAACTCTCCACGTCCGGAAGCGAACCATTACTGTGATGCATAAGGGCAAGCCAGTTGTCCTCAAAGTTCGGTTGTCCAAACAAAGCCCTAAATGACCTCTCTAGTTGTTTTCTAGTTAGATACTTTTGAACATTGTTTGAGAAAGTATTGTTTGAAATTTGTTTGAAATGGATGCTATCTATTTTAAACCTGTATGGTGCCGACTTGAATTATTTGACTATGGTTTTACATACTCGTTTCAATGATTGGTGATTTTACTCCCGGGTAGAGAAGTGAGAAATAGTGTTTTGGTATTGTTTGAACCTCGGAACAACGCAGGCCGATGCTTGGGGAGTGTTTCGTTGTATGTTTGAAAACCTCGGAATGACGCAACCGATGTCTGGAGAGCGTTCCGTTGTATGCTAGAAAACCTCCGAACGACGCAGGCCGATGCCTGGGAGCGTTTGGTTGTATGCTTGAACCTCCAAGCGACGCAGACTGTGGTCTGGGGAGCGTTTGGTTGTAGAGTCCTCTGAGCTCATGGGCCGGACCTTTTTCGGTTATTTGCAGGGGGAGTGACGAGGTAGTCGTTGAGTAGCTTCATACCGCAGATTGTTTGTCTCGGGAGAGTGCTCAGCGGCGCTGTTTGTTGTGTCTTGTAACATGCATATGTGAGCATTTGTGTTGCATTGTGATGTGCCAACCACTGAATATTCCTAATTGGATGAGATTGCTTGGGTATGTAATTTTAGTGCATCAAGACACCCGTGGAAGAACTGGACGAAAGGAGAAGCCAACTCCTTGATCAAAAGAGCCGAAAGGAGAAGCCAACCCCTTGATCAAAAGCGCCAAAAGGAGAAGCCAACTCCTTAAAAAAAAAAAAAAAGCAAAATGATTGCCCCTCGGAAAATTTTGAGCTAACTTGAGTTGTTTTGCTGTAATTGATATGTTGTAATTGTAGACGACTACTTTCTTTCAAGAAGGGGAGATGTCACAAACTGCCGACGTGTCAAAGCCCTGAAGAATGGATCCAACTTACAGATCCCTGGCCGAGGGGCCTAAACCCTAAGAAGAACAAGTAACAGAAGAAGAAGTCCTACCAACTTATGGAGACCTCGTCCGATGGGGCCCCAATGACATAAAGGAAGTAAAATAAAGCAGGATTCACACACAAACACGCGCAAAACTAATGATGTGACAGTTGTACGGATGCTCCACGTTTCGCGTTGACTACTGACGTGGCAGTTGTACAGAATTTTGCAAAATGCGCTGGCAGCTTTTTTGCATTGCGTTTAGACCAGAAGCTTTCGAGTTTTGAAGATTTTTCACTGTAACTGCTTTTCATAGGCCAAGGGCCTTCCTTGGCCTTAAAATATGTGCTAAGGGCTCGTTCTCTGGCATGCTTCCTGGAGAAGGTTCAGAGTTTGGAGTACCGGCTTGTACTGTGTTGATACAATATAAAGAAATATCGAAAGGGGCGCCAAGGTTTGGGGCCAATACTCTCTGGGGTGGAATTCTGGCACTCTGTGTCACGTGTCGTCTCTCTCCCTCAATTCAGTTGTTATTGAAGTGCTAAAAGTCTGTTCAGTCTGTTCTTTTCTATTGGCACGGTGCCCGTCTTGTGACAAAAACCTTATGAGGGAAAAAACGCTCTATCTCAAGTTTACTGCCACAGCATTGGCCCCCTCACCTTAGAGGTTTTTGAGGCGGTGTGGAAGCACACGTTGGTGATTAATGGAAAGAAGAAGAGAGTGTTCAGAGAGACTTTTTGGGGCACGTGGTCTCAATGGAAGATGTAAAGATAGACCAAGCGAAAGTTACTAGTATTTGGGATTGGCTAGAACCAAAGATTGTACATGGTGCTCGGAGCTTTTTGGGTTTGTGCTCGTACTACCAGTTGTTCATCCAAATTCTTGCGGAGATTGCTTTGCCTTCGCATACATGACTTATAAGGGTTCTAGATTTGAGAGGGTTCCACAGATCTATGAGAAAGAGTTATTATCAGTCATTCATGTTCTGACTCAATGGAGTCATTACTTGCTTGGAATAGATTTGCAGTGTTTACGGATTATCAGAGTCTGAAGTATTTCTTGTCCCAGAAACAGCTTCCAGACAAGCAAATGAGATGGGCGAACACATTGTCACAGTTCCAGTTCCCAGTTGTTTATCTCATGAGAAAGAAGAATTTAGTGGTTGATGTGTTGTCTTGCAAGCCACAGATTTCCACTATATCGACGATGCATCATCAGAACTTTGAGGAGATGCTCAAGCAGTATGCTACAGATACATATTTTGTCAATGTCTTTGACGGGATATAGAATGGGGAGACAATTGCAGGATACTCTCGAGGACAATTACTTGATGTGAAAAATTCATGTTGTGTGTGACACATGGACTGAGTCAAAAGGTGTTGACGGAGTGCCACAGTCCTCCTTTTGTTGGGCACAGGGGGATCGAGGAGATCTCAAAGGGTGTTGAAAAGTATTTTTATTGGCTTCGACCAGTTTGTGCGTACCTATTTAGTGTGTATGAATGGAAAATTTGACATGCACGGAGTGGCAGGACTCCTACAGCCTTTTCCTATATTGGATTGACCTTGAGAAAGTATCGCAATGGATTTTACCTTTGATCTTCGGAGGGCTCAGAGTCGGCATGATGGTATTTGATCGACACATTTAGTAAGCATGCTGACTTTGTACCAATAAAGAAGACACTGAATGTCAATCGCTTGATTAGATTGTTTGTCTCACATATGTTTAGACTACATGGCATGCCTAAATTTATTGTGTTCGATAGAGAGACCCAAGTTCACCAGCTTGTTGTAGAGAGCAGTGTGGGAGAATATAGACACGCGGCTTTCGTCGTTTAATCCATAGACCGATGGACAAGTTGGAAATAGCCACCTTAGCGGTTTTGGATTTGTATAGGAAGACTCGGTGGGAGAAGTATTTGCCATTGGCAGAGTTTGCTTACAACAACATTGTTTACACATCTACGAGGAAGGCACCATTTGAGATCGTCGAGGGTGTCATAAAGGTTCGACCTATATTTTTGATAGGAAGACTCGATGGGAGAAGTATTTGCCATTGGCGGAGTTTGCTTACAACAACATTGTTTACACATTTACGAGGAAGGCACCATTTGAGATCGTCGAGGGTGTCATAAAGGTTCGACCTTTTCTGTGTACCAAGGACAATTTTTTGAAGCAGATCGGTACACAAGATGTGGAGACTACTCTTGCTAAGGTGAAGGTGGCTTTGGAGAAGTCTCAAGCACGGTATAAGAAGGCAATAGACAAGCATCGGCGCGACTTGAAGGTGAAGGAGAATGATTGGGTGCTTCTTCATTTCGAGAAAGCATGCCTACAGAAGAGGAAGGGTGAGGAAAGGCTTTTCCCAAAGATTCATATGCAATATTATGTGCCCTTCCAGATTCTAGTGAAGATTGGTATAGTCTGGGACATGTGCTTAGAGTCGGTCTCTACTGTGCTATTGGCTGTCCTTTGTTTGTTTCGCAGGTAGAATCGATGGCAATTACTCTTCTCTTGGAGGAGAAAGAAAGAGGGGGGGGGGGGGGGGGGGGGGTAATATTATGGTAACCTCCGTTCTTCTTTCTTCTTTTTGCTCACTTCTCTGCCACTTTAGAACTTTGTGGTTTATCCTCCAGCATCTCTTCCGCTTCTTTCTTTGAACTCTTGGCTTAAATATTCCTAGCTGGTTGCTACGAGTTCTCTCCTACACGTGGTGCATCAAGTAGGTGGCCATGGTGATACCTACGCGTGTTTCTTGCCCTACGCGGCCTTGCTACCATGTTTCATAGCTAATATTTGGAAGCGATAAGAACCTCCCCCCCTGTGGGCCCTCTGGTGTCGGGGGAAAAAAATAATCCCAACTTCTCCACAGCCATAGTACTTGCCCTTGTAGTATTCTACACGCTACTCTAATGTCAATTTAGGCCCTATGGATTTCTGCTTCTTGCCTTCTTCTTGGAAGAGTCTTTCTCTGATGACTTGGGCATTGGTTTGGCCTTCACTTAAGTCAAGGAGTCTGAGTGCATGGACAAATTGTCCATTGCATGCTCCATAAGTTGCTGAATGCTGCTGGATTTAAACAGTAACGTCGGATCTCTTTGGGTAATCAACAACAATACCACCCCATTTGCTCCAGAAAAAAGACCTTTTGAAAGAAGCAATTGGCGAAAAGGTATCCCAAAATCGTTGACTGTAGGTGGCCAAACTATCGTCTTCCCGTGTCCTTAAATGGTTCCAAGCAATAATCTCACCGGCCTCGTATTGTTGCCTCGTTATTGAATTTCACCCACTTCATCGGTGCTTGACTATAAAGCAGAAGAGTAGACCACCACGTGAGAGCGCTCCCCTTTAGAAAAGATGCCGCTTTTCGTACTTTAGAGGCTTCTTAGATGTTGCCGAAGCATCTCTATAGCCCAAAAAAGTATAAAACACATAGCCACTGGAAACGCAGGGAACAGCCGCGCAGAATGTAGGAACGGCCATTCATGAATGGGGAACACATTACCTCCCTTTCTTTTTTTAGGGAACATTACCCGTTTCTGCTATCACAAGGGAACACGTCCGGACGCCCTCCCTTGTGAGAGCAAAAACAGGAAACTTGTTTGTTGACTTGGATTTAGTGAGGCAGCTCTAGACTCTTTCTCGTTCTCTCCCACAGACACATTCACACATTTTCACCATCGCTATACTCTCTCTTGCTCTCTCAAGATACACACGCACATAGACACATGTTTATTGCAAGGAGTGTGCTGTTCCTTGTTTAGATAGTTGTAAAATGATAGTCAATAGGCACTCTACTTGCTAGCAACTATGATATTCCCACACCCTTCAGTTTTTACTCCGTTCCTACCCCCCTGTTCCCTGTTCCTATTTTTTCCCTTTCCCCATTCCCCGTTCCATGTGGCTATGAGAAAAAAGACCTTGTACATGTCTTTTTGGTTGAAGACTGCTGGTTGAAAGACTTAAAGGTAAATCTTTGTTCACGTAAACTTTGATATATCAAACTTAATCTGAAGATTGTTGGCGGAAAAAAATTGTAGGTGATCTATGTTCACATAAACTTTGGTCAACTTGCTTCTTATCAACGCCGACAAAAGCCCATTACATTTTTATATTTGCTTTTGTCAAGTTTATCGTAGTAAGCCACTACAATCAATCTTCAGATTTGCTTTTGTCAAGTTTATTTCAGTAAGCCACTACGATCAATCTTCAGATATGCAATGCGCGAACATGTATCGCCTGTCCAGGTTTGTGGACTGGCCGAATGAACTTCGCGAAGCAAGGTCCCCACAGCAACAACCTCCTCAGAGATCTCCGATAGCTCCATGGATCCAGTCACGAATGCAACATCACTGGGCATCACAATCATTTACTTCTTCAGATAAGGCACCCCAATAGAATTGGAGGCAATCCATGGATCCAGTCACGAATGCACATCACTGGGCATCACAATCATTTACTTCTTCAGATAAGGCACCCCAATAGAATTGAAGGCAATCCATGGATCCAGTCACGAATGCAACATCACTGGGCATCACAATCATTTACTTTTTCTGATAAGGCACCCCAATAGAATTGGAGGCAGTTACCAATTTACACCTCTTTGGGTGGAAATCTTTGCTAGAATGAGATGCCTTCTTTTTCCTGGATTTTCTGGGTATATTGTACTACTGGTAGAAGAATCAGTGTACAGTGTTCAAAATTTTAACACTGTTCTGTTCATTTTACTGAGGTGTTACGCAACTGTGGGTGCTTTAGGAGGTCATCAATTATTGTGACACAAGCACTGACCTAATCTGAGATGGCCTGAGTGATAAAATCTGGCAAGGCCATCAGGAATCAACCACTTGATTGTACCAGATTAGTTTCTTTCGATTTAGTTTGCTTTTACCTTAATGAATATCGCATTCCTTAATGAAAACTAAAATTGAAAAAATGCTCTTGCAGTGATGAAAATTCAAGGTGCAAGGGTTTTAAATGTGGTGTATTTGTGTACAAGTTAAGTACATAGGAACCACTGAAAATTACTGATTAGGATGATTACTGAGGTCTCTCTCTGTCTCTCTCTCTCTCTCTCTCTCTCTCTCTCTCAAGTGTGGTAGATTGTTTATGCCATTTCCCTCTTGTTAATAAGTCTTGAGTTCAACTCTCCTCGTCGGGTAGATCTTTAATGTCTCTTGAGATAGTTTCCTACGACGTTAAAACTCTCTTCTTCTCAAGTGTGTGTGTGTGGGTGTGTGCGCTCTAATAGAAAGAGGAAAATGGTATTAGCTTTCTATCACCCAAGTGTGGTAGATTGGTTATGCCATTTCCCTCTTGAATAACAAGTCTTGAAATCAACTCTCCTCGTTGGATAGATCTTGAAGGTCTCTTGTAGGTTCTTATTGGTTAAACTCTCTTCTTCTCGGGTTAATGTGTGTGGGTGTGTGCGCGCTAATAAAAATAGGAAAATGGTATAACCTTTCTATCACCCAAGTGTGGTAGATTGGTTATGCCATTTCCCTCTTTAATAACAAGCCTTGAGTTCAACTCTCCTCGTGGGATAGATCTTTAATGTCTCTTGGGGGTGTGCGTGCGCGCGCGTGCTAGCCAAAAGAGGAAAATGGTATAACCTTTTTATCACCAATGTATGGTAGTTTGGTTATGCCATTTCCCTCTTGAATAACAAGTCTTGAGTTCACATCTACTCGTCGGATAGATCTTGAGGTCTCTTGGGATAGTTTTTTGCAACGTTAAAACTCTCTTCTTCTTCTTCTTCTTCTTCTTCTTCTTCTCCTCTCTCGTGAAAGCTGACTTCATTGAATCCCCATGGCAATACCAAATCCTTACAACTGATTGAAGGCCACGAGCAATGGGAAAAGTACATTATAAAATAGCCGTAGATAAAACTTTGCCCAAAGAGAGAAAATACCTTGACAAGCCTACGTAAGGCAAGTGAGAGGGGCCTTAGGATAGCTTTTGAAAAACTACCACCATGAATGTGATAACATACTGAGCATGCTCTCCATAGCTTACCAAAAGTCGGGGCCACCAAAGAGGTCGACCACCAGGAGCAAATGAGAAACTGGGAGAAATCTAGAACTCCATGCCCAAGGTGGCTGCAAAAGCTGCCATAGGAAATGATCCGCTAGTTGAACCAACAGAAGGTAAGAAAACATGCTTAAAAGGAGGGGTTTGTTTGAGAAGGTCAATATTGATTGTGGTAAGACCTCTCCTACACGTGCCAAGTCAAAGTTTGATGAAGAAGTTCCTTCAACTATCGGGCATTATTTGGGTAGCATCACAAGGGAGAGTGCTATAACTAGAGCAAATTTGTTTCAGTTCCAAGGCAAGGGCGATCAAGCATTAAATGTTCTTGCTGTTGCTTTAGATGAAAACCATGTTTGCTGCTTGATGAATCCATTTAAAACACACACAAACAAACATGTTTGGGGCATCCAGCTTTGAAGCAAAGGCTTCCGAAGCATTCCAAGGTTGTCTTGAGGAATGGGAGGACCTCTCAATCCTTATTTATTGGCTTAAGAGCTCTTGAACCCCACTTGTGCCCTGCTATGCTAAGCACAAGTTATGGATGAAGACCAGGCTGTATACATGTTGAGTGTGTTGCCAAAGGAGTGGTGGTCACAATCCGTAAGGAGAAAGATATATGTCCAAGCTTGGAAGATATGCCACCAATATGTTACAAGAGGAGGAGAGGAAGACCAACAAGAAGTAATGGACAATCAAAGTCTATATTTCAATGGCCAAATTCAAGAAAATTTTCATAACCATCCACCATATAGAAGCAAAAGCTTCAAATTGGGCCAAAGACTAAGGGAAAGATAAAGGCACCACCTATGCTATAAGGGATTCGAACTCAGATATATTGTAGAGCACTCTTATTTTGTTGGAGCATCTCCTTTGTACCTACTTTTGTTTTGAAGTCCAGAGTGTGAATTTTTTATAGTCTATGAGTGTGTGTACTACTAGCATTGAAGTATGTCGAGGCTTCTCCAACGTCTTGCTTTTTATTGTGCGACCTTTCTTCAAGGAGAGGCTATCATGTAAAGCACCTTGTCTAGACACACTTGCCCTCAATTGACTGGCCCAATTGAGTTACCCTTGGTGCACGGAATTGATTCTTGTGTGGGAAATATACACAAATTCATGCTGCTAGGAGGAATCCTCTATTGTGGCCAGCCAAGGAGTTTGTAGCTCTATCATGTATTCCTAGGTAGAGACTCATTTTCTACTTAGCATCTGGGTTTGATCCCTAGGTACTTACCTTGTTGATTGACCTTGTTTATCTTGCAAGGTTGAGAACAAATCCATAGTTACCTGCCATCCATGTATCCATAATGCGATTGGTTGAGCTCACGTGGCACGCAGTCATTGTTCCTCTAGAGTTCACTAAGGTAGCATACCGAGAGCATTTATAGGGGCGTGCTTTGAGTTAGCCACAATAGATGAAATGTGCAAGTCGTATAGCTCATAGGAAGAACGAACAAGTGTGATGGATCATTTGGTTCAAAACCTCTTCTTATGAACGCATGATTCCACATGATTTCCAAGAAACAATGTTATTGAATGGATAGCACAAAGTCATAGACTAAGTTGTGAGCACCATGAAAAATGATTATGCAATCTATATCATATGAGAGACTTTTGCAACGACCACCATCGATAGAGCAAATTATTTAAAGAACTCAACCAAGTTTTCATGGCAAAAATTGTGTCTCCACCCTGTACATATATGTATGATAAATTTTATTACTCTCTTCTTATGTGTTTCTTATATGGAATCTTTTTTCAATCAAAGAAACAAAAGCTCTCCAAAAAAATAATAGATCACAAACCATCTAATGAAGTGCTATGGAAACATCCACGTTTTCATTACACGAATTGGCCCAAAACTATATGCACATTCTATGTCCAAAAAAAAAATTATGATCTTTATTTCACAAACTTATTTAAGATTAAGTATCTTCAAAAGGAGTTTAATAAGAAATTTAATAGAATTAACTATCAATATGTGATTATGATCATAGAGGCATTAGAGTTGTGAGTCTCTCAATGGCATTGCATTTATTTTACTAAATATTCAAAACAAAAGAATAAAACGTAAAAAAGATGGATTTTGAATTAAACAAGTTTGAATACTTTTATTTTATTTTTATCAATACACTATCAATTGTTATATATATATTGATTGATATCATATTGAGAAAAAAACATGGTGCTTTTTTCCAATATATTATCGAATGATAATCATTGTGTAGCACTCTCTCTCTCTCTCTCTCTCTCTCTCTCTCTCTCTCTCTCTCTCTCTCTCTCTCTCTCTCTCTCTCTCTCTCTCTCGGGTGGGTGTGTGTGTGTGTGTTTTTTTTTTTGGGGGGGGGGGGGGGGGGGGGGGGGTGTGCCAATAAAAAGAGGAAAATGTATAACCTTTCTATCACCCAAGTGTGGTAGATTGGTTATTCCATTTCCCTCTTGAATAATAGGTCTTGAGTTCAAGTTTCCTCGTTGGATAGATCTTTAAGGTCTCTTGGGATAGTTTCCTACGATGTTAAAATATTCTTCTTCTTCTTCTCTCTCTCTCTCTCTCTCCCCCCCCCCCCCCCCAGTGAGCCATTGCCATCTTCGAGTGGCTTTGAGGATGCCCTTACACTCTTTTACATAGAGGAGTGCATTGGCAAGTGATTGTCTACACCTCACCCCCAAAGATGATTTAATATTTTTTTGAAAAAAAATGTACGTCTATATGCATGTTTGATCCACTTAAGTGTGTTTTCTACTTGCATAGGGATTGTATGTAGAGTAGGTAAATAACTACCCTACAAAGTTATAGGGGGCGATCACTTTTCAAAGTGTGTATCATATCACGTAAGTTAGCCAGAGAGGACTGTTTTTATAAGTCACTTTCATATTAATAACATAGAAATTGAGTGCAATTGCTTCCTTAACAATGTATCTTTCTTAAATACATTAGAAGAGTGGGGTTTTTTTAATAGGCCCAAAATGTATGTATAGCATATTTATAGAAGTATTATCGACAATCTCTTGAAATTTAGGGAGCTTTTGATGATCATCCATCCCGAGAAAAGTGATGATCCACCTGACGATGTTTCTTACGCAAGGGGTGGGCTAGGGGGATGGAGCTGATTGGAATTACTTTGCTTCTTATAATCGGCGTCAACTTGCGTTCTTACTAAGAGATCCCTCTCCAAGGGTTCCAAGAGGAAAAGGGAGATGGAGTTTCCATCCCTTCTTATCCATGTTAGAGTGTCTGGCGGACACCCTGGGGAGAGGACTCTCGCACCCAATTAGACAAGTCTAAAATGACCCAAACTGGACTACACTTAAAGGTACCTAGCACCTAGTGCTACCTTTAAGCAATGAGAGAGAGAGAGAGAGAGAGAGAGAGAGAGAGAGAGAGAGAGAGAGAGAGAGAGAGAGAGAGAGAGGAGAGAGAGAGAGAGAGAGAGAGAGAGAGAGAGAGAGAGCATTGCAACTCAAAAATATTTATATGCTTCGATCAAATCATAATCTATTATATTCCCTAACAACATACTCAAAAAATTGCAAGATTTTCAAGTTGGAAGGCATGGAACCCTATAGGATCAAGTGATCCATCCATCCACCCACTCCTCTATGGCTAGAGAGAATCCCCCTTCTGAGGAGGGAGCCACAATACCTCTACCACCCCATTACACAGTAAGTGGCAAGGCTGATTTGCCTCTCTTCAGGGGTCTGAGCTCTTAAAGGACCCTAGGTGTCCAATGGTAGCAAGGTATCAAGACCTACCATTGAGTTTAAGAGGCCCTATGTACCACATAGGGAAAACACGACCCACAGGTAACACAGGACCTACCTTGGCCTAACTAAGGTAGCTCATAGCCTCAATTTACTTTCTTTGCTTTTCTGTAGGATTCTAGAGGGGAGTATGTTCAAGAAAAAAGAATCTTGAGACATAAATTTACATTCTTGATCAATGAGAGGGGTTGTTGAAGTAGTAATAGCAACAAGAATGCTTTTGCAGCTAAGCGCATTAGCAACTAGGTCCCATTTTCCAAGGTTGTAGTTTATGCCAAAAACCTACATTTCATCCATCTTTAGATATACATGTTGAGATCTGAACAAGTGAAGATCCACTTAGAGTGCTGTGAAGTTCAAACCTTTCACCTAATAAATAGTGTCTCATAACCTTGAGTGCATGCATGACAACCAATTGCTCAAAGTCATGAGTAGGATAGTTTATCTCATGAGCATGCAGTTTCCTGAATTCAAAAGTAGTTGGCTTGCCATCATGAGATAAGACACCTTTAATGGCCTATACACTGACATTAGTGAGAACCATGAAAGTTTTTAAGAGATATGAAAGTTGTATTATAGGTGCATTGACAAGATCATCCTTTAATTTGTCAAAACCTTGCTAAGCTTTCTTTGGCCAAGTAAATACTTTTGTCTTCTTAAGAAGTGAAATCAAGGGAGCATCTGTTTTCGCATGTTTTTCAATAGATATGTGATACCATCCTCTGAAGTACAAGAAATCCTCTTATCTCTTGAATAGATTCTAATGAGGCGAGGATACATAAAGTTTAATTTTTTGAAGGATCGGTAGAAATATCATCTATGAAGACAATGAAGCCTAAATATTCCACCTTTTCTAGTACAAGAGGTACATTTTCTATGCATGGCATAAATGCTACTCGTGTTTTTTTGGATTCTTTGAATATATTAGGATATTATCAAAGAAGACTAGAACAAATTCATCAAGCGGTTGAAAAAAGACTTCCATCATAAGCCAAATAAAAGTGGATTGGGAGTTAATAAGACCAAAAGGCGTTACTATGAGTTTGTAAGTGACTAATATGAGTGTTAAACCCGATTTTGGTATATCATCCTCCTTAATCCTGACTTGATAGTAGTCTAACTTAAGTTCAATCTTGGAAAAAGTAGTGGCTCCATATTGCCTATCTAACATCTTGTCAATCTGAGGAATTGCATACTTATTCTTAATTTACTTGATTGAGAACTCTGTTAATACAAAGCATGAGAGTAACATCCTTTCTATGATTGAATAACACAAGTGTACTCCTTAGCGAGACTCTAGGATGTATAAATCCTTAATCTAGAAGTTGGGTAAGTTGCTCTTTCATTCAACTTCTTCTGGAAGAGACATCTTATACAAATTTTTAGCTATCAAAGCTCCAAGGACCAACTCAATAGCATGATCTACTTCTCTATGAAGCATTTGAGTAAGATCTTGAAATTCTATAAGTCATTTAGGCTCGGAGATGGGGTACTACTTATTAAGAGTGTTAAGCTTGACATCATAAACCATGTGCTTCTTGCAAAAAGTCTTCATCAACTTGGTGAAATCTACCAAGTGGAGTTTAGGTTGGCTTGTTTTTCTGGTAGCAAGAACTGTATGGTTGGTGCTATTGATAAATGAGAGAAAGGTATCCTTATATTGAACAAGTGCACCATTTTGATATGGTCTTCCAGACTGAAAATTTCTTTGAAGTTGGTTTGTAGGTTGAGTGCTACTCTGTTGGGACATGAAAAGCCTTAGGATAATTTGCTCCCACGTTTCAAGTAACTGGTGGGGAGAAATTTCTTGATGCGTTACATTGCTCTAACCTCCTAAAATTTACAGATGACAAGGGACAATCCTTCTTTTAGTAGTTTGGATCCATACATACAAAACACATATGCTCCTTTTTAGCTTTGTCTCTTAAAGAGAGTTAAAGAGAATGTTTGGGCACACTCTAAGATCTGACGCCAGCTTTAGCCTTCTTTGAATCATGACTAAGCGTAGCATCATTACAACATTTAGCATTTGTTACCTCTTTCTCAAGTGGTTCTCCTTCTTCTAGAATGTCAATGAAAATGGTTAGCCTGAGAGCTTGGATTCACTCCTTCATTGGAGAATGTAATCCATGGATGCTTTGAGTAACCTTCATTTTCTAAGTCATGCCAAGAGAAGTATACTTTAATAATTTGGAAAAAGCTTGGTAATATGCCTTGAGGTCTATAGAGTCTTGAGTAATATTGAGAAATTTATTTTCTCAGAATGATGCATCTTACTCTTATAATTTTTTATAAGCTCACTCTTTAGATAGCTCCAAGTAGTATGGGATGGATTAAGATGGTTCTTCTGATAGTGATCTTTCCACCAATGCTTAACAGTCGTTTCTAGCTTGAATTTGGCAACGATGGCCTTGTTGTCATCAATAGATTGGGCAAGATCAAAGTAGTCATCATCTTTTTGATCCAATCATCAAGGATTGTGCATATATCTTTCTTTACCTTCTCCACTAAATTTCCCAGGTTGGGATTTATGGAGAATAATATCTATGTCACTCTCCATTGCACTATGACGGGTGTATTCTCCTACAACATGGTTGGTGTTTGTAGAGGCAAGTACATTAACATTTCTAGGAGGCATGTTGGTTGTTTAGTTGCATGAATTTAAACAGTCAAATAAAACCATAATAAGGAATAGTTCAATTAACACATGAAAAAAATTAAGATGTTTACAAGTGGCCAAGAGATAATCCATTATTTTATCAGCATTAAGAAGTATGTACATTATATTCATTATAGCTTAGCCTCCCTCTATTGCGGAATGTAGAAAGGATAAGGGGGGCCACCTTCCCAACTCTTACAGTTTGCAATTAGACTTATTCCCTAAAAAGCCTTTGTAAACTCATGTAACAGATGATGTTTTAGAGGTATACGAGTGTCGTTATTGTTTTCATCATGCCACTCATCATTCCGTGTAATGTGGGTGGAGAGAAGGTCAAAAGGCAATTTACATGAGCTTTTCTTTCATTGAGGGTATCCACTAAGAAAAAGAATGAACTCCTATTATAAGATCAGATTTACATGTACACATTAATAGAGTAGCAACCAGATGGCAACTTCCTTCCATGAAGATGGGCTAAGTTCGACATCTTCTCAATTTGTCCCTGTCCAACTACTTTGCCATTGTAAATGAACTCAACAAAAGCTTCAACATCAGATTTCTTTGTAGGGCCATTTAAATCCTTTTCAAAAATAGCTCTAAAAAACATAAAGATTAGTGATTTTCAATCCCTCTCTATATCTCTCTAGCTTCCTCTCTCCATCCCTCTCTCTCCATCTCCATGTCCTCAGTCTCTCTCTCTCTCTCTCTCTCTCTCTCTCTCTCTCTCTCTCTCTCTCTCTCTCTCTCTCTCTCTCTCTCTCTCTCTCTCTCTCTCTCTCTCTCTCTCTCTCGCCCTTGGATTCATTGTAGGGGCCATTTAAATCCTTTTCAAAAATAGCTCTAAAAAACATAAGATTAGTGATTTTCAATCCCTCTCTATATCTCTCTAGCTTCCTCTCTCCATCCCTCTCTCTCCATCTCCATGTCCTCTCTCTCTCTCTCTCTCTCTCTCTCTCTCTCTCTCTCTCTCTCTCTCTCTCTCTCTCTCTCTCTCGCCCTTGGATTCATTGAATGCAAAAGAGAGAGAGAGAGAGAGAGAGAGAGAGAGAGAGAGAGAGAGAGAGAGAGAGAGAGAGAGAGAGAGAGAGAGAGAGAGAGAGAGAGAGATAAGAGATGGAGGTCAAGCTCAATAAAACAAAAGCGGAAGTGGAGACCATCCTCAGAAAGGAGGTCAAATCTCAAGTGCAGGATGTAATCTTTCGTAAGGTTGAAGACCTTGTGGCATCCACGCTACGTGAATGATAACGACAAGAGGACATCACCCTCAATGTTTGCATCGACGGACTCCCAAGTGACTGGAAAGGGGGGGGGGGGGGGGGGGGATTTCAAGTTTCACACACCAACCACACAATCTTTACTTTCAAGACCAAGGCAGATCGAATCAAACTCCTTGAGCAGTAATCAAGGCTTCTCAAGGATACTAAAATTTGGTTTGTAGAAGATCTCACACCCACCCAACTCAAACAAAAGAAGGCAAAACTCTAGAAGATGCGAGAATCATGCACATTAGGGAAATTGGCAGTCTATTAAGGAGGTAAAGCCATTATTTAGGAGTTTCTAACTCTCAAGCCAGCTCCCTCCTCACCTTCCCCTTCTTAGTTTTATTCATTTTAGCTTTTCTTTTTGACACCTCTTTGGACCCTCAGTCCCTTAATTGAGACGTATCTCATGATCCTCTCATTTAGAAGAACCCCTTTGTAATGTTTTGATTTCGGTCCCATGGGTCATATCTGACCTAATGCTAATGCATCCACATAGGTCGCTAGGTGTAATATGCATGAGGAGCTTTAGGACAAGTGTCTGCTCCATGTGGCATGCTAGGTGTAGGCATGTTTCCCACTAAAGTGTGTGAGAGTAGCACATTTAGGGGCAGTTCACATAGGCATATGATGGAAGTAGGTTTAAATCCTAATAGTTTAGGCAATGTGATGGTAGTATTGCCTTGTGTCAGACAAGTTACATAGAGACATTGATATGCAAATTCGGACTTGAGTATTGCAAACCTGTTGCCACTCCTATGGAAACATGTTTGAAATTGAGTCTTCATGATGTTGGTGATCCTATCGATGTCACCCCTTGCCAAACTATTGTTGGATGCCTTATTTATGTATGCAACACGAGGCCAGATATTTAGTATGTAGTCTCATAGGTTAGCAAATTTATGCATATCCCAGGGTCTAAGCATTGGTAGGCTGTGAAGCAAATTTTTTGCTACTTGAGTGGCACTTTACATCTTGGTTTGTTTTATCCCAAGAGGGATCATTGCCGCCAGATTTACATGTTTTTTTGGACTCAAATTGGGCTGGTTGTTTTGACACGCGAGTGTCCACAAGTGGTTTCCATTTCATGCTCCTTAGTTCATGCATATGATGGTTGAGCAAGAAGCAACCTACTATGGCCACTTCTAGTTGTGAGGCTGAGTATAGGGCAATCTTCACAGCTACGATTGAGTGTGTATGGTTCAGATGCCTTATGGCTGATTTGGATGTTGGACAGGACACTGCCAACATTATCTACACTGATAATTAGAGCGCATTGATAGCTGCAAAGAACCCAATTTTTCATGCTCTCACAAAGCACATTGAGGTGAATTACCACTATGTTAGCAAGAGACTCTCAGTAGGAGAGATCAACTTGGCTTATGTGCCAACACAGGAATACCTTGTAGATCTTTTCACAAAGGCATTGTCTTGTGAGAAGTTTGAATCTTTTTGCAAAGCTTTGGGCTTACTTTCCTTTGTGAACAGATCATGTCCTTAGGGGATGGTACTTCCCCATACTCTATGTGCAAGCTCTCATTCACTGCATCACTCCCAGGGGGGATTTGTTACCATATACATGTGGTAGTGATGTGTGTGAACACACTTAGGATTGTCGGGGAATTTTTTCCCTCACTACGAGGTTTTCCCCCCTATGCATCGTATATATGCCCATCAGTCTAGGGCTATCTCATATTTCATTGCACACCAAGTAATTGAAGTGCACGAGAGCGTGTATGTGTGTGCATCGATGGAGAAGAGGAGACACAAGTTTGGGTGGACTCCAAACTCAATAGTGTTTAGGGTTATAAGTCCTTATTGTTTTATGTAGGATGAATGGTCAGTGTTAGCTCCTGGTTAGTGTCTGGATGCGCAACACTTAGACATGGCACATTGGACTTTACCACCCCAACAACCTCCCACTTAAAGGACAATGTGCCTTTAAGCTGGGGTGACAATGCATACATACATACAATACACATATAAAATGACCATGATCATCTACCCAATGTCCATGAGTGCCCGACAATGTGCAAACCGCTTTGAAGGTAAGCCCTTTGTTAGAATATCAACATGATTCTCATTGGTGTGAATCTTGGCAAGTTTCAATTTCTTGTCCTCAAGCACCTCTGGAATGAAGTGATGCTTCACATCCACATGCTTTGTCTTTGCATGAAACACTAGATTCTTTGCTAATTTTATAGCACTTTGACTATCACAATGTAACACATGCATCTCAACATTGATTCCCAAGTATCCCACTAGTCGACCAAGCCATATAGCTTCCTTGCAAGCTTTTGAAGCTACAACATATTTGGCCTCGGTGGTAGACAAGGTAATGCAATCTTACAAATGAGATTGTCATGAAACTGCATCTCCAATGAATTCAAAAAAATATCATGAAGTGGACCTTCTCTTGTCCAAGTCTCATGTATAATGTGCATCCGTGTAACCCACGACACATGCTTCCTTTCATCCAAAGAAAATGTACATGTCTTTTGGTCCATTCAAATATCACATAACCCCTTTCACTGCCTCCCAATGTTTTTTGTCTGGATTTGACATATATCTGCTATAACAACTCCCACTGGAAAAGCAATATCGGGACGTGTAGCAATCATAGCATACATCAAACTCCCAATTGCGTATGAATAAGGCACTTGTGCCATTTCAACCTTTTCCTCTTCAGACTTAGGGAAATCATTTGTAGACAGTTTCACATATGGAGGCAATGGAGTACTCAATGCCTTCCCCCTTTCCATATTGAAATGCTTGAGCACTTTAGCAATGTACTCAAATTGTGACAGATAGACCAATTTCTTGCATCCGTCTCGCCTAATGTGCATGCCAAGGATATGGCTTGCTGCACCCATGTCTTTGATTTCAAAGTTTTCATGTAACTCTGACTTCAAGGCTGAAATCTCATCCTTGCATTTCCCGGAAATTAACATATCATCCACAAAAAGGACCAAAATTAGCAAACTACTATCTTTACCTTGCTTAGTGTAAAGGCAATGGTCCATATTGCTACATTTGTACTTGAGAGAGCATGAATGAGTAGAATATATGATACCACTCCCTTGATGACAGTTGTAGACCATAAAGAGTCTTTTTTTAATGACACACCAAGGCTTCATTGCCCTTCTCAACAAAACCTTCTGGCTGCTGCATTTACACTTCTTCTTGAAGATCACCATGCAAGAACACCATCTTGACATCCATCTGATCAAGTTCCATGTCTTCTTTAGCAATCAATGCAAGTACACACCCCAGAGTGGTCATCTTGACAACCGAAGAAAGGATCTCATCAAAGTCAATACCTTGCTATTGCTTAAATCCTTTAACAACAAGCTGTGCCTTGCGCTTGGGTTTATTATCATGAGGTGTAACTCTTTGTTTATAGACCCATTTTCATGGTAATGCCTTTTTACCTTTAGACAACCGAACCAACTTCCAAGTTTGATTCTTATGCAACGATTCCATTTCTGATTGCATAGCTTTCTTCCACTTCACCTTGTCATCCATTGACATGACTTCCTTATAGCAAGAAGGCTCTCCACAATCTGTCAACATATGAGTAAATTGATCAGGAGGCCTTGAAACTCTTCACCTTGTCATCCATTGACATGACTTCCTTACAGCAAGAAGGCTCTCCACAATCTGTCAACATATGTCATCCAATGAGGGAGTAAATTGATCAGGAATGTTGTCCCTCGGCAACATCTTGTACTACAAGAGGATTCTGGCCTTGTTGTCTAACATTAGGCACTTGAGCCCTATTGTGAACAACGCCATCTTCTTGGAAAGATAACTCTCCTAACCTCCATTGTATGCACATGCTTCTTATGCATCTTTTCTTCATTGAATTATACATCATTGTTGCGAACAATATTTTTAGCTTCAGAATGCCATAACCGAAATCTGATCTCTCCAAGATTTCCATAGCCAAGAAATATGCATTTCTTTGACTTATGAGCCAAATTGCTTCGAAACTCCTTTGGAACGTGGCAGTACGCTTCACAACCAAAGACTCTAAGATTCTTATAAGAAGTGGCTTCCAAGACCAAATATCTTTAGGTACCTTCTCATCTAAAGCCTTGTTAGGAGATCTATTAGTAAGATGGACGGTGATCTATTAGTAAGATGGACGGTCGTTGCTAAAGCTTCCACCCAAAATCCATTAGGCAACTCTGCATTACACAACATTCTATGCAACTTCTCTTGTATGGTACGGTTCATCCTCGCAGCAACATCATTTTGTGGAGGGTTATATGGAGGAGTCAACTCTCTTTTGATGCCTTTGGAATCATAGAAATTTTGAAAGGCTTTGGTGACATACTCACCACCATTGTCTGACCTTAAGCACTTGACTTTCTTGCTTGACTGATTCTCCACTAATGCCAAAAAATTCTATAACTTTGAAAGAACTTCATCCTTCTTCCTGAGAGGATATACCCACACTTTCCTTGAGAAGTCATCAATAATATAACAAAGTACAATGAACCTCCTATGGATACGTTAGGCATAGGCCCACACACATTACTGTGCACTAACTCTAATGGCTCACTTTTCCGAGTGCTTCCCCTTTTGTGTGGTGACTGTGTTTGTTTACCTTAAAGACAATGCGCACAAACTAAAAAGTATGAGAAATTGAAGCCAAGAACATAACCAAAACAAGACAAGATTTTCATTCCCTTTTGAGACATATGTCCTACTGGCGATGCCACAAAGAAACACTTGGCTGCTTGTTTACACAAATTACATGGTTTTTAACATTGGATACATGAAGCATGTACAAAGTCCTAGTACTTTGAACCATGTGCTACCACGAAAGAACCTTTGGTGATCTTTCACAAACTATTAACAAATGTGCAGTAAATCTTGCGTCATCCAATTTTCATGTACTAATCAAGCTTTTGATAAGCTTTGGCACATGTCTCACATTCTTGAGCATGAACGAAGAACCATTCTGAAATTTTAGCCGACACCAACTATGTCGCGAGAAAAATCATTGCCAAGACGAACACAACCTTTATGGGCTGCATCGTATGTACTAAACCACTCCCTATGAGGATTCAAATGAAAAGATGCACCTGAGTCAAGAACCCAATCCCGTAAAGCAATAGTCATTAGTGGAAACCAACAATGTTGAATCCATGGCAGATGTGAGATAAATGTCTCCATCAGAATCTTCAACAAAAACATGGTTGATCTCTTCAATCTTTATATTGCTTTCTTAAGTCTTGCCTTCTTCTTGCTTCTTGTCTTTACCTTTCCTCTTGTTTCCACTTTTGACAGTCTTTCTTTATGTGACCCTTCTTGTGAAAATGATAGCACTCAATGTCTTTTGGCCACGTGATTTGCTATGAGATTTTCCTCTCTGATTTTGCTTTCCCTTTTCCCGTGATCGGCCACGAGCAACAAAAGCATTGCTAGTACCACGAGAAGCATCAAGATTCTTCCTGCTAACCTCTTCAATAAGAAAATTACCCTCAACCTGAGCATATGTTAACCATTAGGAGGTGTTGAGCTACTTATGGATGTGCAAAAAGTATCCCAACTTTCTGGCAATGTAACTAGCAAAAACATTGCTTTGATTGCATCATCTAAATTGCCTCCATGCACAAAAAGCGGACTAAAAATTGTGGGGAATGGGAATAGAGAGAGATTTTGGAGGGAGCTTTTGAGGAAGCTTTTTGCAATACTTCTACTAGGGAAATGTAGGCACTACAAAAGCTCTCAACGATGTGGTAGGAGAGAGCTTTTAAGAGGTAGCTTTTTGAACTTTAAAACCAACATGTTATCCACAATAACTTAAGACAAGAAGATAAATGTCACCTTATTAGACCGTGACGTTTGCCAAACGAAAGAACATTTCTTATTCATCATCTATCAAATTTGTTTGCACACCATGAAATCCGATTAGAATAATTTGATTAAAAGTAAATTTATAGTTGTTGCAAGACGACAAATGAATACGAACTCCCTATTGTACCATGATATTCATCTAACAGAACAATGTTTACTCAACATATATCATCCACCACTCATAAAGTACACCATGCACGCATCGATCTCATAGCAAGACAAAAGTAGTCTCCTCAAACCATGAATTTCCAAAAAAATAATTACAATAGTAAGTCAGCAGCAGTTACAATTCGTGCCATACAAAAATTTTTGTGCATCATGAAATCCGTACAAAATAATTCTATGAAAAATATCTCTTATGTCGTACGACGACATTTGAACACATGCAATAGATCCTCATCTGTCACCTTTCTCTGATTCTAAACATATTGTGGTTCAAATCGAAGCCAAAATAGCAAAGGAAGATGTAGTAAATATGCTTGGAGGCCATATATGGTTTGCTTTGCACCACTCGTTTGCCAAAGTCTCCACATGTACACATCGGGCTACTGACAACATGAACTTCATACCTACCTCCCCAGACTTGCAAAGAAGATGTCTCCACCATGAATTTTTCATGCTTTCCTACCTTCACGACGGTGTGTTGAACAATCTAAGCATCCATGGTTATGGCCGATTCAATTCTCTTAGAGGCTTGAATTGACTCTCCGGGCCGATAAAGCACGTTGATGATGACAAGTCCACTATTGCCACATTTGACTTTGGAGACATTTCCACACTTTTTTCTATGACCAACAAAAACCTTGTAGACAAGGTTAAATCCAAAATGAATTGGAAGTGATGACTTACTGTCACACCATCTTTCACCTCAGTATGGATATCGCCATTGAGAGTGGAAATGATGGCAAACATCTTGTTGGACCCACATCACCCGTACTCCCTAGGGCTCACCATGGCAAATCTTGTTGCAAAATCAAGCTGCAAAGGAACACTGCTAGTAGTATTCAAGAACAAGCTAACCTTGGACGTTGAAGGAGAAGCCATTGCTCGACAAATTCAGTAGAGAGAGCTAGACACCGAGTTAAGTTTTAGCTTTTTCCCTACCCTATATTTATAGGCAAAGGGCACACTTAAACACAAAAATACAAAGCTCTATCCTATATAGGTTTTTTGAGCACAATGGATATGAACATCGTGACTGATTGAGAGATAGTAATAGTGAAGGTGGAGAATTAAACATAGATACTAGTAATTCTCCCCCTTGAACTATTACTCTACAACTCTCTTTTGTGTTGTCTCTCTCTTAAAAGTCTTATAAATCGATATCTCTCCCTATCTCTCTCCCTCTTATTGATTCTCCATCCCCCTCTCTTAAATTATTTTCTTCTTCTTATCTCTATCACTCTATCTATTATTATTTTCTCTCTAATTTTCTCTCACTCCCTCCACTACTCTCTCTCGCACATCTTGGATCCCCTTTTTCTTTCTCTATAACTATACATGTATAGATATATTGTTTCTCTCTCTCTCTCTCTCTCTCTCTCTCTCTCTCTCTCTCTCTCTCTCTCTCTCTCTCCATCTCTTACCTTTTTTCTATCCATTTTATTTCAAGCACAAAAGCTAATCCCTAAGGAAGTGTTTGCAAACACCTAGCTTGTATGGAAGGCATGCATGCTTCAAGATCTATGGAAGATACCAAGCGTCCTCCCCCTCCTATCCACCTTTGAGGGCAACAACATTTTCTTCCATCTCCTTGACCCCTTTTATGATGGAAACAATCTGCACTCCAAGCTCAATGCTCACCCTCCTCTCTATAAGTTTAAAATCGTGAGACTGCTCCCACCTTTTCCATCCTCTCTTGCACTCTTGTCATCTGCCAATCATGTGGTATTGCTAATGCTCACCTTCCTCTCTATAAATTGATGATCCTACGATTGCTCCCACCTTTTCCAGACTCTCTTGTACTCTTGCCAGTTGCCATTCATGTGGTATCCTCCAACATGATATCAAACTAGAAAACGTACTCTTTTGCCGCATCAACAATGGTGGTGGTGCCAAGGAATCAATCCTCATAGACTTTGGCTTGGTTGGAACCTCATTATACCAGTCCCCTAGACTTATCAATGGCTATTATGAACAATGCGCCAACATTTGTAGTTTGAGTGACTTTCTTCAACTGCTTCTTGCATCTATGTTGATTTTGACATCGAGAACTCCCTTGTGATCCTCCCACCTCTACCATTCACCAATGCCTCCTCAGGAAAACAATTGAGACTTGATTCTTTTGGCCTCTAATGGACCACACGTAACAATGATCTATCTCAATTTGCTGCTTTCACCCCCCCCCCCCCCTCTCTCTCTCTCTCTCTCTCTCTCTCTCTCTCTCTCTCTCATTCTCTCCCAATGGATCTCTCTCCCTATCTAAATTTCCAGCTTTCAATGAGCGCTAGCGCTCAGGCTTCTCACCCTCTCTTTCGGTCAAGCATGGCAACGAACTCTTTCAACAAGCTCTAGTGCTCAAAATTTTTCTCAAGCATTGCAAAGAAATTAAAATAAAATAATGCACAATTCAATATCAACGATCGCTAGCGCTCAGGCTCTACAATAAAGCTTCAAAAAAATCAAAAGCATGTATGTTTTTATGAGAGCCTATATAAATAGGTAATTGTAAATACTTTTTTGACAAAGAAAAACTTTCAAGCAAGGAGAATTCTAAAGCTCTATAGGTACCATCACGTTCTCTTCTATCTCTCTCTCTCTCTCTCTCTCTCTCTCTCTCTCTCTCTCTCTCTCTCTCTCTCTCTCTCTCTCTCTCTCTCTCTCTCTCTCTCTCTCTCTCTCTCTCTCGCTCAATGAAAAGGTCTTGCGCATCAATTTTGCCGCACGCTACCGCTTGGCGAGTGTGATGAAACAATAAATAGATTGTGAGGAATAGGGGGAATAGCTTGTCAACTTGATTTTTGAGCGGTCCATTTTCCATATAAAGCTCCCTAAAAAGATCCCTCCAAAAGCTCTCTCGGTTCCCCAACTCAAAATTGTGTTGACCTCATTAAGACGGTTGCACATGGGTGTGCCCTCATCCATCTTCAAATCAACCAAATTTTTCAGGTAACTAACTTGTGACGTTGCACTTTGCTTCTCATACAGGTCATATAGCTTCTTCCACAGCTCATAGCTAGTCTTTTCCATGTTCACATTGAAGTACACATTCTCCGACAAAGCCAACATGATGGTGGACCTGGCAAGCTCATCCAACACTTGCCAATCATACTCATCCATATTCTTGGGCTTTATCCCCTTCATCGATCGGATCTGGCAAGCTCATCCAACACTTACCAATCATACTCATCCATATTCTTGGGCTTTATCCACTTCATCGATCGGATCTGCTTCTAGTGTACTAAGACATTGTAAATTTGTTCCTTCCAAAATGGGAAGTTAGTGCCATCTAACTTCTGAATGTTGAACAAAGAGTCTGATGATGAAACCATCACTCGACAAGGAACAAAAGTGGTAGATCTAAACAAGATGATAAAAAACTTGAATTTTTTTTGGCAGAGTCTCCCCTACAAAACTGACTTCTGAACCCAAAACAAATGTGTACAATGACTGAAATGCTGATCAAAGTGGCTAAATAGGCAAGATGGAATCTCAAAAACTATCACTGTAAGTGTCTCCAACTCTAGAAGAGTGACTCTGACCAACTAAAAATTGTCAAATGCATGCACATAAAAATGACAGCAATGCCAACAATGGCAGGATAGCAGATGCACACCAATACTACATTGACTGCATAAACATACATTCTATGTCAATGCCAAAATTGTGGGGATGTCAAGGGCTCGCTTCAAAACATGTATCACCAAAAGGATCTCCACATTTGAGAATCCCCCATTCTCAATAAAACCTTACCACAACCCTCAACAATAGGCTTTCCATATTTCCATCACAATACATAAACCATATAAGATCTTACATCAACCACAAAAACCCATTTTTATAACCGATGTGGTGGTTTGTCTGATTTAATAGACCCTCAAGGTCTTACATCAAATATGCATGTCACAGGGATTGCAGAAAGAGTCTACAATGAAAACATGTACGACCACCCTACTGTTTGAATTGAATATCTCTTAAACTGCACAAAATTTGCAGAAATTTCCTTCTGCAAAGTTGTAGAGCACGCAAAAATGATCAATATTGGTGGGAATCAACTTGAAATGTTGATTCCAACCAAGAGCTTGTCCTTCACGACCTACTGACAGTCTCAATGACGTATCTCAAAATCGGAGAATATTTTGAGAAAACTTTCTTCTTCAAAATTAAACTTTGGAATATGGTGTTCCAATCAACACATCAAAACAAGGTCTCCTTTTTTGAGCTCTTTGGTAAGTATTTTTAAATTTGTTTCCTTTATCGTGTGTAGATATGGGAAATGGTCAGTGATCTTTGTTCATCAAGATTTTCAAGTTCATCTTGTTTGTTTGATAGGTCATGACCATCCCACGCAAGTGTTTTTTCTTCTCAAACTGTTGGAGTTAGAAATTCTATAGGAAGTATTGCATTTAATTAAAAAACTAAATGCAATACTTCCTATGGAATTAGAATTTCGGCAATACTTCCTATGGAATTAGAAATTCCACATGGAAGTATTCCATTCAATACAATACTTTCTATGGAATTAAAAATTTCATATGGAACTATGGCATTCGATCCAAAAACTAAATGCAATACTTCCTATGGAATTAGGAACTATATATGGAAGTATTTTGTTTAATCCAATAACTAAATTGAAGGGTGTTGAGTTCATAATAGATTTGTTAAGCAACCCGATATGCCCATAATGCAGAATGTAACTATGTTTCCTAATCAATCCATCCAGTGCTAACAATCTTAGTGAGCATAGAGCTCATCATTTTGTTAGTGTGTTTAGCTTGTCCATTAGCTTGGGGGTGATAAAGGAGCTTACTTGCTAGGAATCACCATGAATTCATTCAACAAATATTCAATTACCCCCCAATTACCTCATTTAGGAATGAGTTCCCATATTTCTAGCAACCTCAATTGGTAGGCCATTACGCATAAATACATTCTCATACAAGAAGTGCATTGTGATGTACACATGATGTTTCCTTGTTGCTTTGGCTTCAGCCCATTATTTATTTTTATTCAATTTTCCTCTCTCTCTCTCTCTCTCTCTCTCACACACACACACACACACACACACACACACACACACACACACACACACACACACACACACACACACACACACACACACACACACACCATCCAACCTCTCAGACACCCATCCAACCTCTCACCATCTCTCCCAAAGTCCAAGTATACACAAATAGACAAGGACACCATACACACACACCCCCATCAAACCTTTCACCATCTCTCCCAAAATCCAAGTACACACAAATAGACAAGGACACCATACACACACACACACACACACACACACACACACACACACACACACACACACACACACACACACACACACACACACACACACACACATATATAAAATAGACATGATAGTGATAACATGTAAGAGAAGGAGATGTAATCTCAATTTTTACACACACAACTTAGCATAAGAGTTGAGAGAGGAAAACCTTGCAAGAGAATGGCCTAAAATTGTAGCCCCCAAACTCCATGGCACCTCTTGTGGAGTTGAGTATTTAATTTTATTATAAACCTATTTTAGGCGCCAAGTATTTGAGGCCCCTTTTTATGCTTTAGTCCATGAGTGGTGGATATCACTTATTGCATGATCCTTTATAGGGTGAGTTCTCACTATATACAAGGAATCCATATTGGCTTATTGGGAAGAATAACTAAAATAATTTGCGAACTTAAATGACTGAGAGATATTATTTGGCGCCTTCTCCTCAGTTCCCAAAATTTCAATCTACACAATACCAATCTCACCATTATTAATAATAAAGATGTCATCGTAATTAACCATTACACACCAGCTATCCCAATTGTAATGCTAACCACATCCAATCTTGTAACATCCCTGCCACTAGGGATAGCAACTATCCTCAATCGCTCAATAGAGAATCAAGTTAGACTATGAGTGATGGAAAGTGTGGAGAAGCTCTAGAAATTTTCAAAAAAATAAAATTTCAGGCATCCATTTAGCATCTTCTCTAGGGTGGCCTCTGAAATAACGTTGTAAACCATGCCAGTGCATCTGGTGGTGGTCTCATGATCAATGATTTGTGCAGGGATGAGTTGTTCTTTTTTATCTTCAAGTGAAAGTGTATCCTTATAAATGTGATGTGTAGGTAGGGGTCCTCGAAAGATCTTAAAAGGATTATGTGGAATGGATTATGAATGTGCCAATGTGATGTAATTCCTCCTACCCAGCATATCTTGTATTAAAATTTATAGAAAGTGGCACATAGAGTGGCCACAAGTGTGAATATCTCAAAAGGAAACTTCACCAAAAATTTAGTACCTCATAGGGCTTCCGATGTTTGAATGTAAACAATTGCAAGAGATGTGGTACTATATCCACTTATTAAATGGCACTTCTCAATCAAATAATTAAATGCTATTATGGAGCAAGGGGTGTATTTCATCATAGAGATATGTTTCAATGCTCAAATTAAGTTAGCACATAAGTAAATGATGCAAGTTTACCAACATATCAAAAGAGTGGCATTTGGATTTTCCATGAAGATTTCAAACCATTGCAAATTGGATATTTATTTGGAGTCTACTAATTTTGAATCTCACAATGCTTGAAAGAATGTGTACCGAAGAGAGATTGGCTTTGTGATACATCAACCATTAGAATTAAAGAGGCCTCTGTGACTTGATTAGTAGCATCAAGTTTGAAAAACATATAACATGCAATTAATTATGCATGATAAACCACAACTATCACAGAAGTTCTTCATAAAAATGATACCAAAAATGAATATTACCATGAATAAATGTCAACAAATTTTCTTCTTAAGATATTGAAGGGAGAGACTTATAAATGTGAACAATCATCTTCACAAACACACACTCAACATGCCATGTGATAAATCTAGTCCTAATCTGGTAGGTTATCTATTGGATAGCTTCCAAAGATGTAGGGAGAGAAATGGTATGACTTTCAACGTGTATATTGTGGTATGTTGGATACATCAAAGGACTAAAGAAGTTAAAAATTATAAATAGGAATCAGCAAGCAACTAAATGTACAAATTTATGGGTGTACAGTTTCATGAAAGCATGAGTAACAATAATTAGCTGCTTAGATTTTGACATAAAAACTATAAAGTGATAACCCTTGTAAATTTCAAGGCATACTTATTAGGAGGGCTTAGGAGAAATTTCAAAATTAAAACTAACACTTGTTACCATGTACATGTGGTAGTGATGTGTGTGAACACACTAGGACCGCCGGGGCATTTTTTCCCTCTTTAGGAGGTTTTTTCCCTCGATCATTGTATATAGGCCCATCACTTTAGGTCTATCTATCTTTCCATTGCACACTAAGCAACACACTCTCTATTGTGTGCCTTGAGCTTCCTTCATCTTCTCCAAGCTGTGTGCATTTCTCTGCAACCCTAATTCCAACAATTGGTATCAGAGCAGGTTGCATCCACCCGGGCTTAGTTGCGAGCTGCTCGAGCACACGCCTGCTCACTTTCTCCAATTTTAGTGAGCTTTGGCAAGTGTTCACATGTCAACAAAAATTTTGGGCTGGCTTGAAGAGCTCAGTCTGCTCAGATTTTTGATTCGGGCTCATTTCGGCCTCTATTTCTACTATAGGTAGTACTGCACAGGCTATTTCATCATTTTGTGTAGAATTACTGTCAGTGCCGTTTTCAGCATAACAGGTGCCTCATAGTCTTCTATAGTTTGTGCTATATAGCATGTGTTGTTCCCGTTTCATTTCTCCTATTTTCAGGCAGTTCTCACATCAGGTGCAACATTTACCATGGCTGACAACAACATAGATGTGTTCAAGATGTTTGCTGCTGAGGACAGGTTGGATGGGGACAACTACCCTATGTGGGCTTATATGATGTAACATGTTCTTGTGTCAAAGGGCGTCTAGAACATTGTGCAGGGCATTGATGTACGCCCTGGTTCTGAGGATGTAGGCGATGTTGAGGATGTTGCATGTCTTGCTGCTATTAGAGTTTTTTTGCCTATGACAGAACAAGCTCGTTGGGATGTAAAGGATGCGTAGGCTCATGCATTGATTGCGTTGTCTGTGAAGCGCACCATTGTTCCTCACATTTGCTCAACAAAATCTGCAAAACAGGCTTGGGATATTCTAGCAGGTCTTTATGCAAGACGCAATGAGGCTAAAATTGCTTTGTTGCATAAAGAGCTGGAGTCGAAGAGTATGCATGAGGAAGATGATACGAACACTTTCCTTTCTAGTGTCAAGGATATCAGTGAGCAACTTATTTTTGCAGGTGAAGTCATTTTAGACAGTTCCCTTGTGCAGACTGTTCTTGATGCCTTACTAGATTCTTACCAGACTTTTGCTAGTACTTGGAGACTTATGATCCAAGGAAATCCAGAAGTTGTCAAGTTTGATGCATTATGCACATTGCTATTGCAAGAGTCACTTTCCAAAAAAAAAGGGACTAAATAGCATGCAGTTGAATAGGCTTTTATTGCTTCTCAAAGAAAGGGTGGTAACAGCAATGCAGCCACTTCTTATGGTTCTGCTGCGAGTGGCAAAACTTCTATTCCCAATGCTTCTGCTGGCAGCAATTCGTCTGGAAATTCTGGTGATAAGGGAAAAAAGAAAATGCGTTGCCATTATTGTATTACTTAATCAAGTTGTGTCCTAAGTTGAAGGCCAAAGAGGCTAAGAAGAAAGAGGGTGGTTCCACTGCAAATGCTGGTTCCACTACAAATGCAGCCATTGTTGAGTCTTCTGTGAAAGGAGACTGTGATGCTAATGTTGATGTAGAATGGGCTTTTAGCGCAGAGTGCACTTACAATCTTGCTGTTCATGATGCATGCTTGTCAGTTGCTGCAGATTCACATGTATGGTATTTCGATAGTGGTGATACAAAGCACATTACCTTACATCGTGAATTGTTTACCTCTCTTTAGTCTGTCCCTCATGGGAATTCAGTCACTTGTGCCAACAATGCCTCTTATCTGGTTCTGGGAGTTGGAAAGATTGTGCTTACTGTTGCAAATGGCAATTCCTTCACACTTGTTGATGCACTTTATGTACCTGGGATCAAGAAGAATCTCTTGTCTGTATCCGCACTTGCTAGACTTGGACTTGTAGTCAAATTTGTGGATGATAGATGTACAGTTCATGATCTCAGTTTTGGTAATGAAATTGTTGCATCTGGCCTTTTGTGCCATGAGCTGTATAAGCTCACTTTGTATGACAAGTGTGGAAAATTTTTTGCAAATGCTGTTGCATATTCAAGGGCTATTTCAGATGCAAAACTTTGGCATGCACGTTTTGGTTATTTGAATTTTGCCAGTGTGCTGCGTTTGTAGAAATTTGATATGGTTGCTTCTTTGCCGCCTCTTGAAGCACCTGTCAAACATGTTTGTGAAGGCTGTATTTTGGGTAAGATGCAACGTTCTAAGTTTCCAAAGGATGGTTCAATTCGGGTCACATGCACGTTGTAGCTTGTGAATAGTGATGTTTGTGGGCCCATGCAAACTCCGTCCTTGGGCAATTGCCTGTACTTCGTGACTTTCATTGATGATTACTCCAGGCATGCATGAGTATTTCCGCTTAAAGCAAAGTCCGAAGTTTTTATGTGCTTCAAACAATTTTTGGCTATGGCTGAAAATGTATCAAAATGTACTATGGGCACCCTCCATTCCGATCGAGGGGGGGAGTATATGTCTCATGAATTTAATGCATTTTTGGCTAGTCGTGGGACAAAACACCAGTCATGGGATAAAACACCAATGTACAGTGCCTTATACACCTTAGAAAAATGGTGTTGCTGAGAGGAAAAACATGTCACTGACAGAAATGGCACGATGTATGGTCAAAAGTCAAGCTTTGCTGCATTCTTTTTGGCTTAAGGCCATCATGTGTGCCACTTATGTACTTAACAGGTGTCCTACAAAAGCTTTGCAGTCTATTACTCCATATTGAGCATGGCATGATAGAAAGCCTTCTATTGAGCACATGCGTGTTTTTGGCTGTTTGGCATATGCTTTGGTGCCACAAACACAGCGTAGAAAATTGGATGATAAGGCTTGTCAAATGTAGTTTTTGTTGGTTATAGTGTTGAAAGCAAAGGTTACAGGTTATATCATCTACAAACAAAGTGTATCTGGTTTCACGAGATGTAGTGTTTGTGGAAGATTTTGTTCAACCCTTGCTGTCATGTACTAGAGACAGTAATGTAAGCTCACAAGACATTTATGACACTTTGTTGCCTCTTTTCAGTGGTGGAATACGAATGTAATTTCCAATGAGGCAAATGTACAGCCTATGGGGGTTTCTGAAAATGTTACAGATCAGCCTATGACTAATGCAGATGTACATGATGTACTTGATGAGGAAAGGGTTGTAAATGAGCAGGCTAGAGGTATGCCAAAATGGCTGGTGGACACTTTGCGTGACAATAAATTGGATGCACCTTTGTCTAGTCGTACTCGTTCAAGCTCTCACCATGCATCTTATGCATTAGATTGTTATGCTTTGGCTGTGTCTAGCTTACATGATGTTGAGGAGCCTCTGTCTTTTGATGAAGCACATAATTCAAAAAATTGGATGGATGCCATTCAATCAGAATATGATGCACTTATAGAAATGACACATGGACTTTATGTGATTTGCCTCCTAGCAAAAAGGCCATTCGTATGAAGTGGGTTTATAAGTTGAAATGAAAGCCGGATGGTGAGATCGATCGCCATAAGGCTCGACTTGTTGCGAAGGGTTATGCACAACAAAAAGGCATAAATTATGAAGAGACTTTTGCTCCCACTTTTCGTATGACTACTGTTTGTTTTCTATGTGCATTGGCAACTCATTTTGGTTGGGATGTACATCAATTAGACATTGTTACTGCTTTCTTGAATGGTGACATATTTGAGGAAGTTTATGTAACATAGCCTCGCGGTTTTGTCATTAAAGGACAAGAGGACAAAATGTGTAGATGTAAGAAGGCTTTGTATGGGTTGAAGCAATATCCTCATGCTTGGTATGAGAAAGCTGACACTCATTTGGTTAAACGAGGCTTTCGTAACAATCCAACAGAAAGCACATTGTATGTAAAGCATGAGGGTGATGTACTTCTCATTGTGGTTCTTTATGTCAATGATTTGCTGATCACTGGACCAAATGAGAGACATATTGCTGAATTTAAGGATGATTTGAATGCCACTTTCAAGATGAAAGATTTGGGGCTGTTGCATCATTACCTGGGTATACAGTTTAAGTAGTGTGATGGTGGTATTGCCTTGTGTCAAAAAAGTTACATAGAGATATTGGTATGTAAGTTTGGACTTGAGGATTGCAAACCTATTGCCACTCCCATGGAAACAGGTTTGAAGTTGAGTCTACATGATGCTGGAGATCCTGATGATGTCACTCTTTACCACACTACTGTTGGCTGCCTCATTTATGTATGCAACACGAGGCCAGATATTCAGTTTGCAGTCTTACAGGTCAGCAGAATTATGCATAGCCCAGGGTCTAAGCATTGGCAGGCTGTCAAGAGGATTTTCCGCTACCTTAGTGGCACTTTACATCTTGGCTTGTTTTATCCCAAGGGGGGATCATTGCCGCCAGACTTACATGCTTTTTCGGACTCAGATTGGGCTGGTTGTTTTGACACGCGAGTGTCCACAAGTGGTTTGTGTTTCATGCTTGGCAATTCATGTATATCATGGTTGAGCAAGAAGCAACCTACTGTGGCCACTTCGAGTTGTGAGGCTGAGTACATGGCAGTCTTCACAGCTACAGTTGAGTGTGTATGGCTCAGATGCCTTATGGCTGATTTGGGTATTGGACAGGACACTGTCAACACTATCTACACTGACAGTCAGAGCGCATTGGCAGTTGTAAGGAACCCAGTTTTTTATGCTCGCACAAAGCACATTGAGGTGCATTACCACTATGTCAGGGAGAGGATCTCAGCAGGAGAGATCAGCTTGGCTTATGTGCCAACACAGGACAACCTTGCAGATCTTTTCACAAAGGCATTGTCTCGTGAGAAGCTTGAAGCTTTCCACAAAGCTTTGGGCTTATTCCCCTTTGTGGACTGATCATGTCCTCAGGGCATGGCACTTCCCTTTACTCACGTGCCAGCTCTCGTTCACCACATCACTCTAGGGGGATTTGTTACCATATACATGTGGTAGTGATGTGTGTGAACACACTAGGACCGTCATGGCATTTTTTCGCTCTTTAGGAGGTTTTTTCCCTCGAGCATTGTATATACGCCCATCACTCTAGGGCTATCTATCTTTCCATTGCACACTAAGTAACACACTCTCTATTGTGTGCCTTGAGCTTCCTTCGTCTTCTCTGAGTTGTGTCTATTTCTCTGCAACCCTAATTCCAACAACACTTATCAATGCATTTGATAGGTAGATTCATGTTGAGATGATACTTGGCCTGGCATGATTATGACATCATCATTTGGCTTCAAGTTCCAATTTCATGCTGGCTTGTCAACTTGGTGGCCATGTTCAAAAGAGATCCATAGAGTTGTTCGTTAGCTCCAATTGTTAGAGTAGAGTGGATATTACCTATCAAAAATACCTTAGAACAAGACTCCTTGGTCTTGATTGGAAGCTATACAATTTCAGTATATATAAAGGAAAATTTTTAATATTAGCTTAACTATGATGAGTGCTCCATATTATGAACCTTTTTTCATTATTATAAAATTTTAGGATTAATCCATGCTAAATTAGAATTCATGTGTCTAGTAAGTGACATAGTTGGTGGGAGTATATTCACTATAGTATAATGTGGTAATTAGTATTATTGTGTAGATGACCCGTGGCCTAAATTTCATTGCATTTGGACCAAATTCTGAGCTTGGAAAGACCAAAAAACAGTCCATACATTTTGCACACCCAATTTGATTATAACTTGCACAAAAATTGGTTCAAATTGAATTCAAAAAGTAGTTGTGAGTTCCTTAAGTGGTGAACTACCTCTGGAGCAAGACTCATCTCATTAGGAGCAAAAAGACATCATACGTGTATGATGTATTTTTGGTGATTTTGATCATTTTTTGAAATTTTGACTATACAGGGTGTCTAAGTACACCATTTTAAGCACAAATCTGCAAAAAATTCTTCATTCTGAGCAAAAAGACATCATACATAGATGATGTATTTTTTACCTTGATTGACTCCAAAGTCTAAATTTGTGCATACCTTAATATTGTAAGGGACCTTAGAAGCCAATAGCCAGAATTTCATGGAATTTGGAGCATAATTAGGCCATGAAGTGCCAAAGGAAAAAAATTGGGCTAGAGTAAGGCTTGAACTGATTATAACTTGCACAAAATTGGTTCAAATTCAGATTTGAAAGTTTCTGAGAGATCCTTGCTTGGTAGAGAATATCTAGAGAAGAAATCTTCTCATTTTTGCCAAATCGACATTATGCGCGTACAATGTCTAAGGGCCAGAGTTAGAACCCATTTGGATGGATTGAGCCTGCTAGAGTGTTCCAACTAACTCTAACAACCTATTTTACAAGTCCAACCGGTGTGAAGAACATATATAAGAAACCAACTCTCCACGAAACAAAGTTTGGACGGAAAGTACTCGCATGGTCTTACTAATAAACACTGAATATTACTGAAGTGTGACATTGTTAACAAAGATTTGCAGAGTCTAAAGTTTTGTACATATAGCCATCAGCAAGGTCCAGCAAGTCAAGACCAATTGGAAGTACAATAAATCAACCAAATGGAGAGCTGGAAGAGTAGCCTAAATAAGGAACGATAGAGCAAGCTTTTGAGCTAAAAGGTTTGTATTGATAGTCGTGTATTAAGCAATTGATGCATTTAAGATTAGGGAGAAATCTCCAAAGAGACCAAAGATCACAAAGAGATCAGGTAAGCTTAGTGTCTACTGAGGAGAGTGTGACACAAGCTAGAATAGATCCACTAGCACCAATTATAGAAGATGGTAGTGGGACCGACACCTCTTTTGAGCAATCTATTTACCTCATGGCTAACCAAAACACCGTTGTTAATTGACCAAGCCAAGTAGGAGGAGGTAGCACCTCCAAGAACCCGACTCGGACAATGAGGTTTACAACCCTTTACTTAGAAGGACCAAATGCCCATGGGGCTCTGGTATATGTTGATGAAAGGGGACATAAAAGCATATCTTTTGAAGAAAAACCAGCCGAAGGAATGGACATGCTTCTCGATGATGGGGATAGATTCCGTGATGACGAGGAAATACATTACATCAACGTTAAGGACCCAGAGAACTATAAGAAATACGGGGACAATGTTGTAAAAGGGAAGATGGTTTTTGAAATCACCAAAATACCTCCCTGGATAGACCTTCCTAACTCCACCCTAGTGTTTGACAAGAAGGTGACTAAAGTAGTGACTAACCAAGGAATGGTAGGAATCTACGAGTACCTGAATGGGAGAGTCAAAACATATTTTCGGTTTCTAGCACCCTATGCCTTTGAGTTAAGCACAAAAAAGAATTTATACTTGTTCTTGTATGAATCAGGTGAAGGGAGTCTCATAATATATGTTGAAAAATACAAACGGGAGTATGTGCCAATAGAGAAAGCGGAGGTGGAAAGACTGATAGTCACTGGAGTAATTCCAATAGATCCCATTGCAACTCAAGGACTAAACCCTACCCCTAGCAAGTCTACCAATCCCTTTGAGGAAATAGAGGATACGACAAGATTTCCAACTAGGCAAGCTAGAATGGTTGAAATGCTAATTTTTCCTTCATATCTCAACCCAAATCCTAAAATGTTGCAATCTTGGTTGTGACCCATAGTAATGAGGGAACATGAGTTCTATAGAGGAGAAGTCCCTATTACAAACGGATCATATGTTGGTTGCGACCCATAGTAACGAGGGAACATGAGTTCTATAGAGGAGAATTCCCTATTACAAACGGATCATATGTGACCCCTATAGTCCCACCAATGCCTACTTATTCTTACTCTTATCCCAAGGAGAGCAAAGGACCAACAACAGTGTTGACCACAACACGATTCCCCTATATGGAGATAATCAAGACGGAAAGAATATTTACAATGGATCCACCTGTTGAAAGGTCATATGGAGGATACGGGATGGAAGAAGCAGTTGATGAAAGATTGAGACATGAACGAGACCCTGTAAGGAGAGAAGGACGAGGAGATTCCACAGTTAGGCTGGTAGACCATAGACGTGTTAGACCTTCTCAAGTCCAGAAATGGGTTAACAAGAAATATTCAGGGGAAAGAGACCCTAGAGATCATGTGGCAACATTCTTGAGAGTGATCCAAGCAAAAGAGGTTAAGGCCTACATAGTTTGCTGGATTTGGTCCACCTTGGAGGAAGACGCCACCACCTGGTTTGATTCTATTGAAAGACGGGATTTCGAGACCACCCGAATTTGTGGAGGAATTCTCTCAAAGAGAAATAGCCCACAATACTATCTCTCAAATCCATAAGTTCAAGCAAAAAAAGGAGGAAGAATCTGTTAGGAAGGCAGCCCTACAGTTGAAACGATACGTAAAATTTTGCCCAATGGAAGAATTACCTACTCAATCTAGACTCATGTTGATATTTATCCAGGGATTGAGAAATGCAAACCTTCAAAAGGATTTGCATATGAAGAAAAGCCCCATGCTGAATGAGTTAACCAAAAAGGCTTTATTCCTGGTAAATATTTGTGTGATCTACAAGGATGGAGATCAAAGAGACAGAGATGATGATTCATCATCTCAACAAAGTGGAACTAAGTCCATGAAATCAGTACAACAAAACAAATCGGCACTAAATCAAGAGCAACTCATAGAGGAGGTGTTGAAGAGGATTAGCCCATTTGCTAAGCCATAGGCTAAGCAACTAAAGTGGTGTGCCATCGAACAGAAATTGGCGAATCACGTGACTGAAGAATGCTACTACAATAAGGGTTATGTGCGAGAATGACAATATGTTTCCCAAACGCAAGTAACACCACCTCAAATACCACCAATGCCTAGATATCCGGCAAGGAATTTGCCAGGACCAATTGGGGTTGAAATACCACATCCAGTTTTGCACTCTCCCAGGAGCAAGACTGATAGGTGTGAGGTATACGCCCACTGTGGAAGAATCAAAGGAACAAGCCTTAGTGCCTGTATCTGTATATTACAAAGAGCCAAGTGGAACTATGGCTTGTCCTGCATACTACCCACCAGAAGAGCTGAGAGCACTAGAACCATGGAGAATGATTGCCAATGTTGGACCACCAACATCGACACATGCCACAGGAGGAGAAAGTAGATATAGTTTGGACAAGAGAACATTGTTGTTCATAGCCAATGGGGGCTTCAATGGATCGAGACCTGCTTACCAATGGAGGGGAGTTCAAGGAGCACCACGAGAACCATTGGGACCATGCTATAAGTGTGGAGGTGACCACCTCAATAAAGACTGTTCTCATACGGAAATTGTCCGAGTCAATGCGTATTGTCTAGAATACAGTATCAATCATTTGATTGTCGATTGTCCAAAAAATAGAAACAAAGTGGTTAAAATAACTTTAAACATCTTGGAGGTGATCCCTTCAAGCAGTGGTTTAGAAAACAAAACAGTAATACCTATACAGGTTATCACACAAGCTCAAGCTCAAAAAGAGAAAGGGGAAACCATAATCGAAGAACCAAAACTGAAAACACCTAGCATCGAATGAAAAAGCCAACAAAACACTTGGAAGGCTAGGAAAGCACGCGTGGAAGTTAGGAAAGAAAGAGAACAAACTGCCCTAGCGGAAGAATTAAAACAAATTGTTCAAAAACCAAAAACCCCAACGAACATAGAGCCTAAGAAGAAAAGGGAATCAAAAAGTGCGGGATCAGGAGGATCTGTGCTAGTCGAGAAAGTAAACAAACATCTAGACGCACTCTTGAAGGCATATGAATCAAGGCTTAAAATCAACCAAACGCAAGAACAAAGATGGATGACATATCCCTATGCAGAGCTAGAAAACAAAGACTGGAAATGTCTCAAAATATGATACAAGCAGTCCAAACCCTACTAGAGCCAACTCTAAGAAAATAAGAGTCCAGTATCAATACCAAGAACCCCTCCAACACATGAATTTGATAGGATAGATGTTACTTCAAAAACAAATTGAAATTGCAAAAATCAATTGAAAAACTTGGGATAGTGATGAGCACAATAAATCAGAAGTCTGAAGGTTTTCAACCTATCATACCGGAAATGTATTAAGGGGACAAAGGCTTGAATGATCTTTGGAGGCAGATAAGGGAAGCCAATGAAGCTAATGAATTAAGCCAAAGGGTTAACAAAACAGTATGGGAGGAGATGACTTTCTTCATCCTATTGAAGAATTTGAGGCAAGACCTCAAGCAAATCTAGAGATGCACTCGTATTGGGGAGACAAGGGAGATATCTGTGAGATCTTGGGATAGCCAACCTATGTCTCTAAGAACTTTTCCCTCTTATATGGGAGAATATGAAGCAAAGTTGGATGTGAAAGTTGTGCCACCACAGAAACTCTCTGCAAGGAAGGGGATGGACTCCCAGGGGTCGATAGCCATCTTATCTACTCCAGTGACATGTACCATTATTCTCGTTGAGCTTCTCAAAATAAGACCTCATATGTGGACTACAATAGGAAAATGTCTCAAAAAGTTTGGGGTAAAGGATCCGAAATTCACGAAATGCAGAAAGAAATCAAAGAGTCAGAGAAGCCTCAATTAAACGTGCAACCAGTACCCTTAAACAAGGTAGGAGAATACCGTGAAGGGAAAGATGGCAATACCACGCTCCCAATTGAATTAGCAGGTGTCACCACCATGAAAATTCTTGACAGTGGAGCGGGGGGTAGCCATCACAACCAAGGATGTATGGAAGAAATGGGGGAAACCAGCTTTGAGGACCACCAAGATGAAGTTGCAACTTGTTGATGGTTACATGGAGAGAGAGACCCATAGGGCTCCTAGAAAAGGTAGTTGTTACCTCTTACGGGATTGAGTACGAGCAAACCTTTGCAATAGTGGATTTCGGCAAGAAGAATAATTATGACATAATACTTGGACGACCATTCACGCGACAATTAAAGATGGTCCAAGATTGGGGCTATAATCATATATACCTCAGACGCATGGAAACTACTATGAGAATAAACCTTAAAGACCATAGCTACGAAGATGTGGACAAAACCCCGGGAGAGGAATTTGATTTTGCTATGTTAGTAGGGTCGAAACTTCAAGCCTAGGTAGGTAAACCAAACAAGTTATGGATGTGTGGGGCATCCAATTGTGGAAGCCTAAAACGGAAAGAATGTATTTTAGAAAGAGCTATTGAGGATATAGAATACATTCCAGAACCTTTTCCAGAAGATTCCTTAGAACCTTTAGAATGGATGCATATTCTAGCAACATTAGATGTGTGCGTTGTTGCGGAGGACCCGACGATTAAGTTTTGTGACCAAGAAGGTTAAGATGTGGTTCCATACTATATGGTTGATCTACTAGATGATGATGAGGATAACCAAATATCAAGTTAACGAAGAAAAACTAAACACAAGGAAGAAGTGGATGGAGAGTTGTTACACAATTTTCTAGTTCATCTTGAACGAGATCACGATGCAGATAATGAATGCTCTAAGAACCCCAACAAGCTAGAGAAAATGATATCGGACGTAAGGTTTTATGATTTTCCAAATAAAAAACCTACATGTCAAGCACACTACAGAAAAAAGAAGGCAACACACAAAGCAAGAGATAACCTAATGCTGAAAATGAGGAACAAAACAGAGATTTTATCTCTAGTAAAAGCTAGAGACTGCATTAAAAATGAAATATCAAGACAACTCTCTTGAGATCAAGACTCTAGGACAAAAGACAGTGCCAGGGACGTTAAAAAACGAACTCAGAAGTTGAACTAAAAAACGAAATTAAAAAAATTGAAAACAGGACCGAACAAAATACGAGAATTGAAATGTATGAAAGTTGAGCGTAACAAGAAGTACCAAGAGCTCAAGAAAACTCTGAGGGAAGTATGGACAACTAAAATGGGAAATGGAGAAGATGAAACAGAGAAAATGGACAACCATATGAGTGTACCTTCCCATTACAAGAAGTTCACTATTCAAGACCGAAAGATAGTGTTGATGCAGCCCAGACGAGAATGACGAGAGAAGGAGTCATATGACGGACCGGAGGATGCAAGGAACATAGACCTACCAGGACCTGGGGAGGAACCACAACCCCTCTATATAGCAACCGACCTGAGTCAAGAAGAGGAAGAGAAGCTTGTCAGCCTTCTTGGAGAATATAAGGATGTGTTTGCATGGTGTTATAAGAACTTAAAGGGAGTGGATCCTACAATATGTCAGCACACTATCAAAGCCTAGCAGACAAAGGCCATACACGTACAACGACACATTTTCTAAGCGTATCAAGGAAGAAATCGATAAGCTAAAGGAAGCAGAGTTTATCTATGAAATAGAACACACCAAATTGAGTATCTCCAATCATTGTTGTACCCAAAAATAATGGTAGACTCCGAGTGTGTGTCAACTTAAAAAAAGTCAATGCGGCCACGATAAGGGATAATTATCCCTTACCAATCACGAATCACGTCCTTGAACGAGTGACAGGCAAGCGTGCATATTCCTTCTTGGATGGATTTTCTGGCTACAACCAACTGCAATTGCACCTAAGGACCAATATAAAATGGCATTTGCCACAGGATGGGGCATATTTGCATGTCAAGTCATGCCATTTGGGTTGACGAATGCACGTGCAACATTTCAAAGATTGATGATGGCACATGCTTTCAAAGAATACTTGAGGATTTGCGTGGAAATCTATATGATGACCTATGTGTACACTCTCTCCTAAGAGAGGAACATACAAAACACCTCAAAAAATTAATCAAGAAATGGAGGACATATAGAATTTGTCTTAATCCAGAAAAGTGCATTTTTATGGTCAGACAAGGATGAATCTTGGGACATGTTGTCTCAGAAAATGGCATATCCATAGATTTGGATAAGATTAAAGTTATTATCGAAATGCCTAAACCAATCAATGCAAAGCAAGTACACTGTTTTACGAGACAGTTTGTTATTATAGGAGGTTCATACACATGTATGCAATCGTCACCCAACCTCTGTAAAGACTTATAGTGATCTTTGAATGGACAGATGAGTGTGAGGAATCATCTAAGAAATTAAAAGATGCCCTTGTATCCGCTCCGGTGCTAAAGGCACCTGATTGGAAAAATGCATATCTCTTCAATATAGAAATGGTACCCAAGTGGTCCCAAGAGATCGTAAGCCTACTATCACAAGGCAGAGAATTTGACAAAATTGACCAAGACCGTAAATGAAATATGCCCTTAATTGATGTGTTATAACAAGAGACAAACACCAAGATGAGCCTCTAGGTGTGTGTATATATGTAAAAATCGACTTTTTCATGCTTAAAAAGTGAGAAAACAGAGCAATCTAGCCAAAAATACTATGAATAGATGTATATAGTGGTTTGTTAGGCTATTAACTAATTATCTTGATTTATGGATATTTTTCGGGTCAAGTTAGCTATTTTCCTTTACTTTTGTGAATTTTCAAAAAAATATAGAAAATTTGAAAAAGCGTATGAAATAGCGACATGGTGACAAAAGAAAAATATGGGAGTGATCAATAAGTGAATGGCTGTTGATGGTGAAAACGGGGTGCAAGTATTCGTAAAGCCGATTTGGCCAGTTTTGAACGAAATGACAAATTTTCCAAAAATAGAGCAAATGGAGTCCAAATGAAATTTTTTTGAGCCTAAAGGACATTTTGCAACAAGATAAAATCACATGTCAAATTTGGTAAGAATTGGTCCGGGAAACCCGATATAAGTTTATTTGGGCCACTTATTAGCTCATTCTCACTATTCACAAGTGAGAGAGAGCTTGAGAGACCTAGAGTGCAAGGACCTTCTATGACTCCGTACGATGCACATGATACACTGATCGGCACCTAGACATGAGAGGTAGACTCATTACTATGTATTCTTCTTCTTCTAACCTCTCTTTCGTAAAAACTCCAAAAAACGGCAATGTGGCATCGTGGGAAAGTAATCAAAATGGGACCGGAACGCTTCAACCACTGACCTGGTAGCTACAAATCTAAACAGGAAGTTAACCCTAACCTAAGAGAACACCTCTATGTCCTCCAGTGTGGGTTTAGGTCAACCGAAAAAACCCTAACCTCTTTGGGCATGACAGAAGCTGATAAGGAAGGGATCGCTGAAACGATGCAAAACTTCATGAGAAGTTATGTCTCAAGCATGCCTATAAGCCAAGGTAGCCTCCTCCTGAATCTATCATAAAAAAAGTGGATCAAAACATCGAGTAAGGCTTCAAACAAGCAAAGCGTCATTTGGTCCTCACGGCCAAGCAAGGTGCTCGTTTGCCACCAAACTTCACAGGCATCATCGACATATCATCCACAACCAACATGTAAGGTCAAAAATCAAGAAAAATTGTCACCGACCATCTCCTCATCAAAAGACACTATTTGAGCAACAAATTGCCAAAAAGAGTATCCCTAAGTTCAAACAATACATCAAATCCATGGAAAGGTGCCCTTCTTCATCCACATGCATAGGAGATGGAGCTAAAGAAGAATCTTTGCGAAAAGACGTTCTCAAATTAAGAAATCTCTTTCGAAGACTGAAATTCCAAATAGGGAGTTTTTAAGCTGAACATCTGACTTTTTAAGTTGAAAACTAGCTAGTAGGGCCTAGGGCACAAGCACAAAACATCCCAAGGCATCAAATGCACTTTTTATCAAGGGAGACATCATACACGTATGATGTCTCACAATCAGATTTTGCATAGAAATCACTCACTTGACTTCACCAACCCATTTTGTGTACTCTAAACATGGAGCACATAAGATTTCATAAGATTTGGAGCCAATTACGGTACTCACAAGAACCAAAAGCCACAAAGTCTCAGCAGCCTAATCCCATAATTTGACTTTGGACTTATAAAACTGCTTGAAATCAAGTGAAATTTTACACACAGTATGCACATAGCCTATACATCATATGACTATGCTCAGAAATACATTTTTCAAAAGTAGATATTATACACGTATAACGTCTATACCTATCACAGAGGAATTTTGCCAACACTCTGAACATCCAAAATTGTAAATCATATCACATATAGCTTGGGCAACTTTGGGCATGTTTTGATCACTACTCACATCAATTACAAATCAAAGTGGCATAAATTGTCTCTATGACCTTGAGCTTATGAGCACTATTCCAATTTCATATTTGCACCTATCAGAGTCATACACACATCATGAGCTACCTCCACCAGAAGTTTAAGCCAAAAATGCCAAAGTAGACATTATACGCGTATAATGTCTAAAAGTCTTGAATTAATAGTATGCTGTGATTTTGGAAACTCTAACTATCTATACACATCATTATGAGCTCCCAACACATTTTTATCACATTTGGATGTCTTTTGACCTTTAATCACTCAAAAAAGCAGAATTTTGTATGCAAAAACCCCTTCAACCTCTTTGAAACCAATTCACAAGCTCAAATTCTAATCAGAGATCATGGACATCATGCACAAGCCATACACAACCTACCTATGGAATCTCGAGCTGTTTTGCATCAGTAGTTGACATTATACGCGTATCATGTCTAATCTCTTATACAGATGCCAAACTCCACATTTTTCATCAGAAGCATGTTCACCATATATTATATAGAAGCCATGCATTCAATTTGGATAAATTTGAGCAAGGTTGTGACCACTTGGAGCCCAAATTCAAAAAATCCCGACAAAAGAAACATTCTATGCCTCCCAAACATATGACTCGTCTCCAAATCAAAACCTGAGATGATCAAAGTATTTCCAATCACCTGGGGATGCTATAGATGAAGTTTGGACCAAGAATCTCAAAAGAGACATCATATGCATATGATGAATATAGAGGGCCAAATGTTAATTCTGGGAAAATTTCTCACTTCCAATGCCTTTACCCCAATCTTAGCCCAAGACCCAAGTCTCATCAAGTTTTACATCTATATACTCATCTAAACCCAGGTTTTAGAATCCAAAGCTCCATAATTGATTATTGGCTCCAAGCACATGAGGAGAAACCCAAATCAAATTCTAACATCACAGGAGGCTATACCATGCTAATACCCACTTACACTACAAGTTTCTTCGGAGAAGATTAGAGACAATACTAGAGGAAGAGCCTGTGGAACCTCCAAAGAAGAAGGATAAAATGGCAGTGACCAAAGAAACAAGGCCCAAAGAGACACACAACCAAAAAGCCACTTGGATTGAGAGGTTGATTGAGCAGTTCAAGGTAGAAAGAGCATTCAAAGGAGACTTTGAGGAGTATTGGGTACCAGACACAACAAAAGCTGGCGGAAGCTCCTCGAGACCTCTAGAGGATCAGGTCGATCACTACATCTTGGCATATGAAGAAACAAAAAGGTGCTCGAAAAAAAGAATTTAGAGCCCTTCACAATGGAGGAGGTACAAGACATTAAGAAGAAGCTGAAAGAAACGTCGAAGCCTCCAGCTAAGAAGGGTCAAGATGGTGACCACGCAAAAAACAAAACCCCACCAACTTCACCACCAGGCTCCTCCACTTCTCCTCCAACTCCCAAACCCTCTACACCCCAACCACAACCCTCACCAGAAGGGACAAAAGAGCAAGCACCTCCACCAAGAGATAGAGAGAAAGAAGAAAGGGACAGCTATGAAGACCTCCAAGTGGGATACACAATGGAAAAGGCTTCAACAATAGTTTATGGCACTCCAATTCCACCATGGGCTGCCAGATAGGAACTAGAGAGATAGGAGATCCCTATTGAGCAGATAAGAGCTAATAGATCTCAAGGACTGCAGTTAGATCAAGAAGCGCAGAGAAGAGCTCAAGAAAGGCATTCCCCACAGCCTGGAGTGCTAGGGTTGGTCCACATCCTGCAAGAGCCACAATGGAGACTATTGGCTAGCTCGTGGAGAGAACCTCCAGTAGGGGTCATGTTAACTATGGGACATCAAGTTCCCTTTTCTGGCCCGATCAATAGGCCATCAACCAAAAACTTGGTAGCAGCAAATGAAGATGACATAAAAGAGCCGCATATCAAATACTTGACAGAGTCAGAACGCGGTCTCTAACAATTGCTGAAGAAAATAGTATGTTGCATAAGAGAAGAAAAATATGCAAATGGAACATGGTAACCTTTCAAGCATGATCAAAATTACCCACCTAAAAGCTGAGAAAGCCAAACAAGAGCTTGAGACTCTCAATACAACACTAAGAGAGGCTGAGAGCGAACGAGATAGTCTAACACTGGAAATGGTAGAGGTTTCGAGAGAAGTCAGGACTCTCCAAGAAGAAAAAGAAAGAGTAGAAGATGAGATGGAGGCAGCGATAGATGAAGTGCTAGAGCTAAAAGCAAAATTAGAGCTCCAGGACTTAACAATCAAGAGACTAAGGGCAACCTCGGGGGCTGCATAGGCAAGTGCAGGGGCAGATAGTCAAGTTGTCCAGGTCTTGGAAGCACAAATCACTACCCTCCAAACGGAATTACAGCTAGAACAAAGACAAAGAATGCATATGGTAGAAGGATCTCTAGCCCCATGGAGGAAAGAATGAAGGTTGAACACCAAGAGCTTCAAAAATAACATAAAGATATCCAACGACAATTGGCTATACTGTAAGAGATGTTGGTGGACCAAGCAGAAGAAGCTACTAAAAGAGATGTGCTTGCTCAATAACAAATAACAGAATTACAAAAAGAAATAGCCGAAGCAAGGACACAAGAAACAAAATCAAGGCCCAGTGATCTAGGGACTAATGCCAGAGATGAACCCATGGAAGTTCCTGAGGATGTAGAAGATTTGCAGCACCAAGAAGAATAGATAGAGACACAAGAAGAAGCAGAGAAATCATTGACTGTAGAGGAGGAGACACGCCTCAATATTTTGATAGAAAAGTCCACAGTGAAAGACCACAAGGAAGCCTTGGAATGGGAGATAAGAATGTTACACTCTATAGGAGTCCAAGGGCTTGCCACAAATGTGCTTAGGGAATGGATGCAACCTACACTCCCATATCCTCTCGTAAAGTATGAAGTGATGGTGATCAGAAAGAGAGTCAAATCAGAAGCAACAGAGCCAGTATATGATGGAGATGTCAAAAATATAGAGACCACAAAGAAAATAGTGGACTTCCAACCAAGGTGGAGAAAAGCGTGGCTCCTCAAGTACCTACGTTTCTAAAGTACTTGGTGGAAGCCTCGAAAATTTTCAGGGATGACATTCTATTTTTCCCAATCACATGGGCAAACCACATCAGAATCTTAAAGAGACATCCCAACTAGCTCAATTACCCATCTATGCCACCATCCAAGGAAGGAGAGAGAATAAGTGTCTCTTATATGGTGAAAACTCAGAAGGGAACCATTAATACTTTCACTGGCTCCCCTGACTTGACGTGTGTGATGATCACGAAAATATGCAAAACCCTCCTGTTAGCAGCTAGACACACCCTACGGAGAATGATTGCTCGGTGGAATATTATTTTTTGTAATTATTCTTTAATTGAGAAAACCCGACATTTCACCTTTGTAAATAGTGGGGCTTGCAGAAGTTTCCAGATTGTATTCCATTTTTGACATTTAGATTGAGTAGATGGTTAAATTGGAACATTAGGGTTTGAGATTGTAAGGTATTTATACCACTTTTGACCTTAATGGAAAAACCTTTGTCATTTTTAAAAATTTATGTCTGTGTGAGTGAGCGTACTGTGTATGAGAGAGAGAGAGAGAGAGAGAGAGAGAGAGAGAGAGAGAGAGAGAGAGAGAGAGAGAGAGAGAGAGAGAGAGAGAGAGAGAGAGAGAGAGTGAGAGTTTCATCTTGACGCTAGACGCGCATCGGTGGTCGGAATCGAGTGCGGAGAAGTGCAACGTGTTGCCCCCGACGAGAGCTACACGCTAACACCTACATTGCAGTTGTACGGTTTGGTTTTGCGAACTCGATCCATGAGCTATATCTGGTGATTCAGTGAGCATACGTTGTCTATTTTTGCATTTCAGTATGTCCATGCCTTTGCAATGAGTAGAGCTACACATTAGGCACTTTAGTTTTCGGAAACGACGACCTGCAAATTTCGACCTGACATCCTACGTGATTTTGCACCAGGTGTTTAGGGTTGGGATTTTGGTTCATGGACCTTAGGGAGAGTAACCTATTGGTGTTAATAGGGTCTCCTTCAAGTTCTATGGCATTTCGAGAACGTTTGATGGGTATTTGGCTCTTGAAAGCGTTGTAGGAAATCTCCTCTTAAGCACTCCTCGAAGGATGTGGCTTAGACATTGGGTAGAGACCTCTGTAGGAAGTAGTCGAGAGTCGGTCGAATGTAGGTTGACACCCTATGCTTGCTTCCATGCGCCTGCGGGTCGAGCTTTTTCCTTAGCTGACAAATCTTGTTAGGTGAGTTCTCACTGTGCTGACATCCGTCGCGGGTATCCGTCAACATTGGCGCCGCTGCCGGGGACGAAATTCCTAGGTAGGTGACCGAGACTAGTCCTTGAGGATAGGGATTCTTTGGCTTTCCAGAGTCTTGTTTTACATTTAAATAGGATCAGAGGGTGGAGGACTCTCTAGGTCTTAGGAGGAGTCTAGGGAGCAAGTGTCTGGCCTAGATCCTTCGACTTAGGTAGACTTAGGTAGTTTTAGCTATTAGTTGAGTTGTGGTGTAGAGAGTAGGAGTTGGAGTGGTAGAAGCGTTGAAAGGAGATCTTGAGAATCCGGAGAGGCCAGGAAGCAATAGAGACACCAATGTCACCATCTCACATGAAGAGTAAGAGTAGGGTAAGTAGGACATCATGATTTATGACCTGGAGCACTTTATGCATGTTATATTTGCTATTAGACTCATCACAAGGTTATAAAAGACGAAAAAGAGTGTTTAGAAGCTGAAGTGAAGTTCAAAAGTTTCTGTGAGTATTTCTGAGAGAGCTGCAGAGCATAAGGAGCATTTCTGTCAGGAAAAAAAATAAATTTTAAGCCAGGAGACATCCTACGCGTAGGATGTCTATAGGGTGTTCTGGTGGAAATTTTAAAATTTTGAGTTGACTAGTGTGTTCAGAAGGTAGGTTTTACCCTATTTTCACCTGGAAAGTGGAAGTTGACCATATGACAGGATAAGGCTTGATAGAAAGAAAATTGCCAGACATCCTACCCAAATTGTGCCAAGGCATTATTTTAAGACCAAAACGAGCATGATCTGCATGATTTATTGAGTACCTGAGAAAGGTTTCATCTCAATTAGGTGAGAAAATTGGGTTTTAAGCAGACTTTAGCATTTTTTACTGAAAGGGGCTAGAATAGCTGAAATTGGGGTCTTTTGAAATCCAAACTAAAATCTAAGCATAGCACTGGGTTGTTGACATCAAGGGGAAGCTGTGGCTCAAGTTTGGGGTCAAACAGGCCATATAGACATCATACGCGTAGGTGTGTTTTGTGTGATTTGGCACTCCAAACCCAGCTTTGAGCATACCAAAGTGATCAGCACCTTAAGAGGAGTTTGTGCTTTGCATTTGAAGCCATTTGGAGCAGTTAGACATGCTACGCGTAGAATGTATAATGCATGAAATTGAAGCTGGAAACTGACTGTAAGCATAGTAGGGTGTTGTATAGCCTGAGGCAAGCCTCCTAGTCAATTTTGGTCCAAATTGGAGTTGATTTGACTGGTCAGACCAACATCAGGCTACTGGAATAGATTTCTGATCAATTGACCAGCTTATAGGTGTCCAAATCGAAAATTAAAAACAACTGTGGACTTAGCACATCAAGGGGAATCTATAGTGCAAAATCCAGGCAAAACAGAGCAGGGAGACATCCTACGTGTAGGATGTCTACAGGGGCTTAGTAAAGAGAAAAGCTGATAGAGGAAATAGGGTGATGTTCCACTTGACTTAAGAGTTTCAGAACTTCTTTCAGAAGTGAATTTGGACCTTGTTTGACCTTTTGACGGAGCAAAGACGGAATTAAGACTTTCCATGTAAATTGACCAACATCCGAGGTAAGTACAGTTCCAGATTAGCAGACCTAATCAAGAACATCCGAAGTGTATAAAATACAGTAGTGGTCGAGGTTAACCCTCCAGTTATACCAATCATTACTAAGACCACCTCAAGAGGTTAAATGCTTTGATTCAATTGCTGAAATTAAACGCTTGTGTACAGATATATTCAGAGGCAAAGCAAGAAGTTGTGTGGAAACTGATCCTTTTCCAGGTGAGTGGTTGGATTTGTGATAAATTGCATTGCTAAGTTTGATGAATTTAAGATCACTAAGACACATTCTTAGAGATCAAAAGGTGGCAGGTGATTAGGGTAGCTTAGTGTCCACCGAGGAGAGTGTAACTCAGGCAAGGCTAGATCCACTAGCACCGATTATTGAGGAGCGTAGTGATACTGACATTTCATCCGATAAGTCCTTCTTCATGATGGGTAGTCAACAGCCAGGAGGTTTCTCCGATGAGGGACCAATGCTAGGAGGAAGCACCTCCCAAAATCCTTTGAACAATTCCAAGTTCACTATAATCTTCTTAGAAGGAACAAACTCTAGGGGAGCCCTAGTTTATTCTGACTATTGAGAACGCAAGTGTATTTGTATAGAAGAAAGACCTGCTCAGAGACTGGAGATAATTTGAGTCTATGATGATGGAGATAGATTCCAAGATGAAAAGGGGAACCACTATCTGACAGTTAGTAACCTTGAGGATTACAACAGATATGGAGATAAAGTGGCAAAATGAAAAATGGTTTCAGAGACTCAAAAACCGCCTCCAAACATTGATCGACTTGGAGCTCTTTTTATGTATGATAAGAAAAAAACCAGGGTCTCTACCTATAATGAGAATGTGTAAATTTACAAGCATGAGAGCGCGAGAATAGTCTCTTACTTTCGATGCAAAGAACCCTACCTAAACGAATTAAGCAAAGACAAGGCTCTTTACTTATTCTCTTATGAAATTGCTATGGGGAAGGATATTGTTTTTGTTGATAGGTACAGGCGAGAATACAAACGTATTCTCCCAGAGGAGATAGAAAAGACAACAGTTCCAGAAACATCAACATATGCCCCCGAAGAAGTGCCAAGGGTCACCTACACCCCTAGAAAATCGAAAAATCCATTTTCAAAAGAGTACGACGCGACCTCACATTCTAACCGACAACAGACGTTCAACTACCAAAACCAACTAGCAACTCAGCCATCATTGCAGGCATGGCTTCGACAGAGTGTAACATTAGAACAAGATCAAAATGACAAAAACTCAAGGGTCAACAGAGCCTGGAAGACAACCCATAGAACAAGTTTAAAGAGATGAACCATCTCTTGCAAAAACCGTCAGAAATTATGGCTTAGGAGCACCTTTGGGAGCGGAACCCTCCCACTACCGAAGGCCAGAGGAGGTATATAGATTGGGACGAGGAGAACCAATGATGAGATTTGTACATCATCATAAAGTTAGACCTTCTCAAGTGCAAAAATGGATAAACAAGAAATACACGGGAAACAGAGATCCTAGGGATCATGTAGCAGCCTTTGTGCGTGTAATTAGATCTGAAGAGGTGTTAGACTTCCCTACCCAATTTGCAGGGTTTGGACTGACCCTAGAGGAGGATGCTGCTACTTGGTTTGACTCTGAGGAGCGTAGAGACGTTGAGTCTATGGAGGAGGTGTTTGACGAGTTTATTGAGGAATTCTCACAAAGGGGGATAGCTCATAATACAGTCTTACAAATCCATAAATTCAAACAGAAAGAAGGGGAATCTGTGCGAAAGGCAGCCCTATGACTAAAAAGATATGTTAAGTTCTCCCTGTGGAAGAACTGCAAACTCAGTCCAGACTTATGCTCATATTTATTCAAGGACTAAGGAATGCAGATCTCCAGAAGGACTTACATATGAAGAGGAGCACGACGTTAAATGAGTTAACTAGGAGGCTCTTTACCTTGTAGACAATTGTGCGGTCTACAAGGAGGGTGAATTCAAGGATCTTGACGACGATTCATACTCACAACAAAGTGGAAGCAAGTCCGCTAAGACAGCACCAAAAGGAGAAGTAGTTGTAAGCCAGGAGCAGCTTGTACAGGAAGTGCTAAAAAAGATTAACCTGTAGGCCAAACCTTAGGCTAAACAGCCAAAGTGGTGTGCTATTGAACAAAAATGGACAAACCATGGGATGGAGGAATGTTATTATAACAAGGGATATGTGAGAGAACGACCTTATGCTCCCTAGGATCAGGTAGCATCTCCTCAACTTCCATCGATACCTAGGTATCAAGCAGGCAACCTACCAGGACCTGTAGGTGTAGAAAGACCACAACCAGTGTTGGAGTAGCAACCACCCCTACCAGGATTATGACCAGTCGGCATAAGATAGACACCAACCGTAACCGAACCAGAAGAGAAGGTTGTTGGTGCCTATGCATGCATATTACGAAGATCCCAATGGATATGCTGCAAATCCTGTCTATTATCCACCGGAAGAATCCCCAACGCCAGAACCATGGAGCATGATGGGAAGTGCAGGACCACCAATAGCTGCACAGGTAGCAAGAGAAGGAAGATATAGCTTGGATGAATGAACATTGTTGTTCATAGCCAACGGAGGCATGGGCGGGCAGCAACATGCATACCAACAAAGGAGGAGCTCAAGGAGCACCTCAACAGCCTAAGGGACCCTGCTACAAGTGTGGTGGAGACCATTGGCTAAGAGATTGTCCTCATGATGAAATCATTAGAGTCAACGCATATTGCACCGAGTGTGAAATTACTCATTTGATTCTTCATTGTCCTAAGAACCTGAGCAAAGGAGCAAAAACTACCTTAAACATACTGGAAGCAGTGCCTTCCAGTGTAGGGTCAGAAAACGAGACAGTAATACCTATTCACGCAGTGACACGAGCCCAAGCTCAAAGAATGACGAGTGAACCCATAATTGAAGAGCCAAAAAATGATGCCCCAAGTTCAGAAATGAAAAATCAGAGAAACACTTAGAAAGCTAGAAAGGCGTGTATGAAAGCCAGGAAAGAACGAGAGCAAATGGCTCTATCCGAGGAGTTGAAACACACGAAGGATAGATTAGAGCGGTTAGAGGATCTAGCTAGTCTAAGCTCACACACTGCGGCAACCATAGCACCCAAGGAAATAGCAAAACCCAAAAGTGCAGGATCATTGTTGGCAAAAAAGGTAAATGATCAGTTAGACGCACTTTTAAAATCCATATGCCGAAATAGAAAAACAGAGGTTGAAAATGTGTCAAAAGATGATTGAAACAACCCAATCCTTGATAGAAAACCCGCTTGGTAAACCTGCAAGTTGGCACGAAGTACCAACTCCAACCCCTATCAAACCAACTTTAGAGAAACAAGTAGACACGAAGGAGAGACTCACGACTGCCTCTGAGTCTAGGGGAGAACCTATCATAGTGCCCAATACAACAGATGAGACAATTGATGGTTTTCAACCTAAAACATTGGTAGAAATGGGTAAGGATTGTAACGATCTAGATGACGTGTGGAAGCAAATCCATGATGCCAATGAAGCTAACCGGGTGAGCTACCAAATGAATAGCACGAGAAAAGAGAAAAATGATATCTTACCTCCTATTGAAGAATTTGAGGCAAGATCACAAATGAGCTTTGATATGCATTTACAAGGGGGAGACCAAGGATCAATTAGTTCGGGGCACAGCCAACCAGACTCGCTAAAAACTCTACCCTCTTACCTAGGGGAGTATGAAGCCAAGTCTGAGGTGAGAGCAATCCTATCTCAAAAACTTTCTTCTAACAGAGTGATGGATTCACAAGGGTTGATTGAGTTATTGTCCACCCCTGTGACATGCATAATCACTTTAGCCGAACTCCTGAGGTTACGACCAAACATGTGGACTACAGTAGGCAAATGCTTAGAAAAATTTGGAGTAAAAGACCCCACCTCGAAGCTTCAAGAAGGGATCAGAGAATTGGACAAGTCTCAACTAAACACTAGGCCAGTACCTTTAAACAAGGTTGGAGAATATTGCGAGGGAGAAGATGGAAACACCATACTACCAGTAGAATCCAAGGAGTAGTTTCCAAAGCTATTCTTGACAGTGGAGCAGGAGTCGCTATCACCACCAAGGAAATCTGGAAAAAATGGGGCAAACCGGCTTTGAGAGCTACCAGAATGAAATTGCAACTGGCAGATGGGTTCATGGAAAAGCCTCTAGGACTTTTAGAAAAAGTAGTTGTCACCTCGTGCGGAATTGAGTATGAGCATACATTTGCAATAGTTGATTTTGACAAAAAGAACAATTACGAGATCATCTAATGAAGACCATTCATGAGACAATTAAAGATGGTCGATTGGGGTTACGACCACATATACCTCAGACATGGCGAGACTACAACCAAAATACACCTTAAAGACCATAGTTACAAAGATGTTAACCAGACACCAGTGGAAGAGTTTGATTCAGCTACATTGGCAGGGTCCGAACTCCCAGCATGGTTAGGGCAAAAAAAAGAGCTATGGATGTGCGGAGCTTCACATTGTGGGAGCTTAAAAAGAGAGGAATGCATCTTAGAAAGAGCTATTGAGGACAAATATTCCGAAGATGCCTTAGAGCCTCTGGAATGGGAACACATACTAGCAACATTGGATGTTTGTACCATTACAGATAGCCCAATGACAAAATTTTGCGACAAGGACAGCTATGATGTGCTACCCTATTACATGGTAAGCCTTATACCAGCAGGAGATGAGAATGTAGAACCACCAGAACAAGAAGAGTTTTATAACTCCTCTAAGCATCTGGAGGTAAATAACGATGCAGATAATGAGTGTTCAGACAGCTCAAGTGAGCGTGGGGAGACAACAACGAATATCAAGTTTTATGATTTTGCCAATCAGCACCCTAGACGCCAGGAATGATATAGAAAAAAACGAGCAAAAAACAAAATGAGAGAGAACCTGATGCCCAGGATAAAAGATAAAAATCGCTATCTAATGCTTGTCAAAGCAGAGGATTGTATAAAAGACCAAATATTAGGCAGATTCTCAAAAGTTCGAAGGGAAGGAACGCAAGAGAAAATAAAACAAGTACGGAAGGCTAAAACAGAAAGAAAATAAAAAAAATCTCAACAATCAAAACAAGAAAAAACAAAAGACCAAGAGTGGACCAAATTGGAGCATAAAAAGAAATACCAAGAACTAAAACGGTCGTTACGAGAGGTATGGACTACTGAGGGAGAAAGTGATGGTAAGGAGGAGTCAGAAAAAGGAAACATGAATGTACCATCCCACTATCAAAAATTCACCATCCAGGACAAAAAAATCATAATGACACCACCAGTCAGGGAAAGAATAAACCAGGAATCTTACGATGGGCTGAAAAATTCAAAACGGATAGACCTCGCTACGCCAGGTGAAGAGCCTCAGCCGGTCTATATCACAACTGATTTAGAGCCTGAAGAAGAAGAATAGTTAACACAAATTCTCCAGAAGTATAAAGATGTGTTTGCATGGTCCTACAAAGACCTCAAAGGAGTTGATCCATCGATATGCCAACATACAATACCGTTGAAATTAGATGCCAAACCTAGCAAACAACGTCCTTACACATATAATGACACATTTGCTAAACGAATCAAAGAGGAGATTGACAAGCTGATGGATATTGAATTCATCTACGAAATCGAATATACAGATTGGGTGTCACCCATTGTGGTTGTTCCCAAAAAGAATGGAAAGCTGCGTGTGTGTGTGTGTGAATCTCAAAAAAGTAAATGCAGCCACCATAAGGGATAATTATCCCTTGCCGATCACAGAACATGTACTTGAGAGGGTGGTTGCGAAACGGGCTTATTCCTTTCTAGATGGGTTTTCAGGGTATAACCAACTGGCAATTGCAATAGAGGATCAACACAAAATAGCGTTTGCCACAGAATGGGGAATATATGCGTATAGAGTTATGCCTTTTGGCTTAACCAATGCACTAGCTACCTTTCAAAGGTTAATGACTCATGCGTTCAAAGAATACCTGAGAATATTCTTGGAAATATATATGGATGATCTTTGTGTACACTCTCTTCTACGAGAGGAACATATTGACCATTTACAAAAGGTATTTGAAAAGTGCAGAACATATCGAATATGTCTTAACCAGAAAAAGTGCATTTTTATGGTTAGGCAAGGCCGCATCTTAGGACATATTGTCTCAAGAAATGGCATAACCACTAACCTAGACAAAATCAAAGTTATAGTAGACTTGCCCAGGCCTACTAATGCCAAACAAGTACAATCCTTCATGGGACACTGCGGATATTATCGAAGATTCATATATATGTATGCAATCATTGCACAACCTCTGTATCGCTCATTAGTCAGTTTTGACTGGACTGAGGAGTGTGAAACTTCATTCCAAAAGCTTAAGGAAAACCTTGTATCAGCACCAGTACTTAAAGCACCAGATTGGAAAAAGATATTCCAAGTTCACATTGATACATCTGCATATGCAATCGGGAGTATTCTGGCTCAACCTGGGGATGGAACAATGGATTTCCCAGTTTGTTATGCAAGCCGACAGTTAAATAGTGCAGAAAAGAACTACACAACCACTGAAAGAGAGGGGTTAGGAATGATTTATGCTGTAAAGAAATTTCGACATTATTTGCTCGCAAACAAATTTGTGTTCTTCACAGATCATCAAGCTCTTTTTTATCTGGTAAATAAACCATGCAATACTGGGAGAATTGTACACTGGTTTATTATATTGCTAGAATTTGACTTCACAGTGGTGGTCAAAAAGGGTAAAACTCATCTACATGCGGATCATCTTTCAAGGCTGCAAAACGGGGAAGCTCCTGAAGGAGTAGATGATGATATACCTGATGCTTATCTTTTCAATATTGAAATGATACCCAAATGGTCTCAGGAAATTGTTAGCATTCTTTCCTTTGGAGGTAGATTTGATAACAAGGAAGACAGATCCAAACAACAAACAATTCGACAAACAAAAAACTTCCAGTTGATTGCAGGACGACTATATCATCTAGGCTCGGACCAAATTCTACGATTATGTATAAATCCGGAGGAATTCGAGTGTTATCTTGAAGAAGCACATGTCCAGGATTGTGCATTTCATTGTTCAACAATGAAAACACACCAACGACTGAAACAATTAGGGGTTTATTGGCCAACTGTGTATGTTGACACACATGCTTATGTGAACAATTGTACTATATGTAGTGCCAAACAACCAGTGGATCACGTGACATTGTTTCAGGTAAACATTGCACCTGCATGGAGTTAATATATCATTGATTTCTTAAACACAAGGACATTAACAAAAGCACGGAAAAGGGCTATAGAGCTGGAGGCTCGCGACTTTAATTTAATTGGGAACCAACTCTATAAGCGAGGAAAGGATAATCAACTTAGAATCTGTGCAAGTGGAAGTGAATACCTGCTGATTCTAGAACGCGCACATGGAGGAATAAGTGGAGGCCATTTTTCAGGCGATAAAACGACAAAAATTTTCTTAACCGTAGGAATATGGTGGCCTACATTGCATATGGATGCCGAGGAGTTTGTAAAGCGTTGTGATGCATATCAGCGCACCAAGGTGCCGATAAAGAGAGATGAGATGCCACTATGGCCAATGATGGGAGCAAGGGCATTTGCAAAATGGGACATTGATTTTGTGGGGCCTATTTCACTCCTTGCATATCGCACCCATACCCAATATATCATTGTGGCTACGGACTATCCCACAAAATGGGCGGAAGCCAAGGCAACACAAAAAGCAGACACACGAACTACTGCACAATTTTTGTATGAGAATGTCTTTGTACGATACGGATTACCAATAGAAATTGTCAGTGATCGAGGAACACATTTTCTTAATGAAGTCATTGAATATCTACTAGAGGAATTCATGGTCATACATAGAAAATCTGCTCCATATCATCCACAGGCAAATGGACAAGCTGAGGCCACAAATAAAACACTGTGCACTATTCTCACTAAAATTGTATCAAAGTCAAGGACAGACTGGGATCAGCAGTTACACTCAACACTATGGGCATACATGGTAGCTTACAAAACATCAATAGGAACAACACCGTACAACATGGTGTTTGGCCTAAACGCTATATTACCCATAGAGTTTTTAATTCCAACTCTACGAGTAGAGAAACGCTTAGAATGGATAGGGCATGAGCTCTCTTCAAGAATAGATGATCTTGGAAAGCTAGATGAACTTCGATTGAGAGCTGTAGCTTCGATCTATGCTAAAAAGAGAAGACAAAAAAAGTTTTTTGACAAGCATGTGCGCACGAAAGAGTTCAAAACAGGTGATTATGTACTTGTTTTATACCTTGAAACAACATGCTAAGAAACTTAAAAAGCGAGGGATGGGACCCTTTGTGATTAGTGACTTATCACAAAGTGGATCTGTCAAGCTTGCTACATTACCAGGGGAAGAAATACCAAATTGGATTAGTGGGTGTCGATTAAAAAAGTATCATTTACCACTAACACAGGATATGCTTCAACAAATCCATCAAGAAAAGCAACGGATGAAGGAGAAACAAAGGGTACGCGAAGAGGCCCAAGCAGAAGCAAAAGAACGCATTGCAAAAAGAAGGCTTCTACAACAACAACAACAACAATGTAGTTCACCATTGCGAATAAATGCTATTCGACTAACGAATTTTGGTGAAGACACAGTGAAGCCAATAATTGCAGTCAAAGTAGGGAGCAATCAAGTTGAATCGACGGAGTTGCTTGATTCTGGAGCTCAAGCAAATCTAATCTCTTACAGATTATACAAATAGCTCAAGCCCAAAGGTCAACTACATCCTACTCCACAAGTGCTGGAAAGTAGTACATCACATTCGCTAAAAACATTGGGCTGGATTATATTGCATGTACAAGTACATCAATATATTTACCCACACAAGTTTTATGTGGTTGAGGATGAAAGCACACAACACCCCATGTTGTTGGGACAACCTTGGCAAAAAGAGTATAATGTGCAAATAGATTGGAATGCGGATGCAGTCAAAATTTAGCATGCACAAGAACAGCAGGTGGTAGCCTTTGCTCAGCAACCCCAAACAAATCAGATGGCAGCCATGCAATCACTAGATAAAGAATCAAAAGGATGGGTGCCACTAAAGAACAACACGATACCCATGGAGACCAACAAGGGACAACCTTGGCAAAAAGAGTATAATGTGCAGATAGATTGGAATGCGCATGCAGTCAAAATTCAGCATGCACAAGAACAACAGGTGGTAGCCTTTTCTCAGCAACCCCGGATGAATCAGATGACAACCATGCAATCACTAGATAAAGAATCAAAAGGATGGGTGCCACTAAAGAACAACACGATACCCATGGAGACCAACAAGGGAACTGCCACCCATGTTCACTACAACCATAAAACAACACAGACCGTAGTGCAAAGATCAAGGTTAGCAACACAAAAAAAACAAGTATGGGTGCGGAAGGATAGAGGTGACATGGCCGACAGACCACAATACAACAGAAGAAGTCAACAGAAGCACACAGTTCAACCAAAAACCAAGGGAATAAAATAGATATGGATCCCAAAGAGAATGCTCAGTAACAACTTAAATGTGATTCGCATTTGGATCAAAACCAAAGCAACAGGAACTCCCTTCAGTACAAGCAACATCGGCATGCAGACATACACTACATATGAAAGCGGCAAACCGATCAATGTGGGTGCCAATCAGCAGCACAACAATGACAACCGTGGAAATAGCACTAAACCCACAAAGACGTCCAAAACAAAGCTACAAATGGAAAGCAAAAGAGACAAAGACTATGGCCAATTCCGACACGACAATTCTCTCCGGGGAGACCACCATGGCCATATTGACAGTAGCAGCAAACCAAGCGACTTCTTCAAGAAAGACGATCAAACAGAGAGCGGTCGAATTACAACTGTTACTTGTAAAGAAAATCCACCAACCAAATCAACAACAAACAGGAAACCTCGACGTCGAATGCCAATAAACATTTTGCTTATTACCTCCTCTTGCACAACATTGATTTTTCCATGCATTGACCGCGTATGCATCATATAGAGCGCCACATTACACGACTGATCATTAGCACAATTTCTAGCCCATGCACGGCACATACTCTGAGGCGATACCTTGTCGTCCGGGAGGACTCCGGCTAGGAGGGGGGAGGCATTCTCAAATGCGGACCCAATGGTAAAAAGAGCAAAAAAGGGCATGTTTTTCGACTATTTTAGAGGGTTGTCGTTTGATTGTGAATTTTTTTGGACTAACCGAAGTACATATGCCCTTATACAGCATGAATCTACAAGTATATGGGGCCAAACGCCAAATCAAGCCCCTAGGTGTGTGTAAATAGGTAAAAATAGCCATTTTTCGGGCAAAATATTGGTAAAACGGAGAAATCCGGCCATAAAAATTGCATGTGAGTGTATATAGTGTTTTGTGGTGATGTTTTGGAGTTATTATGATTTTGGGAATTTTTTGGGTTTGATTTGCTATTTTCTTTTTAATTTTACTAATTATCGGCAGAAAAACTTCAAAAATACAAAAAGCAGGTGAAAAACGATCGTAATGAAAAACAAAAAATATGGGGATAATCAGTGACTAGAGGACAACCTATGGTACAATGGGGGTGCAATTATGTGAATGGAGCGAAAAGCGTGTTTTGGCCAGATTTTGACCGAAACGTCAAATTTCTCGGAAACTGGGCAAATGGAGTCCAAATCAAGAATTTTTTGAGCCTAAACCCCATCTCGCAAGAAGTTGGGAGCACATGTCAAATTTCATGGGAAGTGGTTCGGGGACCTCCATTATAAGATTTTTTCACTTCATTTAAAGCTCATTTCTACTATTGCCTTCTTGAGAGAGAGCTCTTGCCACCTAGAGTGAATCGGACTTCCAGCGGCTTCTACGATGCGCACGACCACCCGACAGGCTCTAGACATGAGAGGTAGGCTCACCACCTTGAGCTTTTCACGTATGTTTGATGTTTTGTCGCGAAAACTAGTGTAGGGTTCACACGGGAAGCGAGCAGTAGAGACCTACAGGTAGAAGTGGCTACCTAACGACTAACCCAAAAGCAATGAAAATTCATCAGTGGCTTACTCTAGCATAGGAGACCACTCTTGGATGCCCAAAGGCGTTGGAAAACCATCGGGAAAAACCCTAACTTCTAGAGCCCTACAAGAGGCCACCAAATGGTGAATCGGTGGAAAGGTGCCCAAATGCCACCACAACTCATGGGTAGGAGCATCTCGACATGCTCTTCAAGTCTATATAGCCCACATGGCCATAAGGCGACCCAAAGCGGCACTAAACTTCAGAAACGGCATCGGAGACACAAAGCATCAAATAGCTCTCACGACCAAACCGCATGTCCCTTTGCCACCAAACTTCACGAGCGGCTTTCCTAGACCATCAACAACCAAGTCCTATGGTGGTAGACCACCACAAGTCATCGACGACATGTAAACACAACCACGGGCGCTTCCAGAGTGACAAATTGCCAAACGAAGCTCCAGTGAAGCCAAAGTTGACAAAAATCATATGGCAAGGATCCACAAGGGACCGTGAAGCTATGGAGACCAACATCAAGAAATTTCATCGCCGAAAAGCACTCCAAGAGTCATAAAATGGCTCGGAGGCTCTGAAATCCACATAGGGAGTTTCTTTCTATCTATTTGACTTTTTTGTTGAAATAGGGCTTAAAAGGGACTCAGGGGGGCTCAGGACAGACACCAGTAGCACTTCTCACATAAATTTCATCAGGAGACATCCTACGCGCAGGATGTCTCAAGGACACATCTGGGAACCAAACTCAACATCTCTTATCACACACAATTTCTGAATAGCCTGTACATGCTAGCCACCAAGTTTCATCAAATTTGGACAAAAGTTGACCTCATGTGCATCAAAAAACGCAAAGTCAGAGCATAGAGGCAATAATGGGTCATAGACCTACCAAAACTAGTCCAAATCACATGAAACTTGCACAATATACTCATGAGCACATTGCCAAGTTGTCTGTGGGGTCAGATGTGAAAAATGATGAAATAGACATCCTACGCGTAGGATGTCTAAATGACCAATTTGACCCCCAGCTGGTATTTTTGAGTTCCAGATCTCTTTATAACACCTTCCTAATCTCATGTATCAATTTTCAAGCCATTCCCATCACATTTGGCCCCCAACACCTCCAAGATGCACTTTTTGAGCCTAAAAACACTACACGTGCTCTTAACAACACCAATGCTTATCCAAATCAAAATCCAAGAGCAAGGCCATGTTCCACATGCCAAGGGCTACCCCCAAAACCAACTTCAAGTCATTTTGATGAAATAGACATCCTATGTGTAGGATGTCTCCATTGTGATTTTGACCTTCTGTGCAAGAACTGACTTCATGGGAACCATTAACATGGTATATATCAACTTTCAACCCATTTGAATATCATTTTCCACCTGTTGAGGACATCCTACCCAATTTGTGAGCCAAAAGCCTGAATCTGCCCAAAATTGCACTTTTTGATGCCCAAACCCAATTCCAATCACATAACCATGTTGCACAGGTCAAGGACCACCAGCCTGCCAAGTTTCACAAAAAATAGACAAGGTAGACATCCTACGTGTAGGATGTCTAAATGATAATTTTTAGCCAGAAAGCTACTGTGAGCACATGCAAAGTTTCCCTAGTTCCTTTTAAGTTTTATTTTCAATTTTCAAATCATTTGGGTAGTTATAGAACTCAGTTTAATATGGAAAAAAGCTGACTTTGGACTACTGAGTGCAACAGGATCCATGTCAGCCGCAAAATCACGTGCAAAGAAGAAGAGGATGACTATAAAAGACTACTTAGAAGAAGTGGAGCCATTTGTGATCCCAGAAGGAACCCTGAAGCCCACAAGCACATGGATTTAGGATGATCTGCTAGAGTCCAATGATTTGAGAATCTACCAAGGAGTATTCAAAGATCCTGAAGGAAATGCAGTAGAGCTACCCATGATACCTCGGGAGCTCAATGAATTTTTCAGGAGCAAGATGGGGGAGTACTTGGAGAAGCTAGATCTCCATAACTACTTTGAAGCTTTGCCAACGGGGATTGACATCAAAAGAGTGTGGGAATTTGTAACCACAATCAAAGAAGATGGAGTGGCCCGAGTCACCGATCTGCAAGGCAAGCTAGATACCATGATTGTCATCAGAGAGAGGGTAGTGGTAGCAGCACTTGACATCTCAAACAGAGGAGAGATGAAGTCAAAGTCTACTCGGAAAAGAAGAACAACTACACTTTTGAAGATATTACAAACCCAAAAGTGGCTATCATGAGCCAGCTCTACAACCAATACTTCCACATGTGTACAAAGCGGCCACAGAAGTACAGAATGCCACCTGGGGCCATTGCTATCACCTTCACCTGGGCAATGCAAAAGAGCAAGCCAAAAGTGATAAATTATGTTGCTTACATCCATGACAACCTGGTGAAGATGGGGAACAAAAATCCCACCTATATTGTACCTGGTGAGATGATAACAAAAGTGGTCTATGGAGCATTGCATGCCAAAGGAAATTGGCCTAAACCTCCCTCACAGAATGATTGGCTAAAGCTAAAGGAAGACAAAGAAGAAGAACCTCCCAAAGCACCCAGGGTAGCCACACGTTTGAAGCGCAGGTTAGAGACCGTGCTAGAAGAGCCACCAGAGTCGAAGAAAGGAAAGAAAGAAAGTCTACAAGTGCCCATCAAAGAGACCAAGTCACAGAAAGCGGCGCGGCTAAAAAGACTAATGGAAAGCTTTAGAGCCGAGAGAGCACTGAAAGGAGATTTAAGCAAGTTGTGGAAGCCATCCCTAGAAGCCATGTCGGGATCATCTCCAAGGGTTCACCGCGATAGGTTCGAATTCCTTGATTACATCAAAAAATTTGAGATTCTCGATGCTACGACAGAAAATATCCCAAATATCCCATTTACAGAAGAAGAGGTGGACGAAGTAAGATGGCAACTGCTAGAAGAGCAAGAAGGCTAAGAAAGACAGAGAAAGACCAAGGCGGACCGGGATTTCAAGAAAAAGCCACCAACTCCACCGTCAAGCCGAGAATCCAGCCCACCGCCATCACCACCTCCTCTTAGCCCTCCACAAACCCAACAAAAAGAGGAGCTGAATAGAACGGATGAACAAGAAGAGTCCAAGCAAGAGAAGAGCCAAGAGGAAGAGCAGAAGGCAGAAGCTGAGGTCCAAGCAAGAGAAGAGCCAAGAGGAAGAGCAGAAGGCAGAAGCTGAGCCCAAGGAGCAGCCAGATCCAGAAGAAAGAAATTTCAGAATATTTCTTGATCTACTAGCTGCTGGGTATTCTCGAGAAGAGGCAGCTACTGTAGCCTTTGAGTTGGCAAGCACAAAACCCACTGAACAGATGCAGAGCCTTCGGTTAGTAGAATTGAAAGAGATGGCCACCGATATAGTGGACCTACAACCACCGACCAATGATTGGGATGTGGTAATGCAAAAGCTAACCGGGCTCAGAGCAAGACCAATGGCCACTGAGAGTGAGATTGATACTCTCAAAACAAACGAAGTGCATATCAAGGATGAAGTGGATTTACTGCAAAAATAGGGCCAATAGAACATAGAGAAACAAACAAAGCTGCAAGCCAGTTTGGACGCAGCATTACAAAGATGCCCGGAGATGGAACGAGAGAATCAGGCAGCAGAACACAAACTTCAAAGAGCAGAGGAAGAATACAAGAAAATCATCAAGTCATTGACAGATGCAGAGAGAGAAAGGGACAACCTGACTCTACAACTTGCTGAAGAGTCCAAAGAGGTGGAAACCTTGAGGAATGCCAAGGAAAAGGCCGAGATAGAACAAGAGGCAAGCCAGGATGAGGTAATAGAGTTAAAATATCAGATTAAAGTAAAAGATCAGACCATCCAAAGGCTAAGAGCATCTTCGGCTAGAGTCAGAGCTGCTAGCTCGACTGGCACAACTTCAGAGATTGATTTGTATGAAGAACAAATGAAGGAACTCCAAAAGGAGTTGACATTAGAGAAAAGGCAAAGACTGGTGCTGGCTGAGGGGTCTCTTGTAATGCAAAACCACCTAGAAGAAGAGAACAAAGCCATGCAAAATGAGCTAGAAGCCGTGAAGAAGAAGATGGACGAAGAATTTCAGAGATGGAAAACAGAAAGTGAAGACATCAAGAGAAAGCTTGAGGAGGCGTAAAAAATCAATGCAGATCTGAACGACCTCCTAGTGAATATGGGAGATCAACCAGAAGAAGAAAAGAAGGCATTTCAACAGCAGATAGATGAGCTGAAAGACCAACAGCAAACTGAAGAGCAACAGTTTAGCACCGGACCAGCTGGCAATGGAGGGGATTGACATAGAAAATGTGTCAGATCCAGTGGACACCACCATGCAAGAGGACATCTTGGTGGGACCCTCTCAAGAACCCCAGGATCTGACACAAGAAGAAGAAGAAAAGTTGCAGAAGGCCATAGAAGCGGTAGTAAGAGACACAGCCAAAGAAGCATTGGAGTGGGAGCAGAGAGTGTTTAAATCAATGACCATTAAGAAGATAGATGCCAATGTCATTCGGCGTGAATGGCTACAGCCTTATCTCCCATATCCGCTTCTAAAGTATGAGGCTGCTACTATCAACAAACGGATAAAAGAAGAGCCAACAGTGCCATTGTACAAAGCAGATATCTCCAAACCTGATGGAGTCAAGCTGATAGTGGATTCTCAACCCAGGTGGAGAAAGGCATGGCTCACAAAATATCCACAATATCTAATTCATCTGGAAGAGGCGCCCAAAAGAATCAGAGACAACCTCAGTTTTTGCCCTCTACCAAGGATGAAACCATGGAAAGCCCAAGAGCTATTGCAGAGAAGCCAACCCACTTAGCTCAATTACCCGAAGTTGCCAGGCTTGAAGGCAGGCGAGAGAATGAGTGAGCAATACATGGTGAAAAACCTAACGGGCGCCATCAAATTGTTCACTGGCTTGCCTGACCTATCTTGCATCATGCTGAGAAAAATATGTAAAACCCTTCTGGCAGTCTTCGAAACCTTCAAACCTGGACAGGCGACAGACATTATCTTTTTCTTCCAAGATACATACAGATGTGCCTAGATCCGTCTACTCAGCCTTCTCACGAGGTGATACATGCGCTATATCAGAGGATTATGTTTTTGCCTTCTTATCACCTCCAGGCCTTTGAAGAAGCCTTCTACATCGGCTTCTTCACCATCAACACAGAGATATTTGGCCCAACGTTACTGGCTCAGCATGTGCGATATGAGTCCCTTCTAAAGATGCACGAAAGCCTACATTAAAGAAGTAACTCAACTGCCATGTCAGGGACGACATGAACTGGGAGGGGGGGAGTGTTAGCAGCTAGACACACCCTACAGAGAATGATTGCTCGACGGAATATTATTTTTTGTAATTATTCTTTAATTGAGAAAACCCGACATTTCACCTTTGTAAATAGTGGGGCTTGCAGAAGTTTCCAGATTGTATCCCATTTTTGACATTTAGATTGAGTAGATGATTAAATTGGAACCTTAGCGTTTGAGATTGTAAGGTATTTATACCACTTTTGACCTTAATGGAAAAACTTTGTCATTTTAAAAAAGTTATGTCTGTGTGAGTGAGCGTACTGTGTACGAGAGAGAGTGAGAGTTTCATCTTGACGCTATGCGCGCACCGGTGGTCTGAATCGAGTGCGGAGAAGTGGAGCGTGTTGCCCTCGATGAGAGCTACGCGCCAACACCTACATTGCAGTTGTACGGTCTGGTTTTGTGAACTCGACCCATGAGCTACATCTGGTGATTCGTTGAGCATACGTTGTCTGTTTTTGCATTTTAGCATATCCACGCGTTTGGAATGAGTAGAGCTACACATTAGGCACTTTAGTTTTTGGAAACGACGACCTGAAAATTTCGACCTGACATCCTACTTGATTTTGCACCAGGTGTTTAGGGTTGGGATTTTGGTTCATGGACCTTAGGGAGAGCGACCTATTGGTGTTAATAGGGTCTCCTTCAAGTTCAGTGGCGTTTCGAGAACGTTTGATGGGTATTTAGCTCTTGAAAGCGTTGTAGGAAATCTCCTCTCAAGCACTCCTGAAGGCTGTGGCTTAGACATTGGGTAGAGACCTCTGTAGGAAGTAGTCGAGAGTCGGTCGAATGTAGGTTGGCACCCTATGCTTGCTTCCACGCGCCTACGGGTCGAGCTTCGTCCTTAGCTGATAAATCTTGTTAGGTGAGTTCTCGCTGTGCTGACGTCCATCGTGGCGTATCCGCCAACACCTCCTGCGTGCATTGAAGTGTTTGCACCATCCAGAGCTACAAACTCAGCCCTCTAGCAAGGGGCGACACTATCACCACAATGAGATTTGATTTGTCAAAGCAGCCATCTCCTAAGGTGTTACATCTACTATATCAAAGCGTAATGTTCTTACCAAGCTACCACATGCAAGCTTTTGAAGAAGCCTTCTACACCATCTTCTTTACGTATGATAGAAAAATATTCGGCCCCACAATCACCTTGGGCAATATAAGGTACGAGTCATACTTGAAGCTGATAAAGTCCCAACGGTTCCATTGACACAAAGACAACTTTTACCAAAAGCAGAAGATCCAGAACCTTCATGTCAGGGATGACATGAACGCGGAAGGGGGGAGTGTTGATGGCCAAACACAGAAGGAGCTTTTCCAACTTTTTTGTATCATTATTTTTGAAGTGGAATGACATTTTTGTAATATTTGAGTGGCCATTATTCTTTGTGGGAACAAGCCTCTAAGGAGGAATTGTATATAAACCAATTTTTGTAACCCTAAGCAACTTTTGAATTAATCAAATCCAAAGTTTACTGTGCGTTGTGTCTGAGAGAGAGAGAGAGAGAGAGAGAGAGAGAGAGAGAGAGAGAGAGAGAGAGAGAGAGAGAGAGAGAGAGAGATTTCTTCTCTTTCCTACACACTCTACGGAACCTCCATTGCAAAAGCGATACCGCCAATGCGTTAACAACACCTAGGGCTTCAATCCAACTCCAATTTTTCACGATTCTAGTGTCGTCACGAAGTGAGCTCCTACGAGATTTTGGGTGAGTTTTCTTGCAAAAGTGTGTCCATTTGGTGATTTCTTTATACCTATGGGTTCATGGCAAGTAGAGATACATATAGGACCATACACAATGAAAAGTGGTGACCTGCATTTTGCTGCATGTCCTTATACGTGATTGTTGCACGAGGTGGTTTGAGGTAGGATATCAAGTCAGAGTCCATAGGTTAATGATATCTTGATGAGGAGAGTGTGTCCTATGAGTTTTATGACATTTTGAATGCGTTTGGTCTAGTTTCCGGTAGCATGAGCATCGTAGGTTGAGTTGCTTTCACTAGTGCATAGAACATTTAGATTTGATTTCCTTGTGTAGAGATTGTCTTTGAAGGTCAAGAAGATGCTTGACATCCATCTTCCTGTTTCCATGCACCTACAAGTTAAGCTTCATCCTTGGCTGACATAGAGTTGTTGGTTTTGTTCTTGCTATGCTAGCATCCACTCACGGCGTATCCGCCAACAAGGTCATAATGCAAAACCCAATTTTTTCATGTTTGTTGTATTTAGCACTTCATCATTGTCCCCAATGTTTCCACTTGGTAAGAGGTCCATTATTATTTTGACATGCTCCACAACTCCTTTTGAAGCCAAAGGTCCAAAGGGGAACTAAAAAACATGTATATAGTATTTGTATTGAGCGTGACTATAGAAACTTTGATGATAGGTCCGCAAAATGGCAAAAATGAAACTTTTTTGTACCTATTTTTTTACCAAAAAAAAGTGAGGCAAAAGCGACCATATGTTTTGATCACCAAACCATTTAAGTTAACAGGAAATTTTATCTCATGTCCTACAAAACTCTCCAATCTCATTTATATGCAATCAATCGTAAGAAATGGCTGTTTTGGGCAAAATAGACTGGTCCATCAACTTTGGAGGCTTGTTGTCACCAAGAGATGAGAAATTTTACAAGTTTATCATTTTTGCCATATATAGTAGTCCTTGAACTATAATTCATGAAATGATTATCCAAAATGAGTGGATCTACTATGGTTTTGAGGAAAAAAAATAGGTTTCCAAGCTAGTGTTAAGATCATAATAAGCACAAATTGCTTGTTTGTGGGTTCCTTGCAATTGCCAATGCGCTCTGACTGTTAGTGTAGATGATGTTGGCAGTGTCTTGTCCAACACCCAAATTAGTCATAAGGCGTCTGAGTCATACACAAAAACCGTAGCTGTAAAGACTTCTCTGTATTCCGCCTCACAACTAGAAGTGGTTGCTTCTTGCTCAACCATGATATGCATGAACTGCTGAGCATGAAACAAAAACCACTCATTGACACTCATGTGTCATAACAACCAGCCCAATCTGAGTCCAAAAAAGCATGCGGCAATGATCCCCCCTTGGGATAAAACAACCCAAGATGTAAAGTGCCACTCAAGTAGTAAAAGATCCACTTAATAGCCTGCCAATGCTTAGAACTTGGGCTATGCGTAAATCTACTGGCTTGTGAGACTCCAAACTAAATATTTGACCTCGTATTGTATACATAAATAAGGCATCCAATAATAAAGAGTGGCATCGGAAGGGTCACCATCACCATGAAGACTTAACTTCAAACCTAGCTTGCAATCCTCAAGTCCAAACTTACATAGCACTGTCTCTATGTAACATGTTTGACACAAGGCGCACACTGCTAAAATTGTATGCCCAAGTAATGATGCAACAACCCCAAAATCTTTCATCTTGAAAGTAGCATTCAAATCAGCTTTAAATTCAGCAATATGTTTCTCCTTGGGTCCAGCGAATAGCAAATCATCAACATAAAGAATGACAATGAGAATTACATCACCCTCATGCTTTACATACAAAGTGATTTCTGATAGACTGTTCCCAAAAGCCTCGTTTGACCAAATGAGTGTCAGCTTTCTCATACCAAGCACGAGTAGATTGATTCAACCCATACAAAGCTTTCTTACATTTACACGATTTATCTTCCTACCCTTTAATGAAAAAACCACGAGGTTGCGTTACATAAACTTTCTCAAATATGTCACCATTCAAGAAAGCAGTAACAATGCCTAATTGATGTACATCCCATCTAAATGAGCTACCAATGCATATAGAAAACACACAATAGTCATACAACAAGTGGGAGAAAAAGTCTCTTCATAATCTATGCCTTTTTGTTGTGCATAACCCTTTGCAAGAAGTCAAGCCTTATATAGCGATCAATCTCACCATCTGGCTTGCGTTTCAACTTGTAAACCTGCTTTGTACCAATGGCCTTTTTGCAAGGAGGCAAATCACATAAAGTCCATGTGTCACTTTTTATAAAGTGCATCATATTGTGATTGCATGGCAGCCATCCAATTTTCAAAATTATGTCTAGAGGCTCCTCAACATCACATAAGCTAGAAACAACCAAAGCATAACAATTTGATGCATACGATGCATGGTGAGAACCTGAACAAGTACTACTAGACAAAGGTGTATCCAATTTACTATCACGCAAAGTATTCACTAGCCATTTTAGCATACCTCTAGCATGCTCATTCTCAACCCTTTCCTCATCGAGTACATCATGTACATATACATCAATAATAGGCTGATCTCTAACATTTTTAGAGACCCCCCTAGACATTTATGACAATTTTTTTGCCTCTTTTTAGTGGTGAAAATTTGAATGTAAACCCACTTTATACCAATGGACTTTTTGTCAGGAGGCAAGTCACATAAAGTCCATGTGTCATTTTATATAAGTGCAGTCCAATTTTCTAAGTTTTGTGCTTCGTCCAAAAGAGAGAAATAGTCAAGTATGAAGCTTTAGCGGAGATGTACCATATCAAAGTTTCACTGAAAAAAGTAAAGCCAACCTTATCGACACAATATCTCATAATGTTTTCAAGGAAGACTGTACTCGGATAGGAGTTTTAAGGCTTTGACAGCCAATTTAGAAAAAAGTATGGTTGTCATTCATAGTCTTCAGATGATGCATATTATGCTTTTGATCAAGACCATGAAAAAATCCTCATACGTACAGTCTATTTAAAAGTAACATGTTTCTGAAATCATCTGAACAAAGTTAATTAAGCATGGGTGAGTAGATTTCGAGCTAACTCTCCTTTGTGAGCAAGCGTCAGGGCAGGAATGTTTTCAATGAATTTAGATAACTCTGCCACCCCTTCCTTAGAGTTGTTGACAAGTTAGGCAAGGGTATGGACACACTTTTCAAATGACATGGTTTGAACCAAGGAGTTGGCTAGATGAATTGAAGCCCTTGCTATCAGTTCAGATGCTATAGGGTCATGAATGCATCTAAGTACCTGAAGTGAGGCTTTAGAAAGAGGCCCCGTAGGAAGCTCTAACCCTTGAGATAGTGCTAAGTTCTGCATAGTCCATAAAAAGCTATTTAGAGAAATATACCACCAAAGGTAAGAATTGGTAGCCTCTTCAAACTTCAACCAACCAGGGGAACCTATAAGGGCCGTGTGAAGAGAGCCCCATCCCTCAAGGATCAGTGTAAGGTAAAATTATCAAGGACAGACACCGAGGGATTAAAATATAGTAACTAGGTCTTTGAATAGTATTAATACTATTCTTGGTGTTAGGTGTGTAGGTGTGTGTGTGTGTGTGTGTGTGTGTGTTCTAATAACAATATAACATATACACCAAACAATCCTTTCAAATTACAAAAGACACTAAAAACTATGTCAATGAAAAGGTGGTATAATTTCCATTCATAGTACAGAACAGTCTTTATACACTAGTACTAAAATCAAGAGCCAGAAGATATAAAAGTCTGCCATCTTCAAACCAAGGAACTTTGAAAACCGTAGTTGAGAAGGTAACCCTCACATGTACCCATGGAAACAACAGAACATATAGTTAGCATTGGCATCGTGTGAAGGTGATGCATGGGTATCCCACAATTTATAGATGTCACCCAACTAGATTGCTTTCAAAGACAAATAGTAAGAAAGGTAAAGCTAACCATAACATATACTCAGAGATGGTTTCATTTACAAGGGGTTGTAGGGAAACCAAGTGGAGCAATTTTTTCTTTGCAAGCTCTCATGAGATAAGGCCGGAGACGAGTTTTATGAGGTTTTTTAGCCCTAAAGTGGGCCACATATACATGTTTCTTAGCTTTAGAGAGTTTGGCATTAATTGCTACTTTTTTTTTTGGTTCAGTAATAGTGCTCATACGTGCAAGACAATCTATACTTTGGAGTCATTTGTAACACAAAGAAATGTTAGTAATTGTGTACTACTCCTACCTAGATGGAGTCAAAAAAACCATATGAAAGTAAGTACGAATGCTCAATCCCCTTTAACCATAAATCCATAACGGAGAGACATTCCGGAGTCCCTTAGTTGTTCCATAAACCAAGGGAGTTAATCATCAATTCCCATTACATAATATGCAAATGATGCAATAAGCAACCATATTTGGCCATATGAGCAGCCATAAGGTACCATGCACAACCATACTTGGCAACCATATTCACAACCATATTCAGATGCAACCTTTCTTAACCATATTCACAACCACTTGGCCATATGAACAGCCATATCCAAATGTAGCAACCGTAATCGGCCACATCCCTACGACATCAATGTATTTCACTACCCATACATCCCTACAATAGTTTAGTAGACAGATATTGATAGTTTTAATTGAACTGAAAAGAGATAAAAAAAACAGTGCCACGGTTACCTAAGTGTCAGAAGAAGTAGCTAACTATTCCCATAACAGTCATACATTGACTTAGTATAGTCAAGAACATGCATGAGTCCTATACTTCTACAGTGGTAATGGTATACTGGTACTGTTATACTACAATACTGGTATATGTATACCGGTACTAGTCTCAAATTTCAGTGCTAGTACTGTTACTGGTAATACTGGAACTGATATATTGATACTGATGCACCAAAGAATTCTTTCAAATTACAAAGGACACTAAAAACTATGTCAATGAAAAGGTGGTATAGTTTCCATTCATAGTACAGAATAGTCTTTATACACAAGTATTAAAATCAAGAGCTGAAAGATATAAAATTCCACCATATTCAAAGAACATTTAAAACCATAGGTGAGAAGGTAACCCTAACCTAAGGGTCAGAAGAAGTAGCCAACTATTCCCATAACAGTCATACATCGACTTAGTATATTCAAGAACATGCATGAGTTCTACTACCATATCAAAGGTGAATCACAACACAACCAAGCATCTCAAACAGACTGGTCCATATTGGAGACAAAGTCACCTGAGATTGAGTCGGAGCAGCTAGCTCCACAATAGCTTGCTTGTCTTTGCCTTTTTCCATAGAGCCAACAACATACACCCTTGCGAGTTAAATCCTCATACTCTCAAGGTACAGACAACCTTTCACTAGTACACACACACACCATAGACGCACACCTGTCCCAATGCTAAGTGAGCATGGAAGCTCACTTTTATAGGCTTCGGTGTCAGTAGCCACATTCCATTCATAGCAGCAAGACGGGTCCATCTTCAAGAGGGCAAGGTGGGTCTGTCTTCAAGAGGGGGAATAACCAACAACGTCACCTCATACACTATCATAATAATCAATATCTAATTATCCTAAATGATTTTCTCATGTTAAAGTGATCATTTAATATGGGGAAGTGCCAGGGGAGAAAAAGCTAGAATATTGGTTACGCTAGCAGACCGGCCACAGTAGGGATAAAAAGGAGGGAAAATAGGGATCCAAAAGGGGGGTCATCTACAAAAGAGCAATGCGCACCAATGGGCTTAAAAGACCCTAAGGTTCAGCCCATTAAGACTTCCAAACTTCTAAGGTTCCAAAATTCGAAGGCTCTGTCCAAAGGTGAAAAGCCTAGGAAAATTCGAAGGTTCTGTCCAAAGGTGAAAAGCCTAGGAAAATTGGATGCTTTTTGTGTGTGTCCCAACAGTCTTCAACCATCCCTACATAGGAGGGGGCCAGACCTAGAATTAGGAGATGAGAGAGAATCTCACACACACACACACAAGCTCCCTTTACACAAAGGCAATGAGCTCCCTAGCCCAGATGCCCTCAAGGTGTACTCAATTCCTATTGGATGGCCTTGGAGGTGGCCTTGGAGGTGGACCAATGAGAATGGGAGTAAATTTGGTTTAATTAATTAAAAAACACTTAATTAAAGAACCAATAACAATTAATCTCTCTATAAGACTATTGGACAGTCTCCCAAGGGGTCCAATGAGCATTCAACAGCCCAATGACTTGCCTGATTCCTATTGGCCAGGAGGCAAAGGGGTCCAATGAGAGTTTAGGTAGATGAAGTAATTACCTAAAGCTTTCAAAAAAGGGGAAAGGGGGACACATGTCAGAAGACTATCACTTATGCTGCTCAATTTCCATTGGCTAGGCCTGGGGAGGTCCAATGAGGTGTGAGGATGAGCAAATAGCAAGAGGGGTCGACCAAGAGAGAGAGAGGGGGACTGATTTTTGCAAGGGATTATCACACACACACTCACACAATCTCATGTGTAAAGCAAAGAAGACTCTCTATCCTTCTCAAGATTTAATGGAAAGCTTACCACCTACTCCAAGCTTGTGAGAAGGGAGGCCTACACCAACAACTCTTGGCTTTGTGATGCAAATCCAACCAAGAGCCAAGCTTAAATGCATGCTCATCTCCTCTACCATGCTAATTACTAAGCTAAGCTATGCTAATATGAGTGATTATGTGAGGAGATATACATTTTTCTCTTAAGAATACTCCTTCTTCCTCTCAATCTACTCTCATACCCCACTAGCTCTCACCATCTTCGAAGGTGTGAGAGGTCTTGGGTCTGAGACCATGGGGGAATTGATGTTGTATTTGATATGTGTTTTGCTTAGTGCATGAAGTTTCCATCTTCATTGCACTAGCTAGTATTGAAGGAACACAAAGAATTGTATTGTAAAATGTCTCTCTTGATGGGAGAAACCATAATACAAAGCCTTTTGGAGGGGGGACCGGCTCCATGAAAATCCGGTCTTCGACTGTTGTCAATTGCTTAATTTCTCTCTCTTTTGAAGTATTGTTTATGCTATCTAACTAGGTGTTATATTTTTTGTTGCTCTCTCCACCCAAGCACTCTTGTTATTCGCATTAGGAAGCTATTCTAATGAAATGCTCACTAAGTTCATGCTATTTTCCGCTACACACAAGTTACTAGACCATTAAATGTTACATTGGTATCAAAGCACAAGGTTTCTCTTTTCTTGCTCAAGAAGGGAGTCCTCAAGCTAGCTATAAATGGTTGGTATTATTAATTGCATGTGAGTAAGTAGAATAGGGATTTTTCAGCTTTGCAGTGTGCTTGCCTTTGTGTAGTTAACGGGGCATCACCGTCAAGAGCTATGGTCTTAATAGTGGAGTTCTACGGGGATTGCCTATGGCTTAACCACTATTGAGCTATTAGAAGCTTGACAGGAGCCGGTGTCGTTTTGGTGTTGAACAACCCTCTCTTCTATTCCTTGCAATTAATGGTATTCGAGCCACGGGTACAGTAGCTTGGATGCTTTTCCTAAAGCGGTAAAGAGGAGTAGCAACTAGGCCTTGAAGTGCCAAAGTACACCTAAAAAGTTTACACCTAAAAGTTGTTAGAATGGCTGACAATAGTAAAGAGAGTGAAATTAATGCTGATAACTTTGATTTCGCTAATGAACAAGCTACTAATGATGCCCCAGTGCTTGTTAACTATCTTGTTTCTAGGCTTCAACAAGCCATGGGCAATCCATCCCTCCAAAGTAAAGTGCAACGGGCTCCAAGCTCCCCACCATGAAAAGAGAGCACCTAGGAAGCCTCCTTGCGAGACTTTCCAAAACAAGCCTCTCTCCGATTTGGGAAGAAGAAGAGGATCCATATGAAGGGCACAAAAATTTGCTCCTTGGTGATGCATCTCCTTCTCAAAGGAGAATTCAAGAGCTTCCACCGAAGGAACGAGAAAGAAGTGAGTCTCCTGCCACCTCGATGGAGATGGCTCCACGAAGACGGCGGGCTAAACGCTCTCCATCACCTCCAAAACGGAGAAGACCATCGCATACTTCTCCACACCATACTTCAAAGAGGGATGACAAAAAGCAAGAGAAGAAAAAGGCGAGAAAAAGGACACCCTCTTTTCCGTCTTCTTCATCCTCTTCCTCTTATAAAAGTGATGGTGAAGACAAAGAAGATCAAGGAAAGAAAAATGCGAGAAAGAGGTCACCCTCTTCTCCATCTTCCTCAAATTCTTCATCTTCTAAAGAAAGTGATGGTGCAACCTTTGAACCATAAAAAAGAAGAGGCCATAGGAAATCCTATACCGCGTGGAAGAGGTCGTTTAAGCTCAAGAAATTCAAAGAGGGAGGGAATACCATCTCTTTCCTTACCTACGATGACACTTTTGGTGCTACGGACAAAGTCTTGGCCTTTATCCAACAATTAGATGTGGCGTTTGGAGATGAGGGCTTCACGGAGTCCTCTAAGCTACACCATGTAGCTATGCACTTTCAAAAGTCCGCCAGACAATGGTGTTCTAGCCTACGGGCCAACGATGAAGCTTTGCAAACATGGAAAGCTTTAAGAGCTTCCATTATGAAGCAGTTTTTGGCCATCAATGCCAAAGACAAAGTACTCACCGAATGGAAAAGCTTGAAGATCTCTCCCTACAAATCCATTCACAAATGTGTAGACAAGATTTACAACTCAAAGCCATTGTCTTCAAGAAGTTGGATTTTGGAGATCAAAATCTTGAAGCTCTCTCCCTACAAATCCATTCACAAATATGTAGACAAGATTTACAACTCAAAGCCATTGTCTTCAAGAAGTTGGATTTTGGAGAGCAAAAGGAACAATTTTGTGCGGGCTTAATTGAAGAAATGGTGGAGTATGTCAACTCCCAAAGGCCATGCACCATATCGGCGGTTATACACCATACTATGGTGGCCACTCGAATCAATTTCCAAACGCGGGCTAAAAGAAATTCTAAGCCCACGGAAAACAAGGATTCCAATGAGCCTAAGGGGAAGGACAATGTCCAAAAGTATCCTAAGGGCAACTCCAACAAAGCTAACGAGAAGGGATTTTATAAAGGCAAAAATAAACTCTCTCTTGAAGAGCTTGAGTGTTATCGCAAGGATAACCACTCTTTCAAGTGCGGGGAGCAAGGGCATGCGTACCGCGCTTGTCCCCAAAAGAACACCCGCCGTGAACCTCGTAGAGCTACCTTGGTTGAAATCCAAGAGGAGGAAATTCACCAACAAAGGATCTCCTCTATGCCATGCTTGGGGAAAGGTAAGAGAACATGATGCTTTTATTCTCTTTGACCCTGGTTCTACTCACAATTTTATATCTATAGAGTTGGCCACCAAGCTAGGCATACAAGCCTACGACATGGGAGATGTCCTACCCGCAGACGGTGCTTTCAAGGGGCAAGAAGCTTCAGCCACTCCTTTAATCGGGAAATTGAGGCTCCATGTCCAAAGCTATGTGGACAAAGAGGACTTCTTTATTTCTCCTCTCAAGCATGAGGATGTAATCCTAGGGGCACCATGGTTTGATTGCATGGCTGCCAATGTTAAATTCCCTGAAAGGAGAATCTCCTTTAAGTTCAGGGAAAAAGATATGTATATAAATGCTAAGGAAATGGGTAACACTATACCCATTGTACATACACAAGCTTTCAACAAGTCAATAAAGAGCTCTATTTCCATGTACATGATTTTTGTTAAAGATTCTCAAAATGAACCTAATGTTTTAGCAAAAGAAAATATACACAATCATAAGGAATTAGAGTTATCCAATTTTCTCAAGGGGTTTCAAGATGTCTTTACTGACGTCCTCCCTTGTGAGCTACCTCCTTAATGAGGTAATGATGACCATGCAATTGAACTTCTTCCAGGAAGTTCACCGCCTAACAAACCTCCTTATAGAGTTTCTCAAGCTCAACAAGAGGAGACTATGTGGCAAGTGCATGAGTTAGTCGAGAAGGGCATGGTTAGGCCTAGCTCATCTCCATTTTGTTCTCATGTGCTACTAACTTAAAAAAAAATGTGGCAAATATCGTCGTATGTGTGTCGACTATAGAGCACTAAATAGGATCACTATCAAGAATAGGTTTCCCGTTCCATGGGTAGAAAAACTATTTGATAAGCTACAAGGGGTCCACCTACCTCAGTAGGATTGACCTAAAAAGTGGCTATCATCAAATAAGGATAGTTGATCAAGACATTGTAAAGATCGCATTTTACACTATGTTTGGTCTTTACGAATACACTGTCATGTCTTTTGGCTTGACCAATGCACCAAACACATTCAACTACTTGATGGAGAAGCTATTCAAGCCTTACCAAACCTTTACTAGAGTGTTCTTTGATGATATCATCATCTACTCTAATTCATTAGACGAACACGAGCAACACCTCCAAGTAATATTTCAAGTTTTAAGAGAGAATAAACTTTATGTTAATCGAAAGAAAAGAGAATTTTTCTTACAAGAAATTCAATATTTAGGTCACATTATCTCTCAAGATGGCATCCAAATGGATCCATCAAAGTTAGAGGCAATAAAAGGATAGCCTAAACTAAGGAATCTTCATGAGTTAAGAAGATTTATAGGTATGTGTGCATACTATAGGCGCTTCATAGAAAAGTTCTCAGTAATACCAAAACCATTACATGACCTAACAAAGAAAAATGTTAGGTACACATGGTCTACCAAGGAGAACAATGCTTTCAAAAAGCTTATCTCTCAACCTGTGCTTACACTACCGGATCTCTCAAAGCCATTTGAGGTCCAATGTGTTGCTTGTGGTGATTGCCTTGGAGCTGTTTTGCTCCAAGAAGGGTATGCCATAGGCTATGAAAGTCGAAGGCTCGACCCTGTTGAGCAAGCCCTAGGCATATATGAAAAGGAACTCCTTGCAGTTCTACATGCCTTAGACTCATGGAAGCACTATTTATCGGGGACTCCTTTCATTCTGCAAACGGATCACCAAAGTCTAAAGTACTTCATGACGCAGACCAAGATCTCTGACAAACAAATGAGGTGGGCAAATTTCCTTTCGCAATTTCATTTTCATATTGCTCACAATGTTGGCAAGCATAATCAAGTAGCCGATGCACTCTCAAGATGGCCGAGAGTGAATGCGGTTTCCATAGCAACTCACAATGGTCTATCTTCTATGATAGATGAGTGTGCTATTGATCCTTATTTTAGAGATGTAATTTCAGCCCTTGCATTAGGGAAGAAAGAGGAACCATTTACCTTACAAGATGGTTATTTTCTTTATGGCAATAGACTATGCATTACTAGCTCCCTACGTGAGAAAGTAATATATGAATCTCATGCTCCTTCCTATGCGGGGTATAGAGAGATTCAGTCTACCTTAAAGGGGATTGAAACATATTTCTATTGGCCTACCATGAAAGCAAACATACAAGAGTATGTTTCTAAATGTGTGGTATGCCAAAAGAAAACGTTTGATAGAGGGAAGCAACCTAGATTGCTTCAACCTTTGTCAATCCCAAATTCACCATGGCAGAGCATATCCATGGATTTTATCTTTGGATTGCCTAAGTCTATCCATGGGAATACGGGAATATGGACGATAATAGACAGTTTCAGTAAACAAGCTCATTTTATACCTGTCAAAAAGACTATCAAAGCCCATCAAATGGCAACCCTCTTCATTTCATAAATCTTCAAGTACCATGCTTGCCAATGTCCATAGTGTTGGATAGAGATCCTAGAATGACCAGTAATTTCTGGAAGGGTCTCTTTGAGAATTTAGGGACAAGGCTAAATTTCTCTTTAGCCTATCACCCGCAAACGGATGGCCACAGTGAAATAGCTAACCTAACAATTCTCGATCTACTAAAAGCCTATGTAACAGAAGTAGATCAAAGATCCCAATGGGAGAATTACTTACCCTTAGTGGAGTATGCCTATAATAATATTGTACATACTTCCACGGGAAAATCACCTTTTGAGGTAATTGAGGGAAGATCAAAAAGTCCCCTGCTACTTAAGGTGCTCGGGAAGATCTTCGTTGCAGATGAGTATAGCCGAGACCTACAAGCATCTTTTCAAAAGATTAAGGATGTTACTCTATCTCACACAAAGGCAAAAGGATACTGCTGACAAGAACAGAAGATCCCAAACCTTTAAATGAAATGATTGGGTCTTATTAAAATTTCCCAAGGCTCGATTAAGGCACACGACAGGCAAGAATCCTATGGGACACCAAAAGTACTATGCTAAGTTAGCAAAAAGGTACTATGGTCCCTTCTAGATTCTTAGGCCAATCAATGAGATGGCCTGTCAACTCAAGTTGCCCAGTCATTGGATCATACACAATGCTTTTAATGTGAGCCTATTAAAGCCTTACAAAGGAGATCCACCTCAAGAACCTACTATTGAAGACCCACCGAAGATCGAGAACCAAGAAGAGGTGCTGCAGCCCGAGTCCATTCTCCGACATGAGGACAGGGTACTAAGAGGCGGTAAGACTATCCGACGATATGTTATTAAGTTTAAGAATTATCCTTTTGAAGATGCTAGATGGATGCAAGGCATACAATTAAAGGATAACCTAAACCTTGTCAATGCTTACAATGCTTCCCTAGAGTAAGCAAATGTACAAATGTTAAAAATGAACAAAGTTTTTGTCTTATAACACTCTTTTTGTTTATTGTGTGCACAAAAATGAAGTAGTATGCATGCTTAGATCAAGTTTGCGGGGACGACGTCTCCCAAACACCAAGTAGAGCTTGTCACTCTACTATGGAAGATTGATAGGACTAATGTGTAGACATGCTTGCTACAGCTTAGGCTCTCAAGCACCAAATGGACTAGTCGTCCATTCTGGAACGATGTCATAGGGTAACATAGGGATCCTCTACCCGCTATGCTTTATCTTCTCTACCCCATAGTCGAGGAAGACTATGATTTCAAGAGAGAGGTAATGTCATAATAATCAATATCTAATTCTCCTAAATCATTTTCTCATGTTAAACTGATCATTTAATATGGGGAAGTGCCAGGGGAGAAAAAGCTAGAATATTGGTTAAGCTAGCAAACCGACCGCAGTAGGGATCCAAAAGGGGGGCCATCTGCAAAAGAGCAATGTGCACCAATGGGCTTAAAAGACCCTACGGTTCAGCCCATTAAGACTTCCAAAATGCTAAGGTTCCAAAATTCAAAGGTTCTATCCAAAGGTCAAAAGCCTAGGAAAATTGGATGCTTTGTGTGTGTGCCAAAAGTCTTCAACCATCCCTACATAGGACGGGGCCAGCCCTAGAAGTAGGAGATGAGAGAGAAACTCACACGCACACACACACAAGCTCCCTTTACACAAAGGGAATGAGCGACACAAGTCAGCTCCCTAGCCCAGATGCCCACAAGGTGTACTCAATTCCTATTGGATGGCCTTGGAGGTGTACCAATGAGAATTAAGCTGGAGTAAATCTAGTTTAATTAATTTAAAAACACTTAATAAAAGAACCAACAAGAATTAAGCTCTCTAGAAGACTATTGGATAGTCTCCCAAGGGGTCCAATGAGCATTCAGCAGCCCAATGGCTTGCCTGATTCCTATTAGCCAGGAGGCAAAGGGATCCAAGGAGAGTTTAGTTAGATTAAGTAATTACCTAAAGCTCTCACAAAAGGGGAAAGGGGGACACATGTCAGAAGACTATCATGTATGTTGCTCAATTTCCATTGGCTAGGCATGGGGAGGTCCAGTGAGGTGTGAGGATGAGCAAATAGCAATAGGGGTCGACCAAGAGAGAGAGAGAGAGAGAGAGAGAGAGAGAGAGGGGGCTGATTTTTGCAAGGCATTATCACACACACACACTCAGACAATCTCATGTGTGAAGCCAAAGAAGACTCTCTCTCCTTCTCAAGATTTAATGGAAAGCTTACCACCTACTCCAAGATTGTGAGAAGGGAGGCCTACACCAACAACTCTTGGCTTTGTGATGCAAATCCAACCAAGAGCCAAGCTTAAATGCATGCTCATCTCCTCTACCATGCTAATTACTACGCTAAGCTATGCTAATATGAGTGATTATGTGAGGAGATATACATTTTTCTCGTAAGAATACTCCTTCTTCCTCTAAATCTACTCTCATACCTCGCTAGCTCTCACCATATTCGAAGGTGTGTGAGGTCTTGGGTCTGAGATCGTGGGGGAATTGATGTTGTATTTGATATGTGTTTTGCTTAGTGCATGAAGTTTCCATCTTCATTGCACTAGCTAGTATTGAAGGAACACAAAGAATTGTATTGTAAAATGTCTCTCTTGATGGGAGAGACCATAATACAAAGCCTTTTGGAAGGGGCACCGGCTCCATGCAAATCCGATCCTCAAGTGTTGTCAATTGCTTGATTTCTCTCTCTTTTGAAGTATTGTTTATGCTATCTAACTAGGTGTTATACTTTTTGTTTCTCTCTCCACCCAAGCACTCTTGTTATTCTCATTAGGAAGCTATCCTAATGAAATGCTCACTATGTTCATGCTATTTTCCGCTACACACAAGTTACTAGACCATTAAATGTTAGACACACACACACACACACACACACACACACACACAGATAACTAGAGATGTGATGTAGAGCAGATGCCGCAGGAGGGAGCCACCGCATCATCAAGCATATGAGGACACATTATACAGAATCAGGCATGCTCATCTAAACCCATTATCTTCCTTAACTCACTAGGTGTTAGGTAGAGTATATTACGCAACTACAAATTTGCTATTAAGAATTTCACCTCGTAAATACAAGCCTCTTTTTTTACAAGAGATTTCCTAGGTCAATACAAGATATTGAGGCTAATTCCCATTTAATTACATAAAGGCCGTGGCAACAAGCCACTCCTATATCCAGAAAGAGTTTAATCCTTGTATTAACAGTAGCATGTGTTTGTGTGTGTGTGTGTGTTTGTGTGTGTACATATACATAACTATATACATGTAGATGTATATGTATATAGATGCATACATATACATGTGTGTGTGTGTTTGTACATATACATAACTATATACATATAGATGTATATGTATATATATGTATATAGATATGTATATGTACACACACACACACATGTCACTTTCATCTCGTGGCTTACTGTTCTAAGAATGGATACTTGATGATATTTAACACTACATGGATGGTAGGTATAAGTTAAAAAGGTTTTAAGTAGGACATGGATAACAACTAATAGGTTTGTTGACACTTGTAATACGTATTCAAAGCTAACGGATCTATTGTCTTGTTTATATGGATGTAGGTGAGGACTCTTATCTTTACTTAGGATCTTTTTGGCTAAGTTGTTGTCCATCATAGTCAAAATTGGCCTCTTTCACTTCAGAATAAGTTGTTCTTGACTATCTTATGTACAAAACACTAGAATGATACCTCATTCTCACTATGATGTACAAAAATGAATCAATGACTGAGTTGTTTTTAAGCTAATAAGTGTCCTTTGTCTAAAGCCAGCTATCTTTTGAAGTGTTATTCTCTTTTGTGTATAAGGATAAGTCTAAAAATAGCAACACGCACTTCCTAGACACAAGGTACTTCCAGAAAGCTAGGAAACCAGAATGCAATCTTTGGAGATTTTTTTTTATAGGCTTTGATGGACTATGCTGGGTTTAGGTTGCAGGTTAATGAAAAATTACTTACCTATGTAATTATTTTGATTCTTATGATTTCAAGAACATTTTACCTATAAACAAACTTCTCTTGGATGGACGGTTCGTTTGAGGACTATCCATAAAAACTAGTTAAAGCATGGAAACTTCTACGACTGACTATGAACGACATGCATATTATTCTCTACTAGTGGCTAACAAAGCCTTAAAACTTTGACTTGAGTTTAATCCTCTTTGTTAACATTGTCACTTATAGCTCCGATGAGACTCATGGATTTTATGATATGGTACAGCTCTTTGGCTTCAGACTTGACTATTCTATTCCCATCAACTTGATGAGGCAGTAGACCCATACTCAATGGGCCTACTATCGACTCATTGAGTATGGTACCTAGGTTAGGATGGGTGCACACGCGCATACACACACACACACACACACACACACACACACACACACACACATATATGTCACTTTCATATGTGGCTTACTAATCTGAGAATGGATACTTGCTGATATTTAACATTACATGGATGGATGGAGTAGGGGAATGGAGGGAGCTTTTCATGGAAAATGGACTGGTTGGCAAATTTATTGAAAAAGTTCCCTCCATGAACTTTGTGTTGGATTCCCTAATCTTATGCAAAAAGCTCCCTCCATCAAATGTTGGTTAATGTCACAGCCCGTCACGCCACATCAACAGACACTGCTATAGAGTGCCAGTTGGGTGGTTGGAGGTATATATGTGCACTTCTAAAAATGTGCTTGCACACAACATACAGTACATATGAAGATAAGTGTATATCTTTCACATGCAAGAGCATTATATGACTCTTGATTCCACAAAATAAGCATCAAAGTAATGGTGCTGGATAGAACTTCTCTGATGTAGCATTTGGTCCATTTTAAAGGTTAGCCAAAGACAAAATATGTGTGCATGTTTCAATCATTAAAGGATGCAATGCACGCAACGGGGGAGGGGGAGTTGTACTTAACAATTCAAGAAGAAAAGCACGCCTCAATTGGCATGATGTTGTTGATGTGAGTGTTAGTAAGATTATACATGATCTATTTGCTGTTTTTTTATAGCAATTTCTCTAATATCAATACTCCACAATGACTTATGGCACGGTCATGTAACCTTGCTTTGCCAGCTAGAATAATCGGTTATTATTCTGCAATGTTGTACCTGCATCTCATTAAGGTTGATAGCAGGTTGGGTTAATAGCAGGTCAAACATATAAAAGAGTAGCGATGTAATGGTGGGTAGCATGTAAAGCAAGGCTACTGCTATTGTGCTTAGTTAATGACAAACAATGGGCTTCTTTTCATGGCATTTGGGTAAATGTCGCAGTACATCACCCAAAATTGTGTTGTCACATCAACAAACATCAATTTAGAGTGGCAGACGAATCACAATGTGAGAGTTGGGAACATACGAGTGGTAAGCTTAACTACCAACAAAGGAAAAACACAACGACTGCAAGTTGATAAAAAGGGTTACATAAGTAGGAAAAATCCACTTAATCACCATATTAGACAAGTCCACATATCTCTCTCATAGTTCACGGATAGGATTACAAGAATAGAAAATAACAGTTTATTTACAAGATCAATGTATTTGAGAATAAGCATATCTCTTTGTTCAGAAGAATTTTAAAAGCGGTTGACCATTTATAATGGTTTAGAAAAAAGATAGTGTCCACACAATGTGGTGGTTCCTCTCCTTGGTCCCTTTCTTCTCATTCTTGTTCTCGATGTGGTGCTCGTTGGATCCGACGTTCTTGTTCTACTCTCATCTTGGTATTGCTGATGGAGTGGTGGTATTGGTGGTGCTCCTAGCCCGACATGGTTTGATAACCACCTTTGTTTGTGTTCTGCTCTGGTGTTACTTACTATTTGAGACATGCTGGAAATGATAGCGGTGTGTCTTGTGGGTTTTAAGGGTTTGGCAATGGCTGTCCAGTGGTATGCGATGTGGTGTCATAGTCTTTCAAGAAGGGATTTATGGATTTGCTAGGGGTATGTGTGGGCTTTTGCTTCTCTTCAAAAGCTTGTGTCAATAATTCTGGCATTATCACTCTTCCTACATCCCCTCGATGTGTTGGTTCATATTCTCGTCCGTACTTATTGACAAAAATGATATTGGTTCCTATTGCCGTGTCATAAGAAAACAAGTACAAGACTTTGTCTTTCCTTAAATCATTCACATGGGGTTCCATGCAATGGTACCACTCCCTTGTCATGAATGTAAAAAGCTCCAGGATGGTTAAGTTTAGGAGATAATTCTTGGGTCTCCATGACCATCTTCCCTTTTGCCATGTTGTCTCCACCATCAATTGTAGTTTTCTAGGTGTCTGACAATGAGGTAGTGGTTCCCCTCTTCATCATGGAATCTATCACCATCATCATTTACTAGGATTATTTCTAATCCTCTAGCAGAACGTTCTTCAATACAGATGCACTGACATCCTTGAGCATCCACGTAAACTAGGGCTCCATGGGTGCTTGTTCCTTTTAGGAAGATTGTTGTGTATTTTAGTGTGGCCAAAGAGGTTTTGAAGGTGCTACCCCCCATATCCCCTTGCTGTTGGAAGCCCCCTAGTTGCTGGTTAGCCATCCAATGATATGATTTGTTGAAAGAGGTGTCAGTATCACTGTCCACTTCTATGATTGGAGCTACGGAATCTATCTTGGCTTGGTTTACACTCTCCTCCATTGTTACTACACTCCCTTGGCCAATCATTACTCTATCGTCTCTCAGAAAATACCTACTCAATCTCAAATACATGAAAAAAGATAGACACACTCTTGCAAAATCTCAACCTCTTACCTGTGAGGTTAGCTAGCTCCTTGTGTAGCCCTTGCTCTCGGTAACCTAGACACATGTGTACACAAAATCAAGCACTTTGCCTCTTGGCCTTTTGAGTGATTAGTCCAATTTTCTCTTTGAAATATTCATTAAATTCAAAAATTGCAAAAATTTTGAAACCTAGGTCAAGAATTTGACAAATCAAAGCCTAATCTTTAAGGTCTTTGAGAGTGATTTTAGAGTCTGTTTGGTTCAACCAAGGTATTTTTGGAAACTTGGCAAGATGGCCTACAGGCTGATATGGTCAAATTTTCAAGTTGGACTAAATGAAAGCAACCATGATTGGTGACAGTGGTAAGCTTTTTGAGCCTGGTCAATTTTATGTTGGCTGGTCTCTATCTGGTGAGTCTTTTGACACTTTGTATAAAGGGTTTGACACTTTTTGGTGCATGGTCAATTATCAAATTTTGGCTTTTGGCATTCAATTTTTTGGTGGTTATAGTGGCTTTTATTGGTCCAATTGAGTCAAGGAAGGTTTATTTGGGATCCTTGCAGTGCTAGGAATCTGGCATATATGGCAACTATTGCGGTAGCTGGCTTGGAGTGATTTTTGAATTTTGGCACTTCCAATTGCTTCCCAATCACCTGTATAGTCTTTTGCACCTATATGTCACTTGCAGTTTTAAAGTTTTACCTGTCAAAATTCAAGTCAACTCCCCAAGTCTGGTCACTTAAGCGATTTTGGCTAGTTTTATCCAATTTTTGAACCTTTTTGACTTGTGGTAGATTTGGAAAGTATGGGGCTTGGGACCCTATTGATATTCTCTAGAGTCCAAAACTTGACAAGTGGTAGCAACTACGGTAGCTATCATTGGTATTTGTTTCTTGTCCAATCAATTCCTGTGGGTTCCTTACCTCTGGGGCTTCCCAATGACACCCCGTATCATCTAAATGACCACGTTTTGACCTCTATCCAAAGTTTTAAGTCCAACTTAGCCAAGTACTACAAAATTTGCTCTAACTTATAGCTTATGCCTCAAACAATAGCCAAAATTTCCAAATATATGGTGTACAAACAAGAATTCCTCAATTCACACACCCCATTCTCAAGTTATGCACACTTCTTGCCTGTTCGGTCACTTTACTGTCAAAAGTTGCAATAGGGAATCCAAAAGAAACTTTGGCTAGTCTAAGCAACACCAAAACATAATTCTAACCTAACTCCTACTCCTACATCTATCCTAAATAACAATGTAACAAATTACAAAACAAAATGGAGTAAAAAGAAGTAATAGCGAGGTGGATGATAGGAATTTTTGAATCTAGTCCCAACTCACCACAACCACCTACTAAATGCAATTTACAACAAGATTCAAAGCACAGACTCAATGCACAATGCACTAAAACCAACATTTAAGGTCTTCCTAACCAATAATGCAACAAATGAAAACTCAAGGCTCTGTGGTCTACTTGAGAAATCAGCAAGGTTCCTTGACTCTCCTACCTAAAGATAAATGTAATGAATTGTAACACTTGGGCACCGAGTAAAGAAGAACCTTGTAGCAACCTCCTCTATTAGTGTAAGTCCTATGTTCCCGGCAATGGTTCCAATGTTGATGGATAGCTGTGATCAAATGAAGTAGCCCTATTAGTGTAAGTCCTATGTCCCAAGCAATGGTTCCAATGTTGATGGATAGCTGCGATCAAACGAAGTATCCTAGCAAGAACTCAAACCAACATAAATATGTCGATTTGAGGATGTATCCGACCCGACTAGTGCGTGGAAACATCAAATGCAATGTTGCAATGATAATGCACTGAGGAGAAAGGTGCCATTCTCAAGCCAAGAAGCAACTAAAGGGAAAAATGCCTAAGCCTCTCATGCGGTCTATTTTTCACTCTAATCGTTATAGAGGTGTCAAATGAACTCCAAATGTCATGAAACTTGAGATTAGGGATCTCTAGGCTATAGGAAATAGGTTTCCAACAACAAAACCTACAAAAGTCACCGTTGGGTAGATGAGCAACCGCAATTGTTGCCACCTCTTACCTTCACCAAAAATGATGAATGAGGGGTTGTTTGGCTCCTCCTAAGGCCTACTTACCTTTGTCCATGCTTAGTTTCACTTAAAACACCATTAACAACTCAAAATGAGCAAATAAGCACACTAGGAAACCTAGAACTAAAACTGCTCATTGTGTTGCACGCACGTGCGCGTGCGCGTGCCCGTGCACACACACACACACACACACACACACACTCAAACATAACACATTGAGCATGTACATGATTCCAAGAGTATGAGGAAGCAACACAAGAGATTTCATTAGCAATGCTTACCCGTAAAAACAATAGTGAGCACCCAAGTGTAGGCATACTCTTCACTACATGAGCTCCAAAGCTAACCGATCCTCTAATAATTACAAATTTGGATTATATTCCCAAGGTTAAAAATTGGGTATTTGGATAGAAAGAGATACTTCAAAAATGTGATGGACTAGGGTATCTAGTCTCTTCATTAAATACAAAACTATTCGGAAATAATCAGACTCTCTCGAGTTTAGGATTTACATGCCAACTTAGGTTGAAAAATAAATGATTATATGGAAAAAATTTTGCCGACCTGTCCAAATTGGTGTGATTGAGTTCCTTGCTTCAATATCAAATTTTCTCAATATACACTTCAATATCTTCACTTGTATGCCATCCACATGGTTTATCATCCATGTTTTAGTTGTTGTGACCTAGGACATATATCAATGTGTAACTTTGATAAAAATATAGTAGTGGTATAAAGCTCACTAATAAAATGCACTTGTGGTTCATTAAGTGAGATGGATATCTCTTGCATGTCTACCACATATGCATGTGAAGTGTTAAACTTAGAGAGATGCTAGTATTGGTATTTGAGTATTTCGAGGCATGTACAACAAATAGGTGGTTGCTTGTTACATTCACGGAGTGGCACAATTGCAATATTGAACTGATGTACATAGTGTGATGTATTGGGACATGCAACCATAGAGGAGGGTCGCCATTGCATGTGTATATAGAGTGAAAACTTCCTCCATGTATAGTGTTTCTCCACCATTGCTTGTGAACAATTGCCATGCACATATGACGCTTAGCTTAAGAGAATATTGTATGGACATTGAACTTTGTATTCCCCTCTTGCTAGATGTACGCTTTGAAGTTCATACATTGCCAGATGCTCAAGCTTAAAGTTGAGACTTTGTGAAACTTATGTATGTTTTTTGGTGTCTATCGTATGTAAAATGTGTACTTTTGGTTTAGTGTTTTGTGCCATTAAAAAGGCCTCTAGATTAAATGTCAAAATGCTCGCAAATGTTTTAATTGAAAAGCTCAAAATCAGAAGCTCGCTCTAAAAAAACACACTCATGCCACCTGAGCATTGTATCCTCACCTTCAAGGAAAAAGAAGGATAAATGAAGCTCCTACACCAATCTCGCCTCCTCAAGGGAAAAACGTTTTGGATCAATGAAGAATTGACCACAAATCAACTCAAGGTTAAAGCAAGCGAGCTGAAGGGGTGCACGAAGCCTACAAATAAGGTAAATGGGTAGCCTACCAAGGTGTAAAGCCATCATCTAGGAGTTTCAAAAGTCAAAACCGGCTCTTCTCGCAACTGATCCCCCTTAGGTCTTGTTTTTTTATTTTCATTTACCCTCCCAATGGACCCTCAATCCTTGACTCATATGTATTGATCATCTTCCACTTAGAAGTAACCATTTATAATGTTTTTTTTTTGGTCCCATGGGTCATATCTGACCTCCATGGATGATAATTTTATCTCTCTCTCTCTCTCTCTCTCTCTCTCTCTCTCTCTCTCTCTCTCTCTCTCTCTCTCTCTCCCCTGTTGGGTATGCAAGCCCAGTGGTGTCTTAGCCTATGGGAAAAAGTCTCATAATACATGCAGCTATAGACCACCGGTTTAATGTTTGGTTTAGCTGCAAGTCAAGTTGTGCATGGCAAATTGTGGCTATATATTGTAAGGTATGTTTACAAAGGAAGTAATGAATATAACGTGTTATTTTATCTTCTGAGTATTGAGTCTCTCTCTCTCTCTCTCTCTCTCTCTCTCTCTCTCTCTCTCTCTCTCTTTCTTGTTCTCTACAGCACACCATCTCCAAAGCCATGGCCCCTCACCATCGGCACCCACCATAGCTGCAACACCATCAACTGGTATCAGAGCCTGACATTTGGCCTTGGCTTGACACGGTGTAGGATTGGCCGCTTATGCAGAGAGATAGGAGGTGGAACAACCTACATAAAATCGTGTAAAATTTGCAGGAGCATGGTCGCTCTGGCCTGAGCATCAACATTCAACACACGCTTTCCTGCCAATTTGGCCTTCCCAGCCTGCTACAACCTGTAAGCTTGTTCCTTTTTGATGGTGAAGTTGGTCGTTCAAGGCATAGACTAGCAAAGTGTTGCTTGGCAACTGTGTACAGATAACCAAGGCAATGTGTGGTTTCACCAGTGTTGCTTCGAGCACTCGGTATATTAGCAACACAACATACAAAAACTATTTTTCATATTAAGTATCATAGTTTTGTTTGTCTTTTTTGTCAACAAAATCAGTCAAAGCCTTCTTTTAGTTTATCAACTGTCAAGTATTGCCATGTACCAAAAATTTTGTACGGGTTATAGACACTGCCATTTAAAAAAAATGGTAAGACTGCCCCTTTGTTGTTTGGTCGAGTTCTGGTATGTCTCACATTGATAGTTGTTTGAGGGAAGTACACACACATACCTATGCTATAGTCAAGGGGGGTACTTCTACTCATGGTTTGAGGTGATTGGACTCTGCCATGGTCTGTATCAAGTCCATTTTCAGTGGTTTAGGCTTGAGGGGGTGTTGTTGGGTATGCAAGCCCAGTGGTGTCTTAGCCTGTGGGAACAAGTCTCATAATACATGCAGCTATAGACCACCGGTTTAGTGGAGTTTGGTTTAGTTGCAAGTCAAGTCGTGCATGGCAAATTTTGGCTATATATTGTAAGGTATTTTTACAAAGGAAGTAATGAATATTACGTGTTATTTTGTCTTTTGAGTATCGAGTCTCTCTCTCTCTCTCTCTCTCTCTCTCTCTCTCTCTCTCTCTCTCTCTCTCTCTGTGTGTGTGTGTGTGTGTGTGTGTGTGTGTGTGTGTGTGTGTGTGCAGCACGCCATCTCCAAAGCCATGGCCCCTCACTGTCGGCACCCGCCATAGCTGCAACACCATCAACACCCCCCCCCCGCCCCACCCCGCCCCCAACCACCACCACCCTTCTCTCTCTCTTGAGAGAGATTTGTGCAAAGGGAAGGCCTTCAGATGATTTTTAGTCGGGGGTTGTTTGAAATGAGAAATGGAAGGTTTTTTTTTGTGTGTGTGTGTGTGTGTTCTTTTTTTTTTTTTTTGGGGGGGGGGGGGGGGGGCAAAGGGCAACAATCACAAGGAGATAAGGCCTTCATATTGTTAATCAAGGAATACTGGAGAAATATGTGGGAGGACGCACAAAGGGCCATGGGTTTGAGGAGGCACACAAGCGGCTTTGGGGGGGACGGGGCAAAAATAAGAGGTGTAATTGAACAAGCAAATGGATTTTATTGTATGAGTCACCATTTATATATTGTTTAGTGTATTTATTGCATGGTATTATGTTAAATCTTGTTCCCAAACATCTCTTATCTCAAAGCTCTACAACCTTGCCAACCATCGAAATTTGGAGTTAGTGAAAGAATTTGGAGAGACAATTGCTTAGAGATGCATTATGTGCCAGATTCTTGTAACCCCAAAGAAACAAGTGCTAAAATCAAAAGGCTTGCCTAGATGTTGTTGGCTTTATGTGTTTAACCATAGTGGGTGTGGATGTGGGTGTGGGTGAGTGGGGACAATCCCGTAAAACTAGTCGAAGCAAAGCTTCGAATGGCTAAAGAAAAAAGATGTTGTTGGCTTAACTAAAATTATGAAATCCTTTCAATTCTCTTCCTATACTTTAGAGAGAGAGAGAGAAGAGAGAGAGAGAGAGAGAGAGAGAGAGAGAGAGAGAGAGTACACGTGCATATCTTAATTTGTAAAAAAAAAAGAGTACTCTTTCATATCTTTACCTTTTCAATCTCCCTCTTTAAAATGTGGCACTTATTGCAAGGCTATCCAATGAGTATATAAGGATATTTACAACCAACCAATAGGTTATTTACCTCCATTAAAAAAATAATATATAGCAATGAAATTATTTATAATTAAAGGGAGGCAAGGTGGTGCTCAACGTCGATCCATGCCCGTTACTTGGTTGACACATGTTTCCCCTCTTCTTTTTGCATACGGCCAACCATGCCATGCACTACCAACATCCCCTCTTCTGTGATGATGAGTCTCTCTCTCTCTCTCTCTCTCTCTCTCTCTCTCATGTGAAATTCAACCAGCATCTCTTACCCTCTCAATCTCTCTCTCCTAGTCCACGCTCTCTCTCCTTGTCTTACTCTCACATTCGACCTCTCTCTTTGTTAGAAAGTCAATTGACTACGTCAGTTGTACAGACACTAGAATCCACGAGAGGGACAAGCCTAAGGCTCTCTACCCGATTGTACATAGAATATGATGAGAATGTTTTTCATTGTTGGGCTTATGTAGTGGCATGCGTGCCCACACTAGGGGATGCATGTCGCGGCACTCAGTGGGTAGGCTCAATGACGGGCAAAGGATCTCGTAGCACTATTGGTTATCGATCATCCACTCTCTCCTACTTAACTTTGTCTCAAATTCTCTTTCTATCTCCCTTTCTCAACGTCATCTCTCTCTCTCTCTCTCTCTCTCTCTCTCTCTCTCTCTTATAAATACGCACACACACACACACACACACACACTTTGTGTTACTAAGACTGCCTGGCCTTTTCGGACACACACTCCCTAAAATACACTCGGTTGGGTCTTCACCATGGGACTTAGCACTTTTTTAGAAAAGTTACTACCCCTTGTCTTGGGTAAATTGGGCAGGTTCTTTATTATTACTGTGTAGGTGCTGGTTTAGAAAAAACTCTCATTACTTGGGCGTGAAGGTGGCTCTACTTCACAGATGGCGATCTCCTCACTCATGGTTCCCGCTCATGACACAGGACTGGCAGTCCCTTCTCCTTCCCCTATATAAACAAGTGAGGGTGCATCTTTGTCCCTCACTTAGCTCGGGTTGTTCTGTCTTGTTTAAACTAAATACCTTACAATGTGCTTCTACACGGAATTATGGAGCTCACTACACAAGTCTCTCTGGTTTTTTACCTTTCCCATGCATACTTCCTTACTGTTATTTGATTTTTGATAAGGTTGTACATTAAACAAACATCAGGTTCTGGTCGTTACATAATGGATGTCGGATGTTGGCATGATAATGGCATAAACATTTCTCTGAATCTTGCCTCTGGGTATCGACTGCCTGGTATTTTTGAGGTATGATGCTTGGTTTTTTGATGTTTTCTTATAACTGCTGCTGTTGTAAAAAATGGGTTTTTTTTTAAAAAACATCTTATAATTAAATTCATTTTGGCCTTCTATGGCCGCTATGTGTAACAAGACATGACTCTGATCCAACAAATGGTTTATGGTCTTTTGATTACCAAAAACCTTGGGGACTTTTTTGATACTGCCAACTCTATAGTATAATTTCGTATACAGAATTTTAATAAGCATTGGATTATTGGCAAAAGAATCTCGTCAAACTGCAGTTTTTTTGTATAAAAATTGGGATTGTTTTTTGGTTTTTAGCACCAGAAGCCTTGGGGACTATTTGATACTGTCGCCCCTGCGTTATAATGTCGTCTACAGACTTGATTTTAGACTATTGGTAAGACGTCTTATCAGACTGGTTGAAAAGGGGTTGTGGGTCCTCTTAGCACATCATATCATCCTCTATTCAACTATGATCACAAACTACTTGGGCAGATTGATGTTCTTATTGTAGCCTCGACTATTAAGGTGGTATATTTTTTTTCAAAAAACATGCATAGTTTGGCTCTCAAAAGGGGCTCCCTATTACTTGGTTGGATAACAATATGATCAAGGTTTGAAGTGGGATGATTCAACAAACATAAAAACACATCTAAAAAAATTTAAAACTGGTTATATTTAAGGAGTGATGTAGATACCTTAAAGGTATCATAGCTTTTTGATCACTGTACTAATTGTCGTGCTAAAAACTCGGATTTCTAGCTTAAAATTTTTTTATAACTTCCTTTTAATACGTTGTACTAAGCTTGTGAAGGTTTTTTTTTTAAATTTTGTAACACGGACAGGGATAACAATTGGTATAGTCCATTGATGCCTGTAAGACATATCCAAGGCTAATAGATCTGTTGTCTTGTTTGGATGGATGCAGGTAAGGACTCTATCTTATCTTGGAAGTTTTTTTTAAACTTTGGCAAGCTGACCTATACTGGATTGCGCACTCACTTATGATTGAAGAAGTTTTTCTACTATCTGTATACTGGAATGGGACCTCATTCCTACAAACATTGTACTTAAATGATTCTAATACTGAGTTGTTTTTGTACTTATCTTTTCTTTGTTCCATAGCCAGCTGTCTTTTGAATGTAAGAGTTCAGTTATGTCTTATTATCTAAGATTAAACAACCACACACACGTACTATACATAAGGTATTTCTTTCTAGAGAAACCAGGATGTTGGATTTGGAAATTGATTCCAAAATTGAGCTCTAGGTTGGACCCACAGTCTATAATCCCCTGACTGGTTGACTGGTGTTAGGTGGTCCTTCATAGACTCTATTTCTGGTCCTTTGCTCATGGCTACTATAGTCTTTGACTTTGCCGGTTTAAGGTTGCAGGCTCAAAACTATAGTTACTTTTTTAACTTATTTTTTATGTTTAAATTGTTCCTATTCAGGACTACATACCCTTTAGAAAGACAGCCTGCATGAGTACTAAACACAACCCTGAGAATCATGCAAAGATTCTCGAACAGATTAAGCTATACCTTAAGAACCATAAACCAAAGAATGCTTTGGAAATTAGAACTAGACCGTTCCTTACTAGGAAAGCCAAACATTGTATTACTTACTATGGTAAGAAAAAGTAAACCTCACCACACTTTTTTTGAAATATTGCAGACTCTTGCTCTCTCACAAGGATTGGAATTGACTTCTGAGCCCATCTCAGTGGCCACATCTCTTGTACTCAGATGTATTAGTAGCTTGGATGCTTCTCAACTAGTATATGACTTGGCTCTAACCTCTGACAAGAAATTGTCTGTCTTACATATGCTATCTTTTAATTATTGGGTCAATATTTTGGCTACTCTGGATAAGGACTTCAAGGAAAAGGGGTGAATTTGATTACTCAATACATAGCCCAACTTCCCTTACTGTCTTCACAATACCAACAAGAGCTTGCCCTATTCTCTTCCAAAGGTGCCGATCTGGCTAACTTTCTAAGGAAGCTATGCGATCTCAATCCTTCTTTTATCTATACACCGGCTACTCCTACTATCCCACAAAGAGGTGGTATCTTTTGTAGGGATAGTGCAACCCTTGAAGCAGTTAAATAATTTCAAAGTAATCTTTGCTCCCTCAATGAATTTAACCTCCTAGAGATGGTGCCTAAGATCTCTAAAGTTTTTCCTATCTTACCTGCTAGACAAATTGACATTGAATCCCTTGGGGTTGACCATCAACTTTGGGTCCTGCCCAATAAAGCGTTCTTAGCACCCATTTTGAGTGAAACTTGGGTATACCTTGCCAACCTCCCTGCCTCTAATGTGGAGAACTACAGACTCAAGATTTTGAAAGGAGGACAATTTCTAGACAAAGGAGCTCATCAAATCACCCTTCAATCTCAATCTCATTGACCACTCCAAATGTCCCTCCAATACCGGCCTCTACATCCGTACTAAAGGAAACATGGAATTTAATAGAAGTAACCCAGATTTCTACACTGAATCCATATGGAATGTCTTTTAACCTTATGTAAAATGTGCCTGCAGATTTCTTGATCCTAAAGCTTCTTGTGAATCCACCATCATGTGGTTCGATCACAACATTTGGTTTATTCTCAACCATCTTGACCTACTCTTCCCAGAAAAACCTATGGAATTTCACCTCTCTCTCATTTGCTCTTGGTTGGGTGGCCAAAAGCTAAGCAAATTGTTATTGTGCAAATTGCCTTTAACATCTTCCGTGGGCTAATACTGGATATTGTGAAGGAGTTAAAATCTGATGAACCTGTGATTTACCTAACTACTTATGCTAACTATAAAGGTGGTAAGATCATCACTAGTTGTTAAGGAATGCTTCCTTCAAAAAATATCACAAATTCCTAGAAAATGGTTATCCTCGGATGAATCTTGGCTTACATCACAACTGGCTTTTGATTTTCAAAATATTTCTGATAAATGGTTTATAGTCGAGCTTGACAAAATCTCTAACTGCCCTACTTTGATTTGTAAATACCTTGCTTGGAAGGCTGCCCGTGATCGTGTATCTGGAAAGGAATTTTGCAATATTAACTCCTCACTACAAACAGTGACTAATAACATCTCAAAAAGCTTACGGAATCTAGGCTACTCTATACACAACACTAAGCTATCAGTATTATTTCCCACATATAAGATTCATAAGCATAAGTTTAGATGGATATCTGATGCTTTGAATGGTATCTTTACTGATATCACCAAGGATATTACACTTTGCCTTGACCTTATACTAGCCAAATTTGAGCTTATTTGTGCCACTAAACAGAAAATCTGCCATGTCTTCCTTCATATACAATACAACCCCTTTTGGCTTACAAAAAACTCAAGTCTTGCTTAACCTTCTACAAAAAATCTTTCACATTTTTACTGCGGACATTACACAATGCTACGAAAACATTCCCCTTGATGGGGATCTTGGCCATAAGACCATTCTTGCCAAAGTGATTAAATTGGCTTTCTCCAATGCTAGAAAGAAGAAACTTTTTACATCTCTCTTTCCAAAAAACCCAGGTGGATTAAAAAAACTTATTCCTTACACTCCTTACACTTCAATGAAGAAAAAGATTTGCTTCTACATCTCATGGTTTAGTAACTATACTATAGTTTTCGGCGATCTATGCTTCAACCAATGCCTAGGCGTCCCCATGGGGTTCTCTTGTTCTCCACTTATGTGTAATATCTACCTTGCTGTCTTCGAATATGAATGGTTTCTCAGAGCCATGGAATCTTGCAATAATAATCTTTCACACTTCAGACATAAATGGATGACCTACTAAGTGTCAACAATAATGCCTTCCTCAAAGAAATTTGTCTGATTTATCCTCACTGCTTAGTAAATTGAACCTACATCTTTACATGGGATCATTACACCCAATGGGGCTTTTTCACATCAGTCCAATTCCTTAACCTTTCTGTCTCTCTTCATATTCCGTCTGTTGGTGGATATGACCTAAGGTTTGTTTGGAAAAGAGATCTCTTGAAACTACCACTTGTGGAGTTCATAAAAAAGAATAGCAATAGGCCTCACAAGGCTGCTATTAGCTTATGTACTAGCCTGCTACACTTAATTTGCTATTCATCCTCTGATTATTTCCTTGCCAGGGAGGATGTTAATTTACTATAATCAGAAAGTATTGCCTTAACAGGTTTAATAAAAACCAAGTCTGTGACATAATTACACAATCTCTCACCCAGCATAATTGGCCTGGGTTACACTTTAACTAGGATAATCTCATTTCTCTAATAAGGTAGTAGGCTCATACACAATGGGCCTACTATCGACCCATTGTGTATGGTGCCTGGGTTAGGGTGGGTACACACACACACACACACACACACACACACACACACACACACACACACACACACACACACACACACACACACACACACACACACACACACACACACACACTTTGTGTTACTAAGACTGCCTGGCCTTTTCAGACACACACTCCCTAGAATACGCTCTATTGGGTCTTCACCATGGGACTTAGTACTTCTTTAAAAAAGTTACTACCCCTTGTCTTGGATAAATCGGGCAGGTTCTTTATTACTGCCGTGTAGGTGCTGGTTTAGGAAAAACTCTCATTACTTGGGTGTGAAGGCGGCCCTGCTTCACAGATGGCGATCTCCTCACTCATGGTTCTTGCTCATTACACATGACTGGCAGTCCCTCCTCCGCTCCTTCCCCTATGTAAACAGGTGAGGGTGCATCTCTGCCCCTCACTTAGCTCGGGTTGTTCTGTTTTGTTTAAACTAAATAACCTACTGTGTGCTTCTACACAAAATTATGGAGCTCACTACACAAGCCTCTTGGGTTTTTTACCTTTCCCATGCATACTTTCTTACTGTTATTTGATTTTCGATAAGGTTGTACACTAAACAAACATTAGGTTATGGCCGTTACAGCAAGGTAAGTATAGTGGATGTCGGATGTTGGATGATAATGGTATATACATTTCTCTGAATCTCGCCTCTGGGTATCAACCGCCTGGTATTTCTGAGGTACGATGGTTGGGCTTTTGACATTTTCTTATAACTGTTGATACCGTAAAAAATGAGGATAGTCTGTGCTGCCTGGACTGGTCGATGTCGTGATCTGTTGATGATTGATCACTCTGTATCTGTGGCTGCTATGATTTAATTTTTTACATTAAAATATATTCTAAAATCTCTCCCAATATATTAACATTTGATATTAATCCATGCACCCTTCTGGTGACGGAGGCCAAACTGTTAGTTCTTCTAGTCTTAAAACATTTAAAACCCTTCCTAGTTTTGCATATGGGGATTTATTTCTACTGTGGTACATATCAGGAGTCTAAAAATCTCCCCTAATAATGGTTGAAAAGTTGGGGATGGTGGTCTCTGCTACTTGCATGGACTGGTTTATACAGAAATCCTTTGATATTATACATGCTAGTTATTGATGAGTTTAAAGATTATAGCTAAACCATTTTAGCCTTGACTGGTTAATGGTGGCCTAATGCTGAACCTGTTTTCTCTTTCTGGATTTTGAAAGGTAATTCTATTCCATGAGAATCTTTGTTTAAAGTAATTTTGTAAAAAAAACAAATTTTGAGCTGGATTAAGCAATATGTTTGTTCCTTCATCCTCCATGAGATTGATTGAGCATTATGCTAGCTCCTTCTCAAGCATAGGTTCCGAGTTATGGTTTTTTACCGATTAAGTGGCTTGATTTTGCTAGTCTATCTAATCAAATACTGTGTATTTATCTGGCTTACCAATGTTACCACTGGTGCATAAAAAACACTTAATTTATCTGGGGATTAAGATAACTTCTTTGAAAAGCAGGACATGGTTGGTCTTGTGAAATTGTTGGGCTTGGTAGTACTTTGTACACTTTTCTGATCATACTCATGGTCAAAATGTAAACTTGATTCTTCCACTAGTTACTTGATGATTTAATCTTACTGCATTTATTGTAACCCGGGGTTTGTTTTGTTGGCATACCCCATCTCAGAGGTTTTGAGTTGGAATTTTTTTGAGATTTTTTCTCTCAAAACATGCTAATTGATTACAAATATTACCTAGCTACTACTCCCCATGATGTTGTACTGACACTCTAATTACAAGCTGATCCTGGTTACTTTAATTAGTTAGGTCTCTTTGTATCATTTACTCCTTTTTTATGCTTTGGGGAACTCCTCATATGATACTCCTTCTCATTGTTAATAACCATGTGCTGGTTTGGGCCATGTCACATATTTATTGAACACACCTACTGCATACTTGGTAGTGGAATTTTCATAGCATGTCTTGTGTTGGGCTTACTTTAGCCTCAGACTTCTGCTCTTAGATACCAAAAACTAGTATTAGTGTTAAGATCCAACTCATGTTGATTGAGGACATGATAGCTCTTGATGCTTTCCTCGATCGGGTGTTTATAGAAATTCTGGTCCTATGCAAATAGGATCTATATAACTCGGCAGTACTCGGGCATCTACTGGCTCCAAATACCTAGAATATATAAGTTATAGTATAAGCTAGGGAAGCTTTCAATAGTACTATGATCTTATGCAAATAGGAGCTATATAACTCGGCAAGACTCGCGCATCTACTGGCTCCAAATACCTAGCTAATATAGTACTATTTAAAGCTTCCCTACCTTATATACTATACCTTATATATTCTAGGTTTCCTTCGATCATCTACTCTCTTATGATCTCACTTATGTGCTGATACTGGGCTATTGTCAATTAGTTTACTAAATAACATATATGGTTTGGCTATTAGGTTTTCTCGAAGTAATACCTATTGGATATTTGCATATGGCTTTACATACTCGGATATAAAATCTCTAACTTAGTTGTAAGATCTGTGTGGCATAAAATACCACCTAAAGTACTGGATAAAGAGTTAGCATAACCTCCTAAAACTTTATCTCTTAAAGCCAGCCAATTGTATTACATGGATAAAACCATTTCTTAAGAAGTCATTAAGCCTATACTAAACTACATGTCTTCAAGCCAGTCAGTTGTATGGTTTTGACAGTTAGTAAGTAAACCATAGAGGGTTTAGACTTAGATTTGATCAAATCATTTTTTGAAGATTTCATTACTAAATAAGAACATCCCATAATTTTTTCCCCTTTTAGCGGGTGACTCTTCCCTTAAGATATTTTAATAAGCTGCAAGTTCCTCTCCCTTTACTCTCTGGTGCCTTGAAATATAAATTTCATCCCTTTGGGCATGACCTAAACCATATAACTTCCTAACCTAGGTGGGACGAATACTTGGGTAAAGGGGTAAATTACCCCTCCACCCACTTTGGCTGAGCATGGTATGGGGCCTTCATTACTCCCCCCTCTTGATTTTGTCGATCCTTGTGCTCTCTGCTCGCTGTGCTTCACCCCAGGTTTTTCTATCCTGTTTTGTACGATGGAATAAAACTATGTGCATGCCTTAATGCTCCGTCCTCCCAAGCTCTGATGCTCTCCGACCTATGGTGTACTCGCTTAAGAAATAACACCACAATTATTCTCCTCTCTCCTTTCTATAATAGTCAATGTGTTGCCTTGTTATGCTCTCGTGTATTCACCTTGAAGCTTTGCCTCCTGCTGACTTGGATTTTGAGCCGATTCGGTAAGCAAAATTGGAGGGTCTCACTAATTGATGCATGCTGACGGGATTGCCTCTTTGCAACCTATTTACATAAATAGGTGAGGGATTCTCTCATCCCTTACTTAGGCTTGATTTAAGTATTACTTTCCTCTATAGTGTGAGTAAGGGTCGTTGCTCACTGTGCTGCTCTGCATACTTTGAGATGGAGCTAACTGAGAAAGCTGAAAGCTCGCAGGTTGGTACCAAATTGTCTTGAAACAATCTCATATTGATTCAATGATTTATCTTTCTATGATGAAGGGTTTAAAATAAATGGGTTATTTGCTTTTCAATTTCGGATTCCATCTACTGTCCTTTTTTCTTAACCTTTGATAAGTTAACGTGATGCGTTTTGATGATAACTTCGTACTAGTTTTAATTGTGACAATGAAAAAAATACTATTTTGACTGGTTGTTTTTGTCGATTGAAGTAAAATTGAACAAATTTTGGGGTATTTGTTTTTGGATATAAAACACTCCATTATTGCTACTATTCTAGTACTCGGCTTTTTCAGATGATCAAAAAGATGTACTGGTGTTTTTTTGGGATTTTTGTAGCACATACCCTATTGGAAATCATGTGGTAGCATCCGGGGTAACAGGAGTGGATGGATCTTTACCTTTAGCCAAAATTTTCTCTACTCTAAAAATTCTCTTACAGCTTTTTTTTAAAACTTGATGTTGCATAAGGAGCATGGCATCAATTTGAGTTTTGAATTGAGCATATTTAGAGTACTATAGCACTAATAGTCAGCTTTTTTTCTTAATACATTATAGTATAATACTGATAATGCTCAATTTAATATATGGATTAGCTAATTGGGTTGAGGATAGTAATGCTGCCAATACCTACTGACCTTTGAAAGTTTTTTTTATTGTGAGCTTTTCCACTTTTATTGATAGAGCACCTACTTGTGAAAGTCTGATGATGTCTATTACCAATCATTACTAGTGGTTTTTTTGGTACTAGTACAAGCTGTAGAACTCCTAAAATTGTATAAGTGGTTGACTTATGAAATTGGTTTACTTCATTTAAAGAGTTCAATAAAATCCATTCTGGCTATAATGTGAATTAGCTGAGAATGTTACTCTTAGTTCGGACTTTGGTTTGTATTGTTAACTCATATAAATAGGTAATGTAGGTTTAGGTTCTGAACTATGGCCTAATGCTTGGATTATTTTTGAACTCATATATTAGTCTAGTAAAAGTTGCCAATTGAATGGTAATTTGGCTAGATAATGAACTAGCTTGTCATGACTAAACTAAATTTGTGAAATTATTGGCTTAAAGAGGATTGGAAGTTGACTCAAAAACATCTTGAAATGGATTGGCAAGGTGGAGAATGTCTCGATTACTTCACACTTTACAAAGTTCACATTTGGATCAGAAGGGGCGATGGCCTTTTGTGATTAAAAAATATACAAAGATATATATATATATATATATATATATATATACAACATGATACTTCACACTTCATTTAAGAATTAAAATAAACAATTTAATTTTTTTTCTTGAATCTGAATCGAGCGTGATGGTCAAGACATGTGCACAACTAACTAGAGCATACTTGAGTTTGGCATCTTTAGATCTCGAACCTTTGAAAAAAAGTGCTTGGTACTCTATGGATGGTAGGTATAAGTTAATTTTTTTTAAAGTAGGATATGGATAACAACTTATAGGATTTGTTAGACACTTGTAATACTTATTCAAGGCTAACAAATATGTTGTCTTGTTTAAATGGTGGTATGTTTTCTTGTGATCATTGTATATGTCTACATTTGCGGGCACTTTACATCATTGGCTCTATGCACACAGTGCAACCAATACAGATGAGATTTTCTATGGGTAGCAAATATGCATGGCCTAGCTATCCAACAACTAATTCATGGGATAACATAAGAGAGCCTCAAAGTAGGTAATCTCTTATTTGGACACCCAAGAAAAATGTAGTATGACTAACTTCTTTGGGGTGTTGAGAATCGTTCTCTTCTTTTCATAGAGAGATATAATAATTATTTCAAGATCTAGTTGTGAATAAGATTCCAACTTGAGAGGATCTGTTGTTTGATTTATCACACTCATTGTGCCTATAGGAGTTGTTTTTCTAGGACTATGAGCAAGCAAAAGCCAAATCACTCCATGAGTGATGATGGTCATTGCTTGGCCTCTTCACAATTGTACTTTCAAGGAAAAAGTTCCTCAATCTACCAAGGGGTAGTGGATAAGTCAATTTCACAAGTTGATTACGATCATTATTGTAAATGGTAGATTGTATTGGTTACCATTAACTACTACTTTAAGTAGTTTCCATGCAGAATATAATCAAGGGGTTTGGATTGCCAAGGCAACACCTAAGATTAACAATTCAATATTTTTAATTTTTACTAATATTTCATTTAGTGTTTCATAGGTCAAAGACACACTAAGTCTTTTACGTTGGATTTTTGGTCATGTATCTTCAAGTTGTACCTTTCAGGTTTAGATAGTGCACTTGACTCCATGTAAATGTACACAACATGGTCTAAGAACTCATGGAGTTTGGTTGCTAGTGTGGAGCAAGGTTTAAGAGGGTCCCTCTCACTCATGTCATTGATTTTTTACAATTACCTCCACACAAAAGTTTATCTTGTACTTGATGGATGTCATTTTTGGACATTTTTATACGAGACATATTCCATATGTGGAGAATATGAGTCTCTATGAGATTGACACTCGCGCATAATTTTTATGTGTCACAACAAAGTCCCTAGGTACTGATCAAATCCGTTTGTTAGACCATTTTGAGCATGTCATATCAATGGTAAAAAATTATCAGATACCTAGTAAGACTTGTTAAGCTTATAAGTATGGTGAAACAACTTTAATGGATGGTTGTTTACACAAGTAGAAAAGCTATGTTTTATTAATGAACATGTTTCATTTGATACGTAGATGTGATTGCTTTTCACATTCTATTATGGTCCAAATATGTTCGCACGACTTTCATGTGGAAAGTATTTATTTCTTTCCCTTTGGGGCCTATGAGCATAACATTAGCAAGTATGGTCATGGGTATGTAGGTTTGAATCTGTTTTTGCTAAATGCATCCACACTAGGTGTTATGGACCCTAGTGTTTAACAAAGGTTGATTTGGAGTGGCATGCACATTCATGAAATTAGTAGCTATAAAGAATATCACACTCTATGTACAGTATCTCTTCAAGATTAATTGTGGGTCTACCAATCACGAATATGAGGTCATAGCTTGGTTTGTCTGCTTAAAGATAAGTTGACTAAACTTTGTACAATTTATTCAATCCACTTTTCCAATCTCTAAAGTTAATCAAGTTGGTTGTTCATAACATTTTTTATTACTTATTAGCAATGTTGTAAGGAATTGTGATCTCTGTTTACCTATCATTTTGGAGGACTATCTGTAAATGATGGGGAAACACACCTCAATACTTCTAGTCATCCAGAGAGAATAGGTAGATTACAAGTGTTAATCTTGTGCTAAAGGATATGCTAATAAGCACATATGTTAGCACCAAGAAATCCAATTGGAAAGGTTGGAGTATTCTTACCATGAGGCAAAGCATGTTGTGACTATGTTTAGTCCCTTTATGTTTTGGTCAGGTTCTCAACCTTGATCATCAGTTATGGTGAGGTTGTTCCATGATGAAGAATGATAACAAGTCAAGGACTTTATCTTTGCTGATGGGTTATTTCAGCATGTTACTTTCATGGAAAGTGAGAAGAGGTATCCTGTTAAAGACCTCTTAGTTGTGGTAACTCGTTTAGCATAATCTAATGAGTTATAAATAGAATATACACACTGTAGGATATAGGCTGGTTACACAAAAACGGTTACAAAGGACAACACTGTAAAAAATCAATATGTTCTTCTTGATTTCATTGAACCTCCCACTAAATTGTTTTTCGGTCAAATGCACAGATGGATCCATGAAGGATGCCACTGTGGAAAACATTAGTGTCCTCCTTATGAAGATATCACCACTTTCATTTTCAAGGAAGAAAATGCTCTCCACAGTGGTGCAAGGGGGGGGGGTAATGTTAGAGCTAGAGTAAAGTTGGGCAGGTCAAGGGCAAGGACAACCATGTAGTAAAGGGGGTCCTATAAATAGCATGACCAAGGTCCTGTATAGGGCATGGTTGGGTTGTGATTTGCATGTGCTAGTCCCCAAGCTCCTCATTGTGGGGGTATCTGACTCATAAGCCTATGGACATACAAAAATACCCTCAAGTATGTCTACATGCTTATGAAGTTAGATACCCCACTATGATGAATTCAACAATCAAAACAATTTAGGACCAATGAATAAAAATTTGTTTCGCTTGTAGCTTGCTGACATACTTGAGGGTACTCCAATCTCTACTCACTATATACAGCCGAGTGTGATTGCACCAAGGATATCTTAGACCAATCCACAAAGATTTGAGATGCAAACTATGGGAAAGATGGATTCAATGAGCCTCAAGGACACACACATGTTCCAAAGATTGAAGCTACGACATCAACGAGATCTTAAACATCAAGAACTGATGTTTAAGGGAGTCTAGCTCCAAATTTCATGAGCCAAACATTTGATTATACTATTGTAATGGGTTAGGTGGACCACAATTTGAAAATAGAGTTCCAAAAGCAAGATCATAGCATACATCAAAGTGAATTCCATTCATACATCAAAGTGAATTCCATTGATATTTCCTCCAAGATGATAAGAAATAGAGAGAGATGTCTTTGAGTTAGATCCAAAAACAATAAGATATGTGATTAACCACAATGAATGAGACCGTCTCAAGTTGCAAAATATGTGAAAAAGAAATATGGAGGATCAAGAGATTATCATGTACATGTATCTCTTTTTAAGCAAGTCTTGAGAGCAGAGAAAGTGCATGATTTTCATACCCCATATGAAGGTTTCAATTTGACCTCGGAAGGGATAGATTTAACCTAGTTGCGACCATTGAATCAAGATGATTTTTCTACTATAGAAAATCTCTTAATGGAGTTTGCAGAATAATTTTCCAAATGGGGAATACGGCATAACATTGTGTCATAGATATATGCTTTCAAACAAAAGGACAACAAGAAGGTGAAGGAAGATTCATTGAGATTCAAAGAATATCTAGAGATATGTCTACCAAGAGGTTTCACAACAAGACATACGAGTAGTACTGATCATTGAAAGTTTGAAAAATGACATACTCAAAAAAGGATCTTTACTTAAAGGGTTTTGTGTCTCTAGAGGGAATAACACAAGAAGTATGTATCTTGTGGAAAATTGCAAACCTTATGGTGATAAATCGGAAGATACTGATGCCTCAACCACTAAAACAAGTTCCAGTGCTACTAAAGTTGTAGCTCAAAAGACCAACATAGCCCAAGCACTAGCCAATGTTGAAGAACTAGTTGAAAAAGTAGTCAAAAGGATGAACCACGGCTTCAAACTTGTACAAAATGTTGGACAACTTCAAATTAGGAAGTGTAACATTTGTGGAGGAAATTATCCTACTGCTTAGTGCTTCACACCACCAAAACCTATAGTGTCAAATGTACCTCAACAACCAAGATGGTGTGCCATTGAATAAAGTGGATCAATCATGAAACCAATGAGTGCTATTACAATTGAACTTTGATGAGAGAGCGACCATACAATCCTCCACCAATGAACCAACCACCACCACCACCAAGATATCTAGTGGGACAAACAATGTTGTGCTAGATACCACGAGACTACAACCAATGCTTGACAACAACCATCAATTTGTAATGACAACAGAGTTGTTGCTAGATACATTCAACCATAACCATTAGATGCAAATGTGCCACAATAACCAAGAAGGTAAGCAATCAAACAAAAATGAATGACCCTTGAGACAAATGAGTGTTACAACAATTCTAACTATGTGAGAGAGCATTTGCATAATCCATCTCCCATGAATCAACCATTATCGCAACAATCTTAACAAAAAATAACATGTTACAAGTGTGGAGGTAATCATTGGACTATAAATTGTCTGTACAAAGAAAAAACATTGACAATGTTTGGAATTTTTCTAGAGTGAGGCCAGGTGCATCTCATTTAGGATTTCCCTAGAAATCTTGATAGACTAGGAAAGATGCTATGGAACACGATAGAAACTCTACCTAGTTCAGGTGGTCAGAGGCTTAGAAAATTGCTCAAGATCAAGAAGCCATGAATGAAAAGAGTGAAGAAGAGAGACCAACTATGTAAAATCCAACAAAAATAGATACCAAATCCTTTGATCTCAATGTAAGTTTTGGAAAGACAAATGGGACAAGTAGAAAGACAAACAAAAACACGAACAAGAAGCCATGGCCTTAGAGCTTTCTCAAGGTCGATATCAATTTAAAGTAAATGTAAAGAACACCAAGATAAGGAAGCTTCAATAGTTGAGCCAAAGAGACCCACAACAATTAGATCAGGAAGATCAGTGCGGTAGACAAAGTCTTTGAATCGTTAGATGCTACATTGCGAGCATATTAGGATAAAATATAACCCAACCAAACTCTGGAGAAAATATGGATCATACATTCATATGAGGAGGTTGAGAAAAAAAGATAGGAAATGTACAAAAAATTGATAGAAACTATACAAGCCATAATTTTTTCATCCCAACCCTCACAACTAAACAAACCTAAAAGAAAAATAGTTGACTTTGAGGTGCCAAAGGACAAGATCAAGGAAAGAACCCCGCAAACTGAAATACCACAACAAAACATGGAAATAGAAACTCAACTTTGGGTTGATAATGAGCCAAAATAAAAAATCAACACACAACCATAAGAGATTGAACTCAGAGCCCAGATTGATAAATGTGTGGTTGTGTTAGCAGCAGCAAGCTAACACAGATATCACGGATACCATTTTTTGGAGTTCTCATTGTAAAAACACTTATTATTTTGATAATTTGAGAATATTTTAACTCCTATTTTTTGGATAAACCTTGTAGTTGATGAGACGGGGTTCTCGCTAATACTGCAATAAGATAGGATAGTGAGGTTCGACACCCGTCCCACATTTGGCACCGTTGTCGGGGATCGAAGAGATCTAAACTAGGGAAAAACACGAGCGTTGTGAAGTTATCCTTTAACTTCCTCTAGGATCGTCTAGAGTTCAAAACTTTCTTTTAGAGACCGCATAGCCTAAGGTTGTCGTCTTTTGTTGTATAGAGGTAGCTTGGAGGTAATCATACTTGCTAAGTGCCTTTAGGATTGTAGGATTGTAGAAATAGATAAAGATTTTTAGGATGTTTGATAGACGAGACAAGCCTTAAGATCAATGCTCAAAAAACCATAGAAGACAAGAAAATGAGTGTTTGTGGACACTTTCCACAACCCCATTGCATGAGAATCTAGGAGTAGGGTAAATAGGATCCTAGGTGGATTTTAGAACATTGCTCTCTCCAAAAGAATCATTGTGAGTTGTTATTGGAAGTTCAGAATTTCAGATCTACGGCTAGAAATAGCATGAAAAGAATTCAAAACTAGAGAGTAATCTTAAAAGTTGTCTGAACCAGTGGGTAAGCTCAAGGACACTTTGAGGTAAAAATTTCAAGAGTTGGCCAAAACTCATATTATTTACTTTTTCTTGACATTTAAGCCAAATTAAGTTTTGACTTGATTCATAGGCTTGAAATAACTCATAAAAGGACTTTCCTTGAAAAAAGTGCAAAAATTGGTTCATTTCAAGCCTGAAGTTAATAATTGTGATTATTGATTTTAAGCTTAGATTTGACCAAGGTTCATACCATTGACTCATTGCATGTGTACAAACAACTTTTGTAAAGGCACAAAAGACTTGGATCACCAAACTGACAAAAAACTGGGTAAAAAACTAAAGTTTGTACTAACTTTCTGAATCTTGAGTGTAAATTGGGAAAACATTTGTCCAAAATTGTTGAAATTTGATTCATAGGCTTATATTAATGTGATAAATATGTGTACATGCTCAATTGACCAAAAAGATGCAAAAAGTTACCAGTTGTAAATAATCGCAATTATTTAGATATGTCCCATTTTTCAACTTTTTTGATCAAGTCAACATACCACTAGTTGTACCATGTTGTAATAAGCCCACAAACCAAATTTGGTAAGATTTGGATCATTGGATTGGAAATTGTGACCAAATTTGCAAAGTAAATCTGCGGACAGAAAATTGATGACCATTTGACCAAAACTTGTCCAAATTTATTGAAACTTGGCTAGAGACCTTAACTTGAGGTGCTTAACAAATCTGTGTCAAGGTTAAGAAAAAAATTTGTAAAAATATAGCTGGAGTAAATAATCACGATTATTTACATCTGCTTCAAAACTTGGAATTTTTTGCAAATTTGAGTATCCAACAAGGTCAAGCATATCAAGTAGACCCCACAAATCAATTTTGGTGAAAATTAGATCACAAAAGTGAGACGTAAGCCAGATTCTTGAAATCAGAGTTTGCGGATACAAAACAGTTGATAAACTTGAATAGAAATTGTCCAAATTAGTTGAAACTTGTCCAAGGACCCTAACAAGTTGTATACTTGGCAAACCAAGCCAAAAAGTGAAAAAAAATTGGCAAAAGAAAAATAATCACGATTATTTACTACTACTACACAGAGCCATCATTTTTTACTTTTGAGCTTGTATAGGGTTAGACCAACATAATACAAAGCCACCATGCAATTTTGGGTTCAATCGGATCCAAATTGGTACATGTTCACTCAGTTTCCAAGTTGCAGATTAATCCTTTGATTTTTTGCCAAAGTCAAATGTGAAAGTCAGTTGTGCTGACTCCCATAGCTTGTTTTGAAGTGATACACACAGACCAATCACGATAGTTAGTAAAAATTATACAGTCTTTGTGAAAGAATAGTTAACTTTATCAAATTTATACCTAGGAATCAGGTTGCAGAAAAGGAATAGGTAGCTTGACAAAAAGTTGCAATCGAATCAAGTGGAAATTGACAACAAGTCAATCCAAAGGTAAGTACTCTATCCAAGGCTTCACAAGTCTTTATGAACCTTAGATCTGGTCGCGACTAGGAAATCAGGGCATACTCGAAGAAACCTCCAGTAGAGTATCCACCGAAGAAATCATGAATCAAGGCAATTCCTTGCACACTATCCTTGAAGAAGTCTCAGACACTTTCTCAGATTCAACATTTGAAATGTCTTCCTACTTGACTCACTCAAAGACCGGAACAACAGTGCACTATAAGCATATACTCTCATTTTATAAGACTAATCGCCATGGAGCTCATGGATCCTAATGAAGAGTATTCTATTTGCATTGAATGACCAAGGTATTAAGTTCGAAGAAGAAATCAAGCGCAAACAAACAAGGAAAAATGTACATGGACAAAAACGGAACTCGGTATTTACAAGTCAAAAACCCTGACGTGATAGACAAATGGGGGTTAGAAGTAAACACCATAATCCCAGATATGTCAGTGAAATAAGGACCACCAACCTTAGAATTCAAGAGATACAATCAAGTAGATTTGAAGCTCTTGAAACGGCTTAGTACTGATAATCCTAAGATCGGAGTCTATTGCTGGGAGGATAGAAACGTAAAAGATCTTTTGTGGACTTCGCATGTCAAATCAGGACAACTAACTACCATGAAGATCATCTATATATTCAAGATCAAAGATAAGGGATCAACAGACCTACCAACCTACCTGTTTAGGGATTGTTATAACAACCACTTTGTTATGATGACTCCTGAGGAGGTAGAACAAACCAAATATCAAGGGTATTCCATAAGGGATTGGATATTGGGACAAGGACCAGAAACAATTCCAATAGATGAAAACCATGAGAGATCATCTGAGAGCAATGTTAAGAAACCAGAAACTACCTCATCACGTAGAAAATCGGGTGACACTAAGGCCAGTCCAGGGCTACATGAGTCACTATTTTCGACAGATTGGTTTTGAAGAACTCGAAACAAGACCAACTGCCAGAAGACCGGGAGTTGAACCAAATAGACGCGACAGACCAGCTGATTTTTAGAAATGGGTCAAAAAATATAGTGGATCAGGGGATTCATACGACCACTTAGCAAGCTTTAAGCAAGTGCTAAGAACAGAGCATATATTTGATTTCCATACTCAATTCGAGGGGTTTGGAATGACATTAGAAGGAAAAGCATTGACATGGTTTCAAACCATTCCACCAGGGTTAATCATGGACTTAAACACATTAGCTCAAGGATTTGTAGCTGCTTGTTCTAAAACGGGGATCAAACATAATACGGTAGCTCAAATCTACAGCTTTAATAGAAACATGGTGAGTCTATTAGGGATTGTGCAACTCAAATGAAACAATACATTGTCAGATGCCTAGGGCTAGAGATACCTGCAGAAGAACGACTCGTATCTTTATTTCTAGAGGGACAGATAAACAAAGAACTTCATGCTATACTCTATAGCAAGAAGCATACAACCCTAGAAGAGTGTGTGTCAGATGCTATTGGCTTACGAGACAATTGTGATATATTCAAAGAAGAAGATGTCCCTAAGGATAACCAAAGTGAGAAAATAGCATCCACTAAACCAGCACAAGTGGGAACGGCTGCTGCAACACCGCTTTCAGCCATAGAAGATATGCTCAAAAGGATGAATGACATGATGAACAACATGCAAAAAGCACCTATGCGAGGACCAAGACAAGGGGTACCTCAACAGGGATAACCAATTAGACCGCAAAAATGGTGTGCAATCAATGTTAAATGGACTAACCATGAGACCAACGAGTGCTACTTCCGACCAAAGTATGATGGGAATGTTCATTACGTGCCTATGAGGCCACAAGGACAACCATGAGACGAACAAGTGCTACGTCCGACCAAAATATGATGGGAATGTTCATTACGTGCCTATGAGGCCACAAGGACAACCCATGTATCGATATTAGCCTAATATGGCCCAAGCTTAAAGACCACCGATGGGTATGCAAAGATCTCAACCTATGTTGGGTCAACAACCTCCGTATCCAAGACATAATATAGTGCCTATAAACTTACATGCATCCCGAAGGAGTCATAGATGAACAAGCATTAGTGCATGTTACACCCTATGCGGAGCCTAGTCCATCTACAGTAATGGTAGAGGGAGATTGGTATAATTCACATCCACCACCAATGGAAGAACCTATGACTTATGTTCCACCAGAGCTGGCACCAATGTATTATATAGCTAATCCAGGTGTCATAACTCCTATGGTAAGACCCATGATTAAGCCAAGAACGGGAAATTATCACAACTGTGGTCCTGATGATCATTGGAAAAATGAATGCCCAGAGCCTGACAAGAACATCAGCCAATTGAAGCTTATTGCATACAATGTTGCAAAAAGGGAGGACACTTCCCAGAAAAATCCTTTAAACAAGGGAAAAACATTAGTAAATATAGTCCAAGTGATACCTAGTAGCTCATTTGAGAGTGAACCGATTGTTCCAAGCAAGGTAATCACTAGAGCTCACGCTAAGAAAAAGAAACATAACTCCTCTAATGATTCAGAGAACACAAAAGCTGCCTCTCAAAAGAGCAAAAGAAGCAAAAGCAAAAGGTATGGATTGAAAAAACAAAAACAATGGACTGAAATCAAGGAGAAAGCAAAAAAGCTATTCCAAGAAAAGGTGAAAGAAACTGGAAGTGAAATCAAAGAAACAACCATGAAATCTAGGGGATCAATTTTGCTTGATAAAAATTTTGAGCCTATTAATGCAGCCTTGGAAGCTTATCAAGCGGGACTTAAAGCAGGCCAAAACATGGAAAACAAATGGAAAAACTATTCCTCTCCATACGTGGAAGCAGCTAAGCTTGAAGCTTATCAAAATTTGGTAAGAATCACACAAGAAATTCTAGAAAAACAAAAACGCAAGCTTGAAAGTATCACAAAACCTAAAGAGCTTGTGATAAGAGACACTAAAGAAAAATCCAAAGTGGTGGTAGAACCCCACCTTGAAACAAAAGAACCAGAACTTATAGTGCCGAACAGCGAAGATGCCTTAGATGGAATTCCATTCGTAGAGGGAGACTAACCAGGCACTTATGGGAAAAAGTTAGGGAGACCAGTGATGGGAGCCTAATTCTAAATTGAGCTCCTATAGAGGAAGCTTGGTTGGACAACCTACCTCCTAATATGGACATGAATGTACAATCCTTGTACGGGGATTGCGGATCTGAAGCTTCAGGAATGTTGAAACCATTGACCTTGAAAACATTACCCTCTTACTTGAGAGATAACGAAGATGAATCCTTAGTGTGTAAGACCACTCAAGTAAAACGAGCGGAACAGACTCTAGAAGTAGACAATATTCATTCAATCATGTCTACACCTATCCAATGCACTCTTACCTTGGGAGAAATGTTAAAACTCAGACCATATTTATGGAGTGATCTACAAAAAATCCTATAGAAGTGGGGATAACGAGGCTAATCTCAAAAAATTTGGGAAAATTGAAAAACGAAATGGACAAGAAAGAGATTTGATCTGTTTCAATGAACAAAGTCGGAGAATATTACGAAGGGGAAGAAGGAAACACAACCCTTCTAGTGAAATATAATGACATTAAAGCCATGGAAATACTGGATAGTGGAGCAGGCATAGCCATAGCTACGAAAGCAATATGAGAATCCTGGGGACAACCAGCCATTAGACAAACTCGAATGAAATTGCAAAATGGCTACTGACAGACACATCGAAAGACCATTAGGACTGCTTGAAAAAGTGATAGTCAATTCTTGTGGGATTGAATATCAACATACATTTTCCGTAGTAGACTTTGGGAAAAAACTCAATTATGAAATTATATTGGAAAGACCTTACATGCGATAGGTATAGCTCATCCAAGATTGAGAAAACAACTATCTTACTTGAAACAAGTGGATCTATAACAAGGGTAAATCTAAAAGATCATACTTATAGAGATGCCATGAAAATCCCCATACAAGAATTCGATTCAGTCTCTTCGACTGAAACTAAGCTTCCATCTTGGTTAAACAAAGACACTCCTATTTGGATGTGTGGAGCTTTAGAAAACGGAAGCTTAAAATAAAAAGAATGTATCTTAGAAAGGGATTGCACAGACGAAGCATATTTCTAGAGCATTTGTTTGAGCCCTTTGAGTGGACTCAAATTTTAGTGACAATGGATGTATGCATGAATACGTCTACGCCTACTCAATTTTTCAATGAGGATGGCTACGACATAATTCCCATCCAAATGATTTCAACCCTCAACATTGAATATGGAAGTGAGGAACCCAAGGACTTGATGAAAGCTGAACAAGTCTTTTTAGACCTCTACTACGATGCAACAGATGAGTTAGATGAATACTCAGCTACCTCAGAAGATTCGGGGTTAGAAAAAGAACATGCAAGAGCGAAGCTACTCTTGAAAGGAGGGGAGGAAAAGGTTTTTGACTTTCCTAACCAGAAATCAAGAAGACAAAAATGATATAGACGAAAAAGAAACACCAGAAACATGAAAACGAGACCTATGCCATTAGTTTCCAGTAGAACACAATTCCTAATGCGATAGATGCACATGATTGTGACAACGACAAAATCATTGGCAGATATCCTTCAAACAAAAATCCAGAAATGTCAAAAACATTGAGAAAAACAAGGAAGGATACTCAAGCAAAGCCAAACAAACAGGACAAGGAGCCAACCATGACATGAGTTCAACGGGAAAAAAAATATCAAGAGTTGAAAAAAGCTCTAAAGGAGATATATACGAATGAAATGGAAACCAGAAGAGGATGGTAAGGATGTAATAAGTGTTCCATTCCATTACAAAAAGTATACTCTTCAAGATCAAAAAATCATAGTCGAACAACCTGTTAGGGAATTACGAAAACAGGGCAAGTCCTACGAAGGGCCCGAGAACGCAAAAAAGATAGACTTGGCTGAACCAGAGGAAGAACCTAGGCCGGCCTACATTGCAAATGACCTAATAGAAGATGAAGAAGAGCTTTTACTAAGCTTACTAAAAGAATATTGAGATGTCTTTGCTTGGTCTTACAAGGATCTCAAGGGTGTTGATCCAGAAATCTATCAACATAGCATACCCATGAGAGATGATGCAAAACCAAGTAGACAAAGGCCGTACACATATAATGAAACATTTGCCAAGAAAATCAAAGAAGAGATTGAGAAACTAAAGGAAGCCGAATTTATTTACAAAATTGAACACACAGATTGGGTGTCTCCAATTGTGGTAGTACCCAAGAAGAATGAAAAATTACGAGTGTGTGTCAATTTCAAAAAAGTGAATGCAGCTATCATTAGAGACAAATTTTCTCTTCCAATCACTGAGCATGTGTTAGAACGAGTTGCAGGAAAAGAAGCTTACAGTTTCTTAGATGGTTTTTTGGATACAATCAACTTTTGGTTGACCCAAAAGATCAACAGAAAACTGCTTTTGCAACGGAATGGGGTATTTATGCTTATCGGGTTATGCCTTTTGGGTTAACTAATGCTCCTGTCACCTTTCAAATATTGATGAGCCATGCTTTTAAAGAATATCTGAGGAAATTCTTGGAAGTGTATATGGATGATCTATGCGTACATCAATCCAAGCTGATCCTTTTGGACATCTCAAAAAGGTATTCGAAAAGTAGACTTTATAGGATTTACCTAAATCTTGAAAAGTGCACATTCATGGGTAAACAAGGAAAAATTCTTGGACATATAGTGTCTAAAAATGGCATAGCTACTAACTTGGATAAAATTCATGTTATTGCTGATTTGCCTAGACCAAAAATAGTAAAGGGTGTTCAAGCCTTCATGGGGTATTGTGGATATTACAGACGGTTCATTTATATGTACGCTATAATTGCAAAACCCATGTATAGCTTGATTACACACTTTGAATGGACCGAGGCATGTGAAGAATCCTTTATGAATCTTAAGCAAACTCTCACCTTAGCTCCAATATTGAAAGCACCAGATTGGAATAAGATATTTCACATACATATAGATGCTTCCAATTTTGCTATCGATTGTATACTAGCTAAACCAGGAGACGGGAAAATTGACTTTCCTATTTCTTATGCTAGCCGACAGTTGAACATGGTAGAAAAGAATTACACTACCACTGAAAGAGAAGGGTTAGGAATGATCTATGTCGTTAAAAAGTATAGATATTACCTATTAGCCAACAAGTTTGTGTTCTTTGTAGACCACTAAGCTTTGTTGTATTTGGTCAACAAGCCATGCAGCACAGGAAGAATAGTGATATGGTTCATCATTTTTCTGGAATTTGATTTCACTATGGTTGTAAAAAAGGGCACTACACATCAAAGAGCAGATCATTTGTCAAAGATTGTTTCAGGAGAATCACCTAAAGGGGTAGACGATGATCTACCAGATGCCTATTTGTTCTCCGTAGAAATGATCCTTGATGGTCGAAAAACATGGTATCATTGATAACCATAGCTCAAGTGTATTCACAAATACCACTTTCTATTACAATCGGATTAATCAAGCAATCAGATATGCATCAATTACTAGCTGGCAAGCTATACAAAAGAAATTGAGATGGAAGATTACTCTTATTCATTAATCCTAAAGAGAAAAACCAGTACCTAAGTCAAGCACATATTACCATAGTAGGACTTCACTTTGCGGAAGATCAAACTATCCAAAGAATCTTGAGACTTGGAGTATTTGGGCCAACTATGAGGAGTGATGTTCAATCTTTCATAAAGGATTGTACTCAATGTAAAAAACAAACACCCATACCTCATGTAACATTGTTTCAAATGTCACATGTTCCTAAGTGGAGTAACTATCTGGTTACTTACTTATCAAGCCGAACATTTCTTGAGGATATGAGTAAATGCCATCAAAGAACAATTGAAATTGAAGCAAGAGACTATGCTCTTATTAAAAACCAATTGTATCGGAGAGGTAAGGATCAACATTTGTGTTTTTGTGCAAATGAAGACAAGTATATTCCGATTATAGAACAAACACATGTTGGAATAGCTGGAGGTCACTTTTCTAGTGACACCAATGCATGAGAAATCTTAATGGCAGGCATATGATGGCCAACACTTTTTGCAGATACCAAAGAATATGTTTGAAGGTGTGATGCTTGTCAATGAACAAAAATGTCAACACGTGTAGATAGCATGCCCTTAAGACCAATGATAAGGGCTAGAGCTTTTGCAAAGTGGGGTATAGATTTTGTTGGGCCAATACAGCCACCTGCTTATAGAACCCAAGTTCAATATATCATTGTAGCTACGGACTATCTGACCAAGTGGCCAAGGCTAAAGCAACTCAAAACAATGATGCCAGAACCACTGTTGCATTCTTATATGAGTATGTATTCACGAGATATAAACTACCAATAGAAATTGTTAGTGATCGGGAAACTCATTTTCTCAATAAGGTAATCAAGTATTTGCTTAATGAATTTGGGTGAAAGCATGTTAACCTGTCATGCTTTTGCATGTCCCGGACAATGCTAACTAGCACAATTTTGACATATGCTAACTAGTACAATAACTTGAGCTACATCTCCAAGATCTATGATATATGATATATATCAATAGAAAGCACTTGAAATAAGGAATCCAAATATACAACCTCCGATAAATTTTGATATTATTTGTAAAAAATTTACCGGACGCCCAAATTTTCGAAGATGTGCTAACTTGAAACTGCTAACTAGCACAAAAAGCGCGACAGGTTAACATGCTTTCACCCATTTATAGTCATCCATAACAAATTAACTCCCTATCACCCACAAGCAAACGGACAAGCTGAGCATACGAACAAAATTCTTAGCTTGGTATTGACTAAAGTGGTTAGTTCAGGAAGGACAGACTGGAAAATGAATCTCCATGCAGCTCTATGGGCTTATCGAGTTTCATTCAAAATAGCTTTAAATGCTACACCCTTTAACCTTGTTTATGGTCTTGATGCCATACTGTCAATAGAATTTCTATTGCCGACATTAAGGGTAGCTAAAAATCTTGAGTGGACTGGACATGAATTGTCAGAAAGACTTGAAAATTTAGAAAAGCTAGATGAGAAAAGGCTAACTGCCGTAGCTCACATCTATGCACAAAAGTGGAAACAAAAACAGTTTTTTGATTCCCATATAATAACAAAAATCTTCAAGAAAGGGGACTTAGTTTTAGTCTACTCCCTTAAGCAACACATTCCCAAGTTTAAAAAAAAAGGGAAACGGACCGTTTATCATTGAAGATATATCTCCAAGTGGAGCAGTAAATTTGTCCACCCTAGATGTTGAACCAATGGCTAATTGGATTAGTGGATGCCATTTAAAGAAATACAATTTTCCATTAACCAATGAATTGCTAGAAAGAATACATGCAGCCAAGAATAGGAGGATTAAACGACAGCAGATTATTGATGAAGCCCAAGAGGAAGCTCGGCTTTGGGTACTCAAACGGAAAGCTGCTCTCAAGAATCAATAGATATTGATTTCCATCAACAGTCTGGAAATAGATAACCGACAATGGGAATTGCCTAAATATGCAGTGTCAATAGATGAATGGCTAGACGGAATGGACCTGCGCATCAAAGTACATCTCACATAGCACAAATGATTTGGTCTATACAGGAGCTAGAGTAAATGCAGTCAATTATTCCATGTACAAGAAGGAAATAACTCAGTCATTGATAGCAAGAATAGTGACAATCAAAGGATGCAACAAGAACCCAACACCAACATTGGGAGTAGTCAACTCGAACGTGATAGTACATGCATGTTCATGTCCACATTAGTTTGTATGCTTATCAGATGAACGCATGAATGAGACGATGATCCTTGGTATTTCCTGGATGCGGACATACAAAGTAGTACCAGATTGCGATACAAATCAGCTAAAGCTATCACCTAAAGGTGGGCAATTCATTGTTCCAATTGCCCAAGCAAGGAGGAATGGAAAGGAAGCAATCAGCAGACCAAACCACGAAGTAATCAATCTTCTCCATCCTATCGACAAGCAAATGCTATAGGTAGCATGCAAGGAGTTAGACAAATTTGGATACCAAAAGCACAGCTTAAACCAATTCAAATCTGGGTGCCCAAAACATCATCGAAAACACCCAAGGTGGTTCCAAAGCTCAAAACACAGAGACGAGATTCTCCGAGCAAGAAACCTAACATAAAACGGATTTGGAAGAAAAAAAAGCACATCTCTTCTCCACATATAGTAAAACCAATCAAGCAATGGAGAGTTAAGTCTCAAAAGACTCCACCACACCATTCTGTACCAAGCAAACCAAGCTACCAATGGCGAGAAAAAGCTTGACAATAACCATTACTGGTACCTAAAGCCCAGGCAATCAGCGTGCTAAAGCATCCAGATGGCACAATCAAGTAGAGAACACACAAGCTACAAGATTTTCTCTTTGGAAGACAACATCAAAAAGCCTCAACATAAAAAACCCTTGAGTTAATTACTCAAGACCCAACTCTTGCACAACATATTGGTTTGACCTGCATTGATCTTCACAACATGGTAGAGCCAACCAAGGCTATGCATAGACACGATTGTTCAACCCATGCACACAGTCGTCCCAGAGTACGCCATCTAGGAGGGGTGGAAGGGCACTAAGTAATTAAGGGCAATGTTTGAAGAGGGAGAAAAAAGTTCGATATTAACATGTGATTTTTTGAAAAATTACATAATAATGCCCTTATAATTCATCATCAAGGAAAAATTCACTGATAATATCTTCTCGATGAGTGTAAATAGTGTATATACTATCATAAAATCATCAAAAAATATTTCTTTTTTATTATTTTTAATCATTTTTCTTGATATTGAAACATCCAATCAAAAACAATAAAGCTGTGTCTTTCAATGGGTTTCTCTTGATTATTGGATTTTCACTTTGCTTTTTTAGTGCATTTTGTTATTTTCTTTGATTTTTCTCAATAAACAAGTCAATAGCAAGGGAGCTCAAATGGAAAAATTGAAGACATGGTGGTGATAAAAAGACAAGGCGGACAAGCACAAAAATCTTCAATGAAAATGGAAGATGGAAGCGTGAAGCCTAAATTAGGCAACCATATCTACTTTTGCAAAATTCTTGCAGAATGAGCTACAGGAATCCGATCAGGAAAATTTTTGAGTCTAACATAGACTTCCCGACCTAGTAGGACTAATGGGGGAATCTGGGAAAAAATGGTTCAGAAAGTCCGGGTATAGTTATTCCAGGTAGGCTAAAATCACCTCATTTCCACTTGTTACCTTTGCAGAGAGAGCTTTTCGACCTCTTTCATGCGTACTTTTCGGAGTCTACAATTGCCCGTTTTCAGCGCCACCTCACATGAGACATGAGGGCAAGTTCTTTACTCATCAATGGTCCATTTTGTACGGCCGGTAGCTTGTTTAAACCCCTAGAAAAAACCCTAGAATCTGAGCAGTGCACGAAGATCTACGACCAAAAATTGACCATAGCGGCTGTCAGCTTGACCAAATCGGATGAGATTTAAACTATAGCATTCCCTAACACAATAGAAATTTTCTATATCATCAATTGACCATTCCGCAGGGGTTGAGGGGGTCCTCAGTAGAAAAGCTAGGTTTTTGGCAGATGCCAGAATTTGGTTGCCTACGAGGTTTATATACAATGTATATGATTGGTTTTGTGAAATCAATCAAGCAAAGCCCTCAAAAAGTAGAAAACGGCTCGAAGGCTACAAAGTGTCAAATTCGACATACGAGGTCAAACTGACTCCAAATGAGCCAAAAATGGATGAGTTGCTTCACAACTATGTTGCGGACAAGTCCAAACCCTCAAAAGCGACTGACCAGCTCAACAGGCATTATAGTTACAGAAATCAAAGATTTCAGAGTCGACAAAGCACAAAGAGGTGCTGGCAAGACCAAACTTTACCAAATTCAATTTAGGACTTGTTTTAGGTGTATAGAATGTGCTTAGGTCAAAAATTACAAGTTTTGCAAGAAAAATGTGACTGCTATAAATAATCATGATTATTTACTTTTGCACTATTTTTTCTTGGAAATTGTATTATCACCTCACCTATCATTTGTACACACCTATTACATGCCAAAAATCAAGTATGAGCCAAAATGATCACATATAACTTAGATAATTGCCAAAAAACGCAAGGAAGTCTTTGCAAGCCAAATTTTGAGTTATGGACCACTTTTTTTGATCCAAATCACCTCATATCACATACACAGGGTCTATACAATGCTTAGAACCAAGTTGTACCAAAGAATGTTCATTTTGGTAAAAAAGTTAATAATCACGATTATTTACTTTTATGCCAAAATGGGAGAATTTTGCTATTTTGCCATCATACATCCAAAGCACATGATGTGCTAAGTCCACTAGCCAAGTTTGAACCAATTTAGAGCTCAAAAACTCAAATTTCCTTTATATCTACTGTTTCAGAGACCTAAAGCCAAAATCTGGTACCATTTTCACCCTATGCATCCAAATGAGCTCATATTTCTTTCAGAGTATGTATTTGGTATATACTTCAAGCCTGCATTGCCAAATTTGCAAAAAGTTTAAAAAATTACTCAGCTGTTGTAAATAATCGCAATTATTTACTTTTGTTGTAATTTTTTGTTTTGACTTTACAATTTTGTTCCTTACATGTTTTTATGCATCTATATGCTTGTTCAAAAATTGATTTGAAGCAAATTGGATCAAAATTGTCAGCATTTCAGACTAGAGGACACTTTAGAGAAAAATCTATCAAATTTGCTAACTTTGACACTCTATTCACTGAACAGGAGCCATGCAAGCAGCAAAGAGGGCCAAGAAGAAGATCAACCAGAAATAAAAGTTGCAAGAGCTACCCGCATACCAACTAAACACTGATTCACTCAAGAATGCAAAAGCAACCTATCTCTCAAAGGAACAACTTGAGGAGCACAACACCACATTGTTCACCGGCAGATTCAAGAGCGAGGAAGGACATCAGGTAGAGCTGTAACTTCTACCCAAAGAAGTATATGATGTCGCTGCAAAACCCAAGACCAATTAAGCCAATCAAAGGCTAGGACTTATATAATTTTATGAACAAGAGCCATGTGGAGTGGACTTCCAAAAGGTTTATGAGCTTTTGTCCACAATCAAAGAAGATGACACTGCTCAGATCTCTGACCCTCAAGGGAATAAAGTCAAAGTTGTGATTACTAAGGAGATAGTGGCAGAAGGACTCAGACTGCCAACAAAAGGAATGACAATGAGGGCAAGAGACAGAAAGATGGCTGGAACTTTCACTAAAGAAACCACCGCAACCACCTTTGCAGACCTTATTCACAAGCAGGTGGAGGAGCCTGCAAGGTTATACCATTAGTATTTCAATTTCCTTGCTAAGAGGCCACCAAGGTATACCACACCTAAGCATGCAATTGCCACCACCTTTACGCAAGCCCTCAAGTCAAAAACCAGGTAGCCGATTGACCACGTAGAGTATGTTTTGTCCACATTAAAAGGGACAAAGAAGGAAGGAAAGATCACATACCTGGGTGCACCAGAAGTTTTGACCAGGATTGCATACCATGCCATCGGCATGGCCGACAACCTACCACCTGCTCCAGATCAAAACACTTGGATAGTGTCAACTCAACCATCTCCTCAAGCTACAAGATATGCCAAGAGATCATACAAGTCAGATGAAGAGTCTGTTGAGAGCTCACCGGAATGTCACGGCAGTGAAAGCTCGGATAATGAAGAAAGGAGAGCGTGCATTGAAGAAATGAAGAGAAAAGCCGTGGCAGCACACCAGGAGGAGCCTGTGCAAAAGCAATCCCGGTTTGAAAGAGAGAAACACTCATACCAATGCAGCCACCAAGCACAAGGAAAGGACCCAAAAAAGTGGCCAAGAACCAAGCATCACACCAGGAATCAGGATGAAGAACCCACGGAATTACTGGAATAGATGTATCAAGAGGCAGAAACTTTAAAGCTGAAAGAAGCACAAGAAGCAGCAAGTAAAGCGACAGAGGTGACAGAACAACAAAAGAAATCAGATGAAGCCATTGCACAAGGAGAATCACAACATGCTCAAGGTGATGTGTCTCCCCACATCTCTTCTCCTGTCTCTGAACACCAAGATCACCCAATGCCAAGCCCACCACCATCACCGGCAGTTAGAACCACAATAACTGAGCCAATAAAAGAAGCATAACCTCAATAGGAAAAAGCAGTTGAATCTACACAAGAACCTGAACAACAAGAAGCAGAGGAAATCAGCACAACAAGCAGCTATATTCACTCAAGAGCAGCAAATAGAGAAAGAGCCAGAGACAAAAGAGGCAGCTAGTCCTGCACCAAAAGAGGACACCACAAAGTTTGAGCACACAAGAGAATAAGAGGCCGAGGAAACACCCTCTACCTCAACACAGCAAGAGAAGGCCGAGGCACCACCCCCTACCTCAACACAAAAAGATCAGCAGCCACAAGGGCAACAACAACAACCAGCCATCATGATGCAGCCAAAGGACACCCAAGTATCTGCAGAAACATCAAGACAGCTAGCACAAAATGAAGACTGATAGTCAAATGACAAAGTCATTCTGCAAGTTAATGAATATGCTAAACAAATGCAGGAGATGACAGAACGACTTCGCTCAGTAGAAATTGACCGTAGCACAAGGACCAAAGAGTTAGAGATGGTGATTGATGCACTCCAAGGGAGCTGGACGACAGACTCAATGTCATTACCGATCTACAGAGGCAAGTGTAGAAGTTGAGAGCGGAAGATGAACAACATCAGCTCGCAAGAGATAAGCAACAGAAAGAAATGGAGAAAATTGGTGAGTTGCTCACAAAATTGTCAGATGCATGCAAAGCCTTGATGATCAGCTGATGGAAGTTACAAATGAACTTCTAACTACAACCCTATCATCTCAAAAGGTCTAGGTACAATTAGATGTAGCCAATGCTTCTCTACAGTACTCAGAACAAAGAATCAATGATCAGGTGATATTCTTGCAACAAATACGAGAAAATCCAACCATCACCTCGATCAAGGGAACATACGAGGTCTACAAGGCGTTAGAAAAGAAAAATAAAGACCTCGAGCTGGAGCTAAAATTGTAGCAATCTCAACGCAGAGACCTGGCCTTGATGTGGGTCCAAAGAGAACACGATTTGCTGAAGGAGATAGCTGAACTCAAAAGAATCAACAAGCTACTGAGAGAGGGATGCCCAAAAACGCAAGAAGAGGTAGGCACTTCCGAGCAACCTCATATAGAAATCCGTTCAATTTCATTCGTCGAGATGGAGACATAGTCAACAGTAGAGCTGAGTGGAAAGGAGGAGTTTCAAATATCCATTACTGAAGTAGACACAGTGCCCATGGTCCAACTCTCAAAGGCTGAAGAAGATCCACTGAAAGAAAATATTACATAAGAGGTAGATGAGCAGTGGAAGGCAGCAATGGATTGGGAGCTGATAGTACTTCATTTCGTCAATGTCACACAACTCGCTCCCAATCAAATAAGTGCACAATGGCACCAACAATCCCTGCCCTATCCTTTGATTAAAGTGGAGTTACTGCAAGTAAAAGAAAGGCTTTACACTGACATGAAAGTTGAGGGCGCAGATCAAGATCACCCAAAGTGGAGGTTGAGCTGGCTAAACAAGAATCCAAGGTACTTGATTCTATTCACAAGAGCACCTGCAACCCTGCAAAAGGATCCTACCTTCTGTCCTTTACCAAGAGTAAGGACCTGGATAGCACATGAGGAACTACTAAAGAAGCAGCCAGCTTGGCTGAATTACCCCAGATTGCCTGCTCCAGAAAAGGGACAACCGACTGAAGAATACATGGTGAAAACCCTAAAGGGCGCCATGTCATTCTTTAAAAGTCTACTAGATTTGTCATGTGCTATGCTATATAAAATCTGCCGAATGCTGCTCACCTGCATCGAAGTGTTCAATGAGCTGGAGCAAGCAGGCGCCCCTTGGATGTCATTCCTCGAGGGTAACAAATGGTTGTGCTATGATCTCAGTGGCCAACCTTCCGAAAAAGTCCTCTATGGCTTCTACTCCAAGTGTATTCTTCTACCTTCTCACAATATGATGGCATTCAAAGAAGCGTTTTACATAGGGTTTTTCACTTAGCGAATGAAAATATTTGGGCCAATGATTAGCAACTTGACATCAAGGTTTGTAGGCTACTCAACAATGGAACTAAAAAACAGTCACTATGCAGTTCTTGCAAGTGCTAGATAAAGAGAGGAAGGTCAAATACCAAAAGGCACTAAATGCGCTTAAAGACCACCTTGCCAGCCGTTAACATGAAGAATACTTCAGCCCATAAAGTTGTGTCAAGGGAAGACACAGGCGAGGAGGGGGGAATGTTAGCAGCAAGCTAACACAGATACCATTTTTCGGAGTTCTCATTATAAAAACGCTTATTATTTTGATAAATTGGGAATATTGTAACTCCTATTTTTTGAATAAACTTTGTAATTGATGAGCCGAGGCTACAAGCTTCCAGATTGTATCAACCTGTCATTACCCATCTTTGGTAGAACTCCCAGATTATTAGTTTTGACCACCATAAACTTTGGCTAAGGTATAAAAGCCATTTTTTTTTGTAAGTTATTATATAGTTTTTGGATAATGAAATACACAACGTTAGCTAACGATGCTCACTTCTCTCCTTCTCGCGCTTCCTACTCCCTCCTCGATTGTCACATTACAGTCACCTTTGTTGCATTGCAACCGTAGGTAAGAGCTCTACGCATTGACATAAACACATCACAATATTTCGTAGCTTTTGGCGTCACCGACTCGTAGCTTAATTTCATCATAACTAGGAATTTACACTTCAAAATAAAAAACTAAGCATAGGCAAGGTATTGGGGCATCATTGCTAAGCATTTAGATGCATTCTGGGTCAAAAACGACTAGGTCAAAAATCCACTGCTGTTAATAATCGAAATTTTGGCACTTGACCTAAAGTGGGGTTTGAGACCATAAGCATGTGTGCTTAGGTCTTATAAACATTTCCTAGAAGTTTCATTACGTTTGGATGTCATTTGATGTTGCAACGGATGTGATTTGTTTGCGGATGAGCGATTGGCTTTTAGTGATTTCAGTCACTTGAGTGTAGCTTGAGTTTGATGCGAGTTGTTAGTTGTTTTTCGAGAGATTGAAACCTTCTTGTAGCCTCTATGCACTAGTCGAGTCAGCTTCATCCCATGGATTGACAATTTAATCGTGGTTCTCACTAATACTGCAATAAGATAGGATAGTAAGGTTAGACATCCGTGCCACATGTTGCAAACACCACAGATGATGCTAGGTCACACTTGATGGCACATATTGTAGAGGTTGAAGAAAAATGGCCACATGAGTTATGGGAAAAGAGATAAGGAGTGCTAAAGAAGTAAGTACAATGTATAAATCAGCCTCAACCCCTTAAATAAACGTAGAGCACGAGGATCTAGACCTCATCATCCAGTCCCTTTATTGTGACGTTGGATCAGTAACATCCAAAGAGAGTAAAATGCACTCATTAAAGACTCTACCATCATATACAGGAGAGCAAGAAGCCAAATTGAAAGTGAAAGTTGGATCCTATGGAATCCATCACTAAGAATAATCAATTCAAGGAGTTTACAAGAACTACTTTCTACGCCTATCCAATACATGATAATGCTAGCAGAGTTGTTGAAGATCAGACCCCATGTGTGGGCCAACGTGGGAAAGATCTTGGGAAAGATGGGCATAATTTTTCTAGAAAATTCATTGAAACAAAAGCAAAGGAAACAAATTGGGTGAAATCAAAGAGAACCGAGCCAGTGCATGTAAACAAAGTGGGAAAATATTGTGAAGGAGAAGATTGCAACACCATCATACTGGTAGAATATGCGAATGTCAAAACAATAGCTATCTTAGATAGTGGTCCAAGAATAGCCGTAGCTACAAAGGAAACATGGAAAAAGTAAACCAGCCCTTGGACAGACATGCATGAAGCTGCACCTTGTAGATGGCTACATGGAAAGATTCATAGGGATATTGGAGTAGATGATAGTCACTTCTTGTGGAATAGATTATGAGCACATATTTACCATGGTGGATTTTGACAAGTACAACAATTTTGACATTATTTTGAGGCATCCGTGCATGCACTAGCTCAAGAAGGTTTAAGTTTGGGGTTACAAAAACATTAACCAAAGGCATGCCCAAACCACAACCAAGGTAAACCTCAAAGACCTCTCCTAAAGAGATTTCACAAAGATACCAGTTGAGAAATTTGATTCAAGTACCAAGGGTGGTTCAAAGATTCTTGAATGACTACAATCAAGCCTGCATAGGTTCACTCCTTTGAGTCTGACAAACTCAATGTTTCTCTATGCCCCATCCAAGTCACTTCCATGAATATTGATATAGAGAATGTTAATGCCAGAAAGCTGTGCTATAGATGTTCATCACGGTGATTTGATAACACATGTCATTTTGCATGTGGAAATTTTGAGTACTTCGTCATTCCAGATCCCTCAAATTGAGTATGGAAATAAAAATTCCTCCCAACTCTCAACACTTGCATGGAGCTCACTAAGTGATCATATGGATCCCACATCCATTGTATTTTATGACCCATTTTTAAAAGTCTATTGGTCTAACTCTTCAATTATTCTCAACACCTGCTCTCTTGGCCAGTGGTCCTTTGTCTAAGCCTTCAAACTAGTTGCTTGGTAGTGGTGACTTGTGTATCCATTTATTGGCTCTAGTATCACTCAATTTTTCTCGATTTAAGGTGGCTTTTGATCCACTCACCTAGTTTTCATCCTTGAGGTGAGTTCCATGGGATGCACTACCTTGTTGATTAGCCATATTGCCAAAAAATTTCTCTCAATTGCCCCAATCTTTTGATCTATTTCAAGTCCCATTCCAATTATCGTATCCCTGATCAAATTTTGAGGTTCCCAGCCCAAAATATTGGAGCGAGTTGATAGTTGGCCTTCCTTTATTCTCAAGTTCCATTGATGACACCCTACCATGTTTCCACAAAGTAGAGATACAAGCAACAGAAGAGAGGAAGTCCTCTATCCATTGTGATCGTGTTTGTAAGAGTCATGTGCCACATGCCAGGTCAAAAATCAAAGGATTCTAATACAAGCTATTTCCTATATCATGAAGATAAAATCTCATTGATATACTTAGGTTCTATAAACAACCCCTTTTTTCCACATTTAAGAGGCACCACCAGCATTCATAAATCCTAAATGTGATATGAGACTTATTCTAAACTAACTAGTAGTCTTATAAAAAGTACCCGACTAATCAGATCCACCCGTTCATAGATATAGGTCCGTCTGGATACTAGTCTCCCACTTTCCACACTGCACTCACTTGATCTTTTTGTTTTTTAATTACTACCATATTTTTTTACATATACAAATAATGTTCCTTTGTTAGTTTCGAACACAGGTTCTTTCATACAACTCTTTAAACATCACGAAAACAATTCAAACAAGGCCTAATGAATAAAATTTTATATTTTAACAAAAAAAATATTTTTTTATATTTCTTATGAGTTTGTCCCTACCTACGAACTTTCTCTATCTAACCAGCAGAGCCTTTGCAAAGGATTTACTAGTTTGCTAACCACAAATTTTGCAACTTTTTCAATTGCTACACGCAAGGGTCTCTTGCTAACTACAAGGCATCTCACTAACCATAAGGGATAAAAAGAGATCCGATAACCTCAGCTTAATCTTTGTTAAGCGCAAAGCATCTCATTTGTTGCAAGACATCTTGCTACCCACAAGGTATCTTGCTAATCGCAAGGAACAAAAGATATTCTTTCAACAATTCCTCTCTTTAAATGATTCTCCAAATATGATTAACCAATTCTTTATATCCAACAACTAACTTCTAATAATATCAAACATTGATAATTTATCAAACAGCTCTTTCACTACTCTACAAAAACATATCCTTGTTTTTATGATACAATCATGTTTCTTGGACGGTTTAAGGGAACTCCTATGCTTGGATTCCCAAGTTAACATGAATAAAAATGGAGAATTATAAATTTGTCTTGCTGGATTAGTGACATATTTGAGTACCTTTTGTGTTGAGGTTGGGCGGCTTTAACTTCTTTTGCATTTGATGTCTTTGCTTGAGTTATGATTGGAGTAGATGATACCTTCCTTTGTATTTTTCTTGGAGGTGGAACGACATGAGCATCCTTGGAGCTTTATGTCACTTGCTATGTGACCATCGTATCGCAGAAGAGAAGAGGGTGAGAGAAAAAGAGAGCTATAAATTTTGAGGGACAATACGATGGTAGTAGAGAAGGACTTGAAGATGGAGATGGAGATGGGTTGAGGGTGAGATCTTGAGGGAGAGAGGTGGAGGGTGAGAGCTCGATGAAGAGAAGATACCTTTGACGTCAAGATAAGAGAGCTTTTGCTTTTGAGAACTCCTGTGTGTGTCTGTTGAAAGTAAAGGAAGAGGGTCTTTATATAGGCTCTCAAGAGTCAAAAGCAAGAGCTAAGAATAGCAAAAAGAAGAGAGATAAGTTTGCACGTTCATGACTTTTTTTTTTTGGATACGGACACACATCTTGTTGCGCAATTTTGGGACTCTACTTTTAAGAGAAGCTTGGCTTCCAAGAAAGGAAGCGCTAATCTTGACTTGCTTCTCTAAAAATACTCCTTCTTTTCTAAAATTACTCCTTCTTTCTTAAGAGTCAACTCTTATCTTTAGATATAGTATTGAGGCTTAAATTTCCCATAGCAACCTATTGTTCTTACGTAAGTAAGGGCCATAATTAATAGTCTAGGAGTGAGTCAATTTTTTTAATCTGATTGTTCTGTTGAAACTCTCTATGATTTAACAAAAATTCAAATCTCAAATACTTTTGCAAAGTATCTGAAATAGTTTTTATTGAAAAATGTTGGATACATTACAATCTCCCCAACTTAGGGATTCAAGATTTTCTCATCTCAAGAAAAAATGAGCGTAGTCCTACTCCCATTACCAACTCGTCCACCATTATGTCCAAAAGGATAGTTTCCTTAGTCTGCTTTAGTTGCTACTGCTTCTCTATTAGTTAGATGTGGGCAATTATTTCGGTAATGTTCCAACTCTCCACATTGGTGGTGCGTAACATCTAAGCCTTATAAAATTTGAGTAGTACTCTTCCACAGATAAGCTGTATTGTTTAAAGATAAAGAACTCATTCATCTTTTATCGCTTCATGGGCAAGAGGTAAGTATCTTTCTTTCACTGCTTGTTTAATTTTCCTCAAACTCTAGGAGTTTTCCAATACTCCCATGTCATGACAATGTTGTTTCGACTATAATTTTGGCCCTGAGAGAGGTGAAACATTCCTAGCATCGCTTGATTTGCACATGTGGTCCTTGCACCAGAGAAATAATCGTCCATAGCTTCAATCCATACTTTTGCATCTTTCTCATATCGACACCCTCTCTTTTAAAAGAAGGTGGTGGCATTTTTTTGAGCAACCTTTATTCTCCTAAATTTTTGTATAAATAGCATCATTATGAGGGTTTTCCAATATAGGAGTGATTTGAGGGTTCCCTTGAGTGTGCACAAATATTAACATCAATGTTTATAATAACTCAAAATGATGAGGTATTTTTTAAACTTGTACTTATCCGGTCCACTAAAATCTCAATCATATGACTTAACCAATCATTACTTATCCAGTCCATCAAAACTCAAGCACATGACTTAACCAGTCATGACTTATCTCAATCACGTGACTTAACCACTCATGAGTTATCTCAATCATATGAATTAACTAGCCATTGCTTATCCAATCCATTAAAAACTCAATTACATGATTTAAGGACTCAAACAATTTTCTTTTTTCCAAGGAAGACAACTCGATCTCCTATTCATAAAGTCATCAAAATGTTATATGGGGATCTTCAAAAGATCTCTCCATGAGAAAAAATAATAGAGGTTTCAACCATAACTATGATACACATCAATTGGGATGTCATATTATTTTGGTAATTTATACCATGGGTTTAGAAAACAATACATACACACAAGGAACCTCGGAGTAGCCATTGAATTTTTTTAACCTAAGGCTCTGATACCAATTGTGAGATCCCCAACCTGAAAGATTGAGGCGAGTTCATAGTGTGCCTTCCTTTATTCTCAAGTTACATTAACGACACCCTATTCCATTTCCACGCGGTTAGCAATTAGAAAAGTTGCACGTTAGCAAAGAGAGGAAGACCACCCTACAAACAATCATTATAAAGAGTGAATTTTTTAAACAATAATTATAATTATTTTTTAACGATATTTTTTTATAATTATTGTTAAAAAAATTCTCTAAAGAGGTGCACGAAAAGGTTTGCTAATCCTTTCTCCATAAATCTTAAATATATACATCATAATCAAAGGTGTTAAGTGTCCCAACTTGGCATGAGCTATCCACAACAAGTCCATAGCATTGTTTTCCTCCCAACAATAAACCCCTAGTTGTGGGTTATTAGTCGTTATATGCTTTAGAGGCTTTACATCAACCTGATCGTAACCTTTCAACTCAAGCACCGATGGTCCTTCCTTGGTGTTCATATTTGGAATTAGTGTATCAACTTCCAATCCCCATTCATCCACATTTTCAAAATCACAATTTTCAAGTATTATGCTCGTTTTGATCCATGTAGAAGGTTTCCTGCTTGTTGGCTCTGACCTCCTCTTTTGAACTCAGCACCATGGTCTTCAACTCTAACCACGTACTCCTCATTAGGATCTAAATAAATTTGTACACCATGAGTATTGGTCTTATAAAATGTCAATATGTGATTAAACCATGGTGAGGCTTCAATACCCAAATGAGTGGAGAAGGATGACATGTCTGAGATTGAGTAAGAGTGAGTGTCTCACACTTCTTTAACTATAGTCTCTAGTGGCCCTGCTTGCTTGATACTCTCTTCATTTGACACTTTGGTCTCTGTTTATCGATTAAATCCTAATTTTCTAGTACATGGCTTGATCTGAGGTTCATATAAATTGACAATGCTTAATGGAATTCAATACCCGGTATTTTGATCCATCAATACCAACCCGATTCAACTGTCATAATTCTCCTTATCTAAACTATCTCTTAGTCCCAGCTTGATTTCATCAAGTCCTGCAGAACCAAACATTACGCTAGTTAATTTATTAGCTATAAGTATTACAATGAATGGTGGTAAAAAAAATTTAGTCCCAATTTAGACCAATTTGTAACCTTCACAATTGGGTTAGTTGCTCTACCCTTGACAACCAAAATTTTTCCAAAATTCCTCCTCTGGATGGTGAGAGATAATAAGCACAATCATTATCTAATGACCCACAAAGACACTTTTTTGCACTTTTGATGATACCCACTGCTTAAAAATATGGTCAAAGAGCTCTAAATTAATTTTCAACAAATTTGGACGTGTTTTGTACAAATTTTCACAGGTTTCAAAAGTTTGTAGACTCAATACCATACACTGGTCACTCTTAGTCAAAACTTTTCCAAATCACTTGAAATTTGGCAATTGATATGATAGACCAAAACCCCTTTTAGAAAATCTCAAAAATATTTAGTTTTGGGAAAGGAGATAATAGGCACGATTATTATCTCTGGGCCTAAAATGAAGAATCTTTTTGAGTTTCTTAACCCATAGTAGATGTACACACTATGAACAAGTCACTTGACAAGTTTCATGAAGTGACTCCAAACTTGAATCATACGCTCAATACACAATGGTGTAACATGTAGTATGCTCGATTGATGAACATTTTGCAATTTTGAAGCTAGAGATAATAAGCGCGATTATTATCTATGTGCCCACATTCACAAGATTTTCAACTCTTGATGGTTCCCACAATTAGTACAAAGTATTTTAAGGCATGTCAAGAAGTTAAGGCAAATTTGGATGAAATGAACTCAAAACTGCTTGAGCCTTCACAAAAGTTTGTTTACTTCACTTTAGCAAGACAAACCTTGATTCAAAATTCAATTTCAGCCTTAGATAATAAAAAAAAGTGATTAGTATATATTGGTCTAAGATTGCATTTAATTTTTTTTTTCAAGCCAATTAGTTCTTTTACAATCTATTGTAAGCACTTTTGGCCCAAAAAAATTAGATTTGCATGCAATTATTACACAAGAGATAATAATCTCTTTTTTGCAAACCTTTGAAAATTTTCTCCAATGCTGGCTTTACTTACCATATTGCTTCTACGGCTCCCACAAGATCCATTTCTGACCTGAAACATTGTTTGGTGGCCTTTTGAGCTTACCCTAGGCGTAAAAAATTTGAAACTTTGAAAGTTTATCAAAACACAACATAGGTAGTGGAAAATGTCTACAAACACTGATTTTTTTCTTGTTTTTTATGAGTTGAGTATCAACTTTCAAACTCTAGCATAGTCTAACTCATCAACTACTCAAAAAAACCTAATGTATACCTAAAAGGTTCTTGGTAAGTACGACTACTCCCAAGCAAACCTAGAGAAAGTGATGGACAATGATATCCAAACACTGAAGTTTTTTCTAGTTTAGGCATCAAATGTATGGTGGGTTGCCAAGTCTCACTCCATCTTATTGCAGATATAGCAAGAACCACGTACATAATTGTCAATCTATTGGATGTAATTGACACGACTAGTGCATGGAGGCTACAAGAGGGTGTCAATCTCTTCAAAAACACACTCAGTCTCAAAATATTCAAATGAAACACTCAGTTGTCTATTAGACAACAAAAGCTAGTCATCACATCCACAAGAAAATCATGATGGTTCACTAAGCTACCAAGGTCCAAACTACACCAAACTTATAGCAAGTAGATAGAGTCTAAACACACATGCATAGTGTCTACATCCACTTTTTGACCACTTGTAAAAAAAGGGTTGTTATTAGTACGACATATTTGACCTACTTGATTTCGTTCTAGAATGCACGTAGAAGCTTATCTTTGATGCCCTAATACCCCTTTTATAGCTAAAATACAAATTTTAAGCCTAAATCTTGAGTTATGAACTGATTATCAAGAGGATTAATAACAAAAAAAATTCACAAAACTATTGAGAGGCTTATGTTGTTGCGTAAAACTTTCACCTATGAATGTGTAGAAGCAAACGACACTCCAAACAGACAATCCATCAGGAAGATACGAGCATAATAAAGTAGAGGGAGAGTACACAATGCTCAAAGACAATGATGTATAATTAATTACCCAAAAACTTGAAAGGTTTTTACAGAATTTGGCTTTTATACCTTAGCCAAGGTTTAGAAATGACAATTTGACTCAGACTTGGGGTAAAATGGGACTAGAGATCACATTTGGTTGATAAACACTAATAAAATAGAAGCTCATAGCCCCGTTTATCAACTATAAATTTTCATATGAATAAAAGGAAGTACAAACTTTGGACTTGACAAGATTTGCATTCATTAAAGAGGTTGAAATTACAACCCTTGGGCTCAAAAATGGTAGGTAGTAGTAGCTCTATTAGCTTGGTGCTAACATGGTCCTTTGGTAGGATGTCCATCTTTCCTCCACAGATCCTCTAAATTCTCTCTCCTTGTAGGTTGCCTCTAGAATGTGTATGCTATCTTGGTTGTATCACCTCCCTCCATCGACTACCTCATCTTCATCATGTTTTATTGTGGACGTGCTAGTCTCAGCCTCGGAGGGTAATTGAAAATGGCTACTACAAGCACATCAATCTACAATAATTACAAGTGTAGGAAACTCAAAAGGATAGAGTTGCAACAACAAAAATATTGTACTCACCATCTCTAAATCACTGTCATCTTCAAATTGCCAGAATTTTCTAGGTATATCTAGATGTAGGATATGATTGAGCTATAAATTGTGAGTTGCACAATATCCTAGAGCTCCAGAGAGATCCTTGCCTCACATAGTAGCCATAAATCTTCCATTGAACCTCAAAAACTTGTATGCAAGATCCATCGTTGTCTCAATGAGATCAAACCTCATGTTATTCCAAGTTGGCACCATGGACTAGTTTGTGATATGATTGTCCTTGTGGGAAAGTCTATCCATAATAGCTGGGCCCCACCCAAATACATATGAGGATCAATGTCTATGAATCTAGTCAAGCAACCAAAAAACAAACAAATTTGCAACAAATGCCTATCAAAACAATCATAAGATGCTTTTAGTCAATTTTTACTCTACGTAGCACAAGGATACGAGGGCGTGTGCATGAAGGGAAAGAAGAAGAGAAAGCAAGGGTTGGGGGAAACATCACACAAAAGGAGAGTTTTATGTATCATTTATTGTGTATATGAAGAGCAATGAGTTAGTGAGTTAGTAGCTGTAGGGTGTTAGCCATGGGCATCCAACTAGTCTTTATCCCAACAATCTCCCACTTAAAGGGAAATGTGGTCATAAATGACTATGACCAAAGCTAGTATGTACAACAATAAAGTGCAAAAGCTTCACCCTTGTACAACTATGTTCAATCTACACCCATTAACTCGATGTAATGTGTGAATAGCAGGCTCTTCATAAGAGCAGACTCTTTGTAAGAGCATCCATTTGGTTTCATCAATGTGGACCTTGATAAGCTCTGAGTGATAATCTGTTAAGACATCCCAAATGAGTTGATACCTCACCTCAATGTGTGTTTATTTGGAGTGAAACATGGGATTCCTTTCCAAAGTAATGGCCCTCCGACTATCATAATGAAAAATTTGAATCTACAGAATATCTAAATCTCCCACTAAACATGCCAACCATATAGCTTCCTTGCTGACATCTGCATTGCAACCATACTCATCTCTATGGCGGTAAAAGACATACAATCTTGGAGAGGTTATCTCCAAGAAATGAATCTTCCTACAAATATGAATATGTAGCCAAAACTAGATCTGCTACTATTACATGCATAATCCGCATCCGTATAACCAACAATAGATGTATTGTTGGTACCACCAATGCATAAATACTTGATCACTAAAGTGCTACTACCAAAGCATAAACAACTATTGTACCCTTCAAGTACCTAAGGATGTGTTTCACTGCTATCCAATAATGCTACTTGCCAAGATTGGCCATACACCGACTAACTAATCCCACTACAAATGCAATGTTTGGTATCATAGCTACCATAGCATACATAGCACTAGATATTGTTGAAGAATATGGAACACTTGCCATTTTTTCTCTTTCAAAATTTGATTTGGGAGAATCATCCTTGCTTAATTTCAAATATGATGGTAGTGAGGTACTCACTGCCTTCCCCTCCCCTGCATATTGAAATGCTGCAAGACCTTGTGGATATAAGATTCCTCATATAACTCAAGATTACCCTTTTTCTTATCTCTCTTGATACATATACCAAGAAAATGATTTTCATTGCCCAAATCCTTCGTAACAAAGTTTTTGCTCAATATTTTCTTTAATTTGACAATCTCCTCAATGTACTTTCTTGCAATGAGCATGTCATCCACATATAATATGAGAATGAGCAATAAAACATCAATGAGTTTCCGTGTATATAAGAAGTGATTCTTGACTCCTAAATCCATGGGACCACATAAAAGTATCAAACTTTTGATATCACTACCTTGAGCCTTGCTTTGAAGCACTTTCTCAAGTTTTCATACAATCTTCTCCCTGTTAGGCTACTTTTCAAGGTCCCCATGAAGAAAGGCTGACCACATCCATTTGGACAAGCTCCATGTCCTCAATGGATACTAGTTTAAGCATTGTATGCAGTGTAATCATCTTGACCATGGTTGAGAAGGTTTCATCAAAATTGACTTCCTTCTACTTGTTGAATCCCTTAGCAACCATAATAGCCTTGTGCGTAGGCTTAGGATCATCAAATGTAAACTTCTTTTGTAAGCCCATCTGCAAGGTAAGACCCACTTACCTTGCGATAATTCAACCAAGTCCCATGTTTCATTGTTGAGACAATTGAGTTTTACTTTGATTGGATGGCCTACTCAGACTTGAACTTGTTATCCATCTACATGGCTTCTATGTAACAAGTTGGCTTGCTAGAGTCAGTCGCCATGGCATAGTCCAACCATAGTTGAAACCACTCATGTGGATGCAAGGATCATATTTATGGATGACTATTGCTCTCTACCCTATCAATTGGAGTGATGCTAGTGAAAACTGCATCAATAGTCTTTTGAGTTTACACATATTCCAAGGCAATGTCATTGAATGTAACTTTTACACTTAATCTATTTAATAGGTAGAAGTGTGCATCTTTGACTCTTTGAAGATAATGTGTGAACTACAAGTTACTTTGCGGGATTCTGGGTACCAAAGATGATATCCCGTCTCCATTTGTACTATAACCAAGGGAAATACACTTGTGTGACTTTGGTTCTATCTTTAAAGCTCATTGGGCACATGTGCATATGCCTTGTATATCCAAAGACACGCAAATGATCAGAATGTGGCTTCTTTCAAGACTACAAATCCTTTGGAATCTAGTAAATTAATGGCATACTAGGTGACCTGTTATTGATCTCTGCCCAAAAACCCTGAACCCAAATTTGACTTAGAAAGCATGACTGTGACTCACTCTTGAATTGCTTGATTCATTCTTTTTGCAACTCCATTCTGACTAGTGCGTAAGGTGTAGTAAGCTGTCTCTTAATACATGTCTTACTACAAAACTTTCAACTAGAATTAGCCAGTATGTTACAATAAGAGAGTCCCATCAGGCAATGGAAAAGATAAAGATGATCAACCAATCTTGTTGACTATCTTAAGATAGTCAAGAGCATGGTCATCAGTGCTAAACATCAAAAGGAAAATCCCTAAAGCCAGCAAGGCTCTAAAAAGCAATGCAAATAAAATCAAAACTCTGGTGCCATTCCTTTCCTTAGGAATCAAAATTAAGAGGCTAATCAATTGTATGTCCCATCCACAAAATATCGGAGAAATGGGACTTGCACGAAATTTCTAGAACTAACAATAAACCTAAGTATAGTAACATCAATAGAAGAAAAAACTTTTTAGCCTACAAACTAGCACCCATCCATAAAGTACAAAAAAGATTAGTTTAGCAATGGTATTTTAGGCCAAGAAGTAAACCTTCAACCACTCCAAATTTTGTAGATATTCAAAAAATACTAGTGCCAATAGAAAATCAAGAACCACCTGAAAGTAGCATTAAGTTAGAGATCTTAAGAGAAACAAGACCAAAATCATCAACAAATCCAAGTACCCTTAATCAAGTAGCCAATGCAAGCCAAGAAATAGTGAAAGTTCTATCATTCTATACTTCAGTCAAGAATCCTTAAGACATTTCCATGAAAGAAGAGTCAGGGTATTTTAGTTAGTTCAAATTATCAGGACATTTTATAAAATCAGAGGGAGAACCAATCAAGAGACAATTAAATTTATCAATTGAGTTCATCGTTCATGCTTAGCACTACCACAAACCAGGGCCATAGAGTTCAACCAGAGTAGTTTAAAATTAGAGTCAAGTTGACAATGTATTTAAGTAAAGATCAGGGAGGAAATATTCCACAATGACCAAAGAAAAGTAAATCTCTTAGTAACTATCATTGAACATGTCAGCAACCACATTCCCCTTATTCCAATTCCATCATAAAGAAATTCCTCACACTCTCAAGCTTACTTTGCAAACAAAAAATAAAAAGAACCCAAGGCTACATGAGGGATAGATAATCCCTCACCTTATATAGAAGCCTCAAGCAAGATGAAGCAAGTGGCCCCTTCAAAATCATGTCTAGTAATAGCAATCCATTATGAACACTTCAACGTAGCTATAGTCCACTGGCCAGGTAATCTTTGAAAATTCAAAATGTTGAAGGGACCTATTACAAAGAGCCATCAACTAGAGTAATGATGGGCAACAATATTTACACCTTGTGTAAAGCATGAGTGCATGCCTGTGTGTACGCACATGTGTATCGTCCAAAACCATATGGTTTTGCCATATGCAAAAGAAGAATACAAAAGGAAGGAGAAAGTACACAGAAATTAATGCATTGAATTGCGGGATAACTTGCCTTTAAATAGGCATTTCTTGGGTTTGGGACAATCTAATATGGAGATTTATCATAGAGAATCTCTAGAATTTAAGCCACCAATCCTTCAAGTTTGCTTTAGCCATGCATGTCCATGTGTAAGGGACAACATATAATGGAAATGGCCTATGAACTTTGAGAGTAGCATAATTAGGAAATTAGATGAAGCACTTTTGTGAGGTTACTTTGTGAGTATAGCAGGTGAACTTAATTGATAGAGATAGAGTTTAGAGAGCATGACAATAGTTGAGGACCGGATTCATATGGAGCCTATCCCCCTCCAATAGACATTTGTATTATAGTTTTTCCCATCAAGAGAGACTTGGTACAATACAATTTCTGTGTTCCTTGTGACCTAGGTGATGCGATGATGATGGAAAGCTTCATGCATCACAAGCATAACATAAACTTTGTAGAAAGCATTAACTATCACAAGCCTCAATCCCAAGGCCTCAAACACCTTTGAAGGTGGAGAGAGCTAGCGGGGAATGAGGATAGGGAAGAGGAAGAAGAAACATTCCATAGGAGAAAGAAATAGTTCCTCACTTATCATTACTCTTTTCTCTAACATACATAATAGCATAGTAATGAAGATGGAGAAGATGACAAGCTTAAGCATTGAAGCATGGCTCTTGGTTGGATTTACATTCCATAGCCAAGAGTGTTGATGTACGCTCTCACTTCTCACAAGCTTGGAGAAGGAGGTGGTCTTCTTCAACTTTCACCAAGTGAGAATGGTCCACAAATTGAGTGTGTATGTTGGTGTATATCCCCCTAGCACCCCCTTTGCTTGCTCGGGGCTAGTTGCAACTTTTCCACATGCTGCAAGCTCATTGGACCCCTCTCCCCCTAGCCAATCACATGCAGCATGCAGTCAAGTACATGGGTAGTCTTTTGACAAGTGTCCTCCTTATTCCTTAGAGAGAGAGAGAGAGAGAGAGAGAGAGAGAGAGAGAGAGAGAGAGAGCTTGAAAATATCTAAATATTTGTTGGATGGAACTAGAAGCTCATTGGACCCCTCTTTAGCCCAACCAATAGCATTCAAACACACCATGAGAGTCTGCTGACATGTGTCCCATGTGCCCTTTTAGAAAAGGAGTGCCCTTTGGGTGAGTGAAAGGTTAGGTCAAAGATTCCCCTAACTTTGGTACTTTCATGCATAGGAAGCTTCTCAAGAAACTTCCTCATTAAGTTTGTAGGGTCTCTTTTTGACTCAAGCACCTTACTCCCATGCATGTAGGAAGCTTTTCAAGCAACTTAATAATTAAGTTTGTAGGGTCTCTTTTTGACTCAAGCACCTTACCCCCCATGCATAGGAAGCTTCTGAAGCAACTTCCTCATTAAGTTTGTAGTGTCTCTTTTTGACTCAAGCACCTTACCCTCCATGCATAGGAAGCTTCTCAAGCACCTTCCTCATTAAGTATGACAATTGCCTCAAGTACCTTAGTCATCAAGCATGACAAGCACCTTAGGTGGAGTTCCCATCTCAAGCTTAGCCCTAGCTTGCCTAAGGTCTAAGGTCAAAGGCAAGTTTAGGTAGGGTTCCCACCTCAAGCTTAGCCCTAGATTGCCTAAGGTCAAAGGTAAGTTTAGGTTGGGTTCCCACCTCAAGCTCAACCCTAGCTTGCCTAAGGTCAAAGGACTTTTAACGCTTACCATTGGAGGTCTTTAATGAAGATAACCCTAATGTATTTTAAGCTCCATTAGTTAACCTTGCTCTTTGACATGCCATCTCTCATTTGGGTCCCTTTACCATTGGCCCCGTGTTGAGATAGATCCGTAAGCACATGTCTATATTCTAAACCTTATTATCGTTTATTATTCCACATTAAATTATCAGTTTAATATGAGAAAATCATTAGGATTGGTTAGATATTAGATTTAATGACATTACCTCTCTCTTGAGATCATAGTCGTGCTCGACTATGAGGTAAAAGAGATAAAGCCTTAGTCATTGGTCAGTTTTTCTTAGCGGGTAGAGGATCCCTTTTTACCCTACGACATCATTCCAAGATGGATCACTAATCCATTTGGTGCTTGGGAGACATAGCTGCCGCAAGCATGTCTGCTCTTTAGTCCATTTCATCCTCCCAAGTAGAGTGACAAAATCTACCTGGTGTTTGAGAGACGCCGTCATCCCAAACATGACTCTTAGTATGCATACTACTTAAATTTGTGCATAATAAAGAGAGAATTAATTTTATAAGACAAAAACATTGATAATTTAAAAGAAACATGTACATTTGCTTACTCTAATGTAGCATTGTAAGCATTGGCAAGGTTTATACTATCCTCAAGTTGGATTCCTTGCATCCATCTAGTAATAAGGTACAGTTGAACTTAATAAAGTACCGTTGGATAATCTTGCCATGTCGTAGTACCTTGTCTAGTTGTAGTACCTCTTCTTGATCTTCGATTTCGGGAGTATCTTCAATAATTGGTTCATTTTGGAGGCTCTCCTTTGTAGGGCTTGAGTAGGCTCACATGAAAAGCATTGTGTATGAGCCAATGGTTAGGCAACTTGCATTGATAAACCACCTCACTAATTGACTTCAAAATTTTAAAAGGACCATAGTATCTTTTTGCTAGTTTAGCATAATACTTTTGATGGCCCGTAGGATTTTTGCCCGTCATTTTGCCTCAATCGAGCCTTAGAAAACTTAAGTAAGACCCAATCATTTTCTTTGAATGTTAAGGCCCTTCTGTGATTATCAGTAGCAGCTTTTTGCCTTAGTTGGAAGATGGATATAGCCTCTTTAATCTTTTCAAAAGATGCTTGCAAGTCATGTCTATACTCATCGGCAACAAAGATCAGTAGCAAGGGACTTTTAGGTCTTCCCTCTATGATTTCAGAAGGGGCTTTTCCCATAGAAGTATGGATATTATTATTATACGCATACTCTACAAGAGGTAAGTATTTTTCCCATTGTGAGCATTGATCTACTTCTGTAACATAGATCTTTAGTAGATCAAGAATTGTACGATTGGCTGTCTCACTTTGGCCATCCATTTGTGGGTGATAGGCCGAAGAGAAATTCAATCTTGTACCTAGATTTTTGAAGTGACCTTTCCAAACATTACTGATCATTCTAGGATCTCTATCTAACACAATGGATGTTGACAATCCATGGTGTTTGAAAATCTAGGATATGAAGAGAGTTTCCATCTGGTGTGCCTTAATAGTCTTCTTGACAGGGATAAAGTGTGCTTGCTTGTTAAACCTGTCCATTATTGTCCATATTTTCGTATTCCCATGGATAGAATTGGGTAATCCAAAGATAAAATCCATGGGTATACTCTCCCATGAGGAATTGGCAATGGCTAAAGTAATCTAGGTTGCTTCCCACTATCATATTTGGTCTTTTGGCATACCACACATTTTGAAACATCCTCTTGTATGTCCACTTTCATGGTAGGCCAATAAAAGTACATCTCTACTCCTCGAAGAGTAGGTTGAATGCCTCTATGCCCAGCATAGGGAGGAGCATGGGACTCATATATGACTTTCTTATGAAGGGAGTGGGTAACACATAGCCTATTTCCATGGATAAGATAACCATCCTACAAAGTAAATGGTTCCTCTTTCTTCCCCAAAGTAAGGGCTGACATTATGTCTTTAAGCTCAGGGTCAGTAGCATACTCATCTATCATAAAAGATAGATCATTGTGAGTTGCTATTGACATAACATTAACTTTTCGTCGTCGTGAAAGTGCATTAGCCACTTGATTGTGCTTACCTGCAATGTGAGCAATGTGGAAATTAAATTGCGAAAGAAAATTTGCCCACCTCATTTGTTTTTCGGAAAGCTTTGTTTGCGTCATGAAGTACTTGAGACTTTGATGGTCTGTTCATAAAATGAATGGAGTCCCCAATAGATAGTGGTTCCATGTGTCTAGGGCATGTAAAATAGCTAACAGCTCTTTCTCATAAATGCCTAAGACCCGTTCATCCGTGTTGAGCCTTCGACTCTCATATGCTATGGCATGCCCTTCTTGAAGCAAGACTACTCCAAGGCAATCACCACAAGAATCACATTGGACCGCAAATGGCTTTGAGAGATCCGGAATCATAAAGACTGGTTGGGAGGTAAGCTTCTCCTTGAGCTTGTCAAAAACACTTTTCTCCTTAGTAGTCCATGAATACTTAATGTTTTTCTTTGTTAAGTCATGTAATGGTCCTGCTATTTGAGAGAATTTTGGTATGAAGCATCTATAGTATGCACACATATCAATAAAGCTTCTTAGTTCATGTAGATTACTTGGATTAGGCCATGCTTTTATTAACTCCAACTTTGATGGATCCATACGGATACCATCTTGAGAGATAATATGACCTAACTATTGAATCTCTTGAAATAAAAATTCGCTTTTCTTTTGATTGAGAAAAAGCTTATTCTCCCTTAATGCCTGAAAACCACTTGGAGATGTTGCTTGTGTTCCTCCAAGGAATTGGAGTAGATGATGATATCATCAAAGAACACTCCAATGGATTTCGGTAGGGTCTAAAAATTTTCTCCATTAATTGATTGAATGTAGCTAGTGCATTAATCAAGCCAAAAGGCATGACTAGATATTCATAAAGGCCAAACATTGTACGAAACACGATCTTTAGGATATCTTCATTCTCTATCCTTATTTGATGGTAGCCACTTTTAAGGTCAATCCTACTGAAGTAGGTAGAGCCTTGTAGCTTATCAAACAGATCTTCTACCCGAGGTATGGGAAATCTATTTTTGATAGTGATATGGTTTAGTGCGCGATGACACACACATGCAGTATGTACCATTTTTCTTTTGCACTAAAAGGATTGGAAAACGAAAGGGAGAGGAGCTAGGCCTCACCACCCCTTTGTCTACCAATTCTTGTACTTGCCTCATGATCTCCTCTTGTTGAGCTTGTGAAACTTGATAAGGAGGTTTATTAGGCCGTGAGCTTCCTGATAGGAGCTCAATTTGATGAACACATCTTGGGATCCTTTTAGAAAGCTAGACAAGTTTAAATCTTCTTGATTCCTTGTTAACTGAGTCAACGTCAGCTAACAAAAAATGCTAAAGACTGAAGACGTACGGATGCACATCAAAGATCAAAGTGAAGAATCAGTAAAGATTGGAGTTACACACTTTTCACATTTTCCCAAAATGGCCATGTATTGTAATTTGTCGATTTATTTCAAGCCATTGTAATATTTTAATGTGTTTCGGGCTCAATGGGAGTTCCAAGTTGTAAAGAACAGGGTAGTTACTGTACCTAGGTTGCAGATACAATAAGTGTGGAGTCTCAAAGGTCTTGGGCGCCGGACATTACACATTTTAGACCTTGTCTAAGGTATAAAAGCCAACTTTGTAAAGATTTTATTAAGTTTTTGGATAAGAAATACACAGTGTGAGCTAACTGTGCTCACTTCTCTCCTTCTCGCGCTTCCTACTCCCTCCCCGGTTGTCACATTGCGAATGCATTTGCTGCATTGCAACCGTAGGTAAGAGCTCTACGCATTGGCGTAAGTCATTCATAGTATTTCGTAGCTTTTGGCGTCGTCGACCCACGGCCTAATTTCATCATTGTTAGCGGTCATAGCACAGAACACAACCCACCGACATAATGTCAATCCGGTGGATCGGAACCCGGCTAGAGCATGGAGGCATGGATGCACCTAACGGAATGAGGACTCTAGGAAGAGGGGTAAAGCAAGAGAGGAGAAAAGGGAAAGCCGATGAAGCAAGATCTATGCACACACACTCTCAATCTACACTCTAACTCTCTAATCATGCAGACAATGGTGTATCCCTTTGCTCTAATATCAAGCACACACACTCTAATCACACATTAAGCATACACAAAGAAGCCTAATGAGAGAAATGTATGTAGTCCACGTACACACACACACTCTAATCTAGCACACATGTGAAACAAGAATGCTCAAACAAGAGAGAAAACTTGAGAGAGAAGAGAAGATTAACACTAATCATACACCATCAACACACATAAGTTTGAAAGATAAGAGAAAGTAAAGAGAACTTAGCTTCCATTAATCCCAATGACTATACATATGATGTGGAAGATCCAAGCTCTATAGCCACTCCTCTTCTTCTTCTCCACACTCCCTCACACTCTCTTCTCTAGGAATGCCCTTTCACATCTTGTGAATTGAATTATATACAAGAGCTTTTAAAAATGTGCGGCCGGCCAAAAAATGTATAACATGCTGCAGGTATCTAGGCTCATCTAATCATCAATGTACAACTTGGAACCCACTATGGAGCCCGTAAACACAAAAAATATATGCATACACATATGTGTACACACCAATGGAAGCATAATGCATGTTGTTGACGCTCGCCCGTCAATACTCTCCCCTTCCGAAGCTTTATCGTCCCTGACAAAGCCATGTCGTGGTAGATACTTGAGAAAGAATGTGCTTGCAAAAAGAAAAGAGGTAGCAAGCTCAAATATATGGTGATAAGGCATAAGGAAAAGGCAAAGCACATGTAGTAATGAGTAAATGCAAAGAATTATGAAATGTTACATTGCCATTAAGGAAAAATAAATTGCACTTGCTGAAATTAATTAATCAAGAGTTTTGGGCTTATGAATGAGTCTATCAATTAGTTAGCTATGACTAAGGGTTAAAACATTTACTCTAGTACTAGCTAAGTTAGTAAATTTATCCCAATGCAAGATTCCCTAATTATGTCTGTCATAGATTAGCTAACTAACTCCTACAACTCGAAACAAAAGCTTGAATTTTTTTTACTTGAAGCTCAATGGAAGTCTTTCTCATTTCATTTTTCTTGCTTTTCATTTGTTATTTTTCACATTTTGCAAAATCATTTGACATGTGCGCTTATTTATATACCCGGGGCTTTTTGCTTCTCGAAGAAAAGCACCCACACTAGGAACCTCTAGGGCTCTAGTACCATAGGCAATACATGTGCGTGAAGTACCAAATCAAACCAGGATTTCTCTTCGAGCTTAAGCTTTTACACTTGTGGCACTTTTGTTTTTCTTCCATTTCCTTTGTATTTTCACTAGTTTTCTTGTTGTTTGGGTGAGAAAGCCTCTTTATGCTTAAAACACTCCTAAGGTTTCGAACACTCAAATAATTTTACCAACTAGGACTAGTAATCAAGTAAATGAGTTAACCTAAAGTCACGGCCTCCTAACCTCAAGGCTCATTAATAAAACTAAACTCTAAGTCAATTAGCTAAAGAAACGACAAGTTTATACATCTTTAATGGCAAATAACAAAACATAATTGAATGCACTTAATCAAACCAAGAAGAAGCCACAATCAACAAATATAAGTGTACAAAACCATATAGCATAGGAAGGAGTACGCTTGTGCATGGGCTCGATGAAGAGGTCGATGTCATGGGAGCTCCTCGTGTCTGGAGATACATCATGTCTACATGGTCGTCCAATCTCCATGGGCAAGGTAATGTCTGTCTACGTGTTGCATCAAAAGATAAAAAAAAGCACTGTACCTCCAAGAGGTATGTCAACAGCAGCAAGATAAAATAACAAAAGTCATAGAATAATAAAATAAAACATCTAAGCTAGGGTCTAAAACCTGGATATTTAGAGGGAAAAAACCCAAAAGGGAAAAAAGTGCCTCTGGTATATGCACATAAATCTAGTGCACATATCAATGTATACAAATCGCAAATCTCGTGCAACTAGGAGTCAAGAGAGAGCTCTCACCATGAAGCATGATCTGCAATCTCTTAGCTTGATCTCTAATAGTCAAGGGCTGGCTAACACCTAGCTCCATATGTAAAGTCTGCTCAACTGCACAAGGAATGGGCGTAGGGGGAGCATCAGCCTCTACTCGAATAGTCTGTGGAAGGCTCTTCGATAGCCAAATCTGCAATGCTTGCGCTCTCGTAGGGATGTCATTCTCAGCTCTCCGAGTGTGTCTACGTGTGCATCTAGCTCTAGGACATACTATATGCTGTGAAGGTAGCGACCTCTCTAGGGGTAGTCTCATCTCTCGACATTTGGCTCGTGGAGGTCTCGCTCTAGGGTATGATCTTGTATGCGCTGGGTGTGCTACCGCTCCTGGCCTAGGTACCCAAACATTTCTTTGTCCCTCAAAGTAATCGTGTGCCTCAAGTGACCGTCTAGATGTGAGCCAACCATGTGAAAGTCCGTCATCGATCATATAGCTCTTTAGAAATATGATCGTGTCATCACAGGGTAAAAATCTAGCATGTATCTCGTCACGGGGAACAAATAGCTGTTGGGTTGTCCTGGAAGCTCTATGTGGAGAGCTACGTGCTTGATCTATCGTGTGTCGCTCCTCAGTGGCACTACTCATCGTAGCAGAGCCTCTACCTAGAGAAGGCTCTACACATGGCTGAGATGCCTGTGTACGTGGTCTCCAAACAAGTCTAGCAGGCTCTATCGTATGCCTACATAGGGTGTAAGTAGAGGTCACTCTAGTCCGTGTACGTCCATGTATCTGTGGTGTAACCTCTATCTTTGTGGTGTCAGTAATGTGGTCTCTAGGAACCTGATCTAGAAAAGTACGGCTTGTGGCTGGCCTTCGCTCAATCGGGTGATCTGATCGTGAATCGGCACTCGTAGATGGCACTAGGGCAACATCTATATGTGGTGGCTGCTCTCTCTGTGACTCACTGGCTATGACACCGCTATGCAAGCTAAAAGAGTGGGATATCGATGCTGTCGGCTCTGCATCTTCTCTCATAGGGGAATCTACTCTCGTAAATGGCTCTAGCTCGATAGCTATCTCTAAGGGCCTCTGTGAGGTTGGCAGATCTAATCAAGGATGCTCAAGGGCAGCTAGAATCTGTGGAGTGGTCTCATCTATAACAAAGCCATCGGAGTCACTCACTCTATGACTCTGTGAGATCTCTCGTTGTGTGGTGGAAGTCTCATGGATAAGTGTGGTAGGTGGTGTAGGCTCCCTAACAATACTATGACTGGGCTCTAGTCTCAGGGGCTCTACTTGTGGTAGGCTAGGTGCTGGAGATATCTCTCGTGGCACACTATCATCCTCGTATGGCATCTCCCAAGGTGGTTTAATAAGACGTGACAAAAGTAGCCTAGGAGGTGATCTCTCTAGTGGTGTCTCTCGAGGACTCGGAGCTCTCGGTAGCTGTGGAGCTAGCATGGTCATCGTGGGTAAACATAAATCATCATGTCTAAGTCGAGGGTAGTAGGGTAGAATTATAGTCAAAACATATACTGCATGATCGACATCCCTATAAACTCACTCAAGTGGATCTCCTATCAAATATGCAACAAGGTGGGCTGAAGGATCTCTGGATCCACCACTCGTCAGGCGTCTGTACCTACGACCAAGCTCATCTAGATAGGTCACGGTCTGCTCAACTCTCTGAAGCTCCACTAGCCTAGGATGTGTCTATGTGTCTAGGTTGTCATCTGGGTGTGCTCGCTCAATGTCATCAAAATCAAGGGTCTCAATCAAGAGATACTGCTCTCCGAGCTCATCAATAAAAATTGCTCTATCGGCTTGTGGGTAGGCTCTCACAATCTGCCTAGGTGTAGACATCATGCGTTGTGAGGTGGCTAGCCTCACAAAGGGGTGATCATAAGTGTCAACATAATATGCAACCCCTCGTGGAGATCGGCCTACTATATGAAATATCTGACTCTCTATATCTCTCATGCTATCCCTAGTCTCTCTGGTCTCAGAAAATGTCTAAAGGGTGGGGGTCAGTGGTCTAGGGGCACTCATATCTACACTGGGTGATTTATCAAGCCCTACCTCTGGTGCTCTCAACTGGGGTGATGTGGTCGTCATAGACTCTCTCGTATCCTCTCTAATCTGTGTCATCAAAGGCTGGCATGGGTCTCTAGATGGTGCAAGGTGTTGAGGTTGAGACTCTCTAAAGTACGTGTCTTGAAGGCTCTGGGTCTCTTTTTGTGGCTCACTCTGAGTGGTACGCAAAGTGCTAGCAATCGCCATGTACATCGCTCTAGACTCTTGATAGCTCGAAACGCTTGGCGGCAAATCAAGTCTAGGTGAGGAGAATCCTGGCGGTGGTTTCCTTAGTGATGTGGGTGGTGGAACTGTGTCTAAAGGAGGTGAGGCACTCCTACTCGAAGTAGGGCGCTGGGTGGGTTGAGGATTGTACGGAAATCCACAAGTCAAAAAGTAAAGCTCAATGTCTGTGGTGCTCATGTAGCATCTGTCTTTAGGCTCGCCAACTAGTGTCACAACATCTGTGGATAGGCGTCTACTAGTGCAACACTCTAATCGATATATGCGCTGAGCACTATCTATATAGATCACTTGAGGACCTACCCGCTGTAATGTAACCTGCACGGGATGGTCGAAGGCCTCAAGGCAATCATCTGTGTGTACTGCTCTATCTCCTCTAGACTAATCAAATGGTCGACCACATACGTGGCGCGATAGTCATCTCTAAATGTGCCATCCCATGTGTCATCGAGAAGGACTCGCACCACTTGGAGGGTTTGTGTGGGGCCAAAGGAGGTGCGGCATTGGACAAAGAAATGTCCATATGTGTCCGTGTAAAAGGGCCGGCCTTTGTGCTCGCCTACAAGTGTGAGCAATGTGTACTCAGAGCACGAAGTGGTCATGGCCATCATATGTGCGCTCTCGGCGTGTGATAGGCCTCTAAACCTAGTCAACTCGTCGAATGTAGACTAAAATAAAAATATGCACTATATTGAGGTTTATGCGTACAATCGGACTCAAATCTGGCAAAACCTAACTCTCGAATGTATCTGCTCTAAATGTGTCTAATCGTGTGTACATGCGTGCGAGCATCGAGTATATGGGGCGTGTGGAATATGTGTGAGAAGCAAAGAAAGAAAGAAAAAAAAATCTTTTTTTTTTGGACGTGTGTGTGTGTGTGTGAATCTGAGAGAGAGAAAGTAAAAAAATATGAAGAGGGGTGTATGTTTGTGTATGTGTGTGTGTGTGTGTGTGTGTATGTGTGTGTGTGTTTAACACATCAATTGCCAATCAAACCAAGACCCGTTTTAACCTCTTTTTTGTCCATTTTTGGCCCAAAAATTAGCGTAATTGGTGGTTCAATTATGTTAGCGGCTGGACACACCCTACGGAAAATGACTGCTCGGCGGAATATTATTTTTTGTAATTATTCATTTATTGAGAAAACCCGATATTTCACCTTTGTAAATATTGGGGCTTACAGAAGTTTCCAGATTGTATCCCGTTTTTGACATTTAGATTGAGTAGATGGTTAAATTGGAACATTAGGGTTTGAGATTGTAAGGTATTTATACCACTTTTTGACCTTAATGAAAGACCTTTGTCATTTTAAAAAAGTACTGTCTGTGAGTGAGCGTACTGTGTACGAAAGAGAGTGAGAGCTTCATCTTGACGCTACGCGTGCATCGATGGTCGGAATCGAGTGCGGAGAAGTGCAGCGTGTTGCCCCCGACGAGAGCTACGGGTCGATACCTACATTGCGGGCGTACGATTTGGTTTTGCGAGCTCGACCTACGAGCTTCATCTGGTGATTCGGTGTGCATACGTTATCCGTTTTTGCATTTCAGCATATCCACGCGTTCGCATTGAGTAGAGCTACACATTAGGCACTTTAGTTTTTGGAAACGATGACCTGCAAATTTCGACCAGACATTCTACGCGATTTTGCACTAGGTGTTTAGGGTTGAGATTTTGGTTCATAGACCTTAGGGAGAGCAACCTATTGGTGTTATTAGGGTCTACTTCAAGTTCTGTGGCGTTTCGAGAACGTTTGATGGGTATTTGGCTCTTAGAAGCATTGTAGGAAATCTCCTCTTATGCACTCCTGAAGACTGTAGCTTAGACATTGGGTAGAGACCTCTGTAGGAATTAGTCGAGAGTTGGTCGAGTGTAGATTGACACCCTATGCTTGCTTCCACGTGCCTGCGAGTCGAGCTTCATCCTTAGCTGACAAATCTTGTTAGGTGAGTTCTTGCTGTGCTGACGTCCGTCTCGCGGCATATCCGCCAACATTGGCACCGATACCAGGGACGAAAATCCTAGGTAGGTGACCAAGACTAGTCCTTGAGGATAGAGATTCTTTGGCTTGCCAGAGTCTCATTTTATATTTAGATAGGATCAGAGGGTGGAGGACTCTCTAGGTCTTAGAGGGAGTCTAGGGAGTGTGTGTCTGGTTTAGATTCTTCGACTTAGGTAGACTTAGATAGTTTTTAGGTATTAGTTGAGTTGTGGGGTAGAGAGTAAGAGTTGGAGTGCTAGAAGCGGTGAAAGGAGAGCTTGAGAGTCCGGAGAGGCCAGGAAGCAACCGAAACACCAATATCACCATTTCACATGATGAGTAGGAGTAGGGTAAGTAGGACATCATGATTCATGATCTAGAGCACTTCATGCATGTTATAATTGCTATTAGGTTCATCACAAGGTTGTAAAAGACACAAAAGAGTGTTTGAAAGCTGAAGTGAAGTTCAAAAGTTGCTGTGAGTGTTTTTGAGAGAGCTGCAGAGCATCAGGAGCATTTCTGTCAGGAAAAAATTACATTTTAAGCCAGGAGACATCCTGTGCGTAGGATGTCTACAGGCTGATCTGGTGGAAATTTTGAAAATTTAAGTTGACCAGTGTGTTCAGAAGGTAGGTTTTACCCTATTTTCACCTGGAAAGTGGAAATTTGACCATATCTTGACAGGATAAGGCCAGATAGACAGAAATTGCCAAACATCCTACCCAAATTGTGCCAAGGCATTATTTTAAGACCAAAACCATAGGATGGCTGCATGAGCATGATCTGCATGATTTATTGAGTGCCTGAGAAGGGTTTCATCTCAATTGGGTGAGAAAATTGGGTTCTAAGCAGACTTTAGCATCCTTGACTGAAAAAGGCTAGAACAGCTAAAATTGAGGTCTTTTGAAATCCAAACCAAAATCTAAGCATAGCACTGGGTTGCTGACATCAAGGGGAAGCTATGGGTCAAGTCTGGGGTCAAACATTCCAAAAAGACATCCTACGCGTAGGCTGTGTTCAGTGTGATTTGGCACTCCAAACCTTGATTTGAGCATACCAAAGTGATTAGCACATCAAGAGGAGTCTGTGCTTTGCATTTGAAGCCATTTTGAGCAATTAGACATGCTACGCGTAGAATGTCTAATGCATGAAATTGAAACCAAAAACTGACTGTAGGCATAGCATGGTGTTGTATAGCCTGAGGCAAGCCTCCTAGTCAATTTTGGTCCAAATTGGAGTTGATTTGACTGGTCAAACCACCATCAGGTTGCTGGAACAGATTTTTGATCCATTGAACAGCTTATAGGTGTCCAAATCAAAAAAGTAAAAACAACTGTGGACTCAATACATCAAGGGGAATCCATAGTGCAAAAATCCAGGCAAAATAGAGCAGGAGACATCCTACGCGTAGGATGTCTACTAGGGCTTAGGGAAGTGAAAAACTGAATGAGGTTATACAATGATGTTCCATTTGACTTGAGGATTCTAGAACTTCTTTCAGAAGTGAATTTGGACCTTGTTTGACCTTTTGGATAGAGCAAAGATTGAATTAAGACTTTTCAGGTAAATTGACCAACATCCGAGGGAAGTATAGTTCCAGATTAGCATACCTAATCCAGAACATCAGAAGTGTATAAAATACAGTAGTGGTTGAGGTTAACTCTCCAGTTATACCAATCATTACTAAAACCACCTCTAGAGGTTAAATGCTTTGATTCGATTGCCGAAATATAACGCTTGTGTACAGGTATATTTAGTGGCAAAGCAAGAAGTTGTGCGGAAACTGATCCGTTGCCACGCGAGTGGTTGGATTTGTGTTAAGTTGCATTGCTAAGTTTGATGAATTTAAGATCAGGAAGACACATTTATAGAGATCAAAAGGTGGCAGGTGATCAGGGTAGCTTAGTGTCCACCGAAGAGAGTGTAACCCAGGCAAGCCTAGATCCACTAGCACCGATCATTGAGGAGGGTAGTGATACTGACACTTCATCCAATAAGTCCTTCTTCATGATGGGTAGTCAACAGCTAGGAGGTTTCACCTATGACGGACCAATGCCAGGAGGAAGCACCTCCCTAAATCCTTTGAATGATTCCAAGTTCACTATAATCTTCTTAGAAGGAACAAACTCGAGGGGAGCCCTAGTTTATTCTGACTATCGAGGACGCAAGTGTATTTGTATTGATGAAAGACCTGCTCAGAGACTAGAGATAATTTGAGTCTATAATGATGGAGATAGATTCTGAGACGAAAAAGGGAACCACTATCTGATAGTTAGTAACCCTGAGGATTACAGTAGATATGGAGATAACATGACAAAAGGAAAGATGGTTTCAGAAACTCAAGAACCACCTCCAAACATTGATCGACCTGGAGTGCTTTTTATGTATTATAAGAAAACAACCAGGGTCTCTACTTATAATGAGAATGCGGAAATTTACAAGCATGAGAGCAAGGGAATAGTCTCTTACTTTTGATGCAAAGAACCCTACCCAAACGAATTAATAAAAGACAAGGTTCTTTATTTGTTCTCTTATGAAATTGCTATGGGGAAGGGTATCGTTTTTGTTGATAGGTACGGGCTGAAATACAAACGTATTCTCCCAGAGGAGGTAGAAAAGGCAACAGTTCCAAAAGCATCAACATATGTCATACAAGACATGCCAAGGGTTTCCTACACCCCTAGCAAATCGACAAATCCTTTTTCAGAAGATTATGACGCAACCTCACATTCTACCCGACAACAGACATTCAAATACCAAAACTAACCAGCAACCCAACCATCATTGCAATCATGGCTTAGACAGAGTGCAACATTAGAACAAGATCGAAACCGAGACGGTTATCAAGCCGCACGAGGGCTAAGGGATTTACAAGAACCTCTGAACCACCACTCTATTCACGGTATCAGGGTGAGAGTAAACCAAAAACTCAAGGATTAACAGAGCCTGGAAGACCATCTATAGAACGAGTTCGAAGAGATGAACCATCTCTTGCAAGAACCGTTAGAAATTACGGCTTAGGAGCACCATTGGGAGAGGAACCTACCCACTACCGAAGGCCAAAGGAGGTATATAGATTGGGACGAGGAGATCCAATGATGAGATTTGTAGACCATCGTAGAATTAGACCTTCTCAAGTGCAAAAATGGGTAAACAAGAAATACACGGGAAACAGAGATCCTAGAGATCATGTAGCAGCCTTTGTGCGTGTAATTAGATCTGAGAGGTGTTAGACTTCCCTACCCAATTTGCAGGGTTTGGACTAATCCTAGAGGAGGATGCAGCTACTTGGTTTGACTCTGTAAAGCGTAGAGACTTTGAGTCTATGAAGGAGGTGTTTGATGAGTTTATTGAAGAATTCTCACAAAGGGGGATAGCTCATAATACAGTCTCACAAATCCATAAATTCAAACAGAAAGAAAGAGAATATGTGCGAAAGGAAGCCCTACGACTAAAAATATATGTTAAGTTCTGTCCTGTGAAAGAACTACCAACTCAGTCCAGACTTATGCTTATATTTATTCAAGGACTGAGGAATGTAGATCTCTAGAAGGACTTACATATGAAGAGGAGCATGACGTTAAATGAGTTAACTAAGTGCTTATATTTATTCAAGGACTAAGGAATGCAGGTCTCTAGAAGGACTTACATATGAAGAGGAGCACGACGTTAAATGAGTTAACTAAGGAGGCTCTTTACCTTGTAGACAATTGTGCGGTCTACAAAGAGGGTGAATTCAAGGATCTTGACGACGATTCATCCTCACAACAAAGTGGAATCAAGTCCGCTAAGACAGCACCAAAAGGAGAAGTAGCTATAACCCAGGAGCAGCTTGTAGAGGAAGTGCTAAAAAAGATAAAGTTGTACGCCAAACCTCAGGCTAAACAGCCCAAGTGGTGTGCTATTGAACAAAAATGGACAAACCATGGGACGGAAGAATGTTATTATAACAAGGGGTATGTGAGAGAACGACCTTACGCTCCCCAAGCTCAGGTAGCATCTCCTCAACTTCCACCGATGCCTAGGTATCAAGCAGACAACCTACCAGGACTTGTAGGTGTAGAAAGACCACAACGAGTGTTGGGGCAGCAACCACCCCTACCAGGATTACGACCAATCGGCATAAGATACACACCAACAATAGCCGAACCAGAAGAGAAGGCTTTGGTGCCTATGCATGCATATTACGAAGATCCCAATGCATATTCTGCAAATCCTTTCTACTATCCACCGGAAGAACCCTCAACGCCAGAACCATGGAGCATGATGGGAAGTACATGACCACCAACAGCTGCACAGGCAACAGGAGAAGGAAGATATAGCTTGGATGAATGAACATTGTTGTTCATAGCCAACGGAGGCATGGGAGGGCAGAGACATGCATATCAACAAAGAGGAGCTCAAGGAGCACCTCAACAACCTAAGGGACCCTGCTACAAGTGTGGTGGAGACCGTTGGCTAAGAGACCGTCTCATGATGAAATCATTAGAGTCAATGAATATTGCACCGAGTGTGGAGTTACTCATTTGATTCCTGATTGCCCTAAGAACATACTGAAAGCAGTGCCTTCCAGTGGAGGGTCAGAAAATGAGACAATAATACCTATTCAGGCAGTGACACGAGCCCAAGCTCAAAGAATGACGAACGAACTCATAATTGAAGAGCCAAAAACTGATGCCCCAAGTTCAGAAGTAAAGAATCATAGAAGCACTTGGAAATCTAGAAAGGCACGTATGAAAGCCAGGAGATAACGAGAGCAAACGGCTCTATACGAGGAGTTAAAACACACAAAGGATAGATTAGAGTGGTTAGAGGATCTAGCTAGCCTAAGCTCACACACTGCAGCAATCATAGCACCCAAGGAAATAGCAGAACCCAAAAGTGCAGGATCAAGAAGATCAGTGTTGGCAGAAAAGATAAATGAGCAGTTAGACGCACTTTTAAAAGCTTACGAAGCCAGACTAAAAAAAAACCAAACCCAAGAGCAAAGATGGATGACTTATCCATATGCTGAAATAGAAAAACAGAGGTTGGAAATGTGTCAAAAGATGATTGAAACAACCCAATCATTGATAGAAAATCCGCTTGGTAAACCTGCAAGTTGGCATGAAGTACCAGCTCCAACCCCTATCAAACCAACTTTAGAGAAACAAGTAGAAACAAAGGAAAGACTCACGAATGCCTCTGAGCCTAGGGGAGAGCCTATCATAGTGCCAAATACAACAGATGAGACAAGTGGAGGGTTCCAACCTAAAACATTGGTAGAAATGGGTAAGGATTGTAACGGTCTAGATGACCCGTGGAAGCAAATCCGTGATGCCAACGAAACTAACAGGGTGAGTTACCACATGAATAGCACGAGAAAAGAAAAAAATGAGATCTTACCTCTTATTGAAGAATTTGAGGCAAGATCACAAATGAACTTTGATATACATTCACAAGGGGGAGACCAAGGGTCAATTAGTTCGAGGTACAGTCAACCAAACTCGCTAAAAACTCTACCCTCTTACCTAGGAGAATATGAAGCCAAGTATGAGGTGAGAGCAATCCCATCCCAAAGACTTTCTTTTAATAGAGTGATGGATTCACAAGGGTTGATTGAGTTATTGTCCACTCCTGTGGCATGTACCATCACATTAGCCAAACTCCTAAGGCTACGACCAAACATGTGGACCACCGTAGGCAAACACTTAGAACAATTTGGAGTGAAAGACCCCACCTGGAAGCTTCAAGAAGGGATCAGAGAATTGGACAAGCCTCAACTAAACATTAGGCATGTACCTTTAAACAAGGTTGGAGAATATTGCGAGGAAGAAGATGAAAACACCACGCTACCAGTAGAATTCCAAGGAGTAGTTTCCAAAGCTATTCTAAACAGTGGAGCAGGAATCGCTATTGCCACTAAGGAAATCTGGAAAAAATGGGGAAAACCGGCTTTGAGAGCTACAAGAATGAAATTGCAATTGGCAGATGGGTTCATGGAGAAGCCTTTAGGACTCTTAGAAAAAGTAATTGTCACCTCGTGCGGAATCGAGTATGAGCATACATTTGCAATAGTTGATTTCGACAAAAAGAACAATTACGAGATTATCTTGGGAAGACCATTCATGAGACAATTAAAGATTGTCCAGGATTGGGGTTATGACCACATATACCTCAGACATGGCGAGACGACAACCAAAATACACCTAAAAGACCATAGTTACAAAGATGTGAACCAAACACCGGTGGAAGAGTTTGATTCAGCTACATTGGCAGGGTCCGAACTCCCAGTATGGTTAGGGAAAAAAAAAGAGTATGGATGTGTGGAGCTTCACATTGTGGGAGCTTAAAAAGAGAGGAATGCGTCTTAGAAAGAGCTATTGAGGACAAGGATTATATTCCGGAACTTTTTCCTGAAGATGCCTTGGAACCTCTAGAATGGGAGCACATACTAGCAACATTGGATGTTTGTATCATTATAAATAGCCCAACGACAAAATTTTGCGATAAGGATGGCTATGATGTGCTACCCTATTACATGGTAAGCCTTATACCAGAAGGAGATGAGATTGTAGAACCACCAGAACAAGAAGAATTTTATAACTCCTCTGAGCATCTGGAGGTAAATAACGATGCAGATAATGAGTGTTCAGATAGCTCAAGCGAGCGTGGGGAGAAAACAGTGAATATCAAGTTTTATGATTTTGCCAATCAGCACCCTAGACGCCAGGAATGCTATAGGAAAAAACGAGCAGAAAAAAAAATGAGAGAACACCTGATACCCAGGATAAAAGATAAAACTCATTATCTAATGCTTGTCAAAGCAGAGGATTGTGTAAAAGACCAAATATCAAGAAGATTCTCGAGAGTGTGAAGGGAACGGACGCAAGAGGAAATAAAGCAGGTACCAAAAGCTAAAACAGAAACAAAATCAAAAAAATCTCAAAAATCAAAACAAGAAACAACAAAAGACCCAGAGTGGACCAAATTGGAGCGTAAAAAGAAATACCAAGAACTAAAATAGTCTTTACGAGAGGAATGGACTACTGAGGGAGAAAGTGATGATAAGGAGGAGTTAGAAAAAGGAAACATGAATATACCATCCCATTATCGGAAATTCACCATCCAGGACAGAAAAATCATAATGACACCACCAATCAGGGAAAGGATAAACCAGGAATCTTACGATGGGCCGGAAAATGCAAAATGGATAGACCTTGCTAAGCCAGGTGAAAAGCCTCAGTCTGTCTATATCGCAACTGATTTAGAGCCTCAAGAAGAAGAACAGTTAACACAACTTCTCAAGAAGTATAAAGATGTGTTTGCATGGTCCTACAAAGACCTCAAAGGAGTTGACCCATCGATATGCCAACATACAATTCCTTTGAAATCAGATGCCAACCTAGCAAACAGCGTCCTTACACATATAATGACACATTTGCTAAACGAATCAAAGAAGAGATTGACAAGTTGATGGATGCCGAATTCATCTATGAAATTGAGCATGCAGATTGGGTGTCACCCATTGTGGTTGTCCCCAAAAAGAACAAAAAACTGCGAGTGTGTGTGAACCTCAAAAAGGTAAATACAGCCACCATAAGGGATAATTATCCCTTGCCAATCATAGAATATGTATTGGAGAGGGTGGCCGGGAAACATGCTTATTCCTTTCTAGATGGGTTTTTAGGGTATATCCAACTGGCAATTTCAAGAGAGGATCAACACAAAATAGCATTTTCCATAGAATGGGAAATATATGCGTATAGAGTTATGCCTTTTGACTTAACCAATGCACCAACTACCTTTCAGAGATTATGATGCATGCGTTCAAAGAATACCTGAGAATATTTTTAGAAATATATATGGATGATCTTTGTGTACACTCTCTTCTACAAGAGGAACATATTGACCATTTACAAAAGGTATTTGAGAAGTGCAGAACATATCGAATCTGTCTTAACCCGAAAAAGTGCATTTTTATCGTTAGGCAAGGTCGCATCTTAGGACACATTGTCTCAAGAAATGGCATAACCACTGACCTAGACAAAATCAAAGTCATAGTAGACCTACCCAGGCCTACTAATGCGAAACAAGTGCAATCCTTCATGGGACACTACGGATATTATTGAAGATTCATATATATGTATGCAGTTATCGCACAACCTCTGTATCGTTTGTTAGTCAGTTTCGACTTGACTGAGGAGTGTGACACTTTATTCCAAAAGCTTTAAAAAAACCTTGTATCAGCACCTATCCTTAAAGCACCAGATTGATAAAAGATATTCCATGTTCACATTGATGCATCTGCATATGCAATTGGGAGTATTCTGGCTCAACCTGGAGACGGAACAATGGATTTCCCAGTTTGTTATGCAATTCAACAGTTAAACAGTGCAGAAAAGAACTACACAACCACCAAAAGAGAGGGGTTAGGAATGATTTATGCTGTAAAGAAATTTCGGCATTATTTGCTCGCAAACAAATTTGTGTTCTTCACAGATCATCAAGCTCTTTTGTATCTGGTGAATAAACCATGCAATACTGGGAGAATTGTATGCTGGTTTATTATATTGCTAGAGTTTGATTTCATAGTGGTGGTCAAAAAGGGTAAAACACATCTACGGGCGGATTATCTTTCAAGGCTACAAAACAGGAAATCTCCTGAAGGAGTAGATGATGACATACTTGACGCTTATCTTTTCAATATTGAAATGATACACAAATGGTCTCAAAAAATTGTTAGCATTCTTTCCTTTGGAGGTAAGTTTGATAACAAGGAAGACAAATCCAAACAACAAACAATTCGACAAACAAAAAACTTTCAGTTGATTGCAGGAAGGCTGTATCATCTAGGATTGGACCACATTCTACGATTATGTATAAATCCTAAGGAGTTCGAGTGTTATCTTGAAGAAGCACATGTCCAAGATTGTGCATTTCATTGTTCAACAATGAAAACACACCAACGACTGACACAGTTAGGGGTTTATTGGCCAACTATGTATGCTAACACACATGCTTATGTTAACAATTGTACTATATGTAGTGCCAAACGACCAGTGGATCACGCGATGATGTTTCAGGTAAACATTGCACCTGCATGGAGTCAATATATCATTGATTTCTTAACCACAAGGACGTTTCCTGAAAACATAACAAGAGCACGGAAAAGGGCTATAGAGCTGGAGGCTCGCGACTATAATTTAATTGGGAACCAACTGTATAAGTGAGGAAAGGACAATCAACTTAGAATCTGTGCAAGTGAAAGTGAATACCTGCTGATTCTAGAACACGCACATGGAGGCATAAGTGAAGGCCATTTTTTAGGCGATAAGATGACAAAAATTGTCTTAACCGTAGGAATATGGTGGCCTACATTGCATATGGATGCTGACGAATTTGTAAAGCGTTGTGACGTATGTCAGTGCACCAAGGTCCCAATAAAGAGAGATGAGATGCCACTACGGCCAATGATGGGGGCAAGAGCATTTGCAAAATGGGGCATTTATTTTGTGGGTCCTATTTCACCCCCTGCATATCGCACCCATACCCAATATATCATTGTGGCTACGGATTATCTCACAAAATGGATGGAAGCCAAGGAAACACAAAAAGCAGACGCAAGAACCACTGCACAATTTTTGTATGAGAATGTCTTTGTACGATACGGATTACCAATAGAAATTGTCAGTGATCGAGGAACACATTTTCTTAATGAAGTCATTGAATATCTGCTAGAGAAATTCATGGTCATACATAGAAAATCTGCTCCATATCATCCACAAGCAAATGGACAAGCTGAGGCCACAAATAAAACACTATGCACTGTTCTAACTAAAATTGTATCAGAGTCAAGGACAGACTGAGATCAGCAGTTACACTCAAAACTATGGGCATACATGGTAGCTTACAAAACATCAATAGGAACGACACCGTACAACATGGTGTTTGGCCTAAATATTATATTACCCATAGAGATTTTAATTCCAACTCTACGAGTAGCAAAACGCTTAGAATGGACAGGGCATGAGCTCTCTTCAAGAATAGATGATCTTGAAAAGCTAAATGAACTTCGCTACCGAGCTGTAGCTTTGATCTATGCTAAAAAGAGAAGACAAAAGAATTTTTTGACAAGCATGTGCGCACGAAAGAGTTCAAAACTGGTGATTATGTACTTGTTTATACCTTGAAGCAACATGCCAAGAAACTTAAAAAGCAAGGGATGGGACCCTTTGTGATTAGTGACTAACCCAAAATACATATGCCAAACACCAAATCAAGCCCCTAGGTGTGTGTATATAAGTAAAAATAGCCATTTTTCAGGCAAAATATTGAAAAAATAGAGAAATCCAGCCATGAAAATTGCATGTGAGTGTATATAGTGTTTTGCGGTGATGTTTTTGATTTATTATGATTTTTGGGAATTTTTTGGGTTTAATTTTCTATTTTTCTTTTAATTTTACTAATTTTCGGTAGAAAAACTTCAAAAATACAAAAAGTAGGTGAAAAACGGTCGTAATGAAAACCAAAAAATATGGGGATGATCAGTGACTATGGGACAACCTATGGTACAATGGGGTGCAATTATATGAATGGAGCGGAAGCGTGTTTTGGTCAGATTTTGATCGAAACGTCAAATTTCTCGGAAACTGGGCAAATGGAGTCCAAATCAGGAAATTTTTGAGCCTAAACCGCATCTCGCAAGAAGTTGGGAGCACATGTCAAATTTCATGGAAAGTGTTCGAGGACCCCCATTATAAGAAATTTTCACTTCATTTTAAGCTCATTTCTACTATTGACTTTTGAGAGAGAGCTCCTGCCACCTAGAGTGAACGGGACGTCTAGCAGCTTCTACAACGCGCACGACCACCCAACAGGCTCCAGACATGAGAGGTAGCTCACCACCTTGAGCTTTTCGTGCATGTTTGTTGTTTTGTCGCGAAAACTAACGTAGGGTTCACACACAAAGAGGGCTATACAGACCTACAGGTAGAAGTAACCACCTAACGGCTAACCCAAAAGCAATGAGACTTCATCGGCAGCTTACCCTAGCATAGGAGACCACTTTTGGATGACCAAAGGCAGTAGAAAATCATCGGGGAAAACCCTAATTCCTAGAGCCCCGCAAGAGGCCACTAAATGGGAAATAGGCGAAAAGGCGCCCAAATGCTACCAAAATTCATGGGTAGGAGCATCTCGACATGCTCTACAAATCTATATAGCCCACATGGCCATACATACGGTGACCCGAAGTGGCACTAAACTTCAGAAACGACATCAGACACACAAAGCATCAAATAGCTCTCACGGCCCAACCCCATGTCCGTTTGCCACCAAACTTCACAAGCGGCTTTCCTAGACCATCAACAACCAAGTCCTATGGTGGTAGACCACCACAAGTCATCGAGGACATGAAAACGCAGCCACGGGTGCTTCCAGAGCGACAAATTGCCAAATGGAGCTCCGGTGAAGCCAAAGTAGACAAAAACCATATGGCAAGGATCCCCAAGGGATCAGGAATCTATGGAAACCAACATCAAGAAATTTCATTGCCGAAAAGCACTCCAAGAGTCAGAAAACGGCTTGGAGGCTCTGAAATCCACACATGGAGTTTCTTTTTATCAATTTGACTTTTTTGGTTGAAATAATTCTTAAAAGGGGGGCTCAGGGCAGGCACCAATAGTACTTCCAATGAAAATTTCATCAGGAGATATCCTACACGTAGGATGTCTCAAGACCAATTCTGGGCACCAAACCTAACATCTCTCATCACACACAGCTTCTGAATAGCCTGTACAAGCTAGCCACCAAGTTTCATCACATTTGGACAAAAATTGACCTCATGTGCACCAAAAAACGCAAAGTCAGGGCATAGAGGCAATAATGGGCCATGGACCTACCAAAACTTATCCAAATCACATGAAACTTGCACAATACACTCATGAGCACATTGCCAAGCTATCTGTGTGGTCACAAGTAAAAAAATGATGAAATAGGCATCCTACGCGCAGGATGTCTAAATGACCAAATTGGCCCCCAGATCATACTTTTCAGTTCCAAATCTCTTTATGACACTTTCATAAGCCCATATATCAAGTTTCAAGCCATTCCCATCACATTTGGCCCCCAACACCTCCAAGATGCACTTTTTGAGCCCAAAAACACTACACATGCTCTTACCAACACCAATTCTTGTCAAAATCAAAATCCAAGAGCAGGGCCATGCTCCACATACCAAGGGCTACCTACAGAACCAATTTCAAGCCATTTTGATGAAATAGACATCCTACGCGTAGGATGTCTCCAGCATGATTTTAACTTACTGTGCAAAAAATGACATCATGGGAGCCATTATCATGGTGCAAGAAGCTCATATATTGAATTTCAATCCATTTGAATATCATTTGCCTTCTGTTGTGGATATCCTACCCAATTTGTGAGCCGAAAACCTGAATCTCCCAAAAAATGCACTTTTTGATGCCCAAACCCAATTCCAATCACATAGCCATGTTGCACATGTCAAGGGCCACCAGCCTGCCAAGTTTCACCAAAAGCTGATGAAATAGACATCCTACGCGTAGGATGTCTAAATGATAAATTTTGGCCAGAATGATACTATGAGCACATGCACAGTTTCCCTAGTTTCTTTTAAGTTCTATTTTCAATTTTCAAGTCATTTGAATAGTTAAAACTCAGTTTCTAAGCTGATATGGAAAAAACGCTAACTTCAGACTACTAAGCTGATATGGAAAAAACTCTAACTTCGGACTACTGAGTGCAACAGGATCCATGGCAGCCGCAAATCATCGGCAAAGAAGAAGAGGATGACAATAAAAGACTATTTAGAAGAAGTGGAGCCATTTGTCATCCCAGAAGGAACTCTGAAGCCGACAAGCACATGGATACAGGATGATTTGCTAGAGTCCAATGATTCGAAGATCTACCAAGGCATGTTCAAAGATCCTGAAGGAAATGCAATAGAGCTACCCATGCTACCTCGGGAGCTCAATGAGTTTTTCAGAAGCAAGATGGGAGATTACCTAGAGAAGATAGATCTCCATAACTACTTTGAAGCTTTGCCAGCAGGAATTGACATCAAAAGAGTGTGGGAATTTGTGACCACTATCAAAGAAGATGGAGTGGCCCGAGTCACTGATCTACAAGGCAAGCCGGATACCATGATTGTCATCACAGAGAGGGTGGTGGAAGCCGCACTAGACATCTCCAACAAGGGAGATAGTGTGACCAAGAGAAGAGATGAAGTCAAGGTGTACTCCGAAAAGAAGAACAACTACACTTTCGAAGACATTGCAAACCCTAAAGTGGTTGTCATGAGCCAGCTCTACAACCAGTACTTCCACATGTGTACAAAGCGGCCATAGAAGTACAAAATGCCGCCTGGAGCCATTGTTACCACCTTCACCTGGGAAATGCATAAGAGCAAGACAAAGGTGATAAATTATGCTGCCTACATCCATGACAACCTAGTGAAGATGGGCAACAAAAATCCCACTTAAATTGTACCTGGTGAGCTGATAACGAAAGTGGTTTATGGAGCACTACATGCCAAGGGAAACTGGCCAGAACCTCCTTCACAGAATGATTGGCTAAAGCTAAAGGAAGATAAGGAGGAAGTTGCCACAAGGTTGAAGCGCCGATTAGAAACCATGCTAGAAGAGCTGCTAGAGCTGAAGAAAGGAAAGAAAGAAAGTGTACAAGGGCCAATCAAAGAAACCAAATCACAAAAAGCGACGCGACTAGAAAGATTAATGGAAAGCTTTAGAGCCGAGAGAGCACTGAAAGGAGATTTGAGCGAGCTGTGGAAGCCCTCACTTGAAGCCATGTCGGGATTGTCTCGAAGGGTGCACAGAGATAGATTTGAAGACTACATCAAAAACTTCGAGATCTTAGATGCTGCAACAGAAAATATCCCAAATGTCCCTTTTATAGAAGAAGAAGTGGATGAAGTACGACGGCAATTGCTAGAAGAGCAGGAAGGCCAAGAGAGAGAGAGAAAGACAAAGGTGGACTGGGACTTCAAGAAGAAGCCATCAACTCCACCGTCAAGCCCGGAATCCAGCCCACCGCCATCACCACCTCCTCTTAGCCCTCCACAAACCCAACAAAAGGAGGAGGAACAAGAAGATTCCAAGCAAGAGAAGAGCCAAGAGCAAGATCAGAAAGAAGAAGATGAAACAAAAGAGGAAAAGATGGATCCAGAAGAAAAGAACTTCAAAATATTTCTTGATCTATTAGCTGTGGGGTATTCACGAGAAGAGGCAGCCACTGTGGCATTTGAGCTGGCAAGCACAAGGCCCAAAGAACAGATGTAGAGCCTCCGGTTAGTGGAACTAAAAGGGATGGCCACTGATACGGTGGACCTACAGTCACCTACCAATGACTGGGATGGGGTGATGCACAAGCTAACCGGGCTCATGGCAAAATCAATGGCCACGGAAAGTGATTACTAATCTCAAAAACACTGAAGTTCAGATCAAGGCTGAAGTAGACACACTCCAAAAACAGGGCCAAGAGCAGATAGAGAAACAAACAAAGTTGCAAGCTAGTCTGGCCATGGCATTACAACGATGCCAGGAGATGGAACGAGAAAATCAGGCATCAGATCAAAGACTTCCCAGCAGCCATGGAGGGGATCGACCTAGAGAATGTGTCAGATCCTGTGGACACCACCATGCAAGAGGAAACCCTTGTGGGACCCTCACAAGAGCCACAAGATCAGACACAAGAAGAAGAAGAGAAGCTGCAGAAGGCCATAGAAGCGGCAGTCAGAGACACAGCCAAAGAAGCCTTGGAATGGGAGCAGAGGGTGTTTAAATAAATGACTATTCATAAGATAGATGCCAGTAACCTTCGGCATGAATGGCTACAGCCCTCTCTCCCATATCCTCTATTAAAGTATGAAGCACAAGCGAATAAAAGAGGAGCCAACAATGCCATTGTACAACGCAGACATCTCCAAACTTGAAGGGGTCAAGCTGATAGTCTACTCTCAGCCCAGGTGGAGAAAGGCATGGCTGAAAAAGTATCCAAAGTATCTAATCCATCTGTGGTAGAGGCACCTAAAGTGATCAGAGATAACCTAGTTTCTGCCCTCTACCAAGGATGAGGACATGGAAAGCCCATGAGTTGCTGCAGAGAAGCCAACCCACTTGGCTAAATTACCCGAAGCTGCCAGTCTTGAAGGCAGGTGAGAGAATAAGTGAGCAATACATGGTGAAAACCCTAACGGGCGCCATCAAATTGTTCACTGGCTCGCCTGACCTATCTTGCATCATGATGAGAAAGATATGTAAAACACTTTTGGCAGTCTTCGAGACCTTCAAACCAAGCCAGATCACAAACAGTATCTTCTTCTTTCAAGATACATACAGATGTGCATACGATCTGTCTGGTCAGCCTTCTCACGAGGTGATACATGCATTGTATCAAAGGATTATGTTTTTGCCATCTTATCATCTCCCGGCCTTTGAAGAAGCCTTCTACACCGGCTTCTTCACAATCAGCACAGACATATTCGGCCCGATGCTACTGGCTCAACATGCGAGATATGAGTCACTTCTCAAGATGAGAGACAGCCTACACTGAAGAAGCAAATCAACAGCCATGTCGGGGACGACATGAACAAGGAGGGGGGGAGTGTTAGCGGCTGGACACACTGGAATTGGAGTTGATCTCTTGAGACAGCTAATTCCAGTGTTGAAAGATTTCAGCTACTGGTGTGGGAAGATTTCAGACAAAAGACTGGATAGAAATCAGAGACTATACTGAAATGTGGATATTGAAATAAGAATCAGACTTATGTACTGGAAATAAGGTTCATATTCAGAAGACTAGACAAGAAGTAAGTATAACTGAAATATATGCCATGATTGGGATTACAGATCAAAATTACAACGAATATGATTACAGAGAGAAAGTACAGCCGACAATACTGCCAATGATGCTCAAGTACAATTCTAGCCAAAGCGCTAACCCAAGTGATAACAATTGCCAACCCGATAACAATGTAATGGGCCCTATTTATACAACTCGGATTTACTGTAGTAATTACTAAGTAATTCGTTGCCCATCTTCTAAGAAGACGTTCCCACATAGTGACTATCCAGCCATCTACATCCTTCCCTTCTTTCTTGAATTTTGACAAGATTCCAAATTTTTTGAAAAATTCCCCTGTATGAATCTGATGTGAGACTGAAAAATCCATCTTCTGGTTCTGATGTTGGGATGCCAGCTTGACCACTGAGAGAATGGCCATTCAAAGATTACAAGTAGGAGTTCAAGAAGGACCAGGGATTGCGAGAGGCAGCTGAAAAGGCCAAGGTGGAGCTCTCACCAGGCCAAGGTAGAGCTGTCATCTCTCCCTGCCTGGCTGAAAAGAAAAGTCGCCACTGAATTCTGAGATGGAACTACCCAGTATCCTTCCATTGGACCGTCTTCCTTTTGCCTTTGCTCTTTGATCGAGACGGTGTCTGAGAAGTCCTAGCACTAGCATTCTCCTTCTGAATCAGTCGGTAAATGGCCTCGTGCTCAAGCTGATCTTGCCGGTTGATGGTCATCTCTACTTCATAAGGCGTGAGAGAATGGTAGGTTTTGGTGTCAGGATCATAGAGTGTACGCCTGCCCTTACTCAGTCTGGTTCTGGCCAGCTTATGACAATGCGAAGCAGTATGGATCCATCCTTCTGGAAGAGGCTGATTAGTTTTGACTCGAGCTTCGAAAAGAATCTCAGCCATCTCCCTGTACTGTGGTGCTAGACCCGACTTTGCTGCAATGTCTTTTTCAGGAAATTTGGAAGATTCGACCGTAAGTTGTAGCAACTGATTAGTAATCCTGGTTAGTCCTCTGACTTGAATCTTCCACTGGCCCATACACAGCCGAATCCAATGCAACTCCTCTTTCATTGCCTGAATGTCATTGATTTGGAGAGCATCATTGAGCAACGTTTGCCAAGTCTTCCATTCTATAGTTGACCACTCATACCAATCCTGAAGCTCATCAGTAATTTTGAAGTATGTGAGACGATCAATTGGTTCTTGATGTTGAGGATACAACGCTGGAAAGAATCTTGGAAGCTCAGTTTCTCTTGCTGGAACAACAAACAAGAGAATGGGAGAGATGTATATTGTCACGTGGCTCCAGGTCCTGGAGGTGGAGATGGTGGTGGGGCATCATCATCATCCTTTGTATGCCTAGCTTCTTGATCATCCTCCTCCTGATCAACTTCATCTTCTTCGTCTTCTTCATCCTCATCCAGAGAAGTCTACCGCTCAATATAATCCATTATAGCTTGGTTCATCAGAGCATTATTGAACTCACCCACCTTGTCCTGCAAATCGCTCTGCATACTTTCCATCAAAGACTTTAAATTTTCTAAGTTGAAAACAACATTGCCTGAGGAGTTTAAAATTTCAAACAAGCTATTGTAGATGTATCTTTCAATCAGCGAAGCCTTCAGAGCTTTATGGTGCAGTAGCAATTTTCTGAATTCCGCCCGCTTCATCCTGAGCATTGTTTCAGCTCGCTCGGCAGCTCTTAGTGCTTCATTCCTTTGACTCTTGACGATCATGATTTCAGATTCAGCTTTAGCTATCTTTTTGTTTAACAACTCATCAGTCCTTTCTGATTGAGCTTCCAGTACCCTATGTTGTATGTTCTGCACTTCCTGGGCTTTCTGGAGCGTTTCAATCTGATGTTGTGCTTCTGCAAGTCAGCTTTGAGCTTTTTAACTTCTTCTTCTGATCCAGCAGCCTCCACCTGTTGTCCCATACAACTGACAATGGTATTCCAAGAAGACTGTATAAGGACTGAACATCTGTCTTTGACTATGGTTGGATCAGAATCAATAGGCTCATATATTGCCACTGGAGCCACGTAGGGTAAAGTTGCATAATCAGCTTTGCTGAGCAAAAGATGCCCCCTCAATTTTTGAGTCTGTATTTGCTGCAACTTATTCTATTTTACCAGTTGTTGCAGAGGGTTACCAGTATCTGTAGGAACTCCACCAGGCCAATCTAAGAACGCTGGACCTTTCCCTTTGTCCAGTTGACTCTTGCCTTTGTCCTCTGACTGGTCTGTTATCTTCTCCACAATGACTGGTTTGACATAATCTTTCCCAGACCCAGTAGCCACTATACTTTTTACAACTGACTGGTCAGCCACAGTCGTTTGATCAGATTGCTACTCAGTCTAACTCACTTCAGCTTTCTCAGTGCTTACTACCTTAACCTGGCTTTCTATTTGTTTCAAAAACTCACTGCTTTTAGTCAGTGTAATTTTTGGCTTCTTTGAACTGTCAGCCTCCTCTGTAGTTGCTTTCCTTTTCAGGTCTATTGAAATGGTTTGACTGTTTGTTTCCTCGTCGTCTGAGGACAGTTCAATTTTCTTTGGTTCAGAAATTGGCTTTTCACTCCAAGCTTGCTTTACCTGCTCATTAACATTTGCAGCAGTTGCCCAATACACAAATTGCCAAACATACCATGCCTTGAAAACAGTTTGAGATTTTAGCTTGGCAGTCTGCTGGAGTACATTATGCAAGAGAATTTGACAAAGGTTGATATGGACTTGTGGATCCAGTATCTTAGCCAACAGCATAGCAAACAATTTTTCGGATACATACGTTGGGTTGTTTTTAAGGATTACTGCTTCAGCTACAAACCTGTAAAGCAGCGGAGGCTTCTAGTCCTTCTACTACTGGAACTCCTTGAGCACTGGGCTTGCGCTTTCGTCTAGCCGTTTCATCCTCCTTTAGAGCGATACTTATTTGTTGCGCAGTTTCCATAAAAGGTTTGGGCTCATTGGGCATCCGGAATGCAAATGCAATATCTTCTGGTGTCACTGACACCTTCCTACTATTTACCATAGCACTGCCACTTTCAGCATCAAAGGAATCAAGAACTTGCTTGATGATATCTGAATCAAAAGCAATCCTTGTAGCTTGCAACACAACTCGAAGATCCCATAGTTGTAGCAGAGTCATTTCTTGATCAGTGAATACATAAAGGGCACCCTAAGTCTTGATCAAGGGGGGGAGTATATGTCTCACGAACTTAATACATTTCTAGCTAGTCGTGGAATAAAACACCAATCTATAGTGCCTTATTCAACAAAATGGTGTTGCTGAGAGGAAAAATAGGTCACTTACAAAAGTGGCACAATGTATGGTCACAAGTCAAGCTTTGCCGCATTCTTTTTGGCTTGAGGCCATCATGTGTGCCACTTATGTACTAAATAAGTGTCCTATGAAAGCTTTGCAATCTATTACTTTATATGAAGCATGGCATGATAGAAAGCCTTCTATTGAGCACATGTGTGTTTTTGGATGTTTGAAATATGCTTTGGAGCCACAAACACAACATAAAAAATTGGATGATAAAGCTGTCAAATGTATTTTTGTTGGTTATAGTGCTAAAAGAAAAGGTTATAGGTTGTATCATCCACAAACAAAGCGTAATTTGGTCTCACAAGATGCTGTGTTTGTGGAAGATTTTGTTCAGCCCTTGCTGTCATGTACTCGAGACAGTAATGTCAGCTCACAAGACATTTATGACACGTTGTTGCCTCTTTTTGTGGTGGAAGTTTGAATGTAAATTCCAATGAGGCAAATGTACAGCCTAAGGGAGTTTCTGAAAATGTTACAGATCAGTCTATTACTGATGTAGATCTACATGATGTACTTGATGAGGAAAGGACTAAAAATGAGCAGGCTAGACGTATGCCAAAATGGCTAGTGCATACATTGCATGATCGTAAATTGGATGTACCTTTGTCTAGTCAGATTTGTTCAAGAGCTTACCATGCATCTTATGCATGAGATCATTATTCTTTGGCTGTGTCTAGCTTACATGATGTTGAGAAACCTTTGTCTTTTGATGAAGCATAGAATTCAAAAAATTGGATGGCTGCCATGCAATCAGAATATTATGCACTTATAGAAAATGACACATGGACTTTATGTGATTTTCCTCCTGGCAAAAATGCCATTGGTACAAAGTGGGTTTGCAGGTTGAAATGCAAGCCGGATGGTGAGATTGATCGTTGTAAGGCTTGACTTGTTGCAAAGGGTTATGCACAGCAAAACGACATAGATTATGAAGAGATTTTTTCTCCCATTTTTTGTTGACTATTGTTTGTCCTCTATGTGAATTGGCAGCTCATTTTGGTTGGGATGTACATCAATCCGATATTGTTACTGCTTTCTTGAATGGTGACATTTTTTAGAAAGTCTACGTAACACAGCCTCGTGGTTTTGTTAAGAAAGGACAAGAGGACAAAGTGTGCAGATGTAAGAAGGATTTGTATGGGTTGAAGCAATCTCCTCATGCTTTGTATGAGAAAGTTGACATTCATTTGGTCAAACGAGGCTTTTGTAATAGTCCAATAGAAAGCACATTGTATGTCAAGCGTGAGAGCGATGTACTTCTCATTGTTGTTCTTTATGTGGATGATTTGCTGATCATTGGTCCCAATGAGGCACATATTGCTGACTTTACGGTGGCTGATTTGAATGCTACTTTCAATATGAGAAAATTGGGATTGTTGCAGCATTACTTGGGCATACAGTTTAAGCAGTTTGATGTTGGTATTGCCTTGTGTCAAAAAAGGTACATAGAGACATTGCTATGTAAGTTTGGATTTGAGGATTGCAAACCTATTGCCACTCCCATGGAAACAGGTTTGAAGTTGAGTCTACATGATGCTAGTGATCTTGCTGATGTCACTCTTTACCAAACTGTTGTTGGTTGCCTCATTTATGTATTCAACACGAGGTGGAATATTCAGTTTGCACTCTCATATGTCAGCAAATTTCTTCATAGCCCAAGGTCTAAGCATTGGCAAGCAGTCAAGAGGATTTTTCACTACTTGAGTGGTACTTTGCATCTTGGCTTGTTTTATGCCAAGGGGGGGATCATTTTTGCCAGGTTACATGCTTGTTTGGACTCAAATTGTGTTGGTTGTTATGACACGTGAGTGTCCACAAGGGGTTTTTGTTTCATGATTGGCAGTTCATGTAATTCATGGTTGAGCAAGAAGCAACCTATTGTGGGCCACTTTCAGTTGTGAGGATGAGTATAGGGCATTCTTCACAGCTACGATAGAGTGTGTATAACTCAGACACCTTATGGATGAGTTGGGTCTTGGACAAGACATTGCCAACATCATCTACACTAACAGTCAGAGCCCATTGGCAGATGCAAGGAGCCCAGTTTTTCATGCATGCACAAAGCACATTGAGGTTCATTACCACTATGTCAGGGAGAGGCTCTCAGCAGGAGAGATCAGCTTGGCTTATGTGCCAACATAGGAAAATCTTGTAGATCTTTTTAGAAAGGCATTGTCTCGTGAGAAGTTCAAAGATTTCCGCAAAGCTTTTGGGCTTGCTTCCCTTTGTGGATTGATCCTGTCCTTTGGGCATGGCAGTTTCTTTTACTCTTTGTGCCAACCCTTGTTCACCGCATCTCTCCCAAGGGGATTTGTTACCATTTGCATGTGGTAGTGATGTGTGTAAACACACTAGGACCATCGGGGCATTTTTTCCCTCTTTAGGGGGGTCTTCCCCCCGTGCATTGTATATACACCCATCACTCTAGGGTTATCCATCTTTCCATTGCACGCTAAGTAATACACTCTTTGTTGTGTGCCTTGAGCTTCCTCCGTCTTCTCCAAGCTGTGTGTGTTTCCCTGTAATTCCAACACATCCATTAATTTTTGGAATGATAGTTTGCACTCATCTATCTGTAGTGGTGAACCTCATTAAAGCAGTTGCCAAGTTGATGAGAACACAATGCAAATCTTGGAAAGATAAGAGAGAAAAGATTAATTCTACATGGGAGAGAAGAGAGGCAATCATGGCTACTTAACTCTTGAAATCTCAAGAACAATTGAAACAAAATAAGGAAAGAAAAGCTACAATAGTTGGGCCAAACAAAGTCCCTTTGATTAGCTTAGGAGGATCAGTGCTAGTTGACAGTCTTTAAACCACTAGACGTGATCTTGAGGTCATATGAGGCCAAGCTTAGACCCAACCAAACAAAAGAGAAAAGATGGGTGATTTATCCTTATACAAAAGTTGAGAAATAAAGGTGGGAAGTGTGCAAGATATTGATTGAGATTGCACAAATAATGACACAAACCCATCCCTTGCAATAGAACAAACCTAAAATGTGAATTGTTGACTTTGAGGTGCCAAAGAAAAGGAGTGATAAAATAAATCCTCAAATGAAAATAGAAATAGAACCACAATAAGACATGGAAATGGAAGCTCTACTTTGGGCTGAGTGAACCAAAAGAGCAAATCAATACACAAACACAAGTATTTGAACCAAAATCTTAGATTGAACAATAAATGCGAGGTTGTAAATGTCAGGGCCATGCCCGGGGACCATCAATTGTACCCTCTCCAAATGGATACATCATGATCTCTGACATCCCTCTCGCTTGAGACTAACACCAACCAAGACAGGACTCCTCCTGCTCTTCGATGCCAACTCAAGGGGGTGATAACATTCACTTCCTCTCAAATGGATCCCTTAGCCCCGAAGAACCTTTGCTTACCATCAAACTTACCAATCAAAGTCATTAGATTAACTTGGAACTCAACCTTCCAGGGTCAACTCGTGGGAGTTCTTTAATTCACCCTTGGTTCAAGGTCATTGATACTTTTTCCGGTTATGACCAAGCACAGTCGTCAATGCATTCCGCTAAGGTGAGGTATTATAATCTACACAAATCCCTCGATCCCAAGTTTTTCTTCCGCTTCGTAGAGAGGAATCCCTTTCCCCCCCGTTCTTGACTTTACTTCTAGGACAACATAAAATTGGGTTCAACTTTCCAGCCAACAATTAACCCTCCAAAATCCACCCACCCACCGAACCGTTTGATAAATGCACCTTCACAAGATAATACTATGATACTAGAAAACAATATTCCAATCATGTTGAACCAAGAATACATTTCAAGCATTTAAAAGCAGCATGCAAACTGTTGGATACCCTTGCAAATGTGCATTTGTTCCCACCTTTTTTTTTATAGAATATTTTTACTTCATTTTTCCTTTAATATTAGTAAAATTATCTAGTTATCTTTCAAGAAATCACATATACTTCTCCAGGAATATCCCTATCCTCGTCCTAGGACCAGGGTATCATGTCTCCTTCGCCAAGTGTGGAGGCGGCGCCGCGCCTTTACAAAAATTCCAATTCTTATCTTTCTTTATCTTGTGTGAGAAAGGCTTAAAAGATAGTCTACTTTAGGTTTATTTTAAATCAATAATCCCGAAAAGAAGAGCAAAAGTTCGGCTAATGAGGACAATTGCAGAATAGCCCATTTCGGTTCCTAGCCTTTTCAAGGTTCCTTTTTACCAAACAATTTGAAGAGTTCCTTAATTAAATCAATCCTCCTCCCTTATCATGATCCCTCCATGGATCATTTTTTCTTCCTCCTTTTCTCCGTCAACATCAGGCCTACCCAGACTAGGCCAATCTCCAGACGCATCAGCGGGTCACATGCACCCGGCCGGGCCAGACTCCCATTCAATCCCATTTCTAGGGTAATGAATGAACCCGAGCTCAAATTATAGACCAACGGTTATCAGTCCTAGTAAAAAAGGGCCATCCCCCATTGTATCCCACAAGTAAACACCTACGCCGGCCTTTTTTCAAACATGAAGACAAGTTCACACTTAAATCTCTATGTTATGCTAGGGCTATCCACGTCAATCTTCTCGATAAAGTTTTTTAATCCTAGCTTAAATTTAGATTAAGCTCCTTGAGTTATAATCCCTTAATTATTATTTCTTTTTAATTTTCTACTCAAACAAGACCTTAGAAATCAACAAATCTCTTGGAATTTTTAAGGTTTTGTCTCGACGAAAGTTTCAAGTTAACCCCGACTTCGATGAATCCCATTTTGGTCCCTTTCTATTATTTTCCATCCATGGGGTATCTCCATGGAAGCGATGGGGGTTTTATGTTCAAGCAACACGGTCATGACATCCGTGAAGCTATCCCCTTACTCTCCCTTTTGAATTTGCAAAACAAACTTGAAAGCAAACAAACTTGAATGAACAATGCATATGCTTTTCTATAATGAGTTTTTCTTGGTGTGTCTATGCGTGGTACACACAAAACTTTGAAATGCACCAACTTGCAATCTTGGGCAACTAATCAAAATTTCCTTCGAGTACTTATGCAAGAGTAGAACCCTTCTATGCATGGTAGTGTAAAAATAGCAAAGTTTCTAAGAGTGGACATGTTAGTGTATCGTAAAATATGCATGTAATAGTGTATGAATGATTAACAAATTCTTTTTTAAGAAGGGATTTAGGAGTACCTTTATTACCGTGGAGAGGATTAATTATGTTGCTAGAAGAGGCTTATGGTTTTCGAACTTAACGTGTCTTTAGCAGGGGCTTCTTTTTGCTTTGGAAGAGCAACAATGAGGTGTATTGATGGCGCCAATTCTTTTTCTCTTCCCTTTGCTTGAAAACTGCCGATTTGGCTATGGGAATAGAGAGAGGTTAAGAAAACTGAAGCTATGGAAAGCTTGTAGGTAGGAGAGAGAAGATGAAGAGTGTAATGGTAATTTGGATTAAGGTTATGGCTTATCTTGAGGAGAGAGGTGTGTGTAGGGTGTGTATGAAGGAGGATTATCTTTGGCTTTCATAGCTCACTATCAAGCTTGCACTATCAAAATGTGAAGTGAAGTGAAACAAAGTGTTTAATGAGTAGGAAAGGTCTCCATTTAAACTGATTTTGATAAGGCCCTTAAGTTATCTTGATAAGTTACTTTTACATATTTCGATATCCTTTCTTGCTTTTCAAAGCTTCTCCAACAAGTTACTTATGCAAGAAGTTAATTTCTTGACAAGTGGTTTATGCAAGAAGCTACTTTTTTTACAAGTGGCTTATGCAAGAAGCTACTTTCCAACAAGTGGCTTATGTATGAAACTACTTTTCCAACAAGTAGCTACTTTTTCAATTCAATAAGCTACTTTTCAACAAGTGGCTTTCTCAACAAGCTATTTTTCAACAAGTGGATTTTTCAAGAAGCTACTTTTCAACAAGTTACTTTTTCACCTTACCCTTATTTTTTCTTATGTAAATTTATTTTACTTTTTTCTTGAGATAAAACTAATATCCCATGCATTGGTGAAAATCGAAAGTGTCTCGGAGATAGCTTTGCATTGGTTATATCCACGTTCCCATGGTAAAAACCGAAAGTGTCTCATGGGTAGCTCGGGTACTTTACTCGATCATATTCAAAAAGTCGACGACTTAGATATGTCATTCAGAGTAAGGGATAAGCGGAGGACCTTATAAATTCCCCAACAAAAAAAAAGAGTTGTCCTCAGCTTGAAAAATATAAGGAAGGTGGAAAATCTCCATCTGCAAGTTACACTTTCAACTTCTGGGTAACGCTAGTTTAAACTTTGTTGGCTAGTTCGCCCATATATATAGTGAAATATATTTTCATTTCTTACAATATCATTCCCTTTGTCTTTCACTTTTATTCTCATCTCTTGTCGAAATTTCTTAGGTTTGTCTTTTTGCTCATTATCTTACCTTATGGATCGGTGGCAAGAGCTAGTTTTATCTGTGGCCATTCCTCATCTACAACAAACGAGTGAATCCGTGAGGAAAGATTTTGTGGAGAGATATGGGCTCCTACTATTTCCTCACTTGGGAACTTCAGTAGCTCAAACCAAATGGCGGACATTTCAAAGTATACCAAGGGTGACCCTTTGGGGTTGGGATCACTTTCGTAATAATGTCCGTTTGGCTATGGTTACTAAAGCTATGGGTTTGGGTCCTCGGTATTATTGCATGATGAGGTCAATGCATGGAGGTTTTTTAGAGCGAGTCTTTTTGCTTGCTCAATCCCTTCCTCATCAAGAGATATCTCTTTACCCTCACTTTGGTTTACCACTTAGAGGGCCCTTTGACTTCACACCTCATACTAGAGAGATCAGTGCAATAATTTCACAGCAAATCCTTCCTATTGTCGAGAGGCCAAATATGTGTCCTGCTGTGATAGTTGCTTTTGTGATCATGTAATGGATGGGCTTATTGACCTCTAGAAAATGTATCTTTGTTGTATCCCTTAACAAGTTCATCATGTTCTAAGATCTTGGTGCCTGTCTTAGTCCTTCTTTCTCTGATTTATATCTTGTATTTGATAGAAGTCTTTGAGAGAATTTCAAACTTAGCTAAATCTGTTTATTGATTTTTTAATTCCATACACAGATTCGAGTCACAAGATGTAAAGGAAAACGTTAATCTTGTTATTATTTAGCAAAAGGTCAGGTTACAAAAGTTTGGTAAGATAGAACTTGGATTTGTAGTTACATGGGCTAACACGGTTTAGTTTGAGTACAAAAGAGAGGAGAATCTTGATAAAAAAGATGAGGAAACTGAGAAGTAATGCATTCTCAATCTTCCCAAGAGGCATCCAATGGGATAGCCCTTCTACTGGACTAAAACATCCTGAATTGTTCGATGTCGTAGCTTCCGCTCCTTCATGTTTAAAATTTGCTATGGTTCCATATGGATTTCTTCCTGTGTGATAAGAATAGTATCTCCATCATTTGGGATGTGAAGGGGATCTGCAACATATCTTTTTAGCAAGCTAACATGAAAAACATTGTGCACATGCAAGTGAGGGGGTAAAGCGAGTTCATAAGATTGGTCCCCTATCCTTCTCAAAATCTCAAAGGGTCCACAATATATATGCTAGCTTCTTGTATTTTCCCAATTTGAGTGAACTTCTCTTTGGCTTGACCCTAAGGAAAACTCTATCTCCTACCTTAAAAATCCAGGGAGATCTATGTAAATCAACACAACTATTTTGCCTGTCACTTGTTCTCTTAAGGTTCTCCCTTATTATTTTGATTTAGTGATCCATTTCTTCAAGTGTATTCTTTGCTGCAGGCACTGGGAGACTTGGGTCAGCCATTCTGAGAGGAATGATACAGAAATTCCACTAAGGGTAAAAACTTGATCCAAAGATGAGGTTGCTGACTGCAGTATGATCTCAACATATCTTCTATGACTTGATTAACTCTTTCAGTTTGTCCATCTGTCTGTGGATGATAGGCTGAACTCAGGTTTAATTGAGTGCCTAAGTATTGGAACATGGCCTTCCAAAAATTAGAGGTAAACTTGGCATCACGATCACTGATTATCCTAGCATGTATTCCATGTAATCTAATAATTTCTTTTATAAAAAAATGAGCAATATCTGCTGCAGAGGTAGTAGTTTTGACTGGGACAAGGTGAGCTACTTTGGTGAGTTTATCCACCACCACAAAAATAGAATCAAAATTTCCAACAATCTTGGGTAACCTTGTTACAAATCCATATTGATGCACTCTCACTTCATTGCAGGTATATCAAATGGTTGTAGCTTCCCCAGAATCTTAACTCTTTTAGCCTTCACCTTCTGGCATACCAAATACTTCTTAACATACTCCAAGGTATCCTTTTTCATCTTAGGCCAGTAGAAATTTTGTTTAAGAGAGGTAAACATCTTGTGATAACCTGGGTGAGCTGCAAGGGGAGTCTCATGAGATTCCTTTAGAATTTGCATCCTTAGGCATGTAGGTATGCACAATCAATTCCTAAAGAAAAAGAGTCCATCTTGAATAGAGTAGTCTTTCAAATATCTTTTTGAACTTGAGCTTGGATTTCTTGGACCAACGGACCAAATTGCTCATCGATTTTGAGGGCATTTTGAACTTCCTTGGGTAGAGTTGAATGGACTGGTGTAATGGCAAGGGTCACTACTCGTCGGCTTAAAGCATATGTAGCTTGATTTTCCTTGCCTAGTCTAAATTTGATCTCAAAAGTGAACTCTTGTAGGAATTCAACCCATCGCCTTTGTCGCATTTTGAGATCTGGCTGCGTGAAAATCCATTTGAGTCTTTTGTGATCAGTAACAAGCTCAAACATCTGACCTAGAAGATAGTGTCTCCACTTTTTAAGGACATGAACCACATCTAGTAGTTCGAGGTCATGGGTGGGATAATTCTTCTCATGAATCCTGAGCTATCATGATTCATAGGCTATGGGATGGCCTTCTTGCTATAGGATTCCACCTATACCTTGTATGCAAGCATCCACTATCACTTCAAAGGTTTTTTGAAAATCTGGAAGTTTGAGAACATATTCACTGGCCAAGATCTCCTTTAATTTGTTGAAGGATCTATCTCTCTTGTCAGACCTGATAAAGGATTCCTCTTTCTTAGTGAGTTTAGTGAGAGGGCTTGCGATGAGTGCATAGTTTTTTATAAATACTCCACACCATCCTTTTAGGCCAAGGATCCCCGTACTTTTGAAACAGTCTTAGGAATGGGCCACTGAACTACAACTTCCACCTTAGCTGGGTCGGGAGAAAGACCATCCCTTGAAACTATGTATCCCAAGTAGGCAACCTTCTCTACAAAGAAAGAGCATTTGCTCCACTTAGCGTAGAGTTGGGCTTTTGTGAGAATCTCCAAGACATAGCATGGTGTACATGCCATTCGTGATATTTTCTAGTCTTTGAATATATAAGGATGTCATCAAAGAAGACTAGAAAAAAATCATCTATCTCTATCCTGAAGAGGTCATTCATGAGACGGTTAAATGTGGCAGGGGCATTAGCTAGGCCAAAAGGCATGATGGTGAACTCATAATGCCCAAACCTTGTGTTGAAAGCTGTTTTTGGAATATCCTCCCTTTTTGTCCCAACTTGGTAATAGCTTGACATGAGATCAATCTTGGTGAAAAATTTGGAACCACCGAGTCAATCAAGCAGCTCATCTATGCAAGGCAAGGGATACTTGTTCTTGACAGTGCACTGATTTAGGCCTCAAAAATCTGTGCAAAGTCTGAACATTCCATTTTTCTTCTTTTGGAAGAGTACAGGAGCACCCCAGGGAGAGACATTGGTTTTGATGAAACCTTGTTCCAAAAGCTGAGTCAATTGATTCTTTAGCTCTATGGATTCAGAAGGTGACATCTTGTAGGGAGTCCTTGCTATTGGTTGGGCACCAGGAATGAGCTCGATCTCGTGCACTAATTCCCTAGGCGGTGGAAGAGTTGTCAATTCCTCTGGAAAAATATCTTGATATTCATTTAGCCATTCAGGCTCTGATTCTTTTGATTTGGTCTCTGGTTTATTGAGTCTTATAACATTAATTGAGAGTCCTTTCTTTAATCCCTTAACCAAACGACCAGCTTTGACTACCTTCAGGGGACCTTTCCCTGTTCTGCCTTGCACTAAGACTTGTTCACCTTTTGAGTTTGAAAAAGAGATGCTTCCTTCATTGCAATGGATGTTGGCTTTACTTTTTGCTCAACCAATCCATCACTAGGATTCCTTCAAGTCGGCCCTTCTTTAGGATTCTTTCAGATATACAAGGCTAATTAAATTCTTTTAAAGATAGACCATTCAAAAAGGTAAACTCTTTGTTATTTTTCTCTCTTTCAAAACTTTTTTTTTCTATTATGCCAAAAACTTCTTACATCTTGGGGAAATACTTACTGATATAGGCTTGCACTTCTTTCGTAATTTTTATACATCAAGTTCTTCCATCTCTTGCTTTGTGAGTTCTTCCATCTCTCTCACTTAAGACTTTAAAGCCTTGAGGTTACCACTCCCAGAAAATACAAGTCTGTAGACTCTAGAATAAAGTAACTTGCAAGCACATATAGCCTCACCAACTTGTTTCCAAGGTTTATGTGTAAATGGTCCAGTAAGTGATGTTCTTTGTCGTGGGTAGATAAACATCTTATTATGAGGGAGATTGGTTATTAACAGAAGAAGCTTGCTTTCATATTCTATGGCATGAGAACTAATAGCACAATAGCAATTGGGACCTAGTCCCAATTTCTCCCTCATCATGGTCAGGTGAAGGTTATTTAGGAGGTATTCATGGCCCCAAAGAGTTACTTCAGTTATGTTGCATTGGGTGTTCCACATTTGTTGAGCTCCAGTTGTCCCTTTGGAAGGAAAAAGGAGGTGAATAAAGTGTTCTAACATGGCCTCCATTTGTTCCATAGTTGCTTCTTCCATTTGCTTTTTGGACAATTTCGAGTACTTCCTCTTCTTGAGAGGTCCACATCATCTGAAGATTTCATGTAATTTGAGAAGTTATTCCTCATTATCTCACTCTTTTCTACAAGAGTCAATTAAGACCTTTATCTATCCAAGGATAGAAACCGCGCTCTGATACCACTTATGAGGGCCATGCCCGGAGACCATCAACTGTACCCTCTCCAAATGGATACACCATGGTCTCCAACATCCCTCCCGCTTGAGACCGACACCAAGACAGGACTCTTCCTGCTCTTCAATGCCAACTCAAGGGGGTGATAACATTCACTTCCTCTCATATGGATCCCTTAGCCCCAAAGAACCTTTGCTTATCGATCAAACTTACCAATCAAAGTTATCAGACTAAGTTGGAACTCAACCTTCCAGGGTCAACTAGTGGGAGTTCTCTAATTCACCCTTAGTTCAAGGTCATTGAAGCTTTTTTTCCCGATTATGACCGAGCACAGCCGTCAATGCATTCCCCTAAGGTGAGAGTATTACAATCTACACAAATCCCTCGATCCCAAGTTTTTATCCTGCTTCGTAGATCGGAATCCCTTCCCCCCCCGTTCTTAACTTTACTTCTAGGACAACATAAAATTGGTTTCAACTTTCCGGCCAACAATTAACCCTCCGGAATCCACCCACCCATCGAACCGTTTGATAAATGAACCTTCACAAGGTAATATACTATGATACTAGAAAACAATATTCCAATCATGTCGAACCAAGAATACATTTCAAGCATTTGAAAGCAGCATACAAACTGTTGCATACCCTTGCAAATGTGCATTTATCAGGTCGTTTCCACCTTTTCCTTTATAGAATATTTTTACTTCCTTTTTCCTTGGGAAAGGCTTTAAAGATAGTCTACTTTAGGTTTATTTTAAATCAATAATCCCAAGAAGAAGAGCAAAAGTCCGGCTAATGAGGACAACTGCGGAATAGCCCATTTAGGTTCCTAACCTTTCCAAAGTTCTTTGTTACTAGACAATTTGAAAAGTTCCTTAATTAAATCACATCCTCCTCCCTTATCATGAGTCCTCCATGGATCCTTTTTCCTTCTTCCTTTTCCCCGTCGGCATCAGGCCTACCCGGACTAAGCCGATTTCCATATGCATCCGCAGGTCACATCCACTCGACCGTGACACGCTCCCATTCAATTCCATTTCTAGGGCAATGAATGAACCTGAGCTCAAAGTATAGACCAACGGTTATCAGTCCTAGTCGAAAAGGACCCATCCCTCATTGTATCCCACAAGTAAACACCTGCACCGGCCTTTTTTCAAACATGAAGACAAGTTCACACTTAAATCTCTATGTTATGCTAAGGCTATCCACGTCAATCTTCTCGATAAAGTTTTTTAATCCTAGTTTAAATTTAGATTAAGCTCCTTGAGTTATAATCCCTTAATTCTTTTTCTTTTTAATTTTCTACTCAAACAAGACCTTAGAAATCAACGAATCTCTTGGAATTTTCAAGGTTTTGTCTCGAGGAAAGTTTCAAGTTAACTCCGACTTCGATGAATCCCATTTTGGTCCATTTTCATCATTTGCCATCCATGGGGCATCTCTATGGAAGTGATGGGAGTTTTATGTTCAAGCAACATGGTCATGACATCCGTGAAGCTATCCCTTTAGTCCCCTCTTCAAATTTGCAAAACAAACATGAAAGCAAACAAATTTGAAATGAACAATGCATATGCTTTCTATAATGAGTTTTTCTTGGTGTGTCTATGCGTGGTACACACAAACTTCGAAATGCACCAACTTGCAATCCTGGGCAACTAATTAAAACTTCCTTCTAGTGCTTATGCAAAAGTAAAAGCCTTCTATGCATGGTAGTGTAAAAATGACAAAATTCCTAAGAGTGGACATGCTAATGTATTGTAAAATATGCATGTAATAGTGTATGAATGATTAACAAAATCTTTTTTAAGAAGGGTTTTAGGCGTACCTTTATTATTGTGGAGAGGAATAATTATGTTGATAGAAGAGGCTTATGGTTTTGGAACTTAATGTGTCTTTAGCAGGGGCTTTTCCTTGCTTTGGAAGAGCAACAATGAGGTGTATTGATGGCGCCGATTCTTTTTCTCTTCCCTTTGCTTGAAAAACCACCGATTTGGCTATGAGAATAGAGAGAGGTTAAGAAAACTAAAGCTATGGAAAGCTTGTAGGTAAGAGAGAGAAGGTGAAGAGAGTAATGTTAATTTGGATTATGGTTATGGCTTCTCTTGAGGAGAGAGGTGTGTGTAGGATGTGTATGAAAGAGGATTAGCTTTGGCTTTCATAGCTCACTATCAAGCTTGCACTATCAAAATGTGAAGAGAAGTGAAGGGAAGTGAAGTGAAGTGAAGTGAAGCGAAAGTGTTTAATGAGTAGGAAAGGCCTCCTTTTAAACTTATTTTGATAGGGCCTTTAACTTATCTTGATAAGTTACTTTTACATATCTCGATATCCTTTCTTGCTTTTCAAAGCTTCTCCAACAAGCTACTTATGCAATAAGCTAATTTCCCGACAAGTGACTTATACAAAAAGCTACTTTTACTACAAGTGGCTTATGCAAGAAGCTACTTTCCAACAAGTGGCTTATGCATGAAGCTATTTTTCCAACAAGTAGCTACTTTTTCAATTCAATAAGCTACTTTTCAACAAGTGGCTTTCTCAACAAGCTATTTTTTAACAAGTTATATTTCAACAAGTGGATTTTTCTTTTCAACAAGTTACTTTTTCACCTTACCCTTATTTTTTCTTATGTAAATTATTTTTTTTCTTGAGATAAAACTAATATCCCATGCATTGGTGAAAAATCGAAAGTGTCTCGTGGGGATAGCTCAGGTGCTTTACTCGATCATATTCGAAAAGTCGACGGCTTAGATATATCATCCGAAGCAAGGGAGAAGAGGAGGACCTTACAGTAAAGACCACCAATGATGCTAGATCATGTTAGATACCACCCATTCTAGAAATTGAGAAACAGTGACCAAATGACTTATGGGATTTTATAAGAAGCACCAAGGAGGGGAGGGTGACCTATAATCTATTTCCCATCCTTGAGATCAACATGGAACGTGATAAACTAGGCCTTGATATCAAGTCTCTCTATGGTGGCATGGGATCTATCGCCTCAAAATAAAGCAAGCCATGCACATTGAGGACCTTACCCTCTTACATAGGAGAACACAAGGCTAGTTCTTAGATAGCAAAGTGGGAATAGCCATAGCTATGAAGGAAATATGGGATAAGGCCGGGGGGGGGGGGGGGGGGGGGGGGGGGGGGGGGGGGGGGGGGGGGGGGGGGGGTAAACCAGCCCTAAGATAGACACACTTGAAGCTTCAACAATTGACAAAAAGCAATCCATGGGGCAATTCCTATGTGGAATAGAGTGTTAGCACATATGTTCCATAGTAGACTTTGGCAAAGATAGTAATTTTGATTTCATGGTGTTCATTCATGCACCAACTCAAAATGGTTTACAATTGGGGATATGACCACATCTACCTAAGGCATGATAGAATGATAGCCAAAAGTAAACCTCAAAGACCACTCATAGAGAGATGTCACAAAGACACCAGTTAAGGAATTTGACTCGAGTACCAAAGGTGAATTGGAGATTCCCACATGGCTACAATAAAAAAAGGTCATTTGGATGTGTGGCACATTTTAGTGTGGAGACCTACAAGGGAATGATGAGTACATCTAAGTCTTACAAGAGCGTGCAGACGATGGAATGATGAGTACATCTAAGTCTAAAAATGTAGTATTTATTGGGAACAGAGAAAAGATGTTATGATTTTCTCAATCAAAAACCCAAGCACCAAGCTTGCACAACGTAGACAAAAACAAATCAAATGCAAGGAAGTAATCAACCATAGACCAATGTAAAGGGAAAATTCATACCCTAATGCTTGTAGGGGCAATGGACTGTGTAAAAAACAAAACCACAAGGAGATATGAAAGTTCCTTATCCAAAGGAAATAAAACAAGCACCCAAGGAAAAAGAGCCCAAAATGTCCAAGGTTGAGCATAAAAAGAAATACCAAGTGCTAAAATGAACATTGAAGGAAGTGTGGACAAAAAAATGGAGAGTGATGAAGATACAAATCACGTTGGTGTTCCCTCCCATTACACAAAGTACATGATTAAGGATAGGTAGATTGTTATTCAACAACCCATGTGAGAGGTAAAAGAATCACGGATGTCACATGATGGACCAAAGAAAACCAAGAGAATCAAACCTAGAAAAACCAGAAGAAGAGCCTTAACCAGCATACATCAAAACTAGGCTAACCCTGAGGAGAAAGAGATCCTGATTTGCATGATAAAGGAGTACAAAAATGTGTTTGATTGGTCGTATAAAGATCTCTAGGTGGTGGAACAATAGTAAGATCTTCAGGGGGTGGAACACCTTTAGGGGGTTATTATATCACATATTATCCAATCTCTAGCTTTGGAATGACATTTTAAGAGAATATTTTGCAAAAAAAAATCATACGTTAACATATAGGCACTTGACTAGCTCTTCAAACATTGCCCTATTAATAGTAATTTTCAAGCAGTTGTGGGTCCACGTTTAGCATGCCTCCCCCCTCGTAGTTGGAGTCCTTTGGGATGACAGTGTGTGGTTTGGGTAGTGTTGTCCACGGGTTGAAAAATCATGTGTATGCATAGTCCCAATTGGCTCTATCATGCTTATGATTTCAATACATTTTAAAACATTATGTTGTGCAAGAGGAGGGTCTCAAGTGGTTTGCTCAAGGGCTTCTAATGTTGAGGTTTGTTGGTTGTTGTTTCTCTTGAATAGAAGATTATGTATTAATTGAGCACCTTCTTTAATAGTTTGATAGTTAGCTGTGAACAACCATCTTGGTCATGTCCATCAATCGATTGAGAGGCTGGATGTTGCTTTGATTGTTGAATCTTTGACTATTGAACCTTTTTCACCCACTTATTAGATGACTTGCCTAGTGGTCTCTCTACTAACCTATTCTTTGGCTTCTAGACCCATCTCATTGCAAGTGGTTGCACTCTCTACTTGCTCTTCATAGTAGATGGTGGGATTTGAGGCTTATATGTAGCTTGGCTACTATGGAAGTAGATCTTGGGCACCCAAATCTATTTAAGGTTTGACCGAATTTGATCTGTTGGCACCCAAATTTGCCTAGTGCTTGCATGCCTATTTGATGAGGGTAAATCTTGTAGCGGGCATTCATATGTGGATATCCATTTGATGTAGGTGTAGTACTTTGACATGATTTTGCTAACTTATAAGGTTGTAGTTCAGCCTTCCATTCCTCTTTATTGTAGAGAAATGATACTTTCAGTTCTATACCCTTAAGAGAGAGATTGAAGGACCTTAGTGTCCCAATCTTGAACTCCTTTGTGTGTCCTCATCCAGGGAACTCTCAATACAATTTCTTTGTTCATATGTTCATTTGGGATACATATTAAAGTGTGTGGGCAAGGAAATGCATGCACTAGAAGGTTGAGGTTAATCATACCCAAATTTGGAGTGAATTCCTTCTCACACGCTTTCACTTTAGCTTGAAAATACTCAAAGATTGTGTAGTGGCCTTCTTGTAAGTGGAATATCTCACCACATTGATCCTAGCACTTGTATTTGCTAAGGCATTGACTCCAATTCCATCTTTCAATGTCACTGTGATTCTCATGTCAAGTCCATCCAAACCATTCATCATCTATTTCTACCTCGTCTTCTGCTAGAGCTTTAGAAAAGTGTAGAGCTTGAACCCATTACGTGCTCATTGGCATGAGTTCTTGTTCTAGTCCATTGCTACTTTTGTTTTCAATACCCTAATGTGCACTTTCTCTTGATCTTCATCAATGACCTATTGACTCTTGATTTAACTTTCTTTTGGTGCATGCATTTGTTCTAGCAATTCATTGGTTAGTGACAGATTCTATTTATGTAATCAACAACCACTTATCAAGTTCTCCATGACTTTTCCTTCTAAAGTGGCTAACTTAACAGCCCCACTAGGTGAAACATTTTCAACAACGAATGGACCATGTCCTTTTTTCTTCAACTTGGGAATGTGTTCTTTCAAGGAATATACCATATTGCCAAGACAGGATCTCCTTGCATGAAGATTTTGGTCAATTGATGCGAGTCAAAAAAACCATTTTTGTTTCCTTTTTTTAGCATAGATGTGCACAATGAATTTAAACCTTTGCTCCTCTTAATGTTGAAACAGTTCATGACCCGTCCACTCTAGTCTCTTTTAAACTTGGATTCCATCGACTAAATTGAAAGTTATAGCATCCAAAGCTACTCTATAAAAATTTATATAGGCCCAAAGAGTTGATTGAAGGTTAATCTCCTAATCATTGCCTCCAAAGCTCTTAATTTTTGTAAGCATTAAGCTAAAATGTTTGTATGTTCTTCTTGGCCATTACCTTGAGGATGGTATAGTACAGATTTATTATGGATAGCCATATACTCATTTAGCAAGCTTTTTATCACCTCATTAAGAAAATGAGTCTCTCAAGTACTCACAAATATGATAAGAAGTCCACATCTCATGAATAGACATTCATATAGAAATGAAGTCGTGGTTTGTGAATTATTGCTCCTAGTGGCTTATATTTTAGTCCAATTAGTCAAATAGTATCTAGCCATAATAATATATCATGCATGAGATTTGGATAGGTGGTTGTATAGGACCAACAAAATTAATTCCCCACTTTGCGAATGCCCTTGCTCCCATCATTGGTTGTAATGGCATGCTATCCATTCAAGTGGTCATTTTTAGTCCTTTGGCATGCATCACATTATCTGAAAATTTTCTTGGCATCATCAATCAACATCGGCCACCATATTATAGTCATTACTATTGCTCTAGTCATGGTTTCATGCTAAAAATAACCTCCCTCTCGACCTAAATGTGCTTGCTCCAAGATAGGGATATATTCATCCTCATTGGCTTGTAGTCTCAACTGTTGATTGTTCCCTTGTTGCTGGTACAATTGTTGCACAATCATTGTATAATTCCTTGTCTCTCGTTCAATTACTCTTTGGCAAAATTTTCTCATATCTTAAATAAATCTCTAGTTTGTCAATTCCTCCACCAAGTATCTCCTCCATTTGGTACAATGGATATTTGGAATAAGGTAGCATGAGGTATAGATTTCTTCTCTTTGCATTGGGAGCATTGTTCTACATAAGCATGAACATCCTTTTTCATGGTTGGCCAGTAATTCCCCAACCATATAAGCCACCTTATGGTTTATTCTTCATCAAAATGGATCCCAATAAATGTTTTATAGGCTTGATTTAGGTAGTTGGTTTATTTATCGAGGCTTATGCACAAGAGTAGGATTCTCTCTTTGTTTTTTTTTAACGATCCCCTATGGTTAGCTGATACATTGCCAATTGCTCAATCGGATTTGATATTATAGGAAGTGGAATCTATGAATCCACTTGTGCTATGGTCATTAAATTAACCAAGTTCTCTAACCATCTTGGTATCATCTCTATGGAGAACAAATAAACATCTGGAAAATCATCATCAACTCCTTTGGGAGGTTCTCCCAAGGTGATCTTTCATCAGTGATCAGCCCTTTGATGCGTGGTGCCCTTCTTAACAACCACTATAAGATGATGAACCATCCCAGTTTATTGACTAGATAGAGTATTGTCTAGTGATCGACAAAAAACAAAAATTTATGTACCAATAAGTAATGTCTATACTTTTTGATAGCATAAATCATGCCAAGGCCCTCTCTTTCTATCGTGGTGTAGTTTTTTTTGCTATATTCGATTACTTGCTAGCATAAGAGGTAGAAAAATCCACGATTTCATATCTTGGTTGTGCTAATATGCTACCAATAGCAAAATTAGAAGCATCAACATGCACATGGAAAGGTTCATTCCACAATCAGGAGTTTACAATGTGCAATGGCAAGATAGATAGCCCTAGAGTGATGGGCGTATATACAATGCACGGGGGAAAAAACCTCCTAAATAGGGAAAAAATGCCTCGACTGTCCTAGTGCGTTCACACACATCAGTACCACATGTATACGGTAACAGGATGCTTCAATATTTGCACCCAATTTTAAATGTGTGAAAAGACTAAAGCATCCTAGAACTAGGTAGGATTCCAATCTTGTTTATCGGTGTCTTTCCTACTTTATCAAGATTTTTGGTGTAGTAAAGAATAGTGTGTGTTTTTCTACATGCCAGACAAAAGCCATAGAATTTAAATAGCTCTCTTTTGTGCAAAAAAAACTCTAGTCCAATGCCACATACAAAGAAAGGTCATGTAGTCTAGGGTGGCCATGTTGGTGGCATTGGTTGTCCTTGTCTAAGTGTGCCATGGGGATATGCTGCTTCCTCATAGAAAATGGTTTCTACAAAAGTTGCATATGGTTCCTCGGGACCCTCATCATAGGTTGGACTATGTACTAGTGCCTGATTCTCTCGAGGTTCATTCGGTTGGAAATATCTCATAGTGATTCTATTGTCATTAGGGTGAGGTGATTGTTGTCCAAGTATAGGCTATGGTCAACAACCCTTGGTGCAACATTGTTCTGCTCCACTGGGTACCTTGGTGGTGGCAATTGCTTCATGGGTGGAGAACTGTAGGAGCATTTCCTCACAAAATTTTGATTGTAATAGAACGCATTGGTCTTGTGGTTGGTCCACTTTTTCTTAAAGGCATACCATCTTGGCTATCGTGGCACATTCATGGTGTTTGTCTTTACTAGATGTAGCATTGGGTGGTGGGATGATCACTTCCATAGATATCACACTTCCTCATCTGAGGCTGTCAAATATTTTGTATTATTTGTAAGCTTGGTTTATTCTTCTCATCACTTCTTCTATGATCTACTCCATTTTAGGCATCTGTTTGTGAGATTTTTGTTCCGTTATGGGTGTTTCCACCTTTGGTTGAGTTTGTTTTAGTGGTGTTCAAGATATTCATTTCCTCAGTAACTTCTCCGTAAGCTTTGCAGTTGTCAATAATATACAAGACCTCCTTTGCTACTCCTTTTAGAGAAGAAAATTCTTTAAAATGAAGATATTCTTTAACTGTTTTGTTTTTAAGACCTTCAATGAATGATACTATCAGTGTATCTTTATGTGGGACGTCTCTCAATGTGACCAAATACTTGCTACATTGAATGTTTGTGTAAACATAGTAACTCCTACCGAGGTTTGTGTCGAAGATGGGTACACCAATACTTAGTTTTAAGTCCGACATTTTCTTAGAGTACATTGAAACTCTACGCATGTATTATATGGTGGTGGTACAAGCTCTCCATCACCATCTCCATAAGAATCTCTCTCTCTCTCTCTCTCTCTCTCTCTCTCTCTCTCTCTCTCTCTCTCTCTCTCTCTCTCACGAGAAGAAGAAGAATTGTTTCTCTACCCTCTTACTATATTATCTTCTCTTAATCACTCCTTGTTCATAGTAAGAAGCTCTAAACTCCATAGACATCATGGCTTTCTCTCTCTACTTTTGTTTATGTACATGTAGAGAAAGTACGCTCTTAATGGTTGCGTTTATATGTACATGGGTATGTATGGGCTTGCCAGTATGAGGATGATCCATGCTTGTCTCATTGTGTTTATCATGTTGATATATGCATAGGGTATGTTAATGATCCACGTAGATACATAAAAGGCACTCTTTGCTCTCATGTCATGTAGAAAATAGCGACACTGTTTTGGCCATATCTTTTGAACTACTATAAACCAGCCCAAACCCTTTGAATCAAAGATTAATTACATTTTTTAGAGAATTTTCTCTTCTATGTGTCATGTGAAAATTCCACTTGAGTGAAGAGTTATAGAAAAATGCAGCTTGCTTCCCACGGCACTTAGTCAATATTTTGGACCCCATGCCCCTTAGAAAGCACTATATAGACTTATCAAATGGGGAAACCCACTTAGAAAAATCAAGATCTTGATTAGACATGCTAGTAAATGTAGTAAGATTACCATTATCACTTCATAAGTGGGAGTTATTAATCGTTCTTTGTATGGGACTACCTATACGTGTAGTGGTGCTACAAAGAAGGGGATACTTTTTTCACTAACAAAGTGGAATACGTAAATTCATTGTTTCTAAGGATGGCACCTCTACAAACACAAGTAAGATTGAGGTTTTTGTAACTTGGCCTAGATTCAAACTTGTCACAGAAATACATGGATGTCTTGGATTGATAGGATGATATTGTACTTTTATTGAAGATTATGCCAAGATACCGGCACCATTGACCAATATCATTAAGAGGACTACAATGTCTACTGGGAGTAATTGTGTCCCAACTAGCTTCGAGAAACTCAAAGAAGCTTTGGTAAATGCTACTATTTTTAAATTCATCTACTCTTGATTTGAAATTATTAGTTGTTGTACATGCTCTCAAGGTACGAAAACATTATCTTCTTGGACGAAAATTTGAGCTACATACGGATCATGAAGGGCCTCAAGTGGATGTACACTCAACTTGACCTAAATATGCGACAACAAAGATGGATGGAATTATTATGTGAATATAATTTTGGGATTGAGTATAAATTGGGAAGGAAAAACCCAAAGGGTATAGTAGCAAAAATTGTACCCTCTACTATCCCTTTGATTGACCGTATTCGTGCCCAGGGGATCAACCATGGAAAACTTATAGTACCACGTAAGTGTAGGGGAGAAGGGTCTATTCAAGAAATTAGATAAGCATATAAGTTAGAGGTAAGAACCAAATAATTTTTACCTCTAAATTTATAAATATGAGGGTGGGACTTAAATCTCACTTGATAGGGGAGAGGGACAGGGGAAGGAGAAGAGGAAGAGATGTTTGGTTATTCTCTCTATGGAGTCCATCAATAACATGTATCTCCATTGACATATAAGAAACACATTTCCATGAATATATCAATTATGTTGCTAGCATGATATATTAAATTCCCATATGATGTAATTGGAATTTAGTATTTCATATTAAAATCCCTAGACCCTTTTCACATAAATCAACTCAAGTTTATTTGTATTCACATGCTAGCATCTTGAGGCCTACCTAAAGTTAGTAATCCTTGTTTTTGTTCTTTCTTATGGAGTTACGGTCATTTGAAGCTAGGAAATAAGGAAAATCCTATAAAAGTATATGACAAAAAGTATGTTAAAAAAACACAAAAGTAAACTTTACTACACTATAATGTGTTTCCAAAGAACCATCCAAAGAGTTATGAGTAACATCTAGGGATATAATAATTTTCTTTAGCATACCTCTTATAAGTGTAAGAAGGGTTAAAATTTCCTCATCTTAGTCATAAATAGGGGGGGTTTCAAAACTCTTCACTTGATGGTGGAATGTCTACTTTTATAAAGAGTGGATCCTCCAAGTACTCGCAAGAGTATGCCTCAATCTTCATATTTCAAGAGAATTCAATATTTATTAGGCTCAGATAATTGAATGAAGAAGCAAGAATGATAAATCAAAGCATTTTATGTTGAAGATAATGATCTCTATTCAACAATCCTCTTTGTATTCCAAATGATGAAGGAATGAAGCTTTAGATCCTACAAGAAGCTCATCACATCCCTACTGCAAGACATCTAGGTTACATTAAAATTTATGCTACAGTGAGAAAAAATTTCTTTTGGCCATAACTAAAGCGGGATATATTAAGTTATGTCTCAAAATGCTTAACATGTCTTGTAGACATTCTATATAAGGAGCATTAGTACCTAGTTTTAAGTGCTACAATTGCATAGAATACAATGAAACTCTATGTACATATTATATGATGGTCGTGCTAGTTCTCTATCACCATCTCTATAATAATCTCTCTCTCATTCATGATGGAGATGGAAAAAGGGGAACACACCCAAAACACAACACAATTGCCTAGCTATAGTCCAAGGTATACACAGTGCCCCAATTCACTAGAGTTCACCTTCAAAACTTGACATTATCCACAAGGAAACCACCACTTGCACATGACCATATGCACACATGAATCGCAACACACCAAACAAGCTTGATCACCCTCTTTGAGTCAATTTGCAGACTTCTACACACACACAACCTCTCTCTATCCCTCTTTGCACAACAAAACTAAGGAGGACACACATGCCGACACATGCCCAAAAACAAAACACACACACACACACACAAGCAAAGAAGAGAAGGGGAAGGGGGAATCGACACCAAAGAGACGACAATGATGGCTTTGCCCATCAACACAACCATTTACAAAAAAATCCACACCGACACAACCCTTGGCAACATACTTTGGTTCCAATGATTGCCTCAGCCAAAAGCCCCGTACAACTTCATAAAACTCCTCTTATAGTCCAGGTGAGGACCCAAAACTTGAGCTCCTTTTGGTATCTTTGTGCATTGTATCCAAGTGACACTACCCATTTAGTATCTTTGGGGTGCTGCTGATAGCTCGATAACATTCCCATTTCATCTCTCCCTTTTTCCAAGTGCAACCCTGCTCAACCGCCAACTCGGGCACTTTCCTCCCTCTCTCTCTCTCTCTCTCTCTCTCTCTCTCTCTCTCTCTCTCTCTCTCTCTCTCTCTCTCGATGTGTGTGTGTGTGTTATCTACACAAGGGTAGATTTGACCTTACTATTTTCAGGCCCAAATGCACCCTAGAGCTTAGCAATCATGCCTCTACACCCTTCCAATTCATAAAATGCAGCTTTGCTATGTAAATCCTAAGTCATGAGCAGATTAATGAGTAGGTGAGAAACCACAAGAACATTGTTTTAATGCGAGAAAAGCACAATGTTTCCACAAAGATATTTCTTATATGAATGCAATGAAGTAGACGGCACTTCAAATGGACACTCCACGAGGGAGTTATGAGCTTGAGAAGAAAGGAGAGTGCACAGTGCTCCGAGAAATAGTCGTAATGCCTCTTATCCAAAATGGCTCTCTTGATTTTTACAAAATTTGACTTTTATACATTAGCCAAAGGTTCTGGGTTCAAAAATTAGAAACTTTATAACTCTTTTGCAGCCTAGAATTCAATTGATACAATCTAGAAGCACTTAGTCCCACTCTGTCTGGTTCACAATCACATAACTGTTTACAAATTTACTCCAAAAATTAAAAAAATCACAAGGGCTTAGGGCTATAGATGTCTGAATTGATTTAAAAAAAAGGAAGTTTACATCATAGGCTAGATATATAGGCTCCGATGTTAGCAATGTGCTTACATTTCTCCCCCTCCTAGATTGGGTCGTACTCTCAACATAGCTTTAGGGGATTGGGTAGTGATCTGGCTTGCAGGCTTTCCTTTGCTTTTTTAGTGCATCCAGAGCATCATAGTATTTGATGTGCAACTTTTTGTCATCTTTGGCCAAGAATTTTAAGGCAATGGGAGTGTTGAGCTTCATTGATGTGTAGCCAAAAAACCTATCACAAAGGTTCTCCACCACGGGGCCAATGATTTTGTATTTGAAAGTAAAGAAGCCCATGTAGAGTTCCTCTTCAAAGGTTGGCATGTAGTAAGAGGGCAAGAACATAGTTCTGGCATAAAATCCATATAGTATTTTCTCAAGTGGTTGATATGACAAATCATAGCATAGCCCCTAGTTGCCCTTAAGGAAAGCCATCCATGGAGCATTTGTCTTCTCTGCTTGATGGAAGATTTGGATGCACATAAGGATCATCTTGGTGATCTTTGTGAACAAGATCCAAGCAAGATCTGGTATCCTCTTAAAGATCTCTATAGCTTTGGAGAGCTTCTTAACCATGTAGTCTTCAAAAGATTTTCCTTTGGGTGATGAGCTCAATCTAGGGTAATTGAGCCATGTCGAATGTTTCTTGAGAATTAGTTGATGGATTTCCCAATTGGAGACTCTTGGCGCACTGGATAGAAGGTGGGATGTTTTTTTATGTCTAGTAGAGCTTGAGTGTAGAGGATGAAGTAATTTGGGTGTTTCTTTAGCCAGTACATTCTCCAAGCCGGGTGTTGATCTGCATTATCCATAACTTGATCTTTGACAAGATGTTCTTTTACCTTGAGAATTTTGTATTTGACTAATGGATAGGGAAGAGACTATTGGTGCTAGGTTTTGGTGGTCTACTTGGAAGTGAGCTGAGCCACACTAGATGAATGGAGGATCCTTTGTTTCCAAACCATGGCCTCTTTCCAGATATCTTTAATCTTGGACTCTATATTCACCTTGAGAGCTTTTTCAGCCTCAGTAGAATATAGCTGAAAGGTCGCCCTAGGGTCTAGGAACACTCTCCTATGACCGGAATGCCAAAAAAATAGTCATTAATGCAATCAAAAAAGTAGATTTAGCCTACTAACATGTATCCATAAACCCCAATAGAATCGATAATGAATACACTTGAACAAAAGAGCAATAGACAAGGAACACATTGCAAGTTTTGGAATAAAAATGTGATTACCAAAGCTCAAGATATGATGATTACAAAGTGTATGAGAGTAGCCGCTCTTAGTCATACACTCCAAAACTCAAAACTTTGATGTCCCTTTCTCACTTTAGAAAATGAGTTTTATACCTAGAGCTCTCTTGGCTAGTTTTCTGACTTTACAAGGCTCAAATGTGAAATGAAAATAGCTTACCTACAAGTGGCCTTAGTAGCAACTCAAGAGCAGTTAGGGAAAACCAAAAATCCAACAAGAATACTTGTTTGAAATAGTGCCAAAAATTGGAGACCGAGGCACTTGAGCTCCTACAATTAAATGAGGATGTTGATCCAACTACGGTGCCACCAAAATCCTCTACAATTGAGCTTGAGACTGAACAAGGGCCCATTTATAGCTTCACAATTGTAGTTTTTAGGACCTTGATCATGATGGATCGTGATTTTGGTACCTCATCACATTGCAACTAAACCTGGTAGGTAAATGCCCCTAAGTATCGTAAACCTCCTGAGCCCAAAGTTTTGTAGCATTTCAACTTTGTTTGAGTGCCAAAATGTGTTGATGATAGAGTTCATGTTCTTTGCAGATCATCAAGGACTATTTATTATACTTAGTGAACAAAAAATGCAATATGGGTCACATATAGTTTGGTGGTTTCTATTATTGTTATGATTTCACTATAGTGGTCAAGAAAAGGACTACACATCAGAGGGTAGACCATTTATCAAGGATGATAAATGATAAGCACCACTAGGGGTTGACAATGATTTTATTGACTTTTATCTCTTCAATATCCAAATAATACCATGGTGGACTGAACATGTTATACCACTACTCACTATTGGGTCTTTGTAGATTGAATGACAACCATCAATCATTGACCAATCTTGCTCCCTAGTGTTGATATCTGGACGATTATAAATAAGGAAATTACAACATCCTGAGGTTATGTATCGAGCCATCAGAGAAAGAAATGTATATAAGGCAAGCTCATGTACAAACTATAGGTATTGTCATAATAATCAATATCTAATTCTCCTAAATGATTTTCTCATATTAAACTGATCATTTAATGTGGGAAAGTGCTAGGGGAGAAAAAGCTATAATATTGATTAAGCTAGCAGACCGGCCTCATTAGGGATCCAAAGGAGGGAAAATAGGGGGGGCCATCTGCAAAAGAGCCATGTGCAACAATGGGCTAAAAAGACCCTAAGGTTCAGCCCATTAAGACTTCCAAAATGCTAAGGTTCCAAAATTCAAAGGTTGTGTCCAAAGGTCAACCCTAGGGGAAATTGGATGCTTTGTGTGTACCAAAAAAAGTCTTTGCAATCCCTACATGGGAGGGGGTGAGCCCTTCTTCTAGGGGATAAGAGAGAAAGTCACACACACACACACACACACACACACACACACACACACACACACACACAGAGGCTCCCTTTACACAAAGGGAATTAGGGACACATGTCAGCTCCCTAGCCCAGATGCCCACAAGGTGTGCCCAATTCTTATTGGATGGCCTTAGAGGTGGACCAATGAAATTTAAGCTAGAGTAAATCTAGTTTAATTAATTTAAAAAACACTTAATAAAAGAACCAATGAGAATTAAGTCTCCTAGATGACTATTGGGCAGTCTTCCAAGGGGTCCAATGAGCCTTCAGGAGCCCAATGGCTTGCCTGATTCCTATTGGCCAGGAGGCAAAGGGGTCCAATGAGAGTTTAATTGAATTATTAATTAACCTAAAGCTCTCACAAAAGGAAAAAGGGGGACACATGTCAAAAGGCTATCACTTATGCTGCTTAATAGCCATTGGCTGAGCTTGGCATTGTCCAATAGGGAGTCTGCAAGAGCAAATAGCAAGGGGGCTCGCCCGAGAGAGAGAGAGAGAGAGAGAGAGAGAGAGAGAGAGAGAGGGGGCTGATTTTTGCAAGGCATTATCACACACACACTCACACAATCTCATGTGTGAAGAAAGAGAAGACTATCTCTTCCCAAGCTTTAATGGAGAGCTCATTACCTACTCCAAGCTTGTGAGATAGAAGGCTACAACGACACACTCTTGGCTTCTGGATGCAAATCCAAACAAGATCCAAGCTTCAATGCATGCTCATCTACTCTACCAAGCTAATTACTAAGCTAAAGCTATGCTAATATGAGTGATTATGTGAGAAGATGTACATCTTTCTCGTAAGATACTCCTTCTTCCTCTCAATCTACTCTCATACCCTGCTAGCTCTCACCATCTTCGAAGGTGTGTGAGGTCTTGGGTCTGAGAACGGGAATAATTCAAGTTGTGTTTGCTAAGTGTTTTGCTTAGTGCATGAAGCTTTCATATTCATTGCACTAGCTAGGCTTGAAGGAACACAAAGAATTGTATTGTACAATGTCTCTCTTGATGGGAGAAACCATAATACAAAGCCTTTTGGAGGGGGGACCGGCTCCATGAAAATCCGGTCCTCAACTGTTGTCATTTTTCTCTCTCTTTTAAAAGTATTGTCGATGCTATCTAACTAGGTGTTATGCTTTTTGTTGCTCTCTCCACCCAAGCACTCTTGTAATTCTCATTAGGAATCTATTATAATGAAATGCCCACTATGTTCATGCTCATTTCCGCTACACATAAGTTATTAGGCCATTAAATGTTACATTGGTATCAGAGCACAAGGTTTCTCTTTTCTTACTCAACAAGGGAGGTCCTCAAGCTGGCTATAAATAGTTGTTATTATTAATTGCCTGTGTGTAAGTAGAATAGGGATTTTTCAGCCTTGCAGTGTGCCTGCCTTCTTGCAGTTAACGGGGCTTCACCGTCGAGAGCTATGGTCTTAATAGTGGAGTCCTACGGGGCTTGCCTACGGCTTAACCACTATTGAGCTATTAGAAGCTTGACAGGAGCCGGTGTTGTTTCGGTGTCAAAAGACCCTCTCTTCTATTCCTTGCAATTAATGGTATTCGAGCCGCGGGTACAGTAGCTTGAGTGCTTTTTCTAAAGGGGTAAAGAGGAGTAGCAACTAGGGCTTGAAGTGCCAAAGTACACCTAAAAATTTTACACCTAAAAGTTGTTAGAATGGCTGACAATAGTAAAGAGAGTGAAATTAATGTTGATAACTTTGATTTTGCTCATGAGCAAGCTACTAATGATGCTTCAATGCTTGTTAACTATCTTGTTTCTAGGCTTCAACAAGCCATGGGCAATCCATCTCTCCAAAGCGAAGTGCAACGGCAGCTCCGTGCTCGCGGGATTCTCCAAGCTCATCACCATGACGAGAGAACACCTAGGAAGCCTCCTTGTGAAACTACCAAAAGAGGTCTCTCTCCGATTCGGGAAGAAGAAGAGAATCCATATGAAGGGCTCAAGAATTTACTTCTTGATGATGCATCTCCTTCCCAAAGGAGAACTCAAGAGCCTCCACCGAAGGAACGAGAAAGAAGCGAGCCTCCCGCCACCTTGGTGGAGATGGCTCCACGAAGACGGCGGGCAAAACGCTCTCCATCACCACCAAAGCGGAGAAGACCATCGCACTCTTCTCCATGCCATAACTCAAAGACGGATGATAAAAAGCAAGAGAAGAAAAAGCCAAGAAAGAGGACACCCTCTTATCCTTTTTCATCCTCTTCCTCTTATGAAAGTGATGGTGAAGACAACGAAGATCAAGACAAGAAAAAGGCGAGAAAGAGGTCACCCTCTTCTCCACCTTCTTCAAATTCTTCACCTTCTGAAGAAAGTGATGATGCAACCTTTCAACCATCAAAAAGAAGAGGCCATAGAAAATCCTATGCCGCATGGAAGAGGTCATCCAAGTTGAAGAAATTCAAAGAGGGAGGGAAGAGCATTTCTTTCCTTACCTATGATGGTACCTTTGGTGCTACGGACAAAGTCTTGGCCTTTATCCAACAATTTGATGCGGCGTTTGGAGATGAGGGCTTCACGGAGTCCTCTAAGCTTCGCCATGTAGCTATGCACTTTCAAAAGTCCGCCAGACAATGGTGGTCTAGCCTACGAGCCAACGGTGAAGCTCCACGGACATGGAAAGCTTTAAGAGCTTCCATTATGAAGTAGTTTTTGGCCACCGATGCAAAAGACAAAGTACTCACCGAATGGCGAAGCTTAAAGCTCTCTCCCAATGAATCCATCCGCAAATATGTAGACAAGTTTTGGGACCTACAACTCAAAGCCACTGTCTTCAAAAAGTTGGATTTTGGAGAGAAAAAGCAACAATTTTGTGCGGGCTTAATCGAAGAAATGGCAGAGTATGTCAACTCCCAAAGGCCACATACCATATCGGTGGTAATACACCATACTATGGTGGCCTCTCGAATCAATTTTCAAACAGGGGCTAAAAGAAATAATAAGCCCCCGGAAAACAAGGGTTCCAATGAGCTTAAGGGGAAGGACAATGTCCAAAAGTCTTCTAAGGGCAACTCCAACAAAGCTAAAGAGAAGGGAGTTTACAAAGGTAAGAATAAACTCTCTCCTGAAGAGCTTAAGCGTTATCATAAGGATAACCGGTGTTTCAAGTGCGGCGAACAAGGGCATGCGTACCGCGCTTGTCCCCAAAAGAACAACCGCCAAGATCCTCCTAGAGCTTCCTTGGTTGAAACCAAGAGGAGGAGACTCACCAAACTTACCACAAAGGATCTCCTCTATGCCATGCTTGGGGAATGGTAAGAGAACATGATGCTTTTATTCTCTTTGACCCTGGTTCTACTCACAATTTTATATCTATGGAGTTAGCCACTAAGCTAGGCATACAATCCTACGAGATGGGAGATGTCCTACCCGCAGACAGTGCCTTCAAGGGGCAAGAAGCTTCAGTCACTCCCTTAATTGGGAAATTGAGGCTTCATGTCCAAGGCTATGTGAACAAAGAGGACTTCTTTATCTCTCCTCTCAAGCATGAGGATGTAATCCTAGGGGCACCATGGTTTGACCACCTTGCTGCCGATGTTAAATTTCCTGAAAAGAGAATCTCCTTTAAGTTCAGGGAAAAAGACATGTATATAGATGCTAAGGAAATGGGTAACACTATCCCCATTGTACATACACCAGCTTTCAACAAGTCAATAAAGAGCTCTACTTCTGTGTACATGATGTTTGTTAAAAACTCTCAAAATGAACCTAATGCTTTAGCAAAAGAAAATAAAAGCAACCAAAAGGAATTAGAGTTATCCAATTTTCTCAAGGGGTTTCAAGATGTTTTTATTGACGACATCCCTTGTGAGCTACCTCCTAAACAAGGTAATGATGACCATGCAATTGAAATTCTTCCAGGAAGTTCACCGCCTAACAAACCTCCTTATAGAGTTTCTCAAGCTCAACAAGAGGAGATTATGCGGCAAGTGCATGAGTTAGTTGAGAAGGGCATGGTTAGGCCTAGCTCATCTCCATTTTGCTCACCGGTGCTATTAGTGCAAAAGAAAGACGGCACATATCGTATGTGTGTTGACAATAGAGCACTAAATAGGATCACTATCAAGAATAGGTTTCCCGTTCCACGGGTAGAAGACCTATTTGATAAGCTACAAGGATCCACCTAAAAAGTGGCTATCATCAAATAAGGATAGTTGATCAAGACATTGTAAAAACCGCATTTCGCACCACATTTGGTCTTTACGAATACATTGTCATGCCTTTTGGCTTGACCAATGCACCAGCTACATTCAACCGCTTGATGGAGAAGCTGTTCAGGCCTCATCGAACCTTCACTGGAGTGTTCTTTGATGATATTATCATCTACTCTAATTCATTAGATGATCACAAGCAACACCTCTAGGTAATATTTCAAGTTTTGAGAGAGAATAAACTTTATGTTAATCAAAAGAAAAGTGAATTTTTCTTGCAAGAGATTCAGTATTTAGGTCACATTATCTTTCAAGATGGCATCCAAATGGATCCATCAAAGTTAGAGGTAATAAAAGGATGGCCTAAACCAAGGAATCTTCATGAACTAAGAAGCTTTATAGGTATGTGTGCATACTATAGACGCTTCATAGAAAAGTTCTCACAAATTGCGGGACCATTATATGACCTAACAAAGAAAAGTGTTAGGTATACATGGTCTGCTAAGGAGAACAATGCTTTCGAAAAGCTTAAACAAAAGCTTATCTCTCAACCTGTTTTTACACTACCGGATCTCTCAAAACCATTTGAAGTCTAATGTGATGCTTGTGGTGATTGCCTTGGAGCTGTTTTGCTCCAAGAAGGGCACGCCATAGGCTATGAGAGTCGAAGGCTCGACCCTATTGAGCAAGCTCGAGGCATATACGAAAAGGAACTCCTTGTAGTTCTACATGCCTTAGACTCAAGGAAGCACTATTTATTGGGGACTCCTTTCATTCTGCGGATGGATCACCAAAGTCTTAAGTACTTCATGACGCATACCAAGCTCTCTGACAAACAAATGAGGTGGGCAAATTTCCTTTCGCAATTTCATTTTCATATTGCTCACATTGCTGGCAAGCATAATCAAGCAGCTGATGCACTCTCAAGATGGCCGAGAGTGAATGCGGTTTCCATAGCACCTCACAATGATCTATCTTCAATGATAGATGAGTATGCTATTGATCCCGATTTTAGAGATGTGATTTTAGCCCTTGAATTGGGGAAGAAAGAAGAACCATTTACCTTACAAGATGGTTATCTTCTCTATGGAAATAGACTATGCGTTACTAAATCAGTACGTGAGAAAGTAATGTATGAATCTCATGCTCCATCTTATGCGGGGCATAGAGGGATTCAATCTACCTTAAAGGGAATTAAAACATATTTCTATTGGCCTACCATGAAAGTGAACATACAAGAGTATGTTTCTAAATGTGTGGTATGCCAAAAGACAAAATTTGATAGAGGGAAGCAACTTGGATTACTTCAACCCTTGCCAATCCCTAATTCACCAGGAGAGAGCATATCCATGGATTTTATCTTTGGATTGCCTAAGTCTATCCATGGGAATACGGGAATATGGACGATAGTCGACAGGTTCAGTAAACAAGCTCATTTTATACCTATCAAAAAGACTATCAAATCCCATCAAATGGCAACCCTCTTTATTTCACAAATTTTCAAGTACCCTGGCTTGCCAATGTCCATAGTGTCGGATAGAGATCCTAGAATGACCAGTAATTTCTGGAAGGGTCTCTTTGAGGATTTAGGGACAAGGCTAAACTTCTCTTTGGCCTATCATCCACAAACGGATGGCCAAAGTGAAATAGCTAACCTAACCATTCTCGATATGCTAAAAGCCTATGTAACGGAAGTAGATCAAAGATCCGAATGGGAGAAGTACTTACCCTTAGTGGAGTATGCTTACAATAACACTGTACATACTTCCACGGGAAAAGCACCTTTCGAGGTAATTGAGGGAAGATCAAAAAGTCCTTTGGTACTTAAGATACATGGGAAGATCTTCGCTGCAAATGAGTATAGCCGAGACCTACAAGAATCTTTTCAAAAGATTAAGGATGCTATCTCTATCTCACAGCAAAGGCAAAAGGCTGCTGCTGACAAGCACAGAAGAGCCCAAGCCTTTAAAGAAAATGATTAGGTCTTGTTAAAGTTTCCCAAGGCTCGATTAAGGCACACGACAGGCAAGAATCCTACGGGCCACCAAAAGTACTATGCTAAACTAGCGAAAAGGTACTATTATGGTCCCTTCCAGATTCTTAGGCCAATCAATGAGATGGCCTATCAACTCAAGTTGCCCAATCATTGGCTCATACACAATGCTTTCCATGTGACCCTATTAAAGCCTTACAAAGGAGAGCCACCTCAAGAACCAACTATTGAAGACCCACCGAAGATCGAGGACCAAGAGGAGGTGCTGCAGCCCGAGTCCATTCTCCGACATGACGACAAGGTACTAAGAGGCAATAAGACTATCCGGCGATATCTTATTAAGTTTAAGAATTATCCTTTTGAAGATGCTAGATAGATGCAAGGCATACAATTAAAGGATAACCTAAACCTTGTCAATGCTTACAATGCTTCCCAAGAGTAAGCAAGTTTTTGTCTTATAAGACTCTCTTTTTCTTTATTGTGCACAAATATTCAGTAGTGTGCATGCTTAGATCAAGTTTGCGGAGACGACGTCTCCCAAACACCAAGTAGAGCTTGTCACTCTACTATGGAAGACTAATAGGACTAATGTGCAGACATGCTTGCGGCAGCCTCAGGCTCTCAAGCGCCAAATGGACTAGTCATCCATTGTGGAATGATGTCGTAGGGTAACAGAGGGATCCTCTACCCTCTAAGAAAAGGACTCATGAATAATCAATATCTAATTCTCCTAAATGATTTTCTCATATTAACTGATCATTTAATGTGGGAAAGTGCCAGGAGAGAAAAAGCTAGAATATTGGTTAAGCTAGCAGACCGGGCTCAGTAGGGATCCAAAGGAGGGAAAATAGGGGGGGCCATCTGCAAAAGAGCCATGTGCAACAATGGGCTAAAAAGACCCTAAGGTTCAGCCCATTAAGACTTCCAAAATGCTAAGGTTCCAAAATTCAAAGGTTGTGTCCAAAGGTCAACCCTAGGGGAAATTGGATGCTTTGTGTGTACCAAAAAAAGTCTTTGCAATCCCTACATGGGAGGAGGTGAGCCCTTCTTCTAGGGGATGAGAGAGAAAGTCACACACACACACACAGTCTCCCTTTACACAAAGGGAATTAGGGACACATGTCAGCTCCCTAGCCCAGATGCCCACAAGGTGTGCCCAATTCCTATTGGATGGCCTTGGAGGTGGATCAATGAAATTTAAGCTAGAGTAAATCTAGTTTAATTAATTTAAAAAACACTTAATAAAAGAACCAATGAGAATTAAGTCTCCTAGATGACTATTGGGCAGTCTCCCAAGGGGTCCAATGAGCCTTCAGGAGCCCAATGGCTTGCCTGATTCCTATTGGCCAGGAGGCAAAGGGGTCCAATGAGAGTTTAATTGAATTATTAATTAACCTAAAGCTCTCACAAAAGGAAAAAGGGGGACACATGTCAAAAGGCTATCACTTATGCTGCTTAATAGCCATTGGCTGAGCTTGGCATTGTCCAATAGGGAGTCTGCAAGAGCAAATAGCAAGGGGGCTCGCCAGAGAGAGAGAGAGAGAGAGAGAGAGAGAGAGAGAGAGAGAGAGAGAGGGGCTGATTTTTGCAAGGCATTATCACACACACACTCACACAATCTCATGTGTGAAGAAAGAGAAGACTATCTCTTCGCAAGTTTTAATGGAGAGCTCATCACCTACTCCAAACTTGTGAGATAGAAGCCTACAACGACACACTTTTGGCTTGTGGATGCAAATCCAAACAAGAGCCAAGCTTCAATGCATGCTCATCTACTCTACCAAGCTAATTACTAAGCTAAAGCTATGCTAATATGAGTGATTATGTGAGGAGATGTACATCTTTCTCGTAAGATACTCCTTCTTCCTCTCAATCTACTCTCATACCCTGCTAGCTCTCACCATCTTCGAAGGTGTGTGAGGTCTTGGGTCTGAGAACGGGAATAATTCAAGTTGTGTTTGCTAAGTGTTTTGCTTAGTGCATGAAGCTTTCATATTCATTGCACTAGCTAGGCTTGAAGGAACACAAAGAATTGTATTGTACAATGTCTCTCTTGATGGGAGAAACCATAATACAAAGCCTTTTGGAGGGGGGACCGGCTCCATGAAAATCCGGTCCTCAACTGTTGTCATTAGCTTAATTTCTCTCTCTTTTGAAAGTATTGTCGATGCTATCTAACTAGGTGTTATGCTTTTTGTTGCTCTCTCCACCCAAGCACTCTTGTAATTCTCATTAGGAATCTATTATAATGAAATGCCCACTATGTTCATGCTCATTTCCGCTACACACAAGTTATTAGGCCATTAAATGTTACAGGTATTCACAATGCCAAAATGCAAACATACCAGAGACTGATGCTACTTGGGGTGTATTGTTCACACATGTATAAAAGAATTCATGACTATATTAATTCATGTGATGCTTGTGCAATCTAAGAGTCAATCAAGCATACTACACTATTCAAGATAGAAAAAGCACCCAAGTGGGGAAAGTACATTGTGGAATATTTGAACAAGGAGTTTTACCAACAAACTCCAGCAGCCAAACTATGCTTAATCCAATAAGAAGTGGAAAACTATGTATTGTCAAAAAACCTTTATCAAAGAGGAGAGATGACAATTTGAGAATTTGCACAACAGAGCATGAGTATCTTCTGATACTTGAACAAGAGCACGTTGGTCCAATAGGAGGACACTTTTTGGCTGACAAAATTGCAAAAGCAATACTCTTCGTAGGAATCTGGTGGCCTACTCTATTAATGGATGCAGAGCACTATGTCAAACAATGTGATTCTTGCCAACGCACTAACGTACTGTTGTGACGTGATGAAATGCCTCTAAGACCAATGCTAGGAGTATGGGCCTTTGGCAAATGGGGAATAGACTTTGTTGGGCATATCTCGTCACCGACATATCAAACGCATGCTCAATACATTATAGTGGCCATAGATTTTCAAAACAACAACACGGCTCTTGTATGAGTACATTTTCACAAGATATGGCTTTCCAATCGAATTGTGAATGATCAAGGAACTCATTTCCTCAATGACATGATTGATTATTTGTTGCATGAATTTATGGTGCTTCATTCTAAATCAACCCCATACCACTTTTAAGCCAATGGACAAGTCAAGAGTACCAACAAAACATCATGCACAATGATCACAAAAATTATCAATGAATCTAGAAAGGATTGGGGTCAGAAACTACATTTAGCTTTATGGGAAAATTGGGTAGCATATAAGACACTTCAGAACACTAGACCTTTCAATTTAGTGTTTGGGATCAATGTTGTATTGCGTGTAGAGTTCTGAATTCCTACACTACGTGTAGCACCAGACCTGGATGGATGGGACATGAGTTGTCTGATATATTGGACCAACTAATACAGTTAGAGAAAGTAAGACTCAAATCGGTTGCAGCTATGTATGCACAAAAATGACAAATGAAACAGTTCATGACCAACATGTTATAAACAAGGAATTTCAAAAGGGAGACTAAGTTTTAATCTACAGCCTTAAGCAACATTCTAAGAAACACAAAAAGTGGGGTAACGGCCCATTTGTGATCAATGACATACCACCAACTGGTGTCGTCCAACTTGCGATATTAGAGGGAGAGGTAATGTCTAACTAGATAAATGGATGTAGATACACATTTTTGTAAGGAACGACATCATAATGTTCAACAAATTAAAGATCAAGCACATGAGGAAGCTAGGTTGTGGAGATGAAAGCGCAAGGATTAACATCAGCCACCACCTCCTATTACAACAGTTCAAGTCAAGCAAAATTAACTAGGTAGAAAGGATGTTTGGATCAATGTCTAGCTAGCTAATGTAACAATTAAAAGAGCACTTGTGGACACTGGAGCATGCGTCAATGCTATGCAATATTCAACCTACCTAAAACTATCGGAGTCTATGAATGAAACGACTCAGATTGAGCTAAAAGTGACCAATAGGGAAACCATGGTTAGTTTAGGACAAGACAATGTCTCAGTTAATATAGATAAAAACCACTTTCGACATTGGTTCCACATCATGGCAAATACAGATCTCAACAAAAAGTCATTTTGAGAGTTTCATGGATGTGAACTTACAACGCTGTTCCCAACTAGCGATATGACATGCTGAATTACTATCTCAAGAATACACCTTATGTTATGCCCTTTGCACAAAACTATCACATATGGGATGAACCTTTAAAAGCATTTAGACGACTTCAATACAAAAGATGAAGAGTTCGCATTTCAACAATAATTACTTGCAAGAAATTTAAAAAAAAAGGTTACATCTATTTGGATTTGAGAGTCAATCATAGCATCAAAGCCGTAGAAGATATGGATTCCCAAAACAATTACACAACATTCTATTACCCAATACATCTCTTCTCTCAGCATGATAGGGCCATCTTATATGGCCTTGCATAGACACGTCGTTTTCGTCCATGCACATCGCAAAACCTTCTTCTAAGGAAACTCAGACTGGGAAGGGGGGAGTAACTATGGATACAGTAGGTAGAGCAACATATGCAAGATATTAGGCTGTTGGGAGATTATGTGTATAGTGTATAAAGTGTGTTCGATCCTTAAAATTTGTGTTTTTTGTTTGACAGTTGTTAGCATAATTCTACTCTTATCTGGCAAAGTATTGAGCCGTATTGACAAATTTCAATGAAACAGATACCTAGAGTGAGAGTATGTACATACGAGTGTGAGGAATACTTTTGGTAAACTTTTTGGCTGAATAATAATAACTTTTTAGTAAATTTTTTTCTTTTTAACCTAATAATGATAAAAATTTAATAAACAAAGCCATAAATTTTGGATTTGAGATCTTAAATCAAACAGCAAGCCTACAAAGCAAGCGCTTTGAGCGTGTCAAATATGGAGGGATTTGACACATGTCAAATTTTGGGCTAACTTAGAAAGGGCAAGAATTGCAAAATCAAGAGCAAATAGCAACCAAGAGTTCAAACGAAGATCCGTCTGAGTCGCAGATGGTATGTCATGGGAAAGGTGGGCAAATAAGGTAAGTATACACATCAGGGTAATCCGGGAATATATAGGCAAATTGGGCAAACCAAGGTTCATTTGTAGCGTACCAATTGAGAGTGAGAGTGAGAGAGAGAGAGAGAGAGAGAGAGCCTTTGTGACCTAGAGTGAGTTGATGCATTTTTGCTTTTTACTGATACATCAGACATCCAGTCTCCACCAAATTTCATAGGTATGATCCTTACTAGTGCATGACTATCTGCAAATGACCAAAAGGAAAAACAAACAACCAAAATAGCAGATTCAATCAAAACCATGACGTGAACTTTAGAAACTATCAAAGACCTCTTGGGCAAGAAAATCAAGTCCAAGTTTAATTATAAGTGCATAGAAAATCTATAATTGTAGTGCAAAATCTGTCCATATAAGTGAAAGTGCCAAATGGGGTGGAACATGGATCATGATCCATGACCCCCCATCCCCAAATCAAATTCTAAGTGGTACAAAATACTCCCAGAGAAACCGCCTACAAGCTAGTGAAATCACACAAAAAGTTGTGTCCAAACATGGATCATGATCCATGACTCCCAAATGGCCAAAAATGTGTTTTTTTTGTTACAAATAGTTTGAACTTGCCTTGGGAATAGTACCTACAAAATTTGAGGAGAAATGGTAATGTAAAACACCAAAAACCAAGCAGAATCAGGAATTCACTCTCCAAAAGGTCATTTTGGTCCATAGAGGGAAATTTAGTCCAAACTTGGAAAAAGTACATCAGAGGCTTGGTAAACATCCTGGGAACATACCCATGAAGTTTGGCCAAATTCTGTGCATGAACATGGATCGCGATTCATGATCCCACAACTAGAGATTGTTAGATTTTAGTGAAATATTTTTGTACAAGTTGAGAAATGTGCCATGCATGTTCAATTCAGTTCTTGGAGCTAGAAAGTGCTTAATTTGTCAACGTCAACAGTTTTAGAGAGTTAGAGTCTGAAAGTGTGATTTTGGGCTTGAGTGTAAAGATAAAGTAAATTGTGAACTTGTAGTAGTGAAAAAGAGATCCAAGGAATGCTCAACAAATGATCAAAACTTGCTAGGGAACTTAGGGAAGTCAAACGACTCAAAATGGGCTAGAAATCAACAGCTACCTAGGACTTGGGCATTACTCCAATCCCAAACCATCAGAAGTGAAAATTGCCAGCCAGATTGATCACAATCAAGAATCTAAATTGCCAACCAAAATTAATTATGGCAAAGTTGGACCAAATCAGGCCATAACTTGGGAAACTGGGAAAACTAGAGATAAACTTGTCCAAATTTGAAAATAACTTCACAAGTGGGTTAGGATTTTCTATAGGAACAATTTCCCCAAGTTTTACCCCAAAAGGCTGTCCAACATGGATTGCGATCCATGAACCTCTGCAAGTTGTCCGAGCAAAACCCATACCACCTGGACCCAAATACCAAGGATAACCCAACCCTAGAGTTTCAAGTTATTTGAGTTTCAAAATACTTGCCAAATGCCATAAAACTCTAAGTCTGAGAAAAAATCCAAAATGTGGCATGAAATTTCAACTAGTGATTCAAATTCAAAAATAAGTGAACCATAGAATCCCCGAATCATGCTTAATCAGATGGTACCACCAAAAGTTGAATTTTTTTTCCAACAAGAGGAGTCAAAGGAAGAACAAGAAACAAAAAATGAGCAAATTCCAAGGGTGCCACCAATAGCCAAAGCTAAAGAGAAGATGAAAGAACAAGAAAAGAGGAAGCTGACCACACCAAAAATTCAAGAGCAAGAGCAAAAAAAGACTGGAGAGGAGCCAAAGATTGAAGATCAAGGAGCGGGCACCTCTAACAAACCACATACATCAAAACAAAAACAAAGGTCTCCCTAGAAAAAGGCCATAATCGAAGAGGGAATTAAGCTCATCCATTCCTTCAACATTGATGAGCATCTAGATCACATTAAACCACAATTCCAATGTCAAAGATCTCTTAATAACATCAAATAATTGGACTTCAAAGAGACCAAAGCTAAAGCGGAAAAAGTAAAAGAAGCAAATCAAGGGCTACAATGCAAAATTGAAGAACTTCAAAGCATGCAATTAGAGATACAGGCTGAACTACAAAGAGAAAAGGCAAATGTTGCCTACTATTACAAAGAATCTCAAGATTTCAACGAGGCAAACACCCAGCTACAAGGCAATCAATAGTGGTTGGAAGAAGAGCTCAACAAAGAATGACAAAGCAATGTATAGCTAGTGAAATCATATGGTGTAGTCAAAAGCACCGTCACAAAAAAATTGGCGATGCAAGACTCACCAACCCCGCCTCTACTTCATTAGTGAAAACATCAACAATGCAAGAGTTGAACACCCTTAAATACCAACTAATCCAAGAAAGATATGATCGGCAAATATTGATTGCAAGAAGACATTTGACAATTTAGAGCCAAAAGAACAAAGAGATCAAGCATCTTAAAGAGCAATTGGATAGAGCACAAGAAGAGTTGGTAGCCCAGAGCATGACACAAACAATTGAGCAAAAAAGAAAGATGTGGCCATTCTTGCCATAAAGTCTTAGACAATAGTAATGGAAATTCCATCTCCTACATCTCACAAAGATCATGCGAGCATGGACCTCCCCCCCGTAGATCTGCCAAGCACTTCTACATAGGGCGGGTTACACGATTTTTAAGACACAAAAGACAAAACATATGCAAGGGACAAAATATAAAGGTGGATTTCAAAAGGTTGAGACCCATCACACAAAGCCTATATGTAATATGAGCTTAAAGTGCTAGAATCAACAGCACTTTTGATGATAACACCTGATGAGGTAGTCAAAAATCATGCGCATGAAATGATTTCTCTCCCATGATGAAGCAAGAAGCCCTCCTCTTGAAGCAAAAAATTCTATCAACTCTCGAGCCAAGCCAAAGGGGATTATAGGGATGTTCCTAAAACTACAGATCAAGTGTTGACCATCCTTGAGAATCAACCCCTATGGTGGAGGAAGTGGTTCAAAAAATGCCCACATGATGAAACCTTATACAAAATTGCATTACAACATCTCAAGATTGATCCTACTTTCTATCCTATCAACAGAAGGTGATCTTGGAATAGCTTATATACATGGCAGAGCAAGCGACCAACGGTGCTCAATTATCTAGTCCTCACCAAACCACCAAACAACATTCCACCTACAAAAAGGTATATGGTGAGCAACTTACAAGGGGTCATCACCCAGATGAAGGATGTCTCGAATTTGACATGCCAAATGATGGTGAAGATTGCAAAGATGATAGTCATCTTCATCATCGCATTTGAAGATATGGAGGTAGCAGAACATCCCTAGCAAGTGTTCCTGGAAAGAACCAAAGGCTTATACTGGAACCTCAAGAAAAAGTTCCAAGCCCCAATTTCATCATGGGGATGTATGCCCAAATCAGTTTTTTCCCTCTCGCTACATGCAAATATTCAAGGAGACATTCATGACAAGGTTCTTTAAAATAGACTCCTCAATTTTCAACCCCATGATGAAGAATATGCCTATCTGTCAATATAGCCTACCAAAGTACACTATGTAATAATTCCTTCAGAGAACTGGTAGTAAAGGTGGAAATCAAAGCAAGATCGGAGAAGTTCAATTTAGTCGCCTTCACACTGGATTGTTAACGACTCCCACAGACAGATAATCAAGCAACTACCAAAGCAACAAAAAAGACAGCATGAAGGCAATCCATTGAAAGATCAAGATAGATTGCATGAGGACGTGCAAAGACTAGGAAGGGGGAAATGTTGATAGCCAAACCAAACATGCATCCTTTGAGTCGATCCCTTCATTTTTGAGCCCAAAATTTTGATATCCATTATTTTTTGAAAAGTCTTTTTAATTTATATGAGAGTCTCTAATCATCTTGAGTCTACCTGTGCTACATCTGAGTTGTATAATCTATAAATGATTTTGAGCCTTGTAAAGTCGGCCATTGGCCAAGAGAGCCCTATGTATAAAACTCATTTTGTAAAGTTGGAAAGGGACACTTATCATAATCAAAGTTTTGAGTATTGGAGCATACAATTGATAGCGGCTACTCTCATACACTTTGTGATCATCATATCTTGAGATTTGGTAATCACATTTTGATTCCAAAACTTGCAATGTGTTCCTTATCTATTGCTCTTTCATTCAAGTATATTCATTGCCAATTCTGCTTTGGTTTATGACTACATGTTAGTAGGCTAAATCTGTTGTTTTGAGTGCATTAAAAATGATTTTTTTTTACATTCCAACCATAGGAGAGGGTTTGTAGACCCTAGGGTGAGCTTTTTGGTATGTTCTATTGCAGTTTCCACAACCTTGATCATGATGGATCATGATTTTTGTGCCTCATTGGATTGCAACCAAACTTGTTAGGTTTAAACCCCTAAGTGTCATAGACCTCCTCCCAAAGTTTTGTAGCGTTTGGACTTCATTCAAGTGCCAAAATGTGTTGATGATTGAGTGCGGTGACATAGGACATAGGACATAGGCATGTTGCCTAATCCAAGAGTGATAGATTGGCTAGATTTTGTGATATCATTGTTCTGTAGGTTCACTTCTTGAGGTTGATATGCTCAAACTGTCTCCGTGCCCCATCCAAGTTGCTTCCTTGAGCATTGAAATTATGTTAGTGCTAGATAGCTATGTTGTAGACGTTTTTTGTGGTGACTCACTGACAAAGCTACCTTTGTCAGTAGCACTTTCTAGAAAGTTTGGTAGTTATACCAAAATTCAAGAAAGAGGAGGAGAAACGCAGAAGAAGAGAATAGCTCTTATCAAGCAACTAGTTGGCAACAGTGCTTGAAGCTTCCAGAGGCAGTAACCATAGAGTTACCACCACGATAACTCACAATACATAGTCAGTCAGACACCAATCTGAGGGATTATAAATAGGACCCACTATTTCATTTTGGGCTCCTTTGATATCTCTAGCTTCGAAAATAGATATCTTTTTATAATCTAGACCTAACCCCAAGCCTTGTAATCATATCTTGAGCTATTGGCCAACATACTTTGTAATCTCATTAAGATGAAGCTCTTTCATTGTTTCTTACACTATACTTTTTTCACTCTATGAGTAATATAATTAAATTTTCAGTCAATGTTCTAGAGTCATTTCATATCTAGTTTTAGTTCTATCTTCCAGTACTCTGAAGTCTAATATGACGTTTTAAGGCTGATATCAACTAACTCTAACAACCACTTTGGAGTAGTTGTTTGAACACATCTAGCTCATTCCAAGAGTAAATAGAGGATTCAAGAGAAGGGTTATGAATATGAGGATACTTGACTACATGATTCAACCAAGATTTTATATAAGAAGCTAAATCAAAGGGGCTGAAGGATTACCCATAGATGTTGGGACAAGGTTTTGGATGCAAGAAGCTAGATGTGGCAAGGTTGTCACATAAATATGGATAAGGTTTTGGATTAAAAAAAGGGGGGACAAAATTTGCTTGATTGACAATATAATGTGAGAGTACTAGGAGGGGTAAGTGTTTCCACCCTTGGGAGCTTGCATATACAAAATTTCTTGAAGAAGGTTTGGCCTATATAAGGGTTTCTAGGTGTTATTTTCTCCAAAATCGTAAGGAAATTGGTGTAGGTTGGAGTTTGAGCTATTATAAAATTTCAATGATAAAAAATTGACGTATGTGGTTTCATTGCATTTATATGAAAATTTGGTTGATAGGGGTTTGTACTCTGGAGAAGCTACGATGTTGAAAGAATGTGGGTTCATTGTATTTTGTTTTGATGATAAAAATAATTGATTAGGGTTTTTGGTATGAAAAGTTTTTGCATTGTTGGGATTCTACAAGAATCCAATGGTTGATAGGGTGATTTGGTTGGGTAAGTGTTTTTGGCTATGTATTAGAGGGCTATGATATTGAAGTCCATGGACTTTTCAATGACAAAGAGTTTGGTTTTGATAGAGCTGCTAAGATCCCAAAGAAACTGAATGTAATAGGTTGGGTAAGAGCTTCAACTATTTAGAAATAACAAGGATACGGGTTGAAAAGGAGGGGGGGGGGATTCTCATTATCACAAAAGGTAGTAGAGCTTGGGCATGGTCTAGTTGCAGCATTTATATGAAGTAGAAAGAAAGACTTGAAGGACTTGTGGCAAATTTGGGGGTCTTTTAGAAGCTTTCATGGGTGGGGTAAAATGAATAAGGCTCCCACAGATAGCCATCATATACTTGGATTTTATTAAATTTTGGATGTCCTTAAGAACTTATCCTTTACTCTTGAGCAGAGGTACCTATGCCAACACATCCCTCCCAAGCCATGGATATAGTCAATGAAAACCCCAAAATGTTGCAAAGATCTATGGTCTAATGGGTAAGCAAAAGAGAGACTCTATTCATTCAACATTGAAAAGATGAAAAACATTGAGGGTGTCGGATTACACATAGTGAAATGTAGTAGTTGAGGATGATGTGTGGCATGAACACTAAATGTGTGTAGGGTTTCAATTTGCACCCATCTAAGGAGAAGACATGACTTTTTCATGTTCACTTCATACTATGGGAGAACTATTGTAGTTGTAAGGCAAAACGACCACTACTTTGGGAGCATGTGAGGGAATTTGTGAGGGTTAATGTACACCAAGAGGGTGGACTAGATAGAAGTAAGTATCCATGATGGTGCCATATTGTAAAGGCAAGTGCTTATGTAGGCTAGGAAGTCATGTCTATCCATGATTGGTTTGGTTATGGATGTATAGGGTTTGATGACTTTCAACAGTTTCTCCAGAGAGCATAGTTACTATGGAAAGCCTAAGGATTTCAATGGTGAAGTGGGAAACAAAGGGAGTAGGGAGAATGCTTATTGGTTTAACCTTGAAGGGCATAAGAATTTTAGTGCCCCAAATGAGGGAGTGTTTAACACTGAGAGGAAGTTGGCATTGGGTATTATTATGAACAGTTTCAGTGGTGGGATTGTAGCAACTTTGGGAGTGATGTTTGAGGCAAACCCGCAGCTTATTCGGATGGATCAAGAGGATGAGTTGTAAGTCTATGAGGATGTAAGAGAAAATTTTGAATCGTCTTGATTTAGCGAAGGGTCATTTTTTTTTCTCAAAAACAAAAATACACTGCTAATTACCATTCTAAGGAGCAAAGATGTTATAAGAAAACCTAAGGTTTTGAATGTGACTTATTTCATCGATGGGGGAGGGGGGGTAGCATGATATTGTTGGGCATGACAGCAAGAGAAGCAGGGAAAATAATTGCATGAGGCATGAAGAAAATAATATTCTAAGATGAGGGTAGCTCAAGAGTAATGATGACAATTGAGCTGAGGTAGATGTGATTTGAGGAGGGTACAGGGGTTGGTTTTGAAAGCATGATGGATTGCTTCATCCAAGAGGGTCATAGACTCTAGAGGATAAATGGAGTGATCAATGGTCATAGGAGATTGTCAATCTGGTGAAGCAACAAGAATGAAAAACCTTTAAAATTTGATGGCAATGGAAGTTATCACAAAAAGGCTAGGGTTCTATGTAGTAGTCGATGCAAGCAGGAGATGTTACCAATAACTACAATTCCCTATATAAACCATAAGAGAGATGTATATTTTTCCCTAATGAGACCCTACAAGGGTCAAAATGTTGTAAGACAAGGGGAACTAAAACCTAGGAGTCCACCACCCAACCACCCAGTATATAGCATGGCCCTTGGCCCTTTGCCTTAGTTGGACTCCCTTTCCACACTGCCTAGCCTGGCCTTACCCTTGTCTAGTCCGGCCTTGCCGGTGTCCTGACATTACTCCCCCCTTAAGAAAAGTTTTCGTCCTCAAAAACAAAAGTGGGAAACGTCTTCTTAAGAACACTAATGTTTTCCCAAGTGGCATCCTTCATGGATCCAACTGTTTGGTTGGCCGGAACACGGTTCCACTGGAGGTTCAATGAAACCAAGAGGTTATAGCATCTTGATTTTCCACATTGTTGTCCATTTGCAACCAACTTGTGTTACCGATTCGTATCATAGTGTGTAGACTCCATTTAGAACACACATGAGTATGCAAAACGAGTTATCACACAAAGATGTACCCTAAAGAGTATCCTCTTTCACTTTCCATGAAAGTAACTTGCTAACATGACTCATCAGCCAAGTTTAAGTCCTTGACTTGTTTTCCAAGTTCAGCAGTAAACAACCCCACCATAACTAGTGTTCAACGTTGAGAACTTGATTTATACATGAAGAGACTAAACTTAGTCGCAAACATGCATTAACTGATAGTAAGTAAACTCCAAGTAGAGCAGTAAATGCTTATTAATTGGAGTGCTTGGTGCTAATGTACACACTTTTCATATCATTTAGCATAAGATTACACTTTGTAATTTCCCTATCCCCTTGGATAACTGACAGTACTGAGGTGTGTTTCCCTCACAGTTTACAGATAGTCTTCCCAGATGACTGGTAAATGGGAATCACAATATCATGTAACATTGTTGAGGAATCAACAATGTCCGGAATAACCATCGTGGTTAACTTGAAAAATCCACAAACACCCAAACCGAGCCATGACTTCTATTGGTGATTAGTAGACCCAAAAGTAATCTCATAGATATATTGCACATAGAGTGCAAAATGCTTTGTAAGCAATAACTTGAGGAATATGCATGCCATTCCAAATCAGCCTTTGCTAAACACTAGGGCCCATAACACCTAGTGTGCATGCATTTAGCAAAAAATAGATATGAACCTGTATATCCGTGGTAATTCTTGCCAATACTTATGGCAAATGTGATGCGCCTAGCACACATTAAAAGGAATGTAAATATTTCTGAAAAGAAACTAAATACTTTCAGTTGCAATCTTTTGCAAGCCTTGCTGAAACGTCTGAACCATAATAGAAGGTGAAACAGTGATCACTTCTAGGTACAAACAATGAAACTTTTTCATTAACACTCATAGCCTTTCTATATATAAAACAACTGTCTGTAATGTTGTTTAACAATACCTGTACTTTAACAAGTCATTCTATGTATCCAACAATTTTTGGCCATTGAAATGGCTCCTGATACGTCGTACTGAAAAATGGTCTAGAAAACAGATTGGATCAGCACCTAGGGACTTTGTCGTGACACATATTTGAAATAAGGGGCGCCAGTGTCAGTCTCAGAGACTCATATTTGCCACATGTGGAATATGTCTCAACTAAGGATGTCTGGAAAAAGAACATCCTACAAGTACAAGATGTACTTGTGTGTGGAGATAACTCTAAACACTGTATGACAAGAGTGAGAGGGACCCTCATTCATTGCTCCACACTGGCTAAACTGAACTTCTTGAGTCCCTATACCATGTTGTATCCCATGTAACAACATGTGCCAAATTGAATCCTACAAGTGGATTCAGAACAGCATAATGTACATTGGATATACGGCCCAAAATACTTGTTTTGACATGCCCTTGGCATGGCCCTGAAATATTCAAATGTATTTAAACGACTTGAAAAAACCAAGCAATACATACTAAAGACTGGAATAACACCAAATCAATAGATGCGTACCTGGAGATTGAACTGAATGTTCACTTACCCGTATTCAAATACAGAGGAACACATCGTCCATGTGTGAAAAAAAACAAGAAATATTGCACTAGAAACCTTGGGTGTTGCCTTTGCATTACAAACCCTTTGAGTAGAGTCTACGTAGTCAAACCCTTTGGTAAGACCCCTTGGTAGAAACTGCTCGACTAGCAGGTAACGGTAACCAACATAGTCAATCGTGTACAGAATGATTGGAATCAGCTTGAGAAGGTGAATTGGTATGCTACCGTGTGGTATATTACAGACTCCTTTCCTTGAAAGTATAACAAGAACAGATCAATTGTGATCCTCCATGCCTATGGGGTGACTTAGTAAGCATCCGCGGGGTCGTATCCCAAAACAATATGTCCATAGACACTCTTTAGTGTTATAGAAGGAGCTGGAAAACAACAAAAGTGAAATGCCTAGCTCTTATGGATAGCCATGCTGGCTCAATTGATTGCTGCATCGATACTTCCTTGTAGAGATCAGTTGTTGCTATGAGTGGAAGATTATCAAAAACTCAACTTGCGTGTCACTCTGAAAACATGCAGCGCAAAAAATGACACCCTAGACATCCGTACTGATAGGACTCTTGCTTGTCCAATAACATCGATGTGTACTTCCCTGGGTAGAGCTGTTTGATCTTGAAAACAATCACCCAAAGAATGCCATTAGTTAGGTCTTACCCTTGGCCTGACAATGGCTCTTAGCCCATGATGCAAATTAGTGTTCAATGGACGAACCGATGAATACTAATTTGAGTAGCATTTTAGTCACGTTTTAGCTGAGAGTTAGAGCACCTTGGCTCAGACTGACTTACGAGCAAAACATGTATCAAAATCTTCTTAAACGATTTGTATTATTCCCTTAAAGAGAGAGAGAAAGAGAGAGAGAACATGAGCATGCTGGGCTGAGGAACTTTCCTTAAGTTTTTAGAGTGTGTACGCAAGCTCTACGCTCTTATGCATCTTATGTCTAAATTGCAGCTTATCGTATAAGCATTCCACAGTTTTCGAGTATGACTCTCATCGAGAGAGGTAACATAAATTTACAAAAAACTCATTCCAACCCACCTACCATGCAGGGGTCGTGATTGTATGAGGACGACTTAGCATCGGCGCTTTGCCCGTAAAGTAAGTCCTAGAGTTAGGTTCCTTTTTTTGTCTGTCCGTGTGACAGAGTTACAAGTGTGATAGAGAAAGGGTAATTCATGAGGCGGTAGAATTGAATCCACCTAAGTAGTATGCCTTGCATCCAATATGGTAAGCCCTTGCCGAGAGTGATGGCCTCAACCATGAGAACCAAAACCATGAGTGCCTTGCATAGTTGAGACTAGTAGGGATTCTGTGAGCTGATATTCCCTATTGTGCCAATTCCCCGAAGCCTTGCTGCATATGAAATGGCCAAAGCACTTTGCTTTGCACAATGCGAGTAATTGCCAAGTAAAGTTTAAACAGGAAAAAACAAGAAAAACTTAAACTTGGCTAACCTGGTCGTTGTTGTTGCAACTAGTGGTCATGAAATTTGGAAGGAAAAACTCGTTCCAAAACATCGTATAGCCATATCTGCGTGGCCTGATTATGGAGACGAATTCTTGTTCCAGTGAAAACAAGCCCTAACAATTTTCTTGACAGCTTCTTGAAATGGTTGTTAATGGTTGGTCATGTTGAGCACCTGATGCCTCCTTCCTCAAGGTTAGCAATAGGCTATGCCGATCTCCATGAGATTCTCCAGCACTACCATGCCCTAGCCTTTTCCAGGCTGGGACAGAAGCCTTTTTGTGAAACGAGAGCAGGTCTTAAAAACTCAAGCAAACATACTCCTGATTGTTTTGCACGTTTGCAGGCTGTGACAAATGGTCGGCCATGCCGAGCACTTTTGCCTGCTTTGCCAATGGGAAGTAAGCGAGAAAGAAATTTGCATGACAAACTACAGACCTTGCCTACACTTGCCTTACTGTAGTTAGAACTCCTTCTAGGCATAGCCAAGAAATGGTCCTACCATACACGTATAGAAATGTCTCCAATGGATAGTTTCCTAGTCTACTCCAGATTTGAGCAGTACAAAAATGAAAGCCTTTCTTGGGACATTTCCTTTGTAGATATGTACATGCCATGCATGATAAGAAGTTTCCAGGGTTAATTGTGGAGTGTTGTATGTAACACAACAATTTTGTATGCACATAATGAGCCTTGCTCAATGATTAGAACAACACCTTGGATACCAAGTGAGCCGTGCTCCAGTATAATAGTGGACATCTGCATACTAAGAACTAATTAAACAAGAAAAGTGCAACGAATATTCATACCTCGTCTTTGAAGAAAACTTGAACCGTTGATGGGCGTGCTCTATCAACGCACTCAGTAGAAGCCATGCTTCTGATTGAGACTGTGTGTATTCAAGCCGTCCTTGATGCGGGCTTGCAACTAATAATTGGCCCTTGCCAATAATGTAGGCAGCAATATTTGAATGCTTCAGATAACTGTCATCACAAGCCGTGCTTGCTTGGAGTGCTTGAAGTGTGCTCACTTCTGCTGCATGATATAATTATGTAGCATTTGAAACATTGACCAAACAAATGGAAAATCTATGCATACCTTGTTAATCATGCGACTCAACTTGCTGTGCCATTGATCTTTTGCATGATGCATGAGCATGCATGCTAAGCTTTTCATCTCCGTGCAAATGTTCCTGCCGTCGAGTCTCGAGTGGTGCTGACGGATATACCATGGTAGGTTGTAGCCTTGCCGATCAATGCTTCAATGATCCATGAATCAATAGCAATATTGTCCTTAATATTGTCACTGTGTCGGGGTTGTGAAAGTGGAGGGAGGTGAGAAAAAGAAAATCGCCGCCAAAACCCCAAAAAAATCAGGTCGTCGACCGCCTGTGTATGGCCCTGCCGTGGGCTCTGACCCTTAACTGGGTGGGGGTACCCCAAAATTAGAGTGCCCAATTAAAAAATAAAAAGAATTCGAAATTCCTCTTGCAGCCATGGCGGCCGACTGCACAAAGCCTCTAAGAGAGATGACGGGCGCTGCAAGGCCCTTCAAGCCGTGGCCATGTGATGACTTTTCCTGCTTGTCCCAGGGTGATCCCAGCCATGCCGTTCTCGTCGGCTACAATGCAGGTCGACCTCGATCGATTCCTGAGTGTAAGGGCTCATGCCCACGTCGATTGGTTGCAAGTCGACTTTGACCTCCTGAGTGTAAGGGCTCATGCCCACGTTGCTTGGCCTGTTGAGGCTCCCACTCCCTTGCAAGAAGTCACTCCCACAGCCGTGTGCCGGTGTCGACTTCATCCTCTTCGGCTTCGTATCTTCAAGGGGCCATGCCCACGCCTTCCACGAGTTCCAAGATTGCTGAGAGAGAGAGAGAGAGAGAGAGAGAGAGAGAGAGAGAGAGAGAGAGAGAGAGAGAGAGAGAGAGAGAGAGAGAGAGAATCAATCATGCTCATGCAATCGATCGATCTCCTCCCCCCTTCCTCCATGGCTTCTCCCCCTTGAGCTGTGATACTAGTGTAACACAAGGGGAACTAGAACCTAAGAGTCCACCACCCAACCACCCACTATATAGCATGGCCCCTGGCCCTTTGCCCTAGTTGGAATCCCTTTCCACATTGCCTAGCCCGGCCTTGCCCTTGTCTAGTCCACGGCCTTGCCGGTGTCCTGACAAATGCATTGGCCATGCATAGTACAATCTTTCTTCACAAGTCTCAACTATCTTAGAAAGTCTTGCATGCTTGGTTTACTATATTTACAGTGTTCTATCGCTCACAATATTTCCTCCTCGCCATAATTGACTCAATTTGGAGTTATCTATCAAAAGCTAGAGCAGTTTTTGTGAACTTCACTTGAAACAGTACTCCAAATAGTCTCCGGACTAGGACTTAGGAAATTTGGCTTGTATCTTGGTCTCCCAAAGGTATTTTTAGCTCAAACTTGAGACTTGAAATTTACTTATGTATGTCTACAAGCTCATCAAGTCAAATACCAGCACTATGAAGAGGTACATGGATCGCGATCCATGGTCCTTTGTCAAGTTTTGACTCCAAATTTTGACAATAGCTAGACAAGATTATATGCAGACTCTGTGCCAATTTTTATCAAATTTTGAGGTTGAACGACATGGATTGTGATCCATGTTCAACCGTGTTTGGACTTGATCTTTGAGAAGCTTGTTACACTCTATGTGAATAAGCTATATCTTATATCTTTTGCTAGGTAAATTCCCAACACTAGGTCTACACTACGGTTTTCAGTCTATCGCATGTTTTGATGTCTTTTGACCCAAATTTGCTCATTTTTTCCAAAATTGGACTTGAGGATATGTTTCCTTGTGTATGCACTACAGAGCTAGAAAATTTTAGGTTAAGCTATCAACATGGGTACATGGATCACGATCCATGTTTGGAGGCCAATTTGACTTTTCTTGGTACCATCAAAATCAACATGATAGTAGATGCTATGGTATCAAACTTTTTGGGTTTGGACCTCTAGATTGGAAATTAGGTCAATTCTTATACTTTGTTAGAGTACTTGGTAGTCTTGGGATTTTGACTAGAGTTTTACCGTCCAAATTCAGTTTTGAGATACCTTTAGACTCCTTATGACCTGCTCTAGCTATAATACAAGTTTGGCCTCAGTCTATGACAAAGGAACATGGATTGCGATCCATGTACCTTTGGGGCATAAGGTGATGGAACTTGAGATACAGCTTTCTCTTAGTCCCTTGATGCTAGCTGTATGGTTTTGTGTGGTTTGGACTTGATTAGGTCAATCAAAAGTCAATCCCAAGGTCTGTCTGAATGTTATCCACTTTGAAGTGTTTTTTGTCTTTTTGACCCAATTTTTGAACTTTTTTGGTAACCCTCCTTTGGGAAGTTTTGTTCACAATGGTCTTTGCTACAAGTTGGTATAGTTTTTTTCTCAAAACTTAAATGGGGTACATGGATCGCGATCCATGTTCCATCACTTCTAGGTCTAAAATTTGGTGTGCTGATAGACTATGATGTTTGTAGCCTATCTCCAAAAATATTTCTGAATTTGAATTAGTTTTCTTGAACCAAAAGTAAAATCTTCAGTCTGCTCTTGCAATTTTTGACAAGGTTCTGTTTTTGGTTGTTTACCTTGATTGTGTAATAACGATTAGGAGAATGCATCCAAGCTAGCTATGCCATGTGGCAAGAATTGAGTGGCTCTTAAAATACGAGATAAGCTGGTAAAATAAAAAACGTAGACACAGACAGTGAGAAAAGCAATGGCGCAAGAAAAAAAGTAGATCAAACCACTGGGCCAAATTTGTTGCACCACTGCAAGAAAAGGAGATGAAAGCATTCGGCTAAATTTGCGTGCAGAGAGATATTCACACACACACACACACACACACACACACACACACACACACACACACACACACACACACAAGATTTGCACTGTGTAATAAAACACAAGAAAGAGTGAGAATTTATGTCCTCGGGTAGGGGCAGGAAGCTGTGCACCAAGGCCTTAAGCCACAGATATGGGCCCCTCTTCTTCTTGCTCTTTCGCTCTCTGCCAGTTGTGAACCCTCCTTTCCTTGCCCTCTTCTTCAAATGCCCTTTTCATTACCAATTTCATTGTAGGCACAAACCATCAAGGGGCATATGTGTGAAAAGCAATAAGCTTTCGATTGAAAAGTTGTCAGTAGATGGATGTGAGGGCGAGAGAGATTTTCTCTCCATTGACAATGCGAGGAAGTTGTGCGCTGCTTTCGAAAAGGTTAAGCAAGGGTCAAAAAGCTCCCTGCTTTTGTCTGCAAATGGAATGCAAGAGAGAGAGAGAGAGAGAGAGAGAGAGAGAGAGAGAGAGAGAGAGAGAGAGAGAGAGAGAGAGAGAGAGAGAGAGAGATTTCCTCTCCACGAGCAACGCCAAGAAGTTGTGCGATGTTTTTTGTGATGTTTTCAGCAGATCCAAAGCGAGTGCCTATCTCTACACGGAATCACCTCATACAAGCACCAAAATTCACAAGCATATTTTTAGTTAAGCTTGGAGAGAGAGAGAGAGAGAGAGAGAGAGAGAGAGAGAGAGAGAGAGAGAGAGAGAGAGAGAGAGCATTTCTATCCACAAGCTGCTATCAACAGATTCAAAGTGAGGGCCTCTCTCTAGACACTTCTATGCCACAGAGGAGGAGGGCCTCTCTCTAGACACCTCTATGATACAGAGGGAGGAGGGTGAAGCCCACATGTGACATGACGTATTGCCTGAGAGAGAGAGAGAGAGAGAGAGAGAGAGAGAGAGAGAGAGAGAGAGAGAGAGAGAGAGAGAGAGATTTCCTCTCCACGAGCAAGGCCAAGAAGTTGTGCGATGTTTTTTGTGTTGTTTTCAGCAGATCTAAAGCGAGGGCCTATCTCTACACGCAATCACCTGATACAAGCACCAAAATCCACAAGCATATTTTTAGTTAAGCTTTGAGGAAGAGAGAGAGAGAGAGAGAGAGAGAGAGAGAGAGAGAGAGAGAGAGAGAGAGAGAGAGAGAGAGAGAGAGAGAGAGAGCGCATTTCTATCCACAAGTTGCTATCAACAGATTCAAAGTGAGGGCCTCTCTCTAGACACCTCTATGACACAGAGGGAGGAGGGCACAGCCCACATGTGACATGACGTATTGCCTCAGAGAGAGAGAGAGAGAGAGAGAGAGAGAGCATTTCTATTCACAAGTTGCTATCAGCAGATTCAAAGTGAGGGCCTCTCTCTAGACACCTCTATGACACAGAGGGAGGAAGGCCTCTCTCTAGACACCTCTATGACACAGAGGGAGGAGGGTGAAGCCCACATGTGACATGACATATTGCCTCAGAGAGAGAGAGAGAGAGAGAGAGAGAGAGAGAGAGAGAGAGAGAGAGAGAGAGAGAGAGAGAGAGAGAGATTTCCTCTCCACGAGCAAGGCCAAGAAGTTGTGCGAAATTTTTTGTGTTGTTTTGAGCAGATGCAAAGTGAGGGCCTATCTACACGCAATCACCTGATACAAGCACCAATATTCACAAGCATATTTTTAGTTAAGCTTTGTTAGAGGGATAGAGAGAGAGAGAGAGAGAGAGAGAGAGAGAGAGAGAGAGCATTTCTATCCACAAGCTGCTATCAGCAGATTCAAAGTGAGGGCCTCTCTCTAGACACCTCTTTGACATAGAGAGAAGAGGCCGAAGCCCACATGTCACATGATGTATTGCCTGAGAGAGAGAGAGAGAGAGAGAGAGAGAGAGAGAGAGAGAGAGAGAGAGAGAGAGAGAGAGAGAGAGAGAGAGAGAGAGAGAGAGAGAGAGAGAGAGAGAGAGAGAGAGAGAGAGCATTTTTATCCACAAGCTGTTATCAACAGATTCAAAGTGAGGGCCTCTCTCTAGACACCTCTATGACACAGAGGGAGGAGGGTGAAGCCCACATGTGACATGACGTATTGCCTCACAGAGAGAGAGAGAGAGAGAGAGAGAGAGAGAGAGAGAGAGAGAGAGAGAGAGAGAGAGAGAGAGAGAGGGAGGGAGAGAGAGAGAGAGAGAGAGAGAGAGAGAGAGAGAGAGAGAGAGAGAGATTTTTCCTCTCCACGAGAAAGGCCAAGAAGTTGTGCGATGTTTTTTGTGTTGTTTTGAGCAGATGCAAAGCGACGGCCTATGTACACACAATCACCTGATACAAGCACCAAAATTCACAAGCATATTTTAAGTTAAGATTTGTAAGAGGGATAGAGAGAGAGAGAGAGAGAGAGAGAGAGAGAGAGAGAGAGAGAGAGAGAGAGAGAGAGAGAGAGCATTTCTATCCACAAGTTGCTATCAACAGATTCAAAGTGAGGGCCTCTCTCTAGACACCTCTATGACACAGAGGGAGGAGGGCACAGCCCACATGTGACATGACGTATTGCCTCAGAGAGAGAGAGAGAGAGAGAGAGAGAGAGAGAGCATTTCTATTCACAAGTTGCTATCAGCAGATTCAAAGTGAGGGCCTCTCTCTAGACACCTCTATGACACAGAGGGAGGAAGGCCTCTCTCTAGACACCTCTATGACACAGAGGGAGGAGGGTGAAGCCCACATGTGACATGACATATTGCCTCAGAGAGAGAGAGAGAGAGAGAGAGAGAGAGAGAGAGAGAGAGAGAGAGAGAGAGATTTCCTCTCCACGAGCAAGGCCAAGAAGTTGTGCGAAATTTTTTGTGTTGTTTTGAGCAGATGCAAAGTGAGGGCCTATCTACACGCAATCACCTGATACAAGCACCAATATTCACAAGCATATTTTTAGTTAAGCTTTGTTAGAGGGATAGAGAGAGAGAGAGAGAGAGAGAGAGAGAGAGAGAGAGAGAGAGAGAGAGAGAGAGAGAGAGAGAGAGAGAGAGCATTTCTATCCACAAGCTGCTATCAGCAGATTCAAAGTGAGGGCCTCTCTCTAGACACCTCTTTGACACAGAGAGAAGAGGCCGAAGCCCACATGTCACATGATGTATTGCCTGAGAGAGAGAGAGAGAGAGAGAGAGAGAGAGAGAGAGAGAGAGAGAGAGAGAGAGAGAGCATTTCTATCCACAAGCTGTTATCAGCAGATTCAAAGTGAGGGCCTCTCTCTAGACACCTCTATGACACAGAGGGAGGAGGGTGAAGCCCACATGTGACATGACGTATTGCCTCACAGAGAGAGAGAGAGAGAGAGAGAGAGAGAGAGAGAGAGAGAGAGAGAGAGAGAGAGAGAGAGAGAGAGGGAGGGAGAGAGAGAGAGAGAGAGAGAGAGAGAGAGAGAGAGAGAGAGAGATTTTTCCTCTCCACGAGAAAGGCCAAGAAGTTGTGCGATGTTTTTTGTGTTGTTTTGAGCAGATGCAAAGCGACAGCCTATGTACACACAATCACCTGATACAAGCACCAAAATTCACAAGCATATTTTAAGTTAAGATTTGTAAGAGGGATATAGAGAGAGAGAGAGAGAGAGAGAGAGAGAGAGAGAGAGAGAGAGAGCATTTCTATCCACAAGTTGTAGCAGATTCAGAGTGAGGGCATAACTATAGACACCTCTATGACATAGAGGAGGAGGGCCTCTCTCTAGACACCTCTATGACACAGAGGGAGGAGGACAAAGCCCACATGTGACATGACGTATTGCCTGAGAGAGAGAGAGAGAGAGAGAGAGAGAGAGAGAGAGAGAGAGAGGGCGGGGGGGGGGGGCTGGATGAAGCTCGCACTACATTCTCGATCATGGCGAGGGGTGGTTGATTAAACAAGTGGCAAGGGCGGAAAACCCCAATGGCGTTGCTTTTTCCTACTTTTTTTATTTTGTCAAATAGAAAAGGGCAAACAATTTTTTATTGTGTTGTTTACATAAACCCCTCACAACGTTGTTGGCGTTGTGTTTGTCCAGGTTTTGTCAGGTTGTGTGAGTGCAAAGTATCTCGATTAGATTGGAAGAACTTAGGTAGTGTACAAATTGATATGCACCTCATTGAAGAGGCCGTGAATAAGAGGACTTTGCTTGTACATTTATTTTGCAAAAAGCTAGAACATGTCTACAACACACAAAACTCTCATAAACTACCAAAGTAAAACCAAAAATACCAAAAGCTACCAATAAGGGATTAGGGGTAGTCCCATCACTACCCTAAACTACCCAAATCGAGGGAGAATACCAGACTACCAAACCTCTCAAACAACATGGTAGAAGTACCAAAACTTTCAAAACTAAAAAGAACCAAAAGACACCAACAATAGTTTGGGGATAGTTTCATTACTGATAGTTGTACCAAAACCAAAAAATCATTAGAAAATTTTTCCAAATCTATGTGAAGCTTCCAATCTACCAAAATACAAAACTACCAGAAACAACTAGAATTGCCAAAAAGTGTCAAAACAACCAGACAAAAAATAAAAATACCAAAACTATTAGAACTACCAAAATAGTAGTAGATAAAAGCTACTAACATAAACTAAAAAAACTATTAAAACCACCAACTCAAGCCATGATTGTCATAAATTATTTGTTGCAAATCAACCTCCTTCTTGAGATTCTTTGTGTTTTCTTGATTCCAAGTCAGAGAAGCATGGGTTTTTTGCTTCAATTTTGCTAGCTACACTTTTTTATCTACTTTTCAACAACATTGGAATCCTTGGTGTCTCTTAGCAGAGTCTCCTTGTTAAGCAAATGCTCTTGACTCTTTCACCCTATTTGATTTTTTTGCACATATTCGAGGCACACTTTGAAAAATACTTTTTAGGTCTATAACATGGTCAAGTATCTTTACTTGACAAGGGTCTATGTGAGGTCCCCAACCCTAAGAAGATTGGGGCGACTTGATAGATGGCCTTCCTTTATTCTCCTTTTCCGTTGACACCACCCTACTCTATTTTCACAAAGTAGAGATACGAGCAATAGAAGAGAGGAAGTCATCTATCCATCATGTTCGTGGTTATAAGGGTCATACACCACAAGCTAGGTGGATAGATCAAGGATTCTAATGAAAACTACATTCTAACATTAAGATGAAGCCCATTGACATATTTAGAATCCATAAACAACGCCTTTTTTCTCACGTTTAAGAGGCACGATCGCCATCCATAAACCATCAATATGATATGAGACTTAATCTAAACTAACTAGTAATCTTGTGAAAAGCACCTGACTAATTGGGTCCATAGCTTTCAAGGGCACATATATTTAGGACTTGACTCTTGGCACAATGAGTCTCTAATTTTGCTTCTCTCAATAAGAGGGAGTGGAGAGTTTCTCGACTAATCAAGACCACCCTTCCTTGACTGGCAACCTGAGTCAGCCCCCCCACTTTCCACCCCACACTCAAACTTTTTATCTTGTTTTCTAATTACTAGCATACTTTTTTTACATATACAAGCAGTGTTCCTCAATTAATTATAGACACAGATTCTTTTATACAACCCTTCAAACAACACCAAAACAATTCAAACAAGGCCTAATGAAGACAGCCCTATAATTCAACAAAAATAACTTTTCTAGTTTCTCATGAGTTGTCGCTACTCGCGGAGTTTCTCTATCTAACCAATAGAGCCTTTGCAAAGGATTTATTTGCTAACCGCGAATTGTGCAACATTCCCATCTCGCTAACCACGAGGCATCTTGCTAACTGCCAGGCATTCCGCTACCCACGAGACATCCCACTAACCGCGAGGCATCTTGATAAACGCCAGGCATCCCGCTAACTGCGAGACACAAAAGAGAGCCGATAACCTCAGCTTAATCTCTGCTAACTGGGAATCATCTTGCTACCCGTGATGAGCATAATATATTCTTTCAATAATTCTTCTCTTTAAATGATTCTTCAAACATGATCAATCCAACTCTTCATATCAATCAGTAACAACTTATCAAACAATAATAATTTATCAAACAGTAATAATTTAACAAACAATGACAATTTATCAAACATTTCTTTCACTAATCTATAAAAACATGTGCTTGTTTCTTGTGATAGAATCACGTTTCTTGGACGGTTGAAGGGATTCCCTATGCTTGACCTCCCAGGCCCACATGAATAGCAATGCAAAATTATAACTTTGTCTTACCAAATTAGCAGCATGTTTGATTACCTCCTGTATTTGATGTTGGATGATTTCTCCTTCTTTCGGAGTCGATACCTCCGCTTGAGTTATGATTGGAGTAGAAGATACCTTCTTTAGCACCTTCCAAGGAGGTGGAACGACATGAGCATCCTTCGAGCTTTGAATCACTCGCTTCGGGGCCATCATATCAACGGGGAGAGAGAGAGAGAGAGAGAGAGAGAGAGAGAGAGAGAGAGAACTCAAGAATTCAAAGGGCAACATGACGATGGTAGAGAAAAACTTGGAGATGGAGATGGATTTGAAGGTAAGAGTTTGAGGGAGAGAAGGTAAATCCAACATCAAAGCAAGAGAGCTTCCGCTTCTAAGAGTGTGTGTCTTCAAAGTGAAGGGAGAGGGGTCTTTATATAGGCTCTCAAGTCCAGCTAAGCATAGAGGAAAGCAAGGAGAGATAAGTTTGCACACATTCGCGACTGTTTTTGTGAGGACACAGATTTTGATGCGCGATTTTGATTCTCTAAAATTAGAAGAAGCTTGGTTTCCAAAACAAGAACTCTAAACTTGACTCTTTCCTCTTCTTTTCTAAAAATACTACCTCTTTCTTAAAGGTCAATTCTTATCTGTAGAAATAGATTTGAGGCTTAGTTTTCAATTAACCTATTGTTTTCAAGTGAATAAGGGTCATAATTAGTAGTTCTAGAGTCCATTTTTCAATCTGGTTTTCCGTTTGACACATTATGACTGAACAAAATGCAAACCTTAAATATTTGCCAAGTGAATAAAATACTTTTACTGAAAAATGTTGGGTACATTACAATCTCCCCAACTTAGGGATTCGAGATGTCCTCATCTTGAGAAAAAGTGAGGATACTTCTACTCTAATTACTATCTCAATCATCATTATATCCAAAAGGGTCGTGTCCTTAGTTTGCTTCACTTGCTACTGCTACTCTATTAGTCAGTCGTGGATAAGAGTTTCGATAATGTCTTAACTCTCCACATTCAAAACATCAAACATTCAAGCGTGGCGGATCTTGTGCATTGGTGGCATAATCTTTTTGTGGTTGTCTATCGTTGAATCTTTGATTTAGTTCAATTCTTCTTGTAATCCCTTGTTCCTTCATTAAAGGTTTAGCTTGTAGTAAAGCATCTTGTACAGTGGTAGGTTTTAAAGCTTCTCATTGCAAATTGATTGGTTCTCTTAAACCTTGACAAAAGCGAGCTACCCGTTGCTCTCCGGTCATTGATGGTGCGTAACGTTTAAGCCTTACAAAATTTGAATACTCTTTCAATGATAAACTGTATTGTTTCAAGCTAAAGAACTTATTCATCTTTATTGCTTCATGAGCAAGGGGTGAGTATCTTTCCTTCAGTGCTTGTTTGATTTTCCACCAACACTCTGAGAGTTCTCTAATACTCTCATGTCAAAAAATATTGCTTCCACCATAATTTCTCTAATATTACTTCTGCATCTTTCTCAATATCGGCACCCTCTCCTTTAAAAGAAGGTGGTTGCATTTGTTTGAGCAACAACTTCTTCTCCTGAATCTCCGTATAGATAGCATCGTTCTGAAGGTTTTCCATTATAGGAGTGATTTGAGGATTCTCATAGGTGTACGCATATATTAACGTTAATGTTCATAATAACTCAAAACACTAAGTTATTTTTTAAACTTAGACTTATCTAGTCCACTAAAACTTAATAGTATGACTTAACCAATCATTACTTATTTGATTCATTAAAACTCAATCACATGACTTAACCAGTCATGGATCATCCAATCCAAAAGAAAAACTCACTTACATGACTTAGCCAGTCGAAAAAAAATTTTGGTATAAAAACAATTCAATCTTCTATTCATAAAGTCATCAAAATTTCATATAGGGGTCTAAAAAAGATCTCTCCATGAGAAAACATAATAGAGGTTTCAACCATAACTATGGTACACGTCAATCGGCATATTGCAATATCTCTGCAAGTCCGGTAATGGGTATAGAAAACCATACACATCAGGAAGCTTGAAGTAGCCAATGAAATCTTTTTAACGTAGGCTCTAATACCAATTGTGAGGTCCTCAACCCTGAGAAAATTGGGGTGACTTGATAGATGGACTTCCTTTATTCTCCTTTTCCATTGACGACACCCTACTCTGTTTTCACAAAGTAGAGATACGAGCAACAAAAGAGATGAAGTTCTCTATCCATCTTGTTCATGGTTATAAGGTCATACACCACAAGCCAGGTCAATAGATCAAGGATTCTAATAAAAATTACTTTGTAATATAAAGATGAAGTCCCATTGACATAATTAAATCCATAAACAACGTCTTTTTTCCCATGTTTAAGAGGCACGACCGCCATCCATAAACCATCAATATGATATGTGACTTAATTTTAACTTACTAGTAATCTTGTGAAAAGTACCTAACTAATCGGGTCCATAGCTTTCAAGGGCACATATATTTAGGACTTCTTGACTCTTGGCTCAATAAGTCTCTAATTTTTCTTCTCTTAGTAAGAGGGAGTGGAGAGTTTCTCGACTAATCGAGACCACCTATCCTTGATTGGCAACCTGAGCCACCCCACACTCACACTTTCTATCTTGTTTTCTAATTACTAGCACACTTTTTTACACTTTTTTCACACTTGTTCCTCAATTAATTCCAGACATAGATTCTTTTATACAACCCTTCGAACAATACCAAAACAATTCAAACAAAGCCTAATGAAGACAACCCTATAATTCAACAAATATAAATCCTCCAATTTCTCATGAGTCGCCGCTACCCACGGACTTTCTCTATCTAGCCAACAGAGCCTTTGCAAAGGATTTATTTGCTAACCGCAAATTGCGCAACCTTCCCATCTCGCTAACTGCAAGGCATCTTGCTAATCACTAGGGATCCCGTTAACCATGAGGCATCCCGCTAATCGTGAGGAACAAAAGAGAGCCAATAACCTCAGCTTAATCTCCGCTAGCCATGGAATCATCTCACTACCCGCGAGGACCAAAAAATATTATTTCAACAATTCTTCTCTTCTTCAAACATGATCAACCAACTCTTCATATCAATCAGTAACGACTTATCAAACAATAACAATTTATCAAATAGTAACAATATAACAAAATGTGACAATTTATCAAACAATTCTTTCACTAATCTATAAAAACATATGCTTGTTTCTTGTGATAGAATCACGTTTCTTGGACGGTTTAAGGGATTCCTCTCTGCTTCACTTTCTAGGCCAACATGAATAGCAATGCATAATTATAAATTTGTATTACCCAATTAGTAGCATGTTTGATTACCTTTTGTATTTGATGTTGGACAATTTCTCCTTCTTTCGGAGTCGATACCTCCGCTTGAGCTATGATTGGAGTAGATGATACCTTCTTAGCACCTTTCATGGAGGTGGAACGACATGAGCATCCTTCGAGCTTTGAGTCACTTGCTTCGGGGCCATCATATCAAAGGAGAGAAAAGGGAAAGAGAGAGAGAGAGAGAGCTCAAGAATCTGAAGAGCAACATGACGATGGTACAGAAAAACTTGGAGATGGAGATGTCTTGAAGGTAAGAATTTAAGGGAGAGAAGGTGACTTCAACGTCAAGACAAGAGAGCTTCTGCTTGTGAGAGTGTGTCTTCAAAGTGAAGAGAGAGCGGTCTTTATATAGGCTCTCAAGGCCAGCTAAGAATAGAGGGAAGTAAGGAGAGATAAGTTCGCGCACGATTGTGATTTTTTTTGTGCAGACACAGATTTCGATGCACGGTTTTAATTCTCTAAAATGAGAAGAAGCTTGGTCTCAGACAAGAACTCTAAACTTGTGTGACATCCTTGTGTCTTAGGTGGATATAGTCATAGCCCCAATCTTGTACCATTTTGAGCTGACGCATAAACGGTTTGCCCAATATGATATTGAAATTGCTGCTCTCATTAAAATTCATAATAGCAAATGTGTATTCATATGCGATTTCGCAAGAGGTTACTACAATTTGCTCCAAAATGCCAATAGGTCTCTTCAAGTACCCATCCACTAATTGAAGTTTCATTCTAGTTTTCCTTAGAGTAGCCTTTTCTATTTTTCCCACATTGCTTTGGTGGCTATGGCAATTTTGGCTCCACTATCCAATATTGCTATCGATTTTTCTCCTTTGTACTCCACAGACAAGGCCGTGTTTCCTTCTTCTCCTTCCCATAGTCTGCTACCTTATTCACTAGTATTGGCTCATGTTTAGTTTGTTTTGAGGTTTGGTTATTCAGTGTTTCTAGAGAAACAATTGGTCGCAAAATTATCAGCCCTATTTTCTCTAGAAAAATCTCCACCTCTTCCCAAAGATGAGGTCTTACATGCAATAACTTAGATAGAGTTAGCATACAACGGATAGGGAACGACATCAGCTCATGAAGAGTTTTGGTATCCATCATCTTAGGACCAGTCTTCCATTGAGATGATACTTTTTTAACTTCTGATCTGGTCTCGTGGTTACCAATGAATGAAGGTAACGTCTTCAACGATTGAGGTTTGTTGTCTTCCAACATTTTTGTACCTACACCACCATACAATGATCGGATATCATTTGGGTAGGGCTCATGTTCGAGGTGGATCTCACTGATAGGTGCTGACTGAAGCGTTGCACTTCCATCTTTCCTATTTCTGATATCCTCCCGCAGATCTTGTGGCCATTGTTCTTCCACTTTAGGAGTTGGCATAGGTACCTGTGAATACATTCCATATGTTGTATTGGCTACCATCCTTGTATCCAAAGGTGTTTCATTTACCGAATCTTTTGGTCTTCATCTTTGATCCCTTGCTCATTTAACTGTTGTATTTTTTCACGGATTATCACATCAGTCCTTGAAGCAGTCGAAATTGGTGGTTCCATAAGAGCTTGAGCGGCATGGATGAGCTCCTTGCACATTTTTAACCTCTCTTTTTCATACCTTGGGTGAGGATATCAAACTGTGTCCAAATTGACAAAACCTGTCAAAGTGAGAGTAAACACTCGATCACTGTCAAAGTGGAAATATAATCGACCACTATACTATCAGAGAGAAAACTGCAAATACGCAAACCCTGGCGAGAAATCTTGAGAAAAATTCGACAGAGTTTCCCCTGGAAATTGAGCAAAAACTCAAAAAATCTCACCAAATATGCATGACAATAGACACTGTCTTAGTAGCAAAATCCACAAATGGTCTACATGCAATGTTAAAAGCCTGGCAAACTGGCTCACTTCTGATCGAGCAGCTCTATGGACGTGTACCTGTCCAAAAACACTGCAAACCTGTAAACCTGCTACCTGTGAGCTATGGCTAGCTCAAATTGTATCCGCATAATGCACACATAGCATGAGACTGCACAAAACCGTGCTAAAAAATCTCTCTGAAATGCTCTACACAATCAGACAATGCGCATGAAACCGCATCCGGATGTGTAACGATCCAAAAGTCACATCTCAAAGTATCACTTTCATACGCAAAAACAAGGTGAATTCTCTCTTAAATAGAACCACAGTGTGCCATACATAGCCAATGCAAACCACATCACTCTCTACACTGTAGGAATCAAACTGCAAAACCTTGATATGTCGAGATTGTTCACATGCTGCAGCAAAAAATTCAGCACTTAGAATTTCAAAATTTTGATACAACCAACACATTTGTAACGTGCCAAAACCTTAGGGTAGACTCCTTGATCACATGTATTCGAGTTCGGGTGCGAGAGATATGGCAAAAAACCTCCATTTTCGGTCCAAGAAGCAGCATAAACTTGTTGCTGTTGCACCTGCTGTAATTCATAGCAGAATTTCAAAAAATGGACATCACCATCGTGCCTAGAATATGCCAAAACCCCAACCTAAACTCTTGGATCATATCCATCCGACTCCGTGTGACGGAGATATACAAAAAATACTGTTTTGGGAGCCAAAAACAGCAAAAACGAGCTGCAACACTTCTTGTTTTTGCTCTTTCTCTGCAAAATTTAGCAATGGCTTGCTACATAAGCTGATTATACATGCCTAAGCTGAGATCTGATATCATCGAGCCGTATCCACCGCCGTCGAGCTCAAGCTGCCATAATCGAGCTCTGTCGCTTCCGTCTCGACGGCAAGCTGTCGCACACACATCGCCAAAGCTCTGATACCAATTGTGAGTGTGCAATTGTGGTGCATGTGTAGAGAGTAAGAAGGAGAGAGAATATGACACAAGGATGTGGGGTGGAGATCCCAAATCTCATTGTATGAGTGAGAGCTCCTTATTCTTTGTATATACAGAATAAGGAGATAAATGTGGGTGGCCGGACACGGACAAAGCACGGTGAGGCACACCGCCTTTACCTAACAAACGGTATGCATGGTCCCAATACCATTCTATCATTCTAAAGCTTGGATTGTTGGACTCAAATCCATGATTTAATGCATGAGGTGTGCTTGGTTCTCAATCCATGGTACAATTATTAATCCTAGCATGGAATTAGCAGCTTCCAAGTTTTCTTGATCCCATGATCATGGTTGAGTTCAAAAGTCTAATCACATGCTTGTTCCAAAGCTCATGCTTGAATACACAAAGCAAGCATGGTCTCAATACCGTGGTGGCATACTTGGCTTTAAGAATACGTCAGATACTTGATCTCAAGACCGTGCTTGGTGGTGGTAGGAGGGTGGTAGAGTGAGAATGGTCCCAAGACAATGCTTGCATGCTAGGACTCAACATCATAATTGGGTTGTTGGTCCCAAAGGAATGCTTGTCTATAGGGTGGTGTTTTTTTTTAAACATTTTGATAGGATGTCACACGCAATTTAGGATAGTGCTAAGCACCACACAAAAATATACAAGCTACACTAGCCTGTGTGGTCCTAGTACAATGCAAGGATTTTAGGACTTAACAAAGATTTTCTAGTTCACTATCTGATATGTATGCTAGAATGCAAGGAGTGTTTTAAGTCCACAAGTTATCTTAAGATGCTTGGTCCTAAGACCATGCTTGAATCCATATGACTAATCAAGAATATCACACAAATTGACAAAAGTTTGAAATTCTTCACTTCTACTTTACCAGCAAATTTTGAATATGCATTTATTTTCCCCCTTGGGAGGGTGCACTATGTAATCATGTTAATGTATAACATGAGCTCGATAGGAGGGGTTTCAAAGTGCAATTTTTTTTGCAATTTAACAGAGATACATTAAAATAAGGGGTTTTTATATTCAATTTTGGAAAAAAATCCTAAATAAGGGATCGTTTTATTCATTCAGACATGTTAAAAGAGGGGTTTTCTTAATACCATGCGAATGCATGTTATATAGGGGGGACTAAAAAGGTAAATGATTTTGGCCGCACTCATATACGCCCAATAGAAGCCATCGGTCATCCCCCTACAAGCTCCCTCTTGTCTCTCTCTCTCTCTCTCTCTCTCTCTCTCTCTCTCTCTCTCTCTATTGGAGACTAGTAACTATCAGTGCAAAAGGTGCATGATACTGACTTTGGATGGTGGCCATATTATGCCCTTGTCAATACCCCTTGGAATTGAAGCCAGTAAGAAAAGAAAATAGATGCAAAGTTTGAATACATCATCTAACTTTAGAAGTATCTTTGTCATGCATTACATTTTGTGTTTTTCCTTCACTCTCTTAAAAGACCTCCAAAAGTGTATGTAGGGTCATAAAGTGCATGGAATCTACAAAAATATCTCATTTTCTTCGTTTTAGCTTCCTCATCTTGCCTCAATAATCTAGTAGCTTGGGCTATGTCTTGAATTTTTTTTAAAACTCAAAGCCCATTGATTAGCTGGTAAGGCCAAGGAGTGAGTTTCCTTTTCAAAATATAGTCTATGGGATCTAAAACTTAGAGCACCTCGTTTCCCCAAATCCTTGATATGCTTTTGCAGCCCTAAATAGAAAATGTAACCATGCCAAGAAAGGAAGTTTACATGAATGAATACACACACTTGTTAGAGCATATCAAGTTTTCATGCGAGCCAAAGATACAAATGACAAAGAGACAAATGAAGTTCCTTTGTCTCATGCTAGAGAGGGAGAGTTAAAGAAAGACAAAGATGCATGAGGTATGAAATGAAAATACATAGAGGAGAAAAAGAAGAGAATTTTAACATCGTAGGAAGCCATCGTGAGAGACCTTAAAGACCTAGGACTTGAGTTGAGCTTAAGACCTTTTATTCAAGAGGGAAATGGCATAACCAATCTACCACACGTGGGTGATAGAAAGGTTATACCATTTTTTTCTTCTTATTAACAGACACGCGTGCACACACACACACACACACACACACACACACACCCAAGAAAAAGAGAATTTTAATGTTGTAGAAAACTGTCCTAAGAGACCTTAAAGAAATATCCAATGAGGACTCAAGTTGAACTCAAGACGTGTTATTTAAGAGGGAAATGGCATAACCAGTTTGCCACACTTGGGTGATACAAAGGTTATATCGTTTTTCTTGTTTTATTCACACACACACACACACACACACACACGAGAAGAAGAGAATTTGAATGTTGTAGAAAACCATGTCAAGGGACCTTAAAGATCTATCCGACGAGGACTCGCGTTGAACTCAAGACCTGTTATCCAAGAGGAAAATGGCATAACCAATCTACCACACTTGAGCGATAGAAAGGTTATACCATTTTCCTCTTCTTAGAAAGGTGATAGAGAGTAAGTTATGGACAACTTCCCTCACTTTATTTTTACAAAAAAAAAAAAGAAAGAGTGCAATGAGGAACGATATAAATTGCAAGTGCAACTATAATTCCTCATTTGTGTACTTTTGGGTATGTCTCTAACCATAAAATCCACATATATTGTGTGCATGTGTGTGTGTTTTTTTTTGTGTGTGGCGGTTTTGTGTGTGTGTGGGGGGGGGGGGGGGGGGGGGGGGGGGGATGCTAAACTGTGTTTGCATATGTACAAACACACACAAGTATAGATGTATCATCTAGCAAACAGATTTTGCCAGTATTTATTGAGTTTGTCATGTTCTATTTGTTGCATGCCAAGATAGCTGAAAAGCTATATACCATTTTTTAAGCAAGAAACCAATGAATTGATTGAAGAAAATATGTCCATTGAGTGAGATAGAATTTGCGTGCGAAGTATACATATGAAATGTGTTGTATGATTTAATTTTTGTCTTAACATTAAACATTAGATAGTGTGCTATTTATGCCTATGTGCTGAGTATCAAATGTTCTATTGCTGATGTTTACTACAGGATGCACATGAGAAACCAAGGCCTGGAAATATTGAAGGATGAAAGAGAGTTTTCTCAATGCGAAAGTTGACAAACAAAAGTTGTGCTAAAACAGTCTGCACAACTTTTGTTGCAGTTGATTTGTAGTCGTTATTGATTCGTTAACATAGATTTGCTTAGTTGGCATTCCCCTCCCTTGTGTTGGACATTCCAGCTCGTGCGCAAGAGGAGTTCGATCTGCATCTACTTGCGTGTATTGGGGCAACAGGGGCTGCGGGAGGCTGTGAGAGAGAGAGAAAGAAGAGAAAGAAGAGAATGCCAACGGGCTGTATCGAGCGCCTTGCACTTTTATAGTTTACGCGAACGACAACAAAAAAAATCAAGTGCAATGCAAGAGGGTTGCACAACCGCCCGAGAGAGAGGTTATCAAGCTGGTGCACCACCTCTTTGAGTTGTTAACAAGTCAACATCGAGCGCTGTTTTGTTTTCATAAAATTATTTCCTTGATTCCTCCTAAAGCACGAACCAAGCTCGTTGATGATTGCTATAATATTACTCCATCGTCCAACAAAAACACACAAATGGCATAGAATATGAATATCACACATATCCTGAAGTGGGACATCTTCGTAATACTTTGCTTGTGTCTCAAAGTTTAAATGTTATACATGTGAATTCAAAATGGGAACCTCTTTCATACGGAACAATTAAGTCCTCTTAAGGTTTGTGTCTTAAGGCATGGTCACGAGAGGCTTAGTTTTTGTTAAGCCTTGACCAATTTTGACCATGGTAAGTTCGGACCCTCAAAGGTGAGGGTAAGCAACGAGGATAGAGAGAGAGATAGACGAGCGTAATAGGAGAGAGAATGATTGAACTGATCGATAACTAAACGAGATAGTTTCAAACTATGCATTTTTTGGCATAGTTACATAACTAAGCCGGTGAAAAGCTACTCGCGTCAAAGTTGATCGAAGAGCATTATTGAAAACTAATCTTCGTGTGACCATAGCCCTACAAAAAGCATGTAACTGAGGTTCTCTTGATCTTCGTTTGTGAAAAAAATATTCCATGGTGGATTGATCTTGCCTCTTTATCAAAATGAGCAAGTCTCATTTTGAATTTGCAAGTTAAAAGATTGCAGCTTATATTTAATAAATTTCACATCTATTCGAGACCACAATTTGACTTGTTAAATGGAACTCTGTGTGTGTGTGTGTGTGTGTGTGTGTGTGTGTGTGTGTGTGTGAGAGAGAGAGAGAGAGAGAGAGAGAGAGAGAGAGAAAGAGAACCCCACTTTGAAAACATTGTAGGAGTTTACGTTTGTGGGCTTATGCTCATGGAAAAGAAAAATTAGCTAGAGGTTTTGAGGTTCGCTCGATTTTTAGTTCGCTCGAAAAAGCTCGCTCGGTGCTAGGTAAAACTCCAAAATTGGTCCCAATAACATGGTTGATTGCAAAAATTATCTTGGCTTCATGTACCATGCTATGTTGGCTTTATGTTGTCACAATACTTTAAAAACTTAGATGGTTTGTCCTAGAACCATGCTTGTTCTTTTGGAACAAGGATGGTCCCAAAAGCATGGTTGAGTGCAAAATCATGATGGCTTCTTTTACCGTGCTACATGCTTTGTCCAAAAGCCATGCATGAATGCCAAGAGTGGGCAAAGTTGGTTCAAAGATATTTGTCCCAAGGACATGGTTGGAAGCACTCAACGATGCTCCCAATACCATCATTGAGTGCAAAAATCATGTTGGCTTGCTAACATGCTTGGTCCAATAGCCATGTATGGATGTCGGGAGTGGGCACATTTTGCCCTAAGATATTTGTCCCAAGGACATGCATGGTTGGAAGCTTGATCCAGAGGCCAATTTTGGATGATTCATCCACAATGATGCCTGGACTTGCACTGCACAAATTTTCCATGGTCACACGACCATGCTTTTGGGTGCTAGCTCCTAAAACCTTGATATGACACTCGTTCTACCTAGCACCACAATCAAATGCTTGGTCTCAATACTTTGAAAGCTTTTAAGGTTGATCCTAGGACCAAGCTTGCTCTCTTGCATGGTTCTAAATCATGTACCATGCTATGTTCTAAATCCTAGGACCAAGCTTGCTCTCTTGCATGGCCTTAATCAGTCAATCTCTTTTGATTGCTCTCTTGCATGGTTCTAAATCTCAACAAATTTGGAGTTGATTTGTAGAAGTTGTGGATTCCCCACTGAAGCTGAAAGATCTGATGGCATGCTATATATCAATGGATAGATCTTGATGAGTACATTCTAAATCCAAAAGGTCAGATGATTTTAATTCATTTGTGAAAAACTTACCATGCACCCATTTTGGACAAGAGGGAGAAAGTCAAAGTCATTATAGGGCCCATTTGAGAGCCCAAACTTACCCTAATGAGAGTGTTATCTAGGAACACTCTTGGAATAAGGATGTTCCCAAGAGCTTGGTTGAGTGTAAAATTTTTGTCTGATTCATATACCGTGCTAACATGCCTAGCATTAAGGCCATGCTTGATTGCAAGAGTGGGCATGGTTGCTCTTTTGTCCCATTGACATGATTAGATGCTTGATGATACCAAAGGCCAATTTTGGATGCTTCATCCGATGACAATGCTTGAACTTGAATGCACAAATTTTCCATGGTGCAACAACCATGCTTGGGTGCTAGCTCCTAAGTTCATAACATGATGATTCTTCCCAAGATCATACTCAAATGCTTGGTCACAAGAATTTGAAATCTTGGATGTCTAGTTCTAGGACCAAGATTTTTCTCATGACAATGCTTCTAAGACCATAGTTCCTCTTAGAAAAATGTTTATGAGCCATTTACCTTGTTGCTCCTTTCTCCCATTGACATGGTTAGATGTTTGATGATGCAAAAGGCCAATTTTGGATGCTTCATCCGATGATAATGCTTGAATTGAATGCACAAATTTTATATGGTGCCACGACCATGCTTGGGTGCTAGCTTTTAAGTTCATGATATGATAATCCTTCCTAAGACCACACTCAAATTCTCGGATTTCTAGTCCTAGGACCAAGATTTTTATCATGACAATGCTTTGTATACCATATTTCCTCTTAGGAAAATGTTTACAAGCCTACACTTGGTCCAAAAACCATTCATTGATGCTTCCTCCTAATCCTATGATGAGATGCTTGGTGTCATGACCTTGCTTCAATGCACAAATTCCACATAGTCCCATGACCATATTTTGATTCTTTCTCACAAAATCATGATAGGATACAATGTGCCAAGACCATACTAGAATGCACAATATGAAGTAAGAATATCATTGGTAGGACTTTTTCGGTATACACAGGAAATAGTGGAGTTGTATCCTACATTTTAGGAATGGTCATTGGACCATACTATTCTGAATAAGGTTTCCATGAACATTTTTCAATTACAATCTTTAATTGAGAATTTGGTTTTGATTTGTTACTCTTTCACCCTATTATCTTTCAAAATGATATTTTATCTTCAATTCAATTTCTCTAAAATGTATGTTCAATAAATTCTTCTTTCAAAAAACTTGCATACTAAGGCCTCTACTTGATTTGGATGGATTATAGGTATGGAAGTTCAACCTGGAGACAAGGTGTATATGTTTCTAGGGAGGGAATGTGTTGGTGTTGGTTGCATTTCTAGAACAGATCTTGAAATTTGATGGAGTGGGACTAATATAGGTGAGAAAAATGTATTAGTGTTTGTGTATAAATGTATGAAATAAGTGGCTTAATTGATGTTGAGGTCTATCCTGACTATTGGAAAGGCTTTTGGATGGAGAATGAAGCAGATTCTCATGTTTGGGAAGCTATTGATGCAATTGTTTTGTCACGAAGACCTAAAACTCTAGGATCGTATACAAGAATAAAGGTACCAACAAGGGAAGCCAAGAAAGCCCAACAAGTGTTTCATATAAGTGGAGAACTCCAAATCTCATAAGAATGCATGTAATCCTTTAATATCATAAGAACCCAAATCTTGTTTTTTATATCTCTTTATTCATGGTGTTTGTAAACACCGCCTTTTTCAAAGAATTATCAATCTCCTTGGTTGCATGTGCATGAGAGAGAGAGAGAGAGAGAGAGAGAGAGAGAGAGAGAGAGAGAGAGAGAGAGAGAGAGAGAGAGAGGGGGGGGGGGTGCTTCCAAAAATATGTGGAAAATTCCCACATTATGTGAAATGCACCAATTTAAAAATCCCATAATGTGAAACTTTTCCCATTTTATCTAATATGTTCTTAGGATGTGTACATGGTGCTTAATTTATTTCTTCTCTTGTTGTTTCCTCTTTTTTTTGTCTGTCATAATCTATAATGATAGTACAAATTGGATCATCTAAGTTGGGATTCATCATCTGTAAAAGATTCCTTTTGCTACTTTCATTTGCTACCTTTGAACACGCAAGTAATTCTATCAAATCAGATTGCAAGGTAGAGTTTTCCATAGATCTCTGAGATGGGAATTAAGTGGGATATATGGAGAGAATGTGAGGAAAAGGGAGATTGGTTATTTTGAGGAAGATGTCAAGAAAGAGAGGGTGAGACTATTTGAGTAGAGAGAGAGAGAGAGAGAGAGAGAGAGAGAGAGAGAGAGAGAGAGAGAGAGAGTCCATCCAGTACCCCATGACTTCAGTAAATGAAAAAGATGCTACCTTTGAACTTGGGGCGAGAGTAAACATAACAATTATTTTGAACTTAAAAAAGGATATATTCTTGGGTCTTCAATATATGCTAACAAGCACTAGTAAGTAGCATTGTCTCCTTGGACATCATTTTTTGTGCACGTTAACATGCACAAACACTACTAAGTAGCATTGTCTCCTTGGATATCATTTTTTTGTGCACCTTAACAAGCACTACGAAGTAGCATTGTCTCCTTGGACATCATTTTTTGTGCACGTTAACATGCTTGTACCCACGAAAAAAGAGAGAGAATAGAGGGGGGAGGTGAAACAATGGACACCAACAAACCTGAAGAAAAGGGCACCTCTAGTGCTATAGCTGCCCCACAAACCTCAACTAAACCTCTCTCTCCCATCCAAGAAGAAAACCCAAGAGAGCATGCACAAAGAAGCTACATAGGAGCTTTGAGCCATGGATACGGAAGTGCCCGAGTCTACACATGTGGAATCAAAGAAAGAAGTGCGAGTACCTAAAGAGAAGGCCAAGCTCTTGAGCAGAAGATTGAAGAGGTAGACACACAAGGAAAGAAAGAAGATGAAAAATTACCAAAGTCAAAGGATCAGAAAGAGGAACTAAAGATAAAGACTGGTGAGGCAAGCACATATTTTACAAATGACATAAAAGAGATAGAATAATATACTCAATTTTCACACCACATCATTGAAAAGATGAAGGTTGAGGTACATGCTCAACAAAGCAAGATTAAAAAGGTGAAAGCCTCAAGAGTCAAACCAACACCTCACAACTAGGCTTGAAGTGGCATATGCCTTCTTGGAAGAATTTAGTCCACTGCATGAGAAATCTCAAGCAGAGATCAAGAGTTTGCAAGAGGCCAACACGAAACAAATGGCCAAAGCTCATAGAAATGACCACTCTTGTAAAAAGCTTACATCAACAAGTGAGGTCCAGAAAAAGAAGATCCAAGAGCTCAATGCCATCATATTGGACACAAATGCTCATGCTCAATGGGTTCAAATGTAGTTAATTAGATGTAGCTAAGATCTCGGTGGCACAAGCTGAAGCTTGATTGAAGGACCAAAAGGAGCTACTGGACAAACTCAGGACAAATCCCATTGTCTTTACTCTTCAAGCATAGAATCTTGCCTACCAATCCATGAAAAAGAGAGGCAAAGACTTAGAACTTGAGCTAATATGAAGAGATGCAAAGAATGAAACTCTCCCTTAAATTTTATGAATAAAGAATAAGATTACCAAAAGCAATTTTCTAAGCTACAAGAGGACCTCAAGGCAGCCCAGGAGCGGCTCAAGGGCAAGTACAAATTCACAGAGGAGGATACCTTTGAACCTCTCACTAAGAAGAAGCTGAGGCTCTACAATTTCTACCATACATGAAGGAGATTGAATCCACTACTTCACTTCTAGAGATGGATCCAATAGAGCCTGAGGTAGAGCTCAAGACGATAGATGAATTCACAACAGAAGAAGGTGAAGATAGAGCAAGAGATAGAGGAAATATGGAAGGAGGCAATGGCATGGGAATAGCGGATTCTACACTCAAATGCTACATAGCTGACCTCCCATCAAATCATGAAACATGACACCAACAGTCCCTTCCATACCCTCTTCTATTTACTTGAGGGCATCCATGTGCCACCTATATCAAGAGCATTAGGAATTGGCTTCACAGGTAACCTACATCCTCGATGTAAGGAAACCCTATCCATGGGGTTTCCCTCTTTCCTCCTCATGACATGAGGAGTACAAACCATCCATGAAGCATAGCACATTACATGCATGAGGTTCATTTAATGAGCCTAAGATCCTATCTCCCATGTGGAGCTTCTTGCACATGTCACACACACATGCCTCCATCCATGCTAGCACTTCGTCCCACTTATGCGTCTCACATCACTACTCAACTCATTCCCCAAGCCTTGCTTTGTGCTGTATAAGTACCCCATGTATCAAGTTTTCTTCTAATACATTTGTATTTTCATTTTGCATGCATTGAGCCCTTGCCTTGTCTAATTAAGTTGTGGTTAGTGCTGGTTGGGGGGGGGGGGGGGGGGGGGGGGGGGGGGGGGGGGGGTGGTCACTTAATAATTATGTGTATAATGTGAGTGTAGTAAAACGGGTTATTAAATGTTATTTTTTCTCAAATTTTCACATACGAGTCGAGGGCACAACTTAAAACTTAATTATGATAAAAAGTTCTCTTACAAAATGACCTAGGTACCTTAGATACTAAGGCTACCATAGGTTAAACCTAACATAGAGTTCAAAATGGTCAAAATGCTCTGTATTTACAATCTGAAAGTGTCATTGCACCCTGGCTTCTGCATCTAGAATAATTGCTCATTACAAATGATGTTTTTATCCATAACCTGCAACAACAAAGAGAGAGATCAGTTGCTTATGCCTGAAATTTTAAAGTAGTGGAGTTGTGACTTCAAGTAGTTATTTTCAAATACACTTTTTAAACATATTTGACTTAAGGCTGAGCTATGGCTTGAGAGCTATGGTGCCATGCATAACATCGTACTTGGTGTCCATGGACACCAAGTATATATATACCATTCTGTGATCTCACCTAGGTGGTCTCTCGTTTGGCATCTACAAGAGGTTAGTTTGTAAGTATTGACATAATCTCCCTATACTTAATTTATACACCTCTATCTCTCTACACCCAATCTACAGGTAACATTACTTGTCTATCCTCCACACCTAATCTACATTGCTTCTCTACACCTAATTTACACCGCATAGAGAGAGGGAAAACAGAAATAGATTAGGTGTAGAGAGAGCGTAGAGAGAGGTGGAAAATTTCCAGCCATCTATCTACCTCTCTTTCTACACCGCATCTCTATCTAATATACACACCTCTATCTCTCTACGTAAGGTAGACAAAGAGGCCATAGAGAGGGAGGTAAATGGACAGGATGTAGAGAGAGAAAAAATAGAAGTAGGTTAGGTGTATATAGAGCATAAAGAGATACATATATACATGAATATATATATACTATTAGACCAAAATTGGTAGACCTAAATTTGGGCTAGTAGTGCCAAAGGTCTAGTGGCACCTCTTTACTTATCATCACAATCTCAATCATAGTAAAACCAAGGGTACATTGTGATAATCCATACATGAGTAGATCAAGGATTGCAACACCACGATTAAAAAGGGACTATACCCAAGAGGAAGCTTTCAACCATCGGGTGCTATGCTCCCTTACTTAGTGCCTGCAGAGATGCATATATAAACACACTCACATAGCTACATATATATACATATATACACACTCACATATGGATACATATACAAGGTTGCATATATATACTTATATTTAGTTACATAGACTTGGACCATACTATTAAACCTAAAGTAGGGGCTAATAGTCTAGTGGCACCTCTTTATATATCATCACAATCTCAAACGTGTTAAACAAAAAGGGTATGTTGGGGTAATCCATATAGAGTAGATCAAGGACCGCAACACCTTGATTAATACCCGAGAGGAAGCATTCAACTATCGAGAGTGCTATGATTCCTTACTTAGTGCCTACATACATGCATATATAGACACACTCGCATAGACACTTATATACATATCTACACACTCACATACGGATTACCTACACATAAGTATATATATATATATAAAAGTTAATGCTATACATGAGTGGAGCAAGGACCGCGATTAAAAAGAGACTATACTCGAGAGTTAGCATTCAACTAGCGAGAGTGCTATGCCTTCTTACTTAGTGCCTACATACATGCATGTATAAACACACTCGCATTGATATGTATATACATATATACACACTCACATATGGATTATCTACACATAAGTATATATATACACGAAAAGTAATACTATACACCTCTATCTACACCCTCTATTTTTCTCTCTCTAATCATGCTAATAGCTCTTTTTCTCTCTCTACTCTCTGTTTATCTCTCTCTACACCTAATCTTTACCTAATATATACGCCCCTATCTACACCTTAAATATACCTAATCTACACTCCTCTACTTCTCTACCTAATCAAGGTAGATAGAGAGAGAGAGAGGTAGGTTAGCAGTCTCTATCTAATCTCTACACAGTCTCTCTACTTACTATCTCATTTTTCTCTCTTTATATTCTCTCTCTACTCTCTCTACCTAATTATCCTCAAAATCTCTCTCTCTCTCTCTCTCTCTCTCTCTCTCTCTCTCTCTCTCTCTCTCTCTCTTTAGTATCTTTATCTAAATAGTCTCTACAAGCTCTCTCTACTCTCTACCTATTTATCCTCTCTGTCTACCTACTCTCTACTCTATCTCTCTCTCTCTCTATCTAAATAATCACTACACTCTCTCTAGCCACCTCTCTCTACTCTCTCTAACCATCTCCCTCTATCCTCTCTCTCCACTCTCTCACTCTAACCAACTATCTCACTCTAACGAACTATCTCAAATTGTCTTTCTCTACATTCTCTCTGTATATTATCTATCTCTATCCTTTTCTACTCTTTTTACATGCTTTCTCTCATTTTCCCTCTTTAATCTACTAAAACAACTCACTTTTTTTCTCATTTTCCCCTTTTTTAATCTAAACTTTCTTTAAATTAGCTCTATTTTTTAAAAAAAATTATTTGATTCTTCCTTTAAACTCATTTGGCTATTTTCTCTCATCATAGGCCATCACTCATTTTGATGCAAGTGGCAATACTTGAAATTGAATGTGTGACAAAGCGGTTTATTTTCTTAAGAAATATATTGATATAGTTTGTTTTGTTGTCTAAGAAGTATGAACAAATCTCAAGTGATAGTCTCTTATTTCCACTTAAAGTTTCTAAGCTAGAACAACTTTCTCCGTAGGACCTTTGCAAGCCTTATCTTACAGTATCCCTTTACGTAATCCAAGATTTCAAATTTTGTCTAGCCATCCTTAAGCCAATCTTATTTATATTTTCAAAGTGATTTGAGAAGCCATTCTTAGCAACTAAAACCATCTTGAATCAATCAAAAGTAATCTCAAGTTTACAATCGAGTTCTGAGCCCAAAACCAATCCCTAACATATACAAAGTTTTAAAGGTGCATCAACTACTAGTGAAAGCACCTAGCTAGCTAAGTAATCCACCTCTAGTCATAATTTTTTATGAACATAGTAAATTCCCTATTTCAAAAGTCCAAAATACTCCTAGCCCTAAGTTAATGTGCATTTATCCTTAGTTTATCATTCGTGTATCAACCTGAGTACCTATCTTTTACCAAGCACAAGTTTAGTTGACTTATCTAAAAGAATTTAGTACTAGCAGTGAATTGGAGTATACATATTTAAATGGAGTAGCAGAGTAGTGGTATCCTTAGTCTAAAAAGGACAAGTATTTAGATAATACCAAGTTTGAAGAGTATCCAGGTCCGCAATATCTAAAATAAGGTTATTATCTTAAAATCACCGCTATTCTAGCCAAAAATTTTAGTAAGGCTTCATCATACTTCATAAGTCTACAAGATAATATCCTTTTTATAGCAAAAAAATATTTTCGTGATAAATACTACATACCATAGTCAATTCACGAGCATAACATTAGGTGAACCATATCAGAGCCACCAGCTTGATTTCTGATGTAAACTTTAAATAGACACAATCTCAGTCTGGTAATCATTAATTTTAATATCACTTCGAGAAGATTTGAGTAAACAAAGTAGGAAGGTCACAATGCAGTAAGCATTATAGAAACACCACCAACCAGCAAACAAAGTCAAACACATCAGTAACCTGAGAGGTTGGACGACAATATCACTAATTACATTTTAGAAATTAGGTTGTTGGTATATCAATATCATTCAGAAAACCAATTTTATTACTAAAAAAAGACTTATAATCCCCATTTGACCAATCAAGCTAGCAAACAATCAGTAAAGCCAACTATTAATTCCACATGCACCGTATTATCACTACGACAGGTAAGTCTCATTAAGTACACAGGTGATATAATTTAAAACCAAACAGAAGGCCAACATCAATTGTATCAGAATAAGATTAGTGAGAAAAAACCTATGAAGCGGCAATATTTTCAACAAGTTCATTGTTAAAGCCATCACTGGTATGACATAGCAAGGATGCATAGCCTTCCTCACACTCACTCTCTCAAACAATATTGTAAGGATAAGTGAGGGAAAAAGGGATCCCTTACTAGCAACAAAGTCAGAGAATTAGAATGAGCCTGCCATCGTTTTGGTGCAGGGAGGTAGTATGGGAAGCAACAAAAAAAAAAAGTTTAAGAGGGGTGCAATTTACATAGTGTGGGTGGTACCCAATTATTAAATTTGGTGGGTACTCCAGGGTGGGAGTTCCCTCTAGGTGGACACTTTAAAAGCAAGGTATTTTTAAGGTTATTAGTTTACCATGCAAGAAGGGAGAGAGAAAGTGGGAAAAGGAGATAGATGAAGAAAGGAAGTAGAGAAAACAAAGAGGGACAGTAAATAGGAAACAATATTAAGCTTCATAATGACACATAGGTCAAAGTTAGTGTGTATATCTTTAAGAATATATAAGAGACTATTTAGGTTTGATCCGGGTAGGTGTAGACTGAATAAATGAACTATGGCAAACCAAGAGAATTTCAAGGAAGGTCAGTAGTGTGTGTGTGTGTGTGTGTGTGTGTGTGTGTGTGTGTGTGTGTGTGTGTGTGTGTGTGTGTGTGTGTGTGTGTGTGTGTGTGTGTGTGTGTGTGTGTGTGTGTGTGTGAGTGAGTGAGAGTGAGAGAGAGAGAGAGAGAGAGAGAGAGAGAGAGAGAGACTCTGTGTGTGTGTGTGTGTGTGTGTGTGTGTGTGTGTGTGTGTGTGTGTGTACACGCCCGCCCATCTAATCCCAGGCACCATACTCAATGAGTTGACAATATGTCCATTGAGTTTGGGCATACTGCAGTCGGTAAGAGCAATGCAATTAGTTCAAGTCTAGGCCACTTATTGTGTGAAATGGCACGGGTGATGGTGTTTAATAGTTCACACCTTTTAAAATTTTTACCATTTAAGCAATATTTATTTACGAGGGAGTGGATTTATTCCCACACAATAAAAATGTTAGAATAAGAGTAAAGGATCATGCTTAGACATGTGTTAATAGTGGATTTAGCAGGCCTATTACTTTTCTTTCTAACAAACTCAGCAAGAGTAATTTTTAATTCTCTTTTCCAAACAAACCTTAAGTCAAAATTTCTAGTACATGGGCAATGTAGAGAAATAAAAAAATTTATAAACTGTATACAGGTTGAAAAGAAGCAAGAGGGAGTATCAAACCCAAAGCAAATCCACCATTGTAAAATCACAAGTACTATTAAGGTACTCTTGGACCACCAATATTTACTGAAATGTAGTTAAACACATCTGAATTATTATATAGGTGCTGTATAGCCAATAAAGTATTAATTAATGAGCCGGGGCTACAAGCTTCTAGATTGTATCAGCCAGTCATTTCCCAGCTTTGGTAGAACTCCAGATTATTAGTTTGACCACCCAAAAACCTTGGCTAAGGTATAAAAGCCAAATTTTGTAAGTTTTTGGATAAGAAATACAGAGCGAGAGCTAACGGGGCTCATTTCTCTCCTTCTTGCGCTTCCTACTCCCTCTCCGGTTATCACATTGCGAATGCATTTGTTGCATTGCAACTGCAGGTAAGAGCTCTACACATTGACGTAAGCCATTCACTGTATTTCGTAGCTTTTGGCGTCGTCGATCCGCGGCCTAATTTCATCATAACTAGGAATTTACATGTTCAAATCAAAAACTATCCGCGGCCTAATTTCATCATAACTAGGAATTTACATGTTCAAATAAAAAACTAAGCATAGACGGGGTATTGGGGCATCAATTTAGATGCATTCTGGGTCGAAAACAACTAGGTCAAAAATCCACTGCTGTTAATAATCGTGATTTTGAAACTTGACCTAAAGTGGGATTTGAGGCCATAGCATGTGTGCTTAGGTCTTATAAACTTATCCTAGAAGTTTCATTACGTTTGGATATCATTTGATGCTGTAATGGATGTGAATTGTTTGCCGATGAGCGATTGGCTTTTGGTGATTTCAGTCACTTGAGTGTAGCTTGAGTTAGATGCGAGTTGTTAGTTGTTTTCCGAGAGATTGACAACCTCTTGTAGCCTCTATGCACTAGTCGAGTCAGATACATCCCCATAGTTTGACAAATTAATCGTGGTTCTCGGTAATACTGCAATAAGATTGGATGGTGAGGTTACACATGCGTCCCACATTTGGCGCCATTGCCGGGGATCGAAGAGACCTAAACTAGGGAAAAACAGGAGCGTCTTGTGTAGTTTTCCTTTAACTTCATCTAGGTTCACCTGGAGTAAAACTTTCTTTTTAGAAACCGTATAGCTTAAGATTGTCGTCTTTTGTTGTGTAGAGGTATCTTGGAAGTAATCGTCCTTACTGAATACCTTTAGGATTGTAGGATTGTAGATTTAGATTAGGATTTGGAGAATCATTGAAAAACAAGACAAGTCTTAAGATCAATGCTCAAGAAACCATAAAAAACAAGAAAACTAGTGTTTGTGGACACTTTCCACAACTCCATTGCATGAGAATGTAGGAGTAGGGTAAGTAGGATCCGAGGTGGATTTTAGAACATTGCTCACTCCAAACGAATCGTTTGTGAGTTGTTTATATGAAGTTGTAGAGTTTCAGGTCTAAGGTTAGAAATAGCTTGCAAAGACTCGAATCCACTCAATTCGACTGGAGAGTAAGCCTAAGAGTTGTCCGAACCAGTGGGTAAGCTTAAAGACACTTCGAGGTAAAAATTTCAAGAGTTGATCAGAACGCAGATTATTTACTTTTTCTTGACATTTTAGACCAAATTAAGTTTTGACTTGATTCATAGGCTTAAAAAACATCATATAAAGATTGTCTTTGAAAAAATTGCAAAAAAGTGCTCATTTCAAGCCTAAAGTTAATAATCGTGATTATTAACTTTCTGCTCTAAATTGACCAAGGTTCATACCATTGACTCATTGCATGTGTACAAACAACTTTTGTAAAGGTCCAAAACATTTGGATCACTAAACTGACAAAAAATTAGGTAAAAACTAAAGTTTGTACTGACTTTTTGAATCTTGAGTATAAATTTGGAAAAAATTTGTCCAAACTTGTTCAAAATTGTTTCATAGGCTTATGTTGATGTGATAAACATGTGTATATGCTCAGTTGACCAAAAATTTGTAAAAATTTGTGAGAAGTAAATAATCGCGATTATTTACATATGTCCTATTTTTTAACTTTTTGATCAAGTTTGTATATCACTAGCTTCACCATGTTGTAATAAACCCACAAACCAAATTTGGTAAGATTTGGACCACCGAAGTGAAATTTGTAACTAAAATTGCAAAGTTAGTCTGCGGACTAGTTTGCGGATAGATAATTGATGACCATTTGATAAAAAATTATCCAAACTTGATGAAAATTGGCTAATGACCTTAACTTAAGGTTCTTAATAGATCTGTGTCAAAGTTGGAGAAAAAACTTGCAAAAATATAGCTGGAGTAAATAATCGCGATTACTTACATCTGCTTCAAAACTTGATGAATTTGCAAATTTGAGTATAACACAAGGTCAAGCACATCAAGTAGACCTCACAAATCAAATTTAGTGAAATTTGGATCCCAAAAGTGAGACTTAAGCCAAATTCTCATAATCAGAGTCTGCGGACACCAAACAATTGATAAACTTGATCAGAATTGGTCCAAACTTGTTGAAATTTTCCCAGAGACTCTAACAAGTTGTATACTTGCCAAAACTATCAAAAAAAGTGCAAAAATTTGACAAAAGTGAATAATCATGATTATTTACTTCTGCTATCCAGAGACATCATTTTTTACTTTTGAACTTATATAATGATAGACCAACACAATATAAAGCCACATGGAAATTTTGGGTTCAATCATATCAAAATTGGTACAAATACACTCAGTTTCCAGATTGCAAATCAAACCTTTGAATTATGATAAAGTCGAATCTGAAAGTCAAATTTTGACTCCCATAGCTCGATTTGAAGTGATACACAGAGACCAATACGAGAGTTCTCAAGAGCTCTACTCTCTTTATAGAAGAATAACTAACTTGATTAAATTTGTATAGGAATCAAGTTGCAGATGAGGAATCAGTGGCTTGATAGAAAGTTGCAATTGAATCGAGTGGAAATTGACGACAAGTCAATCCAAAGGTGAGTACTCTATCCAAGGCTTTATAAGTCTATATGAACCTTAGATTTGGTCATGTACTAGGAAATCAGGGCATACTCGGAGGAACCTCTAGTAGAGTATCTACCGAAGAAAGCGTTAATCAAGGTAATTCCTTGCACACAATTCCTGAAGAAGTTTCAGACACTTTTTCAGATTCAACATCCGAAATGTCTTCTTACTCGACTCACTCGGAAATCGGAACGACGGTGCGCTATAATCATATACTATCTTTTTACAAGACTAACCGTTATGGAGCCCATGTTTACTTGGACCCTAACGAGGAGTATGCTATTCGCATTGATGACCATGGTATTGAGTTCGAAGAAGAGGTTAGGGCAAACAAACAAGGAAAATGTACATGGATCGAAATGGAACTCAATATTTACAGGTCAAAAACCCTGACGTGGTAGACAAATGGGGGTTAGAAGTAAACACTATAATCCCAGATATGTCAGCAAAAGAAGGACCACCAACTTTGGAATTCGAGAGATACGATCAAGTAGATTTGAAGCCTTTGAAACGGCTTAGTACGGATAATCTTAGGATCGGAGTCTATTGTTGGGAAGATAGAAACTTAAAAGATCTTTTGTGGACTTCTCATGCCAAATTAGGACAATTAACGGCCTTGAAGATCATTTATATCTTCAGGATTAAAGATAAGGGATCAGCAGACCTACCAACCTACCTGTTTAGGGATTGCTATAACAATAACTTTGTTATGATGACTCCTAAGGAGGTAGAACAAACTAAATACCAAGGGTATTCCATACGGGAATGGATATTGGGGCAAGGTCCAGAAACAATTCCAAGAGATGAACACCATGAGAGATCATCTAGGAGTAATGTGAAGAAACCAGAAACCACCTCATCACGTAGAAAACCGGGTGACACTAAGGCAAGTCCAGGGCTACAAGAGTCACTATTTCCAACAGACTGGTTTGAAGGACTCGGAACATGACCAACTCCAGAAGACCTGAAGTCGAACCAAACAGACATGTCAGACTAGCTGATTTTAAAAATGGATCAGAAAATACAGTGGATCAAGGGATCCATATGACCACTTAGCAAGCTTTAAGCAAGTGCTAAGAGCAGAGCGTATATTCGATTTCCATATTTAATTCGAGGGTTTTGGAATGACATTAGAAGGAAAAGCATTGACATGGTTCCAAAACATTCCACCAAGGTCAATCATGGACTTGAACACATTTAGCTCAAGGATTTGTAGCTGCTTGTTCCAAAACGGGGATTAAACATAATACGTTAGCTCAAATCTACAGCTTTAAACAGAAACATGGTGAGTCTGTTAGGGATTGTGAAACTCGAATGAAACAATACATTGCCAGATGCCCAGAGATGGAGATACCTACAGAAGAACGACTTATACCTTTGTTTTTTGAGGGACTGCTAAACAAAGAACTTCATGCTATACTCTATAGTAAAAAGCATATAACCCTACAAGCGTATGTGTCTGATTCTATTGACCTAGGAGACATTGCGAGATCTTCAATGAAGAAGATGTCCATAAGGACAACCAAAGTGAGAAAACAGCATCCACAAAACTAGCACAAGTGGGAACGGCTGCTGCGGCACCACTCTCAGCCATAGAAGATATGCTAAAAAGGATAAACGACATGATGAACAATATGCAAAAAGCACCTATGAGAGGACCATGACAAGGGATACCTCCACAGGGACAACCAATTAAGCCATAAAAATGGTGTGCAATCGAGGGTAAATGGACTAACCATGAGACCCACGAGTGCTACTTTAGATCAAAGTATGATGGGAATGTTCAGTACGTGCCCATGAGGCCACAAGGACAACCCATGTACAGATATCAGCCTAATATGGCCCAAGCTCAAAGATCACCAATGGGTATGGAAAGACCTCAACCTGTGTTAGGACAACAACCTCCGTATCCAGGACATAATGCAATGCCTGTAAAGTACATGCATTGTGAAGGATTCATAGATGAACAAGCATAAGTGCCTGTTACACCCTATGCAGAGCTTAGTCCATCTATAGTAATGATAGAAGGAGATTGGTATAGTCCACATCCACCACCAATGGAAGAAACCATGACTTATGCTCCACCAGATCTCGCACTAATGTATTATGTAGCTAATCAAGGTGTCAGACCTCCCATGGGAAGACCCATGATGAAGCCTAGAACATGAAACTGTCATAACTGTGGTGCTGATGACCATTGGAAGAACGAATGTCCAGAGACTGTCAAAAACCTCAAATTGATTGAAGCCTATTGCATACAATGTTACAAAAAGGGAGGACACTTTCCGAAAGATTGTCCTAAGAATCCTTTGAACAAGGGAAAACTGTCGTAAACGTAGTCCAAGTGATTCCTAGTAGCTCATTAGAGAGTGAACCAATTGTTCCAATCAAGATAATCACTAGAGCCCATGCAAAGAAAAAGAAACACAACTCCTTTGATGATTCAGATAACACGAAAGTTTCTTCTCAAAGAATCAAACGGAGCAGAAGCAAAAGATATGAGATAAGAAAACAAAAACAACGGGTTGAAATTGAAGATAAAGCAAAAATGCTAGCCCAGGACAAGTTGAAAGAAACTGGCAGTGAATTCAAGGAAACAACCTTGAAATATAGAGGATCCAGACTAGTTGATAAAATTTTTGAGCCTATTAATGATGCCTTAGAAGCCTACCAAGCAGGACTTAAAACATGTCAAAACATGGAAAACAAATGGAAAAACTATCTATCTCCGGACATGGAAGCAGCAAAGCTAGAGGCTTATCAAAATTCGCTAAGAATCACGCAAGAAATGCTGGATAAACAAAAACCCAAGCTTGAAAGTATTGCAAAACCTGAAGAGCTTGTGGTAGAAGAAACGAAAGCCAAATCCGATGTGGTGGTAGAATCCCACCTTGAAACAAATAAACCAGTGCTTATAGTGCCTGACAGTGAAGATGCCTTAGACGAAATTCCATTCGTAGAGGAAGATTGGCTAGGACATTTATGGAAAAAAGTGAGAGAGATCAATGATGAAAGCCAGCTCCTATAGAGAAAGTTGGTTGGATAACCTACCTTCTGATATGAACATGGATTTACAATCCTTGTACGGGGATTGCGGATCGAAAGCTTCGGGAATGTCTAAACCATTGACAGGAGATAACAAAGATGAATCCATTGTTTGCAAGACCACTCAAGTAAAGAGAGTTGAACAGACCCTAGAAGTAGACAACATTCATTCAATCATGTCTACACCCATCCAATGCACTCTTACTTTGGGAGAACGGTTGAAACTCAGACCATACTTGTGGAATGATTTACAGAAAATTGAAAATTGAAAAATGAAATGGAAAACAAAGAGATTCGATCAATTCCTATGAACAAGGTCGGAGAATATTATGAAGGGAAGGAAGGAAACACCACCCTCCTAGTGAAATATAATGACAGTGAAACCATGGCAATACTGGATAGTGGAGCTGGCGTAGCCATGGCCACTAAAGCAGTATGGGAATCCTAGGGACAGCCAGTCATTAGACAAACGCGAATGAAATTGCAGTTGGCTAACGGACACATTGAGAGACCACTAGGGCTGCTTGAAAAAGTGATAGTCAATTCCTGTGGAATTGAATATTAACACACTTTTGCCATAGTAGACTTTGGAAAAAAACTCAACTATGAAATCATATTGGGAAGACCTTTCATGCGATAGGTACAGCTTATCCAAGATTAAGAAAACAACTATCTGTACTTGAAGCAGGTGGGATCTAACAAGAGTCAATCTAAAAGATCACACTTATAGAGATGTCTTGAAAACACCCATCCAAGAGTTTGATTCAATCTCTTTGGCTAAAACTAAACTCCCATCCTGGTTAAATAAGACATTTCTATTTGGATGTGTGGAGCTTCAGAAAATGGAAGCTTAAGACGAGAAGAATGTATCCTAAAAAGGGACTGCACAGACGAAGCCTACATACTTGAACCCTTTCCAGAGCATTTATTTGAGCTATTTGAGTGGACTCAAATTTTAGCGACAATGGATACATGTGTGAATACGTCTATGCCGACTCAATTTTGCAATGAAGATGAGGAACCCAAGGACTTGATGAAAGCTCAACAAGTCTTTTCAGACCTCTATTATGATGCAACTGATGGGTTAGATGAACACTCAGCTACCTCAGAAGATTCGGGGTCAGAAAAAGAGAATACGAGAGCTAAGTTACTCTTAAAGGGAGGGGAGGATTTTTTTTTTTGACTTTCCAAACCAAAAATCAAGAAGACAAAAATGGTATAAATGAAAGAGAGACACCAATATCATGAAAACACGACCTATGCTATCAGTCTCCAGTAAAACACAATTCTTAATGCAGATAGATGCTAATGATTATGTCAAGGAAAAAATAACTGGTAGATATCCTTTAAACAAAAACTCAAAAATGTCTCAGACATCGAGAAAAGCAAGGAAAGGTACTCAAGAAAAATCTCAAGATAAAAAACCACTCATGACCAGAGTCGAGCGGAAAAAGAAATATCAAGAGTTGAAAAAAGCTCTAAAGGAGATATACACAACCGAAATAGAAACCACGGAAGAGGATGGTAAGGATATAATGCATGTTCCATTCCATTACAAAAAGTATACTCTCCAAGATCGGAAAATCATAATTGAACAACTTGTTAGGGAACTACAGAAACAAGGCAAATCTTACGAGGGCCTAAAACGCTAAAAGGGTAGACCTGGCTGAACCAGGAGAAGAGCCTAGACCTGCTTACATTGCAAATGACCTAACAGAAGAAGAAGAAAAGATTTTGTTGAACTTGTTAAAGGAATATCGAGATATCTTCGCTTGGTCTTACAAGGATCTCAAGGGTGATCCAGAAATCTGTCAACATACTATACCCATGACAGATGATGCGACACCAAGTAGACAGAGACCATACACTTATAACAAAACATTTTCCAGGAAGATCAAAGAAGAGATTAAAAAACTAAAGGAAGTTGAATTCATTTACAAAATTGAACACATAGATTGGGTATCTTCAATTGTGATAGTACCTAAGAAGAATGGGAAATTACGAGTGTGTGTTAATCTCAAAAAGGTGAATGCAGCTACCATTAGAGACAACTTTTCTCTTTCGATAACTCAGCATCTTTTAGAACGAGTTGTAGAAAAAGAAGCTTACAGCTTCTTAGACGGATTTTCGGGATACAATCAACTTTTGGTTGACCCAAAAGATCAGCATAAAACTACTTTTGCAACAAAATGGGGTATATTTGCCTATCGGGTTATGCCGTTTGGGTTAACTAATGCTCCGGCCACGTTTCAAAGGTTGATGATCCATGCTTTCAAAGAGCATCTTCGAAAATTCTTAGAAGTATATATGGATGATCTATGCGTACATTCGTCAATCCACTCTGATAATTTTGAACACCTCAAAAAGATATTCGAGAAATGTAGTCTTTATAGGATTTGCTTAAATCCTGAAAAGTGCACATTCATGGGAAGACAAGGAAAAATTCCTGGACATATAGTGTCTAAAAATGGCATAGCTACTGATATTGAGAAGATTCATGTCATTGCTAAATTGTCTAGACCAACAACAGTCAAGGGAGTACAAGCCTTCATGGGACATTGTGGATATTACCGACGATTCATCTACATGTATGCTATAATTGCAAAACCCATGTATAGCTTGACTACTCACTTTGAATGGACTGAGGCAAGTGAAGAATCCTTCATGAAGCTTAAGAAAGCTCTCACCTCAGCTCCAATATTGAAAGAACCAGATTGGAATAAGGTATTCCACATACATGTAGATGCTTCAAACTTTGCTATTGGTTGTATACTAGCTCAACCAGGAGATGGAAAAATTGACTTTCCTATTTCTTATGCTAGTCGACAATTGAACATGGCAGAAAAGAATTACAGCACCACTGAAAGAGAAGGACTCGGAATGATCTATGCCGTTAAAAAGTATAGACATTACCTATTAGCCAACAAGTTTGTGTTCTTTGTGGACCACCAAGCTTTGTTGTATTTGGTCAACAAGCCATGCAGCATAGGGAGAATAGTGAGATGGTTCATCATTCTTCTCGAATTTGATTTCACTGTGGTTGTAAAAAAAGGCACTACACATCAATGACCAGATCATTTGTCAAGGATTGTTTCAAGGGAATCACCTAAAGGGGTAGACGATGATCTACCAGATGCCTATTTGTTTTCCATGAAAATGATACCTAGATGGTTGGAAAACATTGTGTCATTGATGACAATAGTTCAAGTGGATTCACAAATACCACTTCCTATCACAATCGATTTAATCGAGCAATCGGCTATGTATCAATTACTACCTGGAAGGCTATACAAAAGAAATCGGGACGGGATATTGCTTTTATGCATTAACCCTAAAGAAAAAGAGAAATACCTAAGTCAAGCACATGTTACCATAGTAGGACTTCACTTTGCCGAAGACCAAACTATGCAATGAATCTTGAGACTTGGAGTATTTTGGCTGACTATGAGGAGAGATGTTAGATCTTTTGTAAAAGATTGCCCTCAATGTCAAAAACAAACACCCATTCCTCATGTAACATTTTTTCAAATATCACATGTTCCTAAGTGGGGTAATTATCTGGTTACTTACTTATCGAGCCGAACATTTCCTGAGGATATGAGTAAACGCCGTCAAAGAGCAATTGGAACTGAAGCAAGAGACTATGCTCTTATTGGGAACCAATTTATCAGAGAGGTAAAGATCAACATTTGCATCTTTGTGCAAATGAAAACGAGTATATTCTGATTATAGAACAAGCACATGCTGGATTAGCTAGAGGTAACTTTTCTAGTGAGACCACCGCAAGAGTGATCTTGATGGCAAGCATATGGTGGCCAACACTTTTTGCAGATGCCAAAGAATATGTTCGAAGGTGTGATGCTTGTCAACGAGCAAAAATGCCAACACGAATAGACAACATGCCCTTAAGACCAATGATGGGAGTTGGAGCCTTCACAAAATGGGATATAGATTTTGTTGGACCGATACAACCACCTGCTTATAGAACCCAAGCTCAATATATCATTATAGCTACGGACTATTTGACCAAGCAGGCCGAGGCTAAAGCAACTCAAAAGAATGATGCCAGAACCACTGCTTCATTCTTATATGAGTATGTATTCACGAGATATGGACTGCCAATAGAGATTGCTAGTGATCGGGGAGTTCATTTCCTCAATGAAATAATAGAGTATTTGCTTAATGAGTTTATGGTCATCCATAACAAATCAGCTCCCTATCACCCACAAGCAAACGGACAGGCTGAGCATACGAATAAAATTCTTAGCTCGGTGCTGACTAAAGTGGTTAGTTCAGGAAGGACAGACTGGGAAATGAATCTCCATGTTGCTCTATGGGCTTATCGAGTTTCATTCAAAACAACTCTAAATGCTACACCCTTTAACCTTGTTTATGGTCTTGATGACATACTGCCGATAGAATTTCTATTGTCGACATTAAGGGTATCACAGAATCTTGAGTGGATTGGACATGAATTGTCAGAAAGACTTGAAGATTTGGAAAAGCTAGACGAGCAAAGGCTAACTGCTGTAACTCATATCTATGCACAAAAGCAGAAACAAAAATAGTTTTTTGATTCCCACTTTATCACAAAAATCTTCAAGAAAGGGGACTTAGTTCTAGTCTATTCCCTTAAGCAACACATTCCCAAGTTTAAGAAAAAGGGAAACGGACCATTTATCATTGAAGATGTATCTCCAAGTGGAAGTAGTAAAATTGTCCACCCTAGATGGTGAACCAATGGCTAATTGGATTAGTGGATGTCGTTTAAAGAAATACAATTTGTCACTAACCAATGAATTGCTAGAGAGAATGCATGCATCCAAAAAAAGGAAGATCAAGCGATAGCAGGTTATTGATGAATCCCAAGAGGAAGCTAGACTTCGGGTACCCAAGCGTAAAGCTGTTCTCAAGAATCAACAGATACCGATTCCCATCAACACTTTGGAAATAGATGATCGACAATGGGAATTACCTAAAGATGCAGTTTCAACAGATGAAAACTGGTTAGATGGAATGGATCTGCGCATCAAAGTACAACTCAACAATCATAGCACCAATGCTTTGGTAGACACAGGAGCTAGAGTGAATGCAGTCAGTTATTCCACATACAAGAAGGCAACAAGTCAAGCATTGACAACAGGACTAGCGACAATCAAAGGATGCAACAAGAATCCAACTCCAACACTTGAACGTGATAGTACATGGATGTTCATGTCCTCATCATTTTGTATGCTTGACAAATGAACACATGAATGAGACGATGAATCTTGGAATTCCCTGGATGCGTACATATAAAGCAATACCAGATTGGGATACGAATTAACTAAATCTATCACCTAAAGGAGGGCAACTCATTGTTCCAATTGCACCAAGCAAGGAGGAATGGAAAAGAAGCAATCAGCAGACCAATCCATGAAGCCAACCTTCTCCATCCCCTCGACAATCAAATGCTACATGTAGCGTGCAAGGAGTCAGGTAGATTTGGGTACCAAAAGCACAGCTTAAGGATAAACTGATTCGGATCTGGGTGCCTAAAAATTCACTGAAGACACAAAAGAAGATTCCAAGGGTTCGAACACATAATCGAGCATCTCCGAGCAAGAAGGAACCTAACATGAAAAGGGTTTGGAAGAAAAAGGAGCACTTATCTTCTCCACAAACTGCGAAACCAATTAAGCAATGGCGAGTTAAGTCTCAAAAGACTCCACCACACCATGCAGCACCAAGCCGACCGAGCTACCAATGGAGAGAAAAAACTCGACTACAGTCGAAAGTGCTACCAACAGCTCAAGCAATAAGAGTGCTAAAGCACCATGATGCTACAATCAAATAGAGAGCACAAAAGCTACAAGATTTACTCTTTGGAAGACATCAGCAACAAACCTCGACATCGAAAACCCTTGAGTTAATTACTCAAGACCCAGCTCTTACACAGCATATGGGTTTGAATTGCATTGATTTTCATATCATGGTAGAGCTAATCACGGCTATGCATAGACACGGTTGTTCAACCCATGCACACAGTCGTCCTAGAGTACGCCATCTAAGAGGGGTGGAAGGCCAAAAATCAAGTATAAGCTAAAATGACCACCCATTACTTGTAAAATTGCCAAAAAAACGCAAGGAAGTCTTTGCAAGCCAAAATTTGGGTTATGAATGACTTTTCTTGATCCAAATCACCTCATATCTTATACCCAAGGTCTATACCATGCCTAGAACCAATTTGTACCAAAAAATATCAATTCTGGAAGAAAAGTTAATAATCGTGATTATTTACTTTTTGGTCAAAATTGGGGAATTTTGATATTTGCCATCATACATCCAAAGTACATGTTGTGATAAGCTCACTAGCCAACTTTGAATCAATTTGGAGTTCAAAATCTCAAATTTCCTTTATATCTACTGTTTCAGAGACCTAAAGCCAAAATCTAGTACCATTTTCAACCTGTGCATCCAAATGAGCCCATAATTCACTCAGAGCATGTATTGGGTATATACTTCAAGCCTATAAAGCCAAGTTTGCAAAAAATTGGAAATTTTTCTCAGTTGTAAATAATTGTGATTATTTACTTTGGTTGCAAATTTTTGTTTTAACCATACAGTTTTATTCCTTGCATGATTTTATGCATCTTTGCTTGTTCAAAAATTGATTTGAAGCAATTTGGACCAAATTGTCAGCATTTCAGTCTAAAAGGACATTCCAGAGAAAAATTCAACAAATCTGCTAACTTTGCACTCTATTCACTGAAGCAATGCAAGCAGCGAAGAGGGCCAAGAAGAAGCTAAACCAGAAAGAGAAACTACAAGAACTGCCTGCGTATCAACTAGACCTCGAGTCGGTCAAAGCAGCAAAGGCATCTTACCTTTCTAGAGAACAACTGGAAGAACACCACACCATGATCTTCAATGGTAGGTTCAAGAGTGAAGAAGGACATCACGTGGAGTTGCAACTCGTGTCTAAAGAGGTCTATGGTGTAGCTGCCAAGCCAGAGACCAAAGAGGCTAATCACAGGTGTTAGGAAATAAGACGTAGCTAAATAGATAATTGAGTAGATTACTTAATGGAGAGAGACAGATTTATATACACGAGATTATAGAGTAGAGAGAGAGAGAGAGAGTACACACGATATACGTGGTTCACCCAATGTGGGCTACGTCCACGGGAAAGCAGCCACTCAATGGCTTTAGTACTTCAAAACAAGAAGTAGTTTACAAAGGGATTATACCCTTAATGGAGCTCCCACCTTGCTTCACTCTCACCACCTCACACTCACCTTGTTGCATCAACTTCACACTATGAAATGTGTGTAGAAATGGCCTTCTTTTATAGGCCAAAAGGACTGCCCTCTCTAATGAGAGACAGCCATGTGTAGCCGCCCTTGTGCGAATAAGTCCAAATCGGACCCTCTAATCCGCCCATGTGTGGCCGCCCTTGAGAAGACAAGTCCGCTTTTGAATTCGGCCACCGGCCACCGGCCATTGACTACCGACCACAGGCCACCGGCCATTGACTTTCGGCCACCGGCCATCGGCCATTGACTATTGGCCACCGGCCAACCGACCGGTTGTTTTCCGACCACTTTCCGGCCGCCGTTCGGCCATAATATTCCGGCGGAAAAAAAAGTCTTGAGGGCCTCCGCCCCCGAGGCCTCTAAAGTTGCCCCTGATTCTTGTCCATGAAAATTTTGGTTTCCGGTGAGTGATTTTCCTTCACGCACGATGGCTTCTCCTCATAATGGGGGCCTTACAAATGTGCGCTTTTACCACAGAAAATTACAAGGGTAAATCAGGCTCCATACTTAATAATCTCCCACTTGGAGACTGATCTCCAAACCAAACCTGTGACTGCTTTCCATTCTGGCTTCTTATCCTTGAATGCCGATTGAAGATGAGCAAAAGCTCAACTTCTCCTTGTTGACCACCTTTGTAAACATGTCTGCAGGATTTTCACTTTCATGCACCTTTCCTAGCTTTAGCTGTCCCTCTTCCAAAAGAGTGCGTATGAAGTGATATCTCACCTCAATGTGCTTTGTCCTTGAATGAAAGGCTGAGTTCTTCGCAAGATGGATAGCGCTTTGGCTATCACTGTACAAGACACAATTGTCTTGTTTGAATCCAAGCTCTTCTAAGAATCTGTGAAGCCACATAATTTCTTTGCTTGCCTCCGTCATTGCTACATACTCTGCTTTCGTGGTAGAAAGTGAAACCACTTTCTACAGCTTTGAAGCCCAGCTTATTGTTGTGCCTCCAACCGTGAACACATAGCCAATAGTGCTCCTTCGAGTATCTTTGTCACCTGCCATATCTGCATCAGCATACCCTTCTAGAAAAATATTAGTTTCTCCAAAATACAAAGCATTTGTTGTTGTCTCTTTTAGATACCTAAGTATCCACTTCACAGCTTGCCAATGCTCTTTACCTGGGTTGTCCATGAGCCTACTCACAACTCCCACTGCATGTGCAATGTCTGGCCTTGTCCAGACCATAGCATACATTAGAGAACCTACCGCTGCAGCATATGGAACTTTAGACATACAGGCTATCTCCTCTTGTGTCTTTGGACACATATCCTTCGTTAGTTTAAAATGACCAGCCAAAGGTGTAAAAACTGGTTTTGCATTTTGCATTGCAAACCTTTCTAGTACCTTCTTGATGTAATCTTCTTGAGATAGCTTTATTGTCTTCTTCGTCCTGTCCTTTGATATTTTCATACCAAGTATCCTCTTTGCAACACCTAAATCTTTCATTGAAAAAGATTTGGACAGCTCCTCTTTTAGGTGTTTGATGTCCTGCATGTTAGCACTTGTAATCAGCATGTCATCAACATACAACATTAGGATGATGAATTTCCCTTCTCCCAAATTCTCCGTGTAGACGCAATGATCCCAGTTGCATCTTGTGAATCCATGATCCAACATCCATCGATCAAACTTCAAGTACCATTGTCTTGATGCTTGCTTTAAACCATACAAGCTCTTCTTTAATCTGCAAACCATTTTCTCCTTACCTTTTACTTCATACCCCTTTGGTTGAAGCATGTAGATTTCCTCCTTTAAGTCACCGTGAGGGAATGCCGTATTTACATCCATTTGCTCGAGATTTAGATCATGAGCAGCCACAAGGCTTAAGACAAGCCTAATTGAGTTCATTTTTACAACAGGAGAAAATATTTCATTGAAGTCAATACCTTTCTTTTGAGAAAAACCTTTTACCACAAGCCTAGACTTGTACCTTTTCTTCCCACCTTCTTCTTCCTTTAGCTTGTACACCCATTTGTTTTGAAGTGCCCGCTTACCTTTAGGCAACTCAACCAACTTCCATGTTTGGTTGCGATGTAGTGAGTCCATCTCCACTTGCATGCTCTTCGTCCATTCTTCTTTGGATTCATGTTGCATAGCTTCTTCATATGATTCTGGCTCTCCAGAATCTGAGATCAAGAGATGGTTGAAGGAAGAAACAAACCTTTTTGGAGGTCTACATGCTCTTGTAGATCTTCGGGGAATAGGTTGAGGCTCCTCATTTGGTTGACGTTGTTGCACATTGTTACCGTTTGCAGTCCTTGAGTCTTCACCGTCCTCAAGCTCCATGTACTCATCATCTGTTTCTTTTGTTTGTTTTCTTTCCAAGTAATCTTTGTACATATTTTGTTCGTTAAAAATTACATCCCTACTCCTTAAGATTTTACCATCTTCAGGATTCCATAGGCGATACCCAAAGTCTCCTTCTCCATAGTCAATGAAGAAACACTTTTTGGACTTTGCATCTAGCTTTGATCTTAGGCTTCTATCTATGTGCATGAAAGCCTCACACCCAAACACTTTGAGAAATGCATAATTTACCGGTTTACCTGTCCATGCCTCTTCTGGAACTCCCCCATCCAATGCCGTTGAGGGTGACCGATTGATTAAGTACACAGACGTACTTACAGCTTCCGCCCAAAGCTCAAGCGGTAGGCCTGCATGTAGCCGCATGCTTCGTGCTCGTTCCATGATTGTCCTGTTCATCCTTTCCGAAATCCCATTTTGTTGAGGTGTCCTTGGGGTTGTCCTTTGCCTCCGAATGCCATTGCTAGCACAAAAGCTTTCAAAAGCTTGGCTGCAATATTCGCCTCCATTGTCGGATCTGAGGCATTTAACCTTGGTACCTGTTTCATTCTCCACAAAGGCTTTCCACCTTTGAAATATGGAAAATACATCGGATTTATTCTTCATGACATAAAACCATGTTTTTCTAGTTGCATCGTCTATGAATGTTACATAGTACAATGAGCCACCAAGTGATGGTGTACTTGCAGGACCCCAAACATCAGAATGAACCAACTCAAGTTTTTTAATTTTTCTTTCATTTCCTGATTTTTGAAATTTTACCCTCTTTTGTTTACCATAAACACAATCTTCACAGAACTCTAAGTCCACTTCTTTCAAACCTGGTAGAAGCTTCTTTGTTTAAAGGATTTGCATTCCTTTGGCACTCATATGCCCAAGTCGGTAGTGCCACACCGCACTGTCAACTTCTGTAGTTGCTGCACAAGCTGAAGGTTGCGTGCTAACAGTACACAAGTAAAGTGTAACGACTTTTTCACCCTTGGCAACCACCAAAGATCCCTTTGAGATCTTCCACCGTTTGTTTCCGAATGCAATGTTGTGACCTTCATCGTCCAATTGTCCTGTAGAGATCAAATTTTTGCAAAGAGAAGGAACATGCCTAACATCTTTAAGCTTCCATTCATTTCCGTTAGCAGTTTTGACAGAAACTGTACCTTTGCCGACAATCTCACAAGCTTCATCATCTCCCAAGTATACATACCCAAAATTACCTTTGGTGTAGTCTTGGAAATGTTGCTTGTGTGGTGTCTCATGGAATGAAGCCCCGGAATCTACTATCGAGGAATTAGACACATTGTCTAATGAGAGAATTAGAGCATCTTGCTCTACTTTACCTGCCACATTGGCCTCCGATGTTGGCTTGTTGTTTTGAGACTCTGTTTCCTTCTTCTTCTTGGACCAGCAATCCTTCTTGACGTGGCCCTTCTTGCCGCAGTTCCAACATTCAAGAACTGACTTTGTGCGTGACTTGCTCCGCCTTGAGCGATCAGGACCCTTTTGGTTTTTGAACCTCTCCTTAAGCCTTCCTCTTGTTTCCACTGATGGTGCAGCACTTGATGATTCTCCTGTGCTTCTCCTTTGCATTTCCTCGCTTAGGAGAACACCCACAACATCATCAAACTTAAGAGTATTTGTGCCAGAGATAGAATTACTTACAGCCATCATAAGGCTGTCCCAACTATCCGGTAGAGATGATAGTATAAGGAGAGCTCGCACTTCGTCATCGAAATTGATTTTCACTGATCGAAGTTGACTTATGTTTGTGTTAAAGTCATTTAGGTGTTCTGTAACTGAACCATTCTCTGCTATCTTTAGATTGAACAAGCGCTTCATAAGAAATACCTTATCGGATGCCGATGGTTTCTCGTAGAAGTCGTCAAGTGACTTCATCAAGTCCTCCGTGGTCTTCATCTCCAAAACATTGAAGGCCACCGTTGACGCCAAGCTTAACCGGATTGTTCCCAGTGCCTTTCGATCAAGGACAATCCATGCTTCATCTGCCATTGTTGCGGGCTTCTTCGCAAGATCGCCTAGTGGCAAATAGAGGTCCTTCTGGTAGAGATAGTCTTCAATCTGCATCTTCCAATGTTAGTCGTTTTTGCCGTTGAACTTCTCAATCTTGAGCTTCCCTTCCTCCGCCATAACTCCCACTCAATTCAAGGAATCCTTTCCTTGAGATAATTTAGCTACGAGCAAATCTTGCTCTGATACCAGTTGTTAGGAAATAAGACGTAGCTAAATAGATAATTGAGTAGATTAATTAATGGAGAGAGACAGATTTATATACACGAGATTATAGAGTAGAGTAGAGAGAGAGAGAGTACACACGATATACGTGGTTCACCCAATGTGGGCTACGTCCACGGGAAAGCAGCCACTCAATGGATTTATTACTTTAAAACAAGAAGTAGTTTACAAAGGGATTATACCCTTAATGGAGCTCCCGCCTTGCTTCACTCTCACCACCTCACACTCACCTTGTTGCATCAACTTTACACTATGAAATGTGTGTAGAAATGGCCTTCTTTTATAGGCCAAAAGGACTGCCCTCTCTAATGAGAGACAGCCATGTGTAGCCGCCCTTGTGTGAATAAGTCCAAATCGGACCCTCCAATCCGCCCATGTGTGGCTGCCCTTGAGAAGACAAGTCCGCTTTTGAATTCGGCCACCGGCCATTGAATTTGGCCACCGATCACCGGCCATTGACTTCCGACCACAGGCCACCGGCCATCGGCCATTGACTACCGGCCACCGGCCAACCGACCGGTTGTTTTCTGACCACTTTTCGGCCGCCGTCCGGCCAGAATATTCCGGCGAAAAAAAGTCTTGGGGGCCTCCGCCCCCGAAGCCTCTAAAGTTGCCCCTGATTCTTGTCCGTGAAAATTTTGGTTTCCGGTGAGTAATTTTTCTTCACGCACGATGGCTTCTCCTCATAATGGGGGCCTTACAAATGTGCACTTTTACCACAGAAAATTACAAGGGTAAATCAGGCTCCATACTTAACAACAGGTTGGGGCCCAGGCATTTCTACGAACAAGAGCCTTGCGGAGTGGACTTTCAGAAAGCTTATGAGCTTCTATCCACCATCAAAGAGGACAAAACCGCACAAATATCGGACACCCAAGGGAACAAGGTCGAGGTAGTAATCACAAAAGAGATAGTGGCAGAGGCACTCAGATTCCCCACTGAAGGAACGACCATGCAGGTAAGAGATAGGAAAACCACAGGCACATTTACCAAGGAGACAACCGTGGCTACATTCGCTGATCTTATCCACAAACAGGTGGAAGAGCCAGCCCGTTTGTACCATCAACACTTCCATTTTCTGGCAAAAAGGCCACCAAGGTACACTACACCAAATCACACCGTGACCACCACCTTCACTCAAGTTCTTAAGTCAACAACAAGGCAGCCTGTGGACCACGCGAATTATGTCTTGACAACCTTGAAGGGCACCAAGAAGGAAGGCAAAATCACATACTTCGGCGCGACAGAGGTGTTGACTAGAATAGCGTATCATGTCATCGGCATGGTCAACAACCTATCGCCTGCTGCCCTTTATCAGAATACATGGATTTTGGAAGCACAACCCTCTCCACAAGCTACAAGGTCAGTTAAAAGGTCACAGAAATCAGATGATGAGTCAGCTGACAGCTCACCAGAATGGCACAACAACGAGGGCTCTGACAACAAAGAAAAGAGAGCTTGCAGAGAAGAGATGAAGAGGAAAGCTGTGGATACACACCAAGAGGAGCACCCAATGTGGGCTACGTCCACGGGAAAGCAGCCACTCAATGGCTTTATTACTTTAAAACAAGAAGTAGTTTACAAAGGGATTATACCCTTAATGGAGCTCCCGCCTTGCTTCACTCTCACCACCTCACACTCACCTTGTTGCATCAACTTTACACTATGAAATGTGTGTAGAAATGGCCTTCTTTTATAGGCCAAAAGGACTGCCCTCTCTAATGAGAGACAGCCATGTGTAGCCGCCCTTGTGTGAATAAGTCCAAATCGGACCCTCCAATCCGCCCATGTGTGGCTGCCCTTGAGAAGACAAGTCCGCTTTTGAATTCGGCCACCGGCCATTGAATTTGGCCACCGATCACCGGCCATTGACTTCCGACCACAGGCCACCGGCCATCGGCCATTGACTACCGGCCACCGGCCAACCGACCGGTTGTTTTCTGACCACTTTTCGGCCGCCGTCCGGCCAGAATATTCCGGCGAAAAAAAGTCTTGGGGGCCTCCGCCCCCGAAGCCTCTAAAGTTGCCCCTGATTCTTGTCCGTGAAAATTTTGGTTTCCGGTGAGTAATTTTTCTTCACGCACGATGGCTTCTCCTCATAATGGGGGCCTTACAAATGTGCACTTTTACCACAGAAAATTACAAGGGTAAATCAGGCTCCATACTTAACAACAGGTTGGGGCCCAGGCATTTCTACGAACAAGAGCCTTGCGGAGTGGACTTTCAGAAAGCTTATGAGCTTCTATCCACCATCAAAGAGGACAAAACCGCACAAATATCGGACACCCAAGGGAACAAGGTCGAGGTAGTAATCACAAAAGAGATAGTGGCAGAGGCACTCAGATTCCCCACTGAAGGAACGACCATGCAGGTAAGAGATAGGAAAACCACAGGCACATTTACCAAGGAGACAACCGTGGCTACATTCGCTGATCTTATCCACAAACAGGTGGAAGAGCCAGCCCGTTTGTACCATCAACACTTCCATTTTCTGGCAAAAAGGCCACCAAGGTACACTACACCAAATCACACCGTGACCACCACCTTCACTCAAGTTCTTAAGTCAACAACAAGGCAGCCTGTGGACCACGCGAATTATGTCTTGACAACCTTGAAGGGCACCAAGAAGGAAGGCAAAATCACATACTTCGGCGCGACAGAGGTGTTGACTAGAATAGCGTATCATGTCATCGGCATGGTCAACAACCTATCGCCTGCTGCCCTTTATCAGAATACATGGATTTTGGAAGCACAACCCTCTCCACAAGCTACAAGGTCAGTTAAAAGGTCACAGAAATCAGATGATGAGTCAGCTGACAGCTCACCAGAATGGCACAACAACGAGGGCTCTGACAACAAAGAAAAGAGAGCTTGCAGAGAAGAGATGAAGAGGAAAGCTGTGGATACACACCAAGAGGAGCTAGCTCAAAACAAACATGTTTTGAAAGAGAAAAGCAGGCTTACCAGCGCAGTAGGCAAGCACAAGGGAAGGACCCAGAAAAGTGGGTTCCCACAGGACTGAAAGAACCTCGAACAAAGCATCATACCAGAATAGAGGTAGATGATCCAACAAAATATTTATACCTAGAGGTCGAAGCCCTAAAGCTGAAAGAGGCAGAAGAAGCTGCAAAGAAAGCTGAGGAAACGGCTACACAAGAGCAAAGCCATGGATCTCCCCAACCCGCCTCATCGCCTCCAGAACAACAAGACCATCCCATGCCTAGCCCACCACCATCACCAGCAGGCAAAGGTACCAATGAAGAAGCACAAACTGAAAAAGAAAAAGATTATGAGTCCACTCAACGAACAAAATCTACACAAGAAACTGACCACCCCGACGGACAAAAGAAAAAAGAAGCCGAGCCAAAACCGAAGCAAGCAGTAGAAGAGACTCAAAAGCCGGAAGAAGAAAAGACAAGTCAATCGGAACAAGAAACTGATAAGGAAGCAGATACAGAAAAAGAGCCTACCCACTACACATGAGACGGAGCCCGAGCCAGAGAAGGAAGAAAGACTAGCACCTGAAGAGACAACAAGGGTTGAGACAACAGCATCCACTTCTACTCAGCCAAAAACTGGCAAGGCATCAAAGCCTCAGGATGGCCAACAGGAAGAAGACCGACCATCTACCTCCACACAAGAACCACCAGCAATTATGACGCAACAAGAAGCAACACACGAGGCTGCAGGCACATCCCAACTGGCAAGACAGGAGGAGTGGCAATCAAATGATGAAGTGATAATACAAGTCAATGAATATGCACGCCAGATGCAGGAAATGATGGAGAGACTCCGTTGAGAAGCTTTGAACCGTAGCACAAAGGCCAAGGAACTAGAAATGGTGATTATGATGACATGATGATTATCATCACTGATCTCCAAAGGCAAGTGCAACAGCTGAAGGTAGAAGCAGAACAGCATCAGATAGCCAGGGATAAACAACAAAAAGAAATGGAGGAGTTAGGTGACCTCCTCACCAAATTATCTGATGCCTGCAAGGTAAAAGACGAGTAGCCTGACAAAAGTCACAAATGAACTTCTTACGACCTCTCTGTCAGCTCAAAAAATTCAAGTGCAGTTAGATGTTGCCAATGCTTCCCTGTAATAGTCTGAACAGAGAATCAATGATCAGGCCATTTTCTTATGACAAATCAGAGAAAACCCAGCCGTGGCCTCAATCAAGGGAACTGATGAAGTGTACAAGGCGCTTGAAAAGAAAAACAAGGACTTAGAATTGGAATTAAAGCTTGAACAATCATAGCGCAGAGATCTGGAACTGATGCGGGTTCGAAGAGAGGAGGAGCTCCTAAAGGAGATAGCAAAACTCAAGCGGATAAATCAACTCCTTAGAGATGGAAAACCAGACACACAGGAGGAGGCAGTCACTTCAGAGCTGCCACAAATAGACATTCCCATGGTCTCGTTTGCTGAGTTTGAGACACAGTCCACAGCAAAGCCGAGTGGTGATGAATATTTTTAGATTCACATCACAGATGTAGATACAATGCTAATGGTCTAGCTGTCAAAAGCTGAAGAAGATGCACTGAAGGAGAAGATCACCTTAGAGGTGGATGAGCAGTGGAAAGCTGCTATGGATTGGGAGTTAGGAGTTTTACACTGTGTCAACATCACTCAACTCACTCCCGATCAGATCAATACTCAATGGCACCAACAATACCTACCGTACCCTCTCATCAAAGTAGAACTATTACAGGTAAAAGAAAGGCTGTACAAGGATATGCAAGAAGATGGCACAGATAAAGACCACCCAAAGTGGAGGTTAAGCTGGCTGGACAAGAATCTGAGATACCTGATTCTGTTCACAAGAGCACCGCAGCCCTATAAAGAGATCCAATATTCTGTCATGTACCCAGAGTAAGGACATGGCAAGCGCATGAAGCACTGCAAAAGAAAAGGCCAACTTGGCTCAACTTCCCTAGGTTGCCAGCTCCAGAGAGAGGCCAAGCAACAGAGGAATACATTGTGAAAACCCTAATGGGTGCCATGTCATTCTTTAAGAGTCTGCCAGATCTCTCATGTGCAATGTTATATAAGATCTGCAGGATGCTACTCACATGCATACAAGTTTTCAATGAGCGTGAGCATACAGGAGCCCCATGGCGCTCATTCTTGGAAGAAAACAAAGGCTTATGCTACGATATGAGTGGGCAACCTTCAGAAGAAATCCCTTACAGATTCTATGCCAGATGCATGTTCCTGTCCTCGAATAATATACTAGCATTTGAAGAAGCATTCTACATTGGATTCTTCACCTGGCAAACAAAGATATTTGCGTCGGTGATAAGCAACCTAACATCCAGGTTTGTAGGCTACTTAGCGGTGGAAATGAAGAATCAAGTCACCATGCAATTTCTGTAAGTGCCTGACAAAGAACAAAGAATCAGATACCAGAAGGCGCTGGAAGCACTTAAAGACCGCCTCGCCCGCCGTTAATCCAAAGACTACAACAACCCATATAGTTGTGTGAAGGGACAACACAGGTGAGAAGGGGGGATTGTTAGCAGCAAGCTAACACGGACACCATTTTTTGGAGTTCTCCTTGTAAAATAATTATTATTTTGATAAATTGGGAATATTGTAACTCCTATTTTTTCGGATAAACTTTGTAATTAATGAGCCGGGGCTACAAGCTTTCAGATTGTATCAGCCAGTCGTATCCCAGCTTTGGTAAAACTCTAGATTATTAGTTTTGACTATCCAAAAACCTTGGCTAAGGTATAAAAGCCAATTTTTGTAAGTTTTTTATAAGTTTTTGAATAAGAAATACACAGCATGAGCTAACGACGCTCACTTCTCTCCTTCTCGCGCTTACTACTCCCTCTCCGGTTGTCACATTGCGAATGCGTTTGTTGTATTGCAACCGTAGGTAAGAGCTCTACGCATTGACGTAAGCCATTCACTGTATTTCGTAGCTTTTGGCATCACCGACCTGCAACCTAATTTCATCATAACCAGGAATTTACATGTTCAAATAAAAAACTAAGCATAGGCGGGGTATTGGGCATCATTGCTAAGCATTTAGATGCATTCTGGGTCGAAAACAATTAGGTAAAAAATCCACTGCTTTTAATAATCACAATTTTGGAACTTGACCTAAAGTGGGGTTTGAGGCCATAGTCATGTGTGCTTAGGTCTTATAAACTTGTTCTAAAAGTTTTGTTACTTTTGGATGTCATTTGATGCTATAACGGATGTGAATTGTTTACCGATGAGCGATTGGCTTTTGGTGATTTCAGTCACTTGAGTGCAGCTTGAGTTAGATGCGAGTTGTTAGTTGTTTTTTGAGAGATTGACAACCTCGTGTAGCCTCTATTAACTAGTCAAATCAGCTTCGTCCCATGGTTTGACAAATTAATCGTGGTTCTCACTAATATTGCAAAAAGATAGGATGGTGAGCTAAACATGCGTTCCACAAGGAGTATTTTTAACAGATCTCTAAATCTATTCCCTTTAGGTCTTTGTATGACCAAGCAAACACATCTTTATACCGTCTGAGTGTAGCTATCAGTAGCTGCTCTTCTTCATCCGTGAGGTCCGTGGCAATGTATACCGGTTTACATTCCTCACTTGGTTCTGCTAAGTTTATGCATTTGGCTTTTTTAGACCCATCATATGAAGTTTCAGGCTCTTTTGGGTTTCGTTTGGGCTTCTGCACTACAAATTTTCTATCTTGAATAGTATACCTTTTGTAGTGGGAAGGTGCATCAAACTTATTATCGTTTGATTCATCATCAGTTTCCAACTCTGTTGTCCAAACTTCTTTCAAAGTTCGTTTCAATTCATTGTATTTGTGTTTGCGCTCGGTTTTGGATAATTTTGTTGACTTCTCAGAGATACTTTCCATTTGTAGTTGTTGTTTGCTCTTCTTCTTCAAGTTTATTTATGTTGAGTCGGGTTTCATGTACCTCTTTGATATCTCATCTTTAAGGAAATCATTTGCTTGAACCAGCCTTAAATACCATGTTTTGTTGGTGAATAGAGTTACTGAATATTCTTTTGTCTTGTTTTGTTTGTTTATGCGTTTATTCAAATATCTACGATGTCTGCAGGGATTTTGGTTTGAAAAATCATAGTAGACCGCTTGTCGATGTTTTTGTTTGAGGTCCTGATCTAAACTATTAGAAAGCTTGTCGTCCGTGTTGTTTTCTAAAGGTTTGTCCATGGAATCTTGAAATGATTTTTCATCAGTTTGGTGAAGGTCCCTGACTGAGATCTCATTCACTATGCGTCGGCAATCTGCAACCCCCTGTCAGGAACTTTTAATCCTGATTTTGGACTTAGGCTGACACTCATCATTTGGAATGAAATGACATCATATTCTTCCTCATCACAGAATTTAGTGAAGGTCACCTCATTCACACACACATCAAGAGTGGCTAGTATCTGCTGCCATCCAAAAGGTTCAAACATCTCTTCCAGAAAAGACTCCGGTACATTGTCATAAATATAATCCTCTTTTTTCAAACTACCACCCTTAGAAGCTCCACACATCCAGTTGTGAACTTTGTTTTGCAGCTGTTTGTGCAAGGCAAGACAATAAGGGTAGGGCCAGGAAGCTTTGGGCTTCTCTCCAGATGCAATTACCTACCCTTGCATTTGAAAGGCATGTGGCACTATGCAAGACACTTATATGGGAAAAAAAATTCAATATTATTAGTCAAAGTCTCTTGAAAGAAGACATCGTTCTTGCCAATGCCTTGGTTGACATGTATACCAAATGCGGTGTACTTCAAAAAGCATAAAAAGTGCTTGAGTAGATGCCTTTTCAGGATGGTGTATAATGCACAATCAAAATACCTTTGGTGGAAAAGTGATATTGTTTGGAGGAGATTTTAGACAAATACTTCTAGTCGTAGTAAAAGGTTCACGAGAAGATATTGTTGATGCAACATTCTGTCGATTGAGGCTTTGGTCACATGTAAAATTTCTATCTTTGACTCAAAATATGTGTGTACTTCAAGGTCAAGCCAATAGATGCGAGCGAGAATTTTGCCAGTGGCTTTTGAATATTGGAAATGGTTCTATAGAGGGTAATCAATACATCGAGCAAGTGGCATTACTTGGGCAAATGTTATTAGTGAACAATGGATTGCAGGATTTGATTTCTTGGGTTTATAGAGGGGTAAAATGTAAATACTGACCAAGAAGGAGAAATACCTTTGTTACCCCATGCATATTTTCAATTCGCATCATAGTGCCACAATATACGGCTATGCATAGACACTTCATACCCATGCACTTTGACACATGTTCGTCTAGGACAACTCACTATAGGACGGGGAGAAAACAACAGCTAGATACTCATCATTTTGTATATATTATTTTTGTTTTTTTAATTTTTCTTTATCAAATTTTTAGAGCTATTTAACTCTTAGCAGACATAATCATGAGCCATATTGACACCATATAAATGCCGGGTTAAGAATATGTATGAGTGATAACAATAATTTTGGTAAAATTTTGGCCAATTAATAATAATTGTGGGTAATTTTCTTTTATTTTTTAGCACTAAAAAACTAAAAAGGACAATTAATCAACAAAAATTGATAAGTCGAGCTAGGAAAGTCAGAATTGACTTTTGAGAGAAAACGCCAAAACTTTAAAGCAAGGGCTTCGAACATCGCAAATATGAAAAGGTTTGGCACAAGACGGATCTTGAGCAAACTTCTAAGGATCAAAATTGCAGGTTAAAGGCTATTTGTCGACCAACTTTCAAAATGAAGAACGATTCAAACTATAGGTGATATGAACAGCAAGATATGATCAATGGAGGTAAGTATGAATCGGGCATTTCGGGTAGCTAGGGAACATATAGTCAAAGTGGGGCAAAATAACCTCATCTGCATTCTCTCTCTCTCTCTCTCTCTCTCTCTCTCTCACACACACACACACACACACACACACACACACACACGCGCGCGCGTGCAGAGAGAGAGAGAGAGAGAGAGAGAGAGAGAGAGAGAGAGAGAGACAAAAGCATAGAGATTCTTACTGTGTTTTTGTGTGATGCAACCACCTCAGTAGCTCTTACTCCACCATATTTGACAGTTATGATCATTAACCCTACAAGAATACTTGTTTATACTCAACACTACACTAGCATTACCAAAACAACAGATCGAATCAAATCAAAGTAAAAAATTTTGCAAGTTGCCAAAGCCAATGGGGGAGTTCAAACCTTGTCCAAAACCAAAATATTTTCTTCAGTAGACACCTGATAATTGGAAGAATCACTACATGTGTAAGGTCTCTACTTTCAAATCTCAAACAAGTTCTATTATGCATTTGTTTTTTTTTTGAACCATCACTCCTTATTTAAGATATTCGAGTTCAAATTATGAATCGTAGGTTGAGAAAACCTAGAAATTAAAATTTAAGCTACAAAATTCTGACATGTTTAGCTATATGAATCACTAACTAACTTATTGCAAGACTTGTTTACTGATTGTAGAATTTTCTTTTACTACTGTAAAGTTAATATAAGACTGTAAAGTTTAACTTAAAAATGTAAAGTAAATTATCATTAAGGAAATAAATAAAATAATTATAAAGACAAAAGAATACACAGGGATGACAAATGAAGGCACATGGACTCACATAGGAGGGGACAAAGTGAGACACACTGTCACATGAAAAAGGAGAGGCTACTCTTGACTAATCTTAATGAGGGGGGGCATGTGTGGCCTTATCTTTTGATGATAATGACAAAGTGGTGAAGCTCATGGGTACCACAAGGGTACCAAAAACGCGGGTATGATTTTTGAGAAAAAAATTAAAAAAATTAAAAATAATTAAAAATAATTTTTTTTTGAAAAAAAAGTTAGACGTTTTCTTTTCTGCTATAAATAGAGCATCCATGCTCACACTTTACACATAGAGATTGCCTCTATAGTGCTCACGAAGTGCTGCCACTTCTCTTAGAGAGAAGGCGTCTACAAACCACTAAGAGAACAAAAACTCTAGTGGACTAATAAGGTGCGTATTAATTAAGCATTCAATTAACTTTAAGAATGATGTATGTGTGCTATCTCTTATTCTAATCTCTCTAATAGATTAGTAAGATTCAATTAGCTATGTGTATGTGTGCTATCTCTTACTCTAATCTCTCTAATAGATTAGTAAGATTCAATTAGCCATGTGTGTGTGTGTGTGTGCGTGCTATCTCTTACTCTAATCTCTCTAATAGATTAGTAAGATTCAATTAGCTTTAAGAAGGATATGTGTGTGTGTGTGTGTGTGTGTTATCTTTTACTTTAATCTCTCTAATAGATTGGTGAGATTCAATTAGCTTTAGAAAAGTATGTGTGTGCATTCTCTTTTACTCTAATCTTTCTAATGGATAGTAAGATTCAATTAACTTTAGAAAAGATGTGTGTGTATGTTTTCTCTTACTCTAATCTCTCTAAGTATACCTACTCTCTCTAGTTAGTGCATCTTCACTATTAACTTATGTATGGTTAATTGAAAGTTAATACATAAGAGAACTCATCATATTCTTATTATACATGATAAAATTCTCATTCACCAATGTTATTATCAATTAAGTTAAATAGAATTTTGAATAATACTAAAAATTGATTTAGTTGAAGTATAGAAATTGAAGTTAGAATTGGATTAGAAATGTCATGCATAAAAGTAATGCATTCCTAAACTTTTGCTCGTAATTTACACACTTAATTTTTGATTAATTAAGATTAGCAAATATTTGATGTATAAAAATTAGATGTAGAACAACAACACTAAGTGTGAATCCGAGTTGGCGAGGGTTCAAATTACAGACTCTCTTTGAAAACAAGGAGATTACTAGGGAAATTGACCAATTTAAAGTTCTAAGTGTATAACATAAGTGTAGTTCAAAAAAAATGGCTCCAAAGCGTGCTTGAACCCAAGGCGCTAATGATCATGAAGCTGGTACAAGTAACGGTGGAATCCCTGCGGAAAATGCTATGTCTCCACCAATCGAACCAATCGGAGCTATGGTACAGGTTAGTATTGCAATTTCAAGTTATGAATCATTGCATATGCGAGACCATAGGAATATATTATTTACCTTATGAAAAGAAAACACGGACCGAAACCACGGGGCTTAACCCCAAGAAACTCGTCATATGTTTGACAAGTAGGAAAGATTGTCTGGTTAAACTGGTTGCTATAGGAAAGAATGTTTGTCCAAAACCTTCGGTATGGTTTTTCTCAAGTATCTCTACTTATTAGCGCTGGTATTATGTGGCAGTTGCCGAGACGTAAGAGGACGCTTAGATTGGAACCGTTGTTGCTGTGACGGGAGTACGTCCAGATTAGCACAACGAGTACTTGTCGAGAGGTATGGGACGCTCATGAGGACAAGGGTTTTCATAAATAATGTATATACCGATCGAACATAATAGCGCCAGTAGAGATTCTTGAGTGAACCTAATCCAAGGGTTGTTGGTTTAAAATTGGACGACTTCTTGTTTGACTATTGTTTGTAATATTGTTTGAAGGGCTGTTTTAACGAACCAGTATCATAAATAAAGTAAAGGAACATGTATGTTTAAACAGTGTGGTAGTAATTAGATAACAAAAGAAGGGTGAGTGTGGTGTGGAAAGTGGGAGAATGATACCCCGACGGTATCATTCTATGGACGGGTGGACTCGATGAGTCGGGTAACTTTCCAACGCTAGAATTTTTTTTTATTAGTCATAAATCTTAAAAGAGACAAACCTTGGCGGCTGTGCTTCTGAAACATGGGGAAAAAAGCGCACAGGTTGGTCACTCTAAGATTTATACTTTTAGGTATAATTGATTATAGATAGTTTTTAGATAGGGTTATGGTGGTCACGCTCTGCCATAGCGAGATAGGACCAATCCTTCACTAATGGTTCATGCCCGTGGTTACGTAGTAGCTAAGGCAATGTCCGTTGGTTTTTCTTTCTCAGGATTGGAGACCTATCAAAGGTACTCCACTCCTCTCGACAAGGGGCAGGGACCTCACAACATGCAAAAACAGTTTCAAAAGGGATTGGAACATGGATCATGATCCATGTTCCCCAAACCCTAAAATCAATGAAACTTGCACAGTGAGTTCCCCATAATCCCATGACCAAACTCCACTAAATGTAATTGCAATATCCTTCCCAACATGGATCGCGATCTATGTACCTTGATGAAAAAATCAGGGCAGAAGTTGATCACTGGCTAGAGGATGCAAAAGGATAACTGACCATGTAAAATAGTCACAAAAGGGGTCTTAAAATCATTAAAACATAATGATTTGGTACTTTGAGTCTGCAAAGGGTCATTTTGAAGTAACAAGGCTAAAATGGTATGTTTCCTTTATGGAATAGGGTTAAGAGAGGAACATGAAGCTAACCCACTAGCGAGAGCAGCAATTGGAACATCCCAAGGCTTTATTCCAAAGAAATCTAAAACAAAAGGAATTCCGAAAGTGGGTGAGAGACAAGGATCAAGGAGAGGCAACACTAAAGGTCTAATTAGGGGCAAAGCAAAGCAAAACAATACTTACAAAGTCGTGCAAATTGCTTGGATCAATTTTCCCCTTTAGATGAATTCAAAAACTGATGAAATTTGGAGGGTGGAGTGCCTATTCAACAAGAAAGGAAGACTTTTGACTTTTTTTAAAGATTTTGACATGCTGACCTACAATTACATAATATACCCTTAACTCCTAACAATTTTCAATATTATGTGGTATTCCTAGCTAATTGTTATTTTTCTGTAGAGGGCATTGGAGTTTTATTATCTTCAATCTTTTGGAGAAAGATATTATATTTATGAATTCATTTCCAAGTATCCATGGAAGAAGTAAATTGTAAGTATGAAGTATGATCTAAGCTTGATTGCCCATTGCTTTCTATTATTAGTTTTTTGATTGATGTCTTCTTGCAGTGCTGCCAAACTTATTGTTGGCCACTTGAGTACCACAAATAAGGATTACAATATAGAAGGTTTCAAGTACTACAATAAAAAAGTGTCTTTACAAAGAGACTCAACATGATGGAGGGTGTTTGCCAATGCATGGAGATATCCTGAGTCAAGGTGCAGGATGACTACACTCACTGTAAGTGTGCATCTGATGTGCCATTGATTTGTTTTGACTTCTTAACTTATGTATGTACTCATGTTCTTTATTTTCTTTTTCTATTTGCTACAATTGCATGAATATCCAGAGTCTTGGGTCACGTGGGTGAGAGAGAAGGCTGTTTCTATGGTTTTGGAAAGATCAATAAACCCAAATGATCCAGACACTCCTATGGCACCAACTATAGATGAAATAGAGTCTCCTTTGCCACCAAAGAAAGGTGGAGCCACCAAGGGTTTGGATGCAAAGAAAAGGGATCACAAGAAGAAGAGCCCTCCAAAGAAGATCCATACAAAGAAGAGCCCTTCAAAGAGCAGCCATACAAATAAGAGCCCTTCAAAGAGAAGCCATACAAAGTAGAGTCCCACAAAGAAGAGCCCTGCCAAGAGGAAGAGCCCCACCAAGAAGAAGAGCCCTACAAAAGGAAAAGCAGATACAAAGGGCCATCCACTCCACTCACCATTGAAATTCAAGGTTCAAAAGCATCGTTCAGTTAAGAACAATAAGGGGGAGGAACCTAGCTCACCTTTCAAACTACCATTCATGTTTCCAAAGAAGGTTGCTAAGTCACCCAAGCCAACCACTCCTCGGGAGCCCAAAGCACCAACCCTTGCCAAGTCCCCTGTGCCAAGCCCTGAGGAGCCCATGTCACCACCCCCCTCCGGAACTGACTTCACCCCCTCCTGAACTCAAAAGAAAAAGGGTCTCTGAGGATACAAAATCCTCTCAGGCCAAAAGAAAATTGGAGTTTCATGATTGATTACTCCAAAAGAGTTATGTACATTTATGTTCATTTTGTCCATATGATTATACACCCTTTGGTGGTTCATAATTTTGTACTTCAAAATATAATACCAACTATTCGATTCTTAACTATGTATCATGGTGTCATGTAAATTCAAAACAACATAAATAATGATCAAAACAAGGTAGAAAAAACAAGTATATTTGCAAAATGCAATGATTACAATGTTGAACTTTTTTTTTCAAGTCTTTGCAAGTGGCTCAAATACAACTCTTTTTGGGGGAAGACATGTGATGGAAGAGGTTGAATTCTCTATCCTTGTGCTCTCCACAATTCCATCCACTTTGAGTCTATACTCAGGAGATGTTTCATCAAGAAACTCAACAAATTCTCTAACATCCTATTGTCTCCAATTTGTTGTTACTATAAGGCTTCTATGCTTAGTGTGTGGATGGAATATGACCTTTAGCTCAAACTCTGGACAATTTTCCTTAGAGTCGAGAGGAACCCAACTACCTAACTTGCTTCTCCATCTCCTATAGTCATAGCCCAAAACTAATGACTAATGACATAGTTGATATGAGATAGACTTAGAAATTGGGCTTACTCTACAAGTAATATTATCGCCAATATGGAAATTTTCTTTGGTATTCCATCTGTCTCCAAGTACATTATCCAATTCAGTCATAGAAAGTCTTCTATTAAGCCACATTGTCTTTGTCCTCTGTAAGTCCATTGTTTTGAAACATGCCACAAAGACATGTATATGCAAGAACCATTGAACTTTAATCCTTCTTGATATCCTGCCTGGAGACATAGCTTTAAGGATGTCTTCTTTGGTCTTGGATTTGAAGCTTCATACAGTACATGCATCAGGGGCTTCCCATTCAAGTGAACTTATGGTGGGAACGGGTAACTAATATACTTCTCCATATGCACCTTCTCGTGATAGAACCTTGTATTCTGTAAAATAGACAAACAAATCCATTATTTTGTAAAAAGAAGTGGCTCAGCATACATAGCATCTGCAATCCCTTTATGCTTTGCTTTGAATGTCCCACTTAGGCATTCTACAGTTGTTGAAGGAAATATATTTGGAATGGAATCAAAAAATGAGAAAGAACAATGGGAGAATGATAAATTCATTGTATTAAATGGGTAAGATTTTTTATTACTTACGGTAAGAATGAAGTGTGGGATGTTTGTCCAAGTCTAACACCATATCCTTGGCCATGTACACATGTTGAACATTAGCTAGCCAGCCCACTGTTGGTCACTTTGAAAGCAAGAACACGACCTTTCCAATGGTTTTTTACTTTATATTTTTTGGTTCTCTTCACTCTGTGTACACCTTTGCATGAAGGAAGCATTGTTACCCAGTCATTCACACAAAAAGACATGGGTTTCCAAAGACCATCCTCTCTAATGTTATGAAAGTCACAAGAAGTTATGTTATGTGAAGGGCGACGTGTAGAAGACGCCATGGAATCTTAGAGATTAGAGAAGAAAAAAGAAAATACAGAGATGGAAAGACTCAAACCTCTCACAAAATAGAGGGAAAGTAAAAAAGATAAACTTTTGAAAAAAGTAGGTGATTTGTCATTAATGGCCTTGTTTTTAGAGCCTTCTCACATAGATTTCATATCTTTTGGATTTTGTGAAATATAAAATAGAAAAAAAGATGAGACTTCATTACTTTGGGTCGCAAATTTAATGAGCTTACTCATCGAAAGCACCTAAATATAGTAGTTTCGGCCTTATGATAAAGACATTTAGCCGCTCTCCGTCAAAATAGGACCATCAAAACCCAATATAGAGGAGACAAGAGTGCCATACTTTTGCATACGTGTCAAATGACTATTGGACTATTCCTTAATCTTTAGATTAACAAACAACCCTTTTCTAGCCGTTTTTGGCCCTAATGGTGCGTAGTGCGAGAGTGCTCCTGCTTTTGTAGAGTGCTTTGAAGAAAAGCTCCTTTATTGTGCTTCTTGTGCAGTATCTTCACAGCAGCTCCTTGTTCGAGGGATTACTATGCACATTGCGTGCATGCCTCCATTCTAAGGTCCGGTACTGTTGAAAGTAGTCCAACCTAATGCCGCATCTGTGGAGAGAAAGAGATAGGGAGAGAGAGAGAGAGAAAGATAGAGAAGGTAAGGAGAGGAGAGTAGAAAGTAATTTTTGAATTCCATCGGCTTCACGTAAAGAAGGTCTTTTTCAAATCACTCTACAGAAGCAGAAGCATGCTTGCACTGCGCACACCACAAAATGGTTGCTTTACCTACAACCATTGCTCTTTATCTCCCTATTTCTTTATCTCTCTCTCTCTCTCTCTCTATCACTTTCTCTATCTCTCCCTCCCCCCTCTTAATCTCTCTCTCTCTCTCTCTCTCTCTCTCTCTCTCTCTCTCTCTCTCCTTTCTCTCTCTCTCTCTCTCTCTCTCTCTCTCTCTTTACCTCTCTCTATCTATCTCTCTCTCTTTCTCTATTTCTCTCTCTCTCTCTCTCTCTCTCTCTCTCTCTCTCTCTCTCTCTCTCTCTCTCCATCTATCTCTCTCTCTATTTCTCTCTATCTCTCTCCCTCTTTCCCTCTCTCTTGTTAAGTATGGAGCTTGATTTACCCCTTGTAATTTTTTGTATTAAAAATGCACAATTGTAAGGCCCTCGTTATGAGGAGAAGCCATCGTGCGTAAAGAAAAATTACTCGCCAAAAATCAAAAAAGGTCTTGAGCAAAGATCGAGATTGGCTTTGCCAAAATATTATGACTGGATGGCGGTCGAAAAGTGGTTGAAAAACGGCCAACCATTTGGCCGGTTGGTCGGTGGCCGGTGGTCAAAAGTCAATGGTTGATGCCCGGTGGCCGAATTCAATGACCGATGGCCGATTTCAAAGGCGGACTTATCTTCTCAAGGGTGGCCACACATGGGCGGATTGGAGGGTCCGATTTGGATGACTTGTCTACACATGGGCGGCTACACATGACTGCTTTTCATGAGGGACGGTAGCCCTTTTGGCCTATAAAAGGAGGCCTCTTCTACACATAAAAACGGATTGTGAAGCATTGTGGTGCATTGTGAATTTGATGTGTGGTTGTGAGAGTGAAGCAAGACGGGAGCTCCAAAAGGGTATAATCCCTTTGTAATCTACTTCTTGTTTTGAAGTACTAAAGCCATTGAGTGGTTGCTTTCTTGTGGACCTACGTAGCCCACATTGGGTGAACCACGTATATCGTGTGTGCTCTCTCTCTCTCTCTCTACTCTATAATCTCTTTTATGTGAAAATTTCTCTCTCTCCATTAAGTAAGCTACTCAAATATCTATTTAGCTACGTCATATTTCCTAACAATTGGTATCAGAGGAAGGTTTGCTCGTAGCTAAAGTATTCCAAGGAAAGGATTCCTTGAATTGAGTGGGAGTAATAACGGAGGAAGGGAAGCTCAAGGTCGAGAAGTTCAACGGCAAGAACTACCAACACTAAAAGATGTAGAATGAAGACTATCTTTACCAAAAGGACCTTTATTTGCCACTAGGCGGTCTTGCAAAGAAGCTCGCAACAATAGCAGACGAAGCATGGATTGTCCTTGACCGAAAGGCATTAGGAACAATCCGGCTAAGCTTGGCGTCAACGGTGGCCTTCAATGTTTTGGAGATGAAGAGCACGAAGGACTTGATGAAGTCACTTGGGTCACGGCCTCTACGAGAAACCATCGGCATCCAATAAGGTATTTCTCATGAAGTGTGTTCAATTAAAAAATGGCAAAGAATGGTTCAGTTGCAGATTACCGAAATGACTTTAATACCAATATAAGTCAACTTTGATCGGTGAAAATCAATTTTGATGACGAAGTGCGAGCTCTCCTTATACTATCATCCCTATCGGATGGTTGGCACGGCCTTGTGATGGTTGTAAGTAATCTATCTCTGGCACAAATACTCTTAAGTTTGATGATGTTGTGGGTGTTTCCCTAAGCGAGGAAATGCGAAGGAGAGGCACAGTTGAATCATCAAGTACTGCACTATCAGTGGAAACAAGAGGAAGGCTTAAGGAGAGGTTCAAAAACCAAAAGGATCGTGATCGCTCAAGGTGGAGCAAGTCACACACAAAGTCAGTTCTTGAATATTGGAACTGCTGCAAAAAGGGCCACATCAAGAAGGATTTCTAGTCCAAGAAGAAGAAGGAGTCGGAGTCTCAAGAAAACAAGCCAACATTGGAGGTCAATGTGGCAGGTAAAGTAGAGCAAGATACTCTAATTCTCTCATTAGACATTGTGTCTAGTTCCTGGATAGTAGACTCCAAGGCTTCATTCCTTGCGACACCACATAAGCAACATTTCCAAGATTACACCAAAGGTAATTTTGGGTATGTATACTTGGGAGATATGAAGCCTGTGAAATTGTCAACAAAGGTATGGTTTGTGTCAAAATTGCTAACGGAAATGAAAGGAAGCTTAAAGATGTTAGGCATGTTCCTTCTCTTTGCAAAAATTTGATCTCTACAGGACAATTAGACGATGAAGGTGACAACATTGCATATAGAAAAAAATGGTGGAAGATCTCAAAGGGATCATTGGTGGTTGCCAAGGGAGAAAAGGTCGGTACACTTTACTTGTGTACTGTTAGCATGCAATCTTCAACTTGTGCAATAGCTACGGAAGTCAACAGTGCGGTGTGGCACTATTGGCTTGGGCATATGAGAGACAAAGGAATGAAAATCCTTCAATGGTAAAATTCCTAAAGTAGGAAATGGAAGAAAAAATAAAAGCTTGAATTGGTTCATTCTAATGTTTGGGGTCCTGCAAGTACACCATCCCTTGGTGGCTCATTGTACTATGTAACATTCATAGACGATGCAACTAGAAAAACATGGGTCTATGTCATGAAGAATAAATCCAATGTGTTTTCCATATTTCAAAGGTGGAAAGCCTTTGTGGAGAATGAAGTAGGTACCAAGGTTAAATGCCTCAGATCCGACAATGGAGGCGAATATTGTTGCCAAGCTTTTGAAAGATTTTGTGCTAGAAATGGCATTCAAAGACAAAGGACAACCCCAAGGACACCTCAAAAAAATGGGATTTTGAAAAGGATGAACAGAACAATCATGGAACGAGCACAAATCATGTGACTACATGTCGGCCTGCCGCTTGAGCTTTGGGTGGAAGCTGTAAGTACGTCTGTGTACTTAATCAATTGGTCACCCTCAACGACATTGGATGGGGGAGTTCCAAAGGAGGCATGGACAGGTAAACTGGTGAATTATTTAGTTCTCAAAGTGTTTGGGTGTGAGGCTTTCATGCACATAGATAGAAGCCTAAGGTCAAAGCTAGATGCAAAGTCCAAAAAGTGTTTTTTCATTGGCTATGGAGAAGGTGACTTTGGATATCACCTATGGAATCCCGTGTAGTCCTCAACCATGACAGAAGAGTCTTCCTCCTCAAAGGTTTAGAAAGAGTCAAAAATGGGCAAGACCACGAAGCTGTTAGAACAGATGTAGGAAAGCTTGAATCTAGCTATCGAGAAAATGGCGGAGCAACTCAGTCAGATTCAACAAGCATGTTTTGTACCACACAATAGTATTGAAAAATATGTTTTTCATCAGAACGAACAACACTTTGAAGCTATGGGACTTAGAAGTGGTACTCAAGGCTACGAGGATGGACTTTGATGCAAGGATCATTCATGGTCGACACTTCTGATCCAGACATTGGTTCTGCAAAAATCAATGGGAGATCACTCCAAACCACAACATCAAATCTCTACCATGTACTTAGACTACCATATGTTGTGAAAGCCTAACCGTGTATATATGAGAAAATTAGCAAGTATCTAAAAGCGGATGAACATGCTACAAAGAAACATAAAACAAGAGCTCAAGGAGTTCTAGTGGTTTCTTTGGATTCAGTGTAGAGGCCATTAGTTTGAAGAACAATCCTACATACATTGCAGAAAAGCTATTTGTTATGCTACTGGTACGGCTCAAGGATTCAAAGACACAAATCAATTTAGCCACATTCCTGTATAACAATTTAATTCAGCAGACAACCAAGGTGAAGACCCAAAGTGCCTAGCAACTTTTGTATTGGGTAACTTGCATCCCAACTCACCCCAATGCACAAAAAGTCTAGAACAAAGCTACAAGGAAAGTAGCTAGAACCATTAAAATTATTGAGCAAGATACAAGACCAAGAGACTAAACAAGACACTGTGGACCAAGGCACTGAATTGGCCATAGTCACCACAGGAGCAAAGAGGACAACAGCACAAGATAGGTAAATGACAAAAGAGGGTTTAAAAGCCCATCAAAGGCATGGAAATGCATATTTAAAAGCACGAAGAAGTAAAGAATGTATATGGTACTCATACATCGTGATGTGCAACAAAGGCAAAGCATGTATTTAAAAGAAACACCTACCTTAAAATTAGATACCATAGAAGTAGTGGTACTTTAAAGAGGAACATTAATTTCTTGAAATTGGCAATGACTATGGTTGAGAGAACTGTCCACAAGTTTTAATGTTGGGAAAAGATACCTTCATTAGAATGAGTTGATCATTTATGACAACTATTCCAGGTTGGTTGGTTAGAGTTAGTTCAGATCAGATTGAGACTTCAAATATCAGAGACAAAGAATGAAATAAAATGCAAAGACTACAACTGAAATACAAACTAGAACTGGAAATTGGAAATTGGAAAATATTTAGATCAGTGTAAGCTAAGTACAATAGTGTGAGCCAAGTCTACTCTAAGCTTAATGATTAGAGTTACAAAAGTACAAGAGCATCAAGAGCTCTAAGACACTAAGTAGTGATAGTGATAAGTCCCTAAAAATGAGTAGTGAGCCCCTATTTATAGCCACTAGACTAGGCCTCTGACCGACTGTGTATTGTATCAGTTATTGCATTAACTGGTCTTGGTAACTACCTGCCCAACCGCCCCTCTGAATCTTTTTCTTGAGGTTGTTCCTGTTGTTTACATTCCTTCCCCCCTTTCTTCAAATTTTGGAATATTTACAAAAATTTTAGCAGTCACTGATGTTGAGTCAAGTAGTGGGGCAAGCTGACAAACTATCTTTTGTTTGTCAGGGGTCTTCTTCCTTGGAGGCCTATAAAGCACTCTGGGTGGTACACTGGAACCCCCTTGATTCTCTCTCTGGATCAGCCGATAGAGATCTTTCTACTCAAGCTGTTCCTTGCACACCGTCTTCATTTCTACCTCATAAGGTGTTAAGGCATTCTAGGTCTTTGTATCAGGGTCATACAATGTTCTGTTGCCTCTTGTTAGTCCGGCCCTGGCAAGTTTGTGACACTAAGAGGCTATATGAATCCAATCTCCAGGAAGTGGCTGGTTGCATTTAATTCTTGCTTCAAACAGAATTTCAACCATCTCCCTGAACTGGGGTTCAGAAGCCACCTTGCTTGCCAGCTCCTTTTTCGGGATATTGGAGGCCCCTATTGTGAGTTGGAGAAGAGTGATCTTGATGAGTTGCCATATGTGAACACACCACTGCCCCATTTTCAACTTGAATGTTTGCAAGGCGTATAAGGGGTCATCCACTTTATCCTTCTTCAGGGCTTCATCCATTCAGTGGTAGCTCTTTTTCATTTTCAGTAGTCTTCTTTTTCTCAGTCGATGATAGCAGAGTCTGGGACAATTCAATGGGATGATCTATTGAAGTGTCTTTGTCCCGACCCACCGCAATAGGCTTGGTCGAAGTCCTCTGTTTCAACTTCAACTGGGCTAGAAAAGCCACTATCTTTTACTTGTTTTCTAGTGGATTGGTGCCCCCACTTGTGCCAGCTGGTTTGAGTTTTCATTTACCTATCTCTTGGTTTGAGGAGCCTAGATATATGGCTTTCCCCCTCTCCTTTTATAGTGCACACCAAGTATTGTGTGTTATTTCTTCATGTGCACTTAACATTTGATAAATTACATGCCATGTTGCATGATGCTTCCTAGTGAGTGTCAAATATCTTTTTCCCTCTATAGATTAGTGTGTGCCCCAAAAGATGCACACAAGTAGGTATGTTCTTTTATTCCCACTTAATATATTTAAATCTTTTTATTTTGTTAATACATGCGTTTACTAGTTTTTATACACTCTTAATTCATATGTGCACTATCAAATATATAAGTGCATTTGTGTGTGCCAATATAGTACACTAAAACATGCATTTACTAGTTTCTATACACTCTTAATTCATATGTGCACTGTCAAATATATAAGTGCATTTTTGTGTGCCAATATAGCACACACGGAAACATGCCCTTTTAAATGGGTCGTGTACTCTCTTACGCAAGCCAGTGTCACTTATTGTGACCTCTATTGTGCGGGCTTAGTATGCTTTCCCTCTCTTTAATAATGCACACTATAGATTATGCACGTGGAATTTGAAATTCCAAAAAATCAAAATGATCCTTCTTTTCTTTTAAAGTAAGAGAGTCCAATGTTGACGAGGAAGAGAGTTTTAATGTATTCTCAACCAGTTAGAATTTCAAAATCTCGACTAACTTTCAAGCTTGCCTTTAAACAAAACCATCAAAACTTTGCAAGTTGTAGTGTAGATACCGACCAGAGAAATTATACATTTTTTGGTTCCATTTTTTATTGAGAAATTTACACTATAAACCGGGATATTTAAGATTGGGAGAGAATGTTCTCTCTCTCTCTCTCTCTCTCTCTCTCTCTCGTCTCTCTCTCTCTAATAAGAGGAAAGTGATTTTTTGTATGGTTGTAGACTCATTACTCATGAAAAGACACCTAAAAATAGTAGCTACATGGACGCATGATAACCTACAACGTAATGTAAATGTGATCCCTTCCTTGTACTTGATAATCACGAGTGTTAAGCTTCTAGATGGAGTCACGACAGCGGACAAGTTCGAGGAATTAGCACCTTAAGTGTGCTCTCATATTTGGTGTGTGCAAGATTTTTAATGCACCGAAGCCCTACTCATAGCACCTTGCGCAAGGCCCCTCGAGTTCTTGACAACCCTGGAATAGAATTCATGGCATATGCACTGGCTTCTACAGTTGTGGCACAAAGGCTCGCAATGGAACCTTAGGCCTGCCCTACAATAGGTGCACCCAATTGCAGGCTCCTATAGCATATTTTTTTCTTGCTTTCTCCGGCTCGCCATGCTTCCTCTGATACCAGTGAAACATAATCCCGAATCCTAGATGTCGTATACCTCTCCAGTAGAGCTCTAGAGTGAGCTCTCTAAATAAGAGCACTACTAAAGACTAACCACCCACCCATAAGAGTCCGCTTTTAATAGACTGGGCCTTGGCCGTTCACACTCGGCTGGACATGACCCACACTGGTGGGGTGTCGGGCCCACTACCTGAGCTCTCTAAATAAGAGCACTACTAAAGACTAACCACCCACCCATAAGAGTCCGCTTTTAATAGACTGGGCCTTGGCCGTTCACACTCGGCTGGACATGACCCACACTGGTGGGGTGTCGGGCCCACTACCTGCACTCCACTCCCTAACTTTGCATGAGAAGTGTGCACTAAGCACCCATCCTGCACATGCCACATGTGCTCCATGGCCCTGATGTTATAGATGACGTGACAATAACTCGTTGCATTTGCACATTAGACCAATAAGCTTCTCTTAATTGAGGTTAATGTATGGGCATATACCTTGCTTTAATGCATCGTGCCACCACTCTAGGTTAACCTCACAAGGAGAAGCACCTAGTTTTAGAAGAGCCTTTTCTAATTTTAGGCATAGACATCTCCTTTTCTTGATGGCCATTTTTTAGCACATGATCTCAACTTAATACTCAAGCCTATTTTTTTATTTTTGGAGGTCTACTTTAGTAATTGTGGTTATCGTAATGTGAGCTCTTCAAAGTTCTCCACCAATTAGGTGGGTCTCCCCTCATGTTGTGCACCATAGCTGCTCACGAGTATCGCCATCAAGAGCTATCTACATTACTAATTGTGGTTATTATAACTTGAGCTCTTCAAAGTTCTCCACCAATTATGCGGGTCTCCCCTCATGCTATGCACCATAACTATTACGAGCATCGGCATCAAGAGCTTATGCATGTGCAAATTCAGGGCGAGCTCCACCAGCCCCTCAACTGAGGATTTTGATCATCCTCGGTTGCTCAAGCCCCTGCAAAAACGGCCTCAATACCTGCACAATCAACTTGGCAACCAATTTCCAACCAATTGTTCCCTGCATAACTCTCATCCGAGGTTGCCCCATCAAGGAGAATAAGTGTGCAAAGCTACACCCTTGGAGCACCCTTGACTTTGCAAGAGATGCAACTTGACACACTCTCACGTGTCTTCATCTGCGAACAAAAGCTCGTCAAGATAAATCAAAATTTTAATTGACTTTTCCTTTAAGTCAAATAAGCTTCAATTTCATCCTTCCAATGTTCATCGAAAGGAATTAAGGCTTACTGTAGAGAAATCCAAATTCTCTTGTACCTCTTTAATCTTCACCCAAGCACTGCTCAAGGGGGAGGTTAATTTTTCTTTGCCAAATATTAATAATTTCTCCTAAAAGGCCCCTCTCTTGTATCAAGTAGATAGCCAAGTAGATAGCCAAGAAGGCATCCTTATTTTGGTAAGGATCCTTTTCGCCACTACGGGTAAAGAGAGCCTAGATAAATTTGATAGGAATGGATTTCACGCTTGGCAAGCCAAGGAAAAGGATACCTCATGAAAAACAATTTGTGATCAGTTGTAAAATTGCTAGAAGAGAGTGAGAGCATAGAGACTAGGGTTAGCCAAGCCCTATTTGAAGAGAAGGATAAGCAGGCCTATGGCATACTCCTCACTTCCCTTGATATCTACATCCATTACTTGGATGATTGCAAAAATTCTGATGAAGCTTGGCTTATCTTAGAAAGGCATTTTGGAGCAAAGATTAAAAGGTCCAAGAAAGCACTCAAGGTGCAACTTTATGGGCTTACAATAGAGCCAAGAAAGGGTGTAGATTCCTTATTCAATAGGATGAAAAGTATTTGTATTCAACTCACATACATCCAATGCCATATTGATGATGAAGGTAAAGTAGTGATACCTCTCAAAGCTATACCTGACTGTACCTTTGACCAAATAGTGATAGTTCTCATGGAGAAGGATCTTAGAGGAAAGATCAACTCACTTCAAGACCATGAAAATAAGAAGGATACATGAGGAGCATTTGTGGTTCATCCAACAAGTGCAAGAAGTGTGGGAGAACCAACCATGCTACAAAAGATTGCTACATGATCAACCCTTGCAGTATTTGCAAAAAGACTTAACACCCATCTCTCAAATGCTTCAAGAATGACCAAGAAGGAGATTCAAGACCAAGGGAGAGAAACTTTGACAATAATGCAAGAGAAAAAGGCAAAGGATGAGTTCATCTTGTTCAAAAGAAGGCCATGACCATGACTACCCCAATGAACCTTCTACTTCTACAATTTCTGAATCATGTCATTATATTGAGCACCATCTTGATTATGATGATGTACTCTAGCTTTTGATCCTAGGAATCACCTTGTGAACCATGAGCTAATGAATCCATTAAGAACTAACCATGATGTACCAATGAATCATAATGACCCTAAATGACTCATATTTTAGAGTATTTCCCATAACTAGGTTTAGGGGGGAGTTTGTAAGGGTAAACCCTAGCCACTGGGTTGCCCTCTTCCCTTGTGACGAGGCATACATGCCATCCATGAAGCATAGCACGTTACATGCATGAGGCTCATTTAATAAGCTCAAGTTCCTATCTTCCATTTGGACCCTCTCTCACATGAGGGATGCATGAGGCTCATTTAATGAGCTCAAGATCCTATCTCCCATTTGGACTCTCTCTCACATGCCACACACACATGACTCCACCCATGCTAGCGCTTCCTCCCACTTGTGGCTTTCACATCACTGCTCGCCTCATTCCCCAAGCATTGCTTTGTGCTATGTAAGCACCCCATGTATCACTCTTTCTTCTAATGCATTGTTATTTTCATTTTTCACACATTGAGTCCTTGCCTTGTCAAATTAAGTTGTGGTTAGTGTAGTGTCATGTAACATCCCATGAATGCTACTAACCTCTATCCTCCCTAACCTAATCTTATCACTCGAAAACCTTTTGAGCTTTTGTTGTGTATAGAAAAGAACTATTTTTGCCTTAATTTAATTAGTGCTTAAAAGCATGGGCTTTCCACTCAAGAGGGACCTCATACCTAGCTCATGGTTGGGGCTAGGGGATTGATTGCCTGCATGCACCCCAAGCTAGAAATCGTTGCACCCAAGCACACATATCTAGATATGTGAATCGTGATCTATGGTAATTTCAGTTATGTGGCCCTAGGTAGCCCATTGTATGATCTCTAAGGTAGCTATGACCATATGCAATGAGGCTTTGAGGCCTTCATGCGTCATTGGCAAGCATGAACTTTCTTCACAATAAAGTTGAGGCACTTATGTTGGAGACAAGGGTCATCAGTTGGAAAAGCTGACCCATATTTGTTGGATTAGTTGGCCTCCTAATCTATTTTAGAGTAGATCCATGCCCATTACTTTCCTTTTAAAAAAATTGTAATGCTAGAATCGTCAAGGTTTGGGAGATTGATGCAACTGTTTTCTATACTTGGCAAGAGTTTCTAAAGGACTGTTATTATAAAAGGAGCAACTTGGAAGCTCAAACAAGAGCTCTAGAGCTCAAGATTGATGCAACTGTTTTCTATACTTGGCAAGAGTTTCTAAAGGACTGTTATTATAAAAGGAGCAACTTGGAAGCTCAACAAGAGCTCTAGAATTGCGCACAGAAGTACCGCAGAGCTAGACATTGCGTGTTGGATAGGAAGGAGTCTACCTTGTCTTTGTGGTGACTAAGGAAATCACATAATAAAAGTTTGAACACGCCAAGCTTCCCAAGGTTGGCTTTCGCCACAAGCCCCTTCATCATAAGATCAGCTAATTCCTACTAGATGAAAGGGAGATGGACCTAACAATGCTAAACATTCAAATCTTGACTTGCTATCATCCACAAGCTTTCTTAGCTCTCTCCTACATGTTGAGCTTCCTTTTCAAGGGCCTCATAGTGTGTTGCTACTACTACTGCGGGAGAAAGGAATGGTCTGGATGCCTTCCTACGCTATAATTGCAACCATGGTCCATCAACGTTCTCTAGGCCTCACTTGCATGCTTCATGTTGTTTTAGAAGGTTGGGCTTCATTACCTTTGTGTTGAGGCATAGCGGTAACATGTGTCCACTTCTCCGAAGCTTTGACGAAGGAAGAAGGAAGAGAGAGAGAGAGACACAGAGAGATTCTCACTAATCTTGCATTTCGTGTTTAAATTTTGAATAGTCAAATTTTTTGGTGGGCAGGCCTCGTGATTTTATCACTTGTCTGGGTGGCATTCTTTTAACATTATTCTTTGAATATGAAAATTTCGGTGAGGATTAGGCAGCAGCTCTGGAATCAGCCAGTTCACTTTGCAGCAGCGATTGTACAAGGTGTGACGATGCCGAAGCAGCCGGCCATCTCCACTGCTACGCGTCTGGGGCTCTTGGAGGGCTTATCTGCATGACCCATTGGCAAGCAGCGGTAGCTAGGGGTAGGCCGCAGCCATGTGGGCATGGGCTTGCCGCGCCTCTCCTTCTCCCGGCACGTGGAGTGCAAATGCCTGTGTTCCACTTCACAACAGCAGCAGCAAAGTTGCAGAGCCCAACAAGCTTCGAATGGAGCGGGCGCATAGGCTTTCCCCTCTCCATTCCGTTCACGCTTTGGCTTCCGAAGCCAAAAGGTTTTGCGAAATGGGTCAGCTGGACAAGGCCTTCGACATTCTTTCCGAGATGGATAAGCTAGGATACGTTCCCTCTAACGGTCTCTATTGGTCTCTCCTTAATTTGTGCAAGAAAAAGAAAGCCTGTACCTATGCTTCCCAGCTGTACTCACGCATGGGGTCCCTTCTCCTTGACTCCAGCAACTACTTCCTTGCAGAGTACCTCATCAGCACGTTAGTTTCATGCTCTGCCCTCGATGCTGCCCTCGAAGTCTTCTACAAATTGCCTCACAAAACGACTTATTCTTGGACGGCTGTGATAAATGGTCATGTCGAGTCAGGTGACGCTCTTGAAGCCATCAAGCTGTACAGCCTCATGTTGAAAGAAGGATTCCAACCAGATGAATTCACATGTGTAAGCTTGCTCAAAGCTTGTACCAACACATCTAATCTCGAAATTGGCAAGCGTATACATAGCTATGCCCGGCAGAATGGTTATCATCATGATGCCTTTGTCGGCACCACACTTATTACCATGTACGGAAAATGTGATAGCATGGCAGATGCTGAAGAGGTGTTTGCTGAGATGCCTCATCGTGGTGTCATGGCATGGACTTCTTTGCTGGCAGGCTATGTTGAACGTGGTCAAGGAAGGAAGGCCTTACTACTTTACAGACAAATGTGGGAAGAGTGTCTCGTTCTAGATGAGCACAGCTTGGTGGTTGCTCTTCAAGCATGCTGTTTAATCGCAGAAAAGGAGAAAGGCATGGAGATTATGGAAGGAAAGGTGCACAAAGTGATCGCTTTGGAAATTGGTGGTGCCCTACATGCTGATGCTCGGAGAAAAGGGTTTGATTCAGGTCTCTACATTCGCAATGTCCTGGTGTTGATGTACGGAAAGTGTGGAGACATCCGAGCTGCTGAGAGCGTATTCTGTAGTTTAAAGAAGAAGAATGTTGCATTATGGAACGCAATGCTCTCGGCTTACACTGAACAGGATCTTCCAGATAGAGCCTTACAGTTGTTTAAATGTATGCATGAGGAAGGCCAGTATCCAGAGGAACGGAGTTTTGTCATATCCCTTCAAGCATGCTCTTTGTTGTCAGAGAAGGAAGCAGCTGTCACCGTAGGAGAATCCTTGCTTAAGTTAAAGTCTTTGAACATTGGAGAAGCTCTACGTAATGATGCTAAAAGGAAAGATTATGACTCAAATCTGTATGTCAGCAGTGCCCTTCTGAACATGTACGGAAAGTGTGGGGATTTAACAACAGCTAAGAGATTGTTTGATGGGCTGTCCCAATATGGCATTGTGTTATGGAATGCCATGCTTTCAGCATATGTTGAGCAGGGCCAAAGTGACAATGCTTTACAGCTATATCAGCAGATGCAAGCTGAAGGCTTAGGAATTGATGACATTACTTTGATAAGCGTTTTGCAAATTTCAGGACAGACAGGGAGTATCGATTTTTGCAGGCAGACTTACATTGACCTTGTTTTTGGAGGCTTTGATCTCAGACCACTTGTGACGTTTAATCTTATCTATGCCTTTGGAAAGTGTGCTAGCATGGTTGATGCTCAAGCAGTTTTTGATTCACTGCCAGTTTCAAGTCTAGTTCCATGGAATGCTTTAATTTCTGGCTATGCACAACAAGGAGAAATTGAAGCGTGCTCATATTACTTTAAAAAAATGCAGCAGGTAGGCTTGAAACCTAATGGTGAAACATATTTTTCCCTTCTTGCAGCTTGCAGCTCTGCTGGGCAGGTAAGACAGGGGGTGAGGTACTTTAATTCCATGGTCAAAGAACATGGCTTAACTCCACAAATTGAGCACTACGAAATGATGGTGAACCTCTATGGTTATGCTGGAGAATTAGATAAGGTTGAAGAGATGCTGTCAAGATTGCAAATGGAGCTCAATGCATCCCTATGGTTATCGCTTTTAAAAGTTTGTGTTAAGCATGGGAACCTGCAACTGGGCAAGCAGGCTTTTGATTGTGCAGTGTGCCTCCAGCCCAGGGAGGCTACTGCATACCTGCTGATGTCCACAATCTATGTCAATGCTGGGCTATCAGACTTGGCTAACCATTTGGAAATCTCCAGACAAAAGGAAGGTGCGCTGAAGAAGGATGAGACTAGTTGGTGTGAACATCAACAGCGTCTATTCTCATTTTCTGTAGGAGATCACAGAAAACTGAATCAGCACCGCATGTATGAGTGCCTGTTGGAGTTGATCAGGCAATTGAAAGATGAAGCACAGTTTTTGGGCTCAAAGTTTTTACTTTCAAATGCTGCTACCACAAAATTGCAGCCATCTTTGTGTAGCCATTCTCAGCTTTTAGCATTGGCATTTGTGCTTGTCAACCCACCCTTCAAAAAACCTGTTCGAGTAAAAAAAAATGCTTGTATTTGTCAGGATTGTCACACGCTTATCAAGCTGATATCAGATGTTAAAAATGTATGCATCATAATCGTTGATGACAAATGTAGCCATTTGTTCAAGCGTGGTAAATGCTCTTGCCATGATTACTTCTATGCACATAGCAAAGGTGAGTAATTGTTTTGGGGATTGGTGGACCTTAGCATCATCCCTGAGAGCAGAGCATCACGTGGCCAATCTATGCAGGATCTTTGAAAAAGGAAAACTTGAGGCTTCTCACTGGCCTATCTTCCTATCATGCCTTAAGAACATGACTGGAGTTCCACGTAGTTCAACTTGCAGATATAGCAAAGAGTCCTCAAGAGGATACATCCAGAGGCTCTCTAGAAGTCACTCTTGCATGGACCCTGTCCTAACTGATTTGAATTTTGAGAAAGGGTGGTGATGTTCTAGGCAGATGTAGATTTTGGTGATGTTCAAGTTTCGGCTAGGTCAGGTGTGAGTCGGTGCTCGTTGTCCATGATGCCCAGAAGCCAGGATTGATGTGCGTTCGCAGTTCTTGTCACACAGTGGTAAAAACCTGGGGTGGAGAAGCTGACTGTTCAAAAATCATGCTTGGGGAGTAGTATGCGGCTACCCCTCGCAGACGACAGGGAGATGACGGCAGGTGGAGATTTTAACTCAGTTCAATAGCAGCATGTCCACCACTCAGGCAAGCTCCGAGCGGGAGCATTGATTGGAACAAGTCAGCATGTCTCTTGTCCATCCAGACAAGTGTGATGCATTCAAAGAGACCTCATCATGGCAAGAAGCTCATCAAGAACGACTAATTGTGCTCTGAGAAGTGCATCATACGTATGTACATAATCATTATGCTCGAAGCATACCGATCAATGTCTGAGTGTCACAAAGTGATGGTGTGGCACACACCCCCACTCACACACACACACCAGGGCTCAGGAAAATATACGTTTGCTTTATCCAAAGCCTGTTCAGAATGAAAAATGGCCGTCTCAAATTTGAGCGAGAAGGTTCTCAAGCTGGTTCAAATTATGGAATTTTTAGTTATAATATGAGATTTTTAGAGTAATTATCCCTCTCAAATTTAGCCAGCTCCACAAGAAATGTTTCCCGAGCCCACACACACACACAGTGATGATGTCGCATACCTCTACGGATGGCCCAAAGATCCCACTGCTATTTCTGCCACGTTTTGCAGGTGCTGACAGCTTTTTGGCAGTTTTTGAAATCGTTGCGTTGACTGATAGAGCTTTTTTGGTTTCATGTTGCTTTTTGTGGCACTGCCTACATAGAGGAGGGAGGTAGTGCTAAGAGCTGCGTCCCACTGGGAACATGTAGCGCTTTGATGTGTTCCAAGCGTCACATGTATTCAGTCCCACAATAGGGGAGGCGGACATTCAGCGCTTAACGATTACATTGTAAGCATTATAAAAATGCAAGCTCTCCTCTTTTTTCGTAGCGCTGGAACTGGTGTAGCCCGCAACTCGACCTGCTGCAGCCGTTTTTCACCAAATTACACGACCCGCCCTCCCTCACCTGTTCAGGCTCAAGCTCACGGAGTTTCGCCATAATCTCTGGAGTTTGGTGCATGGCAGGTTTGACAAATGAAATTGAACAAATGTCTCGCAAATTACCCGTAGTTAATTGAGGCCTTTGTAGTTTCGCCATAACCTGTGGTGTTTGGCCGGTTTCTGGTGTTTGACGTTGAACAAGTTTGGCAACCAATTTAAGCCTCTGTTTCTCCCGTTCAGAGCTCTTCCACCTCAAGTCTCCCGTCTTTTTTTTCCCTGCGATGCCCTTCATGTAGAAGCTCCCTTTCTTGTAGAGCCCTTCATCTTGACGTCCCTTGCAGTTCATGTGCAGTGGCACAAACAACTTGCCTTTGCACTTGGATCTAGCTGTGAGGAGGGATGTCCTTCCTACAACCCTTCTCCTTCCCAAGCAGACCGGCAAATTCGTTCAGTGGTGCAGCATTACCTACAGTAAATCAACTTGCCCGCAATAGTAGCCATGGCTTTGAAAGCCATGGATATCCGGCACCCTACATTCCATCTCCTCCCAGAGTCCTTGGCGACATGGATCTTAACCAATCCCAATTTGAGGAAATTGTGTATGATTCTCAATTCTCCCATCATGACTGTGATGATCAGCTTCAAAGTGTACACAATGACGCCACTCTCTGTTCTAACAAATCAATGATGGAATCGCATGTGGAGCCGGCTACCCAGCATCAAACATCTCAACCTTTGAACTCGAGGACTGAGAATGTGGACAAAAAGAGAAGACGCAAGGCTTTTGGCTGACGGTGGCACGCAAGCGAAGAGTACAGTTGGGAGGTTTCATTGGGACCACTTTGATCTTAATTGAGGTGAAGCGCACTGATGATGAAGCAAGGTTTCATGCAGGCGTCGGAGGCAAGGCCAAAACATTGGAAGAGCAATGGGTTGACATAGCGTCGTCAATGGCAAACAAGGGTGCCTTTGTGGAGTGGCGGGTGGCAAATGACTAGTGGAAAAGCTCATCACAAATCCACAAGGAGATAGCGGACTGGGAGAGAAAGACACCGTCGGGAAAGAGTAGCTATTGGCAGATGAGCCCTCGTGAGAGAAGGGAGGGTAAGTTCAGCCACCTCAACTTCGAGCAAGACATCTTTGATGCAATGGAGCGTCACTTTGGGAGAGACCCTGTCATAAACCCACCTCCTTCACTGATTGATACAACAAATGGTAAGCATATGCACTGACGACCTCTCTTATTGCTCGATTTTCAATTTGTTGAAGCTAGTGATAAAGTGCAAACTTGCAGCATCAAATATCTGCCAACATCCAAGGGGATCTCCAACACCAGTATCAGCTTCCATAGCATCGGAAATAGGGGAAGAGAGCACAAATTTTGAGCAGACTCCTGATAACTCCGGTGTGCAGAAGAAGACGCGCAAGAGAACACACATGTACGATGTGGGCTTGAAGGAGGCAACGAAGAACATTGCAGTGGCATTAGGGGCCGCAGAAGACTCGAGGGTCCGCCGTCACCAATGAGGTACAGGGACTTAACAAGGAGGCTGTTGAATGCAACATTGACGTCTAGATTATTCCTGGAGGACTCCAGAACGATCGACTCAACAAGATGCTGTGGTTATTAAAGTTGCAGGAGAAATCAGATAGCAAACTTATATACAACTCACTGACAAATAGATTAATTAATCGATCAACTGATCTGCAATGCATACCCACATTAAATACCTCTAATCCCTCCATCCTTCCCTGAAGCTACATATCCACATCAACTGATTCATGCAGGCCATTGCTTCAACTAGACTCTTTTTTATAGCAACATCGCATATGCTTGAATTAAAAAAACTATTTTCATGAGTAAAAACGAGGACAGTGAGCCATATGCTCTGAAGGAGAAAAAAAACGCCTATCAATACTTTCATACATAAATGTTGGGCAGCAAGATGCGTCCCTCAGAAGCTTACATCATGTGAAGCCATTTCAATGTGAAACAATTTTCATAAATGTACAATCAACAAATTTCCTGCATCTCCAAATACTCCATCAGCTCCTGTCGAGCCCCTATGCCTTCAGGAGTGTCTGCAATATCTCCAGAAATGTCTCCCAAGAAAGGATTGTCGATCAGAGGGTCGTTGATGTAGAAAGATGGTCTTGCTTCCTCTTCAATATCAATGTCCATCATAATATTGTGGAGAATGCAGCATGCGTGAATTGCACTAGGTAGAGTGCTTATGTTTGGGTTACGAATGACGCCACCGACATACTTCCACATTTCTTTTAGGCCACCAAACGCCCTCTCCACAATGATCCTTGTCGTCCTGTGGCTGGCACTCACTAGCTCCGGACGTTGGAAGGGAATCATTAACCAAGGCAAGAGAACGTAGCCACCGTGTCCCACAATGTATTCTAAAATAGTTAGCCCCATATGCTCTACCGCTGGACCTGCAAGCCGATCTCGACCTTGACACAATCTATACAAGCCACTGTTGCGCAGCACACGCCTGTCATTGCATGAACCAGGCCACCCGATATTGACATCCAAGAATCGCATCCTATGGTCCACCACTCCTTGGACAATCATGCTATAGTCACCATTTCAACCCATGCCTCATTATCCTCCAAATCATGCTGTTGCTATGGGCGTCTGCTTCAATTTGCAAACGTACACGCTATGAGACAGGAGATGAAGACCTGGGACCATCGTGGTATGTGAAACCATGCTCTACTATACATTGGTGGAATCACTTTGTTTTTCATGCACACGCCGATGAAGAGAGATGTTTAGAATGCCTTACACGCCTTCACATCCTTGGTTGCTCTTGTGGGAGATGACATGCGGCCCGCCACAGCTATGTTGCATTCTCGGACGGGTATGGTCAATAGAGAAGAAGGTAGCAATAGCTATTTTGCTGTTGGCTTCTGGCAACAGTCAGCACCACATTTGCGTGTGGCAGATCCACAGTGTCTAGATTTTTATACCAGTTCCAAAGCATTGTTGGTCGGCAATCGCATTGAGAAGCCGTCTTCTGTTATGAGCTTGAGAAGCTTGGTCACAGATGAAAGGACCGTCGGGATGATTGCAAGAACGACCTGCACGACTGCTTTGTGATCCATCGTGTGAGGTGCAGCAGCTTGCAAAAACGCGCGCGCGCGCGCGAGAGAGAGAGAGAGAGAGAGATGGCAGAGAAGAGACAGAGAGAGATGATTGTGTGTGTGTGAGTGCGTGTTGAGTGATGGCGGGACTTTCAAAACCATCCACGCTTTACTTTTTAAAAAAATTCTTGGACATAAATTTTTTCTTTAACCAGCAAAGGCAGCCGGTGGGTTGGTGAATGGACTGCAGGGGAATCCACACACCTAGGGATTTTTGGTAAGCGCTGCAAGTACTCTATGTCCCTCAGAGGGACGCAGCTCTAAATGCTTGGTTCAAATGTATTTTGAACACGGAATTGTATTTAGAAAGTGAACGTGTACTAGGGTAGAGGGGTCAGTTGTGGTACGGTCCCCAGAGAAAAGACACATGAACCCCTAATTTTAATATGTTTGGGGACCAACAGAAGCACAAAAAAGTGGAGTTGAAACGGTTAGTTCATTTGAAATAAAGCCTTCTCATTGGCCAAGGCGTGGATTCAAGGCGTTGTGGCTGCATTTTACCTCTTTTGGCCCCCATTGGTGTTCTTATTCATGCCGATTTTTGATACACTTGATTCCGAAAATCGCGCCGCGACTACCGACTTTCAAATCCGACCAATCCCAAATTATTTTTCCTGAAAGCTTATGAAAAGGCGATTAAATTGAGCTACTCAGCGCAAAAAATTGAGCTCGGAGGAGGGAGATTCAAGCTCCCCAAGTTACCCGTCCCCCTACTGGCTCCTCTACCCTATGTAGGTGTCTTTACTGTTAATGGAAATAGTAAAGCTTCAGCTTTAAGTGCCACGGGATCCCAACCATGGGATCAATGGCTCTTGTGCAAAATCTAAGGCACTCGTAGATCTCGGCCGTTGATGCGTAAAAACTAAACTCGAGATCTCGAGTTTAGTTTTTATGGTAGGGTCCATAAAAACTAAACTCAGGATCCCGAGTTTAGTTTTTATGTCGAAATCTATTGTTTTAAGTTTAAGTTTATGAAAAAACTCATATATTTCAAGAAAGCACGGACGTGATGGTTAAGACCCCAAACTCTCAAGCTAGTGGTGAGGGTTCAAATCTTGGCTGGGGAAGCGCGGGCATCTCGAGATTAGACCCCCTGTGGTCACGGTAAAAACTAAGCTCGAGATCCCGATTTTAGCTTTGAAAAATCTAAACTCGAGATCCCTAGTTTAGTTTCAGTAGATCGATGGTCCAGATTGATCTTTCACTTGGGAGCATTGATCCCATGGTTGAGACCTGTGGGGAGGGAGGCCTCGTGATTAATCGACACCCCCTCTGTCAGGTGGGATCTACGGTCCCTATTAATTGGGGGCGGCGGAATCGGTTTTGCACTGTCCATTGGCGGATTAATCCCCAATTGATCACTATGTGATCACAATTAAAGTGAACTCCACATAAACTTCACGTAAACTTGATGGGAACATCAAAGTGACCGCAAGTGATCCCCGTGTGAATCCCAATCAAGATGTGATCACCCTGTGAACCCACTTATTTCAAAATGATCATGATATGACCTCCAGCATCTCAAAGTGATCGCCGAGTGAACACCATGTGATCCTCACCCCGTCATTTTTGTTACATGACCGAATGTTCTCACCTCATTTCAAGTAGCGCACGATAACTTAATGGAAGAGCCTTGGTCTCCGGTGCGATAGGTGGTGGGTTCAAGTCGTTGGGACTCAACCGATTGGAATCTTTTTATTCCTAAGAATAAACGAACGGTCGAAATCGTCCGAAGATCGTGGACCGTTGATCCCACCTGAAAGGGGGGTGTCAAATAGTCCCGAGGGGAGGATGGTAAGGTTTGTATGGTTGCATGCATGATGCATCTATTTTTTTCTTCTCTTCCCCACACACACGCTCATACACGAGGCTTGATTGCAAGTCTCGTACTCCTTTGTCAGTAGGTTCTCTCTCTCTCTCTCTCTCTCTCTCTCTCTCTCTCTCTCTCTCTCTCTCTCTCTCTCTCTCTCTCTCTCTCTCATAAAATCTAATATCTAACCAACCCAAATGATTTTCTCATATTAAATTGATCACTTAGTGTGGGAGAATAAACGGGAACACGTGTTAAGATATAGATATATGCTTATAGATCTATCTCAACACGGGGCCAATGGTAAAGGGGCCCAAATGAGAGATGGTCTATCAAAGAGCAAGGCTAACCAATGGAGCATAAGACCTTAGGGTTAGCTTCATTGAAGACCTCCAATAATGTGTGTAAAAGTCCTTTGACCTTAGGTAAGCTAGGGCTGAGCTTGAGGCGGAAACCCGGCCCAAGCTCGAGGTGCTTGTCGTGCTTGAGGTGCTTGTCATGCTTGAGGTGCTTGAGGTGCTTGACCTGCTACATGCTTGAGGTGCTTGACTTGCTACTTGATTAAGGTGCTCGAGGTGCTTTGACATGCTTGCCTGAGATGCTTGTGGGAACACCCCTAGTTCAAGTGCATTGTCATGCTTGAGCACCAAAAGTCAAAAGTATCCCTACAAGAGGGGGGGGGCAAGCCCTTTTCCTAGGGGATAGAGAGAGAACACACACTCACACACACAAGGAAGGCCCAAGCGTGAAGAGGCAGCAGGGACACATGTCAGGCCCCTACCTATGTTACCTTCATGAGATACCTGAAGCCTATTGGTTGGCCACCCAAGGGGTCCAATAGTAATTTAGGAGATTTAATTAATTGATTTAGCATTTATCTAGCCCTCTCTCTCAAAGGGGAAAGGGGGACACTTGTCTCAAGGCTACCCCTACTGCTTGTAATGCCTCCTGCTTATGATTGGCTAGGCCTGGAGGGATCCAATGAGCTTCAAGCACGAGCTACAAGGGGGTGGGTCGACCCAAGCAAGCTAGGGGGTTGCTTAGGGGGTATACTCACCCACACACACTCACAAACACTCTCATTGTGTGCTATGCAAAGTGCAAGAGCTCCCTCTCCAAGGAAGTAGAGGTTGAGAGCCTACACCAACACTCTTGGCTATGTGAAGGGGATCGGGGAGCACCACAGACGGAGAGTGAGAGAGAGAGAAGGAGATACACACGCGATGTGGGTGGGGAGACTCAAAAGAGTGAGCAGCCCCCTATACACCTATGCTATGTATAAGGTATACAAGTCAGTGGGCGTCCAGAATCTGGGCGGCCGGGTAAGGCACTAGCGCCTATACCCCAACAACCTCCCACTTAAAGGCGACTGTGCTTTTAAGCAAGAGAACCTAGTCTAAAGACTACAAAAGGTGAGAGAAAACCGCTCTCAACCGATGCCCACTGGCTGGCTGTGATCGTGTGCATCCGACTGTCCTGCTCCCGTGTATGTCTATACACCAATAGACGTACCGCACACGTACTGCAAGTATGTACGCAATACCTCCATATCTCCCTCGTGCACTATGCCATCATCAGTCAACAAACGACTGACAACCCCAACTGCAAATGCTCCCACTGCAGCTGCGATATCCGGTCTCAAGATCAGCATCTCATACATGAGACCACCGAATGCCGATGCAATGCTAGCGGGCCCTGCTAGCTCTATGGAGCATGCATCAACATATATATCCCTGGCAATAGGCATCTCTGACTGACAAGGCGTGTCAGCCACATGCATCTCCTGACTGTCCACAAAAGACGCATCAACCTTTCGTGCAACCTCAGAGCAAACCAGCTGCTCTAGGTATCTGCTGGAAGACATATCCTGCACAACTATATCCCCATGCTCACTGTCGAGCATAGAAAGGAATGACTGCATAATCGCTAACATCTCAGCCTCCTCTACAATCATCCACTGTAAACATGACCACTCAATCTGCTGTGACTCACAAGAGCTCTCATGCTCTAACTCCGTATGCATAGACTCTTGCACAACGTCCTCCTGTCGTGACTCACTAGAGCAAGACCGCTCTACCTGTCTATCCTGCATAGAAGTATCTCTATGCCGTCGAGACTTGCGTGTGGGACCAATCTCTCCCATGGACATAGAAGTGGGACTATACTCCCCTGTAGACATGGATGTCACGTACATAGCATGTAAACTCTGCCATAAAGCATGAGTTGTAGTCTCCCTCGAGACCTACCAGTAAACAGACTCAACCAAATGCAAACAAATCGTAGACATGGCTAACTCATCAAGATCCTGCCAATCATCATTACGCATAGAATTGGGCTTCGCCGATAAACCATGCAAGGGTTTATCCTGCCCAAATCTGCCAATGCAACAAGCATATGTTCCTTCCAGCAACAAAATCTACACCATCAAACTGTGTCAGACCATAACGCTGGAAGTCAAATGAAAAATCAGCCATAATGCTCGCAAAAGAGCAACCAACAATGAGTAGCAAATGTCAACCAAATCAGCCCTAAATTGGCTCGAATCGCATCAACAAAAGTCTGCAAATATGGCTGTAAAATATGGCTGCAAATCAGCCCCAAAATTCAGCTCTTAAACAGTTGCATAAACAAGTCACAAACGTGTCCCAGATCAGCCTACAACTGAGCCATACATGGACACTTGCAAAGAGGAAACAATGGCTGAAAATTCAGCGCCCAAATAAGCCCTCAAACCTGCCTGTAAACTTGTAAACCTGTAGCTGAAACTTGCTGAAAAACCTCAAGCCATTAGTGCTCGAATCCGGCTACCTAGCTTGTAGCCACACAAGCATAGAAGAACGTTAAGTATGTATGGACTGCTAAGGAGAAAAATGCTTTTGATAAGCTCAAAGAGAAGCTTACTTCCCAACCAATCTTTATACTTCTGGATATCTCAAAGCCATTTGAGGTCCAATGTGATGCTTGTGGTGATTGCCTTGGAGCAGTTTTGCTTCAAGAAGAGCATGCCATAGCATATGAGAGCCGAAGGTTCAATACTGATGAACAAGTCTTGGGCATTTATGAGAAAGAGCTTTTAGCTGTTCTACATGCCCTAGACACATGGAAGCACTACTTATTGGGGACTCCATTCATTCTACGAACCGATCACCAAAGTCTCAAGTATTTCATGACGCAAGCCAAGCTTTCCAACAAACAAATGAGGTGGGAAAATTTTCTTTCGTAATTTAATTTTCATATTGCTCACATTGTTGGTAAGCACAATCAAGTGGCCGATGCACTTTCACAACGACCAAAAGCTAATGTGGTGTCTATAGATTTTCACAATGATCTATCTTTTTAGACCATATCATAAATTCACTGGAGTGTTCTTTGATGATATCATCATCTACTCCAAGTCTTTGGAGGAACATAAGCAACATCTCCAAGTGATTTTTCAAGCATTGAGGGAGAACAAGCTTTATCTCAACCAAAAGAAAAGCGAATTCTTCCTTCAAGAGATTCAATACCTAGGTCATATTATCTCTAAAGATGGTATCCAAATGGATCCATCAAAGTTAGAGGTAATAAAAGCATGGCCTAACCCAAGAAATCTACATGAGCTAAGAATCTTTGTTGGTATGTGCGCATACTATAGACGCTTCATAGCAAAATTCTCTCAAGTAGCAGGACCACTACACGACTTAACTAAGAAGAACGTTAAGTTTGTATGGGCAGCTAAGGAGCAAAATGCTTTTGAAAAGCTCAAAGAGAAACATACTTCCCAACCAGTCCTCGTGCTTCCGGTTCTCTCAAAGCCATTTGAGGTCCAATGTGATGCTTGTGGTGATTGCCTTGGAGCAGTTTTGCTTCAAGAAGGGCATGCCATAGCATATGAGAGTCGAAGGCTCAATATTGATGAACGAGTCTTGGGCATTTATGAGAAAGAGCTTTTAGTTGTTCTACATGCCCTAGACACATGGAAGCACTACCTATTGGGGACTCCATTTATCCTACGAACCGACCACCAAAGTCTCAAGTATTTCATGACGCAAACCAAGCTTTCCGACAAACAAATGAGGTGGGCAAATTTTCTTTCGCAATTTAATTTCCATATTGCTCACATAGCTGGTAAGCACAATCAAGTTGCCGATGCACTTTCACGACAACCAAAAGTTAATGCGGTGTCTATAGCTACTCACAATGATCTATCCTCTATGATAGATGAGTATGCTACTGACCCTGAATTTAGAGACATAATGTCAGCCCTTGCTTTGGGGAAGAAAGAGGAACCATTCACCTTGCCGGATGGTTATCTTCTCCACGGCAATAGGCTATGTGTTACCCATTCCCTTCGTGAGAAATTTATGTATGATTCCCATGCTCCTCCATATGCGGAGCATAGAGGTATTCAACCTACTCTCCGAGGAGTGGAGACGTACTTCTATTGGCCTACCATGAAAGTGGACATACAAGAGTATGGATCAAAATGTGTAGTATGCCAAAAGACCAAGTATGATAGAGGGAAGCCACCTGGATTACTCCAGCCATTGCCTATTCCAAATTCACCATGGGAGAGTATATCCATGGATTTCATCTTTGGATTACCCAAGTCTATCCATGGGAATACAGGAATATGGACAATAGTCGACAGGTTTAGCAAGCAAGCACATTTTATTCCTGTCAAAAAGACTATTAAGGCACATCAAATGGCAACTCTCTTCATATCTCAGATTTTCAAGCACCATGGATTACCCACATCCATCGTGTCAGATAGAGATCCTAGAATGACCAGTAATTTCTGGAAAGGTCTCTTTGAAAATCTAGGAACAAGATTGAATTTCTCTTTGGCCTACCACCCACAAACGGATGGCCGAAGTGAGATAGCCAATCTTACGATACTCGATCTACTCAAGACTTATGTTACCGAAGTAGATCAACGCTCACAATGGGAAAAGTACTTACCTCTTGTAGAGTATGCCTACAATAATACTGTACATACTTCTACGGGAAAAGCACCTTTTGAGATCATTGAGGGAAGACCTAAAAGTCCCTTGCTACTCAAAGTACATGGGAAGATCTTCGCCGCCGATGAGTATAGCCGTGACTTACAAGAATCTTTTCAAAAGATTACGGAGGCTATATCCATCTCTCAACAAAGGCAAAAAGCTGGTGCTGATAAGCACAGAAGAGCCTTAATGTTCAAAGAAAATGATTGGGTCTTACTCAAGTTTCCTAAGGCTCGATTAAAGCAAACGACGGGCAAAAATCCTACAGGCCATCAAAAGTATTATGCTAAACTATCAAAAAGAGACTATGGTCCTTTCCAAATCTTGAAGCCCATCAATGAGACGGCTTATCAACTCAAGTTGCCCAACCATTGGCTCATACACAATGCCTTTCATGTAAGCCTACTTAAGCCCTACAAAGGAGAGCCACCAACTGAACCAATCATTGAAGACCCTCCCGAAGTTGAAGACCAAGAAGAGGTGCTACAACCCGAAGCTGTCCTTCGGCATGAAGACAAGGTACTACGACATGGTAAGATTATCCGACGGTATCTTATTAAGTTCAAAATTTATCCTTTTGAAGATGCTAGATGGATGCAAGGAGTACAGCTTAAGGATAGTATGAACCTTGTCAATGCTTACAATGCTACATTAGAGTAAGCAAATGTACAAATTTCTTTTAAATAACTCATGTTTTTGTCTTATAAGACTAGTCCTCTTTTTAATTGTGCACAAATTTAACTAGTATGCATGCTTAGAATCATGTTTGTGATGACAACGTCTCTCAAACACCAAGTAGAATTTGTCACTCTACTTTGGGAGAATGAAATGGACTAAAGAGCAAACATGCTTGCGGCAACTATGTCTTCCAAGCACCAAATGGATTAGTCGTCCATCTTGGAAAGATGTCAAAGGGTAAAAAGGGATCCTCTACCCGCTAAGTAAGATTGACTAATGACTAAGGCTTTATCTCTTCTACCTCATAGTCGAGGACGACTATGATTTCAAGAGAGAGGTAATGTCATAAAATCTAATATCTAACCAACCCAAATGATTTTCTCATATTAAATTGATCACTTAGTGTGGGAGAATAAACGGGAACAAGTGTTAAGATATAAATATGTGCTTATAGATCTATCTCAACACGGGGCCAATGGTAAAGGGGCCCAAATGAGAGATGGTCTATCAAAGAGCAAGGCTAACCAATGGAGCATAAGACCTTAGGGTTAGCTTCATTGAAGACCTCCAATAATGTGTGTAAAAGTCCTTTGACCTTAGGTAAGCTAGGGCTGATCTTGAGGCGGGAACCCGGCCCAAGCTCTAGGTGCTTGTCGTGCTTGAGGTGCTTGATTAAGGTGCTTGAGGTGCTTGACTTGCTACATTCTTGAGGTGCTTGACTTGCTACTTGATTAAGGTGCTCGAGGTGCTTTGACATGCTTACCTGAGATGCTTGTGGAAACACCCCTAGTTCAAGTGCATTGTCATGCTTGATGACTAAGGTGTTTGAGCACCAAAAGTCAAAAGTATCCCTACAAGAGGGGGGGCGAGCCCTTTTCCTAGGGGATAGAGAGAGAACACACACTCACACACACAAGGAAGGCCCAAGCTTGAAGAGGCAGCAGGGACACATGTCAGGCCCCTACCTATGTTACCTTCATGAGATGCCTGAAGCCTATTGGTTGGCCACCCAAGGGGTCCAATAGTAATTTAGGAGATTTAATTAATTGATTTAGCATTTATCTAGCCCTCTCTCTCAAAGAGGAAAGGGGGATACTTGTCTCAAGGCTACCCCTACTACTTGTAATGCCTCCTGCTTATGATTGGCTAGGCCTGGAGGGGTCCAATGAGCTTCAAGTATGAGCTACAAGGGGGGGGGGGGGGGGGGGGTCGACCCAAGCAAGCTAGGGGGTTGCTTAGGGGGTATACTCACCAACACACACTCACAAACACTCTCATTGTGTGCTATGCAAAGTGCAAGAGCTCCCTCTCCAAGGAAGTAGAGGTTGAGAGCCTACACCAACACTCTTGGCTATGGAGTGCAAATCCAACCAAGAGCCATGCTTCCATGCTTAAGCTTGCCATATCCTTCTTCTTCATTACTATGCTATTATGTATGCTAGCAACAAGAGTTATGATAAGTGAGGAACTAATTCTTTCTCCTACGAAATGTTTCTTCTTCCTCTTCCCTACCCCCATTCCCTGCTAGCTCTCTCCACCTTCGAAGGTGTTTGAGGTCTTGGGACTGAGGCTTGGGATAGCTAAAGCTTTCTTCAAGTTTATGTTATGTTTGTGATGCATGAAGCTTTCCATCTTCATTGCATCACCTAGGTCACAAGGAACACAAAGACTGTATTGTAACAAGTCTCTCTTTATGGGAGAAATCATAATACAAATGCCTATTGGAGGGGGGACTGGCTCCACATAAATCCGGTCCTCAATTGTTGTTATGTTCTCTAAATTCTCTCTCTTGCAAAAGTATTGTTCATGCCAAGTTAACTAATTGCTATGATTATGTTGCTATCTTCAATTATGTTCACCCGTTATCCCCACAAAGTTATTTCTCAAAAGTACTCTCATTAATTTCCGCTACTCTCAAGTTAAATAGGCCAATTCCATTACACACTCTCTCTCTTCCCCCCTGGCAATAGTTTCATACAGGCTGAGGTCGTTACCAAGGCTCAATGAGGAGGCCACCACGAGAGTCATTAACATCCCAGGCTATTAAGAAGCTTCAGTCAAGCATACCGTTGGGGGGGGGGGGGGGGTGTGCACGTGCAGTTACTGCATTCATGAACCATAACGTACCAAGTAATGATGTTGCATGTTATAAGAGTCTCACCACATATTGCAGCTTGATCTAGGCGGAAATCTACTCATCGATACCATTCCGTCCTCTATCGGCCAGCTTACAAGTCTCCAATACACGCTGTGTCTTGGCAGTATGTCGTATTGATCTTGGAAAATGACTTATTGGGGAGAATCTTACGGGATCTCCCCTATAGTGGTTTGGAAACGCAAGGAAATGAATGCAAAGCCCGCCCATTGTCGTTGGGACAAGCAACATAGCTGCATGGAAGCATCACAACCCCAAGGCCTCGTCCACGAGATTGCCACTTTCCGCGCAGTCTGTCCCCTCTTGCTTAGCTTTGCCAGTTGTTCCCTTGCGCCTTCTTTTTTTTTATAACTCTAAAGGGGCGCAATTTTCAACAAGAAATCCACAAGGTGATTTGGTTAGCGCAGGCGGCTTGACTTGGATGGACTCGCGTTCGAATCTGATAGAGGGTTTTGTTGCCTCTGCGTTAACCAGCTGGAGGAGGCGGTGTGCACATGTGGGAAGATTCGGGGCAATATAATAACAAAGTTACCAGTAACAAGTTAATACCCCAAGAATTAGGGCAGCTCTTGTATTTGAACTATCATTATCTCGACAACAACATGCTGGATGGGGAGATCCCAGAATCCCAGAATCTGAGATTCTGAATCTTTCTCCACCCTTACTAACTTGACCTGTCTCAACGTTTCTAACAATAGATTAACGGGTCCAATATCTGACACTCAATCATTCAAAGAAATGGATGTGAGCAATTTCCTTGGAAAGGCAATGGTCACGCGAGGCTTAGTTATCAGTTATTTAAACAAATAACTAAGCCTCATTCTTGGTCACACGCTAAAAGGAGCATTAAATGACTTACTAAGCCTACCCTTTGTAACTATGCCGAATTTGGTATAGTTGTGAAGCTCAAGGCATAGTTGGGAGGATGAATGAATAACTAAGCCTCGCGTGACCATGCAAGAGGCTTAGTTATTCGTTAAATGCTTTTTTGTGCATAGTTGGCATAGTTATCAATAACTGATAACTAATCCTCGTGTGACCATGCCCAAATGCAGCAAGCTGGTGATCACTCCCTTCGTTTGTTGGGTTGGCCGGCATCTCTCTTTCCTGTTTTGGCTTGTTTGCAGTGGAGGTTCGGACTGGAGCCACGCGATTTTCTAGTCCTCTTTCCCTGCAAGATTTGATGCGGCCCGCGGGTGCTTTGTTGCAAGATTCAACGCAGGAGTTTTTTTATTATTTTTGACCTTTATTGGCACGGCCTTTTGGCAGAAAGGGCCATTGTATGCCCAAGGAGTTTCCGCCGGTGTACAATGGAGCACCTTTCAAATTTTTAAGGGAAAATTATGAAAATACCCCTCTAATTTGTGGAAATTCCCAATATACCCCTCAAATTTCAAAAATTCCCAAAATACCCTTTATTTATTTTCGTTGGATTCTTCAAGATTTTCTAATTTTTATTCTTGTTCGACAATTGAAATCCGTTTTTGAGTGCTTAGCATGTAATTTATCGCAAATTATCTCGAAAAAAAGGCAATTATGTCTAAAAATACTGAAGCAATTCATCTCCAAACCAACTCAAATCTTAGTTTTAGCATCCTGTATGGTAGACACTTCTCCTCTCTCTCTCTCTCTCTCTCTCTCTCTCTCTCTCTCTCTCTCTCTCTCTCTCTCTCTCTCTCTCTCTCTCTCTCTCTCTCTCTCTCTCTCTCTCTCTCTCTCTAATCAGGTTGAAAGGTAGTGGCAACGTCTATCTGCAGACGCCTTGTTTAAAGTGTTGTGCTTTAAGTTTGGTGTCTTAAGAGCCTAGGTTGCCAAATCATGGGTAGCAAGCACCGTCTATAAGTGACACGGGAGGAGTGTTAATGGATCGACGGTGGGGCACATGATTGGCGGGTGTGTGATTTGGACCATCCAATCGTAGCGCCAAGGGGAGGCAGCATTTTATAGTGACGGCCTCGCATGGGCTGCGGTGGATAGCGCTTTGGACTATGAAGGGGGAGGTCGTGGGTTCAAGGGGCTACCGTGACGTAGGGAACCCTTTTTTTTCTTTCTCAAGGCCTCTCGATCAATGAGTGAATGAACCCCGTCGTCAATCCCCTCACTCCTCCTATGTCACTTATTGACGAGGCCCCACTCTTACATACCCTTGATCATGAAGGATCTAGACAACCTTGATTCATCGATTATTTCTACTCTTTGTCGCTTTTTGATGATAGGCCTTCTCCTAGTTTGATCAGGACTACGGGCATTCTTCTACACTTCAAGATGGGCACCCGCCTTCACTATGCCATGTTAGTAATGGCCATTACCCTTGACAAAGGCCTTATTGTGGTCTCATCCAATATTTCGAGCACATATAGGGACTCACCTAATGCATCGGAACCCCTGCAATGCATTAGGACTGCGGACATTCTTCTACACTTAAAAATGGGCACCTGCCGTCAGTATGCCATGTTAGTAAGGGCTACTACCCTTGTATGACAAAGGCCTTATTGTGGTCTCGCACGTCAAGGCATGGAAAATGGAATATGGGATGTAGGGACGAATAGCACAGAAGCGTGCAACAAAACGATTATTGAGCATTTCGTTTAAGCTTGGGAGGGAGAGTGGCATTGGTGATTGTAGTATAATTAACGACTTTGATTAAGTAATTATAGGTAATTAGGATGGTGATTAGCAACATTTGGCAAGCAGATGCTCCTCAATTGGAGGCTTGCCGAAGGACTATGTATAGTTGCTTATAAATGTTGCTTGCCACCTCCTCTCTGACCCTTATGCGAGGGTGGCAGAGCGTATAAAAAGTGAAGTTATATACTATTTTACCGTTGAAAATATTCCTCCTTTAGAGCATGAAAAGTGTATGTCACCGAGTATTTTTGTTTGAGTTTGAGAGGGAGAACAACACTATTGACCTAGAGGAAGGTAGTTGTAATCGGCTTGGACACTCCAAGCGAGAAATCAATAGCAACACACGAACAAAAACTTTATTATCACTGAACTTTAATGCGGAGAGAGAGAGAGAGTTGACACGGCCTAGTGGAGTTTCGTGCCCAAAGATATTGGCCCCAAAGACTGGCGCCCCTTTTGGTATTTATTTTATATTAAATCTTCGAGCAAAGTACAATTGCCCGCGGGTGCTCGCTCTTAGACTCTGCGCCTAGATGCTCTGCAGGGCTCCTTGGGTTCATTATAAAAGTTACAAGGGTTGCTAAAAGCAGAGCCCCAAAAGCATTAAACTCAAAAACTATTAACTCCAAAAGCAACTTGGGTAAAAATCAGCCACAAAAAGTAGTCAGCGTTGTTTTTGAATTCCGTACAGCTAGCCAGCGTAAAACGTGGAGAGTCCGTACAGTTCTGCCACGTCAGTCTGTCAGCGTAAAAAGCAAGATTTCTATACAGCCTGCCACGTCAGTAGCTGTCAACACCAAACACAAAAATCTGTACTATCTGTTGTCAGCTGCCACGTCAGCAATCTGTACTAAGCACTGCCATGTCATCAGTTTGTGACATACCCCCCTCTTGAAAGAATTCTAATCGCCCTCGATTACGCCTGCAAAATAGACAGAGGCCATAAAGTGTCTTAGTAGACACTGACTGTTAGTACCAACGCACTAGGAACAAGACATTTAGCACTTGTATAAATCGACAGTCACATCACAGGACATCACTCGACATCACTCGACATCACAGAAAAAATCATTCCAAGTCTCAGACCATGACCATCAGCAATGTACTTAGTAATCACATCTAGATCCATTCCGGACCTCACTGATCCGTGATTAACTAATCCATATTGCGATCATGTCTATAGAGATTTATGAGACCTAAATGTTGCAGTCATTTTGTCTTTCAGTTTCTGCACTCAAACAAGTCAAGTACAAATCAATCATATTCTTTTTTGGAAATTTTGTGTCATAAACTCGTACAGTGGAGGCAAAATAGCATATTGAAGGGCTCGTTGTTGCTCACGTCCCCCTGCACACGCACCTGCAACCCCTCCCTCTTGCCATCGCTTGAACCTCCCTTGCACTGTGCGCTATCATGCGCGCCGCCTACCCGTCGTTGTCTAGCCCACCTGCGCGCTGCACGCTGCCCTGCCCTTGAGTGCGGCATAGCCAACCTGCACCTCGCCCTTCCCCTCGCGCTCCGTGCTCCTCTGCCCCCTTCACCATTCACTGGCTATCATCCCCCTGAAGGCGCCTCTCAACTTGCTCCGAAGGGATTTACCTCTTTCCATTGCTTGTTGGGATTTCCTTAGAGGGTCGTCTTCTTCCGTCTCGCGTCCCCACAACAACAGACACAGATGGAGACTCATGCTCCTTCTTAGAGGGACTCTCAAGAAACCCCCTCCCCCGACCCTGCAGAGCCCACCATCTGACTTGCTCTTTCACCGATAGAGCAAGCGAGCCTCATAGCAGAGGTGGAGCACCTTCAGGTGACCTCCCTCGTCTGCAAGATCATCGGCACCCGCCCTAGCAGAGGAGAGGTGCGTGATCTTCTCCAGGCCCGCCTTCTAGTCGAGGTGGACAAGATTCTCGATGTTCAGTTTCTCGGGCGTGGCTACTACCATATAGAGTTTGAGACTCCCAAGATAGAGTCAAGGTCATTGTGATGAGGCCCCTAGACATCCGAGCAGTTCGAGCACACTTTCGACAGTGGCGCCAGGATTTCAACCCAACTATCGACGTTCTTGTCGATAGTTGCGAGGAGGCAAACCTGCCCATCTCAGTCTGCTTCCCCTGCCTGCGGAGGGAGTACCTTCCGCTCCTTTCCAAAATAGGCTCAGAGATTGGGATCGCCCTGGAGGCACCTCGCATGACAGCCTCTATAGCTACCAAGGAAACCGGCATCCCCAAAGTACGTGTTCTGGTTCGGGACACCACACTCTTTCGGAGGTCATACTAATACCTCGGGTGAGTGGAGGTTGGTTCCGTCAGAGCGTCGAGTATTCGAGCCTCCCAAATCAGTGTTTTATTTATCATGAGATGGGCCATCTTGCTAAGGCATGTCCACGGAGGAGACCCCGACCTACACCTCAGGCTCAGCCCCAGCCTTCAAGGGCTAGCTAGCAGAAGCAGACAGAGTCACAGGGTACACAGACAGAGCCACCCTTTGAGCCTGTGACTCAAGAGGAGAAGGGTTGACAGCAGGTTCGTGGTCGACGTTGACAGGGACCACCATGCTAGCATGGCACTCAGAGTGGTCCCTAGGCTCCAATCTAGCAGAAGTAGGTTCCCACGGGGAACCGTTTTGACCCTCTTGAGCTAGAAGAGGTCCTTGCTCCACCTTCACCTTAGCCTCACCTCCGACAGCCCCTCCCCCCCCCCCCCCCCCCCCCCCCCCCCCGGAGTTCCCCCCACCTCCTCCCTCTGCCTCTCCACCCCACCCTCCTCCCTCTGTCGCTCTCCGTCCCCCCTCTCCTTCTCCTCCCACTAGCCCCCCTGCTTCCTCATCTCCTCCCGTTCCTTACCTGCAATCGTCCCAAGGGAAGGACCATCCTTGGATGCTAGGAGATCTCTTGGCAGCGCTTTTGCCACAAGCCGCTTGGCGAGAGAGGGACAACTTTTTTTGCGAACCCCCCTTCTGGTGCAGACGTCTCCCTTTGCAGCAGTTTCTCACGGACTAACGAGCTTTGACATTCGTTGTCATTGGGATTTCTTTGCCTACGACTTTACACGGTTTCTCGATGACCCCTCACTAGACTTTGAGGCAACTTGCTTCAGAGTTCATGTATTGTTGCTTGTAGCTAGAGGGTTAGAGGCCTTGGACTCAGCGGTTGGCTTCTCTTTTCCCCTATGCAGCAGGGATCAGTCGGAGTGGACTCTAGACTCAGTCTTGGAGTGGCTGTAGGCACAAGCCCTCGAGTTCTCTCATCACATGGGAGACCTAGGGGTTACAGACTTGGTTTAGACTCTGTGGCCGTTGGCCAAGTTTCAGTGACACCTCCAGACTTGGCAGATGTAGACACATTGTGGTTCACTTCTTTGCTGACACGCAAAGCCCGCCATACATGAGGACTTGTGGACAGAGGAGGTTGCCTTGCGCACGACTCATTCTTTTTGGGCTTGGGCTAGGCACTCTTTTGCAGTCACGCCTATCTAGGGGGTGCTCGGATGCCGATTATTCCCCATCCAAGACAGCGTCAGTTCTCTCTCGTTCTCCATGAGGATAGTCTCATGGAATGTGCAGGGATTAGATGGGCCCCAGTTTCAGCGCCAGAGGGGTCGACTACGTCAGGAGCTTCAGTGATGCCTTGTGGGAGGAGAGATTGACATTCTTATGCTATAGGAGCATCATCTGTGTGACAGCCACATTAGATGAATGTGATCATCTTTTGCGTGGACGGTATGAGACATTCTGGTCAGCTGCATTTGGACCTGGTGGTATCCAGGGAGGGGTATGTATGACTATTGTGGACTCTTGGCAGCAGCAAGCCATTGTGGATAGATGAATTATTGTGCTTGGCAGCTCAGTGGATTACCATGCAGGTTCAGGGTTGCTTCTTGGGCTTCCTGAACATCTATACGCCCAATGTGGCGCGTGCACGTGCAGAGTTTTGGTCTCACATTGTAGAGTCTCTACGGCAGAGAGAGCAATGTTAGGTATAGGTGGTGTGCCTCACCGTGCTTTGCTCATGTTCGCCGGTCAGTGTTCGGCCGCCCACATTTATCTCCTTATTCTTTATACATACAAAAAATAAGGAGCTCTCACTCATTCTCACATGGTGCTCATACAGTGAGATTTGGGAGCTCCACTCCACATCCTGTGTTGTGCTCTCTCTCTCTCTCTCTCTCTCCCTCTCTCCCTTTCGCATGCTCCGCACGCACACCTCATTCGCGCACTCACAATTGGTATCAGAGCTTAGGGATTGGGAGCACCATTGGAGCTCAGCGGGGAAGCAGGCGGAGAAGCAACAAAAACTGTAGCACATTTTTGCATATCTGTTTTGGCCTATCAAAATGTCTTTGTTCAAGACGATTCTTGCTTTCGTCCTCTTCAACTTTGGAGAAGAAAGTTTTCTCAAAATCTTTACCAATTTTGAGATACGTCACTCAGACTGCCTGCATGTCTAGGATATACAGGTGCAGAGTTTTACAGATCTGTTTTGACCTATAAAAATAGCACATTTCAGGTCCATTCCCACACTTCCCAACCATTTTTGCGTGGTCTACAACTTTACAAAAGGAAGTTTCTGCAAGTTCTAAACGGTTTGGGAGATATGGACTGACTGGCTGCAGGGTATTCGAAAAGTTGAGGATACGATGTATGCCTTATGTGGATTGATGCTCATGGAGACTCATGTGATTGGAGTTTGAGCTCGGCAACGTATGCCTTGAGCATACTTTTTGGCAGTCACATGTAGAGCAGGTATTTGTGTACTAGATTTCCAGGTGTTTGCAATGATGTTTGCAAAGTGTGGAGATTGGTGCATGCATTTGGAGTGTGGTTTAATGCACTTTGGTTGCTCATGGTTTTGAGCGTGCAGTCACTTTGAATACTAGTTTTTGTAGCCATTTTTCTGACGAAACTTTGGCAAAATTTTCCCAGTAGTTTTATGCACATCGTTGGTGCGATCAAGATTGTGATTGCTTGTAGCACTCAGAATTTGCGTGCAGTGTTTTCCCTTTTGGGTGTGCATCGCGAGCGTGTTTCACTCTGCATTTTTGGTCTTGAGTTGTGAGTGCTCAGCTATTTGGAGCTCCCATTTTTGACTCCCAGCTTACAGGTTGAGTCTAGTACTCCCACACGTGTTGCCATTTGCAGTTGAGGACATCTTCTGCAGTGTTTTGGCTTGCATACCAGTTTCCACACAGCAGGTGTCTTGAGCTTCTGCTTTGTGTGTATGCGTTTGTGGGATAGTGGCTGGAGTTTACTCGCCATAGTTTGTGATCGAGCTTAGCTCTCACATTGACAAGTTTTTTCAGTTTGGACACAGTTGGGTGTTCTTGTACCCACTCTTGCAGGAGTGAGGAGTTGTGTATGCTATGATTTTCTGGCACATTTTTCATTCATTGACACATTTTGGCAACAATTTTTCACTCACATATGTATGTCATTTGTAGCGTCGTTGAGCGATACTCCGGCTAGAGCGGTTTGGCTCTGTGTATGACTTTGTGAGGTGATTCCGAACAAGTCAATTCTTGGATTGGGCATTTGGGCATTTTTTGTTGTTTCCATTACGGTTTACTGTTGAGTTTTTGGCTCCAGTTACAGAGGAGACTCTACCAAAATTAAGCCAGATATGTATGCCTATTGCAAAGGCTAGTGAGCTTGATCATTCGCTCACCTTCTTCTTGAAACAGTGGTTTGCTCTTGGGTGGGAGAGTCTTGTTATCTTGAGCATTGTTTGCCATAGTTTTGGCATGGATCTAGAGATGCTTTAGGTTAGAGGCAGTTCTTGTTCATGATCGCGACTAGCATGTTGGCACTACGATCACGATGGTCATATTAGGTGTTGTTGCTTCAGGCGTATGAGGCAACAAAAGAGGCAGATGCATGGTGCTACTATGAGGACAGATGTTAGAGAGTATGCATGTGACGGGCATGTCACTTTTACCTAGCGCTGCATTGCTTATGGTACGAGATGTATGTTATGTACCAGGACTCAACCAGAGTCTCATTTCAGTGCGTCAGTTTGCAGAGTAGTGGCCATTGTGTACTGCTTGGAGAGCGTTCATTTCATATGCATAGGGAATCACTAGTGATAGCCAGAGGTGCTAGGAGTGGTCTGGTATACCCTTTGCATATTTCTGACACACAAGGCGGTGTAGTCTCTGTGTATTTGCAGCCATGTTTGGAGAGACAAACGAGACCTATGTCTTTTGCAGATGTGCTACATGGAGAGCAGGTTGTGCATTTGTCTTGTGGTGACGTTCACGCAGATAGTGGTATCTCTAGGGATGCACAGCTTGGTCAGTCATCAGTTCAGGTGACATTAGTTGAGCCAGAGACCGATGCATTTTTCTATGATGCGTTTGATATGTTTGAGGGCGACAGTGTCCTTTAGATAGTTGTGTGTGATTGCAGTGGTGCTGATCTTTTAGTTTTGCAGTCATTGTCAGCAGATATGCCGTTGTCACATGATGCTGACATGGTGATGCATAGTCAGGTGGTTCCTAATGAGGATGCATATAGCACTGAGATTGCTGATAGGGATAGGTTGGCATACATAGTGCATGTTTCGTCGGCTTTCGATCTCTCATGTCTGAACTTTTGGCCTTGAGACCTGATCTTGCTTATGCGGTTGGTGCATTTGCAGTGGGAGTTGTCAGTCGTTCGATGACTGACACTGGCATTGTGCATTGTGTGGCCATGCAGGTCGTCACTCGATACCTACATCAAGAATCTCATCATAGCTCTATCCCTAGTGGTATGCATGCTGCATCTACACTAGAGCAGTTGCAGAGTGAGCCAGTGGACATAGGTTGAGAGCCGTCTTCTCTCACCTCTTGTATATACTAGTTGTAGACTAGTCTTCTCGCCACTTATCCTCACACAACCTTTAGTGGGATAATGTTAGGTAAAGGCTGTGTGCCTCACCGTGCTTTGCTCATGTCCGCCAGCCAGTGTCCGACCGCCCACATTTATCTCCTTATTCTTTATACATACAAAGAATAAGGAGCTCTCACTCATTCTCACATGGTGCTCATACAGTGAGATTTGGGAGCTCCAACCCACATCCTGTGTTGTGCTCTCTCTCTCTCTCTCTCTCTCTCTCTCTCTCTCTCTCTCTCTCTCTCTCTCTCTCTCTCTCTCTCTCTCTCTCTCTCTCTCTCTCCCCCCCCCCCTTTGCACTCTCCGCACGTGCACCGCATTCGCGCACTCACAAGCCATTAATGGTGCATTGCGGGTGACTTCAACATGTTGGAGGACCCCTGTGTGACAGGATTGTAGATAGCCATACTACTATGCATGGAGGTGAGTTGGCATCTTGGGAGAGGTTATGTATGACTGCAGATTTCAGATGTGTGGCAGCATTCTAGCTTTGTGAGGCCCCCCAACAACCTGGCCTTCTCTTGTTCGAACCGTAGAGTGGGAGGAGTGAATCTACCTCGGATAGATCGCTTCTACACTAGTGACTACTTCTGTGACTGGGTGAGACAATTTTCATTCTGGTTGGGACTTCTTTTTTGAACCATGCACCTGTGATCCTCACAGTGACAGATAGATAGAGGAGGGGGAGAGCACGATGATACACATCCTTGGGAGGGTCTTGCTGGACTCTGCGCTCAGAGAGCAAGTGGTGGCTCTCTGTACAGAGGGCTCAGACATGCAGGACTCTCCTACTGATAGAGTGGCCTTTGGACTTGCTCAGCTTAGTCAGCTCTTTCTTCAAGAATCTATGACCCGCCTGGCTACAACAAGAGAGGAGGAGCAACATCTCCAATGTGGTGTTGCTTCCTTGTGGAGGATCCAAGATCTGCATCTAGAAAGTCCCTGGTTGGAGGAGCACTTGCAGGAGGCTCGCCAAGAGCTTGCCAGCATAGAGGAGAGGTGCCATGAGTTCGCTTTCCATCGGCAGGCATCTCAGTGGACCCAGGTTGGGTGACAAAGTGACAGGGGCTTTCTTCAAGACAGTGGGACCTCGACATGTGCACCCCAGTGTCAGCCACTTGAGGAGGCCTGATGGGTCAGTTGCTTCAGAGCCAGAGGACATGCGTGCAATTGCTATTGACTTTTACCATGACCTTCTATCAGCAGAGCCTTAGTTAGAGCGTCAGGATCCATGCAGAGAGCATGTTTGGGCACATATTCCTTGTCTTGTGACCGAGGAGATACATTAGAGGCTTGAGTTGCCTCTTCAGCTAGAGGAGCTCCATGCGGTCCTCAGAGCACTTCCCCGTGGTAGCTATCGAAGTGAGGATGGTTTGACTCCCATCTTTTTCTTAGAGTATTGGGACTTGCTTGGCTCATATCTCTGCAATCTTTTTCAACACATCCTACAAAGGAGAGATGCTTGACAGCATGAGTGAGGGCCTGATTTACCTCATTCCCAGGGAAGGTGGCTCCTTGGATGACATTCGACTGTGGCGGCCCATCACCATCCTCAACTCAACCTACAAAATTCTTGCCAAGGCTCTGAGTTTGAGGATTCAACCACTTCTAGAGAGCATTATACATGGGACTCATACAAGTGCCCTCTCGAGCCTCCGTGGTGAGGATCTGGTGATACTTCTTCTTGATTTTGAGAAGGCCTATGATAGAGTTGACTGGGACTTTTTGGAGGGCACTCTACGCAGGATAGGCTTGTCAGATGCCTGGATCAGAGGTGTGTCAGCTCTTTACAGATGGGGACACAGTGAGGTACTTTTGGCAGGTGATGGTAGAGGTGATCGTTTCATGCTCACATGTTAGGTTAGACAGGGCTGGCCTCTTGCCCCCTTCCTCTTTCTGTTCTATGCTGAGGCGATGACTAGATTTTTGGTTTCACAGCAGGTTGGTCTACGTGGCTTAGTGCTCCCTGTTCGGGGCGACGAGATACTGGATGTTGAGTTTGCAGACGACTCAGATTTGTACTTGGAGAGCCAGGAGGCAACTTTCACAGGTGTGAGCAGGCTCTTGAGAATTTTTGTTGTGCATCAGGCACACTAATCAACTAGAGAAAGACAGTGGCTTTTTTGGTTGGTAGTGCTCCTACGCCTGATTGGCTGGCATGTGAGGGTTTCATATGGATTCCCCCATGGATTGCAGTTTGACACTTGGGTCATCAGGTTGGCTTGGACTTGTCTCTTGAGAAGCAGATTTCTCCCCTCCTCCTATCTATCAGGAGGAAGCTGTTACATTGGATCTCAGCACGAATTTCTCTGGCAGGCAGAGTTGTAGTCGATACTTGGGCTATCTGGTTGGCTTGGAATTGTCTCTTGAGCAGCAGATTGCTTCCCTCCTCCTGTCCATTAGGAGGAAGCTGTTAGATTGGAGCTTCGCATGACTTTTTCTGGCAGGCAGAGTTGTAGTGGCCAACCAGGTATTGTTGGCTACTATGTGGTTCATTACATCTTGTTGGATCTTTTTGAGTTCCTACATCAGCCAAGTGTTGATCATTAATTTCCTTTGGTCAGGGCGTGACACTCAAATAGCCCGGGCCAAAGTGGCCTGGCAGGTCATCACTCTACCTTGTTCTCAGGGGGGAATTTGGGATCATAGACCCAGCACAGCAGAGTAGATTCCTTCTTGGGAAGTTTGTTGTCAGAGGATTGCTTCCAAGGGAGGAACCCTGGAAGGAGTTTTTGCTTCAGCGGCGTAGTGCTAGAGTGCCTTAGGTTGGAGGCCCTTGGAGACCTTCAACCAGATGGATTTTCACAGAGATGGGCAGAGTTGGCTTGAGCAGGAGACTTGAGGATTGTTTTGATGTGAGTCTTCTCCGCTCTTGGGAGCAGCTGTGGAGAGGCCTAGAGCATCACCAGCCTACTTGCACAGGGGATCGCCTGAGACAGCCCCTTGTTTGAACCCCATGGTTAGCACTCAGAGAGACCACTTGGTTGGTAGTAGGCCTCATGTTTCTTGGGGTCCCATGGCAAAGGGTCCAACACACGCACTTTAGGTGACTAGCTTCAGTTCTCAAGCTTGTCAAAGGAGCTTCAAGGCATCCAGCTACAGGGCATGAGAGGGGTGCAGAACACGTATCAGGACACCACAGAGGCAGTACCAATTGAGTGGCTCACACCTCTTGAGTCAGCAGCGTCCAGATGGATGGGGGCCTTCACTCGACTAGAGATCTTCATCACAATTTGGGCTTGCGCAGAGAGTGTATCCTCCCTGTTTTTTTAACTACAAGGGGAGGGACGTTTACATCGAGTTTCAGTAGAGGCCCCACACGTGGCAGAGTGTTGTTTTCAAAGGATCTGAGTTGTGGGCATCTATGGGAGGACTTGTGTCATAGATCCTGACCCAGCAGCTCTTGAGACTAGACACTAGAGGTTGTGGGCTTGGGAGAGCTGTCCATTGGCACGAGTACAGTAGGATCCTCGAGAGTGGTTTTGGAGGGATCCTTTCGCCTCAGCCGACCATCCAAGTGTCCCTTTCTTTTAGTACAATGTTGGATTGGGATGTCACATACTGGCAGCACGGAGAGAGGCTGTCCTGCTGCAGCACCTCATTGGCAGGAGGAGGTGAGTTCTTGTCAGCTTTTTGGGCAAGGTTGTGGGATGCTAGACATCCGCGGTGAATCACTTTGTTCCAGTGGTTGGTTGCACATAGGGCTATAGCAGTGGGGAGCTGACTTGTACATAGTGGTCTCTCGGCAGCATGCGCAGCTTGTGACCATCCTGTGGAGAGTCAGCATCATTGTTTTTGACTGTCTTGTGGCACAGCAGGTTTGGCTTCCTGTCCTTTGACTCATGCTAGCTGTTTCTATAGCATGACACTACACTTGGGGGGCAGATACTTGGTTCACTCTCACGGGCCTAGCACTATAGCTTGAGCTATCCTCCATTAGCAGGATGATAGTGATGCAAGGGGGTCGACCTACACTCCATTTTGCTATAGAGCTTACTCCACATGAGTGGTGCAGTGCAGTAAGAGAGAGGAGGATTGGGAGCTCGTCTACGGCTTGACACTCTGGTTCATCTGGTGGGCCCGCTGCTTCAGCATCTTTGAGACTCTCTCTGTACCACCAACAGAGACAGTTTGAGATCTTTGGCTAGAGATGATCCATACTCTTTGGGGACAGTTCAAGAGAATCCAATGCAGCTCCGACCGCATGCGCGAGCATAGAGAGGCTTTCCTTTTACTCTGGCACCCTGGGTCTTTCTTCACCATGGTCCAGGGTGTGCTTAGATGGCACTACCGTCCACTTGTGTGGATTTTCCCTCCTCCCATCTCTTGATTTAGCCTCATTGTACATATGTTGTTATTTCATTGGGAGAGTTTCCCCTTATGATTGCTGTAGCCCTTTCTAGTAGAGGTGGTTGTAGCCCTATAGGCAGTTTAATTAACTAATAGAAGGATCTTTTTCTCGAGAAAAAAAGTCATACAGCAGAATATTGGTCAGTCCATTAGTATCCATCAAACCCAAAGGGGACATCAGTGACTTCATTCGAAATCGGGGTAATCCGTTGACAAAGGAGCGGAGTGACTCCCCTCTTGTGCAAACCCACTGCACTAGATTCACCCTTGCTGAATTTGGGGTTTTATCGGAGTAGTAGACTATGCTAAACCAAATGCTTCAAGGTAAAGTTCCAAAATCTGAGGAGTATCTGCTAGGTCCTCCTCCTCCATCCCGTTCGCGTCCAATGTGGGATAGTTCTTGAATTTAACCAAGAATCACCGAATCACTTTACCTTTCATCTTTCTTTCCTTGTGTGCCAAAATCTGTTCTAGAACGAGTATCTCCTCGCTTTCCTCCACTTCGGGTTGCTTATCAGGCTCCTCATTAACTGGTGCATCATTTAAAAGGTTTCAAGAGACTCACATGGAATGCATTCTAAATCTTCCAAGTATCCGGCAGCTTGAGTCTAAAGGAGACAACATTTATCTTTTCTTTAGTATGGAAAGGGCAATAATACCTCATGCTAAGCTTTGGAAAAAGCCACTCCTTTCCCTTTTGTTTTCTTAGGCATGCCTCTCAAAACGTAAGAGCACTCAATCGTCTTCCTTTAATTTCAAGTCACAACGATGTCGATGTGTTGCCTTCTTATGTCATTCTTGAGATTTCTCTAAATCCTCTCGGACCTTGGAAAAAGCAGTGTCCAAGTCCCTCGTGTACTGGTCGACTTCAAAAATCTTATCCTAGGTCTGGGGAATGTTCTGATCTACCAATTGATTCCCTTTTTCCTTTCTTTCTTTGTGCCCTGGGACCTTCGGGTAGTGTCTTTTGCTTCCCCTGTCCATTGGCACGTCACAGTCAATCATCAAAACCCTAAGACGCACTATCACCTGATTTCTCTTTCTCTTGAATCCTTTGATGAACTTGCATCTGGTTTCCTTAGTTCGTCGGAACCCTCAAATTCTCTAGAATCTTGTGGTGAGCTATCGTCTGGTTCCGTTGATTCATTCTCTCCATTGGCGGACTCTTGCCTTTTTGAGGTGGATATTATCCTGGCTGTCGCATAAGTCAATGAGCCGGCATGCATTCCAAATCGTTGCTTAGTCATGTCTCATAAGTCTCTGAATGAAGTCAAACTTTTGGTTTAAAGCAAAGTCTTGAATCTCTTTAGCAAACCACAGCAAAACCGCTCAATCTGGTCTTTCAAAGTAATTTTCCAAAACGAAGACACTAGCAAACAAGTATCCCAAAACCGCTAGCAGTAGTCATCCAATGTATCTTTTTGAGTCATTTTCAAGTGATGCCAAGTCATGATGACATATTCATCTGCACCTTTCCTTTCAAGTAAGATGTCGCATGTCGCTCCCTGGAATGTTCTGAGAATAGCTCTCCAGAGAAGGCGACGTCAAACTATTGTACAAAATCAAGGGCTCGATGGGTGTCTTGGTAGCCTAGAAAACAATGTCTAAAACCTGACGGCCTGACTCCCTTCCTTGAACTCCTTGGTTTTTGTGTTGATCTGGTCATTGTCAAAAGAGGACGAGCTCTCCTCCTCTGAACTGCTAGGTGGCCTTCCATGCCTTCTTGAGTTTTTCAAAAATCTATTTCAAACAAATCTCGTCTTAGGGGCTTAGAAATTGAAGAAGCTTCTTAGCACCCTCAAACACTTCAAATAGTGTCTTAAGAAGAAGACTTCAACAAATTCAAAACCATTGAATTGGCTATTTTCAAATTGCCCATTTGTCTAGCGATGGAATGAGGACGAGAACTGCAACCAGGTGCCAATGTTCTCCCAGATTGCTGTCCAAAACAACTAGTAGACCAGGGATCTTTGTCCAAAACAATGGACTCAGACATGCTATATATTCGAACAATTTTGCTAAAGGATCGGGCTTAACTGTCTGCTTTATTGCAGAGTAGTGAGAGTGCTTACTGAATCTGTTGATGACCGTCAAAAGGCCATCATGCCCACTTTGTGTCTTTAGGAGATCAAAAATGGAATCCATTGCAATACTTTCCTAGGGGCGGGTGGGAATGGGTAAAGGCTGTAGTATCTCTATGCCTTATGCTTGTCAAACTTGACTTTCTGGCATACTAAACAATTTCGATCAAAGTCGTCCGCATCCTTCTTGAGTCTCGGCCAAAAGAAATCACGCTCCACACCTTTCAAGGTGGTGTCGATGATGCATTGACTCGTAAAAAGTGGACAATGGCACTTAGTCAAAACCTTTTCCCTCAGCGGATGTGTGACGCACAACATCGTTTCTTCATCAAGTAGCCATCCCGAATAGAATATCCTGCCAGTACCTCCCCATCCTGCATTCAAGTGAATACATCAAAAAAATCCGGATCGATGGCATATTGATCAACCATATCCCGAAGCTTCTATGACGAATCGCGGAAACAGCCAAGACTAGGGGCTTTCGAGACAATGCATCTGCCACCAAGTTTTTATGTCCCCGCACATGGAAAATCTGAAAGTAAAACCGTGACAAGATGTTAGCCCACCACATCTTCTTTCTCAAAAGCTGCTTCTGTAACAAGAAGTAGCGTAAACTCTGATGATTAGTAAAGATCGTGAAATCAGCTCCGAGTAGGTAATGTCGCCAATGAGTAAGAGCATGGATCACTGCCAATAGCTCTTTCTCATACATCTGTGCTGACAATTCTGGCCTTGAAAACAATCGGCTTTCATAGGCAATCACATGGCCTTCTTGCATTAAGACCGCTCCCAAACTGCCACCACAAGCATCACAATATACTTTGAATGACTTTTGCAAGTCCTACAAAGCCAATAGTAGTCCGTTTTTCTTTAAGTGTCTGAAAGGCAGTCACCTCTGTTGGTCCCCACGAGAAAGGGACTCCTTTTTGAGTCAAAAGGTGCAAAGGGGAAGCTAGCTCTGCAAACTTCCAAATGACCCTCCGGTAGTAAGAACACAAGCTCAAAAAGCTTCTAACTTCATGAACATTCTTCAAGTCAGGCCAATCGCAGATAGTGTCACTTTTGGGTGGATCCATCTATACCCTTTCTGTTGAGATGATGCGTCCCAAGAAATGTATCTAAGGCAAGAAAAAGTCACTCTTTTTCACATTTATAAGCAATTTATGCTTCCTCAGTGTTTGAAAAACCCACAAATGATCAATATTCTCTAAAATTATAAAAAAAAGCCGTCTTGTAGACGTCTCTAGGAGCAATACAGATCTGATGATAATCACTCCACATATCAATTTGGCAAGTAAAATTTTGAAGTATGTGGAGTATACCATCGATCCTCGTAATGTAGAAATCTATTCTGGTTCATTGTTTCTTTATCTTGGCCTCAGCTCACTTTGTAAGGTGACCGATTCGGTGGTGTACTACCACGAATCAATCATGTGATCTTCACGACGTAAAGGAGGTAATCACTTTGTAGGCCTTCAAGGAAACAGCCAGCCCCTATTGCAGAAAAGCTTGTTGTTCTTTTTTGAGGTCAAACATATTCGATCTTCAATCATCGTTCAGTTCTCTCAAGAAAATCAAGTAAAGAAACTGAATTTCATCAAGTACAATCTCTTTGCCCTTCATTTGTCAAAGTTGCTTTCTAAGCCTGATAGTCAACCACGGCGTTCTTCTTGTGGTACCAAGGGATTCCTTGGAGGACATCACACCCTTCCAAAGGCATGATATAAAAGTCCGTGTGCCCTAAACACCCATTCGGATGCTGCTAGAACCACCTCTGCCTATGGCCTCAACCTCTCGGACGTAAGTCCAAGTGGAGCTACCAAGTCAAGTGAAAAGAAGTTGGCCTTGGCTCCTCCATCAAAGAAAATGAGGGCTTCCTGATCTTTCACTTTGCCCGAAGTGCGGCAAAGTTTTGTACTTTCATTCATCTGATTCGTGTCAGGCCCCATGCAATGTGGTATCAGTTCTGCTTTCATCTTTTCTTTTCTTCCACACTCGGCTGCTCCTCTGTAACTCTCAAATTTATCTCCTGGTGGTCCTTTGGTTCATCTCCTTTTTAAGATTTCTTGTCCATCTCATGTTGCGAGTTCAGGTTCTGCTTTTCTGCACTTGTTTGTCCTTTCGGCTTTCCTCCTAACCTGAGAGGAGAAGCAATGGCCACATGCCATCTTGAGTAAATCTTATCAATTGGGTAATTCTTTAGGTGTTTTGCAAGTCTCGGGTCTATGGAGTACTTGACCAATCTTTTCACAGATGTATCAACCTGCAGTGATGTTTGTACTCCGTTCTGACAAAATTTTCCACCAAGATTCCATCCAAATCTTCATTCTTTTCTTCAATTCCCACGCTGGATTTCAACTTTTCTTTTGCCTATCCACTGAAAGGTGTTATCTTTGTCAGATTCTCCACGAGAACCCATGTGTAATTTGGGATTCTCTATGGCTTTATGCCCTTTAAGACAGAGCGATGAAGACGATGCGCGATGTATGAAGGGTGGGAGTGGCTAATGAGCCCGAGATCAAAACACAAAAGCTGTGTGCTGCAAAAAATATTGGATCCTCCATAGAAGAAGAATCTTTCTGTGCTCTGATACCATTATAATTCGCTTGGACACTTCAAGCGAGAAATCAATAGCAACACACGAACACGAACTTCATAATCACTGAACTTTAATGGAGCGAGAGAGAGAGAGAGAGAGAGAGAGAGAGAGAGATCCGTTCCCAATGGTATTGGCCCCAAAGACTAGCGCCGCTTTTGGTATTTCTTTTATATTAAATCTTTGAGCAAAGTACAATTGCCTGCGGGTGCTCGCTCTTAGACTCTACGTCCAGATACTCTGCAGAGTTAGTCCCCCCTCTTAGGTTCATTATAAAGGTTACATGGGTTTCTAAAAGCAAAGCCCCAAAAGCATTAACTCAAAAGCTATTAACTCCAAAAGCAACTTGGGTAAAAATCAGCCACAAAAAGCAGTCAGCACTATTTTTGGAATTCTATACAGCCAGCCAGCGTAAAACGTGAAGAGTCCGTACAATTCTACCACATCATCTTGTCAGCGTAAAAAGCGGGATTTTCATAGAGCATGCCATGTCAGCACCAAACGCAAAAATCCGTATTGTCTGCCGTCAGCTGCCATGTCAGCAATCCGTACTAGGCACTGCCACGTCATCAATTTGTGATAGTATAGCAATAAATGTTTTAAGAATAACTTATTCTAAAATTTTAGTTATTGTTACATGGCGTACTTGTTTTTGCTCTCCCACACACACACGATGACACAAAGCTAATGTTTTGTTTGTTTCTTTTGAAGGTATTTTTGATACTACTACTGAGCTCAAATAAACGAAGTTGGATGTTCCACGTGCTACTTTTCATTTTTATCAAGTACTCTCTCTTTCTCTTTGTCCCATTGAAGTAACTCATATTTGGTAATAGCTTTAGGTGCAATTAAAGACGATAGTAACCTCTTCAATATGCACTCATAGAAAGTCACATGAGCACACTCAAAGTTGACGGAGAGCAGGAGACAAATGTTTTTGTATGCAAGTAAACTTTGTGCAATGTCTTTCTTTGATCTCATGACCACACAAATGCACACTACAATGTTCTTGGTTATGGTAACAAATTCTCTCTCTCTCTCTCTCTCTCTCTCTCTCTCTCTCTCAATTTCCATCAAACCTACACATTTGACATATTTGTTAGCTTACCTATCTCATATTTTACACAAGTTTTTATTATTGTCTATGATGATTTTTTTACAAATCCGGTTACATGGGATGGGTATAATTATTTGTGTAGACTCTAAAGCTATATACTCTTTTATTGTTAGAAATCTCTCTCTCTCTCTCTCTCTCTCTCTCTCTCTCTCTCTCTCTCTCTCTCTCTCCATTTTCATCAAGCCTACACATTTGAAATATTTGTTAGCTTATCTATCTCATATTTTACACAAATATCTACTCATACATGGGCTCCAAGTTTGAAAGTTTAATACCGGTTCTCATAATCTCTTCTACAAGGGAATGGACAAATTTTATTGTTGTCTCTAATAATTCATTTACAGATCCGGTTACATAAAATAATTATTTATATAAACTTTAGTGGAGTGTTGATTTAAGTATGATAATTTAATATAACTTTAGTAGTAAGTGTTATATTCATGTTCCAAATGTTGAATAAAAATCTAAGGTAAATAACATTGTCACATGTCATTTATAGAAATTATAATTTGTTACATGTTTTCTACTGATGTATGTGCGGCAACATGTTTTTTTGCACTATTTGTATTTAATTTTTAATGAATTCAAAAACCCCTAGTGTATATATTCTTGACAATTTTTTGTTCAAGTGTATATATTTTAGTTTGCTAATAGAAAATTTCACATAATGTATATATACTTGGTCATCATGACCAAATGTATATATTCTAGTTTTATAACATAAAAATCATTTGTGTGTCTATTCTTGATACCTTTTATCAAGTATATACATATTCTAAATTAATAACACAAAAACCATTAGTATGTATATTCTTGATACTTTTATCAAGTGTATACATTCTAAAATTGAAAAGATATAAATCTTGTGTGTATATTTATGATTCCTTTATCAAGTGTTTACATTCTAATGAATTTAAATATTGTGTATATACACAATGTATATATTTTTTTCTATGTATTTTGGAATTAAGAATATCACTTCCTTGTTCTTTTCATCTCTATCAACAATGTTCATTGTATTTATTTTAAAGATCTCTCTCTCTCTCTCTCTCTCTCTCTCTCTCTCTCTCTCTCTCTCTCTCTCTCTCTCTCTCTCTAATCTGTCTATCTTTAGACTTTTAGCCATCATTTACATAGTGTCTATGGTTTGCAATCATGTCATGGTGTTTATGGTTTGCAATAATTCATAATGTTTATCATTTTCACTCATGGCATATTGTCTATAGTTTGCATTCATATCATAATGTTTATGGTTTGAAATTATATATTACAAGTATGACAGACACTAAGCTAGAAAAACATCCAATAAAAATTCTCTGAGGTCAGATTAATACATTTTCACCACATGTCATAAACTAAGCTTTGTTGATGTCTAAACCCTGCCACTCTGAAGCATTATTACCAATTTAAAGAGACTTTAACCAAGTCTGTATTTGAGCAGCTCCAGATCGTGTTTATGCCTACTGCTTTTGGCATATCACTCATGACATTAGGTTCATTATTGAACATGGTCAAGCATACTATTGGGAAAATCACAAAGATATTTCAAGAGCTAAAAATTCTTGATATTACTACCTTGTCGAGCATAGCTACCCATATACAACTTGTGCAATAGTTGTATACAGAATTCAAGAACAAGGAAAAGCTTGAAAGATTACCAAAGAGTGCAAGAGTGAAAGCCAAATCTTCCAATGTTACTAAGGATCCAAGAGTCATTGTGCTAGGATAGAGCTCGGTGCATCAATCGCTATGGCTTTAGACCTCTCTCAACTCCCCCCTATTTTACATATTCTGCTAGATACCACCATCTTCAACACACACTCTCCATAGCTGGGAGAGGGGAGATGGGGACACATGAACAAGTGTGGGTGCCACCCATCCTGCCTTATAAGATCCACTATATGCTGCAAAAATTTTCAAAGTGCACTTGCATTGACCCACAGTGGATCAGCAAGTTAAAGATAAAGCAATAGTTTTTAGACATCATCCATCATGGAATTATCTATCTTCTTGCCAGTGTTTGATGATCATTTCACGATTTTGGAACGGCGGCCATGTAGAGCAATGGATCCAAGAGTGCAATGCATGGGAGCCATCCTGCCATTCATGATTATGTAGCCACTGAAGGTACAATGAGCTGCTCCAAAATAACATTTTGCAGATTATCTATGCTCTTCTCCAAACCCTAAATTATATGCATGCACATGACTACCTCCACAATGATCTCCACTCTATGCTCCACTTTGGTGAGAACGGTGTCTATGCAGACATTGTGGATTGGGGGTCATGCATGAAGATAAAAACTATAGCCCACTTACCTCACGATTTTCAAATAGAAACTAGAAAATATTGCAAGAGAAGGATCCCCCATGTCCCCCCCCCCCAAGTATATATCTACTAACCCCTCCACCCCTTGGTACATTTTCGCCATGTACCATTCTTGCAAACGCCTCTTGAAGTGCTTTCTAATGCCCCATGAGCAAAACATCAGGGAATTTTTGAGCAATGTGCTTACACACCTTGAAAGTGGCAAGCAAAATAATCCCACAGCCGACCTAGCATCTTTGACCTCTCTCTTTGTCTAAACGGTGCCCATAGAGTGGGCTACAACATTGTAATGACTTTTAGTCTATGACTAGCTGATGACTAATGTGAAGCTAAAATCATGATTTGATCTTTGTATCGCTTTTGATGGCAAATGTAAATTATGTACCTGAATAAGTGATTCTATCTATGTCTTGCACCATGATGTTAGATATAACTGGATAAGTGATTTCACAGTGATGACATGTTGATTTAATTGCGCACTCTAACCATGGCATGTTAACTTGATCTACATATATGGAAGAGAACTCAACCACTCCAAAAAAACGGCAAGTTGACAGAGGCTATGCACATCGAGCAGTTGCATCCTAATAGCTGGGATACTTGCTAAGCCATGCATCCCATTGTTTATCAGCTATAGATTTCATCAATGCGGGCTTCAATTCTTGCAAGGTGGCAAGAACCTAGTATGCGGTTATAGACCTTATTGCACAGAATATATGTAGATCTTTGTTCGGCAACTTAGTTCTGAAAAGAGCATACAAAAATTGATGCTCTCTGATAAATTTTACAACATGGTTTGCATCCAATAGAGTTTTCTTCATACGATTAATCCATTTTACCAATGTCTGTTAGTAGAAAATTGAGAGTACGAGCTGCACATGGTACCCCAGTAATCTTTGGATACTTAGATTAATTAGCCTTTCTTAGTTCCTTGTAGTTGGATGCATTATCTATGATGATAGTAGTGTCATACTTTAGCCTGTTTGTCCTTGCTATTGCACACTCATGCATTCTTGCTAGATAGATGCCAGTCTTCTCTTTCAATGAGGTGTCAATAGCTTCTACAAACATGGACCCTCTAGGGTTGATAAGCATCACATTGATCAACGACTTCTTTTGACAATTAGTCCATCCATCTAACGCTATGGTACAACCATATGCAGGAAAAAAGTCTAGCACCATGCACTTGAGGATGGCTTCAGTATTTTCTTTGACTTTATATAGATACTCAGTGCGTATATTGTTGTAGTCAGGAAGCACAAACCCTTTTTTGGGTGTGCTCATCAAAGCATCTTAAAATATTGGGTTGCGTATAGCATTGAACGGTATACCATATGCCACAAAATATTGCATCCATTTCAAGTGTAACTCAAGCAACCACTAATTATCTAGCGCTTGATGCAATGTATGTCCACCATTGGATAATTCTCTATAAGATTTAGTTATACTAGGACCCGCTATTGACATAGGAGCATGCATGTCAAGAGAAATCAGTTGAGGAGAACATTGCTCATTTACTTGCATAAATACGTGCTTCATTTTCTCATTTTGCGAGCACACATTTCAGCATTCACAAGAACTTCTTTAGAGGTGCTACCTTTCTTTTTAGCTGCAATAATCAGATATGCTTTGCAAAAGTACTTAGGAAATCTAACATGAATATCTTTTGGCAGTGCCATACAATTTTCAACATTGCCAGGGATTCAAAACAATGCTCTTTGATTTTAGTTGCATTACCATAGAATTTATGGCCACCAGATTTGCATTTCAATCAAAATGTATTCTTTCTGGCACGAAACTCATGCACATAGATCCACTCATGTCCTTTCACCATGTTGCACAAAGATATTATGCTAGTAACAGCAAATTCAATTATCAAGCTCATGGTCAAAATCAATTTAAGCATCAAACGATACTAGCAATGTTCAGAATCAATAGAGACTCTCATGCTTTATCTATTAGTCTCACACTCTATCTATCAGTCTCATGGTCAAACTCAATCTACATTACCAATTAGTCTCATGATTAAAATCAATCTATATTATCAATTTACAATAAGCAATGATGATCTATCATTCTCTATGTATCCAGCTCATGACAATCAATCCACATCTTTCTAATCTACAAATGATATAATAATTTAAAAATACATATGGATCATATTGCGTTCACATCCTACTACATCAATTTATCATTTTCACACATCTTAATCACTTATTAAAAACAATACATATAAATCAAATCATTTCACATTGTCCTACATCGATTTATCTAAAGTGCAAGCTTGCAGTTTTCACATATTACGATAATCGATAATCGATAATCGATAATCAATAATCTTGATCAAGTCTTTTGAAATGATTATTATTATGAAATGCACAAGCTACAGGAGCTACAAATGACACTGCTGAATGATAATCAATTGCAAGACTTGATTATTAACATATCTATGTAAAGTGCGAACACGAAGTTCTCACAATCGACCATAAATCTTCAAGCGATTATTTATCTAGAGTGCAAGCATGTGTATGCTCTCACATAGAACAATAGATCTTGCAATCCCAAATAAAGATAATTAAATATCAATATCTTTGGACATGCTATTCCTAAATTTCAATTTCATTTAGAGCTTATTGTGAATGGCTCTACACAAAACACAAAAATTTCATCAACCTATGTTCACTTTGAAGTGAGTGAATCTTTGCACAACAAAATCGAATACTAAACTAAGTAAAACTAACTTCTATTATGTTATATTTCTATAACTAATTACCTCACGTGAGGGTACCTCGGGGGATTCACCTTTTAAACATGTAAGTTACCACGTGAGTTCAAATGAATGGGTTTTTTAATTGCCAAAATTTTAAGAATTTAAGAAAAACATATTAACAAAAGGGGTTTTTTAATTCATTTTAAAGAAAAACTCATAAGTTTCTAAAGAAAAAGGGGTCATTTTTTAGGTGCCCCCCCCCCCCCGGGTACACTCTACACACAATGATAATACCCTAAATTATTTGACTAATTCACTTCCAAGTGTCAATAAACTAAGTACATGGCAAGTGACTCCTATAAACAAACACCTTGCATAGAATGGGAGACCAAGCTATACACACAACATACAAGGCTTCTACTATTTGACCATGAAAAAAAAATGGCCTTTCAAAATTTGAAAATTTTAATTTAAACTATTTTTTAACTAAATCCTATTTTTAAACTATTTTATTGATTTGTGATTTTATTCTGAAAATCAAGAATATTTTTTATTTGATGATTTTCAATCCAAAAATTAGCTAACTGCTCAAGTTGCAAAGAGTGTCAAATGGCCATGTGTAGCCTGTTTATATACTATATTTTTTATCAAAAACAATTTTGATTGAAAAAAAACTCAATCAAAAAACTAAGAAGTTGTATGGGACACTGTCTTTGCTGATGTGGCATCGTATAATTCGAACATATAATATGGGGGAGCAAATAATACGGCTATTATTGACGTATTGTTTATCCTCGAATAACAAATAATGCTACTTAGTCAACAACATGGCGAGCCACGTTGGATAGCATGGTGATACAATCATGCGTCCACATAGCTCGATGACTTACGTGGTAGCACATGGTGTCCACATAACTTGGTAACTTTTATAGACGTGTTGGCTTGGTTGTCTACTTGCCAGGTTACATGGCCAAACCATCCACGTAACTCAACGAGTTACGTGGCAAACGACCATTTGTCATATAACTCGCCCAGTTTAGAAAATATTAATATATAAAAATATTTTATGCCTCTAACAGTTTGGCCATCATTTCAAACTCATAACTCAAGTTATAGTGTGAAAGAAAGAAACTAGTGATTTAGTGAGAGAGATAAAGAGAGAGCATGCCATACCCATAGCCCACGAACAAAGCTGCAAACTCGCAGAGCATATGTGAGACGGGGATGCAATGATGCAAGGCACATTGTTGCAGAGCAGAGACACGACAATGCCTTGCATCTCGGAGGATTTTCAAAGGTTCTCTCTCTCTCTCTCTCTCTCTCTCTCTCTCTCTCTCTCTCCCCCTATATAGTGCAGTCGGTTTTGACCTAGTAGACAGCAGTTCACTCTTTTGATCATAACTTCTTCATTCAAACTTCAATTTTGGTGATCTATAGCCTCAATCAAAGATCACAATGCCCTCTACACATTGATGTAAAGACAAAAATTCTCAAGTTATGGAAGGCATTTTTGTAGCAGCATTTTTGAAGTGAATAAGTTCAAGAAAGTTGACTCTCATCTCTTATTTTACATACAATGTCTTCCGGCACTCGCAAGGGTTCTTCTTCTTCAACAAGGTCCACAACCATTTCAAAAAATGATCCAAAATATCCTAAGTGTGGAGATAGTAACACAACCACTCAACCAATGACATCAAAAACCATGATCATGGCATACTTGGTATCGTTGCAAGAGACCGTAAACAAACAAGGTGAAGACATACGGGCACTTGCAATGGAGAATGGCACGTTAAGGGTTTGAGAATCATAATCTCAAGGGGACACTTGAGATGCAAACAACATGTTTGATGCAACTTGAAGAGAAAGTCAAGGAATGTAAACGCTCTCTTGTGGATTAGAATGCTTTGAAAGAGCGCATAAGCAAAGTAGAGCATGACCATGTATTGAAAGAGGAGAAATTTGACACCATGCACCCAGATGTATGTGATATGAAATATATATGCACAAACAAGTCTTAGATTGATGTATGTGGTAGCAATGTGGTTCCTCATTTCTTCCTCATACAAGCTATGGCTCAAACAAAGAATGTTGAGAATGTGGATGTGGAGGAGTTGAAAAAACGGGAGCGATGTTCCAAGAATATTGTTATTCATGGAATTACCAAAGAGAAGTTAAAGACACTTCCTTCTCTTACCATTGTTATCGAAGATTTCTTCAAAACCCACTTTGGCATGTCCGGAGTTATGGTGTTTGGAGCACATAGAGTGGGTAAGCAAGGAGCTTCTCGCTCGGGAGAACGACCAATTGAATGCACCATGCCGGATGAGACCAAATGAAAGATTATCCTTGATAATAGTTGGATCTATTTGAGGGATACAAAATATTTTGTATGTGAAGATCGCACTATTAAGCAACAAAATATGTCTCGCAAGGAATATGAGGAGAGGAATAAGAAAAACAAGGATATCTCTCACAAAGAAAATGTGCCCAATGAGGAGGCAAGTCCCTCTAGCAAATAGAAATGCATGACCTGTGAGGCCGCATTACAATTGAAAATATGCTTTTGAAATTGCAATGGATACCTACAGAATGTGGGGGTTGGCAGTAATGAACTAACAAGCAAAGCTGATAATGTACTTCTTGTTGAAACTTGGGAGCATGATACACAAAGGATTAATGGCTTGGAGGATTACAGTGTACATTCATTGATGTGGTCAAAGAATCTCAAGCAACGAAGAGGGCAAGGAGGGGTAGCATGTATGTTTAAGAAAGGATTGGAAGATTTTGTATCAATTGTGAAAGATGACAAGTACAAACATTATGTATGACTGAAAATTATGACACTAAAAAGAGCACCCATTTTTGTAGCCGTTTGTTACATTCCTCATCATGATTCCCCCTTTTATGCTTGCATGGATAGAGATCGTCCATTTTTTTATTTAGAAGAGTACATTGCTTATGTCAAAGGCTAAGGTGATGTTATTGTCTTTGGGGATATGAATGCTCACACAAAAACATTGCAACATGATACCCAACAATTTGATATGCCATACATGTTAAGGGAGTTGTGGGAAGTTCACTTGTATGATTGTACTTCAATGGATGAGAAAGAGTTGAATCACTATGAAAAGTTACTTTTACACATGTGTAATAACACGGGTATGCTCATTGCCAATGGTGTATCTTTATGGAGTGGAACCAATGGATTTACATGTAGAGAACATAATGGGGATAGTGTGATTGGTTGTATGCTTCTCTTCGAAGCCATCATATATCGCATGAAAAGTTTTATATTTGTCCAATGGACCCTGGAATCAGATCATCAGACCTATGTATTGACCTTGCATATGGAGAAGCAACTAAGCATGGCAATCTCAGCGAAAGGAAAGAGAATTTATCACTATGTATGGATTTCAAATGGGCACCAATGTTCATTGAAATGGTTGAGCAAAAATTATGGATGGAAAAGCTTCAATATGATGCACCATTGAAAACTAAATGGGAAGCTTTCAAGAAAGTTATTTGTTCTTGTGCCGAAGAATGCTTTGCCATAAAGCATGTCCATGGTATTAACAAAGATAGATCACGCAAAAGGTGGCTTGATAAAGAATGTCAAGATGCTCAAAAGTTTTTGATAAAGCTTGATGCAAATATGGACAAAGACAACTATCAAAGTCATTTGCATACATACAAGGCATTGATTCAAAAGAAGAGAAGAAGATGGCAAGTAAAGCAACAATTTTTTCAAGTCCAAGAAAAGGCACGTGCATGTGGAAGATTTTGGAGAAACTTGAGGGGCAAGCAGTTTGAGAATTTTTGTAACTTGAATCTTGTGGATATGCACACACCTTGTAGGAGACTATATGAGCAACCAAATGCTGAAACAATACCATTTTATGGTTCACTTCCATGTATGCTCTCTTTTTTTATTATTGAGAATGTATACGGTGGGCTTGAAAAGTTGGCAACTCGCAAAGCTAGAGAGCTTCAAGGTATCAAGTCGGAGACGATTAAATGGACGGGAAATTTTACACATGAGTGGATATGTGATATGTTAAACCTTGCACTTCAACATGGTATGCCCTATGATTGAAGTACTAATTGGGTCAAGCCTTTCCATAAAGGAGGGGATGTAAAGAATATAAACAACTACCAGACTATAATGATTGGGTCTCTTATGGAAAAGTTGTTTGGATGCATAATGAAGATGAAATGAGATGCGCTTATTGTGGAGTTCTTTCTCTCTTTTTGGGAGTCTCTGAAAGAACCGTTACTTTTCATGATGTATGTTGCATAGGAGAAACAAGATTTGCCAGTTTCTTGGAAAGAAGGCTTGCTTAAATTGTTGCGCAAGCAGGCACTTTGTGAGCATTTCGCACACTGGAGACCGATTATGTTAATGCCTGTAGTGTATAAGATATTGGCTAAGTTGTTGGTTATCCAGATTAAGAATATTCCTTTTGAAGGAATACATCAAGCTCAATATGTTTTCATAACACGCTGTCAAATCAATGACAACTTGGCTAATGTTCTGATTGGCATGGAATATGCAAAGTACATGCAGCAGATGTACTTGTAATGCAAGTTAATTGAGTGATTGGGCTAAACAGAATGACAAGCGTATAAAAAGACAAGTGGGTTTTTATTGATTCCATAGCACTATTGATCATCTTGTCACCCTTTGTGTTTCATGGAGGAAAGCCAGTTGAAAGGCAAGCTTGTATTGTTGTTTTGTGGACTTTAAGAGAGATTTTTATATAACTCCATGTAACAATTTGTGGAGAAAGATGGAAGAACTCCAAGTGCCAAGTGAGTTTATGCTTGCGGTTTCTTAAATCTGTGAGAAGGTGATATGTCAATTGCACATGGGAAGAGGAATTTTAGATATTTTTGCAAGCACTATTGGGGTCAAACAAGGGTGTCCATTGTCACCAACTCTCTTTGTTCTATGCATCAATCAATTAAAACAAATGGTACTTGACTTTATGCAAGAAGAAGGCATTGAAGAGGTCACTATTTGCAATGCAATAATCATGTTTTGTTGTATACGGATGATGTAGTGCTTCTAGCACACACTTTAGAAGATGCACAAAAGCTTATGGTTATCCTTGAGAACTTTTGCTTGCATAGTGGGCTGATTATCAATGAATCCAAAACAAAGGTTATGCTTGTAAAAACCAACCATAAGGAGAAGCCATACATTGTGTACAACAATGAGACACTTGCAGTTGTTGAGAGCTTTGAAGTACCTTGACCTTGAGGTTCCGGCCAACCACAAGTGGCATGAATGTGTTATTTGTTGTTTGGAAGCGGGAAAGAGAGCATACTATGTATTTGAGAACATGTGTAATGGGGAAAACATCAAGTGTTGGATTCTTGATGTTGGATTCTCAAGGAGTATCTTTTTGACACATTGATGAAACCAGTTCTTCTTTATGGAGTTGAAGTGTGGGGTGGGAGCATCTCAAAGTCTACTTAGTAAGAGTTTGAGAATGTCCAAAAGCATTTTTTTACAAGCTTTCTCCGAGTTAAGACACAAACACCATATATGCTCCTACTTCTTGAGTCAGGATCTCTTCCAATTGAGGTTATGAGCATGGAAAGGGTTGTGGTGTAGATGATAAAGATGTTTCAAAACCCCTCACATCCTACAATTGCATGGGAAGCAAGCAAAAAAGTTCAAAAGATGCATAAAAGCAAGATCTTGATGCACGGGATGGATGCAAGACATAAAGAAGTGGTTTGAGAGATGGGATGCATTACACTTGCTACATGATGCCTCAATTGACTGACAAGTGAATGAATCTTCTCTTCAACGCCAATGTATCACGGCTTGGGAGGAATCCGGTGGGTCACGCTTCATACATTACACCACCCATATTGTCCCCAACTACAAAACCACGTTCTCCGCTGAAAGGGGAAACCGTACTCAGGCACCCAAGGACACTCGAGCGGCCATGGGGTACTCCAACATTGAGTGGCACATTACTTACTTCCGAGCAGAGAACTTTGCTTGCCATGCAATTGCTGCACATATATTTGGACATGATATTCCTAAATTTTAATTCTAGTGAGAGCATAGTGTGATGGGTCTACATAGGACGAAAAATTTCTACCTATGTTTACTTTGAAGTGAGAACATCTCTGCACATCAAAATCGAACCCTGAACTAAATAAACCTAACCTCTATTATATTATATTTTGCAAACTAATTACCTCATGTGAGAGTACACACTTCACACAATGGCAACCTTTGAATTATATCACTAGTTCACTTCCATGTGTCAGTAAATTGAACACATAGCAAGTGACTCCTATAAAATAAACACCTTGCAATGAGTGAGAGTCTGAGCTCTACACAACATAAAGGCTTATACTATTTGACCTTAAAAATATTTTTTTTTGTCAAATTTTGATCAACAATTTAAATTATTAATCAAAATTATTTTCAAACTGTTTTATTGATTTCAATGAATTTCAAAGTCAAAAAAAGAATTTATTTCTATTTTGTGTCTCACACAGATTACCTTTTATGATTTCAAATGAGCTCAAGAGGGCGCGTTGCCTTCTTATATAAATTTTTTTCGATCAAGCATGTCTTCGATTGAACATGTCTTTGATCAAAGTTATTTTTTATCGAAAAATTTTTCGTTCGAATTTTTTTCGATCAAAGTGCTAAGAAGTTATACAGGAGGCTGCTTTTGCAGATGTGGCAACGTATAAAATGGGCATATAGTTTGGGTCAACAAATAATACGCCTATTGTTTACATATTATTTGTTTCCCGAATAACAAATAATGTTACTTAGATTGAAATTACTCCTACCTTTTATGTACTTTTTAGTTGTCTTCTAGGTGGTTGTTGTCGAGTCCTCCAACGTGTAGGGTTGATGATGTAGAGGTTCATGACCATCTTAAATGACATCAAAGAACCATGTTAGGGTACCATGCCATCATTCTACCATGTCAACATTATTGACCCTTTGTTCCTACCTTAGAAAAGGATGTATTGGACTTGAAACTTTCACACCTTCCCTCAAGTTCATAAGCATCTCTAATGAGAAAGCTAAAAAAACATGAAACCAACCATGAATTGAAAAAAAACAAGACTTTCTGAAGAAGCCTTTCCTTATTCATGAGCCTTACATGAGGAGCCTTCCCTTACTGTTCAACTCCTTTTCTTAAGGGAAGCTCCATCATGCCAAGTGTTGATCTATGCTTGAAGAAAAACTCCTTCCCTAGAGCTCATCTCTTCAGCAACCATGGCTTCTCCATAAGCCAATGCATTGAATTCTTGTGGAAAAAAGTTTGAGTCAATTTAAATTAGGAAAATGTACTTTTTCACTGTTTTAATTTTTTTCACTTGCACCATTTACTTGAGGTGTGCCTCCTTAGGTTTGGTAAAGTGCCAAGCTTAGGAATTTTGACACTTGTCCATATACCATGGTTTGGTCTCACTCTCCCAATCTTAGTTGGCTAGTCCACCTCATACAAGGTGGCTGCCACATCACCAAAAGTCTATGTCATCACCCATCTCACCTTTCACATCACCACAGTCAACAATTTGACCTCAACACTTGGCTTGTCACATCACCCTAACTGCCACCTCACCCACCACCCTCAAGTGCCACCATGCATGCCACCTCACTTTAGATGCCATGTCATTTACCACCTCATGTGCCACTTGTCTATGGTGCTTGCATGGCTTGCCACATCACTCATCACTAAACATGCCACATCACCAACTGTCCAACTCATCATCAACCTTTTTTCCACCTAATTAATCCATGTCACCATTTTGACATGTCATCATATGACATGACAGATGAGATGATCCCATTCGTCATGTCATTTTTCCACCTATGTAGTCCATGTCATCAATCATCCACACCACCTTGCCACGAAGACGACCATGTCATCTATGCATGGCCACCTCAACCGCCATGTCTATCTATTTTTAACTTTGAAAAAATATTTTAAATGAAAAAAAATCAAGATAATTTAACATAATTATTTGAGTTTTACTCAAAGTAAATTTAATTTAATTATCTATTTTATAATATTATAAATTAATATCAAAATTCTATTTATTTAAATTATTATTGAATAATCATAAACTATTTATTTTATTAAAAAATTATTTTTTATTTACTTATGTCATATAATTAGAGAGATAATTAATATTCTATGTAGTTTAATTTTCTATAATGGGATTGGTATGATCTTATCAAGATCTACCCCTTTTTAGATTACATTAGGGAGCAAATGTATATAAACCCTTTTTCTTGAGTTCACTTCATTTGAGCATGAGTGAGTTTTGGAGCCTTTATGTCTCTTTGATTCAATCACTAACTATTCTAACACTCATTTCCTTAATTAAGCATGGGTTCATAGTGACAAAGGTCTCGAAAGCACCATAGACATCACAAGGACCCCGGGGATCCACAAAGTTCGAGATGCAGAGGCAATTGCTCTCAAGGAGGAAAATCGATGAAAAGCTCAGGAACACAAGCAATGCTCTAGAGATAGACTACGTATGGATGTGTTCGCAGGAGTCCATTACCCTCTCTATGATCAAGGATTTTGCGGTTGTTCACACGCATGTATCACCATATGAGGGTCATATTTCTTCTCTTCCTCTATCACCTAGCTATTTGCCTTCATCCTCTTCCTCGGTCCCTGTACCATTGACTTCAGCATCTATAGTCCCACCAATAGATATGACACCCATTGGCAAGCTCACACCTCCCACAGTAGGTTCCTTTGGCAAGTGTCATATGGTATTGCCAACTACAAATTATTTCAACAATCCATTGACGCAATGCAGTCGCCTCATTTCTTTGAGTGGTTCTCCCTTGCTTGCTCTTGGATCACCCTTTAGAGTTGGCATGGAGGCATGTATGGACCCTACTTTAGCTTTGTAGCCTTGTTGTTTAACAATGGGATGCTCACTTGGTACGTCTGGTGCCACCAGATATCACACATGCTCTTTGTAGAGACCTACTTCCAGGGACATCGATATTTCCTCATGTACTTAGGTGCTTGAGAATTTGTTGAAACACCCTTGTGTCATTGAGGCCCACACAGCTATCAAGATAGGTAGTTCGAGGACCCATCGAGCTGATGGAAGCTGTAGATAGTTTCAAGCTCTCCTACATTGCACTATCTAGGTGAGGCTCTAGGGATGCACTTGCAGCTCATCGCACACTCACCGCAGTGGTGGTAGCTACATCCATCACATGTATTTCTTGTGCCACTTCTTATGTGTTGTTTATTTGTCGACCCACCTTACGTGTTGGACGCCTTAGGAGACATCAAATTGATTTGGGACATCGTGAGGAGCTTTGGGAAAGAAGTGGATGTGTTGCATAATGCTCATGCATTCTAGATTCAAGCATGAGGGAGCTCATAGATCAATTTTGGGAAGAGAATTGTTGTGCCTTGCTAGACTTCAAAAAGACAATTTGACATAAAATTGGCTACAAGCAATATATAGAGCATGGTGCTATGATTTTGAGATTACACAGAGTTAGCTCTTTCATGCATTCTAGGATGCCCACCCTGAGATTACCATTGGTCAACAACAATGCTCCTTCGAGGCCTGCAAACCTTGATACCTGAGATTCATGTGCAAGAGAGAGAGACATGTCATTGCAGATACCATGTGCAATTCAAGATGATGTATGATGTGTTCAATGCTAGAGAGGTCCCAATGGGACCCCAAGACTTCATCCATTCTTTGTTGTGTGAGTGTGTGAATGGAGCATCCTACCATTAAATGTTGTGTGTGGAGGGCAAGTGCGGTCAATGTGGGAATTTTTCACGACTTACATTCATCTTGGGAAATCGTGATGCATGTGAGATAGTTACATGGCAACAATGTGACTACTAGATATACGCAAGGCTTTGAGGTGGTACATCTTGTAGGTTGTAGCTTACACGTCATAGTGTACCATGTCCCTTCTTCATGCAGGCTTTTAGGTCTTGTGTATCCATATGTGCAGCACGTGCATCGAGCAAAGTGACAAGATTGTCAGTTTTGTGCTTGCCTTACCTTCTTCCCCATTGGCACTGTGGTCTCTATCGTGGATTTTGCAAAGAACTACACCTTTGTTTCACTTCAAGAGATCCAGTCCAAATATTACTTCTCTGATCAGGTACAAATGATAATGGTTGGATAAATTTACATTCGCTTTGCATTTTTAGCCGCATGATTAAAAAGAATTATTTCATATATTTAAATCTTTTTAAATTCTCTTGAAGGTGGCAATTCTTGTACATATATCTTATCGTCATGCAAAGGTGGTAGTCGATGGGGTGACTAGCTTTGACAATTTGTGAGTGATGAATCACGAGAATCGTTTTGACACTAGTGATGATCGCTCCCACAATGCATAGTTTGTGCAACATTATTTCTAGCAACATGATCTCTTCCTTCGCGTGAGTGTCACATCTCATGCTCTTATCGTTATAATTGATCGGATGGCTATGGTGTGCAATTTCAAAAGCACAATTCAGTTCTTTTGGTTGTACAGATGGCACCGTAGCAATGGCATGCATACCTTACATTTGGAGCTTCTTTGAGTTGGGCATGGGAAGGTAGAGAACGACCATGCAGGAACTTGTGTGAAGCGCGCTCTTCGCGGATATTAGCTTTGGCGGGATAGTGACCGATTCAGAGATGCTAGACAGGTTGTGGAATGGTGCTCACAACACATGGCATGTGACTCATCTACATTTGGTGGATGCTCAGTGAGGAGGTTCTTTTGGTGTGTGGATAGCCAGGATATTGATCTCATGAGTTGGTATTGTGACACTGTATAGCAGGTACGCACCATTTGCACAACATTTGGAGCACTGTAGCCAGGGATCCCACCATCTTTACTAGGTGCCACTCATACTTTTGCAATGTTTGTGTACATGGCGAGTGGACAGATTACCCATGACAGAGTGGGCTGATAGGTGGATACTACAACTTCTTTCACCATCATAGGGCATGATCACATCGAGTAGCTCCATTGAGGGCGTCATCACATGGTTCTCATATGATGCCAATATTCTCAAAGATTTCTTGGAAGAGGGAGATGATTTTGTAGTTATTTCTAAGAAGGGGAATGAGGAGGGAGTTGACTACTATATTCTTAGATGCACCAAGGAAAATTTTGTGCTTCAGGAATTCACTATGGATGATTATGGTGATGCATATGATTCTCACAGTATGGTTGTTTCAGGGCACTATTTTCAATTGGTGCATGGACGTGGGTGTTACATCCATTTTGTATAGTATGTAACATTTAATGTACTAGTAACTTGTGTGTAGTGGAAACTGATAACATAGTGAGCATTTCATTAAGAGCAAGTTCCTAATGAGCATAGAGAGAGAGTACTTATTTGAGAAAGCAACATAGCAATTTACACCTAGTTAATTTGGCAGTAACAATACTTGAAAAGAGAGAGAAATAGAACAATTGACAAAAGTTGAGGACCGGATTTACATGGAGCCGGTCCCCCCTCCATAAAGGCTTTGTATTATAGCTTCTCCCATCAAAGGAGAATTTTGTACAATACAATTCTTGTGTTCCCTGACCAAACTCGTTGGTGCAATGAAGATGGAAGCTTCATGCACCAAATTATGCTTGAAAATCACAGCTAGTGTCCCAAGCCTCAGTCCTCCCCAAGACCGCACACACCTTCAAAAATGGTGAGAGCTAGCAGGGAATGAGGATAGATTGAGAGGAAGAAGAGGTATCTTACGAGAAAGAAGTATTCTCCTCACATAATGACTCTAGTAGCATAGCTTAGCTTAGTAATTAGCATGGTAGAGGAGATGAGCATGCCATTGAAGCTTGGCTCTTGGTTCGATTTGCATCACAAAGCCAAGAGTTGTTGGTGTAGGCCTCCCTTCTCAAAAGCTTGGAGAAAAAGATGAGCTTTCCATTAAAGCTTGGAGAAGGAGAGGGAGTTTTTTGCTCCACACATGAGTTGTGTGAGTGTGTGTGTGTGTGTGTGAATGCCTTTGCAAAATCAGCCCCCTCTCTCTCTTTGTAGACCCCTCTTGCTATTTGCTCACGCTAGCATCCTATTGACCCCTCTTGCTATTTGCTCATGCTAGCATCTTATTGGCCCCTGCATAGCTTAGCCAATGACAATTAAGAAGCATAAGTGATAGTCTTGTGAAGTGTGTCCCCCTTTCCCCTTTTGTAAGAGCTTTAGGTATTTAAATAATTCATCTAAACTCTCATTGGACCTTTTTGTCTTCTGGCCAATAGGAATCAGGCAAGCCATTGGGCTACTGAATGCTCATTGGACCCCTTGGTAAACTGTCCAATGGTCTTCTAGGGAGCTTAATTTCTATTGGTTCTTTTATCAAGAATTTTTAAATTGATTAGACTAAATTTACTCTAGCCTTAATCCTCATTGGTCCACCTCTATGGCCATCCAATAGGATTTGAGGGGAGGTTGGGGGCAACTAGCTTAGAAACCTTACATGTGTCCATTATTCCCTTTGTGTAAAGGGAAAGTCTTGGAGTGTGTATGTGTTTCTCTCTCATCCCCTACAAATTGGGCTTGCCCCCTCCTTCCTAGGGATGTGGGAAGACTTTTTAGTCTTCCCCATGACCATCCAATTCCCCTACACTTTGGCCATTGGATAAAAGGTTTAATTTTTGGAACCTTAGCCTATGGAAGTCTTAATGGAGCTGAACCTTAGGTCTTTTAAGCCCCATTGAAGCACATTGCTCTTTTGTAGGCTATCCCCCTTTGGATTTCTATTTTCCCTCGTTTGGATCCCTGATAGAGACCGGTGTCTGCAGCCTTACCAATATTCTAGCTTTTACTCTCCTGGTACTTCCCCATATTAAATGATCAGTTTAACATGAGAAAATCATTTGAAAGTATTAGAAATTAGTTCTTATGACATTACCTCTCTCTTGAAGTCATAGTTGTCCTTGACTATGAGGTAGAGAAGTTAAAGCCTAGTCATTAGTCTGTTTGCTAGCGAGTAGAGGATCCCTATTTTACCCTACAGCATCTTTCCAGAATGGATGACTAGTCCATTTGGTGCTTGAGAGCCTTAACTTCCGCAAGCATGCCTGCACATTAATCCGTATCAATTTTCCATAGTAGAGTGACAAGCTCTACTTGGTGTTCGGGAGACGTCGTCTCCACAAACATAATCCTAAGCATGCATACTCATTAACATCTGTGCACAATAAAGAAAAACAGAGTCTTATAAGACAAAACTTTGCTCATTTAAACATATTTACATTTGCTTACTCTAGGGAAGCATTGACAAGGTTTAGGTTATCCTTTAATTGTATGCCTTGCATTCATCTAGCATCTTCAAAAGGATAGTTCTTAAACTTAATAAGATATTGTCGGATAATCTTACCGCCTTGTAATACCTTGTCTTCATGTCAAAGAATGGACTCGGGCTGCATCCCCTCTTCTTGGTCCTTGATCTCCGGTGGGTCTTCAATAATTGGTTCTTGAGGTGGCTCTCCTTTGTAAGGCTTTAGTAGGTTCACATGGAAAGCATTGTGTATGAGCCACTGGCTAGGCAACTTGAGTTGATAGGCCATCCCATTGATTGGTCAAAGAATTTGGAAGGGACCATAGTACTTTTTTGTTAACTTAGCTTAGTACTTTTGGTGTCCCGTAGGATTCTTGCCAGTTGTGTGCTTTAATCGAGCTTTGGAAAACTTAAGCAAGACCCAATCATTTTGTTTAAAAGCTGGGCTCTTTTGTGCTTATCAGCATAAGCCTTTTGCCTTTGCTGAGAGATGGATATAGCAGCCTTAATCTTTTGGAAATATTTTTGCAGGTTTCGGCTATATTCATCTGTAGCAAAGATCTTCCCATGTACCTTGAGTAGCAAGGGACTTTTGGATCTTCCCTCTATCACCTCAAGAGGTGCTTTTCCTGTGGAAGTATGTACAGTGTTATTATAAGCATACTCCACTAACGGTAAGTACTTCTCCCATTGGGACTTTTGATCTACTTTTGTGACATAAGTTTTTAGTAGATCAAGAATGGTTAGGTTAGCTATTTCACTTTGGCCATCCGTTTGGGGATGATTGGCTGAAGAGAAGTTTAGCCTTGTACCTAAATTTTCAAAGAGATCCTTCCAGAAATTACTGGTCATTCTAGGATCTATAATTCCGACACTATGGACATTGGCAAGCCGTGGTACTTGAAGATTTGTGATATAAAGAGGGTTTCCATTTGATGGGCTTTGATAGTCTTTTTGATAGGTATGAAATGTGCTTGTTTGCTAAACCTGTCTACTATCGTCCATTTTCTTGTGTTCCCATATATAGACTTGGGAAATCCAAAGATAAAATCCATGGATATGCTCTCCCATGGTGAATTAGGGATTGGCAAAGCTTGAAGCAATCCAAGTTGCTTCCCTCTATCAAACTTTGTCTTTTGGCATACCACACATTTTGAAACATACTCTTGTACGTTTGCTTTCATGGCAGGCCAATAGAAATATGTTTCTATCCGCTTTAGGGTAGACTGAATCCCTCTATGCCCCGCATAAGAAGGAGCATGAGATTCATACATTACTTTCTCATGGAGTGAGTTAGTAACACATAGTCTATTGCCATAGAGAAGATAACCATATTCTAGGGTAAATGGTTCTTTCTTCTGCCCTAGTACAAGGGCTAAAATCATATCTCTAAAATCGGCATCAATAGCATACTCATCTATCATAGAAGATAGATCATTGTGAGTTGCTATGGAAACCGCATTCACTCTCGATCGTCTTGAGAGTGCATCGACTACTTGATTATGCTTGCCAGCAATGTGAGCAATATGAATGAAATTGCAAAAGGAAATTTTCCCACCTCATTTGTTTGTCAGAGAGCTTGGTCTGCATCATGAAGTACTTTAAGGCTTTGGTGATCCGTCCGTAGAATGAAAGGAGTCCCCAATAAATAGTGCTTCCATGAATCTAGAGCATGTAGAATGCTAAGAGTTCCTTCTCATATATGCCTAGATCTTGCTCAACAGGGTCGAGCCTTCGACTTTCATCGGCTATGGCGTGCCCTTCTTGGAGCAAAACAGCTCCAAGGAAATCACCACAAGCGTCACATTGGACCTCAAATGGCTTTGAGAGATCCGATAGTGTAAGCACAGGTTGAGAGATAAGCTCTTCTTTAAGCTTTTTGAAAGCATTGTTCTCCTTGGTGGACCATATATACCTAACCTTTTTCTTTGTTAGGTCATGTAATGGTCCCGCGATTTGTGAGAATTTTTCTATGAAGCCGTCCATAGTATGCACACAATACTATAAAGCTTCTTAGTTCATGTAGATTCCTTGGATTAGGCCATCCTTTTATTATCTCTAGCTTTGATTTAGGGTTTAGGGTTTAGGGTTTAGGGTTTGGATGCCATCTTGAGAGATAATGTGACCTAAATACTGAATCTCTTGTAAGAAAAACTCACTTTTCTTTTGATTAATATAAAGTTTATTCTCTTGTAAAACTTGAAATATTACCTGGAGGTGTTGCTTGTGTTCATCTAGTGGATTAGAGTAGATGATTATATCATACATATTTGTGAATATATTTGTAGGGAGAGAGCTTCAAGCTTCACCATTCAGTGAGTACTTTGTCTTTGGCATTGGTAGCCAAAAACTTTGCTTCATAATGGAAGCTCTTAAAGCTTTCCACGTTTGTGGAGCTTCACCATTTGCTCGTAGGCTAGACCACCATTGCCTTTCAGACTTTTGAGAATGCATAGCTACATGGTGTAGCTTACAAGACTCCATGAAGCCCTCATCTCCAAACGCCGCATTGAATTGTTGGATGAAGGCCAAAACTTTGTCTGTAGCACCAAAGGTGCCATCGTAGGTAAGGAAAGAGATGTTCTTTCCTCCCTCTTTGAACTTTTTGAGCTTGGATGACCTCTTCCATGTGGCATAGGATTTCCTATGGCCTCTTCTTTTTGGTGGTTCAAAAGCTGCACCATCACTTTCTTTAGAAGAGGAAGAGTATGAGGAGGATGGAGAAGAGGGTGACCTCTTCCTCGCCTTTTTCTTCCCTTGTTCCTCCTTGTCTGCACCATTACTTTCTTTAGAAGAGGAAGAGGACGAAGTAGATGGAGAAGAGGGTGACCTCTTTCTCGCCTTTTTCTTCTCTTGTGTTTTCTTTTCCCATTTTGAATTATGGTGTAGAGAAGTATGCGATGGTCTTCTCCAATTAGGGGGTGTTGGAGAGTGTTTTGCCCGCCATCTTCATGGAGCTGTTTCTGCAGAGGTGGTAGGAAACTCACTTCTTTCTTGTTGTTTTGGTGAGGTCTCTACCGTTGAAACTTGGGTTCTCCTTTTAGAGGGAGATGCATCATCAAGCAGTAAATTTTTTAGCCCTTTGTACTCTTCTTCTTCCCTTATCGGAGAGAGGCCGTTTTTGGAAGTCTCACGAGGAGGTTTCCTAGGTACTCTCTCTTCTTGGTGGGGAGTTTGGAGAATCCCATGAGTACGTAGCTGCTGTTTCACTTCACCTTGGAGGGATGGATTGGCCATGGATTGTTGAAGCCTGGTAACATGGTAATTAACAAGCATAGGGGTATCATGAGTAGCCTATTCATTAGCAAAATCAAAGTTATCAATATTCATTTCAATCTCTTTTCCTTTTTCAGCCATACTAGCAAATTTTAGGTGTAAACTTTTACTTGTACTTTGGCACTTTAAGCCCTAGTTGCTACTCCTCTTTGCCTTCAAAGATACACACTCAAGCATCTATACCCATGGCTTGAAAGTTATTAATTGCAATGAATAGAAGAGAGGGTTCAACAGAGCCAAGAGAGCACCAGTTCCTGTCAAGATTCTAATAGTTCAATAATGGTTAAGCCGTAAGCAAGCCCCCTAAAGGATGCCATTATTAAAACCATAGCTCTTGACGGTGTCCGCGTTAACTCCATAAAGCAGACGTGCTTCAAGGATGCAAAATCCCTATTCTACTTACTCTTTTGCAATTAGTAACACCAACCATTTGTAGCAAGCTTGAGGACCTCTCTTCTTGAGCAAGAAAAGAGAAACCAATAGCTCCGATACCAATGTAGCATTTAATGCACTAGTAACTTGTGTGTAGTGGAAATTGATAACATAGTGAGCATTTCATTAAGAGAAAGTTCCTAATGAGCATAGAGAGAGAGAGAGAGAGAGAGAGAGAGAGTACTTAATTGAGAAAGCAACATAGCAATTTACACCTAGTTAATTTGGAAGTGACAATACTTGAAAAGAGAGAGAAATAGAACAATTGACAAAAGTTGAGGACCGGATTTACATGGAGCCAATCCCCCCTCCATAAAGGCTTTGTATTATAGCTTCTCCCATCAAAAGAGACTTTTGTACAATACAATTCTTGTGTTCCTTGACAAAACTCGTTGGTGTAATTAAGATGGAAGCTTCATGCACCAAATTATGCTTGCAAATCACACCTAGTGTCCCAAGCCTCAGTCCCAAGACCTCACACGCCTTCAAAAATGGTGAGAGCTAGCAAGGAATGAGGATAGATTGAGAGGAAGAAGAGGTATCTTACAAGAAGAAGTATTCTCCTCACATAATCACTCTAGTAGCATAGCTTATCTTAGTAATTAGCATGGTAGAGGAGATGAGCATGCCATTGAAGCTTGGCTCTTGGTTGGATTTGCATCACAAAGCCAAGAGTTGTTGGTGTAGGCCTCCCTTCTCAAAAGCTTGGAGAAAAAGATGAGCTTTCCATTAAAGCTTGGAGAAGGAGAGAGAGTTTTTTGCTCCACACATGAGTTGTGTGTGTGTGTGTGTGTGTGTGTCTCAATGCCTTTGCAAAATCAGCCCCCTCTCTCTCTTTGTCGACCCCTCTTGCTATTTGCTCATGTTGGCATCCTATTGGCCCCTGTAGAGCTTAGCCAATGACAATTAAGAAGCATAAGTGATAGCCTTGTGACATGTGTCCCTCTTTCCCCTTTTGTGAGATCTTTAGGTATTTAAATAATTCCTCTAAACTCTCATTGGACCTTTTTGTCTTCTGGCCAATAGGAATGAGGCAAGCCATTGGGCTGTTGAATGCTCATGTAGACTGTCCAATAGTCTTCTAGAAAGCTTAATTTCTATTGGTTCTTTTATCAAGCATTTTTAAACTGATTAGACTAAATTTACTTTAGCCTAATTCTCATTGGTCCACCTCTATGGCCATCCAATAAGATTTGAGGGGAGGTTGGGAGCAACTTGCCTAGGAACCTAACATGTGTCCATTATTCCCTTTGTGTAAAGGGGAAGCCTTGGAGTGAGTGTGTGTGTAAACGTTTCTCTCTCATCCCCTACAAATTGGGCTCACCCCCTCCTTCCTAGGGATGTGGGAAGACTTTTTAGTCTTCCCCAAGACCATCCAATTCCCCTACACTTTGGCCAATTGGATAAAAGGTTTAATTTTTGGAACCTTAGCCTATGGAAGCCTTAATGGAGCTGAACCTTAGGTCTTTTAAGCCCCATTGAAGCACATTGCTCTTTTGTAGGCTATCCCCCTTTGGATCCCTATTTTCCCACCTTTGGATCCCTGACAGAGACCGGTGTCTACAGCCTTACCAATATTCTAGCTTTTACTCTCCTGGTGCTTCCCATATTAAATGATCAATTTAATATGAGAAAATCATCTGGAAGTATTAGATATTAGTTTTTATGACATAGTATGACTGGTCAAAAGTGTCCATACACTATTCCCATCTTGTACTTGTTGTGAAGGTATGGCTGGAGTGGATTGCCATCAAGAAGAAAGGGAGCAACCCTCACTAGCGTTTGGGTTTGGATGATCATGAGAGCATTGTGGAGACCGTGCATAGTAGAGTAGAAGCTACAAACCTTATCAATGACAGTGGGGTTCATTTTGGAGATGACAATTGTGATGATAAGTCCTAGCGATGATCCATTCATTGGTGCTATTTGTCATTTCACCTTTTTTTTCCCTTAAGTTATTTTCATTCTTTTTTCCTCTAGTTCATGGATCTTCTAAATTATGGTGTTGTATCTTCTCTTGTTCATTTGTGGTTCATTTTTAAGTTTAGCATTTATCTACTATTATTTAAATTTATCTGCCACCTTTCGTTGGCGTCTCAACGGTCATTAGTGTCACGAACGCCAATTTTTTGCCATTGGGCCCTTGGCGAGCCCAATGGTGGAAAATTGGCGATTCTGCCACTCTTGACCATCGAGATGGTTGCAATGGCCATGAAATTTTTTGAGAGAAGTAGAGTGCTTCCCACCTTGTAAAATTTCATGACCATCTGTTGCCATCTCAATGGTCACATGTTGCACACTTACCAATTTTTTTCCTTTAGGCTCGCTAAGGTCCCAACATCAAAAAATAGGTATTGTGTAATATCTGACGGTTGAGATGGTTAGTGATAACCATGAAACTTTGCATGAGTAGGGAGTAGGGTGCCCCCCCCCCCCCCCCCCCTCTTGCAAAGTTTTGTGGCCATCTATTGTGTCGTCGTGTCGATCAGGCACTACAAACACTCCAATTTTTTGCCAATGGACTCACTAAGGGTCCAATAACAAAAATATGACGTTCGTGTCGTCCTTGACCGACAAGATGGCTAGTGATGGACATGAAACTTTGAAGGGGTAGGGAGTAGGTTACTTTCCATGCCCTTGCAAAGTTTCATTGAAATCTATTGTTGTCTCATTAGCCAGGTGCTGCACAAACTCCATTTTTTGCCATTGGGGTCGCCAAGGACCCAACAACAAAAAATTGGCATTTGTGACCATCGAGACGGTTAGTGACCATGAAACTTTGCATGGGTGGGAATTAGATGCTTTCCACACCTTCACAAAATTTCATGGTCATTGCCATCTTGTTATTGGACCCTTAGTGAGTCCATTGGTTATCACTAACCATCTCAACCGTCAGATATTACACAATACCTATTTTTTGATGTTGGGCCCTTAGCGAGCCTAAAGGAAAAAAATTGGTAAGTGTGCAACATGTGACCATTGAGATGGCAACAGATGGTCATGAAACTTTGCATGAGTAGGGAGTAGGGTGCCCCCCCCCCCCCCCCCCCCCCTCTTGCAAAGTTTTGTGGCCATCTATTGTGTCGTCGTGTCGATCAGGCACTACAAACACTCCAATTTTTTGCCAATGGACTCACTAAGGGTCCAATAACAAAAATATGACGTTCGTGTCGTCCTTGATCGACAAGATGGCTAGTGATGGACATGAAACTTTGAAGGGGTAGGGAGTAGGTTACTTTCCATGCCCTTGCAAAGTTTCATTGAAATCTATTGTTGTCTCATTAGCCAGATGCTGCACAAACTCCATTTTTTGCCATTGGGGTCGGCAAGGACCCAACAACAAAAAATTGGCATTTGTGACCATCGAGACGGTTAGTGACCATGAAACTTTGCATGGGTGGGAATTAGATGCTTTCCACACCTTCACAAAATTTCATGGTCATTGCCATCTTGACGGTCAACCGCTACACAATCGCCAATTTTTTTCCATTGGCCTCGCCAAGGGTCAAACGACAAAAAATTGGCGTTCATGCCACCTTTGACAATCAACACGGCTAGTGATGAAAATGAAACTTTGCAGGGGTGGGAATAGGGTGCTTCCCTACTCTTGCAAATTTTTATGGCCATACATTGCCATCTCGATGGTCAGTTTGCTGAACAAACTTCAATTTTTTTCCATTGGGCTTGGTAACGAACCAGCGGAAAAAATTGACATTTGTGCCATCCCTGACTAACAAGACAGCACGTGATGCCCATGAAACTTTGTAGGGGTAGAGAGCAGGGTGCTTTTCCTACCATTGCAAATTTTCATGGCCATTTGTTGCCATCTCATTGGTCAAGCGCGGCACAAATTCTAATTTTTTGCATTGGGCTCGCCAAGGTCCATCATCAAAAATTTGGTGTTCGTGCCACCATGAGCGTTGGTTGGCAATGGCCTTGAAACTTTGCACGGGTTGGTATTAGGGTGCTTTCCTTGCCCTCACAAAGTTTTATGGCCATACATTGACGTCTCAATGTTCAACTGCTGCACAATCGCCAATTTTTTTCCTTGGGCTAGCCATGGACCCAATGACAAAAATTAGGCATTTGCGCCACCCTTGATAGTCGACACGGCTAATGATGTCCATGAGACTTTGCAAGGGTGGGAGATAGGGTGCTTCCCCCACTACTACAAAGTTTCATAGCCACCCATTTCCATCTTGATGGTCACACTGCACAAACTCCATTTTTTTGCTATTGGATTTGCTAAGGGTCCCAATGACAAAAATTGGCGTTCGTGTCACCAATGACCATTGAGACGGTTAGGGACGGCCATGAAAATTTGCAAGGGTAGGGAGTAAATTTGCTTTTTGCACCCTTGCAAAGTTTCACGGCCATCTATTGCTATCTCAAGGGTCACGTTATGCACAATTGCCATTTTTTTGTCATTGGGCTTGCCAAGGACCCACCGGCAAAAAATTTGCATTTGTGCCACCCATGATCATTGAGACAGCTAGCGATGGCCACGAAACTTTGCAGGGACAAGGAGTGGAGTTATTTCTCAGCCCTTGTAAAGTTTCATGGCCATTCATTGCTGTCTCAATGTCAAGCATCGCACAAACTCCAATTTTTTGCCATTTGGCTCGCCAAGGGTCAAACATACAAAAATTGGAGTTTGTGCTGCCAACGACCATAAAGACGGTTACCAATGGCCATGAAACTTTACAGAGGTAGGGAGTAGGGTGCTTCCTTTGAGCCTCCAAAGTTTCATGGCCATCTATTTTTGTCTCGATTTTCAACCGTTTTACAATCCCCAATGTTTTGCCATTACCAAGGGCCAAAGGGCAAAAGTTGCCGTTTGTTCCATCCCTCACCAATGAGACGGCAAGAAATGGACATGAAACTTTGTAAGAGTAGGGAGTAGGGTGTTTCCCCTCCCTTGAAAAATTTCATTGCGATCCATTGCTATCTCAATGGTCAAGCATTGCACAAACTCTAATTTTTTTCCATTGGCCTCGCCAAGGGTCCAACATAAGAAATTTGGCGTTCGTATCACCAATGACAACTGAGACGGTAAGCAACGGCTATATGTCCATGAAACTTGGTAGGCGTGGGGGGTAGGGTGCTTCATGGCCATCTGTTGTCGTCTCAATAATCAAACACTGCACAACCTCCAATTTTTTTTCATTGGGCTCTCCAACAAAAAAAAATTGGTGTTTGTTCCGTCCTTGACCCTCGAGACAGCTTGCGATGGCCATGAAACTTTGCATGAAAAAGGAGTAGGATTCTTTCTCCACCCCCAAAAAAAATTCACGGCCATCCATTGCCACCTCAATGGTCAATCGCTGCACAATCTCCAAGTTTTTGCCATTGGGATCGCCAAGGGCCCAAAAGCAAACAAATGGTGTTTTTATCGGCTCTACCCGTTGAGATGGCTTGCGATGGCCATGAAACTGTGCATGGGTGGGGAGTAGGTTCTTTCTTTGTCCCCACGAAGTTTCATGGCCATACATTCATCTCCACGATCAGGTATTGCTCAATGATAAAAAATTGGCGATAGTGCCGTCCCTGACCGTTGAGATGGCTTGCAATGGCAATGAAACTTTACAGAGGCAAGGAGTAGAGTGATTTTACTACCCTTGCAAAATTTCATGGTCATCCATTGTCATCTCGATGATCATTGATGGCATGAATGCCAATTTTTTACCATTGGGTCCTTGGCGAGCTCAATGGCAAAAAATTGGTGTTTGGGCTGCCCTTGACAATTGAGACAGTCAATGATGGCCATGAATTTAAAAAATGAACATCATATTCAAGATATATCAAGAAACTAGAATTTGAACACACCATAATCCATAGAATATAAGTACATTATCATCAACATATGTCAACCATAATGTCAAGTACAAGTAATCTCCATAAACTATCATATATAAGCACACAATCATAAAGATACATTAGCACAAGTGAACTACATGAACTAGACCATGGTGACTACCATCATAAAGACACATCGTACAAAGGTGTGGTACAAATGATCTGCATAAATTAGAACACGAGGACTACAATAATGAAGACACATAGTACAAAGGTGTGTTGCAAGTGATCTTCATAAAGTAGAACATGGCGACTACAATCATAAAGATACATCGTAGAAAAAAGGTGTGGTACAAGTGTATTGTGTAAACTATAATATGGAGAATACAACCATAAATAAAATGCAAAAAACAATAAAATACGTACAAGTAAATCAATCAAAATCAAAGTTTGAAGCTACATACTCTATGTACGGTGCTAGTTGTACCCTAGTGCGAGGGGCCTACACCACTCTCTGTGCTATGCTCATGTGTTGACTGCCAGGTGTTGCAGCCAACTCGATGCAGGCCTCAATTGTAGCTGAAGACTCTCTAGCCTCTATATGAGCTTTATCACACTGAATTAAATCTGAGCGAGCACCATCCTCTTGGTCAACTAGCATGCAACATGCCTGTTGTCCTATCTCCCAAATTTATAGATTTGCATATACTCGCGAGATAAACTATGAGTAACTACCATCCTCTACTGCCTAGAGCTCTGTAACAAGTGTTGGGTCTATAGAGTCTATCTCTGCAGGGAAAGAGGAACCGTCAGGTGGCCTCCTCAATGATCTCTGTTTGGACCACTCTATGAGGAAGTTCCAATATTGAAATTTCTCTTGTCTCACCTCCTCTATATTTGTAACCCCTGGTCCCATTGCACCCACTAACTGTGCCATTTTTAGTGCCTCCTCCTCTAGTGCCCCATCCTCTATCAATAGTGCAATGATTGCCTGCATGTCTGCCTTGTCACTTGTCCCAAGTGGGCGACGAGTGATGATGTCTACTATCTGTCCTCCGGGTGGAAATGGTCATCGATGCTCCACTAGTGGTAAAGGGTGATCGATATATATCGGTGGCACATCAAAAAATCTGAACGTATGCACATGCTATGGATGAGATAGTAAAGGTGGAAGTGATGGTTGCATCCCAAAGTGTAGAAGCCTCCATCATCGTCAAACAAGTCTATGCAAATGCAACACAATGTAGCCCGTACACCCATCAAAAGCTCTCGCTTGCCCAGACCCACGTTAAGCATGTAAGAGTAGAGTGGTATCAAAGGATATACTCTATGTTGGGTGATCTGCTAAGCTATCCATTAACCCAACCAACGAGACAATGAGAGCCTCCTCTCATTTTTGGACCCTTTATATGTGTGGCATATCTTCCACATTAGTTCGGACGCCCATGCCCTATGATCAGGAGGTCTCCCCTTGAACCCCACCTTCTTGGCTTCATGGCCAAAAGGTGATTTACCTAGTCACCATTGTTACAGGCTATGTGCGCCCCCCCCCCCCCCCCCCCCCCCCCCCCCCCCCCCCCCCCCAATAAAGAGTTTTCATCCTCAAAAACAACATGGAGAAATCATGGAGAAATCTCTTGGCAATTGCACTAGGACGTTCCCAAGTTGTTGCTTCCTCATCTAAATCTTTCTACTTAATTAGTACCTCCTTATATAATTTATGACATGTTTGTCTATCTCTATACTCTAGAATGCTTTTTGGTTCATGCAATATCTTTGGTGGCTACATCAAGCCAACTAAAATCTTTGGAGAGACTTTTTTCTCCAAACCGTGAACTGATTTCTTAAATTTACTAATGTTGGAGAGGGAGAATGGGGAACACACCCAAAACTCAAATAAATGCCTCTCAATAGGTCAAGGCATTCACAGCCACCCTATCCTTTTAGAGACACCTTCAAAAGATTAAAAAAACATGCCCACATGCCATTGCCTGCACACCTCCCAACACACATACGCTAGCAAGACCGCCATTCAACTCACACACACATCGTCAATGCTCATTTCTACACACCCAACACACACTACGGCTCAATTTTTACTCTCTTTGCACCACAAAATGGTTCACAGGCACACACTTTCGTCGACACCGACACACGCCCAAAGAGCAAGAGAAAAGAGAGGGGAAGGGGGAAACACCGGCAGAAACGGGGGGGAAATGGCTTCCATTTGCTTACCAAGAACACATACAAGCATCCATGCACCACAAATGGTGAGCTTACATGAAAAAGGCCCCAAGGGCTCACTCTTGGTTCTTCTTGCACTTCACTATTCAAAAACAGGGGAAAAGCCCTTTGAAATGAGTAAGAATGGGCTTTATAGGGGAGCCCCCACCCTTTTTCGGAAACTCAGATTCTATTGGACCATTGGAAGGCTTCATTTGACAACTTTGGCAAGGTTTGAAGCTCTTGGTCGACTTCTCTTTCACCCTCTCTCACATTCCATCTCTTGAGCTCTCGAGGATGAGGGGCAGTAATGCTAGCGCTAGTGCTTCCTCAAGCTTGCCTTCAAAAATTGGATCGGAGGGCCAACGCCCCATGTGAATAATGCCCTATCCGCCACGCCTGTCAAATCATCAATGTGCGGCCACTATCCAACAACACTGTCACCAGCCTTGCCATGGCGTCGTCCCCATCAACAAAATCTACCTATGCATGCCACACAGAGAGCCACGCAGAGAGTAAGCTCTCTCTCTCTCTCTCTCTCTCTCTCTCTCTCTCTCTCTCTCTCCTCAATACACCCAAATGGAGGCATGCTCTAGCATATAAAGACTGCCCCCTCCTTTCTGCCATGCACATGTGGGATTTCCTCAAGCCACATGGAAGACCTCTATCATCTCACCCCCCATGGATTGAAAACGCATCCCAGAAAACCTTGAAATTTTTCATCCCTTTCCTCCAACTTCCCAGTACTGCCATTCATTGCTCGCAAGTCAGATCTGCACTCTGCAAAGCCACCATCAAAGTTTGTGTTGTCAACCTTAACCACCCTTGCCCTTTTTGCAACTCCAATTCTTCTTAACCTCTAAGGCACCAAAAAATAGGCAAAAACACATGGCACCCTCTCTCTCGTACTCTTCAAACTTCATCGGGCCATATCTTGGCACCCGTGTCTCCAATTGACAATTCATCAGTTCCTGCCCACTTCACATATTTTACCCCACCTTCTCAAGCCCAGTCAAGGCAAAAAAACCTCCATATGGCATGCCTTCCAATGTAGTCAACTTGGCACACACACCCGACCCTCGACAAATCTTCAACTGACCATATCTTCCAATCCATAGCCGTGTTTGATGAGCTGAAAAGATTGGCATGTTCCAAAACTAAAGCTCTTCAACCCTATTCACTTACATCAACTCTAGCCACATGTCTTCGTCTACCCTATCCATCGAGTTTTTATAATGCATTCTAAATTTGAGTAGCTCTATCTTTCACACGGTAGCTCCATCTGAGGAGTTGTTTGGATGGGCTTCTAGAGAATATCAAACACTACACTCCAAGGCATACTCACATTACTTTGGACACTTTAACTTTCCATCCCAAGTGGCACTTCTTGCGCCCCTCTTGGCCTTTAAAAACTGCATTAAGCATACATTTCTACCGACACGTGCTTACCCATGGCCTTCATACTTGCCGTAACACTTTGCCATGCTCATGTATGTGCCCTTAGCACTGCTTGGCACACTTTCTAGCTTGGACCAACTTTTCATGTACCATCATTTCCCACCCCCTTGTCAAACATTTATGTTCGATCGAAAGCATTTACAAAACTTTGAAAGTTGCCACGGTGAACAAATTATCAAAAGCACTCACATAATGACAACCATATGTACAAGCTACGTACAAAACTTTGTCTTCTTTGCACACTACAGACTTCTAGGTGGTTTGTTCACCCCCCTTGGGTACAATTTGATGTACGTTAGGCACCACCCCTCTGTCAAAGTATAGCTTGAGCCGCACACCATTCACCTTGTGCTTAAGAAGCTTACCATTAGATCTCACCAACTGATAGGTCCCATTCGAAAAGGCCTTTTGTACCTTGTATGGACCCATCCACTTCTTCTTGAACTTCTTTTGAAAGGTGAAGTCCAAGTAGCTCTCATACTTCATCACCAGGTCTCCTTTTCTATCTTCTTTTTTGGCAGACTCTTATTGACTTTGGCCACTCGCTTCTCCCATTGTTTCAGTAGTAATCCATTCCTACTTCCCTATCCATATGCAATGCTTCAAGGTTGACAATCCTATCATGTATAACCTCCTATGGAGTGGCATTGATGAGCCACATACCCTTCAAAGCTCCAAGTTGTGCATGCATTGGCAGCATTGTCTCCTTACCATAGACCAACTCAAGTGGAGTAAAGTTGGTTGCCATGTCATCTTGTACGCCCATATACACTTCTCTAGATTGACCTCCCACTCTGTTTCTTGCTTGTAGACATACTTCATCAGTATCTCAATGATTAGCCCGTTGGCACTCTCCACAAGACCATTGCATTGGGGATGATAGGGTGAAGAAGACTAATGCTAAATGCTTAGCTTCTCTACCAATGCCCGCATAAGATATCTTGCAAATCCTTGGCCTCTATCAAAAATGAGTATCCATGGCACTCCAAAATGGAACAAATGTTATCAAAGAAAAATTGAGCTACACCTCCTTTGCAGCTTTAGCCTTGACCCACCTAGTGAGGTAGTCAATAGCTACCACAACATACTTCTTACCACTTTTAATACTTAGGGAGTGGATCGATGGCATCTAGACCCCACTTCTCAAAAGCACTTTGAGCGATAATGGCTCCCTGCAACTCGGCTACCAAACGCCTCTCTCTCGTAGTCGGGCACTCGTGGCAGGTCTTGCACCAATAGTACACATCCTTTACCATAGAGGGCCACCAAAACCTACTCTTAACATTCAAAACAGCACCTGGTCTTTTCCCTTGTGTCTCCTTTCCTCATGACACCACTCTAGCACCAAGCTAATCTCTTCTTTGTAGAGCACCTTGCTCATCACCCCGTCTCAACCATAGGTCATTAGGTCTTCACCTACTAGTGTGATCTTGTGATCTTTTTGTACTATTCTCCTCCTCTACAACTTGGACAAACCTTCAATACATTGCCCTATACTGAGAAAGTCTTCTACCTCCTTCAATGATTCCCTACCGGCATAAGTGGTTGGGGCCACATATATACTCACAACATGTACATGTACCTTGCTAATTGCTAGCTGGTCCGCCTCTTGATTTTGCTCTCTCTTGACATGCTTAAATTGAACCTCCTCAAATAAATTTAGCATCTTCTTAATGGAATAAAACCATTGCTTCAAGGAGTCACACTTTACCTGCCATTGGCCCAACAATTGCTTGATGACCAATAACACATCACCTTTCATTACCAACCTGTAAATGCCAAATTCTATGCATTGCTTCAAACCTAGATGGAGGATGAGATACTCCACTTCATTGTTGGTATGGACAGTTTCCAAATCATAGGCCTTTGAAAAAACCACTTTGTTGTGCGGATCCTGTATCACCACACCTCCCCATGCTTTTTGCATCACCTTCCTATACATGCCATCAAACCATATGGTAAAAGCTCCCACTAGGTATGGCTCTTCTTTGGCTTCATCTCGTACCACCCTTGGATAAATTGGTAGACCAATGACCTTAATGACCAAAATGTTAGCTAACTGAGACTGACTAGTGTGGTTGATTTTGAACTCGAACTCAAACTCCTGTAACTCTATCACCCACTTCATGATCAGCTTCCCTAGCTTTAATTGTAACACCACTTCATGCAACAAATTGTTAGCCGTCAACACATAAAACTTTTGTACAGTCAAATGCACTTTGAACTTTCTGCAAGCAAAAACCAATGCCATGACCCATTGTTCCGCTTTGGTGTAGTGACGTCACCTCTCTAGGACTTATCACCCTGCTTTCAAAGTGTTAAGTATGGAGCCTGATTTACCCTTGTAATTTTCTGTGGTAAAAGCGCACATTTGTAAGGCCCCCATTATGAGGAGAAGCCATCGTGCGTGAACGAAAATCATTCACCGGAAACCAAAATTTTCACGGACAAGAATCAGGGGCAACGTTAGAGGCCTCGAGGGTGGAGGCCCCCGAGACTTTTTTTTCGCCGGAATATTATGACCGGACGGCGGTCGGAAAGTGGTCGGAAAACAACCGGTCGGTTGGCCGGTGGCCGGTAGTCAATGGCCGATGGCCGGTGGTCGGAAGTCAATGGCCGGTGGCCGATGGTCGGAAGTCAATGGCCGGTGGCCGGTGGCCGAATTCAAAAGCGGACTTGTCTTCTCAAGGGCGGCCACACATGGGCGGATTAGAGGGTCCCATTTGGACTTATTCGCACAAGGGCGGCTACACATGGCTGCCTCTCATAAGAGATGGCAGCCCTTTTGGCCTATAAAAGAAGGCCATTTCTACACACATTTCATAGTGTGAAGTTGATGCAACAAGGTGAGTGTGAGGTGGTGAGAGTGAAGCAAGGCGGGAGCTCTATTAAGGATTTAATCCCTTTGTAAACCACTTCTTCTTTTGAAGTGCTAAAGCCATTGAGTGGCTACTTTCCCGTGGACGTAGCCCACATTGGGTGAACCACGTATATCGTGTGTACTCTCTCTCTCTCTCTCTCTCTCTCTCTCTCTCTCTCTCTCTCTCTCTCTCTCTCTCTCTCTCTCTCTCTCTCTACTCTATAATCTCTTGTGTGTGAAATCTATCTCTCTCCATTAAGTAATCTACTCAAAAAATCTATTTAGCTACGTCTTATTTCCTAACAACTGGTATCAGAGCAAGGTTTGCTTGTAGCTAAATTATCTCAAGGAAAGGATTTCTTGATTTGAGTGGGAGTTATGGCGGAGGAAGGGAAGCTCAAGATTGGGAAGTTCAACGGCAAAAACTACCAACATTGGAAGATGCAGATTGAAGACTATCTCTACCAGAAGGACCTCTATTTGCCACTAGGCGGTCTTGCGAAGAAGCCCGCAACAATGGCAGATGAAGCATGGATTGTCCTTGATCGAAAGGCACTGGGAACAATCCGGTTAAGCTTGGCGTCAACGATGGCCTTCAATGTTTCGGAGATGAAGACCACGGAGGACTTGATGAAGTCACTTGACGACTTCTACGAGAAACCATCAGCATCCAATAAGGTATTTGTTATGAAGCGCTTGTTCAATCTAAAGATGGCAGAGAATGGTTCAGTTGCAGAACACCTAAATGACTTTAACACAAACATAAGTCAACTTCGATCAATGAGAATCAATTTCGATGACGAAGTGCGAGCTCTCCTTATACTATCATCTCTACCGGATAGTTGGGACAGCCTTGTGATGGCTGTAAGTAATTATATCTCTCGCACAAATACTCTTAAGTTTGATGATGTTGTGGGTGTTCTCCTAAGCGAGGAAATGCGAAGGAGAAGCACAGGAGAATCATCAAGTGCTGCACTATCAGTGGAAACAAGAGGAAGGCCTAAGGAGAGGTTCAAAAACCAAAAGGGTCGTGATCGCTCAAGGCGGAGCAAGTCACGCACAAAGTCAGTTCTTGAATGTTGGAACTACAGCAAGAAGGGCCACGTCAAGAAGGATTGCTGGTCCAAGAAGAAGAAGGAGACTGAGTCTCAAGACAACAAGCCAACATCGGAGGCCAATGTGGCAGGTAAAGTAGAGCAAGATGCTCTAATTCTCTCATTAGACAATGTGTCTAATTCCTGGATAGTAGATTCCGGGGCTTCATTCCATGCGACACCACACAAGCAACATTTCCAAGACTACACCAAAGGTAATTTTGGGTATGTATACTTGGGAGATGATGAAGCTTGTGACATTGTCGACAAAGGTACAGTTTCTGTCAAAACTGCTAACGGAAATGAATGAAAGCTTAAAGATGTTAGGCATGTTCCTTCTCTTCGCAAAAATTTGATCTCTACAGGACAATTGGACGATGAAGGTCACAACATTGCATTTGGAAACAAACGGTGGAAGATCTCAAAGGGATCTTTGGTGGTTGCCAAGGGAGAAAAAGTCGGTACACTTTACTTGTGTACTGTTAGCACGCAACCTTCAGCTTGTGCAGCAACTACAGAAGTTGACAGTGCGGTGTGGCACTACCGACTTGGACCTATGAGTGCCAAAGGAATGCAAATCCTTCAAACAAAGAATCTTCTACAAGGTTTGAAAGAAGTGGACTTAGAGTTCTGTGAAGATTGTGTTTATGGTAAACAAAAGAGGGTAAAATTTCAAAAATCAGGAAATGAAAGAAAAAATAAAAAACTTGAGTTGGTTCATTCTGATGTTTGGGGTCCTGCAAGTACACCATCACTTGGTGGCTCATTGTACTATGTAACATTCATAGACGATGCGACTAGAAAAACATGGGTTTATGTCATGAAGAATAAATCCGATGTATTTTCCATATTTCAAAGGTGGAAAGCCTTTGTGGAGAATGAAACAGGTACCAAGGTTAAATGCCTCAGATCCGACAATGAAGGTGAATATTGCAGCCAAGCTTTTGAAAGCTTTTATGCTAGCAATGGCATTCGGAGGCAAAGGACAACCCCAAGGACACCTCAACAAAATGGGATTTCGGAAAGGATGAACAGGACAATCATGGACCGAGCACGAAGCATGCGGCTACATGCAGGCCTACCGCTTGAGCTTTGGGCGGAAGCTGTAAGTATGTCTGTGTACTTAATTAATCGGTCACCCTCAACGGCATTGGATGGGGGAGTTCCAGAAGAGGCATGGACAGGTAAACCGGTGAATTATTCATTTCTCAAAGTGTTTGGGTGTGAGGCTTTCATGCACATAGATAGAAGCCTAAGATCAAAGCTAGATGCAAAGTCCAAAAAGTGTTTCTTCATTGGCTATGGAGAAGGAGACTTTGGGTATCGCCTATGGAATCCTGAAGATGGTAAAATCTTAAGGAGTAGGGATGTAATTTTTAACGAACAAAATATGTACAAAGATTACTTAGAAAGAAAAAAAACAAAAGAAACAGGTGATGAGTACATGGAGCTTGAGGACGGTGAAGACTCAAGGACTGCAAACAGTGACAATGTGCAACAACGTCAACCAAATGAAGAGCCTCAACCTTTTCCCCGAAGATCTACAAGAGCAAGTAGACCTCCAAAAAGGTTTGTTCCTTCCTTTAACCATCTCTTGATCTCAGATTCTGGAGATCCGGAATCATACGAAGAAGCTATGCAACATGAATCCAAAGAAGAATGGACGAAGAGCATGCAAGTGGAGATGGACTCACTACATCACAACCAAACATGGGAGTTGGTTGAGTTGCCTAAAGGTAAGCGGGCACTTCAAAACAAATGGGTGTACAAGGTGAAGGAAGAAGAAGGTGGGAAGAAAAGGTACAAGTCTAGGCTTGTGGTAAAAGGGTTTTCTCAAAAGAAAGGTATTGACTTCAATGAAATATTTTCTCTTGTTGTAAAAATGAACTCAATTAGGCTTGTCTTAAGCCTTGTGGCTGCTCATGATCTAAATCTCGAGCAAATGGATGTAAATACGGCATTCCCTCACGGTGACTTAGAGGAGGAAATCTACATGCTTCAACCAAAGGGGTATGAAGTAAAAGGTAAGGAGAAAATGGTTTGCAGATTAAAGAAGAGCTTGTATGGTTTAAAGCAAGCATCAAGACAATGGTACTTGAAGTTTGATCGATGCATGTTGGATCATGGATTCACAAGATGCAACTCGGATCACTGCGTCTACACGAAGAATTTGGGAGATGGGAAATTCATCATCCTAATGTTGTATGTTGATGACATGTTGATTGCAAGTGCTAACATGCAGGACATCAAAGACCTAAAAGAGGAGCTGTCCAAATCTTTTTCAATGAAAGATTTAGGTGTTGCAAAGAGGATACTTGGTATGAAAATATCAAGGGACAAGACGAAGAAGACAATAAAGCTATCTCAAGAAGATTACATCAAGAAGGTACTAGAAAGGTTTGCAATGCAAAATGCAAAACCAGTTTCTACACCTTTGGCTGGTCATTTTAAACTAACGAAGGATATGTGTCCAAAGACGCAAGAGGAGATAGCCTATATGTCTAAAGTTCCATATGCTGCAGCGGTAGCTTCTCTAATGTATGCTATGGTCTGGACAAGGCCAGACATTGCACATGCAATGGGAGTTGTGAGTAGGTTCATGGACAACCCAGGTAAAGAGCATTGGCAAGCTGTGAAGTGGATACTTACGTATCTAAAAGGGACAACAACAAATGCTTTGTATTTTGGAGGAACTGATATTTTTCTAGAAGGGTATGCTGATGCAGATATGGCAGGTGACAAAGATACTCGAGGAGCACTACTGGCTATGTGTTCACGGTTGGAGGCACAGCAGTAAGTTGGGCTTCAAAGCTACAGAAAGTGGTTTCACTTTCTACCACGGAAGCAGAGTATGTAGCAATGATAGAGGCAAGCAAAGAAATTCTGTGGCTTCACAGATTCTTAGAAGAGCTTGGATTCAAACAAGACAATTGTGTCTTGTATAGTGATAGCCAAAGCGCTATCCATCTTGCGAAGAACTCAGCCTTTCATTCAAGGACAAAGCACATTGAGGTGAGATATCACTTCATACGCACTCTTTTGGAAGAGGGACAGCTAAAGCTAGGAAAGGTGCATACAAGTGAAAATCCTGCAGACATGTTTACAAAGGTGGTCAACAAGGAGAAGTTGAGCTTTTGCTCATCTTCAATCGGCATTCAAGGATAAGAAGCCAGAATGGAAAGCAGTCACACGTTTGGTTTGGAGATCAGTCTCCAAGTGGGATATTGTTAAGTATGGAGCATGATTTACCCTTGTAATTTTCTGTGGTAAAAGCGCACATTTGTAAGGCCCCCATTATGAGGAGAAGCCATCATGCGTGAACGAAAATCACTCACCGAAAACCAAAATTTTCACGGGCAAGAATCAGGGGCAACTTTAGAGGCCTCGGGGGCCTCCGCCCCCGAGACTTTTTTTTCGCCGGAATATTATGACCGGACGGCGGCCGAAAAGTGGTCGGAAAACAACCGGTCGGTTGGCCGGTGGTCGGTAGTCAATGGCCGATGGCCGGTGGTCGGAAGTCAATGGCCGGTGGCCGATGGTCGAAAGTCAATGGCCGATGGCCGGTGGCCGAATTCAAAAGCGGACTTGTCTTCTCAAGGGCGGCCACACATGGGCGGATTGGAGGGTCCGATTTGGACTTATTCGCACAAGGGCGGCTACACATGGCTGCCTCTCATAAGAGATGGCAGCCCTTTTGGCCTATAAAAGGAGGACATTTCTACACACATTTCATAGTGTGAAGTTGATGCAACAAGGTGAGTGTGAGGTGGTGAGAGTGAAGCAAGGCGGGAGCTCTATTAAGGGTTTAATCCCTTTGTAAACCACTTCTTCTTTTGAAGTGCTAAAGCCATTGAGTGGCTGCTTTCCCGTGGACGTAGCCCACATTGGGTGAACCACGTATATCGTGTGTACTCTCTCTCTCTCTCTCTCTCTCTCTCTCTCTCCTCTATAATCTCTTGTGTGTGAAATCTATCTCTCTCCATTAAGTAATCTACTCAAAAAATCTATTTAGCTACGTCTTATTTCCTAACACAAAGTAAATAGGCCTATAGCTCCTTCCTAACTTTTGCATGAACATTGGCCCAATAGCCACGGTACCTACTGCCATACCAACATAGAAATCTTTCTCTCAGTTTGAAGGGCACACCGTCAGCAACTATCACAAGATTTCCTTCACCCTGTCAAAAGCTTCTTAAGCTTCTTTGTCTCATTCAAATCCATGCACATGCTGAGCCTTCTTTTGAAGAGGATACACATATTGTGATAGCATCCAAAAAAAGTGCGACAAATACTTTTGCTTATGTACAAACGAGGCCATACCTTATGCACTTGATGGAGGCTCCATTGGGACTAAAACCTTGACCTTCTCTGGATCTTCTTCCATCCCATTTTGCAACACCACATGACCCAAAAACTGTGCTCGAGGTTGTGCTAACTTACACTCCTTAGGATTCAATTGACCTCCTTCTTCATCAAGCCTTCAAAAAAATATCCGCAGCTTCGACAAATGATCCACCCTTGAGCTATAGCACCCATGAAAACCCTAATGAACCTGCCCAAGGAGGGACCAAACACCCTGTTCATCCAATCTTGAAAAGTAGCATAGGCATTTACCAACCAAAATGGCATCCTGTGAGAGGAAAAACATCCCCATGGAGAGATAAACATTGTCTTTCGTTAGTCTTCAAATGCAATCACTATCTGAAAGTACCCTGAAAACCCATCCATGATTGAGTACCTCTCTCATGGCCAAATACCTGATTTAAGATCGCATCTTAAAACGGCAATGGACAGTGGTTTCTCTTGGTCGTCACATTCAAAGGCTTGTAGTCGATGCACACCTGCCATTTCCCATTCTTCTTAGAAGTGATAACCATTTGGGAAACCCACTTAGACTCCTTCATGAGGTATATGATACTTGCATATTGATCTCCAGTCATAGGGCTTCCTTTTGAATCTCCCCTGGTCTCCTTAGCTTCTGTGCCTTTGGTTTGTACCCTTCTTTGAGAATTATTTTGTGCTCAACACCCTTTGCTCCTTGCAGATCCTTGTACTCCGTCGCAATTTTTTTTGGAAAAGAGGCACATAGCTGGACATAGCCTTCTTTTTCTTGCTTGGTCAAATATTCACTCAACATATGGGCTACCTCTTTTGCACCTATGCCATGCACCTGCGGTTGCATCTCTTCTTTTTCATGAGAAATTAGCATCCATCTTTAACATGTCATCCTTGTTTTCCTCCTCCTCAATATCAGTGTAACCTTCATCATAAGTGGTCACAGTCTCGTCCTCCTAGCTTGTCGTATCATCTTCATCTCTAGCCACCAGAGGATGGAAATGGCTCTCTTTGGTCTTCAAATCAAGTACACTTGTCTTTCTCTCTCTTTGTCAGGCAAGGTGAACACCCTGCTTTTCCAATCTTGTTTAGCACCTATTGCAAGCAGCCATGCCCTACCCAAGATGACAGGGTACTCATTAACACCTGCTTTCATCACAATGCCAAGTACCTTCACTCACGTGTCTTGAGCCATGCCCAAACACCTAGCTTTGGCATGGTTGACCATCCTCATGCACACATTCTATTTAGCCACTGCTTTAATACCTGTTTCCCTCATAGCAGCCTCCATTATGATGCAAACATATGCTCCACCTTCTATATAAGCCTGCACTTGCATCCTCTTTTAGATAAGCGCATCCACAAGAGGAAGAATGTCTATCGGACTACCCACCCTTAAGGTCATGTTTTGCACTACATGCAAATTGCCCTTAGCTTTTGGTAGCCTCCTGCTCACGCTCATAGACCATTGTCTCCTCAACTTAGGATTCAAATCCAACAACTGAAAGTGATGTTAGCTTTTTGGCTTTGCACATCATTTACCACGTCATACTCGTGGTATCCACATCCTAGCTGGAAATCACCCTGTTTGATCTTGTGATGCCTTCTCTTCTTGCTAGTTTTTGACTACTCCCTGCCTTTGTACACCTTCTCTTCCCTTTGTGAGCTCTAGTCTCCCACTCAATTTCTATTTCCCTTTCAGCCCTAGCCCTCTCATCGTGTTTATCCACTCCAATACCATCTGGAGGAACTGGCTACATTGGATTCTCAATCACTTGTTCTCTCGGGCCATTAAATTGTGCTTGGCCTCTCCCTCTACCAAACAACGGGTAAATACCACCTCTTTCTTTTGACGGATGAAGGCAATCTGATGCATAATGTCCTTCTTCTCCACAATTGTAGCACCTACCGAGAAATGGCCTTGCACTGCCTCTTGCTCCTCTTGGCTATCCTCTATCCATCACACGTACCTACAATTCTTGCATTTACATGCACAAATCTTGTGTACGGTTTGTACCCAATTCTACAGCACAACAACTGCTAGACCTCAATTCCCATGGTTCTCCTCACAAACAGTATCCCTCGGACCCTGAAGTTGGGTAGGAATTACCGCTTCGTAGCTCAACACAGCCTACTCAATCTTCTTCTTAATTTTCCTTCTCTTTGCCTTTGCAATTGTCATTGCACCATTGTAATTTTCAAGGCTCTCAAAATCCACCTTTCCCTCACTTTAAGATGTAGGCACGCCATGAATTTGTCCAGCTTAAAGTAGTCTCCATTAGCCAACTACATGGATGCCACTAACTCTACCCAACTTGCTTCAAAATGATCCAAAAACAAACTCAATTCTCCACTTACATCTTGTTTGAGCGCCTTCAGTTTCACATACATCTCGACTAGGGATGCCTCTTTATGGGAATCATGTAGGAATGGCGCCCTTAGAGCTAGCCAAGCATGCCTCAACTCACCTTCCAAGGCTTCATACCACACTTTTTCCTTACCATGCAACACCAACAAAAATGTTTGTATCTTGCTATCCTTGTTCAACATACGCAGTGACAGTATATACAACTCAAAATTTGCAATCCATTTATCAAGACTCTCTTCACCTATGAAAATTGGCCCATAGCTTCAAGACACCATATCGACCAACGCAAAAACTTGCGTCTTCTGGTCTAACTAGGATCAATCAGTGTGCTCATCCATGGGGGCACCAAAAGATGCAAAGGGGGAATGGGGAACACAAACAAAATTCAAAAAAATGGCTCTCTATAGCTCAAGGCATTCACAGCACCCCTATCCTCTCAGAAACACCTTCAAAAGATACAAGACATGCTCATAGCCCACCGCCTGCACAGCTCTCAAAACACACACGCTAGCAAAACCTCCATTCAACTTACACACATTGTCAATGCTCATTTCTACACACAACGGCTCAATTTTCACTCCCTTTGCACCACAAAACTGTCCACGGGCACACACTTCCATCGGCACCGGCAGACACACAAAGAGAAAGAGAAAAGAGAGGGGAAGGGGGAACCGATGCCAGAAACGGGGGGAAATGACTTCCAATTGCTTAGCAAGAACACATACAAGCATCCAAGCACCACAAATAGATGAGCTTACAAAAAAAAACGGCCCCAAGGGCTCACTCTTGGCTTTTTTTACACTTTACTGTTCAAAAACAAGGGGAAAAGCCCTTTGAAATGAGTAAAAATGGGGTTTATAGGGGAGCCCCGCCCTTTTTTGGAAACTTAAATCCTATTGGGCCATTGGAAGGCTTCATTTGACAACTTTGTCAAGGTTTGAAGATCTTGGGTCAACTTCTCTTTCGCCCTCTCTCATGTTCCACCTCTTGAGCTCTCGAGGAAGAAGGGCACTAGCGCTAGCGCTAGTGCTTCCTCAAGCTTGCCTTCAAAATTGATCTAGGGGCCAGTGGCCCGTTTGAATAGTGCCCTTCTGGACCCGTCTACCATGTCTACAATGTGCAACCACTATCAGACAACACCGTCAACAGACTCGCCACAGTGCCACCGCCGTCAACAAAAACTGCCCATGTGCATTGCACAGAGCCACGAGTAGCGACAGCGACCAACACAACATAGCCATGCAGAGAGTAAGCTCTGTAATGGAATTGGCCTACTTAACTTGAGAGTAGCAGAAATTAATGAGAGTACTTTTGAGAAATAACTTTGTGGGCATAACGGGTGAACATAATTGGTTGAGGACCGGATTTATGTGGAGCCGGTCCCCCCTCCAATAGGCATTTGTATTATGATTTCTCCCATAAAGAGAGACTTGTTACAATGCAGTCTTTGTGTTCCTTGTGACCTAGGTGATGCAATGAAGATGGAAAGCTTCATGCATCACAAACATAACATAAACTTGACGAAAGCTTTAGCTATCCCAAGCCTAAGTCCCAAGACCTCAAACACCTTCGAAGGTGGAGAGAGCTAGCAGGGAATGAGGGTAGGGAAGAGGAAGAAGAAACATTTCGTAGGAGAAAGAATTAGTTCCTCACTTATCATAACTCTTGTTGCTAGCATACATAATAGCATAGTAATGAAGAAGAAGGAGATGGCAAGCTTAAGCATGGAAGCATGGCTCTTGGTTGGATTTGCACTCCATAGCCAAGAGTGTTGGTGTAGGCTCTCAACCTCTACTTCCTTGGAGAGGGAGCTCTTGCACTTTTCATAGCACACAATGAGAGTGTTTGTGAGTGTGTGTGGGTGAGTATACCCCCTAAGCAACCCCCTAGCTTGCTTGGGTCGACCCCCCCTTGTAGCTCATGCTTGAAGCTCATTGGACCCCTCCAGGCCTAGCCAATCATAAGCAGGAGGCATTACAAGCAGTAGGGGTAGCCTTGAGACAAGTGTCCCCCTTTCCCATTTGAGAGAGAGGGCTAGATAAATGCTAAATCAATTAATTAAATCTCCTAAATTACTATTGGACCCCTTGGGTGGCCAACCAATAGGCTTCAGGCATCTCATGAAGGTAACATAGGTAGGGGCCTGACATGTGTCCCTGCTGCCTCTTCAAGTTTGGGCCTTCCTTGTGTGTGTGAGTGTGTGTTCTCTCTCTATATCCTAGGAAAAGGGCTCGCCCACCCTCTTGTAGGGATACTTTTGACTTTTGGTGCTCAAGCACCTTAGTCATCAAGCATGATAATGCACTTGAACTAGGGGTGTTCCCACAATCATCTCAGGCAAGCATGTCAAAGCACCTCGAGCACCTTAATCAAGTAGCAAGTCAAGCAACTCAAGCATGTAGCAGGTCAAGCACCTCAAGCATGACAAGCACCTCAAGCACGACAAGCACCTCGAGCTTGGGCCGGGTTCCCGCCTCAAGCTCAGCTCTAGCTTACCTAAGGTCAAAGGACTTTTACACACATTATTGGAGGTCTTCAATGAAGCTAACCCTGAGGTCTTATGCTCCATTGGTTAGCCTTGCTCTTTGATAGACCATCTCTCATTTGGGCCCCGTATTGAGATAGATCTACAAGCACATATCTATATCTTAACACTTGTTCCCGTTTATTCTCCCACACTAAGTGATCAATTTAATATGAGAAAATCATTTGGGTTGGTTAGATATTAGATTTTATGACAAAGCTCTGTTTTTCTCTCTCTCTTCAATACACCCAATGGAGGCACGCACAAGCATATAAAGACTCCACCCTCCTTTCCACCATGCGCATGTGGGATTTTCCCCAAGCCACGTGGCAGGCCTCTATCATCTCCACCTCCATGGATTGAAAACCCATCCAAAAAAACCTTGAAATTTTTCATCCCTTTCCTCCAACTTCCCATTCTGCTATTCATTGCTTCCAAGTCAAATCTACACTCTGCAAAGCCACTGTCAAAGTTTGTGTTGTCAACCTCAACCCCCCTTGCCCTTGTTGCACTCCAACTCTTCTTAGACCAACTGAGGAGCCAAAAATTAAGAAAAAACACATGGCACCCTCTCTCTGGCACTCTTCAAACTTCATCGGGCTATATCTTGGCATGCGTGTCTCCAATTGACAATCCGTCACTTCCTGTCCACTTCACATATTGTACACTACCTTCTCAAGCCTGGTCAAGGCCAAAAAACCTCTAGATGGCATGCCTTCCAATGTAGTCAACTTGGCACACACGTGACCCTCGCGACAAATCTTCAACTGGCCATATCTTGCATTTATAGCCCTATTTGATGAGTTAAAAAGACTAGCATGTTTTGCAACTCAAGATCTTATACCATATCCACTCACATCAACTATAGCCACATGTTCCCATTTGCCCTATCCATCGGGGATCTACAATACATTCCAAGTTTGAGCAGCTCTATCTTTCACACTGTAGCTCTGTTTGAGGAGCCGTCTAGACCGCCTTCTAGAGCATCTCAAACACTACACTCCATGGCATACTTCCATCTCTTCAAACACTTTGACCTACCATCCAATGTGGAAGACAAGGTGATATTGAGAACTCTTCAGTTTATATGCCACTTTCCCATTTTTATGGTTTTTAACCTCGCAAGAACCTTCAGGAATACAAAGTCACCCTCTATAAAGGTAACTTTTCTTTATCCTTTATCAACATACATCGTAGTCCAATCTTTTGCACTACGAATGCTTTCTTTTGTTGCCTTCAATATATCATTCATATCTTCAAGGAAATCCTTGATAGATTGAATCTTCACCTTCTCTACGCCTACAACCATATGAGATCCTGCTCGGAAACCATACATCAACATGCATGGTATAAATCCGGTTGCTTAATATATGGGACTATTGTAATTGAATTCCAAAATGGGTAAGTACTTTTCCCACTTAGATTGCATCTTAGCTACATAAGAATGGTACTGAGCATATAAGAGGGCCTGTGCAAGAGTTCTGTGAACAAAAACTGAAATTTTGTAAACTTGCACATCATATGATGTCTCAAGAGGCATTTGGAGACCAAATTTGAAAAAATTGTCTACACCAAAGTGTTTAAAAGGGGGGTTTTACCCTAGGTACACTTTGAGACTAGAGTTTTGACCAACTCGTGTCAAAAACAGAAAAAAGAAACTTCATAGAAGTGCTTGTAAACCAGTTAGAGAATTGGGGATGCTTGTGAATGAATTTTGACCAAAAATTTATTAGCAGATATCACACATGTATGATGTCTGAGGGATAATTCTAGAAGCAAATTTGAACTTTTGACATTATATCCATCTTCTGCATGTTGTATTGAGCACATACACCAAGTTTCATATCATTTGGGCATATAGATTGAGCATGGAAGGGATTTTACTCTTTCAAGGGATTTCCTTGTCAAAAGTGATGATTTTGTGCATTTTTTAGTTCCAAAATTTGTTGTGAGCACATATTCATGTTGTACACATCAAAGGCGCCTTAGGTAGAAATAGAAGTCCATTCTGACCACCTGGACATCATACATGTATCATGTCTTAGAAGCCATATTTGAGGCAAAAGTTATAATTGAGTGCAACCTTGTGATCTACAGCATTAATGAAGCATATAGGCCAAATTTCACAAAATTTGAAACATTTTTGGGCTTCCAAAGACCACAAATGGATCTAGGCAAAGTGATTGCTTGAAGTGATCATAACTTGCACAAAAAATGGTCAAATTCAATTCTAAAAGTTGTGAGTTGCGAGTGTAGTGGGGAACCTCTGGAGTGAAATTCACTTCAATTTGACCCGTTAGTCATCATACACATTGATGTCTAAAGGGAAATTTTAGGGACCAAAGTTGAAACTTGAGCATACCAGGGTGTTAACACAACAAGACAAGCTTATAGACCAAGTTTGGGCCAATTTTGAGCACATAGACATCATACACGTATGATAACTTAAGGCAAGGTTTGAATGTCCAATTGCATTTTGGACCACACAAGGGGTTGGGAAATGATGAGTTAAGCTGCTCGCAAATTCTCATCTCATTTGGACACATACTTTTGCATTTAAGGAGATTTTTGTAGATTAAAAAAAGGCAAAAGTGAAAAAGTAGTGATTTTGAGCAATTTTGGCATCCAAAATTTGTTGTGATCACATATTCTTGTTGTATGCATCAAGGAGCACCTTGGGTAGAAACATAAGTGAAATCTAGGCAAAGACACCATACGCGTATGATGTCTCAGAGGCCAAATTTGGGTCAAATCAAACATCTGAATATAAGGAGCACCTTGGGTAGAAATATAAGTGAAATCTAGGCCAAAAGACATCATACGCGTATGATGTCTCAGAGGTCACATCTGGGTCAAATCAAACATCTGAATATACCTAGTGTCCTAGAGCATAAAAGAAGTCCCTAGCAAAAATTTCATTGCATTTGGAGCACATTTGAGCTTACAAAGGCCAAAAGACAGAAATTGGGCAAGGATTTGCTTATAGTGATCATAACTTGCACAAAAAGTGTTCAAATTGAATTTTGAAAGTTGCCAAGAGTTGCTTGAGTGATAAAGAGTCACTAGAACAAAAGTCGCTTCATTTTTTCACAAAAGACATCATATGTGTATGATGTTTCAAGTGGCAAATTAGAGGTCAAAAGTTACATTTGAGCTCACAAAAGTGTTTGCCAGCATAAAATAAGACTAGAGACCAAGTTTCATTCAATTTGAATCACTTTTGGCTTAATTAATCTCCCAGGGAAGTTGCAGGCAACCAAACAGAAAAATTATTGATAGACCTGTCTAAAAGTGTTAGAATCACAAAGTGGGACTTGGAGTGATTAAAGTGCATCAAAGAGAGTCTATAGTTAAAGTTTGGACACGGAGGTTCCGATGCGGGTTGAAAAGGTAAAGTCTGTTCTTGTGGAAAGTTTGCATGAAAGGATAGCAGAGTGCGATGGTGCAGATACCGAGGGTTTAGGAGCTGATGAAGAAATTGAGCAAAGTCAGGATGATGGTCAAGCTTTTGTGGAGCAGCAAGCGGATGAAGATGCTGATACGGAGTTGGTATATGATGCCGATGCTGATGAAGATACAAGCTTGATTAGTTGGGAGACAAGAGAGGAGAGTGGAGCGGATGAGTTCACATCCTATGATGGGGAGACAGAGTCTGAGGAACCTAAGCTGGTAAAGGTAAAGTTGCCCTCATATGTGTTTGATGATATGGTAGTAGCCCAAGTGTAAGAAGAGCAGGGAACAAAGCAAGCCGAGATGCATGGTGAAGACCAAATGAAGCGGTCTAGGCCTACAGATGATGGAATGCAGGTGAAGGTGGTGTGTGGACCATACTAATGCCCGTGCTGATGAAAGTAGCGGTGGAAGGTGCCATGGTGGTGCAACAAGTGTAGCATTTTGCCAGGAGAGATAAAGCGGCCGTGTCTATGGAGGAAGACAAAGATGGTGCAATAGAGACCGAGTTTCTCTCTTCCCAAAAAGAGCTTGATGCAGCGGTAGAAAAGATGCTTGAAGAACAAGAGATTGAAGTTGAAGAGCAAGAGGTGTTGGTCGACCTTGAAGGGCTCGATGATGCTGGAATTGATTGTGTGGCCAAAGAGGAGGTTGTGATGCAAAAGACGGAGGAGATTCCGATGCAGCAGACATGTCCAATGGTGGAGAAAGAAGAATCCTAGAGAGTGACTTTGCTTCCATTAAAGGTATGTAAGCTATGGTTGATGTGTATGGTGGTAAATATTGTTATGCGGAGTCTTGTTCAACAGGTATAGGGGTCTATGCTCAAGGCCTCCACTTTATTTGGTTGGGATGGAGGGTCAGACATGTGTTGGAGCTTGGTGTCAGGTAGGCTAGGGCTAGCCTACACACATGGTGGTCTAGTTGCTACTCTATGGCACTATGTTGAGCAGTTACAAATGGTTGGAAGATATCAAAGGCAGGTGTTTGATCCAAGTGGAAGCTATATGATGCAGGGGGTGGGGCAACCCACTTGAAGGTTTGGCAGTAGGCAAAATAAAATTGTGTACATATGGTTTTGGTTTTCTCATAGTGTGTGCCAAGTTTTGCAGCTAAAAGTGGAATAAAGCTCTTATGTGGTTGAGTATAAATGCTCAACTAGGGAGTGGGCAATGATGGTACAGCCAAAGTATGTCGACCATAGAAGATGGCACGGGTAGATATATGCAGGCTAGCATAAGCATGGCAAAAGGCTGGAGCAGCTAGGAAGATCATGGGCTGACAGGCAACAACGGAAATGTATGACTGATGTAGTTTATAGGCCAAGGAAGGCTCCATAAGGGTCTAATTTGAGTAGCAGGAGAAGGAGATACAAGATGCAGTCTTTGAGTCCAGGAATGAAGAGCTTGAAGTGTTGAAGGAGCATGTCCAAATGGCTCAACAAACTGAGCTACAGAGCCCAAGTCATTGAAGGTTAAAGGTTCAATTTGTTGCAGACTCTTGCCAGATAGGGCAGCTGGGGACAGGTGATCCAAGTGGAAGTCAAGTTACAGGTGTGTAGTGCTCAATTTATGGGGCCTACCCGTCTTTTCAGATTGCAGATAGGAGCCATAGATTGCAAGTTATGGCATGTTGATATTTTATCGGGGGCTAGGTTGGTGCCCACCTGACCACCTGGGAAATCATGCAATCTAGCATCTTTTGAGTTGCGGCAAGGTTCTATAGCAGGATATGCATCATACGGAGCTAGCAGGAACTGACTGCATGTCAAACGGAGCCCAGAGCGGAAAGATACTGAAGCCAGAAGATTGGGTGCACTTATCCGGAGTTGATTGCAGATGTTTTGGTCGGTTTTTGCGGCCTCAGTTCGAGGGCTCGAAGGATTGTGAAGTGCGGGTAGAAGAGGGGGTGTTCAAGTTGACATGATGAAATTCTGGCCGAGCTTTGCGGCTCAGGAAACCGGCCTTTGAGTAAAGTGTGATCGGCTTGGGAAGCAGGGCAAAAAAAAACAATATGTATGGGGGTTTTTTTTAGGTGATAGAAATTACTCCAAAAGGGGGACACCCCACAGGCTGCCATGTGTCGGTGGACTGAACCCACATGCGCAATCGGCACCCGTGAAGGGGGGTATTTGAGCCAAGCTATGGGCCTAAAGAGATACAAAAAGGGGGAGAGAAGGGAGCTCCCTCACCCCATGGCGGTGGTGTGCGCCAGTGGACGTTGTGGATGGTTGGCCTGTCTGCACGGCAGCCCTGCAGAGCGGGAATTCGACGATTTTGGCCAGTGGCGTGCCCGCTTTACGGGAGGCTGGCGATGCATTCAGATGACATGGCAAGAGCCCGATAGGGGCTCGTTCCCGTGCCCGCAGCCCAAGGGGCCCCCCCATTTTGAGGAGATGAGTCACACCCCCACCCCCCAATAGCGATATCGCTATTGCCAATGGAGGGGAAAGGTCATGCAGTGAAGGCAAGAGGTGAGAGGGAAAAAAGAAGGTGAGCTCGAGGCCAGTCAAGGGGAGGATCTCACGGGCAAGATGCAGGAGAGAGAGAGGGTTCGAAAGCTTCAAGGAGCTAGCCAAGGGGCCTATCCCGCCCATGGGAGCCTAAAAGGTTAAGTGGAAGGGGCAAGCAGACAAAGAGCAAAGATATGTGTGCCATGCAGATACCAAAACACCAAGAAAGTGCCAAGTGGTAGCCATGCAAGGAAAATTCTAAAAGAGCTCCAGTTAATTGTACGAGCTAGATAGCTCCTGTTTTTTTCCTTTTTAGCCTTAGCCAAGCCTTATAAAAGGGGATAGGAGTGATTTTGTTAGGGCTTTTTTTGCCGGAGAGAGAGTGAGTGGAGTTTTTCAAGCATGTGTATTGCAAGCTTGCCATTGGAGCTGCATACTTGCCTGTACTATCTCCTTATGTAATAATACCAAACATTTGCCCCCTACTTCTTGTGTTGCTTCTCCCCATCCCCCTCCTTTTCTCTTGCTCTTTGTGTACTTGCCGGTGTTTGTTGCAGAGGGTTTGCCTGTAGTTTGAAGGTTTTTACCAAGAGGGCAGAATTGGGGTGTCTTGTGAGCCAGAAAGGGTGAGTTGAGCAGTGTGGGTGCTTTTGTGCTGTAAGGTGTTTTTTTGCAAGGTGTGAGATGATTGTCCTGTATGCTTAAGTGGAATTGTTAGTGCAAATTAGCCAATTTGAAGGTGTTATTAGAGAGGTTAGGGGTGTTATGGAATCCCTGGGCTATATGTATTCCCCCTCTCCAACGTCTCAAGAGATACATCAAGTTCTGTCCAAGATCAAAATTACCTATGCAAGCACGATTGATGTTGATCTTTATCCAGGAATAAAACATGCAGGTCTTCAAAAGGATTTGCATATGATAAGGAGTCTAATGCTAAACGAATTGATCAAAGAAGCTCTTTATCTGGTGGATAGCTGTGAGGAATATAAAGAAATTGGTTGTAAGATTTAAGGGGACAACACATCCTCTCAGCACAGTGATTCATAGATGAGTGAGTCCATTGCAAAACCAATAGCACCTATCGATCAAGAAAAGTTTATGATCAAGAGGTTAACTCCTCTTGTAAGGTTATCCAAGGGAGCTTAAGTGACGAAAAATTGAGAGAAAATGGACAAACTATACGAGGGAAGAGTGCTACTATAGCATGTAATATGCTAGGGAGAGGTATCAACCTATTCTAGTAGCACTTATTCCAGCTAGATATGCTACGGGAAATGTGCCAGGTCTAGTAGGAGTGTCAAGGCCACAACTTGTCTTAGGACAACAACCTCCACTACCAAGTGCTAAAATTCATGTCAACATGAGATACACACCAATGATGGAAGCATCTAACAAACAAGCACTAGTACAAGCTACAATGTATTATAACAACCAAAGTGGGTACTGCCCTTTGAAGTGACAGAAGATGAGAGAAACACATGGAATGGTGAGGCATGTACAACCTCCACCTCCTACGTTTTGACCTGAAGAAAGAAGGTATGAGATGGATGAAAGTACATTGCAGTTCATTGTGAATAGAGGCTTAGCTAGGTCAGAGATTGTTTACAGCCAAGATGAAATGCAAGAAGAAGCTCCTCGACCAGATTGTCACAAAAGCTTTGACAACCACTTGGTCAAACAATGTCCTCAGACGGAGATCACTCAAGTAACTGCTTATTGTCTTGATTGTGGCGTCATTCACTTGATCCCTAATTATCCAAAAAGCCCTAACCGAGTCAAAAAGATCACAACAAATGTCTCAAGAATTGTTCAGCTATCCATTAGCTCAGAAAATGAAAACACCATGCCACTTCAAGTAGTTACGAGAGTGCAAGATCAAAAGGACGTTGCTAAGAACCCACAGACAAATAAAACAAAAACGGACGTGAGTCTAGAGACAGATGAGTTGAAGCTGACGCACCTAGTTAAAAAACCAAGAGCAAAAACGAAATAGTTGGAAAGCTAGAAAGGCTAGGATGAAAGCACGTAGGGAACAAGAGCAAAAATCCCTAGCTGAGGAGCTTACCCAAGCTAAAGAGAAGATAAGACAACATGAGGAATGGGTTCCACCTTCTCTTACGGAGATGTCTCAACCTCCAAAAGAACCATCCACGGAGGAGAAACCGGGAAGTGCTAGTTTAGGAGGATCAATGTTGGTTGAGAAGGTTAATGAGCCATTAGACACCCTCCTAAAAGCCTATGAAACACGGCTCAAAAACAATCAAACCCAAGAATAGAGGTGGATGACATATCCATATGCAGAACTAAAAAATCAAAGGCTTGAAGTGTGCCAGAAAATGATTCAAATAGCCCAAGCTTCACTAGAACCGCCAGTTGGAAAACTTGAGGGTGTGATCCTTGTCCCACCTACACCAGTAATCCCACCAAACCAAGAACAAAAAGAGCCATATGTTATTCATGAGCACGGACCAAAGCTCAAGGACCCAACATTACAACCAAGGATAGTGTTGAATACCATGGATAATTCTTTTGAGGGGTTTCACATAGCTATACCTGAGAATTGTAAAGAAATAGATAGTCTTGACAAACTATGGAAACAAGTCAGAGAGGCCAATGAAGCGAGTGAGCTAAGGAGACAAGTAATTTACATTGATGATGGAAGAGGAGTAATTCTTCCACCAATAGAGGAAATTGAGACTAGATCTCAAATGAATCTAGACGTGCAATCATATTGGGAAGACAAAGGATCTCTATAATCTATGGACAATCAACCCCATTCGCTAAGAAAACTATCCTCATATATGGGAGAGTACGAGAGCAAGTCAGATGTTGTTGCAGTCCCATCACGACTGTCTCCCAACAAGGTCATCGATTCAAAAGGACATATATATATATATATATATATATATATATATATATATATATATATATATATATATATATATATATATATATATATATATAGATTATCCACACCAGTCACATGTATGGTAATGTTATCCGAGTTGCTTAGAATATGACCAAACATGTGGGCTATTGTGAGAAAATTCCTAGAGAAATTTGGTTTCAAAAATCGAATGACTCAAATCGAGGAAGGGATCAAAGAGCTTGAAATGCCTCAGCTAAACACTCAGTCGGTGCTAGTAAACAAGGTAGGCGAGTACTATGAGGGAGAAGATGGAAACACCACTCTTCTTGTGGAATTCCAATGTGTAAAAACCATGGCAATCCTTGATAGTGGAGCTGGTGTTGCCATTGCAACAAAAGAGATTTGGAAAAAATCTGAAAAACCAGGAGCGAGGGCTACCAGGATGAGACTGCAGCTTGTAGATGGACACACAAAAAGGCCGACTGCTAGAAAAAATAGTTATTACTTTTTGCGGCATTGAATATGAACCAACCTTTGCTATTGTTGACTTTGGCAAGAAGAAAAAGTATGACATCATTCTAGGAAGACCATTCATGTGACAATTGAAAATGGTCCAAGACTGGGGTTATGACCATATTTATTTGAGATATCTAGAAACCACGACGAGGATAATTTTTAAGGATCATAGTTACAATGATGTGACGAGAACCCCTGTAGAAGAGTTTGATTCCGCTACAATAGCATGATCAAAACTTCTAGCATGGTTTGTAAGCCTAAAGAACTGTGGATGTGTGGAGCTTCGCAATGTGGAAGCTTAAAGCGAGAGGAGTGTATTTTAGAAATGAAAATCGAAGATAAGGATTATATCCCAAAACCCTTTCTTGAGGAAGCATTAGAGCCACTCGAATGGGAACACATCTTGGCTACTCTGGATGTGTGCGCTATTCAAGATGGTCCAACAACAAAATTTTGTGATGAAAATGGCTATGATGTCATTGCTTACTTTGCAATAAGTGTAATCCAAGGAAATGAAGATGAAGAAGAAGACGAGCTCTATGACTCTGTAGAAAACTTGGAGCTTCAAACAAGCCAGTAGGTGACATGAAAAAAACTTTAACAAATTCACGGTTTTATGATTGTCCATATCAAAGACCCAGGAACTAATGTCATCGCTACAAGAATAAAGTATATCAAAAGTAGATTCCAAAATCTTTGGTGGAAACACAACTGCAACAAGTATCCTCATACATGGCTCTTATACAAGAAGAAAAGACTCAACCAAGAAGAAGACAGCCATGTCAGCAGGCTAACAACGTGCTAATTAATTGGTAGAAAAGCCCTCCCAGAAATAGCCTCTAATATTCATAATATTAGGCCCGCATTTAGAATGCCTCCCCCCCTCCTATTTGGAGTCCTCCTCAATGAGAGGGTATCACCAAGGGTATGTGTTGTGCATGGCAATTAAAAATTGTGCCTATGTAAGCCTTGTAATGTAGCCCTATGATGCATACATAGTCAATGCATGGAAAAGATTTATGATGTGCAAGATGTGGATATAAGCAATCTGCTTATTAGCATTTGTTGGGCTAGGCTTCTTATTCTAAGCAATGTGATGGTCTTTGAAGCTCCTTTGTAATTTGCTTGGTTGAAGGTTGTAGAGAGTTTTTGAAGGCTTAATTATCTATTTGATGCTGCTTTGGAATCCATTTTAGCCTTGTTGTTGGTTGTCGTATTGGCATTGTTCCTCAACAGTGGGTTCTGCCTTAAAGTGAGCTCTCTTCTAACTGTATTGTAATCGTAGGAGGAATTGAAATAATTCAAGCGGCAATGCATTGACAATAGTTTTATTGGTTTCCTTTGGGACCCACTTTGTTGTCATTACTGATTGTTTTGTTGATGTTGCTTGTTTGGGAACCCATACTTGTCCCTGATTCATTTGTGTTTGAAGAGACTTCTTTGGGATCCACCTTGTCTTTGTGTGAGTCTTCAATGGTCTTTGCTTCAACCCTTGTACGCTTAGTTGAGGACGAGATTTAGACTTTGGGAGTTGATGCTTTATTTTTTTTGGAATCGAAATAAACTCTTCACCTCCTTGTGCTTGAATCAGCTCCTTTGGAACCCCAATTTGATTTGCGAAAGCTTACGACTTTGTGATTTTCTTAGCCGCTCTTGTAGACTTTGATTGATATCCTTTTGGCATTGGATCTTGTGATTTTTCATCAGAGATCTTTGTCTTCTTGATCCATACCTGCTTTTGGTCAAGCTAGCTCTTTGGTATCCATATTTTTTAAACTTTTTGGTTCTGACTTATTGTTCTTTTCTTTGGGCCTTCTTTGGTTGTTACGGAAGCTGCTAGTGAGGGTGATGACATGAGTTTCTGGTAGGGGATGCCATAAGAATCATCATTGTTGCTACTATCCTTAGCAAGGTTAAACTCTGGCACTTTCCATTTGTGGTTTGGTTGATTATGAAAAGTTATTTTTTGTTTGCTCTTGGATTTTTTAAAAGGAAAAAATCCATAATCCAGATGAAGAAAAGACGAAAGAGATGCTTGACTAGTACAAAGAGAAGCAGGTACAAAAAAATGACGAAGCTTCACGAGGAATGTCTCACAAGGCGATACTATCAGGGTAAGAAAAAAATGTTGATCAGCCTTCAACGACAACATGAGGCCAAAAAAGATTGAGAATGGTCATCAAACTCTAGGGTGGCCTATAAGGACAAAGAAAGTTGTTGATGCGACTAAACGAAAGCACCCATCAAGTGTAAAGTTGCCATCAAACATTTCATGCAATTATAAGGGTGTATACAAGAAGTAGATCTTTCTACTGTAAATCTTATATCTAGTATATGACTTAATGAAGCCTAAACAAACAAAAAGAACTAACAGTATTGACAAGAACAAAAGGGGAAAAAATGATAGTTCAGTCATCTATCATGATAAATATGTACAGGAGCAACCAGGGGTCAAGACAAATTTTGGTCATCGTCATTGGTTCTACATGTGTTTGGCAACCAGAAAATGCTAGAGATGCCTACCAATCATTTTCAAGATTGAAATCCAGAAAAGTTAGCTTGTAAAGCCAAATACAAGTCCAAATCAAGCCCAACTTTGTCAGCATGCTATGCATAGAGAGTAAGCTAAGGGTAATCAAATCCCTAGCTAGCCAAAGATGCCATTTTTTCAAATTTGATGCCATGGTAGTCATCTACATATTGTACATCATGTATATGAGCTTTGGGGACAAATGGACAATGATAGCTCATAAATGGTCATCTATCACGAATGATGTCGGATAAAGCCCTTTGGAAGCAAGTTACTAACTTGGGAATTAACTGGGGTTTGTCGGGCTTTAATTAAGTCATGTATCAACAAGTAGAAATAGAATAATGATTTACACATCACACAAAAGCTAACAGCAGAAAATGCAACTTTGATCACCTTGATGTAGGAACAAAGGAGTCACCAAACAATGAAGAAGAACAAACACAAGTGGTAGAAAAACCAACCTTTGCAGGGTTATATATCTTGTGCTTGATAAATCGAATCAAATGTTGGACATGGGTTTTGAACCTCAAATCAAAAAAATTATCTCCCAAATTTGGCCTAGACAGACTTTGTATTGGAGTGCAACTTGGCCTAAAGAAGTTGGAGGTTTAGCCATACAATTTCTACAAAATCATTACAAAGTTGTCATTGGCTCACAAGATCTAAAGGCCAATCATTCAATTCTATAGATTGTAGAAGTTGTTTCTAAGAATCACCAATACTCAAAATTAACTGATTTGCTGGAGCAATTGATGAATGGAGCTTTCTCTATCCAAATATGATAAGAGTCAAGTTGAACAAAATTGGGTTCTTTTGAATTTAGATCTGGCAATAGCCCTATAATGACAGCAGCAGATGTTGCATCTCGGGGCTTAAATGTGAAGGACATAAAGTTCCTCATCAATTATGATTTTCATGGATCATAGTCCTTATGTGGTTTGACAAAGTACAAGCAACGGAGCAAACAAAATAAAAAACGACAACAAAGACCACACCAACATTGACAACCACGTCATGTCAGGGACGACATGAATTCAAAGGGGGGGAGTGTTGACCCGCGGATCAACAGTACGACATAACTCAACAAAGCCTTATTTTTTGAGAGTTATGAAATGTTGCGGGTTATGGTTAAAAACATCATTTGTAATGAGTAGCTGATATAACTCAACAAAGCCTTATTTTTTTTAAGTTATGAAATGCTACCGATTATGGTTAAAAACATCATTTGTAATAAGTAGTTAGTCTAGTTGCAGAAGTTGGGGTGCAATGGCACTTCTAGATTGTAAACACAAAGTCATTTTACCCCTTGAACTCTATTTTAGATTTTAACATATGGTAGCCTTAGTATATAAGGTACCTAGGCCATTTTGTAAGAAGAACTTTTATCATAATCTACATTTTAAATTGCCATCGACTATGTGAGAGAGAGAAAGAGAGAGAGTGTGAACTTCTTCTTGGCGCTACTCCCCGCTTGCTCATTGCATTGTAGTCTGACTGTACCATCTTGCTAGGCTTGGCAAGAGCTACACATCAACGCCAAGAATTTTATGCGAGACAGAGCACGCATGTTGTCGCATCTACGAGCTATTTGCGATCGTAAGTATATCAAATGATGTATGTTTTCTGTGTGCAAGTAGTCATTATAATTTCATAGCAAAATAAGCTACACATAGGTACTCGCACTTCGATTTTGGGCACTTCTAAAATCCGGCTCTATCTTCATATGCGTTTTTTGCAGATGGGTCTAGAGTGAGGGTTTTGAGTGTAGGAGATTTGGGACAGGTGTATCCTAGTGAGAGGATGGTGTTCCTTAGGTTTCGTACCATTTTTGGCATGGTTTTGTGAGTTTCCTTTTGTTTGTGTATAGTGGGTTGGGTGGTGTAGTTGAGAGTAGTGAGATTCTTGGTTGTGGTCTAGTTAGCCTTCCAGAGTGTTGTATGTGTGGGATGGTCTCAGCCTGACAAGCTAAAGAGATTGCCTTTGTGCGCCTATCATGTCATTTGTGTCCTTGATTGACATTATATTGATCTAAGTTGTGTTGCATGCACTTTATAGGTGGCGTGATTCGCTCCCGCAACATCTATTGTACTCATGCTCATATAAATATCCAAATTCTTGAAGACTTCCCTCCAAAAATGACTTTTGAACTTCCTATCTCTATCTGTCACTATATCTACGGGTAGGCCATATAGTTTGTAGATGTTGAGGTAAACCTTTAGCTTACACTCGATATGTGACCAACTCCTAAAGCCAAGTGTACTAAGCATGCACCCCTATGTGCATGTATGCATCCTATTACATACATTTCCCTAACACATGCTTACACATGCTTCTTTATAGTCACATGCTATTCGGCATAGCCACATGCCATTTGACCTTTCTCCGACATGTGATGAATAGCACTTTCCAGCATTTAATGTCACCTTCGTTTTTTAAGCCTATATAAGGCCACTTGCTAAACTTGTATTCTCTAAAAAATAATGCAATCGTTATGTTCATTTTCAACTTGAATGGTTCATTGTTGGATCCTCCATAGCTACAACTCTCCCTTTAAATTGGTATCAAAGCAATTAGCATGATTAGTATATGTTAATTATCATTAGATTCTTGATTAGTATTTTCTATTCTCTCAACTTAATCTCCTATGCCTGATTAGTGACCCATCATCTTGTGTGAGCATGTTCTTGGGTGTACACCCTTGAGCCACTACTTTCCAACTCGGTTGGGATGCTAATCAGAATTGGAATTTTCTAATTAAGCATTTAGAAACTTGCATTAGGCATTCATTTCTTGCATTTAGAATTCTTTTTTGTCAACTTTCTAGCTCTACTTTCTCTCCTACAAGTTCATAAATCATAGAGCCACTTATGTGTAGACGTGCTTGATTAGAAGGGTGTGCTTTGCTTATTGCTTGATTACGAACACTAATCAGGGTTGTGCGCATGCTTGAGAGCATTTAATGCTCAAAGTCCCTTTTTTGTGGGGTGAAAAGCATCAAAACCTTCAAACTTCAAGTTTAAAGTCTTCAATTCCTACAACGCATGTGGGAAAACTCCCTATTTTGAGAGACTCTTTTTGACTTTTTTGAAGAATGCATATGGGCTAAACTCACCCATTTTTCAAGAATCCCAGCCAAGAGGATTTAAAAGGGTGCTACATCAAATTGAAGGATACATTCAAAGCTCATCGTACAAATCTCTATAAGGCTTGGTCAAGGTGAAGCTAGCAAATGCTCCAATTGTGTAAGTTGCTTTCAACTCAATTTTTTGCTTCTAATTCTTTGTTGCGTTTGTTTGTTTTCCCTTCAAACCTACTCATCTTGCAATCAAGTCCATACTCGGCTCATCTTCTACAATCATCCCCTACTGATGCCAAATAGCAATTGTAGTCCCATTGTGTTATGCATCAGTTGCTCACCCTTGCTCATCAGAACTGTATCGGCTACAAATTCTAACAATTTTGCATGTGCTCATCATAACTATCATCAACATACATGCTGTCTTGCAACATGATTTGCCTCATGCTCATACCCCAACATATGCACACGAGCGGCCCCCACACTACTCAGCCTCATCCTCACTTGGTACAACCACTGTCCTGCCATGCCTTGCACCTACTCTGTCAAGCCCCCCAGCATGGCACCCGCATGCTCATCAACCTCCACAGCACCACTGTCCTCTTACCTAACCTTGCCTACCTGGACTTTTGTGCTTGCCCAAATATTGCCCACCAGATTCCATCTGCCATCCCCCTAATCGACCCTTTTGGATCCGCCTCAAGTGAGGATGCCATCTCACGATGGAATCAATACACTAATCTTTGATAATAGCCTGAGTTCACACCACTCTTTGGCTTTGTATTTTCGTGTCACTAGCCAATTAAGGCCTCTTTATTTCACAACAAAGCAGCCTAAAGTTTCAAGGTCTTCAAGCACTTAAACTCCATCTATTTATTATAAAAAAAAACACTAAAAGTTTCCACCGTTGTTGCACTCCAACATTTGTAAAAGGTTTCAAACATTGCCACATTGCTTGGTAAGACCTCCCTACACACACAATGTCCACCAAAAACATTGACAAGTTCAACGGCGTCGGGTTTCACACATGGCAAATGAAGGTAAGGGGGGTTACTCATGAAAAAGAATCTCTAGAGCATTGTTAAACCGCCATCCAATGGACAAGAATCCTTGACACAAACCTTGAATGCTCAACAACAAGGCAGAGATGAGCAAGCACTTGGAATCATCATCATCTCACTCAATGATGACTTCATCCACCACATAGATGATGCTACATCCACGCTTCACTCTTGGCAAACCCTAGAGCATATTTTTGGTGCTCAAGGTAAGAATTCCAAAATGAGCCTCAAAATTCAACTTTATGGTCTCACTATGCACGAACAAGAGGATGTTTCTAGCCTTTTCAACAAACTTAAGAGTATCTCAGCGCAACTTGTCTATGGTGAGGTACAATTACATATGAGAATAAAATCATCATGCTTCGCAAAGCCCTACCAAGTAGCTTTGATAACATTGTAATAAGGCTCAAGGAGAAAGATCCCATTCCCACATGTAACCAATTCACTTCTAGAGGAAGAAAAACAAATTGGCACTTATACAAGGTCTCCAAATAATGCAGTTGTTGTAAATGGAAAAAGGTTGCTCACACTGTGTCAAAAGCAGCCACAAATCACAAGATTGCTTCTACATTAAGGTGTGCCCTCATTGCAACAAGAAAGGACATGCATCCAGTTGATGTTCTTGCAAAGATAGTGCTAGGAACAAAAGGAATCCTAGAGATTCAAAAGGTAAAGTTTGAAGGTAATACCTACCCTCTTTTGCATTAGATTCATCTTATGAGCCATATGAAGTTACCCTAAAAGTAACCCATATTAGCCTCCTTGATTAGAATACATGCAATTCCTGGAAGTTTTAGCTTACGGGGGCCTTTAGCTTACACTCAATGTGTGACCAACCCCTAAAGCCAAGCATACCAAGCATGCACCCTATTACATACATTTCCCTAACACATGCTTGTTTATAGTCACATGCTATTTGGTATAGCCATATGCCACTTAACCTTTCTCCCACATGTGATGAATATCACTTTCCAACATATAATGCCACCTTCCTTTTTTGAGCCTATATATGGCCACTTGCTAAACTTGTATTCTCTATTTTCTAAAAAATAATGCAATCACTATGTTCATTTTCAACATGAATGGTTTGTTGTTGAATCCTCCATAGCTACAACTCTCCCTTTTAGTAGAGTTGTTCAATAAAGAGTTGTGCCAGCTCTGGCATTTTAATCGTTTTCTTTGTGGCAATGTAATTTTGCCATTTTGGTTAACTTTTTTACTACCACGCACACTGGTTCATTCCCTTTACTAGTCTTGGGTAAATGGGTAATGAAATCCATGGAGATGCTTTCCCATTTTCCTTGAAGAAACTCCAAAGGATGGAGTAGTCCCCCAACCTTCAGATGTTCATGTTTTTTCACCTAACACTTATTGCATTTCAACACATAAGTATGGACGTCCTTAAACAAACTAGGCCAATAAAATTGTTTTTAACTAGTGCATAGGTCTTTTGAATCTCGACATGACCCACTTGGACTATCGTTACTTTGTTTAAGAATGCATGCTTAAAAGTCTCCAATAGTTGGTATGCACACTCAACCTTTGTTGAGTAAGTACCCATCATCAATGGAGTAAATAGCATACTTCTCCCTATGAAGAAGTTTATCACTCCTCTTTGAAGCCATAGCTATCAAAGGTGATGAAGGGTCTATATACGAGCTCTCCAATCCCACACTTATTACTCAAAAGTCTCGGATGGTCCCTCCAAAATGACTCACTTCCCTACTTGCCGCACCTAAGGTGAGTCTCTTCGGATTGGCACTACGTGCCAACAAAGGAGGCAGTCACATATGTGAGATGGTGCCATCATGTATAGTGTGCCAATTCTCTCTAAGAGATGGATCATGCTCACATTAACCATGTAGAAACTCCAAGAACTTGTTCTTGAAGACTGTGAAGCTTAATTCATTAATTTGTGGCATGCGAGTAAGTGCATCTGCCACTACGTTATATTTACCTCTCTGGTAATGTATATAAAGGTCAAACTCCACTAGGACCTCCGTCAATCAATATTTTCTTCCCTTCAATTCATTGTGACTTGAAAGCCATTGCAGACTTTCATGGTCCATCCGAACCTCAAAAGTGGCACCATATAAATAGTGTCTTCACTTTTTAAGTCGTGTATTATAGCTAGTAACTCTCGTTCATAGGATGAGTAGTTACGTTGGGCATAGTCTAACTTTTTACTTTCAAATGCAATCAAGCATCCCCTTTGCATAAGTACGGCTACAATGGCCTCATTACTTACATCTGTCTCTAAGACAAACGGCTCATTCGGATCCACTATAGTCAATAGAGGTGCAACTGCTATAGCCACCTTAAGATTTTCAAAGCTTTTTGGTTGGACTTCCCCCCAACTTATACTCTTGATTTTTGACCTCAATTGGTCAATCAATGGGAGTGCGATCTTTGCATAGTCCTTCACATATTGTAGGTAGCCACCAAGAAAATTCTAGATTTTCTCGAGATTTCTTGGTGCTAGCCACCTGAGAATAGCTTCCACTTTCTCAAGTTCCATTTGCTTTCCCTCTATGGATATAATGTGATGCAGATAATGAGTCTTGGTTCCAAAGAGACCACATTTTCTTTCCTTTGCAAATAGTTTATATATTCTCAATAACTCAAACATTAGACGTAAATGTTCTAAGTGTTCTTTTTGAGATATACTATACAATAATATATCATCTAGAAAAACTACTATGAATTTTTCTAAGTTCGGATGTAAAATGCTTTCCATTAACGTCATAAATGTTTTTGGTGCATTGGTTACCCCAAATGGCATAACCAAGAACTCAAAATGTTAACAACGAGTCCTAAATGTTGTCTTTGCAGCATCTTCTAGTCTAATTCTAATCTGATGATAACCAAATCTCAGGTCTATGTTTAAAAAATACTTTGACTCAAAGATCTGATTAAAAAACTTATCCATGACATTAGTGGATATTTGTTCTTAATCATTATCTAATTAAGGTCTCTATGATCTGCGCACATGCGCATAGATCCGTCCTTCTTCTTTATCAAAAGAATAGGCGATATCCATGGACTAGAACGAAGCCTAATAAAGCCTTTGTTCAAGTATTCCATTAATTATATTTCCACCTCATCCACCTTTGGAGTGGCTTAATCTATAAGCAGGTTTTGTTAAGTATGGAGCCTGATTTACCCCTTGTAACTTTTAGTCTCAAAAACACACATTTGTAAGCCTTCTCGCTATGAGGAGAAGCCATTGTGCGTGAGAAAAATCACTCGCCAAAAAGCCAAAAATTCACACACACCAAAATATTCCTTTTTTGTTGGAATATTATGGCCGGAGGGTGGCCTGAAAGTGTTCAAAAAAGGACCGGCGGTCCGTTGGCCGGTTGGTTGGTGACCGGTGGCCGAAAGTCTTTGGTCGGTGACAAAATTCAATGGCCAATGGCCAATTTCTAGGCAGACCTTTCTTCTCAAGGGCGACCACACATGGGTGCATAGGAGAATTCAACTCGGACTTGTCTACACAAGGGTGGCTACACACGGCTCTCTCTCATGAGAGAGGGCATCCCTTTTGGCCTATAAAAGGAGGCTTCTTCTACACACAAAATACATTGTGAAGTTGATGAAACAACGTGTGTGTAAGGTGGTGAGAGTGATGCAAGGCGGGAGCTCCATTAAGTGTATAATCTCTTTGTAACCTACTTCTAGTTTGAAGTACTAAATCCATTGAGTGGTTGCTTCGATATTGGCGACTCCATGAACTGACTTCAAGACTCTAGCCTTTTAGAAATGCATGAACGGTTGTTCTATATGCACCACTTAGAGTTGAATATTGGTTAAGCTAGGTCAAAAAACAGCTATATATGTAGTTTGTTGGGTCGGGCAATGAACCCCAAGTATGTATTGGCAATCAGGAGTTGATAGGTCGATTTAGCAAAGTGTGGAACCCATCCATAAAGGTTGTTTCTTTCCTTTACTTAAACTCGGTCCCTACGGCCAAACTGCGACTAAACTTTCTTTTAGCTCTTAAAAAGTGAAATAGTAATGGGGCAAAGAGCGGGGATAGGCACAAAACATGAAGCAAGAGGCTCATCTATTAACAAACGTGCTAGCATGGGTATTGCACACGACGAGACTTTCATGTACGACCTCTTAGTGTCGAGACTTGATTTAGTAGCTACAATGGGAGCATTTATAGTTAGGGTTGTTAGTCGAACAATGATCGAAACTATCATGATGCATCATGGAACAATGCAAGTCATTACAGGATACCTACAGGGTATGCATGCTGATTCTAGCAAGGCTATATGCTTCCATACACTACTAGAGCCTATACAATGGTATGCATTGACTTCAAGAGAGACAATGGGCATAGGTTGAGACGAGTTTCCTCCTTATACCTCATGTATATACTGCTGGGTCCTATAGTAGTATCACTTATTGACACATTCACCTTTAAATGGGAGATTTTTAGGGGAAAGGCAGTGTGCCTCTTACCCTAGTCGGACATGCCATAGGTGTCCACCACCCATCACTTGTACACACCTTATTCTTTACTAGATAGAAGAATAAGGGGCTCTCACACACACATTGTGTTGAGTTGCTCCACCCACATCCTGTGTTCTCTCTCTAACTCTTCTTCTCCCTCTCTTCATACGCACCGCTTTCACGCACTCATATGAATAAGTGCTCCTCACTATTAAAGGTCCCATTTGAATATAGGTTTTTCTAGGCTATTTTGTAGGTTAGGTTATTTCTATTTCATTGGCATTGACTTTCCTTTTCAAGAATCATCACTTTAACGCCTCGCACTTAAAGATGGAATTGATATTCCAAAAAAATGTCGAGTTTTTTTCAGCTCATGAGACACCTTTCTAGACAAATAGCACCTCAAAATCCATTTTGAAACTCTTGACATAATTCAAGGAAAATGGTCACTTAACAGGACATAAAAGTGTCCCATTACCAACCTAGTGTTAACGCCACGCTCATGCTATTTGATTGATAAGGTGTTGTTTCACGCTATAGGGGGTCGGAGTTGCTTCTTTGAGAGCAAGGACTCTCTTTTTATTAAATCAATTGCTTGTTTATTTTGCTTTTCTTGTCAAGATCTTGCTTGATTAATCCTTTTGATTGTTGAGGGTTTGCATCGTCTACTATGCGTGCTTCTTGAATTCATAGCTAGCACCTGCTACAAGAAATGCCAAGAGCAAATCCAGAGACCACAATGGGATCTACTAGAATAGCTTCTAAACAAGTGCTCTTTGATAGAACTTACTAGATAAAGGTTACAAGACAAAAATAGCTTAATGGTCGTCATTGGGTTTGAGTTATTGTGGATATTGGATATGAGAAACTCACAAGTTGCAATGATCAAAAATTTGATTATGCAAATGAGAGAATTGCTCTATTATGTGTTGTGTGTATGCAATACCCGAGCCACAACCACCTTTGATGTCAAATTGTTTTTGGGCTTGCATTATGATTTTATTGGAGATATGTATGTTCTAATTAAAATGCTTGTGCACCATGCATTAAATTGAAATTGAGTCACAAGTGATTCATTGAGGCCAAAATGAAGGAGCTATTGTGTGTTGCAATTGTAATTCATGCTAATGTCAATTGAATATGGCAATACATATAAAATCTTTCATTTATATGCTCTATTGTGTGTGTCAATCGTTTGGGACATGTGTTTTGTGCATGATTTTGATCATACATTTCAATTGAATGATCAACTAAGCAAGTATGCATGATACTTTTGAGTGTGTAAGTCATATTGCATGATGTGAGTGCACATATGACCTATAAAACAAGTTAAAAAGATGGGGCAAGTAGAGTTACAGTTCAATAATGCACATATATGTGTATGGAGGTAAACGTTACTTTTGAATAATTCTCTTGACGACTCTGAGTTATGAATGTTCCCTTGAATGATTGGGCACGACATATTTTACAAGGATTCTAGTTAGTGCGGAAAATCCATGACCTAATGCTTTATGGCTTGATCTCATACATTTTCTCCTATTCATGTTTGCATGGTGTGACACACCTTCTCTTGCCATGAGAACAAGCCCCAAAATAATGCTTAAAGACAAGGAAGGGAGGGGTTTTCGTTGTTGCTACCCCGTGATCTAGCCTACTTGTAGATTGGAATCTCAAACTGCCAATGTGTTGTCATTTTTAACTCCAATATAACACAGACACACACACAGTATAGTTTGCCCACTTATGGCGCATCAAAACACACACCTCACACCCGTGGATCCCCGCCTCTACCCTCTTTTTCTGGCCATTCCATTCACCGAGTCCATCTACCCACGGTGCCTACCAATACACACTCACACCGGCCATGGGAAGCCCCATCACCATCATCTTGTGGTCGTTGGCAGCTGCAAGGATTACGAACAAGCTGTGCTTACCAAATTTGGTGCCTCACAAGCTTGCATTATTCGTTCGACCCAAATTTTTTTGCACTACCATTAACCTTGCACTCAAAGAATGCTCTAATTGGATAACTTGGCTTGCTTTTACACTCAAGTTTACACATGCACACACACATTCCTCTACTAGTTGTTGAACGGTGCTCACAAAAGCCGCTCGTTTCCTACCTCGTTGACCCAATAAGGGCTCTCAGTGCCATTTTGATTCAAACCTTGCTCAACACGACGGTGAGCTACTTGCCCATCATCCTCAGCCCCACCTTTAATCATAGTTGGTGTGAGCTTACACACACACACACAATTCCACAAGTGGCATACATTGTGGCATGTTGTACAACATGTACTCATGCAATGCAAGACTCCTTAGCCAATCATCTCTTTCTTACACACTCCCTAAGTCACCTCTGCTCGCCATTGTTGCTAACAACATACAAATTATGATACAATCATTGGCCGTTTCTGCCCTTCATGCCCTAGTCTTTTGCTTTGACTCCACCATGCCCCTCCGTCTTCCATTGTTGATCCCGCACCCAAGATGGACCATTCCCCACACACACCCATCCTTTGGTGTTCGATGCTATTACCCTGGACTCCCCTTCTCTACATTTCCCCCGCCATCACCACGACTCGCCTCTCTGTGGCCATTGTCCGCTCTTGCGATGCCTCTCTCTGAACGGTCCCTCCATAAATCAAGAAATAGATCTAAGAAAAATAATCGAGTTAAAAAAAAAATGGGAGGAATAAACCTTATAAAGTGCTGGTTCTCACCCTCATACCCTTGCTAGGAAACAAAGCCATGGCTCATTCGACAAAAAAAAAAAACAAAACAAATAAAAACACCTTGAGCTGGATAAAAAGTCGAAACTATCACTTGAAAGATTTAAAAAAAAAGAAAAATTTAAAGAAAAAATGTTTTTTTTTAAAGCCACATTGATTTTAGAAGGAAGATGCCTTGAAAGTGTGGAATCTGGTGTGAATCTTGCAAGCTCTCATTGTAACCGAATTCATAGAAGGGGAGTTTGGTACAGGCTTGGGAGCATAGTTCGAAATTTTAAGGCATCATTCTCTCATTCCGTGCATTGTATGCTAAAACTACTACATGAGAGCCTAAAGAATGAATTTTATACGCATTCATGATGGTTCTTAACGTTTTTGAGCTTAGTGCTCTCACACTAAAGATCATGTCTTTTGGGAAAGGGTCTTGACCTAGGGTGATCGAGAATCATTTGACCAATCGGCAGAGTTGTCAAATCACTTCATCTTATGCTCTCTTTTTCTTTGCTATGTATGCCATATGAGAGCTAGGATGTGAGCATCGAGTGTATGCTATGATTGTATCTGGAATTCCATGCATAAATGAGCTTCAATGCACAAAATTTTTGGTAAGATCATTCTTTTAGTGCTTTGTTTGATTGACATTCTCATTGCACTAAATGAAAAAATCTTCTTGATTGCATGTGGGTGTCACTTTTGAGCATTATACTTGGGCATGACATTTTTGTGCTTGTTTTGAATGAACATATGCTTAAGATCACCAATGATTGAGTTGTTTTTTAAGGGTTGTGGGCAAGCAAGAGCTTTCATTGATCCAAGGGGAGTCATCATTGCAATATATTGCAATATTTGGCTAATTAGAGCCATTTCATTTGTTTGATTCAAGTTGTATTATCCTAGCTCTTAGCTTGGCCTAAAGTGTAAATTCTGGCATTTGAGCTAGTGTTAGCCAACTTTCTTGAGAGCTTTAAATTGCAAAGTTTGGCTTTTAAGAGCCACTTCATATCATTGAAAGTTGAATGATTTCTTGCTTGACCTAAAGTTTCACATTTCATTTAAATTAGTATTGAGCAACTTTTAATAATGCATGAGCGATTATAAAAATTGCAAAATGAGTTTACACTGAAGCATTCTCTCTCTCATTTTTTATATGTATGCATGATCTTGCAGATGACAGAGGTGGCCTAAAGGCGCTCCACTTCTATTGCAAGGCTCTCTTGCTCTGATGATGACAAAGCAAGTCGGATGGTGGGCTCAGCGGGGTCGGGCAAGGGGGACTCATATGAGTCCCTCTGTGGCGAAGCAAGAGCATCTTTCTGTGTATGCTACTATCGTTGGCGGACGATGTGCTGACACTTAGTATTGCCATGCTGATGATTGATCAATGTAATGAGTATGGCAATGTTGCATTCATTTGTGTGTGTAATTGTGACCCAAAATTCACTCGTGTATACCCTTGCATGGGTAATAGAGATGTTTGCTATATTCTACACCAATTTTATCACATTTTACATGGTTCCTTGGGATGGCAAGGTTTCCATTGAAACAGGGTTAACCAATGATTAGATGGCAGCTTACAAGGTCCATTAAAAGGAGGACCAAAAAAAAAAGGCTAACTTGGTCAGCATCTTACGAAGTTTGGATTGTCACTTGAGCGATGCCTTTGCCCCCAATAGAGGTCGTCCATGTTATATTGTAGAGTATGATGCATCCCCTCTTATGTTGTGAACTGCAGTGGAGAAATATTAAGGAAGAAAAGAAAGTGTTCAGGGGCTTGAATCAAATGGCGAAAGAAAACACATACATCAACACTACATGCATTCAATCGCACCTCTCAATGGGTCCCTGCACATGGGTTGCAGTACCGAGATGTGACCAAGGCAACCAACAAAGAGACGATGAAGTGTACATGTTTGGTGTCTCAAACAAAGCTATCAAGAAGAGTAATCTAAAGCTCTCCCAATGCAATATGTCACAAAATATTGAGCATACAGAGTGCATTTACATGGATGTGATGGGCCAAAAAATTTCTCACAATGGAGTGCATATCCTTATAACTACTCCAATTGCCTTTGGAGCTAGAACAAAATCACAATGAGGAAGCATCTTCATAATCAATAATGCTATGTGGGTGCAAATCCTTTGTTTAATGTCCACCACTTCCATGTAAGCTAATCCTTTGAAGGTTCTTAAACAAGCAGAAATCCTGCCTCATTGATCTTGTATTTAGCCAATCCAGTCACTACCATAGCTTGCTCATCAAAGTCCTCATTGCTCCACCACCTCATAAGAATCATCTATCACCACCTCGTCCACCCGATTTACATCCATAGCTTAGTATTCGAGACCCAAGCAATATGCAACACTATGTTATGGACTATAAGTCCCAACCCACTCGGCACTTACATGCTTGACTAACGTGCTCCTCCTAGCTCTAGTCAAATAGGCCATCCAAACCTTTCTCATGTTCAACAATCGTGAATCCGGTTGTCACAAAGCGAGCATCATTGACATCAACTCATGGTAGCAATCGACCGCTTCTTCCCAAAATTGACAATATAATAGGAGAGATCGTATGTAAATCACCTTCCCTTTCACTTTCTTGGGTTGGGTAGCTTTCCACCCAAAGTATTGTTTACATACAAAAGTTGACAAAATCACATTAAAAAAAAAAAAAGATGGGACCATGTAGAAATTTGTACAGAATTAAGTATCACAAGGCAACCAATAGAGTTTCCATGCATTGACGAGACCTATCCAATACATGTTGCCATTTACAATTTCACTTGCATTGTTTATGATTACTTTGATCCATTCACAGTATCACCATTTTTATATCAATCTGTAACACTAAACTAGGACTATGAATGTTGCATCCAAAGGTATAAATGTTGGAATATCCATCCTCTAATGTTGGGTAAGCGCGATCGCAGTGTGCAAAGTCATGTTGGGTAAGCGTGAGCCGAGTGTGCAAAGTCCCTCTTAACCAAGCAATATCAGAGTCTTACCATACACCGAGCAATATTTTTCGAGCGAACCAAAATCCGAGCGAATATTTATATGGCATGGGCCCATGTTGTCCTATGTCGTGCAGTTTGAGTGCCATCCTCAACATCAAGGATGAAGCAGAGGAGGGCATGCCACCTAGGGACCATGTTTATAGTTTTCTTCTATATTCTCTCTCTCTCTCTCTCTCTCTCTCTCTCTCTCTCTCTCATATGCAGAACCACCTTCAAATCCTAATAGAGCAATGATCTATGTGTGTTGATTCTTGTCTTCACGTCATCATTCAAGAGACATGACTTCTGAGGTTTTGACTCCGAGAGCTGTAGGGCACAGACATTCCGCAGGCTCTTTGTCTCTCCTTTCGGATCTCCTCGCTCTTTCTCTCTTGTTGCAAATGCATTCTCTTCTCTCTTTGACCATAGCACACAAAGATAGGGCTCCTCTCACATGCTCTCTCTCTCTCTCTCTCTCTCTCTCTCTCTCCCCCCCCCCCCCCCCCCCCCCGAGAAAACCAAGAAGTTAGGATCAATTTTTTGTTAGGTTATTTCGAAGTAAACAAATGAAAATTTACTACACATATGCTCGTGAATGTAGGCTAAGGTCTAAGCCAAAGGTTTAACCACCTGGGCTACTCCCATTTGCTGAGAAAAATGCAAAGCTTTTGTTTTCAAGTCCAATGTGGCAGTATCCTTAACGACCATATGCAAAAGGAGGGTGGGGCAAGTGCTCTAGTGTGACAAGGGATGTGAAGCCATTCCAAAATACAAAAGTAAATGGACTTTTTTTTTGAAACTCTTACATGTGTATAGAAATTTTAAGGAAAGAAGTGAGAGACTCTCTCAAGGCTAGAAATAAACCGGGTCCAGTGTATTATAACTAGCTAAAATTGTAGAATCTCGGCTAGATTTTGAGCTAAAAGAAAGAAGTGAGAGACTCTCTCAAGGTTAGAAATAAACCGGGGTCGAGTGTATTATAACTAGCTAAAATTGTAGAATCTCGGCTAGATTTTGAGCTTGCCTTTAAAAAAGCTGGGAAATTTACACAAGTTTTAGTGTCATTATCGGCAAAATATTCAAATTTTGACCTAAAAATTGGGAGTAATCCAAGTTTGCCCTTATTTTCACTATTTAGGAAAAATGTAGTTTTCTACTCTCTCTCTCTCTCTCTCTCTCTCTCTCTCTCTCTCTCTCTCTCTCTCCCCCTTTTGTAGTTTTGAAAAAAAAAAATCTTTCTCAAAGGGTGTGCACCGACGTTTATCCTTTGTGGGACATGTTTAAAAAAACACACATTGAAGAGTGTCATTACCGCTAAAATCTTCAAATTTTGACCTATAATTCGGGAGTAATCCAAGTTTACCCTTATTTTCACCGATAAAAAAATTTATATTTTTATGTTCCGTGCTCTCTCTCTCTCTCTCTCTCTCTCTCTCTCTCTCTCTCTCTCTTTGTAGTTTAAAAAAAAAAATCGTCAAAGGGTGTGCACCGACGTTTACCCTTTGAGGGACATTTTTTTAAAAACACATTGAAAAGAGTTACTATTCATTTTTGCCTTTAGTATAAAGAGAGTATGTCTTAACGATTTTGGTTCAATTTATTTGGGCGGTATCTAGCAAGATTTAGTCGTAAGGCTAGGAAGTGAAATGAAAAGGGAAGGGGTGGGTTGAGGTGGCCCCGAGGGGCACATGTAGAAAACAAGAAAGGAGGCGGTTGTAGATTTCAAAGGCAGATGCCAAGTGCTAGCATCTGGGGCAGAAGCAAGGCACGATAGCATTGCGAGGTCAATGGCCAATAATTTCTTTTGTGCAAGCTTTAAAATTATGTCCAGCTTCTGACAAAGTGGCAATCTTTTCATGCCTGAAACGATTTCCCTTGCTCCTACCTTGGTGATGTTTGCAATAAACACGACCTCTCTCTCTCTCTCTCTCTCTCTCTCTCTCTCTCTCTCTCTCTCTCTCTCCATCCTGACTTTTGCAATTTGCATCGCTTGGGCGCTCATGACTTGTGAAATTTGCAGCTCCTATCATGCGCCATGAGAGCGAACCCTTTACATCAGTCGACTACTAGCAACAAGCTTTGCGAGATCAATGTGGTAGGTGGAAGAGAAGGGTCATCGCCAATAAATAGTGGAATAACATGAATCGAAACCTAAGAGTTTTTTTTAAAAAAAACTATTCACATTTGAACTCACTACAAAAATACAAAAAGACAAAGTCTAAACTTTTTAAAAAAGCCTCCTAAAGAATCTGCGCGGGCGCAGATCTTTAGGAGGCTTTTTGGCCTGCCCAAAGGGCAAAGGCTATAGAGATCACTTCTCTTTTTGCTGACTAAAATAGGAATAAAATTGAGTTATATTTTCAAACATTTTTTGATAGACTTAAAATGTTGATTGGTTGAAATAAGATAGTGGGCACTCATTGAAATGAAGAGCGTGTAAATCTAATGATGGGCATGTCTTGAGTTTTGAAAAATGAAATGAACGCTCATATATCAAAGAAAAGATTTTGTGTTGCCCAATGCCTTAGAAAGCATGAAACGTTGACAGCCTTATATGTTAAATGATAAAGCTAAGAGGCTCCACAAATCCCAAGAGTCACTTTTTCATTTTGAAATTTGAGAAGTTCTTTTACCCATCTTTTCATTTTGAGAATTTTCAGTCATGGTTGAAACTTGAGGTAATAACTAAAGTTGTCATTTTTGTTGGTTAAAACTTTATGGAAGGAATTTATCCTTTAGAGCTTTAATCTTTAAAGTTTTTTTTTTTGAGATTTTAAAGCTAATCCAATGAGGAACTATAGTTTTTTTTTATTAGAAGGTAAAAATTTGAATTAAAGAAAGTGAAAATGTTACCTGGATCCACAGGCAGGGGGAGGGTCACCCCGAGACGTTAGAGTTTTAGGGCTTACTAACTTAGAACTTTAAAGCTTTTAAAGTGGGATTTACAACTTAGGGATCTACAGTTTTAATTTGTAAAAGGCGCTCTAGAGCTTAAAAATGTAGAATTTTTAAAGTGGGGTGTAGAGCATAGGGATCTAAAGCTTAGGGTGTAGAGCTTAAGGGTGCTTTTTTAATTCAATTCACTATGCTTATGTTTTTTCTTTAATCTTAGAGTCGTAGAGATTTTAAAGTGGGATCTAGCCTCAGATCAAGGCCTAAAATTGATGCTTTTTTTTTATCAAGGGCTAGGTAATAACTAAAGTTGTCATTTTTGTTGGTTAAAACTTTATGGAAGGAATTTATCCTTTAGAGCTTTAATCTTTAAAGATATTTTTTTTTGAGATTTTAAAGCTAATCCAATGAGGAATTAGAGTTTTTTTTTATTAGAAGGTAAAAATTTGAATTAAAGAAAGTGAAAATGTTACCTGGATCCACAGGTAGGGGGAGGGTCACCCCGAGACGTTAGAGTTTTAGGGCTTACTAACTTAGAACTTTAAAGCTTTTAAAGTGGGATTTACAACTTAGGGATCTACAATTTTAATTTGAAAAAGGCGCTCTAGAGCTTAAAAATGTAGAATTTTAAAAGTGGATCTAAAGCTTAGGGTGTAGAGCTTAAGGGTGATTTTTTAATTCAATTCACTATGCTTATGTTTTTTTTTAAAATCTTAGAGTCGTAGAGATTTTAAAGTGGAATCTAGCCTCAGATCAAGGCCTAAAATTGACGCTTTTTTTGTCAAGGGCTATTTTGCCTATCAAAACAAGTGCTTTAAAAAAACCTCATGTCATTTAACATGCTAGAATCTCAAAATTGCCTATCATTTTTTGTGTTTATATCTTTAAGTTAACGTTATATATGGAAAATTATATAAATTGATTGCATTACACAAAAGCATATGAAAGGGTACTTGAAAAATTGCATCTCAAGAAGAAAATTTTATCAGGCCTGGCATGATTCCATACATTATGTTTGTGTTTATCCTATCAAAACACCACTTTGATACTCTTTAATCCTTCATCGCGGTCAACATTTATGATGTGATCTGTAAATCACTTTCTCTATGGATCAATATGATTACCATCCTAGTAGTTTTTTGTTTCACTTTCATGTTCTTTATTAGTTTTCTTAATTTGGCAGGCCTTGTGATTTTATCACTTGTTAATCAAGCACCGTTTTGTGGAATGATTAAAGTGGTGGGGAATGTGACGAGCGCACAAAGTGGGTATCCTAAGTGGTTGGTAGAGATAGGGATATGGGTTGCCCATGTGTAGCATTCTTATTGGCCTGCCCAAAATTTTTGGAAGGAGTGATAAGACACTCCGTTTAGGTTTTCAAGAAGCCCATCATTTGGATGAGTAGCGACGTTTCTTCCTCCTCTGCAACAGGATGGCGAGGTCGAGGCGGCTGCTTGGGTGTGTGCAAACGCCTTCAAGGCAGTGAGCCCCATAGGGCCTGCCCTAGGTAAAGTCATGCGCATTTTGCTCACGCAGAGTAACTCCCTCCCACTCTCTCTCTCTCTCTCTCTCTCTCTCTCTCTCTCTCTCTCTCTCTCTCTCTCTCTCTCTCTCTCTCTCTCTCTCTCTCTCTCTCTCTCTCGCTGTGCTTTGGCTTATGTGCTTCTTGTATCAGGTATCAGGTGGGGACTTCTACAATACGACGGGCTTGCAGATTCAGAGCCCCGCGGACACCTGACAGCTTTGGCGCGTGTAAATCCGCTGCAGAAGTTGCCTGTCGATGCTAAGACAGCACGCCCATTGTGCGCCCATTGTGCAGAATCAGTCCGCTGAGTATGACAGCTTTGGCGCGTGTGTAATCGGTTGCAGAAGCTGGCTGTCGATGCTAAGACAGCACGGCCAATGTGCAGAATGAGCCCATTGTGCCCATTTAATATGCTCGCCTATAGTTGCTCCCGCTGCTTCCACATCCCTTAGTTCGATGTAATCATAGCCTGTGAAGAAGTTGAAGAGCTTTTTTGAATTTTGTATACCATTTCTTTGCTTGAATGCATACTGCTGCAGAGTTATTTTTCTTTGCTTATGCTTCCTTATGTTGTGTTTGTAATTGTTTTAAATTTGCAGGGCAGTGGCGCGTTTACACTTGGCTGCTGGGACACAGCTACTCAGAAGGGCTGGGACGATGTGAGCAGATGTTAACTTCACCAATAATTGCCTTTAGATAATAGGTTAGGTAATGTCGAGGTTTTCTGAGAAGGACTGTATGTTATTTGATGTTATTTTTGCTAATATGCTTTTAGATAATAGGTTACATATTCTTGAGGTTTTGGGTATGGACTGGGGCCGTATATTTCCGGCTCTGCTTCATGTTGCTTTCTTCATTTATTTACCCGTCTGCTTTTGACTCTGCAGATACGTTGATGAAAGTTTCTGGGGTACCTACTCGCATGTTGTCGATCTCAGGCCATTGCCTTGGCTAATTGTACAGCTCTAACACCATGCTCAATTCTGGTGTGCGGCTGCTAAAGAATCTCAGACTTTTCTTGTATGCACGAGTTGCTAAATCCTGGATGATTTTCTGATTAAGCTGAGTGGCGAGAAGTATTTAAGTTATTAACAATATCTACTTTCCTCTCTCAGTTTTGCAAGGCAGATCCTGGATCAGTAAAAAATTATGCCTTAAGACTTTTGTGAGCATCTGCGATGCTTTAAATTGGTTATGTTTTTTATATAATTACTTTCATGGTAATGTGAGATAAGTAGCCATGTTTCGATCCACTGCTGTTCTTTTTAATAGTTAGCTTTGTACAGGCATAAGTCAAGTTGTGTTGAAAAGTAAAGTATTTTTGTTATGCCTCTTCAGGCAAAGGAATAGAGCCTTTTGGCTTACTATCAGTTGAACGGGGATTTTGGATAAGCTGTGAGGAATAGAGCCTTTTGGCTTACTGTCAGTTTAACGGGGATTTTGGATAAGCTGTGAAGATTACTATATACCCAACTATGGATATACATCCTTCATTTTGGGCATATTGTTCTGAGCTTATGGGATAGGGAAAGACAAATGTCAAGGTCAAATTTAATTGCTCTTGTGGATTATTTTGTTTAGTAATTTCTTATGAAGCCTATTTTGTTGCTGATTTGTTATAAAAATTAGTTTAGAATCTTGGAGTCAAAAGTCGTTTTGGTATTATAGCTTTCCATGAAATATTGATCAAAACTAAGACAATATTACTGTACACAATCTTAATTTTAATATAAGAAAATAGATAGGTTTATATTATTTTTGAAAAACATGTTGTATTTATTAAAAGATTAGGGTTTTGAATTGAAGTCGGTTCTTTTAATGTAGTCTAGCTTTTAATATTATAAATAATATTTTTACATTATTTTATTGATATTATTGGTAATTTAAAATCTTTTAAACTAAACACGTATGCCATGATAAATACACCGTACTAGTATATATTTGATGCCAATAATGTCTTATATTTCAGATTTATTGTTAGATATTAAATTACTCTTTTAAAAAGAATAAAATAATTACAACTTACTCTCAATGCCACCAAGTCGGGTAATAAAGTTGCTTTGAAAAATGTGCACTTACTTTGAAAATGTGAAATGATAGCTTCTCTTGTTTTGGCTTTTGTGCTGAACGTGAGGCAGTGGCTCTCATTATAGAAACAAATCCACTACTCCTCTCCTCTGCCTTTCATGCAGCTCCTGTATATATAACTATCCCTTGCACAATATACATATGCTCTCTTGAGGCTTTAGCTCTTCTTACTCATAGTTGCTTGCAGTTCTAGTTTATATACCTCATACAATGGATACTCCCATGAAGGGTGAGTATGTAACAACATTTTATTTGAGCTGTGATTACCTTGAGCATATGATCTTGAGCATTGACATGAGCATATGTTTGTAGATCTTAGTTTTGATGAGGCATTGTCTGAGCCTAAGCGTGTAGAAGCACCTTCATTGGAAGTAGAGCTTCTTGAGAGTACCAAGTGTAGCACTGCTGCTGAATATTCACCCGTGTCTCCAAACCCCAATCAAATCTCTGAAACTTCCCCGCACAACAAAAAACTTAGCCCAAGAGGAAAGTTGAATAAAGCCTCTTCTTCAGCTATAAAAAAGGCCTTGCTTGCAGTTAGAGGTAATGTTTACTGTTTTGTGTTTTGATCTTTAGAGTATTTTGCTCACACCAATGCTTTTTCTTAGGTAAGGCGACTAGGTGCTTGGCAAATACCTCATTCTCATCCCCTTTGATAAAAAATATATGGGAAGAGAAAGATGAGCTTAATGTTGAATCTTTCTCTTCACAACTAGCCATAACCCCTGCCCTAAGAAACCTAGCTATCTCCGAGCTGTCAGAAACTACAAATTTCAGATTTGCATTTGAAGGCAAAGTGCTCTGTAAGTATGGTACTTATAAAATACCCAAATCTAACTTTGGTAGATACCTACGTGCAGACCTTCTTGACAGAGAATCTCGTCATACTGTGACTTTTGTTGTGACCGAGATATACCTCTCAGACTTTATTGAGGCCTTTGCTGTCCATGATTATGTGCGCATCGAGGGGGCATGTGTAAAAAGAGCTGTTGCAAAAGACGGCGGTACCTGTCTGTGGGCTTTGTACGCTGATGCAACTACTTTGGTTGTGAAAGCTGAGCCTTTCGAGTGTTACCTCTACCTTTATCCAGAACAGAAGATCAAAGAGTTGTTGGCCCAAAGTTCTAGTGCTAACGAGTCAGTGGCAACTGTTGCGTTCATTGTCGTCAAAATAGAGAATGCAACTAGAAGTGATGGTACCCCTAGTTTTCGATTGACTGTTGCTGATGGGCCGTCAACAAGAGATCGAGCTAGTGTAAGTGTCTCCCATCCTTAAAATCTATAGTGTATCCTTTTTCTAAGACTTTTTTTATGGCAGCTTTTGTTTGTCCCAACCTGGCGCCTCGATTATCAACTTATGGTAAGTGAGGTCAAAAGAAAGGGATTCTACGCTTGTGTTGCTCGAAACATCAACGTTTTCAAGCACCAACATCAGACGACCAACATAGCAACGCAAATCGCTCTAGCCAGTCCACCACCCGGTTCAGTATGTCCCTTCACTGGGAGCGAAACCAATTTAATAAAGGCCGGTTTTCTATCGGCCCCTTGACCCTACTCCATTGACGATGGGTACTTGGATAGAGTGTGTGTACCCTGTGTGAATGCCATCGCTGGACTCCACTCCAGACCCCAGTGGAGTGTAAGTATGGCGGGCGGGGGCCCAATCAGCGAGTGCAGTGGCAGTGGCAGGAGGAGAGCAGAGCGTTACGAGGGGCGCGTGACTCCCTATGTAGTGCTTGCCTGCTTGGTGGCTGCTACGGGTGGCTCTATTTTCGGCTATGATCTGGGCATCTCTGGTAAGTTCGTTTTTGGTAATTTCAGGCTGTTTCTTTCTGCTTGGGAACTGTGAAGTCCTTCTTTAATTTGGGGTTCAGGAATTGCGTGCGTATGTGGGCTGCCACCGCCACTGCCACTGCCACTGCCACTGTGCGGCACCTCTGTAAAACACAATTACGGGTTTATCTTACCTGTAAGAAGTGACATTTTCTTCAATCATCCCCAACATCCAGCTTTTACCCAAGAGCTTGAGACCATAAATTACGCCACAGAGAACCCATCAGCCTGCTTCAACATCGTCAAAATCACAGGACAGGTCAAAGAGGTAAGAGAGAGAACAACACCAACTTGCTAAAGCATCCTCAACACAGTAGGACAAAGTGGTGGAGACAGCATCTTGCTTAAAGCATCTTCAACCTTGCAAGACAAGATGCATCATCCTCGACTCAACCAAACACCTCCCATTTTTTGAGGGTCTGCAAAACTGCAAAAATCAGCACATACACTCAGCATGCAAGCATACACACAAACACTACCCGCACACAAGCAAGCCTCTTAGGTAAACCAAGCAGTCAAGCAAGGCATGCACACGAACAATAGCAAGATGCATACAGCAAAACAAGCAAATGAAAGAACTAGGAAGTGATGACAAACCACCAAAGGCAAAAGAGGGGGGGGGGGGGGTATTCATAGGCAACAACCAACAACAGATTGGCAAAAGAATTGGACGGTGGCAGTCAGCATCCAGAGGAACCTGTAGCGACAGAAATGCAGCAATCGATGGCCAAGCCCACAACAAGGGAGATGAGGCACAAAGTAGAAGGCTTCGATGGTGACAGGTTTCCAACAAGGCCTCTCTCTCTCCCCCTGTGCAGAATCTTCTCTTTCTCGAATCTGCTGTTTTTCTTCCTTGTGATAAATCGGGCAAAATTTTTCTCTTTAAAATAAAGTAGTTTTCTAGAATTCAATCTCTTTATCTGTTGCTAAATGGACTATTTTCTTATTTTTTTGAGTAATCAGGGGAAAAATAAAAATCTTTTTAAAACATTATAAGTGCATAAGTGAAGGGAGAGTTTAGGAAATGAAAAGACACATGAAGGTGGAAATTCAAGAGGCTTTTTGTGTCCATATAAAAAGAGATGGTTGAGTGCATTTTGGTATATTTGTGTTTCTCTTCTCCTTTATTTTCTCTTCAACATTTTCTTCTCTTGAGAGTCTTTGACTATGTAGGTAGTGAATATATATTTTTTGAAGGCATTAGGAATTAGGAATACCATACATTTTCGAGTAATTTCTATTCGTTGAAATTAGGATATTAAAATTTGTACACTTGAACTGTAAAAGTTAGGAATTGTAGATCTACTAGAATTGATAAAAGCCATCAGGGACGGACAACTCTAACGTGTGATGTGATGGGTGACATTAAGCATCGCGAAGGAGTTGTATTGTTAGTTCGGTGAAAGAGACCGGGAAGTGGGTATTTCTGATGCGTCACATGATGGGTGATGGAGTTTAGGATAGGGAATATTCCGCTGGCTTGAACTGGAAAAAGGAAAATGCGTAAAGACGCAAGCACAAGAATAAAGATGGGTTCAGAGAGCTTTTCTTAAAAAGAGGAATATTTTTAAGTGCTTTCTAGGAAAGCAGATTAGCCTGTTCATTCTCAGCCCTTTCCACATCAAGTACATCATATACGTCTGTATCAGTAATAGGTCGATCTGTAATATTTTCAGAAACCCCATCGGTTGTACATTTGTGTCATTCGAATTTATATTCAAATTTCCACCACTAAAAAGAGGCAACAAATTGTCATAAATGTGGTGTGAGCTTACATTACTGTCTCTAGTACATGACAACAAGGGCTGAACAGAATCTTCTTCAAACACAACATCCCATGAAACCAAGATACGTTTTGTTTGCGGATGGTACAACGTGTAACCTTTGCTTTCAGTACTATAATCAACAAAAATGCATTTGACAGCCTTATCATCCAGTTTTCTACGCTGTGTTTGTGGCACCAAAGCAAGCCAAACAACCAAAGACGTGCATGTGATCAATAGATGGCTTTCTATCATGCCATGCTTCATATGAAGTCATAGACTGCAAAGCTTTCGTAGGACACTTGTTAAGTACATTAGTAGTACACATGATGGCCTCAAGCCAAAACGAATGTGGCAAAGCTTAACTTTTGACCATACATCGTGCCATCTTCGTAAGGGACTTGTTTTTTCTTTCAGCAACACCATTTTGCTGAGGTGTATACTGCACTGTACATTGGTGTTTTATCCCACGACTAGCTAGAAATGCATTATACTCATGAGACATATACTCCCCCCCTCGATCTGAATGAAGAGTACCCATAGTACATTTAGAGACATTTTCCAGACATAGCTAGAAATTGCTTGAAGCACATAAACACTCCGGACTTAGCTTTAACTGGATACATCCATGCATGCCTGGAGTAATCATCAATGAAAGTCACGAAGTAGAGGTAATTGCCCAAGGGCGGAGTTTGCCTGGGTCCACAAACATCACTATGCACAAGCTGCAACTTGCATGTAGCCTAACTGAATCATCCTTTGAAAACTTCGAACGCTACATTTTGCCAAAATATAGTCTTCACAGATATGCTTCACAGGTGCTTCAAGAGGCGACAAAGAAGCTAGCATATCAAAATTTTCCAAACGTAGCTAATTGAAAAAATTCAGATGTCCAAAATGTACATACCAAAGTTTTGCATCTGAAATAGCCTTTGCAAAATTCTGCCCACACTTGTCATACAAAGTGAGCTTATACAGCCCACGGCATAAAATGCCAGATGCAACAATTTCATTGTTGCCAAAACTGAGATCGATTATGTATTGTACATCTGTCATCCACAAATTTCACAACAAGACCAAGTCTAGCAAGTGCAGATACAGATAAAAGGTTCTTTTTGATCCCAGGTACATAAAGTGCATCAACAAGTGTGAAAGAACTTTCATTCGATCATTCAACACAATCTTTCCAACTCCCTTGATTGTATAAGAGGCATTGTTGGCACAAGTGACTGAATTCTCATGAGAGACATCCTTGAGAGAGGTAAACAAGTCACGATGAGAGATAATGTGCTTTGAGCACCACTGTCAAAGTACCACACATGAGCATCTGCAGCAACTGAATACATGCATCATGGACATAAGGATCATAAGTGCTCTCTGCATTAAATGCCCATTCTGCATCTACATCAGTATCACAATCTCCTTTCATAAAAGACTCTATAATAGCTGCACTTGTAGTGAAACCAGCCTCTTTCTTCATAGCCTCTTTGGCCTTCAACTTAGGACATTGCTTGATCAAGTGATCATTAGCTTTACAATAATGGCAACACATCTCCTTTTTGCCCTTTTCACCAGAATTCCCATACAAAGCAGAAGCATTAAGAACATGTGATTTACCACTCGTAGAAGAACCATGAGAAGTGGCTACATTACTGTTACCACGTTTCCTCTAAGCATCAAAAAGGCCTGTTCAACTGCATGCTGTTTAGCCTTGTTTTTTCTTGAAAGTGACTCTTGCAACAGCAATGTGCATAATGCATAAAACTTGACAACTTTTGGATTTCCTTGGGTCATAAGTCTCCAAGTACTAGCAAAAGTCTGGTAAGAATCTGGCAAAGCATTAAGAAGAGTCCATACAAGGGAACTGTCAGAAATGACTTCGCCTGTAGAAATAAGTTGCTCAATATCCTTGATACCAGCAAAGAAAGTGTCCATTTCATCTTCCTCATGCATAATCTTCAACTCAGCTCTTTATGCAATAATGCAATTTTAGTCTCATTGCGACTCAAGCCTGTTTTGCAGATTTAGCTGAACGAATGTGAGGAGTAATAGTGCGCTTCATAGACAACGCAATCAATGCATGAGCCTACACATCTCTAGCATCCCAACAAGCTTGCTAAGCCGTAGGCAAAACAGCTCTGGCAGCAACAACCCTGCCACCAAAACCTGCAACATCCTCAACATCGCCTGTATCCTCAGAACGAGGGCGTACATTAATGCCCTAATTTATCCTCAACAGCAAACATTTTGAACACATCCGTGTTGTTGTCAGACGCCTGGTTTGAAAACTCCCCGAAAAGAGGAGAAATGAAGCGGGACTAACGTGTGCTATATAGCACAACCCGAAGAAGACTGTAAGGGACTTGTTATGCAAAAATGACACTGACAAAAATTCTGCACAAAATGACGAAATTGCTTGCGTAGTATTGCCTGTAGTGGAAACGGAGACTGAAATGAGTCCGAATGGGTAATCTGAGTGACTGATCTCTACAAGCTTGCCTGAAGTATTTGTCGATCTAATGACGCTCACCAAAGCTCACTCAAATTTGAGAAAGTGACGATGCATGTGCTGGCGACTAAGCCCGAGAGGACGCAACTTGCTCTGATACCAATTGTTGGAAATAGGGTTGCAAGGAAACACACATAGCTTGGAGAAGAAGAAGGAAGCTTAAGGCACACAACAGAGAGTAGTATTACTTAGTGTGCAATAGAAAGATAAGTTAGCCCTAGAATGATGGGCGTAAATACAATGCACGGGGGAAAAAACCTCCTAGTGAGGGGCAAAATGCCTTGACGGTCCTAAGTGTGTACACACACATCACTACCACATGTATATGGTAACAACAAGGGGCCTTTAAATACGAGCCTTGGGGGTTAGTTCAGGTAGATCAGTGCATGGTGACACATCTGCAACGGCTCCCCGACAGTTGTACTGTGTGGATTACTTAATATAAATGTAGTACCGAAAGGGGCGCCACACTATGGGCTAGTGCGTCTGGAAGTGAATCTTTGTCACTTGTCACGAACAGAAATTGCAACAACTGAACTGGAATAGAGCTAGAGGAGGAGAGTTGACACAAAGCGGCGGTGCTCTGCTACTAGATGCATGCGACAAAGTCACAGGGGACCCGGGGAACGGGGAGCTTTATGGCGGGGACGAAACGGGGGACCGGGATGGGATAGGGAACGAGATGGCAGAGGCATCCCTTGTATGGTGTGCAGACGGGACGTGGGTCTGTGGTGATGCAAGCGGGTGGGACGGGGACAGGGGGCGGCAAATTTGAAATTGGACAGTGGACAGGGTCCCTTATATGCCAATCTTGCCCACTAGACTCTACTTTTCCTCTCTTCACTTATACATCATTACTTATTGCCTTTGAGTATGATGATTGATCACCTCGTCAACGTGCGTGGTGCATTCTTACCGCATGTCATATTTTGGTATTATGATTGCAAAACCCACTTTTTCTTTGCAGCCTTGTTCTCTTAGTGTTGTCTAGTATACACTTTTTTGACACGCGTCCCCTGGCCCATCCCCATTCCCTTGTTTTGCCACGTTCCCATCCTCGGGATCCCTCACGTCCCTGAGACCCGTCCTCGTCCCCATGTGACTATGGCATTGGCCCAAAGATTGGCGCCCCTTTCGGTATTTCTTTCTTGATTATGCTCCACAAAGTATAGTAGCTGAGCTCACAGTGCTCCCAAGCGGACGAGGAGCCCTTTCTATGTTTATTAAGGGTTACAATGGGGCCCAAAAAAAGTGCGCCCCCAAAAGCTGCCGAAAATGGCCTCAATGTTCCGTACAGACCTCTGCATTTTTCGGGTGTGCGTACGCTTGCCATGTCAGCTCTTTTTACTTTTTTGCTTGGTAGGGCTTTGGCCTTGCCTTCTTAATGGCCTTAGGGAGGCCAGTAGGCCCAATAGGCCCCACACGTCATCACACTGGTGACATACCCCCCTCTTGAAAGAAGAGTAATCGAGGGCCTCCCTCAATTATGCCTGGAAAACAGACAGGACGAAAACTAGCTCAATAGACATTGACCCTTATGTACCATGCACCAGACTAGACACATCCAACACTTGCACAAAGACGACAGTCACTGAGATAGTCACATCACATTCACATCATTATCCTCGTTGAGATCTCAGATGACAATCATGATCATTGTAACTTATTTAACAATCACATCCAGATTGCACTAATCTTTTCACGGATGTCTTGGTCTACTAAATCTCGTTACTATCACATTCACATCACCGTCAAGGTGAAACAGATAAATGCAGTAGTATTTTATCTTTTTGACACGCACTCAAATTATACACACATGAGAGAGCACATGTAACAAGTTCATTTTAGGAATTCTCATTTCAATGTATATCTTTTCACAATGTCATTTGGCAGAATATCGTCAGCCCATCAGTATCCCTAAAATCTCATGGAGAAATTAGTGACTTCATTCCATTCTAGGCAATCTATGACAAAAGAGTGGAGTGGCTTCCCTCTCATGTAGCACGCATTGCAACGGACTAAACCCGCTGATTCATCATGTACTTTTGGAACAGTCGGTGCTAAACCAAAAGCCTCAAGGTATAGTTCTACTATCTAGTATCCGAGGAGAATTTGCTAAGTCGTCCTCCTCCATCCACTTTGCATCAAGAACCAGATAGTTCTTGAACTTGACCAAATTCTGGCGAACTAACTTACCCTTTACTTTCCTTTCCTTATGTGCCCTATATGACGTGTTCTAGAACAAGAATCTCTTCTGTCTCTTCCAGTTCTGGTTGCTCCTCTGGCTCCTTGTCCTCCGACACCTCGCCTTCGAAAGGTCTTAGGAGACTCACATAAAAAGCAGTGTGAATCTTCCAAGTATTTGGCACCTTCAGTTGAAAGGATACATCGTTGATCTATTCTTGTATCTAGAAGGGTCCATAGTATGGCATACTAAGCTTGGAAAAACCCTCTCCTTACCCCTCCTCTTTCGTAGGCGTGCTTTTTTAAATTGAAGTAGCATTCGATCATTCTCTTGAAACTGTAAGTCCCGACGATGCTTGTTTGCTGCCTTTTTATGCCATGCTTGAGACTTCTACAAAGCCTCCTTTACCTTGACAAAAGCAGTCTCTAGATCGTGTGTGTACTGATTTGCTTTAAAAATCTTGTCCTTGGTGCACAGAATCACTGGAACCTTTCTGACACCCTTGACTATTTCAAATTGTGCCATCGTGAGCAGTGTTGTTGTACGCAAACTTCAACAGAGGAAAATATTTTTCCCATTGATTCTTGTTGCTAGAGATATAAGACTTCAACAAGTTCAAAACCATTGAATCAACTATCTTTGATTGCCGATCTATTTGTGGATGAAACGACGATGAGAATTTAAGCTGAGTGCCTATATTCTCCTACACTGCTCTCCAAAACAAACACGTGAATATGGGGTCTCTATCTTACACTATAGAAGTAGGCATGCCATGTAGTTTTAAAATCTGCGAGATAAACAACTTGGTGAGATGATCGGTTTTCACTGTCTTCTTTATGTGTGAAGTGAGCTTGCTTGCTGAATTTGTCATCTGTCCAAATACCATCATACCCACAATGAGTCTTTAGAAGATCAAATATGAAATCCTCCGCCATACTCTCCCAAGGTCGGTCAGGAATAGATAAAGGCTGTAGGAGTCGTGCCTATTTGTGTCCGTAAAACTTTACCTTTTTGCACACCAAGCAAGTGCGCACAAACTCGTCCACTTTCTTGAGTTGAGGCTCATAGAAATACTTTTCTACTTCTTCCAAGGTACTCTCGATGTCTCTGTAACGGGATGGGCACCACGTGCCAATGGGAAAGAACAGACTGGACAGGATTGCCTTAAAACAACTGAGCTGAAAGAGATGCACAAAACACGAGACGGGGAGTGGCGGTGTTCCACCCCAAAAGAGCAACGATGCTTGTTTGCTGCCTTTTTATCCCTTTCTGTATTTCTTTAGATTGCTTCAACATGGCACAGTTACCATGGCTCTGCTCTACATCTCCCGCGGGTAGACAGCCAGAGTGAGAGCCCATGGTCATATTTAAAGGCCATTGGCCTCTAACAGAGTTTAAAAGCATCTGGTTCCAAAAACTGACGCCCGATGCGCAAGCGCGTTTAACGAAACATCATCAACGTAAAATGCAGGCGTTCGTACAGCTACCAGGTCAGCATGTCAGCGCGAATTGTGGCAGTCCGTATAGTGCCTGCCACATCATCAGTTGTTTACACTAGGTCTTTTTGGGTCCTGCTTAGCTTTATTATAGGCCCAATCAAACGGGGTTCCATAAGTTGGTAAAGACTTCTTCTGCTGTTGCTTCTTAGGGTTTAGGCCTCTCGACCTGGGTCTGTAAGCTTCAATGGCTTGACACTTCAATAGTTAATGACATCTTCCCTTCTTCAAAGAGAAAGGTAATCGAGTGCGATTACCGTATATTTGCAAAACAACTCAAGTTAGCTAAAAAAATTTATTCGAGGGTCATTCTGAGGGACAATCAATTTTCTCATTCCAAATCGGAGCTCTTGATATCCTGGATCGTTGGCTTCGTAGGAAAATCTCATCCAATAAGGAGTATATTCTTATTCTAGATCGAAGCTCTTGATATTCCGGGGTAGCAAAATTAGCCATCATACCTAGACCGTGCTGATCTCTAACAGGTGTCTTGATGCACTAATATTACATGCCCATGCAATCTCACCCAATTAGGAATATTCAATGATTGGCACATCACAATGCGACACAAATGCTCACATATGCAGGTTACAAGATACAACGAACGCCGCTAAGCACTTCCCGAGACAGACGGTCTGCGGTATGAAGCTACTCAATGATTATGTAACAGACTTGGACACTCAAGTCAAGAATCTATCGCGGCAACACCAAAATAACCACTTCAAAACAATTCACAGTTCACAATTTTATTCGACATTGGCTCGACGGAGTTACATGCCTAGAGATATTGGCCCCAAAGACTGGCGCCCCTTTCGGTATTTCTTTTTGTATTAATCTGAGTTCAAAGTACAAGAGTGCGGGCAGGCGCTCACACTCAAACTCTGCGTCCAAATGCCCCGAGTTGAGAGGCAAGCCCGCTTATTTAAAGATTACAAGGAATGCCAAAAGCAGAGCCCCAAAAGCTTCTTAAAAAAGCTGCCCATAAAAACTGCCTCTAAAGGCTTTCAAAAATAAAGCAATCCCAACTTTTATAAAATAAAGCAATTCTAAAAACTACTAGCGTAGCCAAAGTCTGAATTTACGTAGCGTAAAAAGAAAACTGCCGCACGCTGTCAGCTTTCCGCAAGATGCGCCGCAAAACGCAGGCTGCCACGTCAGCACTGTTTCCGTGGATCTGTACAGCCTGGACAGTGCCATGTCAGTATTGCGTACTCAGGGTGTGTGTGTCTAGTGGGCAGCCAGGTGTGTGTACCAGCAGCAGCCACGTCATTACTTTGTGACATACCCCCTTCTTGAAAGCATTGTAATCGCCCTCGATTACGCCTGCAAAACAGACAGAAGCCATAAACTGCCTTAGCAGACACTGATTGTTAGTACCTACGCACTAGGAACACACATCTAGCGCATGTACCAATCGACAGTCACATCACACGACATCAGAGGACCACTCAACATCACAGGACATCACATGAAATTTAACATTCATTCAGATCTTAGACCATGATTTATCGGCAATGTAGCTAGCAATCGCATCTAGATCCAATCGGGACCTCATAGATGTCCGATTGACTAACCCCTATTGCAACCATGTCTATTCGAGATCAATTAGACCAAAATGCTGCAGTCATTTCGTCTATCAGTTCCTGCACTTAAAAACAGGTCAAGAACAAATCAGTTTCATATTCAAGAATTCCATTTCATAAAGTCATACAGCAGAATACTGTCAGCTCTCAGTATCCCTGAAGCTCAAAGAGACATCAGTGACTCTAGTATTCTAAAAATCGAGGCATCTGTTGACAAAGGAGCGGAGTAACTCCCCTCTTGTGCATCCCACTGCACCAGATCTGCGGCCAAGCTGAATTCTGGGTTCCGTTGGGAATAGACTATGCTAAACCGAAAGCTTCAAGGTAAAGGTTCACAATCTGAGGAGTATCTGCTAGGTCCTCCTCCTCCATCCACTTCGCATCCAATGTAGGATAGTTCTTGAATTTAACCAAGAACCGCCTTCTTACTTTACCCTTATTCTTTGTGTCCTTCTGTGCCAAAATCTGTTCAGGAAGAAGGATCTCCTCGTTTTCCTCCACTTCGGGTTGCTCATCAGGCTCCCCATCGTCAGACACATCACCTTTAAAAGGTTTCAAGAGACTCACATGAAATGCATTGTGAATCCTCCAAGTGTCAGGCAGCTTCCGTCGGAAGGAGACATCATTAATCTTTTCAAAGATCTGGAAAGGTCCGTAGTATCGCATACTAAGCTTTGGAAAAAGCCTCTCCTTTCCCTTTTTCTTTCTCTGGCGTGCCTTCTCAAAACATAAGAGCACCCAATCATCCTCCTTCAATTTTAAATCGCGACGATTGCGATCCGCTGCCTTTTTCTGTCGTTCTTGAGATTTTTGCAAAGCCTCGCGGACCTTAGCAAAAGCCATATCTAAGTCGCACGTGTATTCATCGATGACGCTTCAAAAATCTTATCTTTCGTGCTTAGGAAGGGTGGAACCTTCGCAGCACCTTTAACAATCTCAAATGGCGCCTTCTGAGTCGAAGAGTGTATCGTGTTATTGTAGGCAAATTCCACCAAAGGTAGATACTTTTCCCATTGAGTCTTCTAATCTGAGATATAAGACTTCAATAAATCGAAAACCACTGAATTGGCAATCTCAGATTGCCCGTCAGTCTGCGGGTGGAAAGATGATGAGAACTGCAACCGCGTGCCAATGTTCTCCCAAATTGCCTTTCAAAACAAACTCGTAATTCTGGGGTCCCTGTCGGAGGCAATCGTCTTAGGCATGCCATGTAATCTGAAAATCTGGGCCACAAACAGTCTCGCTAAGTGATCCGGCTTGACTGTTTTCTTCATTGGAATGAAAGGAGCCTGTTTGCTAAATCTGTCAAAAACAGTCCAGATACCATCGTGACCACACTGTGTTCTCGGGAGATCAAAAATGAAATCCATTGCAATACTTTCCCGGGGGGGTGGGTATGGGCAAAGGATTTAACAATCCCTGTGCTTTATGCCTGTCAAACTTGACCTTCTCGCATACCAAGCACCTGTGCACAAACTCTTCCACATCCTTCTTGAGTCTCGGCCAAAAGAAGTCTCTCTCTACCCCTTTCATGGTGGTAGCAATGCCGCGGTGACCCGCAAAAGGCGGATAGTGGCATTCAATCATAACCTTTTCCCTCAACGGCTGTGTAACGCACAACATGGTTTTCCTCATCAAATAGCCATCCCGAATGGAATAACCCGCTATTGTCTCCCCATCCCGTATCCGTGTGAAAACTTCTGCAAAATCCGGATCTGTGGCATACTGATCGACCATATTCTTGAAGCTCCTATGATGTATCGCAGAAATAGCCAGAACCAATGGCTTCCGAGACAAAGCATCTGCCACCAAATTCTTCTGTCCCTGAACATGGACAATCTGGAAGTAAAACTGTGACAAGATGTTCGCCCACCGCATCTGCTTTTCCGATAGCTGCTTCTGTGACAAGAAGTAGCGTGAACTCTGATGGTTTGTAAAGACAGTAAAATCTGCTTCGAGTAGGTAATGCCACCACTGAGTAAGAGCATGGATAACCGCCTAAAAGCTCTTTCTCATAAATCTGTGCTGTCAATTCCAACCTTGAGAACAATCGGCTCTCTTTAGCAATGAGATGGCCTTCTTGCATTAAGACCACACCCAGACTACGACCACAAGCATCACAATATACTTTAAATGACTTCTGCAAGTCCGGCAAAGTCAAAACTGGTCCCGTAGTCAATTTCTCTTTCAAACTTTGAAAGGCAGTCACCTCTGTGGGTCGCCACAAGAAAGGAACTCCTTTCTGTGTCAAGATATGCAAAGGGGAAGCAACCTCTGCAAACTTTCAAATGAACTGCCTGTAGTACAAACATAATCCCAAGATGCTTCTAACTTCATGGACATTCTTCAAATCGGGCCAATCACGGATAGTCTCTATCTTGGCCGGATCCATTTGCACTCCTGTTGCTGACGCTATGTGTCCCAAAAAGTGTATTTCTGGTAGGAAAAATTCACTTCTCTTTGCATTAATCACTAACTTGTGATCTCGTAATGCCTGAAGTAGATGATCTCTATGTTTTGCCTCATTCTTGGAGAAAACAATGATATCGTCAAAGAACGTGCCAACAAATAGCCTGTACTGTCGAAAAATCCTGTCCATCATCCGGTTAAATGTCGCAGGAGCATTGGTTAAGCCAAAAGGCATCACCAAAAACTCAAATAACCCAAAAGTTGTCCGAAAGGCTGGCTTGTCGACATTTCCCGGCACGATTTTGATATGATGATATCCACTCTTCAAATCAATTCTGCTAAAACACAAGGATCACTGTAATCTGTCGAGTATATCATTGATCCTAGGAATTGGAAATTTGTTCTTTATGGTGATTTTGTTGAGAGCTCTATAATCGATGCACATTCTCCAAGATCCGTCCTTCTTCAAAACCAACAACATGGAGAGCAATACGATGAAGTACTAGGCTGGACAAGACCCTTTTCCAAGAGGTCTTTCACTTGGTTCATAATCTCTTCATTCTGTGCTCGGCTCACACGGTAAGGTGGCCGGTTCGGTGGTGTGCTTCCAGGTATCAGATCAATGGTACGATCTTCAGTACGAGCAGGCGGTAACTGGCCTGAGAGGCCCTCTGAGAAGCAATCGGCATGAGAGTGGAGAAAATTTTGGCGTTCTTTATTAAGTTTAGACATATATGTCCTATCCTCATCACTCAACTCTTTCATTAAAGATCGAGTAAACAATCAGACTGGATTTCATTAATTTAGAAATGGCCGAAGCCGATACAATAGGGACAGACTCGCCCTTAAGTTTAATATCAAGTACAATTGTTCTGCCCTTCTCTGTAGTCAATGTCGCTTTCTTCGCCCGATAGTCGACCATGGCGTTGTCCTTGTGGTACCAAGGAATTCCCAAGAGAACATCACACCCTTCCAAAGGCATTATGTAAAAGTGCTCATGCCCCAAATACCCCTGACTGTCACCAGCGTGTGACTACTATCTATCCTTTTTGTTGATTTCTTTCTTATTATCTATTTACTTTCACTTTTTGGAAACACCCCTCGGGAAATCTAACTGCCCTGCATTGCATAGCTAGTGTGGAACTATCCAGAGGGAGTCCAGGCCTGAGGGCAAGAGAGCACTAAGGTTGGACAAGGACTATGGTTAGCCAAAGTGGGGTCATTGACTAGCCAAAGTGGAATCCTTTGCTACAGAGGCTACATTTCAGTTCTGGATGTGGCGGCAGTGTACAAAGAGGGTCGAATGACCTAGAAAGATACAATGGCAGCATCTCCTAAAATTTAGGGAACTGCTATTTTGGGACTTGAAAATGTGTTGGCGTCATTACCTCCGGAATGACAAGGGGAACATTTTCTTACTCTGCCGTGAAGTCAACTGGGCAGCCGGTTGGGAGATTTTTAGGCGGCAACCCCGAAACGGGAAAATGCTTGTAAATGTGCCAAGTGGCACATTCTGGTGCACTTGCCTCATGCAACAAGAAGTGGCGCTGAATTTAGGAGGGGGAGAGCCTCATTTTCAGATTTTGTCACTGGTTAAGAGCTATGGAGTGCTTGCTTTCCCTCTTATGCACAGTGCGGTGCCAGGAGTGATGCCCTGCACGCTACGCACTGCCCTCTCTCTCCCCTTTGGCAGTATGTTATGCCCCTCTAGTGGGCTCTTCATTTGACCAATGTACAGTTGTGTGGGTTCATGCGCGATTGCCGAGGCAAGAGCCTCTTGCACAAGTACTGGATTAGCTAGCGGCTAATCCCCCCGCAGGTACAGGTGAATTCGGAGAGGTTTCACGCCAGAAATCTCGTCCGATTCAAAGGGCAAGTAGCCCTACAGGTGCGGGAGCTCGAGGACTTGCTACGGATGCGACCGGCACGCGAAACGGAGCCCGAAACAGTGAATTACAGCCTGCTGTGTATTTTTGCAGGTTTAGGGTTTTGGCCCTAAACGGACCCTAATACCCCCAGGAGGTTTGGGGACGCAAGGGGACCACTGTACAAGTGATCTGGCGCATTTTCAGGGCTGAAAACAGAGAATTCAGCGTTCTGCAGATTCTCGCCAGGTTTTGCAAAGTGCCCGTATGCATCGGGAAAGTCATTCAATGCGTGGGAATACTGACTGTGAAGGGTTCTAGTACATTTATGCTGCCGAAATCGGGTTGGAACAGTGGAAATTCAGCCGAGATTGTGCGGGGCAGCTTGTAGGGAACCACAACGTTTATTCCCTCTTTTGAACAATAAAGAAATACCGAAAGGGGCGCCTAAGTTAGGGGCCAATCTGGTGTCCGTCTACTCATACAGGTGCAATCTAGCAGCCTGTATCCCTCTCCCCTTTGTTGTGTCTTGAAAGTACAGGTAAAATAGACGACTAATAATGGGTGAAAGCTAAATCAAGGTTTGAAGTAAAGTCTACTGCCCTTTTTGGATTGAACAGGCCAGTTTCACTGACAATGCAACCGAAGTTTGCCAATGACAGGTGTAATGGCTACGTCCCTGTCGGGTGCCGCTAGAACAGCCTCCGCAAGTGGTCCCGTCCGATCAAAAGTGATTTCGAGCCGCGCCTCCAATTTCGGTGAAATGAAGTTGGCCTGGCTCCTCCATCAAAGAAGATAAGGGCTTCTTGGTCTTTCACTTTGCCCCAAGCTCGGCAAAGTTCTGTACTCGCGTCCATCGTGCTGGGATCGGTACCCACCGAATCTGGAACCAAAGTTCTTAGCTGCTCTCGAACTCTCGGGCCTTTCGTCGCCCTTGTCATTCTGTTCTTTCTGTGCCTTTTTAGGGCACTTTGCGGAGATATGTCAAGTTTCCCCGCATCCAAAGCACTTCCTCTCCCCGATGAAGCGAGCTCTCTCCTGAGGAGTAAGCTTGGGTCGTGCATCTTTCTTCTCTGAGTTTCTCTTTCTCTTTCTACTTTCATTTGTCGAAGTCTGTTCAGCTCTTTGTGTCATGATCTCATTGGTGGGGTAAGTCAGATTGCCAGAGTGGAAGGCAAAACCCCGTTTCGCATGACTCATCAACTCCTGAATAGAAGCTGACTTCTGTTCCAAGCAGTGATCTCGGATCTCTGTAGGTAGACCCAAGGTAAACCGCTCAATCTGTTCTTTGAACGAGATTTTCTTAAATGAAGAGGCGGGTAGAAAAGAGCTCCAGAATCTCTCGCAATAAGCGTCCACTGTATCTTTCTTGGTCATCCGAAGATGGTTTCAAGCAGTTCGTATATCACGTTCATACTCTCGAGTCAACCAAGAAGAAATAAAAAGCCTGTTGAATTTCAGCCATTTAACTGGCGCAGTTTTGCTTAAAAGAAGCGTAGTTCACCAAGTTCGAGCATTCCCCTTCAAGTAAGAGGCAGCCCTCCGAATCTTAGAGTGCTCTGAGTAACGTCCTCTTGCGAAAGCAATGTCAAACTGCTGTACAAAAGACAAAGCCTTCGAAGCATCCGTATAACCAAAAAACGTGTCAAATTTTAATTGACTGTCGACCTTCCTTAAACTCTTGGACTTTCTTGCTTTTGTCTTCTAGAAAGTCATACTGGTTGGCTTTGTAAAAATTCTTCTTCTTTGCATAAAAGTTGTTGTCGTCAAAGTCTGAACTGTTTGTAGACGAGTCCTCTGTAGAACTGTCACTCACTGGGCGAGATTTAGACTTCTTTGTCTTTTTCTTGCCCTTTCCGAAGCGTTGCTTTTTGCTTCGCTTTTTGCCTTTTCGGTCTTCTTTGCTCGAATCAGATGAGCTAGAAGAACTGTCAGAAGAGGAAGAAGAAGAAGAACTGGGTACTCCTTCAAATCGAACCCGCTTCTTTTGCTTTCTTGCCTTTTTAAATGTCGACTGACGACCCAAATAGCCGAGGAAGTCAATGCCTTTCTTCTGCTTTTTGCCGTGCTTTTTAGCTTTGTTTTGCGCGTCAAAAAGCTGAGCAATTCATGCATCAACCACCTCTTCTAATTCCTTCTCTGAATACTTCTTGGGAGCAGGAGGTTTCTTGAGAACGAGTTTCGGGGGTGGTGTTGTGGTTTTCTGCCACTGCGTGTGCACTTCCTCCAGAGAAGTCTTGCTCATATATTTTACCATTTTCGGGTCCTTGGCAAAATTAAGCATCATCTTTGTTGCGTCGCCGATCAATCGTTGACACTCCATCTCTCGACGCTCTGCCTGAGTAGGCCGAGGCGGGCCATACTCCTTACCGGAATCTTTGTTGTGATCCTTTCCCGCATCTCCGGATGTAGAGGGAGTCGACTGATCTTTGCTTGAAGCCATAGGTGCCGCGGAAAAAATTTGGGATCGGATTTCCCGTAAAAGAGAAATCGGCCGTGCTCTGATACCACTGTAACAGACTTGGACACTCCAAGTCAAGAATCTATCGCGCCAGTACCAAAATAACCGCTTCAAAACAGTTTACAATTCACAATTTTATTCGACACTGGCCTGGCGGAGTTCCATGCCTAGAGATATTGGCCCCAAAGACTGGCAGCCCTATTGGTATTTCTTTTTGTATTAATCTGAGTTCAAAGTACAAGAGTGCGGGCAGGCGTTCACACTTAGACTTTGCGTCGAGATGCCCCGAGTTGTGAGAGGCAAGCCTGGGCCCCGCTTATTTAAAGATTACAAGGGATGCCAAAAACAGAGCCCCAAAAGCTTCTTCAAAAAGTTGCCCATAAAAATTGCCTCTAAAGGCTTTCAAAAATAAAGCAATCCCAACTTTAATAAAATAAAGCCAGCGTAGCCAAAGTCTGAAATTTACGTAGCGTAAAAAGCAAACTGCCGTACGCTGTCAGCTTTCCGCAAGATGCACCGCAAAACGTGGGCTGCCGCGTCAGCACTGTTTCTGTGGGATTCGTACAGCCTGGACATTTCCATGTCAGCATTGCGTACTCAGGGTGTGTGTGTGTGTCTAGTGGGCAGCCAGGTGTGTGTGCCGGCAATAGCCACGTCATCACTTTGTGATAGATTACCTCGTCACTCACCCCGCAAATAACCTAAAGAGGTCCGGGCCATGAGCTCAGAGGACTGATACAACCAACCACTCTCTAGACCTCCGCTTGCGTCGTTTGGAGGTTTCAAGCATAAACCAAACGCTCCCTAGATATCCCTTCCGCGTCGTTTGGAGGTGTAAGGTGCAGCGGAAGTGAATTGCTCAAGATGAGTGCTCCGAACTGTGCTCAAGGTTCCTTTTTACTTACAGAAGGGAGAGCCTTCCATTCCTTTAGTGAGAGAGTGCAATGGACACAAACAAAGTGAATAGACACTGTGAATGAAGGTGCTGCGATTGAGAGAGAGAGAGAAAAGAGAATACGACACCAGGGATGTTGTAAAACCCTCCTCCAAGGGCCCCTCTCTCGATGGCGAGAGAGGTCTACGCTATTGATTGCACAAATCTGGTACAAGTGTAGATGCAAGTCTAAGTGATGCTATGGCTGAAAACTGTATGCCGCGAGGACGACGGTGAAGATGACGACGGCGCTATCTGTTGCTATGACCTCGTATGCTGGAAACGCTGTCCCCAAAAACGCTGAATTGGCTGTAGCAAAAACACTGACTTGGCTGTGGCTGTGGCAAATCGCTGATATGCTGCTGCTGAAAAACGCTAACTGCTGCTGTAAAAAACGCTAGTCATGCTGATGTAAATCGTTGGTCATGCTGGTCATAAAGACGCTGATCTGTTGGTCACAAAATCGCTGATCTGCTCGGTTGAAAACGCCACCATGCAGGCTGAAAGTGCTGGCTTGATAGGCCTCCAAAACGCCAGGGTTCCTAGGGATCTTGCTTGAGAGAGAGAGAGAGAGGGAGAAACCTGCTGCAAGTGGTACCTGTGTCCTCCTTGCTCTTCTGCCAGATAGTGCTAGCCCAACAAAAGTCACTCAAAAATAATAAGTGAAAAATGTCAAAAATAGGGAAATAGGTCTATGTATTGTAAAAATGCTACTAATGGGTTCTGATTGTAATTTGATGATCATGCTGTGTGCAACCAGAGGATATGTACCTAATCTAAGTGTCTGGACATGCACGGTCTGCAAACAGACTCACAAAAGTGCCAGAACACTTCCTATTCTAGAGTGACTTGAGTGAACTGAACCCTGGTCATGCTGTAGCTTGTCCACAGACACATAGGGTTGGATGTGTCACGTGACAAGAGGTTTTCAAGCGTACAACAAAACGCTCCCAAGACATCCCGTCTGTGTCGTTCCGAGGTTTAGACAATATCAAAACAACATTTCTCACTACTCCACCCGATAGTAAATCACCAAGCATTGAGACCGGTTTTAAAACTTGAGTCACACAGTTCAAATTGGCACCAAGACATGTTTAAAACAGATACCATCCATTTCAAACAGATTCCAAACAGGATCACCGAACAAGTTCTCAAACAAAAGTTAAAAAACTGCTAAATTAAACAGAAAAAACATTCTCGACGTCAGTCGAACTCGAAGACAAGCGGTCTTCCATTCTAAAACCTGCATTAAAAAATTAGGGTTAGGTTTCTTCCATAAATTTGTAGCCAACTGCAGCATGGTCCATAAGCTCTTGGACAGAAATTGTTCCTGTATCGGTGATGGTAGCCCCAAGACATAGCAATCACACTGGACCTCCAAGGTTATCAACTCGAGAAGAGACACCTGCTGGGAGATGTCGAGAATTTTCAACTTGTCATCTGCTATAGGTTCCGTGGCAAGCATTTCAGGATACCCCACTGTGCCAGAAGGTGCACTCTAAAGGAAGATGTCAGAATTCATGTAACTTCGGGCAAAAATTTTCTTGAAAGCTTGCCAAGTCCTTGGAGTGTGCGGCTTGGTAGCTATAGACATCCACCACTTCATGGCACCGCATCTGAGAAAATCGATGGCTCGAAAAATAAATTTGGTCCTTCTCTTGCAAGTGATCTTGAATTCCTTATGGCTTATGCCTCGTAAGATTGAGTGATGAAGACTGGAGCACATCAGATGCGCAATGGACTAAGGGTGGGAGTGGCTAGTAACTCTGGGGTCGGGACACAAAGATTTTTTGATAGAAAGTTCGGTAAACTCTGGAAGCGATTCTTTGCTATGTCTGCTCTTTGGTAGGATTGGTATGCTTTCAGAAAAGCACACGCCTGAAGCTCTGATACCACTGTAACGGGATGGGCATCACACTTCAAATCAACTAAACTGAAAGAGATGTACGACACACGAGATGGGGAGTGGTGGAGCTCCACCCCAAGAGAGCACTGGCCCCAAATCTTGGCGTCCCTTTCGGCATTTCTTTATATTGCTTCAACATGGCACAACTCCCATGGCTTTGCTTTGCATCTCTCGCGGGTAGACTGCGAGAGTGAGAGTCCATGGGTCATATTTAAAGGCCCTTGGCCTCTAAAAGCAGTTTACATGAAAAGCTTCAAGTTCTAAAAGCATATGGTCCCAAAAACTGATGCCTAAAGTTGCCAACTCGTTTCATGGAAATGCGTACAGTTGCCATGTCATCAGTGTAAAACGCGAGTGTTCGTACAGCTGCCACATTAGCATGTCAGCGCGAACTACGGCAATTCGTACAGTGCTTGCAACGTCATCAGTTGTTTACGTGAGGTCTTTTTGGGTCTTGCTTAGCTTTACCATAGGTCCCATTGGACGGGGTCCCATTAGTTGGTAAAGACTTCTTCTGCTTCTTCCTCTCAGGGTTTAGGCCTCTGATTTGTAGGTTGGCTGCTGTCTTCAGTTGCTTGACATGTCAACAGTTTGTGACAGTTTCTATGCCCAACGAAAGGAGGATTATGACACTCTAACACACCCTTTTCCTTAGACCACGTGTCGCACACATCATAGTTTTCCGCATCAAGTAACCTTCCTCGATAGTTTATCTTGCAACTGTCTCTTCACTCTGTACATGGTCAAAGATGTTTGCAAAGTTGGGATTTGCAGCATACTGATTGAGCATTTCTTCAAAGTTTTGATGATGTATCACCGATACTTGTAGCTTTGGAGACAACGTGTGCCACCAAATTCGTCTTTCCCGTGATGTGGACAATTTGGAAATGGAACTGCGACAAAATGTCGTCCATCTCATCTGCTTATTTGAAAGCTGTTTCTGGGACAAGAAGTATCTCAAACTTTCATGATGTGTAAACATTGTGAAATCTGCTCCAAGTAAGTAAGTAATCCCTCCACTGAGTAAGAGTGTGTACCACGGCTAAGAGCTCTCTTGTATATTTGTGCAACCAACTTAGGTCTTGAGAACATTCTACTCTCATAAGCTATCACATGGCCTCCCTGCATTAAAGACTGCTCCTAGAATGCAACCACAAGTATTACAGTAGACCTTAAACGGCTTCTGTGGGTATGACATATGAAAACATGACAAAGGGACATCAGTGACTCTATATCAAAAATTGGGGTAATCTGTTGACAAAGGAGCGTAGTGACTCCCCTCTTGTGCAAGCCCGCGACTTCAATAAATCCAATACGACTTAATTTGCAATCTAACGGCTTCCGGGACAAAGCATCGGTCACCAAGTTCTTCTATCCCTGCACATGGACAATCTGGAAGTGAAATTGTGACAAGATGTTAGCCCACCGTATCTGCTTTTCCGGAAACTACTTTTGTGACAAGAAGTAGCCTAAACTCTGATGATCAGTGAAGACCGTAAAATCGGCTCCGAGTAGGTAATGTCGCCACTGAGTAAGAGGATGGATAACCACCAAAAGCTCTTTCTCATAAATCTGTGCTGTCAATTCCGGCCTTGTTTTAACAATCGACTCTCATAGGCAATGACATGGCCTTCTTGCATTAAGACCGTAAGCAGACTATGACCACAAGCATCACAATATACTTCGAATGACTTTTGCAAATCCGACAAAGTCAAAACTGGTCCGGTAGTCAATTTCTCTTTCAAAGTCTAAAAGCAGTCACCTCTGTGGGTCCCCACGAGAAAGGGACTCCTTTTTGTGTCCTCTGCAAACTTTCTAATGAGCAACCTCTGCAAACTTTCTAATGAGCTGCCGGTAGTAAAAACATAAGCCCAAGAAGCCTCTAACTTCATAAACATTCTTCAAATCGGGCCAATCACGTATAGTCTCAATCTTGGCCGGGCCCATCTGTACTCCTGCTGCTGAGACGATGTGTCTCAAAAAGTGTATCTCTGGTAAGAAAAATTCACTCTTCTTGGCATTGATCATCAACTCGTGATCTCGCAATGCCTGAAAGACCTGTATAGCAGATGTCGTCTATGTTTTGCCTCATCCTTGGAGAAGACTATAATGTCATCAAAGAAAGTCCCAACAAAAGATCTGTACTCTCTGAAAATCCTGTCCATCATTCGGTTAAAAGTTGCTGGAGCATTGGTAAGGCCAAAAGACTTCACCAAAAGTTCATATAAACCGAAGCTTGTTCGAAAAGCTGTCTTGTAGACATCTCCCGGCGCAATTCGGATATGGTGATATTCGCTTTTCAAATCGATCCTGCTGAAACAAGAGGATCCCTGTAATTTGTCAAGAATATCATCGATCCTCGGAATGGGAAATCTGTTCTTGATGGTGATTTTATTGAGAGCTCTATAATCAATGCACATTCTCCAAGATCTGTCTTTTCTTTAAAACCAATAACACCGGAGAGCAGTAAGGTGAAGTACCCAGCTAGATAAGACCCTTTTCCAAGAGGTCTTTCACTTGGTTCATAATCTCTTCATTCTGGGCTCGGCTCACTCGATAAGGTGGCCGGTTTAGTGGTGTGCTTCCAGGTATCAGATCAATAGTATGATCTGTCACCAGCGTGTGACTACTATCTATCCTTTTTGTTGATTTCTTTCTTATCATCTATTTACTTTCAATTTTTGGAAACACCCCTCGAGAAATCTAACTGCCCTGCATTGCATAGCTAGTGTGGAACTGTCCAGAGGGAGTCCAGGCCTGAGGGCAAGAGAGCACTAAGGTTGGACAAAGACTATGGTTAGCCAAAGTGGGGTCATTGACTAGCCAAAGCGAATCCTTTGCTACAGAGGCTACATTTCAGTTCTGGATGTGGCCACAGTGTACAAAGAGGGTCGGATGATCTAGAAAGATACAATGGCAGCATCTCCTAAAATTTAGGGAACTGCTATTTTGGGACCTGAAAATGACAAGGGGAACATTTTCTTACTCTGCCGTGAAGTCAACTGGGCAACCGGTGGGGAGATTTTTAGGCGGCAACCCCGAAACGGGAAAATGCTTATAAATGTGCCAAGTGGCACATTCTGGTGCACTTTCCTCATGCAACAAGAAGTGGCACTGAATTTTAAGCTGGGAGAGGCTCATTTTCAGATTTGTCACAGGTTAAGAGCTATGGAGTGCTTGCTTTCCCTCCTATGTACAGTGCGGTGCCAGGAGTGATGCCCTGCACGCTATGCATTGCCCTCTCTCTCCCCTATGGCAATATGTTATGCCCCTCTAGTGGGCTTTTCATAAATGTACAGTTGTGTGGGTTCATGCGCGATTGCCGAGGCAAGAGCCTCTTGCACAGGTACTGGATTAGCTAGCCGCTAATCCCCCCGAAGGTACATGTGAATTCGGAGAGGTTTCATGCCAGAAATCTCGTCCGATTCAAAGGGCAAGTAGCCCTACAGGTGCGGGAGCTCGAGGACTTGCTACGGATGCGACCGGCACGCGAAACGGAGCCGGAAACAGGAAATTACAGCCTGCTGTGTATTTTTGCAGGTTTAGGGTATTGACCCTAAACGGACCCTAATACCCTCAGGAGGTTCGGGGACGCGAGGGGACTGCTGTACAGGTGATCTGGCGCATTTTCGGGGCTGAAAACAGAGAATTCAGCGTGCTGCAGATTCTCGCCAGGTTTTGCAAAGTGCTCGTATGCGTCGGGAAAGTCAGTCAATGCGTGGGAATACTGACTGTGAAGGGTCCTAGTACAATTATGTTGCCGAAATCGGGCCGGAACAGTTGAAATTCAGCCAAGTTTGTGCGGGGCAGCTTGTAGGGATCCACAACGTTTATTCCCTCTTTTGAACAATAAAGAAATACCGAAAGGGGCGCCTAAGTTAGGGGCCAATCTGGTGTCGGTCTACTCATACAGGTGCAATCTAGCAGCCTGTATCCCTCTCCCCTTTGTTGTGTCTTGAAAGTACAGGTAAAGTGGACGACAAATTAAATGGGTGAAAGCAAATAAGGTTTAAGTTTAAAGTCTACAGCCCTTTTTGGATTGAACAGGCCGGTTTCATGGTTCCATCGACGGGATTAAATCACTTTTTCCCATAGAAGTGAGCCTTGGTCAGTTTGGGCTTGAAGACACAGGGGATCATAGACCAGACACAAGGAATTGCAATTATGGCTGACAGACCAGATGATGTGACTGAAGAGGTTTCCTCTTCACAGGGTCAACAGACACATGAAGTGGGTGAGTCCTCAAGACCACCACAGACGGATGATGATATATTTAGGACCCAGTTGGCTACTGCTGTGGCTACGTTCACACAAGTAATGCAGAATCCGAGGTTTTTAGCCTTTCTGCAACCTCCTGTTCCGTCTCAGCAAGTTGGGTCACTGGATCATATTCAAGAGCCTGTTAAGGTTGGAGCACAGGTGATTCATACCGCACAGTCAATGGAAACACCTGTACACTTAACGGAGAATATGCAGTTTCCACAACCTGTGCCTAAGGTGCAAGAACAGGTGGCTGAGATGCCAGTCTTTCAAACTGTACCAGTTTAGCCCGCCACTTTTCAGCAGCCTATAGCTGGTTCTAATGGGCAGGGAAGCAACCTACAGGCTATGCAACAAGTCTTCCCACCACCTTCAGTACACCCTGGCTATTTTGGAGGTGGATCGGTATTCCAGAGCATGGCTGGTCATGCACCTGGAAATCAGTTTTACACGCCAGGAACAGTGTTTGGGGGTGCTCAAACGATGATGCCTAACCCCATGTATGGTGTCACGGGCATGCTACCAGGGTTTTAGAGCACTCAGAGCCAATTTGGGATGCCACAGGCAAATTTTGGTATGGCCGGAATTACAAATCAGCAGCCAAATATGGCATTTCCAGGTCAAGTTAATAGCAGCCAAGGAACACAGATGAACCCTAATAGTGTTGCCATGTTTCAGTCACTTCCATATGACAATTTGACGCCGCTGGAGAGGCCAACTCCGTACAAAGAAGGTGGCAAAGGTGTGTCTTTCACGACCTTTACAGGGTTTGATGACAGGAAGAAGGCTCTCTCATTCCTCCAGCAGTTTGACAAGGCCTATGCAGGGGGAAACTTTACAGAGGCTTCCAAGGTCCGCAAGGCAGCCACTTTCTTGACAGGGAATGCGGAACAATGGTGGACAACTTTATTGCTACAAGGGCAAGCTCCGTCCACATGGATTTACTTCAAGCAGATTTTTGCAGCAGCATGGTTATCTGATGATTTTGAAGCAGATGTCATGATAGAATGGCACCAGCTTAATGCTGCCATTTGCAGAAATCTTGATGACTACAATCGGAAGTTTTGGAAAGCTCTACTTCCAGTAACTTCCTATAGGTTTGTGCCATTGACAGAATAGATTGAAAAATACTGTTGTGGCCTACCCAAAGGATTGAGAAAATACTGCACGAAGACCAAAGTCACTACTTTGACGCAGCTCATCGAGGTAGGAAACACTGGCAATGGTTTGCTCAAGGGAGAAGATTGTGAATTCAATACTGGCGTCAAGGAAGGATCAGCCAAGAAAAATTCAGCGAAGAAGTATGTTTCCAAGGAGGTTCCTAAAGTGACTCAAGAGCCAGCCAACGCAGGGAAAGGCAAAGCTTCGGCTGAATCAGAAAAGGGACCAGCGAAGAAATGGAAAAGACGTTTTCCTCGCAAGTCTGAAGAGCAAAAGAAGGTCCTGAGGATAGAGAACAAATGCTTTATTTGTGAGCAGCCTGGCCACATTGCTTACAATTGTCCTACAAAGAAAAGGCCAGCTGATTCTGATGACAAGGAAGACAAGAAAGGAAAGAAGCCCATGGTTGGTCTAGTGCCAGATATGGTGGGCGACAAGCCAAATTCAGATGCAAGTGAGCTTTGCAGAGCATGGGGAAAGGTCAGGGATCAAACAGTGCTTATCTTCTTTGATCCAGGTGCCAAAGCCAACTTCATTTCCCCAGAATTGGCTTCAAAGTTGGGAATCAGACCTGAAGAGATGGGGTATACAGCAAAGGCAGGTTTGGCATGTCCTGGCCATACAGAGGTTGTGACACCCATCATTGGAAAGTTGCGTCTACATATCCAGTCCTATGTAGATGCTGAAGAATTTTACATCATGCCACTGGACGGATGTGATGTATTGTTAGGTATTCCTTGGTTGTTTTGTGTACAGGGAATCATGGATGCCTACAACAAAAAGATCAATGTACAGAGCAGGGGAAAGACTCACATTCTGGATGTAAAGCTTAAAGGGGAGTCTATTCCTACTGTATCAGCTTCTGCTATTACTTCTGTAATGAAAAAGCATCTTTCTTCGTACTTGGTTTTTGCACGTGAAGTGTCAGATTGTGATGAATCAAATTTATCTGTGCTAGATAAAGAAAGGTCAATGTTTTTACAACAGTATAGTGACTGTTTTTTCGATTCATTACCGTCTCAATTACCGCCAGAGAGACCCGAAGACCATGCAATAGATTTGGTGCGAGGCAGTAGCCCACCAAATAAGCCTCCGTACAGGGTTAGTGCGGCTCAACAGAAAGAGATAATGGGCCAAGTACAGGAGCTGTTAAAAAAGGGGCTGATTCAGCCGAGTTCATCTCCATTCTGTTCTCCAGTGTTGGTGGTGTAGAAAAAGGATGGCTCAGGGCGTATGTGCATCGACTACCGTGCACTGAACAAGAATACCATCAAGAATAGGTTCCCTATACCTAGAATTGATGATATTATAGACAAATTAGAAGGAGCAGCTATGTTTAGCAGGATAGATCTAAAGAGTGGGTACCATCAGATCCGCATTAGATCAGAGGATGTGCACAAGACTGCTTTTAGAACAACGTTTTGCCTTTACGAATTTTTAGTGATGCCCTTTGGTCTCAGAAATGCTCCTGCTACGTTCAATAGGATGATGGATAGAATTTTCCGTCCACACCAGTAGTTTGTTGGTACATTCTTTGATGACATGATAGTCTACTCAAAGAATGAAGAGGAGCATAGGCATCACTTGGCCATTGTGTTCAAAGAGCTACGCAGTCATAGGTTGCTCATCAATGCAAAGAAAAGTGAGTTTTTTCTGGAAGAGATTCACTTTCTGGGACATTGTCTCAAAGGATGGTGTCAGAATGGATCCTGCAAAAGTTGAAGCGATCAAGTCATGGCCAAATTTGAAGACGGTGCACGATGTCCGAAGCTTCTTGGGACTATGCTCCTATTACAGAAGGTTTATCCGAAATTTCGCTGAGATTGCTTCACCTTTACATGCCCTTCAAAAGAAGGCAGTCACCTGTAGATGGACACAGAAAGAGATTTCAGCTTTTAATCTCTTAAAGGAAAAGATGACTTCAGATCCAGTCATTGTGTTGCCAGATCTTAGGAAGTCATTTGTGGTCCAGTGTGATGCCTGTGGTAGTAGCATTGGTGCAGTGCTAATGCAAGGTTGCAGGGTAGTAGCCTATGAGAGCAGAATTTTTCAAGGGCCAGAGATGACCATGCAGGTCTATGAGAAAGAGTTACTGGCTGTGATTCATGCGCTCTTAAGTTGGAAACACTACCTGCTAGGTGCAGATTTCGTTGTCCAAACGGACCATCAGACCTTGCGATACTTCTTGACACAGACAAAGTTATCTGAGAAGCATATGCGATGGGCAAATATCTTGTCCATGTTTCATTTTCAGATTGTGCATGTGGAAGGCAAGAAGAATGTTGTGGCTGATGCCTTGTCTAGGAAGCCACAAATTTCAGCTGTGTCAATTCCTTATCATCATGAACTTGATGATATGAGAGAATAGTATGCAAATGATGAAGATTTTGCAAGGGTCTTCGAGCAGCTAATGGATGGACAACGTCATGAACACTATCTTCTCAGAGATGGGTTCATGACGATGCATGGCAGATTGTGTGTCACAAAGCCATTGCGACGCAAAGTTATGGAAGAGAGTCATGTCCCACCGTATGCAGGGCATCGTGGTATCGATGCTACAGTTAAAGCGGTTGAGACATTCTTCTATTGGCCTACATTGAGAAGAGATGTGGATGCCTTTGTGCGAGAATGCCTAATTTGCCAGAAGGTCAAGTTTGACAGGCAAAAGGCACCGGGGTTATTGCAACCACTACCTATTCCAGATAAACCATGGGAAAGTATTGCTATGGATTTTATCTTTGATCTTCCGAGAACGCAGACAGGAAACGATGGTATTTGGACCACAGTTACCCGGAACGCGGAACGGGAACGGCGACGGGATCCCCGCGGAACGGGGGAACGGCTAGGGGTCCGGAACGGGAACGACGCGGAACGGGAGGTATAAAAAACACCCAAATAGTGCATTTTTTAGCTCCTTGTGTTTAAATACAAGGAGTATTAGAGTGCTTTGACTCTAATACTCACAAAAAACTTGTTTTGAAGACCATTCAACCTTGCTATGACTAGATGATGAGAGAGAGAGAGAGAGAGAGAGAGAGAGAGAGAGAGAGAGAGAGAGATTTGAGAGAGTGGGAGGGAGAGGAAGAGAGCTTAAAGGCTTGGAGCCTTGAGCCTTGAGAGAGTGAGCCTTGAGAGGGAGACATCTTGAGAGTGTGAGAGGGAGAGAGCTTGAGCCTTGAGGATTAGCTTGTGGAGAGAAAGGGGGAGGAGGCTGCATTTTATGAGTCCTTGAGGCCTTGCACACTCCAAAAAGAAGCCCAAACATTTACTTTAATTTTTTCAGTTTTTGCCAGATTTGTTTGTAACTGTTGGCCGGTCCAGGGGCGTTCCGGAACGTTCCGGAACGGCCGTTCCGGTTTGCACTGGCCACCCGGAACGTCTGACGTTCCGGGACGTTTCGGAACGTTTGGGAAAGGAATTGCCCCTCCGAACGCCGGAACGGGGGCTAGGGGGCGTTCCCCGGTAACTCTGATTTGGACCATTATTTGCAGATTCAGCAAACAGGCTCATTTCATTCCTGTCAGGAAGAAGATAAAGCCAGATCGGATGGCACGCTTGTTTATGAGCAATATTTTCAAGTATCATGGCATGCCACAGTCGATTGTTAGCGACCGTGATCCACGCATGACAAGTTTGTTCTGGAGAGGCTTGTTTGAGAATATGGGCACAACGCTCAAATTCTCTTCGTCATTTCATCCTCAAACAGATGGGCAAATTCTACTGTCCTAGATCTGCTGAAGTGCTATGTGTCAGAGCATAAAGGAAAGTGGGAGCAGTATTTGCCATTGGTGGAGTATGCATACAAGAATACAGTGCATTCATCAACTGGCAAGGCACCCTTTGAGATAGTTGAAGGTGGCAAGAAAGTTCCTCCCATACTGCATACAAAGGACAAGATATTTGAAGCAGATAAGTAGGTTCAGGACATGGATGAAATGTACAAGAAGGTCAAAGTGGCCTTAGAAAAGACTCAGGCAAAGCAAAAGAAAGCAGCTGATCGTCACCGTCGTGAAGTGGTATATTCACTTGGTGATTGGGTGCTTTTGCGCTTTGAAAAGGCAAGGTTAAAGAAGATGAAGGGCAAGGAAAGACTGTTTCCAAAGCTCAGCATGCGTTACTATGGGCCTTTTCAAGTGTGCGACATAATCAGTGATGTTGCATATAGGCTGAAATTGCCTGACAGTTGGAAGATTCACAATGCGTTTCATGTGAGTCTTCTCAGACCCTATGTGGGTGATGTGCCAGAAGATATGCCAGCTGAAGATCAGCCGGAAGACGAGGAACTTGACGAGATCTTGGTCCCTGAACAGATTTTGGCACACAAAGAAAGAAAAGTGAAAGGCAAGGTTGCTAGGCGTTACTTGCTAAAGTTCAGAAACTATCCACCAATGGATGCTAAGTGGATGGAAGAAGGTGAACTTGCAGAGTCACCAACTGTGTTATCACTTCACCTTGAAGCCTTCGATTTGCAACCTACCTTGACCCCTTGAGTTTCAGAGCTACATGGATTGTCAGTGTGACAATGGCTTCTGAAAGAAATGATGTACATGGTATTTAAAGTGAGCTCAAATGAAATACCTGTTACATGAATGTTAGAGCTGTACAGATTGTTAGTTTGGCAATTGCTCTTATGGAATGCCCAAAAGTTTGGTTAGTGCTATAGAAGTGAGTATTTCTTGTCAGTTTGTCAAGGATACAGTAGTTGCTTCTATTAAAGGGTACATGTGTAACTGCATTCTTAAACTGTCGGTTTGGGTATGCTCGAAAGTGTGACGGGATCCAACGTGTACTATAAGACAGTGGCAAAATGTGCAGCTACCATTTTGTCATTGGAAAGTTAGTGACTCAAAGCAATGGCAGAGTGCGAAGCTACCACTATGTCATTGGGACAGGGTTCACACGCAGGCAATACATGAGTCGACGAGGTGTTGAATACACCAGGGTTGACAATGAGCATGTATGTGTCGTACATGTGTCGACAGGTGTTGAATACATCAGTGTTGACTAGGAGCATGAACGACATAGATGCAAATGAGGACGTTTGAGATTTCAAGAGGGGGGTATGTCACCAGCGTGTGACTACTATCTATCCTTTTTGTTGATTTCTTTCTTATTATCTATTTACTTTCACTTTTTGGAAACACCCCTCGGGAAATCTAACTGCCCTGCATTGCATAGCTAGTGTGGAACTGTCCAGAGGGAGTCCAGGCCTGAGGGCAAGAGAGCACTAAGGTTGGACAAAGACTATGGTTAGCCAAAGTGGGGTCATTGACTAGCCAAAGCGAATCCTTTGCTACAGAGGCTACATTTCAGTTCTGGATGTGGCCACAGTGTACAAAGAGGGTCGGATGACATAGAAAGATACAATGGCAGCATCTTCTAAAATTTAGGGAACTGCTTTTTTGGGACCTGAAAATGTGTTTGTGTCATTACCTCCGGAATGACAAGGGGAACATTTTCTCACTCTGTCGTGAAGTCAACTGGGCAACCGGTTGGGAGATTTTTAGGCGGCAACCTCGAAATGGGAAAATGCTTATAAATGTGCCAAGTGGCACATTATGGTGCTCTTTCCTCATGCAACAAGAAGTGGCGCTGTCACCAGGAGGTGTATTTTTCCTGTTGCCTTCCGTAAATAAGTATTAGATATATTTATTTTATTTTTACTTGTTTGTCTCGGAACCCTTGAAAATGTGCAAGTGGACATTGCATGGCCAGTGTGAAACGGCTGCAGCCAAATGGGTTTCTCACATCGGGGATCTAGGTTGGTGAGAGAGGGACTGCCCTAGCGAGTTAGCACTGCATTCTGATGAGTATGGAAGCTCGTGTGCGCCAAACTGGAATTTGGGCCACTCGTCAAGTCACTGCAACTTCATAAGTTGAAAGGGGCCAGTAAATTAACCCACATTGTAGATGTTGGTCAAATGATAGTCTTCAATGATGGTCAGGAGACCGATAGGGACGCCATGGAAGCATCTCCTAAAATTTAGGGAACTGCTATTTTTGACCGGAAAATGTGTTCGCGTCATTAGCTCTGGAATGACAAGGGGAACATTTTATTGCTCTGCTGCCAAGTCAACTGACGCACCAGTTGAGATATTTTTAGCAGGGAAAGCCCAAACTCGGAAACTGGGCGACGTGTCAGCCTGTGAGCGATTCTGCCACTCTGGGAGGCAAAAACGAGCTGCATATCAACAAAGGGGACGCCATTTTCAGCCTCAGGTGGATTGTAGCAGGAACAGAAGCTATGGAATGCTTACCTTGCCCTCTATGCCCAGTATGGTGACGGGAGTGATGCCCCGCACGCTACATACTGCTCTCTTTCTCCCCTACGTACAATATGTTATGCCCCACTAGTGGGCTTCTCATTTGACCTATGTACAGTTGTGGGGAAATATGCTTTCGTGCCGAGGCAAGAGCCTCTTTGCACAGGAACCGGTGTAGCTAGCTACTACACCAAAGCAGGTACACGAGAGGGTGATAACCTCTCGATTGCGCAGTAAATTCAGCATTGTACGCTTGCTGTTTTTACTCTATTTTGGGGCTGTTTTGAGCCCAAAATGTTTCCAGAATCAAGGGGCACTTAGCCCAAGGTGCAGGGAACAGTGCAGGGACAGTCGTGTGCCCAAATCAGGTAAAAAACAGGGCTGAACCAGAAATTACAGCGACCTGCAATTTATTGTTTTGTGCTCCCGACTGAGGGAATATGTCCGTGGAACAGAGGGCCTACCTTAGAAACTGATTCGGATTGACTTCGGTACCGTTATGTTGCCGAAATTTTACCGAATCTGGAGCTTACTAGCTGGATGCAGGTGTTGTCTTCTAGGGGCTCTTTTTGTAATTCTCTCTCTCTAAATTAAAGAAATACCGAAAGGGGCGCCAGTCTTTGGGGCCTACAAGGTGTCGTTCTCGTGTGCGCAGTCACATTCTAGTCGCTGGACGCAACTGTGTTCTCTTCCCTTCTTAGTGCTCTGTGTAAAGTTTACAGGTAATTGAAATAGTACCGCCCTCTACGTTGTACGGGCCGGTTATAGCTTCTTTGCTGAATTTTTCTTTGACTGGCCCCCTTGCTTGTTACCCTGGAGTCCACTGTCTTCTCCCTTCAACAAGGTATGACCAGTGTTGGCAACTTCCATAAGCTGACTAAGGATGGCCACTCTGTGCTTTGCATAGTAGTTGCTGAGCTCTTTAGGCAGCTCACCACAGTACTTCTCTATCTGCTCTGTCAATGGCACATATTTGTAGGATGTTACTGAAAGCAACGCTTTACAAAACTTTCGATTGCACTCAAGTTTTTGCAAGTAGCCTCATTGAGTTGGTGCCAATCTGTCATGACAACAGCTTCAAACTCATTTGACAGCCATGCACATGCAAACATCTGTCTGAAGTAGGTCCATGTGGCGGGTGCCTGTGTCATCCACCATGAACGCGCATTTCCTTTTAATAAAGTGGCAACTTTGCGGATCTTCGAAGCCTCTGTAAAATTCCCCTCTGCATAAGGAGTATCAAATTGCTAAAGGAAGGTAAGAGCCTTCTTCTTGTCTTCAAAACCACTGAAAGTATCAAACTTCACAGCTGCACCACCCTCTTTGTATAGTTTCGGCTTGTCAAGCACTATCAAATTGTCATAGGGAAGTGTCTGCAACATGGGTACAGTGCTTGGGACCATCTGTGCTCCTTGGCCATTAGCATTGTGTCTTCTTGATGCCATATTTTCCTGCTGATTGGAAAAACCAGCATATCACAATTGCCTTGTGGCATCCCGAATTGCCCCTGTGTGCATTGAAATCTTGGCTGTAAGCCAATATTACCATACATGGGGTTTGGCATCATGCCTTGCATACCCCCAAAGACTGTTCCTGGCATTTACAGTTGATTTCGAGGTGTTACTAAATTGGCTTTATTTGACAGAAAAATAATTCTAAATGAACTGTTGGATTTATAAGTGAGAGGGTTTTCTCGCTTGGAACACTTAAGTGAGAGGGCTTTTCTCACTGGAGACATCCGAGTACAGAGTATTCCTAGTGCGTCATTCAGAGTAATGACGGGAGCACTATGAAAGGGAATATCTGTAAGGCCACGAGGAACGGGTACTTCTGATGCGTCACATTGGATGGGTGACAGGGAGCATCGGGAAGAAGTATCCGACCATCCAGGAACGGACATCTCTGATGCGTCATAGGATGGGTCACAACAAAAAAAAAAGAAAAAAAAGAAGAAAAAAAAACGACCGCGATCTCTACGCGGGTAGCCAATGCTTTGCTATCTTTGTCGTGGCCAGGGAGCTCTAAAAGCACCACACATCCTCTCATAGAGGGAAGACTAACTTTTGCAAGGAGAAGATGCTGTTGCAGATTTCAACCGCAAAAAAGACGCTGCCGGTGATGCCCATGGCTGCCCCAAGTGTACATGATGTCTCTAGGACCCAGTGCGCGGGTCTCTCGCGAAGAAGTGCCTACGGAGCGTGTTTCCATCGCGACAAGCTGCTGTTTTTCTCTTTTTTTCAGCCCATAAACGTCGTAGACGAGGCTGATTTATGAGAAGGAACTCGAGAACACCTCTTCTGTGTATAGGATTGGAAGATACGTTTCTCTGTGGAGAGATCTTTTCCGGGGAGTCGCTCTTCGAGACCGAGTTGCGTTCCTAGCGCTGAGACTTTGGAGGTAACGTTTTTCATGTTATGATCCCTGAATGTTTGTTTGCAGGTGTACTACCTCTTCGCGAGGGAGTAGGAGCAGAGGAAGGCATGAGCCTCTACAGGAGAAAAGCGCTATGAGGAACTAGAGCCAGATCAGCCCAAGGGTTTTGTACCCGAGTTTGGGAAGTAGATCCACAGATCCGAGAGTGGTAGACTCTCGAGATGTGATCCCGAAGTTGAAATCTGGCGGCTTTGGGCTTGGGAGAGCTGCCCTCTGGCACGAGTGCAGTGGGACCTTGGAGAGTGGTTTTGGAGACACCCCTTCTCTTCCGTTGATCACCCTGGGATCCCCTTCTTTCAGCACATTGTTTGGCTGGGGCGACACATACTAGCAACACGGAGAGAGTCTCGTCTACACTTTAGCCTGCCACCACAGAGCTTACACCCCAAGAGTGGTGCAGTGAGAGAGAGGTTCATTTGGCGGGCGTGTTGCTTCCGCATCTTCGAGGCTTGCCCTGTCCCACCGACGGAGACTGTTCATGATTTTTGGCTGGAGCTGATACAGACTGTCAGGGGTCAGTTTGAGAGACTTCAGGGCAGCTCCGACTGCATGCGGGAGCGCAGGGAGACTCTCCTACGACTCTGGCGCCCAGGGCCTTTCTTCACCATGGTCCAGCGTGCGCCCAGATGGCACTACCGGCCACCTGTATGGCTCTTTCCTCCTCCCATTTTGTGATTTAGCCGCATTGTACATTTTTTGTTTACTCATTAGGAGAATCTCCCCATGCTTTTGATGTAGCGTTGTCTAGAGGTAGTTTGTAGCCCTATGGGAAGTTTCATTAACTAATGGAAGGATCTTTTTCTTGGAAAAAATTAAAAATAAAAAAATATGGTTGAGTCCATCATTGTTAAACGACATGCTTTCAACACTTCACCAAGTTTCACGATACTAAACAATATCTGTGACTACTACAACCAAACCAAAACTTTCGGCACCACTAAAAGTCAAATATGTAGAATCCCAAACCTTAGCATTTTTGCATGCGAACGCACTCCAACTTCAAAACGGGGTCGAAATGTCCCCAAAATGGAAATCTGGCTCCACAGTCCTAGTTCAAAGAACTGTACACAAACCCGAGATGCTCAATCTCCAAAAAGAGGCACTTCAATCGGAGATTGTTTAGCGATGGCTCCAAGGCACACCAATGAAGATGAATGTTGGTGACAGTCATCCAGAAGTAGTACAATGAAGTGAAGTTTGATGGCCTTATCTCTGTATTGCTGCAAGAGGTCTGGTCTAAAAAAATTAGAGCTAACGCTGCTGAACAAGATTTGTGGCTGCATAGCAAAAAAAGAGTGCAATTGTTGCCACTTCTAATTCTTCTGTAGGTAGTAGACTTGGCTTCACAGATGTTGCTTCTTCAAACAACAATAGGTCTGAGAAGTTTGGTGATAAAGGCAAGAAGAAGTTGAAATGTCATTACTGGAGGGTAGGCTAAAGAGGCTCGAAAGAAAGAGGCAAATGTAGCCATTGTCAATGCTTCTTTCAATGCAAATTTGGAAAATGTTGTGCATGATGGAAAATGGACTTTAGTGTACATTTCCAATATGACTCATCTGTTCATGATGCACGTATTGTAAAATCTATGGATCATGTGTGGTACTTTTGAGGGTGGTGTATCTACTAAGCACATCACATCTATTCGTGATTTGTTCACTTCTCTTGAGATTGTCTTTAACGGGAATACTTTTGAGGGTGGTGTATCTACTAAGCATATCACATCTATTCGTGATTTGTTCACTTCTCTTGAGATTATCTTGGATTCATCTAGGTATATTGTCTTTAACGGGAATACTGTCACGTGTGTCAACAATGTCTCTTATCTAGCTCAGGGAATTGGAAAGATTGTGCTTAGTGCTGTGAGTGGTAGCTCTTTCACACTTTTGGAGCTCTTTTACACTTTTGGATGCTTTGTATGTGGAAAACCTGGTCTTGTAGTCAAGTCTATGGATGATAGATGTACAATGTATGATCTCAATTTTGGTGCTACTACTTGTGGCCTCCGGTACTTGCTTTTAAGAAATTTGTGTAAGATTCAACATGCAAAAGTTTCTATTCGAAGGCTATTTCAAATGCAAGACGTTTGCATGCTTGTTTCTAGGTATATGCGCTCAAGGCAAAGTGCGGAATTTATGTGCTTCAAGCAATTTCTACTTATGGTAGGAAATGTATCTGATTGTAGTGTGGGCACCCTTCCGTTGTGATTGAGGGAGGGAGTATATGTCGAGAGAGTTCAATGCATTTTTGGCTAGTCGTGGGAGAAACACCAATGTCCAGAGAAAGGAAGAACATGTCACTTATAGAAATGGCATGATGGGTCAAAAATCAATCTTTGCCACATGCGTTTTGGTTTGAGGTTGTCATGTGTGCTGCATATGTATTAAACATGTGTCCCCAGTAAAGCATTGCAGTCTATCACTCCTTATGAGGCTTTGCATTGCAAGAAGCCATCCATTGGTCATTTGTGTGTGTTTGGTTGCTTGGTGTCTGAGCAACAACGCAGAAAATTGGATGATAAGGCTGGGAAATGTATTTTTGTTATTACAGTCTGAATGACAAAGGTTACAAATTGTATCATCAGCAAATAAAGCATATCTTGATGAGTCGAGATGTTTTTGTGGAAGATGTAATTCAATCCTTGTTAGCATGTACGAAGGAAATAGATTCGAGCTCACAAAATGTATATGATACATTGTTGCCTCTATTCTGTAATGGGAATACGAATGTAAGTTCTAATGAGGCACATGCACAGCTTATGGAGGTTTCAAATGAGGTTCTAAATCAGCCATTTTTTGAATGTAGTCCTACAAGATGAAGTTTATGAGGATAGGGCTGAAAATGAGCAAGCTTAAGTTGATTTGAAAAATTTAATGTCTCATTTGAAATGTTAGGTTTGGGGTTTTGCATTATTATGTAGGGTGTGTGGGGGGCGCATCTTCAACCCTCAATTGTCTCTCTCTCTCTCTCTCTCTCTCTCTCTCTCTCTCTCTCTCTCTCTCTCTCTCTTTTAATAGTTATCCTAAGTGTTGAATCGTGATTCAATAAGCACTCTTGTGTTGTACGGGGCGTTTACAAAACCGCTAGATGATGAGCGCGCGGCGGTGTGTGAAGTGATAGAGCACGCGAGGAAGTGCAGAGTGTGTGGCTTGCAGAGGAGGCAAAGGCCTGCAGAGAGGTAGCGCTAGCAGAACGAAAGAGAGAGAGAGAGAGAGAGAGAGAGAGAGAGAGAGAGAGAGAGAGAGAGAGAGAGAGAGAGAGAGAGAGAGAGAGAGCACACTACACGTTTTTGAGGGGAATGATAAAATGAGTAAAATTGGCTCACTTGTTCCCTTTATTAAAAGTATAGGACTATTTTAATGTTAGTGGTCAAGTTCAATGTGAACTTGGCCAAAGGTTAATAACCTTTATAACTATACACAAAAGGGGCCATTTGGGTCTCTAACCCAACAACCTCCCACTTAAAGGCATAAATGGCGCCTTTCAGCTAGTGACTCCCACCATCTCTATACATAGATGATGTTGTGCTTTGGATAAGCACTTAGTGAGAGCATCTGCTGGATTTTGTGATGTATGGACCTTAACCAATGTAATAAGGCCATCCTCAAGCACTTCACGTATGAAGTGATACCGCACATCAATATGCTTTGTGCGTGCATGAAACATGGCGTTCTTTGCCAGACATATGGCACTCTGGCTATCACAACCAAGCATAGGTGCCTTGGCAGGCAAACCAAACTCACTGCATAGGCGTGCTAACCAAATAGCTTCCTTGGAAGCCTCAGTGGCTGAAATATATTCAGCCTGTGTCGTAGACCAGCCTCTGTCGTAGACAATGCAACAATCTTTTGCAATCTAGAACACCATGAAACAACACCTCCCGCAAGAGTAAACACATAGCCACTTGTGGATTTCCGTGTATCCACATCACCAGCCATGTCAGAGTCACAAAATCCCTTCAACTCCATTGGTCCTTTACCATAGCAGAGGTATTTGTTTTTAGTCCCTTTCAAGTACCTCATAATAGACTTCACTGCATCCCAATGCAACCTGCCTGGATTAGCCATAAAGCGGCTCACAACGCCCACTGCATGGGCTATGTCAGGCCTAGTACCAACCATAGCATACATAAGTGAACCACAAGCTGAAGCATAAGGCACACTTTGCATGTCATTGGCTTCTTCCTTTGACTTGGGACAATCATCCTTGGAGATTTTGCCATATGGCTGTAATGGCACACCAAGAGGCTTTGCTTCAGCCATGTTAAATCTGTCCAGCACCTTTTCAATGTACTTTTCTTGCGACAAATACAATAGGCGCTTGTCTCTTTGCCTTGTAACACGCACTCCAAGTATATGTTCAGCTGTCCCAAGGTCTTTCATTGAAAATGCAGATTTCAGATGCCCTTTAAAAGCATCAACAGTGCTTCTTTTCTTTGCAGCTATCAACATATCATCAACATAGAGCACAAGAATGATAGGGCTGCCATCCTCATGACGTTTGGTATACAAACAATGGTCTGCATGGCTTCTTTTGTAACCATGTTTAAGCATGAAGCGATCGAACTTCTTGTACCACTGTCTACATGATTGTTTCAGCCCATACAAGCTTCTATTGAGCATACATACCATATATTCCTTGCCAGGAATAACAAACCCCTCGGGTTGCTTCATGTAAAGCTCTTCTTCCACATCACCATGCAAGAAAGCGGTATGTACATCCATTTGGTTCCAAATCAAGAGCTGCCACTATGGAAACCGGCCTGTTTAATCCAAAAAGGGCGGTAGACCTTAGACTTAAACCTTATTTTCTTTCACCCATTTAATTTGTCGCCCACTTTACCTGTACTTTCAAGACACAACAAAGGGGAAAGGGATATAGGTTGCTAGACTGCACCTGTATGAGAAGACCGACACCAAATTGGCCCCTAAATAGGCACCCCTTTCGGTATTTCTTTATTCTTTAAAAGAGGGAATAAAAGCTGTGGTCCCCTACAAGCTACCCCGCACCGTCTTGGCTGAATTTCAACTGTTCTGGCCCGATTTCGGCAGCATAACTGTGCTAGGACCCTTCACAGTCAGTATCCCCACGCATTGGATGACTTTCCCGACGCATTCGGACACTTTACAAAACCTGGCGAGAATCTGCAGCACGCTGAATTCTCTGTTTTCTGCCCCGAAAATGCGCCAGATCACCTGTACAGCAGTCCCCTCGCGTCCCCGAACCTCCTGGGTGTATTAGGGTCCGTTTAGGGCCAAAACCCTAAGCCTGCAAAAATACACAGCAAGCTGTAATTCACTGTTTCGGGCTCCGTTTTGCGTGCCGGTCGCATCCGTAGCAAGTCCTCGAGCTCCCGCACCTGTAGGGCTACTTGCCCTTTGAATCGGACGAGATTTCGCACGTGAAACCTCTCCGGATCACCTGTACCTGCGGGGGATTAGCCGCTAGCTAATCCAGTACCTGTGCAAGAGGCTCTTGCCTCGGCAATCGCGCTTGAACCCACACAACTTACATTGGTCAATTGAAAAGCCCACTAGAGGGGCATAACATACTGCCATAGGGGAGAGAGAGAGCAGTGCGTAGCGTGCAGGGCATCACTCCTGGCACCGCACTGTACATAAGAGGGAAAGGAAGCACTCCATAGCTCTCAACCTGTGACAGAAGCTTGAAAATGAGCCTCTTCCCTCTAAATTCAGCACCACCTTCTCTTGCATGAGGAAAGTGCACAGAAATGTGTCACTTGGCACATTTACAGGGTATTTCCCGTTTCGGGGTTGCCGCCTAAAAATCTCCCGACCATTTGCCCAGTTGACTTCACAGTAGAGCAATAAAATGTTCCCCTTGTCATTCCGGAGGTAATGACGCGAACACATTTTCAGGTCCCAAAATAGCAGTTCCCTAAATTTTAGGAGATTGTGCCATTGTATCTTTCTAGGTCATCCGACCCTCTTTGTACAATGCAGCCACACCAAGAACTGAAATGTAGCCTCTGTAGCAAAGGATTCCACTTTGGCTAGTCAATGACCCCACTTTGGCTAACCATAGTCCTTGTCCAACCTTAGTGCTCTCTTGCCCTCAGGCCTAGACTCCCTCTGAACAGTTCCACACTAGCTATGCAATGCAGGGCAGTTAAATTTCCCGAGGGGTGTTTCCTAAAAGTGAGAGTAAATAAATAATAAGAAAGAAATCAACAAAAAGGATAGATAGTAGTCACACGCTGGTGACATACCCCCCTCTTGAAATCTCAAACGTCCTTGTTTGCATCTATGTGGTACATGCTCACAGTCAACACTGGTGTATTCAACACCTGTCGACACATATACGACGCATACATGCTCATTGTCAACCCTGGTGTATTCAACACCTCGTCGACACATGTATTGCTTGCGTGTGAACCCTGTCCCAATGACATAGTGGTAGCTTCGCACTCTGCCATTGCTTTTAGTCATTAACTTTTCAATGACAAAATGGTAGCTACGCATTTTGCCACTGTCTTTTAGTACACGTTGGATCCAGTAACACTTTCGAGCATACCCAAACCGACAGTTTAAGAATGCAGTTACACATGTACCCTTTAATAGAAGCAATTACTGTATCCTTGACAAATTGACAAGAAATACTCACTTCTATAGCACTAACCAAACTTTTGGATTTTCGATAAGAGCAATTGCCAAACTGACAATCTGTACAGCTCTAACATTTCATCCATGTCCTGAACATACTTGTCTGCTTCAAATATCTTGTTCTTTGTATGCAGTATGGGAGGAACTTTCTTACCACCTTCAACTATCTCAAAAGGTGCCTTGCCAGTTGATGAATGCAGTGTATTATTGTATGCATACTCCACCAATGGCAAATACTGCTCCCACTTTCCTTTATGCTCTGACACGTAGCACTTCAGCATATCTAGGACAATAGAATTTCTTCTGACTGCCCATCTGTTTGAGGATGAAATGACGAAGAGAATTTGAGCGTTGTGCCCATATTCTCAAACAAGCCTCTCCAGAACAAACTTGTCATGCGTGGATCACGGTCGCTAACAATCGACTGTGGCATGCCATGATACTTGAAAATATTGCTCATAAACAAGCGTGCCATCTGATCTGGCTTTATCTTCTTCCTGACAGGAATAAAATGAGCCTGCTTGCTGAATCTGCAAATGATGGTCCAAATACCATCGTTTCCTGTCTGCGTTCTCGGAAGATCAAAGATAAAATCCATAGCTATACTTTCCCATGGTTTATTTGGAATAGGTAGTGGTTGCAATAACCCTGGTGCCTTTTGCCTGTCAAACTTGACCTTCTGGCATATTAGGCATTCTCGCGCAAAGGCATCCACATCTCTTCTCAATGTAGGCCAGTAGAAAAATGTCTCAACCACTTAAACTGTAGCATCGATACCACGATGCCCTGTATACGGTGGGACATGACTCTCTTCCATAACTTTGCGTCGCAATGGCTTTGTGACACAATCTGCCATGCATCATCATGAAGCCATCTATGAGGAGATAGTGTTCATGACGTTGTCCATCCATTAGTTGCTCGAAGACCCTTGCAAAATCTTCATCATTTGCATACTGTTCCCTCATATCATCAAGTTCATGATGATAAGGAATTGACACAGCTGAAATTTGTGGCTTCCTTGACAAGGCATCAGCCACAACGTTCTTCTTGCCTTCCACATGCACAATCTGAAAATGGAACATGGACAAGATATTTGCCCATCGCATATGCTTCTCAGATAACTTTGCCTGTGTCAAGAAGTATCGCAAGGTCTGATGATCCGTTTGGACAACGAAATGTGCACCTAGCAGGTAGTGTTTCCAACTTAAGAGCGCATGAATCACGGCCTGTAGTTCTTTTTCATAGACTTGCCCTTGCAATATTCTACTCTCATAGGCTACTACCTTGCCATCTTGCATTAGCACTGCACCAATGCTACTACCACAGGTGTCACACTGGACCACAAATGACTTCCCAAGATCTGGCAACACAATGACTGGATCTGAAGTCATCTTTTCCTTTAAGAGATTAAAAGCTGAAATCTCTTTTTGTGTCCATCTAAAGGTGACTGCCTTCTTTTGAAGAGTATGTAAAGGTGAATCAATCTCAACGAAATTTCGGATAAACCTTCTGTAATAGGAGCATAGTCCCAAGAAGCTTCGGACATCGTGCACCGTTGTCAAATTTGGCCATGACTTGATCGCTTCAACTTTAGCAGGATCCATTCTGACACCATCCTTTGAGACAACGTGTCCCAGAAAATGAATCTCTTCCATAAAAAATTCACTTTTCTTTGCATTGATGAGCAACCTATGGCTGCGTAGCTCTTTGAACACAATGGCCAAGTGATGCCTATGCTCCTCTTCATTCTTTGAGTAGACTATCATGTCATCAAAGAATGTACCAACAAACTGCTGATGTGGACGGAAAATTCTGTCCATCATCCTATTGAACGTAGCAGGAGCATTTGTGAGACCAAAGGGCATCACTAAAAATTCGTAAAGGCCAAACGTTGTTCTAAAAGCAGTCTTGTGCACATCCTCTTATCTAATGCGGATCTGATGGTACCCACTCTTTAGATCTATCCTGCTAAACATAGCTGCTCCTTCTAATTTGTCCAGAATATCATCAATTCTAGGTATAGGGAACCTATTCTTGATGGTATTCTTGTTCAATGCACGGTAGTCGATGCACATACGCCATGAGCCATCCTTTTTCTGCACCAACAACACTGGAGAACAGAAAGGAGATGAACTGGTACAGCTTGAAAAACTGGCATTTCAGCCACCTGTTCTTGCACCTTAGGCACAGGTTGTGGAGACTGCATGTTCTCCGTTAAGTGTACAGGTGTTTTCATTGACTCTGCAATATGAATCACCTGTGCTTGAGCCTTAACAGGCTTTTGAATATGATCTAGTGACCCAACTTGCTGAGACGGAAGAGGAGGTTGCAGAAAGGCTAAAAACCTCGGGTTATGCATTACTTGTGTGAACATAGCCACAGCAATAGCCAACTGGGTCTTGAATATATCATCATCTGTGTGTGGTGGTCTTGAAGACTCACCCACTTCATGTATCTGTGAAACCGGCCTGTTCAATCCAAAAAGGGCGGTAGACTTTACTTTAAACCTTGATTTAGCGTTCACCCATTTAATTTGTCGTCCACTTTACCTATACTTTCAAGACACAACAAATGGGAGAGGGATACAGGCTGCTAGATTGCACTTGTATGAGTAGACCGACACCAGATTGGCCTCTAACTTAGGCGCCCCTTTCAGTATTTCTTTATTGTTCAACAGAGGGAATAAACGCTGTGGATCCCTACAAGCTGCCCCGCACACACTTGGCTGAATTTCAACTGTTCCGGCCCGATTTCGGCAACATAACTGTACTAGGACCCTTCACAGTCAGTATTCCCACGCATTGACCGACTTTCCCGACGCATACGAGCACTTTGCAAAACCTGGCAAGAATCTGCAGCACGCTGAATTCTCTGTTTTCAGCCCCGAAAATGCGCCAGATCACCTGTACAGCAGTCCCCTTGCGTCCCCGAACCTCCTGGGGGTATTAGGGTCCGTTTAGGGTCAATACCCTAAACCTGCAAAAATACACAGCAGGCTGTAATTTACTGTTTCGGGCTCCGTTTCGCGTGCCGGTCGCATCCGTAGCAAGTCCTCGAGCTCCCGCACTTGCCCTTTGAATCGGACGAGATTTCTGGCGTGAAACCTCTCCGAATTCACCTGTACCTGTGGGGGATTAGCCGCTAGCTAATCCAGTACCTGTGCAAGAGGCTCTTGCCTCGGCAATCGCGCATGAACCCACACAACTGTACATTGGTCAAATGAAAAGCCCACTAGAGGGGCATAACATACTGCCATAGGGGAGAGAGAGGGCAGTGCGTAGCGTGCAGGGCATCACTCCTGGCACCGCACTGTACATAGGAGGGAAAGCAAGCACTCCATAGCTCTTAACCTGTGACAAATCTGAAAATGAGCCTCTCCCAGGTTAAAATTCAGTGCCACTTCTTGTTGCATGAGGAAAGTGCACCAGAAGGTGCCACTCGGCACATTTATAAGCATTTTCCCGTTTCGGGGTTGCCGCCTAAAAATCTCCCAACCGGTCGCCCAGTTGACTTCACGGCAGAGTAAGAAAATGTTCTCCTTGTCATTCCGGAGGTAATGACGCAAACACATTTTCAGGTCCCAAAATAGCAGTTCCCTAAATTTTAGGAGATGCTGCCATTGTATCTTTCTAGGTCATCCGACCCTCTTTGTACACTGCAGCCACACCCAGAACTGAAATGTAGCCTCTGTAACAAAGGATTCCACTTTGGCTAGTCAACGACCCCACTTTGGCTAACCATAGTCTTTGTCCAACCTTAGTGCTCTCTTGCCCTCAGGCCTGGACTCCCTCTGGACAGTTCCACACTAGCTATGCAATGCATGGCAGTTAGATTTCCCGAGGGGTGTTTCCAAAAAGTGAAAGTAAATAAATAATAAGAAAGAAATCAACAAAAAGGATAGATAGTAGTCACACGCTGGTGACAGTCTGTTGACCCTGCGAAGAGGAAACCTCTTCAGTCACATCATCTTGTCTGTCAGCCATAATTGCAATTTCTTGTGTTTGGTCTATGATCCTTTGTGTCTTCAAGCCCAAACTGACCAAGGCTCACTTCTATGGGAAAAAGTGATTTAATCCCGGCGATGGAACCATGAAACCGGCTTGTTTAATCCAAAAAGGGCGGTAGACCTTAGACTTAAACCTTATTTGCTTTCACCATTTAATTTGTCGCCCACTTTACCTGAACTTTCAAAACACAACAAAGGGGAAAGGGATACAAGTTGCTAGGCTGCATCTGTATGAGAAGACCGACACCAGATTGGCCCCTAAATAGGCGTCTTTATTCTTTAAAAGAGGGAATAAAAGTTGTGGTTCGCTACAAGCTGCCCCGCACAGTCTTGGCTGAATTTCAACTGTTCTGGCCCGATTTCGGTAGCATAACTGTACTAGGACCCTTCACAGTCAGTATCCCCACGCATTGGATGACTTTCCCGATGCATTCGGACACTTTACAAAACCTGGCGAGAATCTGCAGCACGCTGAATTCTCTGTTTTCTGCCCCGAAAATGCGCCAGATCACCTGTACAGCAGTCCCCTCGTGTCCCCGAACCTCCTAGGGGTATTAGGGTCCGTTTAGGGCCAAAACCCTAAACCTGCAAAAATACACATCAGGCTGTAATTCACTGTTTCGGGCTTCGTTTTGCGTGCCGGTCGCATCCGTAGCAAGTCCTCGAGCTCCCACACCTGTAGGGCTACTTGCCCTTTGAATCGGACGAGATTTCGCACGTGAAACCTCTCCGAATCACCTGTACCTGCGGGGGATTAGCCGCTAGCTAATCCAGTACCTGTGTAAGAGGCTCTTGCCTCGGCAATCTCGCATGAACCGCGCATCAATTGAAAAGCCCACTAGAGGGGCATAACATACTGCCATAGGGGAGAGAGAGAGCAGTGCGTAGCGTGCAGGGCATCACTCCTGGCACCGCACTGTACATAAGAGGGAAAGGAAGCACTCCATAGCTCTCAACCTATGAGACAGAAGCTTGAAAATGAGCCTCTTCCCTCTAAATTCAGCGCCACCTTCTCTTGCATGAGGAAAGTGCACAGAAATGTGCCACTTGGCACATTTACAGGGTATTTCTCGTTTCGGGGTTGCCGCCTAAAAATCTCCCGACCGGTTGCCCAGTTGACTCGACGATAGAGTAATAAAATGTTCCCCTTGTCATTCCGGAGGTAATGATGCGAACACATTTTCAGGTCCCAAAATAGCAGTTCCCTAAATTTTAGGAGATGCTGCCATTGTATCTTTCTAGGTCATCCGACCCTCTTTGTACACTGCAGCCACACCAAGAACTGAAATGTAGCCTATGTAGGAAAGGATTCCACTTTGACTAGTCAATGACCCCACTTTGGCTAACCATAGTCCTTGTCCAACCTTAGTGCTCTCTTGCCCTCAGGCCTGGACCGGAGTAATAAGAACGCTTTACTTGCTTGCCATATTGACATTCATTACAAAAGTCAAGCTTTGTGCCTTTAGCATCAAGCTTGTTCAAAGTACAAAGTTTAGAAAGACCCTTTTGGCTCATATGGTCAAGCCTCTTGTGCCACAACTCCATGTGAGAGTTAATTTCAGCCAATGCAATAAACTTGCCCAACACGGCCTTTCCATGCATGCAGTAAAGTGTCCCTTTCTTTGTGCCCTTTACAATCAACCTTGAGCCTTTAGTCATTTTCCATGATCCTCTCTCAAACAAGATGCTGTAACCATGCATATCCATCTGACCAACAGAAAGTAGACTCTTCTTGATTCCTAGCACGTATCTAACATCATGCAAGACAAGCCTATTTGTGCCATCTATGGAGAGATGCACAGTGCCAATACCCTCAATGGAACATGCATGATTGTTTCCAAGGTATACATGGCCACGCTTGCCAGCATCAAAAGTAGAGAAACACTCCTTGATAGGAGTCACCTGAAATGAAGACCGGAATCAACAATCCAAGTCTGGGATAATGCATCATTGACAGTCAACAAAACATCAATAAGATCACTCTTGGTGATTTGCATGTCCTGTAAATGAACATTAAGAGAGGCATCAAAGTCATAAGCATCATTATCTGACAAAGTGGCACACAAGATGTCCTCTACATCTGACAGCTTCTCAATCACAACACTAGAGGCCACATTGGCCTTCTCTTTGTCCTGACTTCCTTCTCTTTCTTTTTGTCTCCGCCATTCTTTTTCCGTTCTAACTCGGCTTTATAGTACCTGCAATCGGGTTTTTTGTGACCTTTCCCGCTACACTAATAGCAAGTCACATCACCCTTGCCTTTGTTGGCATTTCCCCTTTCCTTACTCTTACTCTTACTCTTACTCCTTTGTGCATAAGCATTCTTCTTTTCTATCCCGCCTCTAACCATGTTGGCAGAGCTGCCTCCCTCTCCAATTGCTTTCCTCCTGATTCCTTCATTCAAGATAGAACCCCTAACACCATCAAAGGTCAAATTTGGGTTATTGGACAATGAAACCACCAAAGTTTCCGATGACTCAGGTAAGGTCATAAGCAAGAAGATAGCTTTCAGCTTATCATCAAAAGAAGGCAAGCGTGAATCCTGTAACTGCGACAAAGTACCTGCGAACAACGACAAGTGCTCTGCAGCGCTTTTGGACTCATCTAGTTGCATGCCAACAAGTTTTCGCATCAAATGTACTTGGTTGACAGGCGTTGTATTTTCATACATTCCCTTTAACTTCTCCCACACATCAAAAGCAATTGTGAGACCTTTCACATCAATGACTGTCTCATCGGTCATGGCCATTTTAATGTATGTAATAGCCTTCCTATTCAGGCTAACCCATGCTTCATCCGTCATAGTCTGTGGCTTTACCTGTTCAAGTGCCCCTTCACAATCCTTAAGAAATAGGATTCCCTGGATCCTGTCTTTCCAAAGGTCGAAACCTGTTCCATTGAACCTCCTCATCTCGAAGAGATTCTTCACATCTGAAGAAGATGAGGCCATAGTTGCACTAATAAGAGCTAATACGCTGAATTTTTGGACAAAATGCACAAAAACCGGAGTATAGCCTCACAGAGATGTGCACTACAGCTCCAAATGATCACATGAGCAATTTGGGACAAAATAGGTCGATTTGGGCACAAAAAACAATTTCTGAAATCTATGCGTAAGAAATTTCAGCGAGCGAATTTGTGCTTGAAAACAACAAATTTAGTTGTTTTTAGACTCACAGAACATACATAAGGCTAATGCACAGCCTTTAGAAGCATGTGAGAGCAAAAGCCCCAATTTGTAGCATCAAATTGCATGAAATTGAGCCACAAATGGTCATACATAGCCAAAATTTGTCAAACGTGCGTAGATTGCATCAATTTGCACTTTCTCCAATGTAGTCGCATCATTAAAACACTTGCAAAAACCTGCGTAAATATGAAATTTTCTGAAAACGTTGTTTTAGGACCTGTTTTTTTAGCAATTTCAGTGTTTTCGGGTAGCGGAGACTTAGCAAAAGTGTTCCCACACCTTAATACATCATTTGCAAAACCTGTATTTTGCTGTCATAACATGTAATTTGTTGGTTTTGACCTAATTTCAGCCTGTTTTAGGTCAATTTCACTTGCCGGGAGCTCTCTAGTGTCCGGGGACGAGTCCTTTGGCGATGAAATTACAAAATCTCGCGTGAAAGTTGACCTCCTTGGTTGAAAATCAGCGTTTGCAAGTTTGGGAGCAAATCCTAATTGGGCTCTGATACCAGTTGATGAGCACGCGGCGATGTGTGCAAGTGATAGAGAACGCGAGGAAGTGCAGAGTGTGTGGCTTGCAAAGGAGGCAAAGGCCTGCAGAGAGGTAGCGCTAGCAGAACGAAAGAGAGAGAGAGAGAGCATGCTACACGTTTTTGAGGGGAATGATAAAGTGAGTAAAATTGGCTCACTTGTTCCCTTTATTAAAAGTATAGGACCATTTTAATGTTAGTGGCCAAGTTCAATGTGAACTTGGCCAAAGGTTAATAACCTTTATAACTATACACAAAGGGGGCCATTTGGGCCTTTAACCCAGCACCAGAGAGGTGACAAACTCTTAACGATTAATCCCCTTTAAGCTTTAAGGATTAATTAGAGTAGCAGACATGATTATTTAGTATTTAATTGACACAATGACTAGAGAAACCAAATGACACTAACTTTGCATTATGATGATAAGAGATAGAAGTGTGTACAATTGTGCTCCTTATGCAAGAGTGAGATGCCATCTAGGGCTAGTACAACTATGTAGTACAAGAGCATAAAGCATCTCTACAAGAGTGGGCCAACTCTAGAAATGTGGGGCTAGATTTGGCCTCATGTACTAGTCATCATGTTAGATGGATCCACATGCACATCCGATGTAACTAGGCTCCATGTACATTGCAGACAAGGGTAGATACACACCATGATACATCAAAGGGATAACCAAGAGAGGGATCATAGGTCAAACCCACATACCCAATAATTGTGATACCTGTGGTAATAGGTTGGGAGCAGTATTATAGTTGGAGGGGCATTCGATTGCCTATGAGTGCAGGTTGCTCACAAAGGCAGTGAGTTGCACAGATCTATGGAAAAGAGCTTCTGATAGTCATTCATGCTTTAAGTTCTTGGAATCTACTTGGGGTTGACTGCAATGTTCACGCAGATCATTGGAGCTTGAAGTGTTTCCTTACTCTAAGCTCGTTAGACAAGTAGATGAGATGTTCCAACTCGGTCTCACTGTTTTCCGATTGTCATGCACATGGGAAGAAGAATCTGTTGCTGATGCTCTATCATTCAAGCCACAAGTAGCAACTGTCTCACTGCTATCTTTCACCATGAGTTTGAGGATATGAGGGAGTAATATGCTGCAGATCCTGATTTGAACCTTGCAATACTTCGACAGCGTTTTTGACAGGTTAGAGAATGGAGAGTTCTCTCAAGCCTGGCTTCTTGATGAAGCATATCAAATTGCGTTTTACACAAAATCTGAGACAAAGTCGATAGGAGGTATTGAATCTGTTATAGACCATTTGTGTGACATTAAGGCATTGAAGCAAGATTCAAAATTGTTGAGTGACTTGAGTGTTACTTCTTTTGGCCTCAGACAACTCAAAACAGAAGTGGATACATTTGTGCGTACGTGCGTGGTTTGCCAGGAAGTTAAGTATGACTGGCATTAAACACCAGGATTCCTCAGACATTGATAGAGAAATCACGAGGGTTACAGAGAATAGACTCGATGAGCAAATTGGCATTTACACTTAATCTTGCTAACAGAGACAAACTTTGTCGAGCTGACCTCAGGTCCTCTGCAGACTGCACCTCCTAGGGGAGTGTATGCGCCTTTCTGTTTTGTCTTTCTTAATAGAGAATTTATGATCTTTCATTGAAGCCGTTAATATTTTTCTCAACAGGTGGGGTGACATCCATGGATGATTTTCTTCTCAAGTTTTTCCCTACAGTATATGAACATAAAGTGTATCATTCTCGTGATGAAGATTATTGCAAGTACAACAATCAAGGGCTTACTGCGTTTACATCATCCCTTTATATAGCTGGTTTGAGCTTGACATACGTAGCATCATTCACCACCCAAAAGTATGGTCGCAAAATCAGCATTATAATTGGTGGGATAAGCTTTCTACTCGGAGCTACGTTAAATGCATCAGCAGAAAGTCTTACCATGCTAATTTTAGGCAGAGTTATGCTAGGGGCAGGTATAGGGTTTGGTAACCAGGCTGTGCCCCTGTATCTTTCCGAGATGGCACCAGCAAAGTTTCGGGGAGCACTGAATATGATGTTTCAGCTTTCAACAACCTTGGGTATATTGATAGCAAATCTGGTCAATTATGGTACCCAACACTTCCACCCATGGGGTTGGCGTCTTTCACTGGGTTTGGCAGCTGTTCCTGCTGCATTGATGACTCTGGGCGGCATTTGGCTTCCAGAGACCCCCAACAGTTTGATACAGAGGGGCCATTATGAGCAAGGCAAGCGTGTGTTGAAGCAAATACGAGGCACTCAATCAGTAGATGCTGAGTTTGATGATCTTCTGGAAGCCAGTGCAGCTGCAAATGCTGTGAAGCACCCATTCAAAAACATTTTCCAGAGAAGAAATCGTCCTCAGTTGGTGATGGCCATTCTCATTCCTGCTTTTCAGCAACTTACAGGCATCAACACTTTTTTGTTTTATGCTCCTGTTTTCTTCCAGAGTCTAGGTTTTGGTGGGAATTATGCTCTCATCTCTGCAGTTGTAACAGGAGCAGTGATCTGTGGGGCGACGCTAGTATCCATAGCGTTTGTTGATAAGTTGGGTCGCAAATTTTTCTTCCTTGAGGGTGGCTTACAGATGCTGGTCTGCCATGTTGCCATAAGTGTACTTCTGAAGCTGTATTTTGGAGGGGACAAAGCGTTCTCAGGTAGGGTGTCAATTGGTGTAGTGTGTTTAATATGCCTCTTCATAGCAGCGTTTGGCTGGTCGTGGGGCCCGCTTGGTTGGCTTGTACCCAGTGAGATATTTTCGCTTGAGACACGTTCAGCAGGCCAGAGCATAACCGTTTCTGTCAACCTCTTGTTCACGTTCATCATTGCACAGTCCTTTCTGGCAATGCTGTGTGCCTTCAAATATGGCACCTTTCTCTTCTTTGCTGCCATTGTCATCATTATGTCCATCTTTGTCTTGTCTTTCTTGCCAGAGACCAAGCATGTGCCCATTGAGGAGATGAGCCTCCTGTGGACAAGTCATTGGTTCTGGAAAAGGCTGGTGGTTTCATGAAGACTTCCTACACAAGCTGTGCACAACAGGCAGGACTCGGCACTGAAAGGAAACTGCCTGCACAACCCATTCAATTCAATATCTATCAAGTTCAAAGTAAACCAAACACCCTCGCTCTCAACTGCAAGGTTGTATTAATGACATTAGATTAGATGGTTGCCCATCTATGTCCACATGTTGAAATGTAGCTGGTACTAAAACAAAATGTGCCGCAAACATTGTACACTGCCTAGGTTAGGCTATATGTAATGTATGCGTATTAAATTATTGAAGAAATGTTAATAAAATAGGAATTGACATGATCCATTAAATTTGGCTCAATGGAATAGATAAGACCATACAAACAAACAGAGGCTCGGCACTAGGGGTGCAGTTTTGCCTAATTTGTAAGAAATCGTAAGATTGGAAGGCAAGTAGTATAGTATAGTATTCTCTCTCTTTTCTACCAATTTGGATGGAGAGGGGTTAGTGAAGAATTGGTGTGTAAGAAGTAAGTGATGGCTAGCAGATAAAACTTAAGTCTTTAGCCTCAATCACATCACAATCACAGGTATGATGCTCAACTTCATCCAAGTTACCATGACACACGTTGGTTTTGGGATTTCTTAACAGCCAACTTTTATGTTTGTGTGTCAGTCGAAAGTGAGAGTGGTGACGTTCAGCGCAATGGGCCATCATATTGTATCACTTACTTGACGGGCTTTTGCATGCTAGCACGTCACTTGTACTACAATGTCCATATATACTCTTGCTATTAACATAGAAATGGAGCGTTATTCCATTTTACAGTTAAATTAGTAATTGCAAACAAACACCACCACCCATAGAAACGAAACCTTTACGACCCCATCCCTGTGAATGAAAGACAGTCACTCCCACTTAGACACCCACATAGCGAGATCGCTACAAGATTGGAACATTGGCCCCTATACCACCTGCGCTACCACAAGCGCTTTTCTTTCGATATCTTGATTCTCTACTTGGGCTTTCTTTCATTTAATGCTTCTTTGGTTTCCCTCTTTAGGTTGCGTTCACACAATGGCTACGGAAATGATGGGCTGCAAAGGGTGTTTCTGGGTGGAAGGAGGTGATTTTCATTGCCCTTTTGTTCACACGAGTCCGGCGGAAGCAAACTCAAAGAGATTTTCGTCCCCCGCCCCCCCCCCCCCCCCCCCCCCCCCCCCCACGCCCCCCCCCCCAATTTCACACGAAGGCGGCGAAAGAGATCTAGCTTGGGGAATGTCCACATGATAGCTCCGAATGTGAGTTATCTATTCAATTAATCATCCCCCCCCCCCCCCCCCCCCCCCCCCCCCCCCCCCCCCCTCTTTTCTCAAAAGGGAGTATTAATCATTCAATTATAACCAATAATTAAATTTAATTATACTTGAATACATGCTAGAACACCAAAAAGGTTTATTTAAAAATTGATTTGAGATTACAAACATCACAACATAAGACCTATAAATTCCAACCCTTATTACAAGAGCTCAAGTAGAAGTTGATGATAGTGACTCATCAGACACAACATCACCAAAGACTTGTACTTTGTTCTTGGCATATTCTTGATACAAAGATCTTGTGAGATTGTCGCGGTGATTAGCACTTGAACCAAGGTCATTTGCCACTCCACCTTGAACACCTCCTTCATTGCCTCTTTGAGCACGCTCAATTGCATCCTCTGCCCTTGTGGAACGGAGAGCTTGAATTTCCACCATAGAGCTTGTTGCGGTTCTTTGGCTTTTTTCGAGTGAATTGCCAATCAGTAGGGTAGCTTCAGCTTCATGCACCCATTCCATATCAAAAGCATTGTCGTGTCGCATACAAATATTGTGTAACACAAGGCACGTTGCCACCAGATCAGGCACGTGATGCAGATCCATGTCACATCTCTTTAACAAGATGCGAAACCTTGCCTTTAGCATGCCAAATGCGCACTCCATTGGTATTCTTGTGCTAGATTGTATGAAATTCCACTGAAACTTCTTGCGCAATGAGCCTTCCTTGCACCCTTTGAAGGGCACCAACTTAAATGGTCAAGTTTGATAAGCACAATCACCCACCAACAATAATTCCCAAGCTCACCTCTAGCACATTTTTGACCCAACTCACTGTGAGTAAAGTTCAGGGAGTCATGGATCATAGTTCCATACGGAACAATCTGTTGCCACTGTTAGCTGCAACAAAATTGAATGAAAGCCTTTTCGGTTGAAGTAATCCACATGGTTCTCCTTTGGTGCAATGATTGGAATATGTGAACCATCAATAGCACCAACAACATAGGGTATTCCTCGGAGGGCTTCAAATTCACTGGCCAGCTTCTCAAAGCGAGATGAAGAAGGCCAAATGAATGTAGGTATCTCTGAGACTTGATTTCATGATGGCCTTGCAAAAATCAAGGACTATGCCACATGTTGTGCTCTTAGCACATCCATTGTAAGTCACCTAAGATCTCCAACTGTGTGCCAGAAGCTAATATGAGCAAAGCAATCGCCACACGCGTAGGAAGGTCGATGGTTTTGTGCATGTTGGTGATGCTCTTTGACATGAAAGGAGCCACCTTTCCACTAATGTAACGAAAGGTATCCTTACTGACTCGAAGGCGTCTCTTGAACATGCTATCTAAGTAGGACTTTAGAAGAAAGTCATCAAGAAAATTTTGGGGCCGGGCATAAGCCCAAGCTTTCCTATGCTCATGACCTCGTTTTCTACCAATGTTGAGGTTGATCGATGGGCCCATACATTAGATCAAATGCAACCATGTTTGCAAGAAGGCCACATCATTTTGGTTGGGTCCATCATTTAGTAAATCTGCAATTGCTAAAGAGCATAGCAAAAGCACAATGAAGCGCCATTTCTCTAGACATCGGACTCCTATTTTGTAGGTTTACACAAGCAATGTAACATAGTCAACGAAAAGAAAGCATTGCATTTACACAATATGCTTACTTTCAAAGAAAATAAATTTATTCGAAGAAATGTTAAAAACGGGAAGATAAAGACAAGGAAGGATTGAATCTCTGAAGACCATAGGCTTCACTAGTTAGTAGTTTGTCAGTTGTTGTCATTACTGGCATGCTTTAAGACAAGTCCAAGCGCTTGTTTTCAAGTGCCTCTTGCCAGTTGGAGTTATCTTTCAAGTGGTCAAGTAAAGCTCGACCAATGTCCGCCATTTGTGCCAAAGACTCCTCGACCTTTGGAGTAGACCGCTTGCCATCAGTGGTGGTTGTGGCTTGAATTTCGATTTGGGAGGCTTTGGAGTCTTCTTCGCCTGGTACCTCACTTATCTTAGTATTTTCGTGTGTGGCAGAGGAGGCATGGCTAACATAGTCAACAGAGGCCCTATCATGATAGTACTCATCTACCACGTCATACCATTTACATGTGTATTTTCTATCATTGCCAGATGTAGCATTATGTGCTTTATCCAGTCTATATTGGCCAAGTACAAAGCCCCACTATCTTTATCAAAGTCATGGTATGTGGAGGCCAATTGTGTAGCCACTTTCACCCATAGATTGATCCCTTGCTTTTGAGGATTGTTGAACTTCTCGTGCATACCCCCTCTCACATGGATAAGTTGGTCAACCCAGGTGTCCTTCCATTGACCCTTGGATTTTTGGATGATGTCTTTGTCATCTTCGAGCTCCACAATGCCCTTCTTCTTGGACACCCTCGCCTTCTTTGATGGAGCCATCGGTGCAATCTCTTGCACATCCTCTCTACCCAAGTGTAAGGCTTTCTTCCTGGATGGTTTTGTGCACCCTTTAGTAGATTGATGGGAGGAGGGATTTGGGCTTGGGCTACTCTTTACATGCATAGGCTTATGGTGTAGAGATGGAGCACAGGAGGATGGGGGGGGGGGGGGGGGGGGGAGGGGGCTTGAATAAGAAAGGAGAGGAGGGTGATGGAGAAGTTAGCATGGCCGTGAAGCCATGTGGAGGCATTGTGAAAGGGGGCGGTGTGAAGGAGTAGTAAGAGGGTTGGGAGAATACATACTGGGATGCACAAGCCTCCAAATGTTGAGATGGGTCCATGACTCCTGCATATACACAAACAATTCAATAGCTTGGTTAGTTTGGGTTGAGAGAGAGAGAGAGAGAGGGTTGGGAGAATGGGGGGTGGAGGCATAATTTGGTTGGGAGGGAGGTATGGGCATAATTGGAGAGGCACTCGATGTTACCTTGCCGCTTCGAATACGATTTCGCTTTCAATGGCCTACAAAAAAAGAAAGAGAAGGTAAGGAATCCATGTTCAATGAGAAAGAAGGCTAATCAAAATGGCAACAAAAAAAGTTGCACCTCATCACCTTCCCTGCTCCTATCTCTGTCGATCAAAAAAGGAAGCTCAATGAGCTACCCAATGCACAAAGTGTATGAAGCAAGGGGAGGGGGGGGAGGGGGTTATATAGGAAGCTCAATGAGCTACCCAATGCACAAAGTGTATGAAGCAAGGGGAGGGGGTTATATAGGCCTAAAATAATGAGAATGTTTGATAAAACGTTTACATTTGTGAACGTTTGGAAATGGAATGTTAAGGCTAAAGATTGGAAGGTGGGGATGGGGATCCCACGTGGAGCATGCTCAACCAAGTTGGCGAGATGGGGGGGGGGGGGGGGGGGGGGGGGGGGGGGGGAGTCGGAAGAAAATGCAGCCCATTTTGTCGTGCGTTGGCACGCCAAGCTGGCTGAGCTGCCGCGTCGTCTGAACGCCACCTTCCAACTGCGAGCGTGCCATTGGTCTGCGTGTTTGCTTGCGCACTGCCGTCGGGTCGTCTGAACCCGGCCTTATCGATCCTGGAGTGAGCCACTTGGCCCAAACTCCACCTTTGGATGATTGAAATCTAGGTCGTAGAAAAGCATTATATGGGGTGGTTTATATGGCGAAGGCAAAAAGTTCCCGGCCATCACCCTGGTGCCCGTTTGTGTCTATGGTCTCTCCTTGCATTAAAACATATCCTATTATTATACTAACCTCATCGTCTGTATTGGCTAATGGCACGAAGGCATTTTTTAGAATCATGAAGTTAGTATAATAATAGGATACGTTTTTAAAAATGCCACGTGGCATTTTTTTCGCATGACCTCAGGGCATTGGCGTTGCTGCAGGACGTCGACACTCGACACGCCACAGGTGCCGCTCAACTGGCCCAGTTCGCCTGTACGCGCACACAGAGAGAGAGAGAGAGAGAGAGAGAGAGAGAGAGAGAGAGAGAGAGAGAGAGAGAGAGAGAGAGAGAGACCTACGAAGCTGCTTACGACAGCGACCCTGCAAACCAGAGGAGAGAGATAGGCCTCTGAACTTGCTTGCGGCTACGAGGTTGAGAGAGAGAGAGAGAGAGAGAGAGAGAGAGAGAGAGCGCATGAGACACCTTGGGGGGCCGGGGGGGTTAATTTTTTCTCGGGCATCAAATAAGTAGCATCTATTTTTACTAGCTTCTATTTTTGTTAAAATAGAAACTAATCTCAACTACTCCCTTTCAATTTCGAATTCACAGAATCTCAATTGGTATCTCATAAAAAAAACGCACACTCAACATGTGGGTGCCCTATTATTTAAGTGGCAACCGTCATGTGAGTAGGGCACACAAACAATTAGTGTTAGTTATAAAGCATCAAAATGCCACGGTGGCATTTTGAAGATGTCAAAGACCTTGCGACGGCAACGAATGACGGTGTGACGCGACACCTTCAAGGCTCATAGGCGACGACATCTGCCGACGTCAACCTGCAGCGGCAATCGAAGAGGGCAACAACCCAACCTCGAGCTCAAGGACATGGAGATGGGGGGGGGGGGAGAGAGAGAGAGAGAGAGAGAGAGAGAGAGAGAGAGAGAGAGAGAGAGCCTCCAGCACATTACGATAGACTAGGAGGGAGGGAGTCTGTTTAAGAAACTTTCTATTTTGAAAAAAAAGGAAAGTTTTCTCCCATTTAATTTATAAAATTAAAGGGAAGGTCCCTTCCTTGGCATTTTTTTTAATTCTTTCAAAAGACGTTAGCTCATGATGTGGCTGCCCTATTTACCTCTCTCTTCTGCATCCTAGTCACTTATATACCAATAAGGGCCCCAGTGTCGACTTCCTTACCCCTTAACAACTTCTATCTATCAAGCTGCTGTAGGTGATCGCGTTTGGGGTGCATTGTCTGATCCTAATCTTAGCCAGTACAACAAGGACCTTGTCAGCTTTATTAGCCTTTGATCACATTGTTGAGCTTATATGTGAAGCTACTCAATATATGGCTTCTTTATATATGGCACCCAGGTCCCCTCTATATATACATCATCTCATGTGTGTATTCTACACACTTTGGGGTTCAAAAGAAAAAAAGAAAAAAAAAAGAGACGCCATATATTGAGTAGCTTCACATATAAGCTCAACACACATGCCATGTATCAGGTTGTTGTAGGTGATCGTGTCCAGGCTGTTGTATCTCTTATGCATCACACTCAGTAGGCCTTGTCGGCTACCTTAGCCTTTGACAGACAACCATAAATCAAGCTGCAACAAAACCTATATCAGGTTATTGTATGTCTTCATCTGCATCAACACTCTCTTCTCCATCCCATTCAGTACAATGAGGGCCTTGTCGAAGTCATAGCGTTCAACGTCAAGCCATGTATCAGGTGTGGATGATTTTGTGTTTGGAATCTAGAGTGTATCATGTCTTCCTCTTCTCACTAAGTAAAAATGGCCTTGTTGGTCTGACGTGTTTCAATGAGGTGGAGTAGCTGAAATGGGAGGTGCAAGTGGTGAGAAGAGTAAGAGGAGATGGCGGGGATCAGCAGCACCAACAGCTAGTTGTAACTCTATATCCCACATAGGTGGTGTTAGTCACAGGGATGGCAGGATCACCACTGCATGTGCCGGAGTTCATTTCAGACGTGCAAGAGCTGATTGAGGTATTCCAAGGCTTTCAATCCCATTCCAATCAGTTCAAAGGAGGAGACACGTGGGATGGCAAGCGGTGCATGGTGATCGGCCAATTGAGTTCTATTAGTGTGGGAGGACCAATACACCTCTCGAGTTCTGAGTGCTCGCACGTTTTGCCTCTGGTCGGCAGACTACCGTGCATGCACTTCTTGTCTGTGTCTCTCGGTTCTGATGGAGGTCATGGTGAAGACGACGAGGGCATTGACTAGGAATTAGCACAACAAAACTGCTATTAAGGATTGGATGCCTAGAACTCAGCGCAAGAACCAGGATGTCCAGGGCTCTGGTTAAATATCGGCCTGCTAGGCCGCGTGTAGGTGGGCGTGATTGGCCCAGCCGGTCACGACGCTTTTTGGGGGGGCAGGAGACATCTTCAACATATGTAGCGCATGCGCCCCATCATGTGCATATACACGCACGTAGTGCAGTGGTTAGAGTAGTGCTCCTGGGATGTGAGGTCGGGGGTTCAAGACTCCGTGTGAGCTGCTCGTGTTGACTTTTTGGTCAACAGTCACCTAACGGCTACATTCGACCGGCAACCGGCGACCCTTGCTTTGCCACGCGGCCTAGCAGGCCGAAATATAACCAAATCTGATGTCCAGTGCCATATGGATACACATGTCTCCAATTGCCATGCTCTTCATGACATCATGTCTACACCGGATGTTGAGAGGAGGTAGCAAGCAAAGCTGAACTGGGCATCGAGCGTGGCCAGAGCCCCTTCACATTCGACTTCCCCGTTGAGGCTTTCACAATCCTTTCAGCTTAACTTTCAAGCAAGTCAATCTCAAGTCAGTCGTTGCAGAATCTGTAGAGCCTGCAAGGGAGTGTTGGATTCAGAGACTTGATTACCTAAGGAGAAGCGTCGAATTGGACGAGGCATTGGGTCTTTTGAGCAATTCAGCACCTGTAGCAGTCATGTTGTTTTTAACTTCTTCCCCCTAAAAGTAAGATTGTAGTGTTGACTACGATAATACCTCAAGCTGTATGGGTTTTGTGCCCAATATGTACGCGAGTCCTACCTGCATGGGTGGTGAGGACTAGGAGGGGGGCCACAATGCAACAGTTCAGGATTGAACCATTGGAATGACGACAATCAGATGGTCACAATCAGAAGTAGAATACATTTTTGACAATTAGATTTCATACACGAATTTGATTGAAGGCAAATGCATGTTGTTGTCTTCTGGCAGTCATGTATTGAGAGAGCTTGCATTTTCAGTTGAGGTGCTATTGGATTCAAAAATAGGCGCAATTGAAAATTAATAGAGGGGATTGATTTTATTAGCCATATTATTGCGCCAGAAGTTTTGATGCATTTCGAAGATCTGCATAGAGCTAGAAGATAGCATAAGCTATTCCCACAAAGTGTACTTAGCAGTGTTCATCATGTTTGTCGCCCAAAAGAGTGAGAAGTAGGAAACATTTGCTGAAAGCCTTAAAGAGAGTAGGACTAGCTTCTTGAGCACTTCATAGTATTCATCTATTCTTCTCCCTTAAAGCAAGATGACAAACATGGAAAAACCCAAAAGGAAGCATTCAAATTCAGCTTGCCCTAGGCTTTCTGTTGTTGATAACGGAGGAAAACTCAAAGACCTGCAAAAGGAGCTTGACCATGAGGCTAACTTGAAAGATGAGAGAACAAAAAAGCAGTGGTTGTGGTAGACATGATAGCAAACGAGAATGCCATAGTCAAAAAGTAATAGAAGAGATACTGATGTAGATTGTAGTAAGCATGATCTACACGATGATGGATATTGCAAGACATCATTGACAAAAGAGAAGGTATGAAAGACGAAGAGAGTATAAGAGAATATAGAAGGAATTGTAGCCAAAAGGATGCTGATTGAAACACTCACAAAGAGCAGGATGATTGTACGGATGACGATGATGAATGCAGGGACGAAAGCAAGAGGGATTCAGAGGAATGTAGCTCATGCATGCTTTTTGGCACGTAGAAGGGTGACTATGGATTAAAACCTTAACAGTATTTGTCCCTCGTTCTGAAGGTCTTCACAGAGCCAACATCGGTTTCCTTAACGTAGGAGTAATGATGGTAAGTTTTGATGTGGTTATCCCTATATAGGCAAAGCTACCCAAAAGTAAGTGGGGAGAGAGAGAGAGAGAGAGAGAGAGAGAGAGAGAGAGAGAGAGAGAGAGAGAGAGAGAGAGAGAGAGAGAGAGAGAGAGAGAGAGAGATTGAGATTTGGAGACAATTCTCATGGTTACGGAGGGCAAGAAATGGGAACTCACAAATAGTGAGAAGCACGAAATATCTGTTGGAAGCAGGGCAATGATGAGCACAGAGATCGAAGCGAGAGTGATCGAGATGCAACCACGACTCGAGATCGACAACATTGCAAGGTCTGTTAGCTGCATCCAATTTCCCATGCTTATGCGTTTGCTTGGTCACATAAAGCCTACGGGGCAGGGCACGGCTTTTGTTTCTTATAATTTTTGGAGAGAACACAGTGCCAACTTTCCACCATACTTTTGTATGGTACTTCTGCATGACGTATAGTGTATAAGTAGCATTTTCATTTTGTGACACTTCATTGCAAGACGAAATGTTTAACTATTTACATTGGTTTTATGTAGCTTGGCACAAGCATTGTCCTCCGGCTTGGACAATTGGACGACACCCAGATTATTAGGTTGGTAGTGCAGTTTAATTTGTTTAGTCTATGTATTTTTTGAGTTTGTCAATGCTTCCTTAAGTTTAGTTAAGCTACATGTTTTCCTCACTTGTACATGCTTATATTTTCGATCACCATATCTATATATCAAATAGATACACTGCTTTTCTCATAGTTGGACAACTTATGTATTGCAATACTCCATGCACTATGTACATGTTTACTTTATTCCTAGGTGGTTAATGTCAATCTACATATGTCCTTGCTTCGCAATGTATTTTATATATTGCAACCATTATTTAGTACGATGATAACCTTTTATCCTAGCGTTTTCCTCCTCAGATATGTTTTGCATGATTGACAACCAAGAAAACACCTCTCTCTCTCTCTCTCTCTCTCTCTCTCTCTCTCTCTCTCTCTGAAAAAAAAATAAAAATGACTACGCTTGAATTAGAGTAAGATGGGTCCCTGGTCTAGAGACTAAATTGTCGATATTAATAGGTTGAATGACAATCTACAAACAACTACCAAAGTAGGTTAAGGAATAGGGTTTAATCAGAATGATTAATTTGCAACCCTTGCTCGATTCAATTACCCCCTTTAATAGCCCTTTGTTGTATAGTCGCCTCTATGGGACACAACTTGCTTCTTCTCAATGCTCATCAACACAAGTTGAGCTATTATTGTTGCCTATCAATTGGTTCTACTCATCCACTCATGTTCTACAACAAAAGCCGATGTGATAGCAATCACAACCAACTAAGCAAGTAACCAATGCGATAACCATATGCGTATGTCTTGTTATATTCTATAGCAACACCCACCAAGCAAGACTAGTGTAGGGTCCACCTCCTCGTGATCCTTGGATGCATCCTAACGCGAGGCCTCAACTCAAGAGATAGCCCGCTAGTAGCTACCTATTGCATCGCATCCCTCGAGCACTGGTCACTAGGTCCCAACAATCCGGGGAAAGGCCCTTTAATCGTCCAATCTTGGAAATTAATTGGATGACCAAGTGACCTCTCTCTCTCTCTCTCTCTCTCTCTCTCTCTCTCTCTCTCTCTCTCTCTCTCTCTCTTTTTGTGTCTATCCAGAGGCAGTACTTTGTAGTAGGCCAATTGTGGTTGCCATGTGCAATGGAGGCAAAAGAGTAGAGTAGGCACGAGATGTTCATGGCACGCCTCATGGTTTCACAAGGCTGTCCTTGGTAGTCGCCGGCTACATGACTCAATCTCACGAACGCGGTGGAGTGTGTCCACACATTTGTATATTCCATGCTTGTGCAAGACTTGCGCATGCTGCACTGTATCTCAACCCAACAAGTTTTAAATGACATCATTCCGTGTCTCACTTCAACATGGAATTAGGACGTCATCCGCGCAACAATTATCACTAATATGTTACCAATGCAAAATCCGCATAGTTACATATAAGACAAATAACTAGTGCACGTGTGACCATGCATGATGCATAGGTTTTTCAAAAAATAAATGATAACTATGCATTGCACATCCATTACCTTAGCCCTCAAAGGAGCCGTTGCCACCCAAGATGGTAATTTTCAAAGAAATGGTGTTGCTTTGATGGTTGACGGTGCCAAGCACACCATATTATTACCTAGAATTAGACCATTGAATCCATCATCTCCTTCACCATAACCGTTATCTTCGTGAAGTAGCTTAAGCTTGTGCAATCTTTCCAACCCAAACGCTATCATTGGCACTCACCAAGCTCTATTAGCACACAAGTACCACTGTTGGTACTCTTGAGGTGCCACATGCATTGCTTTCATCTCCATTGTAAATGTCCAAGGATAGGGGAAAGCAAGTATGGAGAGGCTTTGTCCTTTCACATTTATAGGGCTTTGCATTGGCAAAGAAAGTGTATCCTCCATGTAGCACTCTCTTTTGCTCTCTTGCAAAAATGCAAATAACTTTCCAATGCCCATAATCAACTCTCAAGCGATAGTGAGATGCTCTCCACTCCTTATTTCTCTCTCTCTCTCTCTCTCTCTCTCTCTCCCCCCCCCCTTATGTACATTGTGCATTAGAAACACAACACCTATTGGCAGTTTCGCCTACATATAGGTATGTATGGACTTTCTTTGTGTGTATGATGTCAATGTTCAGCTCATTGGTTTATGCTTATGGTGTGTGCGCACGCATGAGTATATGAAAAGCATGCCCATTGTTTATGTCAAGTATGTAGGAGAGACATTGTCTCTCAAATGGCATTAAGAATTTGGTTGACACCTTTGAATCGGATATCAACCTCATCGGTTAAAGCGTTTTCCACTATATAACCCATGTCCACATTCCCTTCGCATGATGAGTTATGGTTGATATATTGCTTGCTATTTTTCTTACCAATTTTTGGGCCTTCAACTCATGGGAAGGCTACCATGTAGCTCGCACGATGAAAGGGCCCACTTAATCACTTCATACCCTTGTTTAGATATGATGAAACCTAACTTTAGATCACTAATATCGTGCTTCAAGTGCCCGCTATTGAGAACTCAAGGTGCAAAATTCCCAATCACGTCGGGCCGCTAATGAGAGGAGGTACCATATAGACTCTATACAATTTATACATGTTTTACAACTTTTTTGGTGAGTTGATTGGGAGTTGATTGATTTCCAAAGGGATAGGTGTTGATTTTTGCATATATGCTTGGTTCTTAGTTTCTATGTCAGAAGTAGGCTCATGTGAAAGAGGGGTGGAGTGTGATCATACCATATCACTTACATGAGATTGAGAATTCTTAAATTGTATTTTAGAAAAGTTTTTTACTTGATGCTCTAAAAACCATTATGTTTCAAAAGTTGTATATGATCTACGAGTCTGCTAACCATGTACACAGTCTAACTCCAAGCTCCATAACATAAACCAAATTCATGGGAGATTTGGTTTATGTTACTTTACGGGGCTGAAAATCGATGATATGTTTGTGGCTATGACTATGGTTTTGTTAGTGAGATGTGGCTCTTGGTTTATTTTTAAGGGATGGTTTATGCCCTTAAAATGCTACCAAAATTTTCAAAGTCATTTGTTGTATTAAATGGATTTTGCAGAGATAGTTGTGCATCGCCCAAAGACGCGCCTCTTGGCAGTCTGCTGAACGAGGCCTTATTCATCCTATACTTATGTTTCTGACTTTACTTTCACTCATATACATTCATGGTACGTCTGTATGCATTTGGCACACGACTTAAACTCTATGCCAGGTTGAGCACGTGAATTTCTCCACCAATCTTTTCTTTCGCATTATGATTTATTATAATATAATTTTTCATCAAATAAATACATTAAAATTGTATTTTTCTTGCATAGACCCATTGGGAAGGGGACCTCTCAACTGATATTAACACGCATTTATGAATGAAGTTTGGAAAAGTATATTTCTTGCAAGAGGTAATGGTACAAGTTAAGAACTTATGTTTGCCAACAACATACATCGATAAAAGTGGTTGCAATGTTTGATGAAGTAGATTACAATTCTTTATTGTATGTAGTGACCAATGGCTCTTAGAATGTTGTCTAATTGCTTTAGGCAAGGATATTAGGTTTTGATGATAGTATACATCAACATGTCAATCCGGTTTCCAAGTGGTTGCAATGTTTGATGAAGTAGATTAAAATTCTTTATTGTATGTATTGACCAATGGCTCTTAGAACGTTGTCTGATTGCTTTAGGCATGGATATCAGGTTTTGATGATAGTATACATCAACATGTCAATCCGGTTTCCAAGAAACAAAAAAAAAATCTATTACCTCAAGATTACGACCAAGATCTTATGAGATCAAGCATGTGACACTACTAGAAATCTTATGACTGTAGTTTTTTTACATGGCATCAAGAAACTTTCTGCCATTTCTTTGTTCAAATTAGGGATGATCCAAAAGATTGGCTCTCAAACTTATGGTTACGCTCTTCTAGAATGTTAACATGCTTGAGAGATATGTATTACTATATAGACATAATCGCAAGGATTTCTAGGATTGTAGACGTTGCTAAGAAATTCTAGAAGTGGGATATAGAAGAGGTTCATGTTACAAAAGGGACAAAAGACTACTTAGTCCCTAATTTCCACATATCATGCAAACTCTATGTAGATAGTCAACCTAAACATAGAACACAAGTTTCAACCAAGTACATGTTTGGTTCACTAAACCATTGGTCCTCAAACCTTTTTGTACACTAACTACATACTGTCTTTCACCCTGCCTCAAGTCCTCACACTTTGTAAACGTGATAGATCCATAGTTTGCTAATCCTACAAATCCTGTAGAAAACATCTGCACACACATCATGGCAGAACGTTTTCTTTTTGTACCACTCCAATCCCGCTCTACAATGGTACATGGCCAAAACCCCTTATATCCCTATAGTCCTTGAATTCTTTGTTTGTCTTTGGCAAGGGTTGCTCTCTTTGACTTCCATATGAGTAGTAGTTTGGAAGAGCTCTGGATAAAGTGATATGCCCTTTATGTAATTTCTTCTTCACTAATGAAGTTCTTGCATGAGAGGTTATTCTTGCCAAGAAGGTGCTCATGCTCAACCAGAGATATGGATTTTGTGAGAAAGCTATATTTAAAATTTAAAGAGGATAGACAATGATTGGAAATTCTCCTATGCACCTCAAGAGTGATTTAATAGCACTTGTGGTCGTATCGTCAAGTTTAACCCACGCAATGTCATTGTTATCTTTGATTAGTAGTGTGTTTAAGGTTCCACCCAATCATCTCCACTATAGGTAGCACCGAATGATTATTGCTATAGGAAGGATTTGGATGAGATGCATGCCAATGTAAACTGTATTCATGGAGTCCTACCAAGAGACCTCTCTCAAGGGAAGAAGGGGTATGAGGAGGATGATGTAGCCTTAGTGTTGTAAGTAGATATAAAGAGCTTTCAAACATATATTTGGATCTAAGAATTGATTTATAGATACCTTACATATTTACGAACCTTAGTGGGGTGATCTCATTTTCTTGAGATTAATAAAGAAATTATATGTTTTTAGCATTTGTATGTGTCTTGATACTGTGTGTGTATGCATGTGGTTGACTAGTATAATTGAACATCGTGATGGGTATGTGTGTAGATGATTGCCTATCTTTCACAAGAGCTATGTGCTATTATTCTTTTTTGACTACTAACTAGAGATCACCTTCAACTTGGCGTAGAAGTCAAATATTTCATTAAAGCCAAATGGAACGGAGTTGGGGATGGAAAATTGTTGCACATCGACTACGTAGTGCCAAGCATCTTCCTCAGTTGGTGTATGTATGCAAGGGGAAACCCCAAATTTTCTCGACCAAATGAGCCTACACCGCTTGTGGAAATTGTAGAGTGGATAAAAGCCAAACTAAGTTATGGGATTGAAATTGGTAACGACATGCTATATGTTGGTGCTTATGAACTCCTCAAATGGTTGAGTTATGAAACCTTAAGGACAAGGAACATTATTCCTTTAGTACTAGTAGCGAGGTGTTTCAATATTATCATGTTTAATGCATGAAATAACAATTGTGTAAGTGGGGATGAGAAGCACACATTTCAGGTTGTACCCAAGGCTGTACCCAAGGCAATATTATACCATTACTTTGGTAGGAAGTTTGCTTGTAACTCATACTAAGTCAAAATATTATATAATGGTTATGAAAATCCCTAGTGCGTGCTAGACCATGTGCGAATTCAGTGATCAAAGGGTTGGGGATGGTAGGATGTTTTTTTGCTTCAATCACCTTTTCTTGTGAACTACCTAACATATGACATAGCCATGATGCATGACTATTAAACATACCTTTGGCAAACATAGCCTAACATAGGAACGGTATGATAAGTGTAAGAAATCCTACATGTTCTTTTCTCGAGCCAAAAACAATGTAGGATGGGATGCACTCATAAGCTTGATGAGTGGGATGACATGGAACCGGTAACTATGAGATGCCACATTGGCTCTCACATTGTCTATGACTTTTGAACATAACTTGTGTGGGGATGCTACTTCTTTTGGGAATTGGGATACATCTATGGTACCCACATTAACGTACCAACCACCCCATTGCCAAATATTACTAAGCATGATATTGACAAAAAATTGATGATGCATATGGTGGTATAACTTGACAAATTTTCATGCAAAATGAGCACGTATTTTCCATATGAGAGTGTGATTCTACATAGATGATAGCAGTTTATGCAAGTATTCTCCATATGAGAGTAGGATTCTGCATAGATGATAGTAGTTTATGATTTGATTATTGTGGTTCTAGCTAAAAAAGTAATAATCACTTTGAAAACATATATCATAAACCAATGTCTTGTCTATGCTTCATTTCCAAATTTTTGTGTTTTGATGGCAAGAAAAATGTAGTAATCAATAGGAAGGTATATCATGCGTCTGTGTTTATCTCATGTGCTAGATGAGATATGGGATCAATATGCAATTGATAAGGATCTACATGTCCCCTACAATAGGGAGAAGAATCCAATCATTATTCTCTAAGAAAGGGATTTTTGTTGACACAAAGAAAGGTTTGTATGACACGTCCTTTGAGCAAGAGCGCGCTTACAAAGAGTAATGCCCCATTGCTTGCAAGCCATAGGTGCATTGATGTCACTATAAAGTCTATGGATATGGAGGCTTGCTTAGCTCGGTCTTGTTTTTGCCAAAGGATGTGAATGAATTTGTTTAGAGCTACATTTTGTTTGAGAAGGTGAAATACAATCATCAAAAACCTAAAGAGACTTCAATTACTTTCAACTCATCTTATACCTTGTGTCAAGACAAGGGTCCTATAGGTAATGACCCTAAGAGGAGATGCGAGAAAAGGGGCTATATATAGGATATGCCTATATATAGGATAATTGGGTGAAGATCAACCAGAATCTAGGCTTCTGGGTTTAGCAGGGAGGGCTTGAGAGAGCCACATAAAGATGGCCAACTTTGAAGATGTCATGCCGATGATTGTGATGGTGTACGATGTTTATATCATACATCCAAAGGAACTTGCATCATTTCTCTTGCTTTCACACTTGGGGGATGGATATGCAGAGCTTGGTGAAACGAGCATTTTTCCCCTCACCAATGTTACTACCTACCACAAGCTGCCACCCATTGCTGCCTCCCCCATCGACAACAAGTGGCCTTTGCTTTGATCCATCGCAAGCCCTCTTGCTCCTCCACGTTGTGCCACCAACCGCAAATCCTCTCCTCTCCTCACCTCCAAGTGCTCTCTCTCTCTCTCTCTCTCTCTCTCTCTCTCTCTCTCTCTCTCTCTCTCTCTCTCTCCCCCCCCCCCCCCCCCCCCCCCCCCCCCCCCCCTCATGCATTGCCCTCGCTATCCCTCTCTTTTTAATCCTCTCTCTTGCCCCTCCCTCCCTCTCTTTCTACATGTCTTAGGTAGCACCTCTCTCTCTCTCTCTCTCTCTCTCTCTCTCTCTCTCTCTATCCCTCTCTTCTCTATCTTCTTTTTTATTTCTCTATCCTCCTCTCCCTCTCACCTTGCTAATATGCACATACCAACTTTGTACTTCACTTCGTTCCAAAAGAATCACAATCACACTTATAGCATGGAATTCCTCTTGGCTTGCAACATTTGAGAACTATTCATGGTGGTCGCATTGACAACTCTCTCTCTCTCTCTCTCTCTCTCTCTCTCTCTCTCTCTCTCTCTAGCCCATCCATCTCATACCCCTATCCATTGGGTGGGCCCTCTTTATCTCTATCTTTCTTTACATTTATGTTTTTCCTTTCAAATTCTTGACTCTCTCTCTCTCTCTCTCTCTCTCTCTCTCTCTCTCTCTCTCTCTCTCTCATGCATCATTGCGTCACACAATAGCAAGATAAAATTACTTGTGTTCAATGTGAAATGTGTGATTTTAAAACATTAACATACAAAACATGGGATAGAGAGAAAGGAGAGAAGTGAAACAAGGGGGGGGGGGGGAGAGAGAGAGAGAGAGAGAGAGAGAGAGAGAGAGAGAGAGAGAGAGAGAGAGAGAGAAGAAGAAGAAGAAGAAGTAAGAATAAAAACAGATGTAGAGGCAAGGCGATGGAGAGAGCAAGAGAGATATGTAGTCAGAGGAGGACATGATGGTGAGATTGAGGGGGATTTGATAAGGGAGTGAGTGAGTTTGAGGGGGGATGCAGTGATGGAGAGAGATGGGGGGGGGCGAGCATAGGATAGGGAGGAGGAGAGGGGTAGGTGGAGGTCATGGAGGAGGAGAAGGTGGAGAAAAAGAGTGGTTGGCGTTGGTGTCCAAGGAGGGCAGCACTAGTGGTGCACAACTCCCTCCCCCTCAAAAAAAAAAAAAACTAGATCCATATCTCAACTTCCTTTGTATGTAGAAGGATTAATCTAATCTACACTTAAGGGTGCAAGATATTGGATACGGTTTGTTTTGTTGCATGGTCTATTTGCAGTTAATAGTGCATGTTTTTTATGTCTACTTCTCAACCCGTATTTTCCCTTTGGGGTGATTGAAACCACAATTCCATTATATTTTTAAGGTTTTTTAACAAAAAACACCAAACTACATCCATTCATGTCAAAGTTTTGCAGGTTCAAATTCGAGACTCGCTTGGAGAGAGCAAGGCATCATGGTGTGGATTTGGACATAGCGAGCATGCAGAATTACCCAAAGGGAAAGTAAAGAAGAAATTGAGCAAGGGAGAGAGGAGCAATCTTGTGTGTGTGTGTGTGTGTGTGTGTGTGTGTGTGTGTGTGTGTGTGTGTGTGTGTGTGTGTGTGTGTGTGTGTGTGTGTGTGTGTGTGTGTGTGTGCGCGCGCGCATGCGCACACAAGCTGATGGAGGAAACAAGACAAGAGAGTATCGCTCTATCTCAAACCAAAAGAAAGGAGAATTGACAAGGGAGCAGTACATACAAAGGCTTGACCCCCACACTCCTTTAATTTTACTATTTACTTCCTCTTGCCAAAAAAAGGTGAGGTTGAGACTAGCCTAACATTCTTTGATGTTGGCCAAAACAAGCTTACATGCACCATCTCTTTCAGCCTAGGCAACATGGTTCATGCTCCATTCTCCACCTAGACCATAACCCCTATCACCCTCTGGGCTATCAATCATAAATCAGCTTGATTTGTCAAACAACAACCTATCCGGCTACATTCCCAACTCTGGCAAGCACCTACCTTTCCAGCTTCTAGCTTTGCCGACAACCCCTATCTGTGTAGCACACCTTTCCTACCATGTCAGGTGGCATCTCTTCCATCAAACAATTCCCATACCTTTGTGGATAGCTTGTCCTTGACTATCAACAATTCAGATTTGAGATTATGATAGTTGTTGCTCCTATGGTTGCAGCATTACCCCTCAGTGCAGGTTTTGTTCATTCTGTATGATTGAAACATAGAAGCACATAAAGGAACTAATGCACAATAATTCCATGGACAAGCTATCAATCACTTATACGTCCTCAAGTAGCATATCCCACGGATCCTATTTAGCAAGAAGAAAAGTCACTTAGCATCAATATCGCCTTATGCGAAGATATAGGGCTCTTCATGATATTCTACAGGGAGCTCATGGAGGCCACCAAGGGCTTCTATGAACAAGCCATGATAGGCAGTAAAGGCTTTGGCATAGTCCACAAGGCCACCTTAGAAGATTACATTGTAGTAGCGTTTAAGAAGATTATCTATAAGATTGATGAGAAGGATAAGCTAAGGGATTTTCAGGCAGAGATTAAAAAAAAAGGGAAAATCAAACACATTAACCTCGTCTCTTTGTGGGGTTATTATTAAACAGACAATGAAAGGGTTCTCATCTACGAGTACATGGAAAGTGGAAGCTTGTATGAGGAGATTTATGGCAATAAGAAAAACAAGACGATCCCAATGGCCAGCGTATAGCTACAATGGGGCTTAGTTGGGAGAGCCGGAAATTGGTCTACAATAGCTTTAGGAAAGTTTCTTGCTAGCCCACTGTTACTCAAATTCAATACTTCAAGAGAGAAGCACTTTGCAAGAAAGGAAGGGATTCTCCCCACAAAAGAATTTGATGATACCAGGATTCACACAAGTTGTAAGTAACAGATGCAATTAGATGGAATCAACCAACATTGCGTTGATCGAAACTCACTACACTTTTTACACTAACATAAGGAACATGAACATGTTAGGTACTAGAAACCAAATTAACTAACCTTTTTATATATATTTATATCGTATACCCTAATATGTTGACTACTAAAAAGATCTATTTACTATGATTGACCATTTTTTATGTGCTACCTGTCTCTAGATTCTTGTTTTGGTGCATTTAATAAACCAATTATACCTTGTGTTGCGTGTAACCCACTCTCGCTAGATCCATCATCCCCTTTTTGCCTTTTTTCTAGTGACTGTACATGCCTTGCTATAAAAAGAGACAAGATTAAAAGCAATTCATCTCAGAGATACTAAGAATATGTTGCTACGTCCTTGCTATTTTAATCAAATTTGATATTGGTTTTCTCTGCTCAAATCTATAGTCTTTGGTGGTAGTTCCACTTTAATAGATTTTGAATGAATAAGTTCTTTAGCTAAATGTAATTTATACACAACCAGACTTTGAATCCACAAGAGCTTGTACTTTAAGCATTGTTGGCTTTCAATTATTATTTGAAATAATAAATAGTAGAGCATATGTGAAGAATAATAGAAAACCACAAAGACTAGAATCAAGATTGATGCTGGATGCTATACTTATATGTTCATCTATGTTTAACGTTGGTGGTTTATTTTCAAGAAAAGAAAAATTCCATGTAAAAAGAATAACGTCAAACTGTGCCCTAAAAAGGTATCAAAAAGTCCCACTCCTTAAAGAAATCTAGTGTATAAGAGTCTACTTTGATCAAACAACTAATAAGAGCAATGATAGAAAATGATGCAATATAGGTTTGATTTACATGAAAAGCATGAAGAAAGGAAAATATTACATTAATTTTTGGGGTTTGTAGGTGCTAATCAATACTAATATAGGAAAAGTCAAATACACAGCGAGGCCCTAATATCTCATCTTTTAAGACCAAGGTCCCATGTGTTTTTTGAATAATGCCGCTTGATTACTTCGACATTGGTCGCTTGGTTTTTTCCTTTTTTTGTTAATATTTTCTACTTTTCTTGTTTTGGATTTGGGAGCTACAAAATTTAATTAACTTTTATGTTTATAGCCAGCTCTTTCTCTAACCTTTTCAATAGATTTTTCTCGCTATACTATGGGGGTTTTATCTTCCTTTAAGCCAGCCATATTGGCAAACGGTTCCCTAGACCTTATGAGTACTCACATGACATTGCCACCATTTGAATTCTGAAAAGGCTTTGCGTATAGCACATTGTATTGTGTTTTTACCAGCACTTTCATTCCACACACCCACATATTTATGATGCCCACCTTTTTCGCGAGTCTCTGTATATATGATAATAGATTTACAGGTAAATAGCTCAATGAGCCGAGAAATTATATTATCTACTGTTACCAAAGAATGATTTCCCCTTTTAATGTGATTCAAGGTAGTCAATAGGAAATGGTGTACATATTTATATTAATAACTCTAGTCTCTTTAGTACCAATCAGACAACTCTAAATTTTGATTTTCGTTTTGTTTAACGACGATTTAAGAATTCTTTCCTTTTGTTTGAAGTGAAAAATGAACTTTCCCATGAAGTTGAGGTGTCGAGCATGTTGGTCATAGATGCACAAAGGAAAAGGTGCTTTCCCACAATGTGGTGTGGTTGTTTGAGCATGAAAAGTAGGCAAAGCCTTGCTACATGGTCTCTTATACTCACAATGGTATCAAACACCGCCTTTGTAATCTGCTTTGTAAATCCAAAGGAAGAAAAATTCCACCTTTCTTTGGGGATGCACAACCATCCTTGCAAAACCGCTTTAGTGCAACATACCAGCTAATATAACCATAATCATAGCCACAAATGGATGGTTAATTTCTAGTTTCATAACATGAACCAAATCTCCATTGAAACACAACTCCCTTGCTTGGAGTTAGGTTGTACACCCAACTAGCTGACTCATAGATCATATGCGACGTTTGAAACACAACTTTATGAATAAAAAGTTTTTGATCAATGAGTAAACATTTTTCCTAAACACCGGTTCAAGAATTCTCAATCTCATGCAAGTCATATGGTATGACCACACTACATCCCTCTTTCAAATTAGAGTAGTTTTAACATGGAACTGGGAACTAGGATATATGCACATATCGGTAGCTATCCTTTTGGAGATGAAAAAAGTGCAATCAACTCACCAAAAAAACTAGAAACTAGGACGCATGCACATATCACTAGCTATCCTTTTGGAGATTAAAAAAAGTGCACTCACCTCCACTGTTTGCCTGGCATAAACAATGGGCATGCTTTTCACATATGCATGCAAGTGCATGCACAACATAGGCATACATTAGCAACCTAAACGTGATTAGATGAACTTGAATCAACATCACACACAGGACAAGCCCATACATGTATGTGTAGTTGAAATCACCAAGCGTTGTTGTATTCCTAATGCACGGAAGTATGTACATGAAGAGAGAGAGAGAGAGAGAGAGAGAGAGAGAGAGAGAGAGAGAGAGAGAGAGAGAGAGAGAGAGAGAGAGAGAGAGAGAGAGAGAGAGAGAGATGGAGTGGAGAGTTGAGAATGGATGTTAAAAGGCTATTTATGTTGCTGTAAGAGTGCAAAAGAGAGTGCTACATGGAGGTTACAAAATAGGTGTTGATAGATATCACCGTGAAAGGAGAAAATGCCTGCTTCTTGCTTGATCAGAGGTGTAAGATCTTTGAGAAAAATGTCATCACATTTAGTATGCCACTTTGGTTCAAGTTTTCCTTATTTCTTATTCACAGGGTTAAGCTTTACAATGTAAATCATTCCATGCTTCCTATTTCATTTTAATAACTTAGTGAAGTTTACAACCTGGAGTTTAGGTTGACCTTGATTATAAAAAATAGCAACTCCAAAGTTATGCTTATCTATAAAATTTAGTGAGACTTCTTTGCAATAATTCAAGTGTGGGTCATTCACCTTGAGCCAAAAATTCCATCATAGACTCTTATGGGTGAAACCCTAAAATGTGGTGAGGGTTTTTGTCCACCTAAGGTAAAATTCACCTCCGTAATTGAATTCAAAGACTTAATATTTCTACCCATAGCTACTCTATAGTAAGCCATTATCAGGGCGTTCACGCAAATTGAGGAGTCGAGTACAACTAGGAGACATGAAGGAATGAGCGCTTTCAAGATCAATCAATACGGTAAGTGTTTATCTTCATATTCTACTGGAGTCCTGAAGCATAAAAAAATTGTTATTCTCTCCTTGATGTTCAATTACAACATGAACATAAGCATTGGATTTGTTGCCTCCTCCTCCAGGGACTTGAGCTCTGCCTTGTGGTCATTGACTTGCGAGTGAGCAAGGTGGTTGATTGTTGTTTCTTGATGGTCCACTTCTTGTAAAAAGTGGATTCCCTTGTTTAAAATTTCCTTGGTTTTGAGGAGGTCTTTGACTCTAAATAGCTTTGTTGTGTTGTAGTAGATCTATGTTGAAAATTCTTGAAGTTCGTAGAAGGATAAGTGTTTGCACTTCTAGCCTCATTTGGTCTTCCTAATCCACAGAGTTCCCTGAATCATCAAAAGGGCAATCTTGAGACACATGGTCAGGGTCCATACAATTGAAGCAAAGGTCGTCTATCACATTGCTATCTTCTTGAGCTTGAATTTAGCAATTATAGCTAGATAAATTAGTTAAATCATAATAGTCATGCATATGCTCAATCCAATCCTTCAGGAATTTGCTCACATTTTCACCTTCTTTGCTAAAATCTCGAGGTTGAAATTTACGGAGTATGAACATGTAGTTGTTACCATTTCATGTTTTGATTGTTCTTGATCCGGTTTTATTTAAAGGCCTAAGTAGTTCAAATTGTTACACAAGAAGTACAATTGTGTTTGGGCACTCCTCATGTGAATATAAATTTACCTTCTAAAACAAAACTACAATTTCAAGTTTCATAATTAAAAAAAAAAGGATCAAGGAGAATGCACACAAGTTAGCAAGGAAGAAGTTTGAGTCGTTGTCATTAAACAATTTTTTTAGGAAGTGACTTTGAATCCATTAGTATTACTAGTATGTGAGCCGTGCGTTGCCGCGGTAGCTAAGAGAAAACCTACCTTTTTGGTATCCACATAGAGTATCTACTTTTTTAGTATCCACATTGAGTATCACCGTTTTGAGTTCACGTCTTATCTCATCAAGCTTTGAAGTCTCTTTGGATTGCTCTTTGACATTAAAAAATTCCCCTCTTCTTCTTTTTTCTCTTATTGTTGTATGGAATCTCTCTCTCTCTCTCTCTCTCTCTCTCTCTCTCCACCCATTTACCCATACACAATTGAACATATCCCCTTATTTGTAATCCACATCATGCCAACAATGTGGCTCATCTCCCACACTCTTTCTTGCGAGATAGGGCATTAGTGTGTTGAGCCCCCTTGCAAGTTTGAGAGTCTCTGATCACCTCAAAACTATATGTGACATGTTTCATTTGGCTCCATAGGTCATATTTGATCTTTGAAGAGACAATATGATCTCTCTCTCTCTCTCTCTCTCTCTCTCTCTCTCTCTCTCTCTCTCTCTCTCAACCAACTAAGTGTAACAGATTGGTTCTCTCAATTTTCTTTTGAGTTACAAGTCTTGACTTGATGACTTGTTGTTGATAGTAGACCTATAGGGTCTCTTGGATTGTTTTTACAAAAAAGAAGAACTCTCCTCTCTTTGTCTCTCCCTCTTTTTGTGGCTTGGCCATGCAATAGAACTGTGTGTCTACTTGTGCCAAAATTAGGATATTGAATTGTGATTAAAAAAAGAAAGAGGAGGCAAAAGGCCTAAGATTCTTGAACAATGGAGTGTCATTATCCTTGGCCTTTTTTTTTGGGTGGCTTTAATTTTTAGATCCTAAGAGATGATCATCTCTACAATGATCTACTCTAGATAGGAAATTCTGTAGTAGAACATCAAGTTGAAGTTGAAGTATGAATAGGGAATTTTATTTTTAATAGTATTGGAAAATGCATGGTATTGTTGTTGTAGGTATAGTAAGAGAGCCTTTAGCAAGTCCCATAGGAGGCATGAAGAGTTCAATATAGAAGGAGGTGTAGCAAGAAGGTTTGAGGATGGTGTTTCCAACCCTTCACAACCCTTAATACGTTGGTTCCACATACGCCTCCCAAAGCTTTTGGTGAAACAAAGCTTCAACCTTCTAGTCTCTCTAATCTCTCTCTAGTGGTATCCGTGGACTTAAATTTAGCCTCTCCAAGGCTCTTCCTTCTTTGCTTCAATTTTGGTATTTGGTGAAATATCTAACTTTCATGAATAAAGTTTTTCCATGGTGTTATTATGCCGCTCCTACCCCTCTCACTCTAGCCTTAAATATTTGCTTTTTTGGTGTGTGTGGGCATCTTACATGTCTTGAATGACATTCTAGGCATGTAAATAAGGGTCTCTCAGTAGCATATCCCTAGCTCTTCAGTGTGCCAGAGAAGACGTTGCCCAAGTGTGATGGGAGAGAGGAGAGGTGCGAAAAATGTAAGCACCTTCAAAAATCAAGAAAACCCATTACAAAATAGTTGCAATCGGTATGAATGTGTAGAAATAATAAATCAAATTGATTCATAGATGAAAGATACAATCTCTTGAAGGGCTCTCGGGGCATTAAAGATCAGTGTTGTGCACACTTGTGGTGATGCTAGCAAGTGACTTCCTTGAAGACTTAATCAAACAGGTTAAGGAGTACCTCTTATGTACATATCACTGTTGACTACCTGCTTTTTCTTGATGTTGTTGCTACATCGAGTACTCACAATGGTTGCCAAAAGCAACTTTAAAATAAGGGACACGCTTGAAACTTTTTCAAAATTTTGGTCCAAATTTGAAGCATTTGTCGATGTTCACACAAACTTGTAAAATTTTGTCAGTTTTCTTGATTGCAAGCTCATAATCTAGCCAAGATTTTCTTGAGAAACAAAAACGTAGACAATGCACACGCAGAATAGGTCACGCATCTCCATCTCTGGAAATGGCAGAGGAGCGAAGCATGGACGCACCTAGCTTCCTCTCTCTCTCTCTCTCTCTCTCTCTCATGACACATACACACACGACCCCTCACACCCACACACACGTTAATGAAATTCTCACTCTATCTCCCCCCCTCTCTCTCTCTTAAAATTAAGCAAGGAATTTGTCTGTAGAGAGAGAGAGAGAGAGAGAGAGAGAGAGAGAGAGAGAGAGAGAGATAGAGGAGTACATTCTAAGATGTGTGTCAAGCTACATACATTCCAATACTCAATGTATGCCAAGCTACATAAATTACAACACTCAATGTATGCCAAGCTACATAAATGACAATCAACATCAATAAAATAAGGTCCTAGAAGCATCAGTTTGTGTTTGCACTATCCAAGGCCCAATCCGATGCACACTTTGTCCAAGGCATCGAGGAGGGCGACCCAACACGTACATCTCTATCCTCCAACCGGGACAACTATCACCATATGAATAACGTATATTAAGTGGGAGTTGATCCCCTACCTCCTGAATACTCACATAGGCATGGTCATTATGATGGTCGATATTAACTTTGATGTGATAATATCCTTGCAAACCATCAATATGATGGTAAACACCCAAAAAAGTATACCGGCGATAATAATGGTTCCTGAATACTCACATAGGCATGGTCATTATCATGGTCGATATTAACTTTGATGTGATAATATCCCTGCAAACCATCAATATGATGGTAAACACCCAAAAAATATACCGGTGATAATAATGGTTCCTGTTTACAAAAAGACACTTAATGTTAATCATAAACTACGTAACAAAAAAATATTTTAAAAATTCAATAATCTCAATTCACCATACCGAACAACTTCAAAGTCTTCAATGATGCGAACAACATCATCAACATGTAAAGGCCCTCTCCAAAATTGTGGATCTATAACAAAATTGTCTGTCTCATGTGGACTTGTTTGTAAAATAGTTGATTATTATAGACAAAATAGTTAATTACCATAGACAAATGCTGGTGGCTGCATGTGCATCCATGTCATTGTAGAGTGGTAGGCCATCTCTAACCAAACAAAGACAAATAGGTTAATCGCATGTCACTTTATCAAGCTCTCTTAAAAGTAAACTTACCATAAACTTCTTGACACACCACAATCCCCAAAATTCCCTTTGTTTCATTTTGATATGTAAGGGGTAAACTCGTGAATATGTCAAAATCAAAATCTTGAAATAGAGAGTTAAAAGGGTTAGGGTCACACTTATTTACCAAAAACCAATCCCATTTAACAAAAAACCCTTCCAAATTTACATTGTTTCATTTTGATGTGCAAGTGGTAAACTCATGAATATTTTAAAAGTAAAATAAACAATTAAAAGGGCCAGGGTCACATTTATTTACCAGGAACAAATCTTATTTAATGAAAATAATTTTTTGATTAAAAAAAGTAAGAGAGCAGGTCATGTCACCCTACCTATTTACAATTACCTTGTCTTTGATGGATGTCGGTCCAAAAAACATAGTGTTGAAGTGGATTGTAGAGAAAAGAGACCATGTATCTTTTTGAGAGCAAATATAGCTCAGGGTCAATCCCCTTAAGCAATTAATTAAGACATCACATATCACCATGTATTCTTACCTCTACTCATTTGCAATCTGTTATAGATAAGAATCCAATAGAAGCATTTTTTCACCTCTAAGGCATGGATGATAACCCAATGACTTACATTGCAATTTCTTAGAGTCGATGCAACAAAATATTGCACTCCCACTTTGAGAAAGGTTGTAGCTTGGAACCTTACATCATTTTGAGCACAAATGATGTAAAAGAGGATATCTTGCATATACAATTTCAACATTCCATTTGTACATGCTTTACCCCACTGCATTTGTAGCTTGCAATACTTCTTTGAATACAACGTTTGGAGTCTGAGTCAACTTTGCTTCATTATCATCCTTGACCACAACCTTTTTAGAAACTGAGGTTCACACACATGACATTGCCACATATAACTGACCATGTGAAAAAACGGGTGCTGCCAAATATAATCCCAAGAGGCCCAATGTTTGTCATTGTGCTTTATTTATGATCATCCCAAATGCTAGCCTTATAGAAAGCTGTCTGCGCCTCATTTGGCCGGGTAGTCCCTGAGAATTTCCAGCAATGAAATCTATCTTTGGAAGAAATACTCGGTCTTCAAAGTTGGAACCAGTGAGTATCTCTACCTCTATGACTCTACGATGAAACTATCTACATATTAACCTTGTGCCATTATAAAGCCCCCTTCTTGGATCCAAATTACACAATAGCATGATAGAAGCATTTTCTTTCAAACACAACACATGTGGTGGATATCCTCCATCTAAATCCAAGCTATTCAACAATTCAATTGTATACAAAGCACTGCTCTCTTTTGATTCGCATAGTGAATCTACACTCAAATACTCTCTATAATGTCCACACATCTTGCATAGAGCATAATCATTGACCACATCTACATCCTTGTTGCAAGGTGCAAGAACTCCCCTATCTTTAAAGAATCCTGCATAATCCTCGACTCTCTGAATATCTCCATAGATGCTCTCAATAAGATCTGACAATTGGTTTCTTTGAAGTAGCATGCTCGTAGGCAAAGTGATATTGTCAACGATTCCCCATCATGTATATTCCCATTACCGATATCCAGAACGCAATCTGAAAATTGTTTTTCAGCTGCATCTGTCATACAACTTTGCACACACATATTTGGAGTGAGCTAAGCTTAATATTCTTGTATGTCTCCAAATATAGGAATAACACAATGTCGCACTCACAATATCTGCTTGGCTACCTTCACATACAGCTGGTAGAATTTGCATAAAGTCACCTCCAAGCAAAACTACCTTTTCACCAAACAGACTGTCTGTTTGTAAAACATCTCTGAGTGTCCTATCTACTGCCTCAAAAGCATGGCGATGAGTCATGGGTGCTTCATCCCATATAATCAAAGATGCTCTCCTCAACAATTCAGCAAGTTGGCTATTCACTTTTATAGTGCATGTTGACTCATAATTTAATTCTAGAGGAATCTTAAACCTCAAATGTGCAGTCCTTCCATTGTTAAGGAGCAAAGCTGCAATGCCAGATGATGCACATGCCAACACTCCCTTACATTCACCTCGAAGAAATGCATTATAAACATAGGTTTTTCGAGACCCCTCTGGACCATCTAGAAAGAAGACACCCCCTCCATTTTTCTCAACTGCTTGTAGCACACAATTGTAAGCATCACGTTGGCCATTGTTTAGAGACCTTTCCATTTGTTTTGCCATACTACATTGTTCGGTAGTATCATACATGGTCTCTTCTGCTAATACACTACTCCTACTCAAAGACATAAAACTTTGATCAATTGGAGGCATCCCGAGATAGTCAGAGAGCCTCTTACCATATTGTTGTAGCAAAGAATGCAGATTACAAAGTGCTCGACTTTTAGCAAATTCTTGTCAAACTCTTGCATCAAGTACATGCATGTTTAAAGTATATTCATATATGGTCTTCAGAAATATCAACAGAAAACCTATCCCACAATGTCCCTAGACATAATGGTTCACAATATCCCAATATAATAGCAAACAATTGGCGCAATTGCAATTTAGTTTGAAAAGAAGAGGCTTCTTCCAAGCATGTGATCCACTCCTCATCACTTTGCAATAACCCTCTAGCATTGCAAGCCCTCTTTGAACATAGCATAAATTTGTCCTTCATATGTTCGCAAGTCATCATAACACTTATATCTCCTTACATATGGTTAGCAAAATCCGTAAATAGTAAACATCTCTGGCAGTGGGGACAATGTTGTACATTCTTCCAATGGTATCTCCCAACTGCCTCTGTGTCCATTCTTTTTTAGTCTTGTTTCAAACCCACATAGCAGGAAAGTCAGCATATGGGCCTCATGATGATTTTGGTTTACAACAAACCACTCAATGAGTGTTGTCTTCTTAACTTCGTTGTTATTTACTAAATTTGCCAAATCATCTGAATCTAAAAAATTCACAGTATTTTGATTGGGAAGATGAACTTGCAATCTTTGGATATCAGGCTTCTCTTCATGCATGTCAAAAACATAAATTCACCAAATAGCTTCAGATGCAGAAACATATCGTGCATCAAGGTAGCTCTTAATTTCGTCAAAAACACCTTCATGATCACGGAGCACCACAGTGGCTCGATCATGGCCCTTATATACATACTTGTACTAATACTTTACAGCAAAAATGGTTGAGCAAATCTCAACATTGATGTGTGCTTTATATCTCAACGATAAAAGTGGGTTGTATGGAACAACCTATCTATTGTCTAGCTTGCAATCTCTTAATTGAACAAAACTTCCATTATCTCGTCTCATATACGTAGGATATCCACTTTCATCCACATTTGTAGATAGTGCAAATTTGCATAATATTTAAACCTACATTTTTCATCAACCATGCATGGAGCATTTGAATTCAAGGGACCACATGGTCCATGAATATTGCATCGACTAATCACACTATGCAACTCTGGAAATAGCTCTTTGTGTGGGAGCTTAGCGCACACCAACTTATCATAGTGGGATGCTTCCATTGGTTTGTACTCAGATGCTAAAATCAACAATATATGTGCATGTGGAAGACCTCGCTTTTGAAACTCGATCACGCATACATGACCTAAAACATCTCCTAAGACAACCTTTTTTATAAGCAAATGCATCAAGTCTTTAAACTTTTGATAGAATACACGTGCAATTAGATCCGGATAATCTACAACACTTTCTCGTGGCAACAATGCTTCTTCTATTTCTCTCCATTGTGGATTACATGTAAAGGTTATGAAGAGATCATGATTTCGTCTCTTACGAACAATTGCCATGGCATCTTGGTACAATTGGCACATCTATCTTGGCCCTCCAGTGAAAGAAGAGGGCAAGACAATTCTACGCCCAACAGTTTGTCCTAAAATAGCATCGATACCATCCCTAGCCTGAACCATATCATCCAAGCCCTGATAGACCTCATCACGGACTGTCCTCTGATTTTTTCTTAGCCACAACAAACGTGAGTCCTCCATGGAACCATATGCATCCACAATATATTGTTGGAGCAATCTACCACCCCGTAAGAGACACTCAATGGTGTCATTTCTTATTTGTATTTGAAAACTATAGTATTGTTTTTGTGTAATTGTCTGGATCCACTTTGTAGTGAAGGATACCATCCATCTTCTCCCATTGGAAACAAAAGAACATACATAAGAGGCATGTATGATCGATGCAAATTAGAAATTCTTTTTAACCCCCCTTCTCAAAGATTTAATACTATGTCACGATGCCCTATAGTTCTCTCATCGCCTTGCCTAAGCAATATAGCAGCAATTTCACCACCACGAGGAGCAAGATACTGCCACCCATTAGAGCGAGATTCAGTTATCACCATCTTGATTTCTGAAACAACAGATCCATTAACCATAGCACCTGCAATGCGATTCACATGAGCATAAGGATTCATGAACCCAATGCATCATTTCTTGTATGGTTTGTAATACTTCAATGTCCAAGTGTGGAACATGATGCAGTCTATTTTGTAGCTCATGCTCCGTGTAAAAAAAATACAACTGTGCAAATCGAGGAACTTCACTACGTCCTTCAATTAGCATTAAAGGACCAATATTGTTATGTATACAACCATGTGCCTTGAACGTGTAAACTCCTCTTCCTCTGGACATGTTTTCATCAATGTGAGAACCCAAAGAGGAAAATGCAAGTGCATTATTGTAACCACAAATATTCTTTAAAAAATTATTGCCTCTTCGTGTAGAGGATTGCATCAAATCTTTCAGTTCTGTGGGTGGCTCACTCAAAGGCAGCAAATGAATCTTGCCATCCAAACAACAATACTTTACAAAATTATGAATACTTCTTCCTTCAACCTTCCATGCTACAGCTCCACAATTGGAGCATTCACAGTCTAAGCAACCTAAGTTGTGTATCAAACACTTTTCAAATAGAATTGGTGCCATGGAAGGATTTTTCAAGATTGGAGTAGATGCATAGTGAGAGAAAATTGACAAACAATGTCTTGCCACCTTCATATAGTCTCCCTCTTCAAACACGACTGGGGGCTCTATGCACATTTGCTCTAAATTACTTTGATGGTCTTAAACATGAATATTCATGCACTCATGATCTAGACCTTGGCCAACAATGGGTGGCTCCGATCTCTCATAACACTCTCTTTCATATCTTTCATAAGAAATGTGTGGATGTAACCCTAAGCCCCTCAATGCCTTGTTGTACATAGAGTTCCTAGCTCTATTCCTTGCTATTTCACACCTAGCTCTTCGAGATTGATCAAGATGTCTAATACGCCTTGCATGCCCTGGGGACAACATTCGCATTCATGACACCATCTGCTATGAAACTTCAATTATTAATGTGTGTGTGTGTGTGTGTGTGTGTGTGTGTGTGTGAGAGAGAGAGAGAGAGAGAGAGAGAGAGAGAGAGAGAGAGAGACCATAATCCTAGTTTACATACATGCATGTGGTATCACGTGTGTAGAGGTCAATACACCATAACGTGTCTTTGGTGTTTGACATGTGTATAAGGAAGTGTGTATCGGTTATCTTTTTTGAATTGAAAACTCTAAAAACTTACATAAAGCAAAGTTCCCATTTTCTCATTACATAGCAATGTTTTACATCTATCATAAGCGACTTGCACTTTATTCACGTGCATATTGTAACCAACACAATAATAATTGAAGTTTTATAGCAGATGAAGAGAGAGAGAGAGAGAGAGAGAGAGAGAGAGAGAGAGAGAGAGAGAGAGAGAGAGAGAGAGAGAGAGAGAGAGAGATACACCATAATCCTAGTTTACATACATGCATGTGCTATCACGTGTGTAGAGGAAAATACACCATAATGTGTCTTTGATGTTTGACATTTCAAATATCTTTTTTAAATTGAAAAACTCTAAAAACTTACATAAAGCAAAGTTTCCATTTTCTCATTGGATAGGAATGTTTTACATATATCATAAGCGATTTTCACTTTGCTCACATGCACTGTAACCAACATGATTGTTTGGTTTTGGAAAATTGTGTTGAACCAATGCATTCAGTTTATTTGAAGTGGCTTGAATCTCTGAAACTCCAGAACCTGACAAGGCACCCAATTTACTTGAAGCAGCTCGAATCTCTGAAACTCCAGAACCCTGTAACTATGTCAAGGCTCGAATCTTTGAAACTCCAGAACCTTGTAGCTTTGTTAAGGCACCCAATTTGTTCACAGAACTCCTTAAAGTGGGCACAATTTCACGCAGGGCATGATCTTGGTCATTGATTCCCCCCAAGAACTCCGAAGAGCTTTGTGCGAAAATTCCCAAGAAACTCCAAGGCTTGTTGTTGGCTTGCCTCAATCCGAGCTATGGCTGTCTGTAAGTGCAATTGATTTTCCAAGATCTTTAACTGGGTCTCTTTCATTTCATCATGCAGCTTCCATGCAAGTCCACCCTTAACATGAGTACTGGAGCTAAGTGTTTGGAGCATCTCCACAATGCTTAGCTGAGTTGTCTCCACCCAATCTCACGTAGACTTGATTTCTCCAAGAGATTCAAGAACTTGTCTCCTGGTTAGCCCACCCAACGTTCGGGCTAGCCTCTTTGCACCGCGCACGCTATGAATAGGAAGAGGACACAATCTCTTCATCATCATTGGTTGAAGTATATACTTCTATGCGGGAGGAGCTTGCACCATTGGTTGCACTTGCAAGAGGTACAGGTGTAGTGCAAGTTAGGTCCATTTTACTGCACATAGATACACATGGAAGAAAAAAGAAAATAAAAATACATATTTATTGAGAAACCATTGTCTCGATCGTCTCTATAGACAAAGATAGAGAGAGAGAGAGAGAGAGAGAGAGAGAGAGAGAGAGAGAGAGAGAGAGAGAGAGAGAGAGAGAGAGAGAGAGTAGGAAGATGTGTTGGTTTATTGGCTGAAGTTTCTCAACTTTCATGCATAGGAGACAATGATAATTTGTATTAAGGTCCTCTCTAGCAATCACTCTCAAGTTCTCACCAATCTCTTCAATTGGAGACCCTATGATTTGCAACAAAGCGCTTTCTTCTATTCAAAAGGGGGCTCATCTATATTATTACTATTCACTCTCTATATATGGCTCCTTGGTCTTTGTCGAGAGAGAGAGAGAGAGAGAGAGAGAGAGAGAGAGAGAGAGAGAGAGAGAGAGAGAGAGAGAGAGAGAGAGAGAGAATGTACAAATGACCTATCAACCACTAATTACTTCACCTACAATAATTTTTCCCAAACACTAATTGGGCCTAAGGTCTCCCACATGCGCTTATCCTCCCAGAGAGAGAGAGAGAGAGAGAGAGAGAGAGAGAGAGAGAGAGAGAGAGAGAGAGAGAGAGAGAGAGAGAGAGAGATTGAGGAACTGCATTTCAAAAATCTTGTTGACCGCAAAGTTGGACCTTCTGCTTCGATTGGACTTAATGTTTGGGAAAAATGCGTCTCAGACTAATATCGTGCCGTTTTCAATTACAAAAATTCTACCCCAAAACCCGAAGAATAAACCTAATCCTCCCAGATTTCCTCTTGGAAAACTCAAGAAAGGGACTTTTGGATGTCTAGAAAAATGATTTTTCCCGAACACTAATTGGACATAAGGTCTCTCTCTCTCTCTCTCTCTCTCTCTCTCTCTCTCTCTCTCTCTCTCTCTCTCTCTCTCTCTCTCTCTCTCCATTCATTCATTCCCTCGTCTATGCACTCACTGAAAGATTGCACGTCATTTAGTCCTTTTACATTTCAGGTTTAGAGACGTTATATTTATTCGAGTCTCTAGCGTCCACATCTTCTCTCTCCTCTATCTTCCCATGCACTCTAAATGGTGTGCCTAGCTCCTTATACGAACTACAATACCGAAGCTTAATAATAACTTTTTATCTCCAAAAGAACCCTCAACTCCTCTATGCTCATCCTTTGCCCACAACAACTGGTCTGGACCTCTTGTAACGCAATCTCCATCGCCAACCTGTAGCTCGACTACCTCTTTGCCACGCCCAGATGCAACTCTCCCTCTTTTGCAGTTCTTCTGCCTCCTCTCACATGCTCCCCTGGTTCTGTGGAGCTCTCAGAGCGCACTCCTCGTAACTCGCGGCCTTGGATCTCTGGTGGACTCTCTAGGTCTTAGGAGGAGTCTTAGGTAGTGTTAGATAAGAGTTAGGTTGTGGTGTGGAGAGTAGGATTTGGAGTGGTAGATGCGGTGAAAAGATAGCTTGAGAGTCCGTGAGAGGCTAGGAAGCAACCGAGGCACCAAAATCACCATCTCACATGATGAGTAGGAGTAGGGTAAGTAGGACATCATGATTTATGATCTGGAGCACTTCATGCATGTTATATTTGCTGTTAGGCTCATCGAAGAAATATAAAAGACGGTAAATTGTGTTTAGAAGCTGAATTGAAGTCCAAAAGTTTTTGTGATTATTGTTGGGAGGTCCACAAAGCATAGGGAAGTCCACTGGCAGAAAAAAATTAAATTCTAAGACAGTAGACATCCTATGTGTAGAATGTCTACAGGGTGATCTGGCAGTAATTTTGAGAATCTGAGTTGACCAGAGTGTTTAGAAGGTAGGTTTTATTCACCTTGAAAGTGGAAGATTGACTACATCTTGACAAATTGTGGCCAAAAGATAGGAATTGCCAGACATCCTAACCAAATTGTGCCAAGGCATAATTTTGAGACCAAAACCATAGGATGTCTTCATGTGCATGATCTACATGATTTATTGAGTGCATGTGAAATGTTTCATCTCAATTGGGTGAGAAAATTGGGGTTTAAGCATGCTTTTTGATGGAAAAAAAGGGCCAAAATAGCTAAGTTTGGGGTCTTTTGACATTCAAACACAAATCTAAACACACCAGGGTGATCAGCACATCAAGGAAAAGCTGTGGGCCAAGTTGTGCTAAATTATGATGCAAAAGACATCCAACACGTAGGATGTCTAATGCGTGATTAAAAGGCCAAAATTATATTTAAGACATACCAGGTTCTCATATAGCCTGAAACAAACCTCCTAGTCAAGTTTGGTCCAATTTGGAGTTGATTTGACTGGTGAATTCATCAGAATGCACATTAGACTGCTGGAACAGATTCTGATCAATTGACCAGCTTATAGGTGTCCAAACCAAAAATTGAGAACAGCTGTGAGCTCAGCACATCAAGGGAAATCCACAGTGCAAATTTTATATGAAACAGAGCATCTAGACATCCTACGCGTAGGATGTCTACAGGATCATTTTTAGGACAATATTATATTGTGGACATATATAAGGAGATTCTAGTTGACTTTAAGGGTTCTAGAACTTCTTTCCGAAGTGAAATTGAACTTTGTTTGACCTATTTACGGAGTAAAGACGAAAATTAAGACGTTACCTCTAGACTGACAAACACGTAGGTTGTGTACTATTCAAGATTAGTGGACATAATCAAGAACATCAGAAGTGTATAGATTACAGTAGTGGTTGGGATTAACCCTTCAGTTATACCAATCATTACTAAGACCACCTCTAACGGTTAAATTCTTTGATTCGATTGCCAAAATTAAACACTTGTGTACAGGTATATTCAACAGCAAAGCAAGAAGTTGTGCAGAAACTGATCCCGTGCCAGGTGAGTGGTTGGATTTGTGATAAATTGCATTGCTAAGTTTGATGAATTTAAGATAAGAAAGACACATTCCAAGAGACCAAAAAGTGGCATGTGATCAGGAGTGTGTTTTGTCTTTTATCATGGGCATCGGGTTTTCTCTAATCTTGTTTTCTACTCTTTTTTTTCTATAGCGTTCCTGGCGCTTAGGGTGTTGATTACCAAAATCATAAAACTTGATATCTGTGGTTGTTTTCCTACTCTCGCTTGATCTGTCTGAACACTCGTTATCTACATCGTTACATAATTTCAGATGCTCAGAGGAGCCATAAAACTCTTCTTGTTCTGGTGAGTCTACATTCTCATCTCCTACTGGTACAAGGTTTACCATGTAAAAGGGTAGCACATCATAGCCATCCTTATCACAAAATTTTGTCGTTGGACTATCTGTAATGGCACAGACGTCCAACTTTGCTAGTATGTGTTCCCATTCCATAGGTTCTAATGCATCTTTGGGAAAAGGTTCCGGAATATAATCCTTGTCTTCAATAGCTCTTTCTAAGATGCATTCCTCTCTTTTCAAGCTCCCACAATGTGAAGCTCCACACATCCATAGCTCTTTTTTCTGCCCTAACCATGCTGGGAGTTCGGACCCTGCCAATGCAGCCGAATCAAACTCTTCCACTGGTGTCTGATTCACATCCTTGTAACTATGGTCTTTTAGGTATATTTTGGTTGTAGTCTCCCCACACCTGAGGTATATGTGGTCATAACCCCAATCCTGTACCATCATTAATTGTCTCATGAAGACTCTTCCCAAGATGATCTCCTAATTGTTCTTTTTGCCAAAATCAACTATTGCAAATGTATGCTCATACTCGATTTCGCAAGAGGTGACAATTACTTTTTCTAAAGTCCTAGAGGCTTTTCCATGAACCCATCCGCCAGTTGTAATTTCATTATGGTTGCTCTTAAAGCCGATTTTCCCCATTTTTTCCAGAATTCTTTGGTGGCGATAGCAACTCCCGCTCCACTGTCGAGAATAGCCTTGGATACTACTCCGTGGAATTCTATTGGTAGTGTGGTATTTCTATCTTCTCCCTCACAATATTCTCCAACCTTGTTTAAAGGTACAAGCCTAGTGTTCAGTTGAGGCTTGTCCAATTCTCTGATCCCTTCTTGAATCCTTGAGGTAGGGTCTTTTACTCCAAATTTTTCTAAGCATTTGCCTACGGTGGTCCAAATGTTGGTCGTAACCTCAAGAGTTCGGCGAACGTGATTGTGCATGCCACAGGGGTGGACAATAACTCAATCAACCCTTGTTAATCCATTACTCTGTTGGGAAAAAGTCTTTGAGATGGTATTGCTCTCACTTCAGACTTAGCTTCATACTCCCTTAGGTAAGAGGGTAGAGCTTTTAGCGAGTCAAGTTGGCTGTGCCCCAAGCTAATTGACCCTTGGTCCCCCCCTTGTGAATGCATATCAAAGTTCATTTGTGATCTTGCCTCAAATTCTTCAATGGGAGGTAAGATCTCATTTTTCTCCTTCTCAGCGCGATTCAGTTGGTAGTTTACCCCATTAGCTTCATTTGCTTCCCGGATTTGCTTCCACAGGTCATCTAAACTGTCACACTCTTTACCCATCCCCGTCGATGTTTTGGGTTGGAAACCATCAAATGTCTCATCTGTTGTATTTGACACTATGATAGGTTCTCACTTAGACTCTGAGACAGTCGTGAGTCCCGCCTTTGTGTCTGCTTGTTTCTCTAGAGTTGGTGTGATAGGGGTTGGAGCTGGCACCTCGTGCCAACTTACAGGTTTACGAGGTGGGTTTTCTATCAAGGATTGGGCTATTTCAATCATGTTCCGACACATTTCCAACCTCTGTTTTTCTAGTTCCGCATATGGATAAGTCATCCATCTTTTCTCTTGGATTTGGTTGTTTTTGAGTCTGGCTTCGTATGTTTTTAAAAGTGCGTCAAGCTACTCATTTACTTTTTCTACCAGTACTGATCCTACCGATCTTGCACTTTTGGGTTCCACTATTTTCTTGGGCCCTATGGTTGCAGCAGTGTGTGAACTAAAACTAGTTAGATCCTCTAATCGCTCCAATTTATCCTTTGTGTGTTTTAGCTCCTCGGATAGAGTCGTTTGCTCTCCTTCCTTCCTGGCTTTCATACAAGTCTTTCTAGCTTTCCAAGTGCTTCGTTGATTTTTCATTTCTGCGGTTCGTTTGTCCTTCTTTGAACTTGTGTCCGTGTGACTACCTGAATAGGTATTACTGTTTCATTTTATGACCCCCCACTGGATGGCACTGCTTCCAGCATGTTTAAAGTAGTTTTTGCTCCTTTGCTTGGGTTCTTAGGACATTCAGGAATCAAGTGATTAATTCCACATTCGGTGCAATACGCATTGACTCTAATGATCTCATCATGAGGACAATGCATTAGCCAGTGATCTCCGCCACACTTGTAGAAGGGTCCCTTAGGCTGTTGAGGTGCTCCTTGAGCTCCTCTCTATTGGTAAGCATGACTCTACCCGCACATGCCTCCGTTGGCTATGAATAACAGTGTTCGTTCATCCAAGTTGTATCTTCCCTCTCCTGCAGCCTGGGCAGCTATTGGTGGTCCCGTACTTTCAATCATGCTCCAAGGTTCTTGCGTCTTAGGTTCTTCAGGTGGATAATAGACATGATTTGTTGCATATCCATTGGGATCTTTGTAATATGCATGCATGGGTACCAAAGCCTTCTCTTCTGGTTCCTTTACCATCGGTGCATACCGTATGCCGACCTGTCTTACTCCTGGTAGGGGTGGTTGTTGCTCCAATACTGGTTGTGGTCTTTCAACTCCTACAGGTCCTGATAGGTTACCTGCTTGATATCTAGGCATCGGTGGGATTTGAGGAGATGCTACTTGAGCTTGGGGAGCATAAGGTCGCTCTCTCACATATCCCTTGTTATAATAACATTCCTTTGTCACATGGTTTGTCCATGTCCTCCTTCATAAACTCAAAATCTCTACGCTCCACAGAATCAAACCAAGTGGTTGCATCCTCTTCTAAGGTAAGTCCAAACCCTGCAAATTGAGTAGGAAAATCCAAAACTTCTTCAGCTCTACTTACACGCACGAAGGCTGCTACATGATCCCTAGGATCTCTGTTTTCCGAGTATTTCTTGTTCACCCATTTTTGCACGTGAGAAGGTATAATTGTATGATGGTCTACAAATCTCATCATTGGTTCTCCTCGTCCTCCTCGATATGCCTCTTCTAGCCTTCGGTAGTGGGAGGGTTCCTCTCCTAGAGGTGCTCCTAACCCATAATTTTTGACGGTTCTTGTAAGAGGTGGTTCATCTCTCCAAACTTGTTCTCTTTGTTCTCGTTCTATGGGTTGTCTTCCGGGCTCTGCCAACTCTTGAGTTTTTGGCTTACTCTCACGTTGGTAATGTGAATGGAGTGGTGGTTCTTGTAAATCTCTTAGCCCTCATGCGGCTGGATAACCACCTCTATTTAGGTCTTGTTCGGATGTTGTATTTTGTTGAATCCATGCCTGCAATGATGGTTGGGTTTCCTACTGGTTCTGATAGTTGAAAGTCTGCTGCTAGTTAGAATGTGATGTTGCATCGTACTCTTTTGAAAATGGATTTGTAGACTTGCTAGGGGTATAGGTAGACTTTGGTACTTCTTCAGAGGCATATGTTGATGTTTCTAGAACTGTTGCCTTATCTATCTCCTCTGGCAGAATTTGTTTGTAGTCTCGCCCGTACTTGTCAACAGAAATGATATCCTTCCCAATAGCAATTTCATAAGAGAACAAGTAAAGAACCTTATCATCGCTTAATTCATTTGGGTAGGGTTCTTTGCATCGAAAATAAGAGACTACTCCCTTGCTCTCATGCTTGTAAATTCCCACATTCTCATTATAGGTAGAGACTCTGGTTGTTTTTTTATCATACATAAAAAAAGCTCCGGGTCGATCAATTTTAGGAGGCGGCTCTTGAGTTTCGAAGACCATTTTTCCTTTTTCCACATTATCTCCATACCTGTTGTAATCCTCACGGTTCCTAACTATCAGATAGTGGTTCCCCCTTTCATCTCGGAATCTATCTCCATCATCATAGACTTGAATTATCTCCAGTCTCTGAGAAGGCCATTCCTCTATAGTCATAATAAACTAGGGCTCCCCGAGAGTTTGTTCCTTCTAAGAAGATTATAGTGAAGTTGGCCTTGTTCAAAGGGTTTTGGGAGGTACTTCCTCCTAGCATTGGTTCTTCATCGGAGAAGCCTCCTGGCTGTTGACTAGCCATCATGAAGAAGGACTTTTCTGATGAAGTGTCAGTATCACTACCTTCCTCAATGATTGGAGCTAATGGATCTAGCCTTGCCTGAGTTACACTCTCCTCAGTGGATACTAAGCTGCTAGTCAAGGTAGAGGATTGTGTAAAAGACAAAATATCAGGGAGATTCTCAAAAGTTCGAGGATAAGGACACATGAGGACATTAAAAAAAAGCAAAAAAAACTAAAACGGAAACAAATTCAAGAAAAGCTCAACAATCAGAACTTGGAAAGAAAAAAGATCAAGAGTGGATCAAAATGGAGCGTAAAAAGAAATACAAAGAACTTAAATGGACGTTACGAGAGGTATGGACTACTGAGTAGAAAGTGAAGGTAAGGAGGATTCAGAAAAAGAAAACATGGATGGACCGTCCCACTATCAAAAATTCACCATCCAAAACAGAAAATTCATAATGACACCACCAATAAGGGAAAGAATAAACCAAGAATCTTATGATGGGCCGGAAAATGCAAAACGAATTGACCTCGCTGCGCCAGGTGAAGAGCCTCAGCCTGTCTATATAGCAACTGATTTAGGGCTTGAAGAAGAAGAAATGCTAAGACAGCTTCTCAAGAAGTATAAAGATGTGTTTGCATGGTCTTACAAAGACCTCAAGGGAGTTGATCCATCGATATTCCAACATACAATGCCGTTAAAATCAAATGCCAAACCAAGCAAACATCTTCCTTACACATATAATGACACATTCGCTAAACGAATCAAAGAAGAGATTGACAAGCTAAAGGATGCCGAATTCATCTATGAAATCGAACATACAGATTGGGTGTCACCCATTGTGATTGTCCCCAAAAAGCACGGAAAGTTGTGTGTGTGTGTGTGAACCTCAAAAAGATAAAAGCAGCAATAATAAGGGATAATTATCCCTTGCCAATCACACAACATGTGCTTGAGAGGGTAGCGAGAAAACAGGCCTGTTCATTTTTGGATGGGTTTTTGGGGTACAACCAATTGGCAATTGCATTAGAGGATCAACACAAAATCGCATTTGCCACAGAATGGGGAATGTATGCGTATAGAATTATGCCTTTTGGCCTAACCAATGCCCCAGCCACCTTCCAAAGGTTAATGACTCATGCATTCAAAGAATACCTAAGAATATTCTTAGAAATATATATGGATGATCTCTGTGTCCACTCTCTTATTCGGAAAGAACACATTGACCATTTACAAAAGGTATCTGAGAAGTGTAGAACATATTGAATCTATCTCAACCCGAAAAAGTGAATTTTTATGGTAAGACAAGGCCGCATCTTAGAACATATTGTCTCAAGAAATAACATAACCACTGACCTAGACAAAATTAGAGTCATAGCAGACTTGCCCAGGCCTACTAATGCCAAATAACTACAATCTTTCATGGGACACTGCGGATATTATCGAAGATTCATATATATGTATGCGATCATTGCACGACCACTATATCGCTTAATAGTCAGTTTTGAATGCACCGAGGAGTGTGAAATTTCATTCAAAAAGCTTAAGAAAACCCTTGTATCAGCACCTGCACTTAAAGCACCAGATTGAAAAAAGATATTCCATGTTTACATCGATGCCTCTGCATATGCAATTCGGAGTATTTTGGCTCAACCTGGAGACGGCACAATGGATTTTCCAGTTTGTTATACAATCTGACAGCTAAATAGTGCAGAAAAGAACTATACCACCACTGAAAGTGAGGGATTGGGAATGATATATGCTATAAAGAAATTTCGGCATTATCTCCTTGCAAACAAATTTGTGTTCTTCACAGATCACCAAGTTCTTTTGTATCTAGTAAATAAACCATGCAATACTAGGAGAATTGTACGCTGGTTTATTATATTGCTAAAGTTTGACTTCATAGTGGTAGTAAAAAAAGGTAAAACGCATCTACGAGCATATCATTTTTCAAGGCTACAAAACGGGGAAGCTCCTGAAGGAGTCGATGATGACATACCTGATGCTTATCTTTTCAATATTGAAATGATACTCAAATGGTCTCAAAAAATTATTAGCATTCTTTCCTTTGGAGGTAGATTTGGTAAAAAGGAAGAGGGATCCAAACAACAACCATTTTGACAAACAAAAAACTTTCAATTGATTGCGGGACGACTATACCATCTAGGCTCGGACAAAATTCTACGATTATGCATAAATCCAGAGGAATTCGAGTGTTATCTTGAGGAAGCACATATGCAAGACTGTGCATTTCTTTGTTCAACAATGAAAACACACCAAAGATTGAATCACTTAGGAGTATATTGGCCAACTATGTATGCTGACACACATGCTTATGTTAAGAAATGTATTATATGTAGTGCCAAACGGTCGGTGGATCACGCGACATTGTTTTAGGTAACCATTGCACCTACATGGAGTCAATATATCATTGATTTCTTAACAACAAGGACATTTTCTAAAAACATAACAAAAGCACGAGAAAGGGCTATAGAGTTGGAGGCTCGAGACTTTAATTTAATTGAAAATCAACTCTACAAGCGAGGAAAGGACAATCAACTTAGAATCTGTGCAAGTGAAAGTGAATACCTACTGATTTTAGAACACGTACATGGAGGATTAAGTGGAGGCCATTTTTCAGGCGATAAGACGGTAAAAAATTATCTTAACCACGGGGATATGGTGGCCTACATTGCACATGGATGTTGTGGAATTTGTAAAGCGTTGTGATGTATGTCAGCGCACTAAAATGCCGATAAAAAGAGATGAGATGCCACTACGGCCAACGATGGGAGCACGGGTATTTGCAAAATGGGGAATTGATTTTGTGGGGCCTATTTCACCCCTTGCGTATTGTACCCATACCCAACATATCATCGTGGCTACTGACTATCTCACAAAATGGGCTGAAGCCAAAGAGACACAAAAAGCAGATGCAAGGACTATTGCACAATTTTTGTATGAGAATGTCTTTTGTAAGATACGGATTACCAATAGAAATTCTCAGTGATCGAGGAACACATTTTCTTAATGAAGTCATTGAATACCTGCTAGAGGAATTCATGGTCATACATAAAAAATCTGCTCCATATCATCCACAAGCAAATGGACAAGCTGATGCCACAAATAAAACTGTATGCACTGTTTTGACTAAAATTGTATCAGAATCAAGGGCAGACTGGGATCAACAATTACACTCAACACTATGGGCATACAAGGTAGCTTATAAAACATCGATTGGAACAACACCGTACAACATGGTGTTGGGTCTAAACGCTTATTACCCATAGAGTTTTTGATACGAGTGGCAAAACGCTTAGAATGGACAGGCTCTGAACTCTCTTCAAGAATATATGATCTTGAAAAGCTAGATGAACTTCGACTGAGAGCTGTAGCTTCGATTTATGCTCAGAAGAGAAACAAAAGGAGTCTTTTGACAAGCATATGTGCACGAAAGATTCTAAAACAGATGATTATGTACTTGTTTACACTTTGAAGCAACATGTCAAGAAACTTAAAAAGCAAGGGATGGAACCCTTTCCGATTAGTGACTTATCACAAAGCGGAGCTCTCAAACTTGAGACATTGGAAGGTGAAGAAATGCCAAATTGGATTAGTGGGTGTCGGTTAAAAAAGTATCATTTACCACTAACACAGGATATGCTTGAACAAATCCATCATGAAAAACAACGGACAAAGGAGAAACAGAGGGCAAGAGAAGAAGCACAAGCAGAAGCAAAAGAACACATTGCAAAAAGAAGGCTTCTACGACAACAACAACAAATTGGATCACCGTTGCGAATAAATGCTATTCGATTAACGAATTTTAATGAAGACACAGTGGATCCAATAATTGCAGTCAAAGTGGGTAGCAACCAAGTTGATTTAACGGCATTTCTTGATTCAGGAGCTTAAGCAAATCTGATTTCTTGCAAATTGTATAAGCAGCTCGAGCTTGAAGAACAACTCCATTCTACTCAACAAGCACTGGAAAGCAGTACATCACATTCATTAAGCATATTGGGCTAGGCTATATTGCATGTACAAATACATCAATATGTTGATCCCCACAAGTTTTATGTGGTTGAGGATGCGAGCACACTACATCCAATGTTGTTGGGACAACCATGGCAGAAAGAGTATAATGTGCATATATATTGGAGTTTGAATACGGTCAAAATTCAACAAGCATAAGAACACCAGGTGGTAGCCTTTGCTCAGACAACCCGAAAGAACCAGATAATGGTGCCACAATCACTTGATAAAGAGCAAAAAAGATGGGTGCCATTTAACCAACAAAAGATACCTACGAAGGATAACCAGGAAACCGCCCACCGTATTCAATCAAAAAATGAGACACCACAGGCGACAATGAATAGATCAAGGTCAGCAATACACAAACAACAGGTATGGGTACGGAAGGATGGAAGTGAACGAGCCTACAAACCACAATGCAATAGCAGACGACTTCCAAAAAACAATGTTAAACAAACATCGAACATGGTCATAAAACAGATATGGATACTGAAAAACATGCTCAATTGCCAACTACATAAGACACGCATTTAGATCCCCAAAGCGACACTAAAGGAACTCCCTTCAGTACAAGCAACACCAGCAGCCAAACAATCACTAAAATCCGACATCGGCAAACCGCTCTATGTGGGTGCCGATCAAAAGAACAACAATAACGACCAAAAAAGAGGCCATAAACCTACAAACACCTCCAAATCAAAGCTACAAATGGCAATCAAAAGAGAAAAAGATTATGGCCACATCGGACACGACACTCCTATCCACAAAGATCACAACGGTCATATCTACAGTAGCGGCAAACAAAGCCACGTTTGCAAGAGAATCTGCCAACCAAACCAGGAACAAACAGGAAACCTCGACGTCAAATGCCAATAAGCATCTTGCTTATTCCCTCCTCTCGCACCGCATTAATTTTACCATGCATTGACTGAGTATGCATCAGGTAGGGTCACGTTACAAGATCACGCATTAGCACATTTTTAACCCATGCATTGCACATACCCCGATGTGATATCTTATTGTCCGGGAGGACTCCGATTAGGAGGGGGGAGGCATTCTCAATGCGAACCTGATGACCGTAAAAAGCAACAAAAAGGACATGTTTTGACTATTTTTGAGGGGTTTACGTTTGATTGTGAAATTTTCTGGACTAACCTAAGTACATATGCCCTTATACAACATTAATCTAGAGATATATGAGGCCAAACGTCAAATTGAGGCCTATAGGTGTGTGTATATATATGTAAAAATAGCCATTTTTTGAGCAAAATATTGGTAAAACGGAGAAATCCCACCATAAAAATTACATGTGAGTGTACATAGTGTGTCAGGGTGAAGTTTTTGATCTATTTTGATTTTTGGGGTTTTTTCGGATTGACTTTGCTATTTTTCTTTTAATTTTTATAATTATTGGCAAAAAAACTTCCAAAATACAAAAAGCAGGTGATTTGCAAACGTAATGAAAAACAAAAAAGATGGGGATGATTAATGACTATAAGACAACCCAGGGTACAGTGTGGGAGCAATTATGAGAATGAAGCAGGAGGCATGTTGTGGCCAGATTTTGATCGAATTGTCAAAATTCTCAGAAACTGGGCAAATGGAGTCCAAATGGGAAACTTTTCGAGTCTAAACCGTGTTTCACAAAAAGTTAGGAACACATGTCAAATTTCATGAAAAATGGTTCGGGGACCTCCATTATAAGATTTTTTCACTCCACTTAGAGCTCATTTCTACTATTTCACTTGTGAGAGAGAGCTCTAGCCGCCTAGAGCGCACAGGACTTCCAGTAGCTGATACGCCACACATATGCACCCGACAACCACCAGATATGAGAGGTATGCTCAGCACCTTATGCTCTTCGTGTATATTTGATGTTTTGTCGCCAAGACTAGCATAGAACGCCAACGGGGTTTGCAGGGTAGAGGTCTGTGAGCATAGGTAGCCACCTAATGGCTAACCCAATACCAACAAGACTTCATAGGGGGTTTACCCTAGCCTATGAGACCAATCTTGGATGCCCAAGGGAGGCAAGAAAGCAACGGAGAAAACCCTGGCACCTCAAGCCCTACAAGAGGCCACAAAGAGGAAAATCCGACAAAAGTGGCCCAAATGATACCAAAACTCATGGGTAGGAGCTTCTCGACAAGCTCTATAAGGCTACATAGGCCACATGTCCATAAGGCAACCCAAAGCAGGCCTAAGCTTCAGAAACGCCATCGGAAACGCAAAGCGTCACTTGGCTCTCACAGCCAAGCGAGACGTCCGCTTGCCACCAAACTTCACGAGCGGCTTACCAAGGCCTTCAACAACCAAGTCCTATGGTGGTAGACCACTACAAATCATTGGGGTCATGCAAACGCAATCATGGGTGCTTCCAAAATGACAAATCACCAAACAAAGCTCAGGTGAAGCCAAAGCCAGCCAAAGCCAACAAGAACCACATGGCAAGGTTCCCCAAGGGTTCATGAAGCTATGCTGGTCATCATCAAGAAATTTCATCGCGAAAAAGCGCTCCAAGAGTCAGAAATCGCCTCTGAGGCTCTGAAAGCCAAGAAGGGAGTTTTTAACTAACCATTTGATTTTTTAATTGAAATAAGGCACAAAGGAGACTTAGGGAGGTCATATATACATAGCAATAGGACTTGCTCCTAAAAATTGTACAGGAGGCATCCTACACGTAGGATGTCTCAAGGCCACTTTTGGGCACCCAACTCATCATTTAGCCATACACAGAGCCTCTACATGTCATTTACATCTTATCCCTCAAGTTTCACTCCATTTGGACCAAGTTTGACCTCTTATGCATCAAAAAACGCAAAGTCACAGCATAGAGACAAGTCATAGACCTATTAGAAATGATCCAAATCAAGTGAAACTTGAACCACACACTCTTCATAACTTGTCAAAGCTAACTGTGAGGTCACATCTTCAAAATCATGAAAAAGACATACTACGTGTAGTATGTCTCCAAGCTTAAAATGACATCCAGGTCGATTTTTTGATCTTCATACATCTTTATCACATTCATACAAGCCCACCCACCAAGTTTCAAGCCAAACAGATCACTTTTTGGCCTCGTAGCTCCATAGATAGACTTTTCGGACTCTGAAACACCAGAAATGGTCTTCCTATCCTCAAAACTTATCCAAATTCAAATCTAAGACCATGGTGATGGTCCACATGCTATGCCCTATCATACTGACAAGTTTCATGCAATTCTGAGCAAAAACACATACTACGTGTAGTATGTCTCCAGGGTCATATTGACCTACTGAGCAAAGTTTGACATCATGAATGTGATCAACATGCTACAAGAAGCCTACATATTAAGTTTCAAGTCATTTGGATAACATTTGCTCATCATTACAAGATATCCTACTCATTTGTACACCAAAAGCCTAAAATAGTCCAAGATTGCACTTTTTGGTGTCTAAATCAAAATCTAAGCACATAGCTGTGATGTACAGGTCATAAGCTATCATCATGTCAAGTTTCAAGTCATTCTAATGAAAAAGGCATCCTACACGTAGGATGTCTTTAGGCTTACTTTGCAGCACAAATCCTACTCTTTTCACTCGCAGGGCATCCTTAGTCCCTCTTGAGCTCATGTTTCAATTTTCAAGTCAATTGGATAGTTAAAACTCAGTTTATTAGCTAATCTGTAAAAAAAATGGTAACTTTGGACTACTAAGTGCAACAGGATCGATGGCAGCCGCTAAGTTGCCAACAAAGAAGAAAAGAATGGCCAACAAGAATTACCTGGATGAGGTGGATCCATTTATAATACAAACATGAACCATAAAGCCCACTACCACTTGGGTACAAAGCATCTTACTTGAAGCAAACGACCTTAGAATATACCAAGGCATGTTCAAAGACCCAGAGGGCAATGCCATAGAGCTGCCAATGATACCACAGGAACTCAATGAGTTCACGAGAAGGCCAGAGAGAGTGTCTATCTTAGAAAAGTTAGAGTTACACAATTATTTTGAGGCTTTGCCAGCAAAAATTGACATTCAGAGAGTCGGGAACTCATCACAACAATAAAGGAGAATGGCATAGCCAAGGTGATAGATCTGCAAGGAAAGAACATAATGATTGTGTTCAAGCCAGAGGTGGTTGCAAGTGCCTTGCAACCACCTCTCTAATACAGGAGGCAGTGTCAACAAGAGGCGAGAAGAGGTGAAGGTATACAAGGAAACCAAGAAGAACTACACCTTCGAGGATATTGCAGATTCAATGGTTGCAACCATGTGCCAACTCTAGTGCCTTGAACCTCTCTAATGCAGGAGACAGTGTCAACAAGAGGTGAGAAGAGGTGAGAAGGTATACAAGGAAACCAAGAAGAACTACACCTTCGAGGATATTTCAGATTCAATGGTTGCAACCATGTGCCAACTCTACAACCAATATTTCCATATCTACACCAAGAGGCCTCAAAAGTACACTGTGCCACCTGCAGCAATTGGAACAACATTCACATGGGCAATGAAGACAAGCCGCCCAGGAGAGATAGATTATGCGGCATACCTGCATTACCACATTGTGAGGATGGGAACCAAGAATCCCACATATATTGCAACAGGGGAGATGCTCACCAAGGTAATATATGAAGCTCTAAATGCTAAAGGCCAGTGGCCTCTTCCTCCATCACAGAATGAGTGGTTGAAGCTGACAGAAGACAAGGAAGAGGAGCAACCTACAGCTCCTAAGGTGGCCACTAGACTGAAAAGAAGGTTAGAGACAGTAGAGGAAGAGCCACCTCAGCCAAAGAAAGGAAAGAAAGCTACTATTCAGATGCCAACAAAAGAGACTAAATCCCAGAAGGTCGCTCGGCTAGAGAGGTTGATGAAGAGTTTCAGAGCCGAAAGAATGCTTAAAGGAGATCTAAGAGAATTATGGAAGCCCTCACTTAAGGCCATGTCTGGATCTTCTAGAAGGACTAATAGGGATCGCTTCAAAGATTATATAAAGAATTTTGAGATCCTAGATGCAATGGCCAAGAATATTCCATTTATACCTTTCATCGAAGAATAAGTTGATGATGTGAGGCGGTAGCTGTTAGAAGAGCAGGAAAGTGTAGAGCGAGAGAGGAAAACAAAGGCTGATCGGGACTTCTAAAAGAAGCAATCAACCCCACCATCAAGTTGCGAGTCTAGTCCTCCACCATCATCACCTCCTCCTAGTCCTCCTCAACCTCTACAGACTGAGGAGTTGATTAAATATGAGAAAGCAGCAAGACTCCAAGAATGAAGAGGACAAAGAGAAAGAGCAGAAGGAAGAGTTTGAACCAAAGCCTGAGAAGCAAAATTTGGAAGCAAAAAACTATAGAATATTCTTGGATCTACTAGCTGCTGGATACACTCGAGAAGAGGCAGCTCATACAACTTTTCAAATGTCAACCCCTAAACACAAAGAATACACAGTGAGCCTTTGTTTGGTGGAGCTAAAGGAGATTTCAACAGCACAACGGATTTGCAACCACAAGCCAAAGATTGAGAAGAAGTGATGCAGAGACTGCAAGGATTAAGAGCCAGATCAGTGGCCAAAGAGATTGAGTATGAAGGGCTGAAGTTGAGTGAAGTAAAGGTGAAAGCTGAAGTGGGAACACTTCGGAAGCAAAGTCAAGAGAAAATGGACAGCCAAGCACAGCCTGAACTAGAAGAATCACTGAAGAAATGTTAAGAGTTAGAAAGTCAAAACCAAGAAACCACTCAGAAGCTAATGAACTCTGAAGAAGAGTACCAAAAAATTAGCAATGCTCTGACTGAAGTCGAAAAAGAAAGGGATGGGCTCACCCTACAGCTGGTGGAAGAGTCAAAAGAGGTTGAGAGCTTAAGGGAGGCCAAGACAAAGCTAAAATATCACATGAGGCTAGCCAAGATGAGGTGATCGAACTAAAGGATAAAATCAAAGTGAAAGATCAAATGATTCAGAGGTTGAGAGCATCTCCGAGCAGAGCAAGAGCTGCAGCTGCAACTAGTACTAGCCAAGATAAAGACGTGTTTGAAGAACAAATGATAGAACTTCAAAAAGAGATGATGCTTGAAAAGAGGTAGAGAGTAATGCTAGCAGAGGGATCAATGGTGGTACAAGGCGATGATAAAAAATCATTGAAAGCGGAATTGGATATGCTTCAGAAAAGACTAGAAGATGACACAAAGACGCTGCAGACAGAGAATGATGAGGTAAGGCATAAGCTAGAGAAAGCTGATAGAGTCAATGCAGAACTTAATGACCTATTAGTAGCTGTGACAGAACAAGATCAATTAGTAAAATACGACATACAGAAGCAGCTGGACGAACTTAAGAGCCAACAAAGTGAAGAACCTCAACAAAGTCATGGGCCGACTGCTATGGAAGGAATTGATATAGAGAATGTGTCAGATCTGGTGGACACAACAATACAAGAGGACATTCCTGTGGAACCCTTACAAGAGCCCCGGTATCTGACACAAGAAGAAGAAGACAATCTACAGAAATCAATAGAAGCAGCCATAAAAGACACCGCCAAAGAAGCAATGCCGTGGGAGCAGAGGGTATTGAAGTCCATGACTATTCAGAGATTAGATGCAAATGTCGTTCAACATGAATGGCTACAACCCTCTCTCCCCTATCCTCTTCTAAAATATGAGGCTGCTACACTCATCAAGAGAGACAGGCAACGTGGAATTCTTGAATTATCTCAAGAAAGTACATTCACAAAGTATTGCAACGTTTTAGTATGCAGGGGGGGAAGTCATTGAGTACCCCAATGCAAGCATACTTCAAACTTAGCAAGGAAGACTCTCCCAAGACAGTGGCTGAGAAAGAGGAAATGGCGAAAGTACCATATTCTTCAACAGTTGGCAGTTTGATGTACGCTATGGTAGCCACAAGACCAGACATTGCACATGCAATGGGAGTGGTTAGTAGGTACATGGCAAACCCTGGCAAGAAGCATTGGGAAGCAGTGAAGAAAATCCTCAGATATTTGAAAGGTACAGCTTGCAAGTGTTTATGTTTCGGAAACAGTGATGCATCTATTGTAGGTTACACGGATGTGGATTATGCGGGTTGCGTGGATCATAGAAGATCCACATCTGGCTATGTGTTCATGTTTGCTGGAGCAACTATCTCTTGGAGATCATGTCTCCAAGATTGCACATCTTCATCTACCACTGAGGCAGAATATGTGCTGCGTTTGATGCCAACAAGGAAGCCATATGGTTGGCTCGTCTAGTGGGAGATTTGGGCATTCACAAGGTTCCAGTACTACATTGTGATAGTCAGAGTGCCATTGCTTTAGCAAAGAATCCAGTGTTTCACTCAAAGTCGAAACACACAGAGATCAGATACCATGTCATACGAGATGCATTGGCTGGCAAGCGTATCGAGCTTGTCAAGGTTGAAACTGACGACAACCCCGCAAATGCTCTCACAAAGAGCCTAGCCTCGGAGTGATTTACACATTGTATAGAACTTATGGGTGTAGGATGAATCCTCGGCAATGCTTCATCAATTTTGTATAGACTAACTATACTAATGCCACTATTGGCCACCGTGACCTTCAAGTGGGAGGTTGTTGGGGTGTAGGCCAGGTGGCCGTGGGAAACTGCCCCTGTTCATACTTTCACCTAATCAATATAGGGAGAAAAAGAGATAGAGTTGACTCTTCTCTTTCTTCTCCACTAACCCAACACAGACTGTCTGTGTATCATCCCCTTCCCCATTCTCTTCTTCCCCCTCTCTTGCACACACTCCGTACACGCGCACAACATATTCGGCCCAACATTAGTGGTCGAGCATGCACGGTATGAGTCCGTTTTGTAGATGCGCGACATCCTCCACTGAAGCAGCGGCTCTACTGTCATGTTGGGGACGAAATGAGCTAGGAGGGGGGAAGTGTTAGCTGAAGACAAGCGGCCACACTCAACTGAAGACTGACAAAATGATAAAAGAAAAAAATCCTATGTAGTCATTCCCTGATTAAGAAAACCCATAATTTCACTTGTAAATACTTGGGGCTTGCAGAAGTTTCCAATTTTGTATATTATTTTTTCCATTAGACTAAGTAGGATTTCACTTTGGAACATGAGATCGACCCGCGAGCTATTTCTAGGGATTCGGTAAGCAAACGGTGTCTGTTTTTGTATTTCAGCATATCCACACATTCATATTGAGTAGAGCTACACATTAGGCACCTTAGTTTTCCCAAAAGTGTCGACCTGCAAAAACCTGTCAGACATTCTACGTGATTCTGCACTGGGTGTTTATGGATAGGATTCTGGGTCACGGACCTTAGGGAGAGTGGCCTATTGGTGTTAATAGGATATCCCTCAAGCTTCGTAGCATTTTGAGAACTTCTAATGGGTGTTTGGCTCATGGAAGTGTTGTAGGAAATCTCCTCCTATGCACAAAAGTAGGCTGTAACTTAGACATTGGGTAGAGACCTCTATAGGAAGTAGTCAATAGTCGGTCGAGTGTAGGTTGACACCCTATGCTTGCTTCCATGCTCCTGCGGGTCGAGCTTTGTCCTCAGATGACAATTCTTGTTAGGTGAGTTCTCACTGTGCTGACGTTCATCATGGCGTATCCGCCAATAGACTTCTACCTGCAGGTTCGGACAGCAACAGCTCGGCTTGGTTAGCAGCTCTCGGACGTATAGCAGCAGCTCTCGGACATGCAATCTCTGCTCAAACTCATCGAACCGTGATTTGTACCAGCTTAGACAACAACTCTCCTGCACTAGCTCGGACAGCAGCTCGTCTACACCAGCTGGGACGATAGCTCGCCTACACCAGCTCGGACAACAACTCTCTCTCTCTCTCTCTCTCTCTCTCTCTCTCTCTCTCTCTCTCTCTCTCTCTCTCTCTCTCTCTCTCTCTCTCTCTCTCTCTGAGTTCAGCAACGCGAGTACACTCTCTCTCTGAGTTCATCTATGTGGCAATACCTCTCTCCCTCTCTGAGTTCAGCAATGCGGTACCTCTCTCTCTCTCTCTCTCTCTCTCTCTCTCTCTCTCTCCGTAATGGAATTGGCCTATTTAACTTGAGAGTAGCGGAAATTAATGAGGGTAATTTTCTTTGTGAGCATAGCGGGTGAACATAATTAAAGATAGCAACATAATCATACCAATTAGTTAACTTGGCATGAACAATACTTTTGCAAGAGAGAGAATTTAGAGAACATGACAACAGTTGAGAACCGGATTTATGTGGAGCCGGTTTCCCCTCCAATAGTATTATGATTTCTCCCATTAAGAGAGACTTGTTACAATATAATTTTTTTGCTCCTTATGACCTAGATGATGCAATGAATATGGAAAGCTTTATGCATCACAAGCATAACATAAACTTGAAGAAAGCTTTAACTATCCCAAGCCTCAGTCCTAAGACCTCAAACACTTTCGAAGGTAGAGAGAGCTAGCAGGGAATGAGGGTAGGGAAGAGGAAGAACAAACATTTCATAAGAGAAAGAATTAGTTCCTCACTTATCATAACTCTTCTTGCTAGCATACATAATAGCATAGTAATGAAGAATAAGGAGATGGCAAGCTTAAGCATTGAAGCATGACTCTTGGTTGGATTTGCACTCCATAGCCAAGAGTGTTGGTGTAGGCTCTCAACCTCTACTTGCTTGGAGATTTTGCATAGCACACAATGAGAGTGTTTGTGGGTGATTATACCCCCTAAGCAACCCCCTAGCTTGCTTGGGTCGACCCCCCCTTGTAGCTCATGCTTGAAGCTTATTAGACCCTTCTAGGCCTAGCCAATCACAAGCAGGAGGCATTACAAGCAGCAAGGGTAGCCTTGGGACAAGTGTCCCTCTTTCCCCTTTGAGAGAGAGGTCTTGATAAGTGAAAAATAAATTAATTAAATCTCCTAAATTATCATTGGACCCCTGGGGTGGCCAACCAATAAGCTTTAGGCACACCATGAGGGCACCATGAGGAGGAACTTGACAAGTATCCATTTTGCTTTCTTTGTACCATGCATGCCTTGTGTGAGTATGTGGGTGTTATCTCTCATCCCCCCTCTTGTTGGGCTCACCCCTTCCTTGTAGGGATTGAATCTTGACCTTTTGACACCTCAAGCCCCTCATGCATAAGCCCAGTTCCCACCATAAGCTTGACCCGTAAGCACTTTAGGCTTGGGCTGAGTTCTCACCTCAAGTGAAACCCTAGCATCTCAAGCACCTCACGCATCTCACTCATCAAGCACCTCAAGCATCTCAAGCACCTCAAGCACTTCAGCACCTCAGTCATCAAGCATGACAAGCAGGACTAGCACCTCTAGCTGGGTCGAGTTCCCGCATCAAGCTTAACCCTAGCTTATACCTAAAGTCAAAGGACTTTTACCCACATTATTGGAAGTCTTCAATGAATCTAAGCCTAAGGTCTTATGCTCCATTGGTTAGCCTTGCCCTTTGATATACCAAATCTCATTTGGACCCCTTTACCATTAGCCTCGTGTTGAGATAGATCTATAAGCACATGTCTATATCTTAACCCTTGTTCTCATTTATTCTTCCACATTAAGTGATCAGTTTAATGTGAGAAAATCATTTGGGTTGGTCAGATATTAGATATTAGATTTTATGACATTACCTCTCTCTTGAAATCATAGTCTTCCTCGACTAAGAGATAAAGCCTTTAGACATTAGTCAATTTTACTTAGGAGGTAGAGGATCCCTTTTTACCCTACGACATCTTTCCAAGATGGATAACTAATCCATTTGGTGCTTGGAAGACATAGCTACCGCAAGCATGTCTGCTCTTTAGTCCATTTCATTCTCCCAAAGTAGAGTGACAAATTCTACTTGGTGTTTGAGAGACGTCATCATCACAAACATGATTCTAAGCATGCATACTAGTTAAATTTTTGCACAATTAAAAAGAGGACTAGTCTTATAAGACAAAAACATGAGTCGTTTAAAAGAAATTTGTACATTTGCTTACTCTAATGTTGCATTGTAAGCATTGACAAGGTTCATACTATCCTTAAGTTGTATTCCTTGCATCCATCTAACATCTTCAAAAGGATAATTTTTGAACTTAATAAGATACCATCGGATAATCTTACCATGTCTTAGTACCTTGTCTTTATGCCGAAGGATAGCTTCAGGTTGTAGCACCTCTTCTTGGTCTTCAATTTCGGGAGTTCAATAATTGGTTCACTTGGTGGCTATCCTTTGTAGGGCTTAAGTAGGCTTACATGAAAGGCATTGTGTATGAGCCAATGGTTGGGCAAATTTAGTTGATAATTTGTCTCATTGATGGGCTTCAAGATTTGGAAAGGACCATAGTATCTTTTTTCTAGTTTAACATAATACTTTTGATGGTCCATAGGATTTTTGCCCGTCGTTTGCCTTAATTGAACCTTAGGAAACTTGAGTAAGACCCAATCATTTTCTTTGAACATTAAGGCCCTTCTAAGCTTATCAGTAGCAGCTTTTTGCCTTTGTTAAGAGATATAGCCTCCTTAATCTTTTGAAAAGATTCTTTAGGTCACGGCTATACTCATCGGCGACGAAGATCTTCCCATGTACTTTGAGTAGCAAGGGACTTTTAGGTCTTCCCTCAATGATCTCAAAAGGTGCTTTTCTCGTAGAAGTATGTACAGTATTATTGTAGGCATACTTTACAAGAGGTAATTACTTTTCCCATTGTGAGCGTTGATTTACTTTGGTAACATAAGTCTTGATTAGATTGAGTATCGTAAGATTGACTATCTCACTTTGGCCATCCGTTTGTGGGTGATAAGCTGAAGAGAAATTCAATCTTGTTCCTAGATCTTCAAAGAGGCCTTTCCAAAAATTACTGGTCATTCTAGGATCTCTATCTGACACAATGAATGTAGGTAATCCATGGTGCTTGAAAATATGAGATATGAAGAGAGTTGCCATTTGATGTGCCTTAATAGTCTTTTTGACAGGAATAAAATGTGCTTGCTTGCTAAACCTGTTGACTATTGTCCATATTCCCGTATTCCCATGAATAGACTTGGGTAATCCAAAGATGAAATCCATGGATATACTCTCCCATGGTAAATTTGGGATAGGCAATGGCTGGAGTAATCCAGGTTGCTTCCCTCTATCATACTTGGTCTTTTGGCATACTACACATTTTGCAACATACTCTTGTATGTCGATTTTCATGGTAGGCCAATAGAAGTATGTCTCTACTCCTCAGAGAGTAGGTTGAATACCTCTATGTCCCGCATATGAAGGAGCATGGGATTCATACATAACTTTCTCACGAAGGGAATGTGTAACACATAGCCTATTGCCGTGGAGAAGATAACCATCCTGCAAGGTGAATGGTTCCTCTTTCTTCCCCAAAGCAAGGGCTGACATTATGTCTCTAAAGTCAGGGTCATTAGCATACTCATCTGTCATAGAAGATAGATCATTGTGAAAATCTATAGACACCACATTAGCTTTTGGTCGTTGTGAAAGTGCATCGGCCACTTGATTGTGCTTACCAACAATGTGAGCAATATGAAAATTAAATTGCGAAAGAAAATTTTTCCACCTCATTTGTTTGTTGGAAAGCTTGGCTTGCGTCATGAAATACTTAAGACTTTGGTGATCGGTTCGTAGAATGAATGGAGTCCCCAATAAGTAGTGCTTCCATGTGTCTAGGGCATGTAGAACAGCTAAAAGCTCTTTCTCATAAATGCCCAAGACTTGTTCATCAGTATTGAACCTTCGGCACTCATATGCTATGGCATGCTCTTCTTGAAGCAAAACTGCTCCAAGGCAATCACCACAAGCATCACATTGGACCTCAAATGACTTTGAGATATCCAGAAGTATAAAGATTGGTTGGGAAGTAAGCTTCTCTTTGAGCTTATCAAAAGCATTTTTCTCCTTAGCAGTCCATACATACTTAACGTTCTTCTTAGTTAAGTCGTGTAGTGGTCCTGCTACTTGAGAGAATTTTGTTATGAAGCGTCTATAGTATGCACACATACCAAAGCTTCTTAGCTAATGTAGATTCCTTGGGTTAGGCCATGCTTTTATTACCTCTAACTTTGATGGATCCATTTGGATACCATCTTTAGAGATAATATGACCTAGGTATTGAATCTCTTGAAGGAAGAATTCGCTTTTCTTTTGGTTGAGATAAAGCTTGTTCTCCCTCAATGCTTGAAAAATCACTTGGAGATGTTTGCTTATGTTCCTCCAAAGACTTGGAGTAGATGATGATATCATCAAAGAACACTCCAGTGAATTTACGATATGGTCTAAAAATTTTCTCCATCAAACGATTGAACGTAGCTGGTGCATTAGTCAAGCCAAAAGGCATGACTAGATATTCATAAAGACCAAACGTTGTGCGAAACGCAGTCTTTAAGATATCTTCATCCACTATCCTTATTTGATAATAGCCACTCTTAAGGTCAATCCTAGTAAAGTAGCTAGAGCCTTGTAGCTTATCAAACAGATCTTCTACCCGACGCACAGGAAATCTATTTTTGATAGATATGGTTTAGTGCTCGATAGTATACACACATATGGTATGTACCATCTTTCTTTTGCACTAAAAGGACTGGAGAACAAAAGGGAGAGGAACTAGGCCTCACCATCCCCTTGTCTACCAATTCTTGTACTTGCCTCATGATCTCCTCTTGTTGAGCTTGTGAAACTCGATAAGGAGGCTTGTTAGGCGGTGAGCTTCTTGGAAGGAGCTCAATGCGATGGTCATCATCCCCTCGTGTTGGAAGTAAGTCCATGGGGATATCATCGATGAACACATCTTGGAATCCTTTTAGAAAATTAGACAAGTCTAACTCTTCTTGATTCCTACCATTTACATTTGATGAAACATTAGGATCTTTTAGAGACTCTTTGACAAAAATCATGTACGCAAAAACTGAGCTCTTCATTGATTTATCAAAAGCAAGAGGATTTACAAGTGGAATAGTGCGACCACGCTCACTAGTATCTATATACATGTTCTTTCCCCTGTATAGGTGACGTAGATTCTCCTTTCAGGGAACTTCATGTTGGCAGCCATGCGATCAAACCATGGTGGCCCTAGGATAGCATCCTCATGTTTCTTCTTTGTTGACATAGCTTTGGACATGAAGCCTCAACTTCCCAATCAAGGGAGTAACGGAGGCTTGCTGTCCCTTGAAAGCTGCGTCAGCCATTATCATATCTCCCATCTCAAAATCTTGAATGTCCAACTTGGTGGCCAACTCCATTGATATGAAGTTGTGAGTAGATCCAGCCTCAAACAAGATGAAAGCATCATGCTCTCTTACCTTTCCCCAAGCATAGGAAAGTGATGATCCTTTGCAATGAGCATCCTCTTTTGGAGCTTTGATGGTGGAAGCCCTAGGAGTCTCATTGCGAGTATTCTTCTTGGGGCAAGACTGATAGCCATGTCCTTGCTCCCCACACTTGAAACACGTATGGTCCTTGCAAAAAGCTTCAATCTCTTCAAGAGAGAGTTTGTTTTTACCTTTGTAAACTCCCTTCTCCTTGGACCGATTGTTGTTGTTGTTGTTGTTGTTGTTGTTGTTGTTGTTGTTGAGAGTACCTTAGGAAGAATTTTGAACATTGGTTTTCCCCTTTGCATCATTTTTGTCTTTGTTTTCCATGGGCTTGGCATTACATCTATCCCCTTGATGAAAATTGATGCGTGAAGCAACCATGGTGTGATGGATTACTTTGCTAATAGTACCAAGCCGTTGAGAGTTGATGTATTCAGCCATCTCTTTAGGTAATCCCACACAGAATTGCTGCCTTTGCTCGGCAAAGTCTATCTTTTGAAAGACAGTAGCCTTGAGATGTAAATCCCAAAACTTGTCTACATACTTGTGGGTGAACTCATGAGAGAGAAGCTTCAAGCTGTGCCATTTTTTAAGCACTTTGTCCTTTGCATCGCTTGCAAGGAATTGCTTCATGATGAAAACTCGTAGAGTTTTCCATGTCTTTGGGGCTTCACCATTGCCACCATTGACGAGTTGATTTTTGGAAGTGCATAGCTACATGGCTTAGCTTGGAGGACTCTGTGAAGCTGTCGTCTCCAAAGGCCGTATCAAATTGTTGGATGAAGGCCAACACTTTGTCGGTAGCACCAAAGGTGCCATCATAGGTGAGAAAAGAGATACTCTTTCCTCCCTCTTTGAACCTCTTTAGCTTTTTGTGAACTTTTTCATGCAAGAAATGATTTGCGATGTCCTCCCCTCTTGTATTCTCTAGGAGAATAGCCATAGCTTTCGTCAGAAGAGGAGGAAGGTGAAGAAGAAGGAGAAGAGGGTGATCTCTTCCTAGCCCTTTTCTTGCTTTGTTTCCTCTCTTCCCTTTCAAACTGACGAGGAGAAGGACTATGTGTTGATCTTTTCCTCTTGGGAGGAGTGGGGCGATCGTCTAGACCGTCGTCTTTGTGGAGCCACATCTTAAGAGGAACTTAAACTTTCATTGCTTTCTTGCTCTTTGGATTCCTCCTCTTAAATGGGAGAGAGTATCATTTTGGGGGTCTCTTCAAGAGGCCTCCTAAGCTCTCTCTCCTCTTGGAGAGGAAGGGAAATTCCATAAGCACAAAGTTGTTGAGTAACTTCGGCTTGCAAATCAGGGTTGCCCATAGCTTGCTGCAATCTAGAGTCGCGATAATTCACAAACATGGGAGTATCATCATTAGCACCTTCATATGTAAAATCAAAGCTATCTATGTTCATTCTACTCTCTTGATTATTGTCAGCCATGTTAACAAAATTTATGTCTGTACTTAGTGTATGCTTTGGCAATTCAAAACCTTAGTTGCCACTCCTCTTAGCCTTTGAAAATTGGCTCTTAAGTATCTACACCCACGACTCGAAGTGGTTAATTATAGAGATAAGAGGAGTAGGTCTAAAATAGCAGAGTTGCCGAGGGCTAGCTCCTTTCCGACTTCTTATGGCTCAATAATGGTAAAGCCGTAGGCCGTAGGCAAGTCTAAAAAGACTCCATTATTAAGTCCAAAGTTCCCGAGGTGTGCACCATATCCCACATAGTGGGCTCAAAAAAATCGATAATAGATCCCAGGTCCACTTTCCCTAATATAATTAACAACATCAACCATTTATAAGCTACTTAAGGACCCCTCCTCTTAAGCAAGAAAAGAGAAACCAAATGCTCTGATGTCAATGTAATGGAATTGGCCTATTTAACTTGAGAGTAGCGGAAATTAATGAGAGTACTTTTGAAAAATGACTTTGTGAGGATAGCGGGTGAACATAATTGAAGAGCAACATAATCATAGCAACTAGTTAACTTGGCATGAACAATAATTTTGCAAGAGAGAGAATTTAGAGAACATGACAACAGTTGAGGACAGGATTTATGTGGATCCGGTCCCCCCTCCAATAGGCATTTGTATTATGATTTCTCCCATTAAGAGAGACTTGTTACAATACAATTTTTTTGTTCCTTGTGACCTAGGTTATGCAATGAATATGGAAAGCTTTATGCATCACAAGCATAACATAAACTTGAAGAAAGCTTTAATTATCCCAAGCCTCAGTCCCAAGACCTCAAACACCTTCGAAGGTGGAGAGAGCTAGCAGGGAATGAGGGTAAGGAAGAGGAAGAAGAAACATTTCATAGGAGAAAGAATTAGTTCCGCACTTATCATAACTCTTCTTGCTAGCATACATAATAGCATAGTAGATGGCAAGGTTAAGCATTGAAGCATGGCTCTTGGTTGGATTTGCACTCCATAGCCAAGAGTGTTGGTGTAGGCTCTCAACCTCTACTTGCTTGGAGAAGGAGAGGGAACTCTTGCACTTTGCATAGCACACAATGAGAGTGTTTGTGAGTGTGTGTGTGGGTGATTATACCCCCTAAGTAAGCCCCTAGCTTGCTTGGGTAGACCCCCCCTTGTAGCTCATGCTTGAAGCTCATTGGACCCCTCTAGGCCTAGCCAATCACAAGCAGCAAGGGTAGCCTTGGGACAAGTGTCCCCCTTTCCCCTTTGAGAGAGAGGTATTGATAAATGAAAAATCAATTAATTAAATATCCTAAAGTATTATTGGACCCCTTGGGTGGCCAACCAATAGGCTTCAGGTACACCATGAGGAGGAACTTGACAACTATCCCTTTTGCTTTCTTTGTACCATGCATGCCTTGTGTGAGTGTGTGGGTGTTCTCTCTCATCCCCCCTCTTGTTGGGCTCACCCCTTCCTTGTAGGGATTGAATCTTGACCTTTTGACACTTCAAGCCCCTCATGTATAGGCCAAATTTCCACCACAAGCTTGGCCCGTAAGCACTTTAAGCTTGGGCTGGGTTCTCACCTTAAGTGCAACCCTAGCATCTCAAGCATGTCAAGCACCTCAAGCATCTCAATCATCAAGCACCTCAGTCATCAAGCATGGCAAGCAGAACTAGCACCTCAAGTTGGGTCGGGTTCCCGCCTCAAGCTCAACCCTAGCTTACCTAAGGTCAAAGGACTTTTACACACATTATTGGAGGTCTTCAATGAAGCTAACCCTAAGGTCTTTTTCTCCATTGGTTAAGCTCTTTGATAGACCAAATCTCATTTGGCCCCTTTTACCATTGGCCCCGTGTTGAGATAGATCTATAAGCACGTGTCCATATCTTAACCCTTGTTCCCGTTTATTCTCCCACATTAAGTGATCATTTTAATATGAGAAAATCATTTGGGTTGGTTAGATATTAGATATTAGATTTTATGAATCTCTCTCTCTCTCTCTCTCTCTCTCTCTCTCTCTCTCTCTCTTTCTCTTGTAGTACTGCGGCAACGGTTGCCTCCACTCCTGCCTCTTCACCTCGCGACCCATCAGATCCCCGCGGGCGGCTTGGGCGACCCATCAGTTCCCCCCAGTGGCTCTCCGACAAGCCCATCAGCTGCATCCTTTCTGTGCCACGTGCGGCACCTCTACCTCTCTTTCTGGGTGGTGACTGATCGGGTGCGGCTGCGTGCGGTCCGTTTTTGGCCTTCACCAGCTCCAAGGCTGCGAGGTCTCTTCCTTATCTTACCTGGAATAACATCCATGCTCCGGGATTATACCGCTTGCAGCCATGTGGAGTGCCTGAATATGGCTTCCCATAATAGAGTAGTATAGATAGAAGTATAGATGGAAATCTTGAGAGATACTTTGGGTTTTTTGGAATAGAAAAGGCAAGTTAATTTTTGTTTGGATTTGCATTTAAAGGGAAAGTCAAAAGGGGGTTTCAACTTAGATGCTCACATAAGTTTTAGGAGGAAAGAGGCAGATGCCGTGTGGAGCAAAGAGAGGAAGGGGGGGAGAGCATGCCTTATCACTATATCACACGGGCATGGTCAAATGGGATCAATGGTGGAGGAGGAAATGGCGACACGCGTCAATTATGGATCGTCAGATCTGAGGTTGCCCCGAATTTACCAATTTGCCTTGAATTTACTAATCGGCCTACATTTACAATATGACATACTCGAATTGCCTATATTTCAACGTACGCATGAGGGTGTAGTGGTTAGTGCACATGGCTCGTGGTGGGGAGGTCGAGGGTTTGAGACATGGGGTTCGGATCGACCCGAATTTACAAGCCTGCCCGAATTTACTTTTCTTTCCGAATTTACCAAACGCCTCGAATTTACCAAATGCGCATCCGACGGCCCGAATCACCTCAACCGTCGATCCCATTTGAGGATGCCCGTGCGAGATAGTGTGGAGGGAGAGCATGCGTCAAGAGATTCCACGAGATAAAGAGCTGTGTCCTTTGTGTGACAGTCTCTCTCTCTCTCTCTCTCTCTCTCTCTCTCTCTCTCTCTCTCTCTCTCTCTCTCTCCATGCGTCGTCTGTGAGGATGATGGTGTCAAGGATGATGATGCTACATTTTGAGTCACACGATGTTCTCCAAAGATGAGAAGGTAGGCACACGTCTCTCTCTCTCTCTCTCTCTCTCTCTCTCTCTCTCTCTCTCTCTCTCTCTCTTTGTGTCTTTGTGTCTCTGGTGCATCGCAAGGCACTGTGTAAGAGGCTTGTGCCTATGGTGGTGCACAATGCAAGGCTCAGATGGAGAAACCAATGGAGCAGGGAGTCCCATGCTTTGGAGAGGAACAGAGGTGCCACGTCTGCGCAACGAGGGAGGGAAAAGTGGGAGATGAGTGCCGCAGACGGAGTGACAGCGAAGGGCGGACTTTGTACAACCGATGACAGCACAGAGATGATATTTTGCTCATTTGAAATTGATAAATTCCAATCAAATCGAAAGCGGGGTGCCCATTGCCCATGTCGTGCTCTCTCCCGTTTTCTCTCTCTCATATGTGGCTCTCTCTCCCATTTGTCTGATGCAGGGATGGTTAACTTATTGTCTTATATCTCACTCCATCTCTAGTTCTCATGATGCTTGCATCGTGTCGCCATGCATGTAGAATCTCCCTCTCTAGTCTCTCATTCTCTCTTGTTCTTGCGATGCAGGGGGGAGGTGTGCATCATTTCGGAGCAGGGGCAAATGGGCCTCGACGGGGGGGGGGGGGGGGGGGGGGGGGGGGGGGGGGGGGTTTGTTGCTAAGTAGCCGCGCAAGAATCCTCTAAAATGTGTTCCTTCAAGTTCAAAGATTTCAAAAGGAATCAAATCATAAAAACTAATGGGTTCTAATGAACATAGAGCTAGTAAGATCGAAAGATTAAGGTGGGCAAACTGTTTTTTTTTGGGATTCATTAAAGGGAATCTTCCGTGGATACTTCTAGAGGAAAAGGCCTTGACGAAGTTAGTAGGTGTGCAGCTTGATTAGAGAGAAAGTTCATTGAAGACAATCTACAAAGATGCTTAAGTAGTTTTGAGAAGGAAAAAAAAATAGAAGATGCCATGTGGAGAGAGAGAGAGAGAGAGAGAGAGAGAGATTGTACGTAGTAGCACAAAACCAGCTCAAGATGAAGATTTGTTTTTTTTTTGCTCTACATTGCAATGGGGTGACCCTGCACCTCTGTGTGTGTGTGTGTGTGTGTGTGTGTGTGTGTGTGTGTGTGTGTGTGTGTGTGTGTGTCTCTCTCTCTCTCTCTCTCTCTCTCTCTCTCTCTCTCTCTCTCATATTAGCTCATGGGGTGTCGTTGCTACTCGCCTGGGATGAGTTGCAGGGCTGACTATTGCAGGTTATTGAAAAAGGATGGAATCACATAAAATGTGAACTACTTCACTCAATTTTCAAAGGCTCTTTAATGTGTCTATGGTAAGGAGAATGACCCAACAGGGACTCAACAACTCAATTTCGGCGTTGAACCAACAGGCCATACAAATCAACCAAAAAACAACACGTGGAGACCCTCTCCTTCCTCTAAACTCTATTATAAAGAGTATAGATAATGGACTATTGAATAATAAAAAAATCTATTGTGTAGTCCCGTGCTCAAGAAAAACCTAGGTTGAATATAATTCCACCTACAAATTTTCTCAACTATATGTAATGCGGATTTTCAAATTTATCTCTCAATTATAGATTTGAAGGTGAGGAAACCTAAAAAGTATAGAGAAATTGAGTCTGAAAGCCTTCAAATATAATCAAATTGCCCCCAAAATTTCTCTCACTCAAGTTTTCTAATTTTTTAGGAGAAAGCACTATGCTTTAACTCGATTTAGTGTAACCTCCCTTACAAAATTTTGAGATTTGCCTCAAAAAAAATTAATTTGCCTTTAAATGCTTGAGAAAACCTAGATTTAGTGCAATCCCACTTACAAATTTTGAGATTCACCTTTGAATTCCAAGTCAACCCAAGGGCGAGAGCACTGATAAAGCTAAAAAAAAATTAGTGTAAAAACCTTCAAAAATAGCCGAGAATTGTTGGAGTTGTCTCTCGTCATCCACCTTTGCAGTTTTTTGAGGTCTGCTCCTATCTTGGACTTCCATATCTTTTGATTTAGATTTTTCGGATTGAACTTTTTGATTTGCATCAACTCTCAATTTTGTCAATCAATTTTATAGATGTCGATGTCGATTTTTTATTTTTGATTCTCAATTGTGGATTTTATTGATTGTTACTTTATCGATTGCTGATTGTAAAACCAATGCTTATTCTCTCTCTCTCTCTCTAGTGCCGATGTGAGATCCCCTCTCATCCTCTCTCTATTTCTCTCTAGCCAAGGAGAGCTTAGTGTTCTCTCTCTCTCTCTCTCTCTCTCTCTCTCTCTCTCTCTCTCTCTCTCTCTCATAGAGACACACACTCACACAGGCTGTAGCAATGAATGACGCTCTCTCTCTCACTCACTTACACATGCATTCTCTCTCTCTCTCTCTCTCTCTCTCTCTCTCTCTCTCTCTCTCTCTCTCTCACACACACACACACACACACACACACACAATGCGTGCAAGACATCCATAACAAATTTCTAGACTCCTACCACTAAATTGTCGAGCTCAATGTCCTTTAATGCAATGCAAGTGTGGAGAACCTTCATGCAATGTGCCAACACCTCGGGGAATGGCATGTCGACTTTGTCTCTTATATTCACACACATGGAGACAATGGGTCTTTTCTCTCTCTCTCTCTCTCTCTCTCTCTCTCTCTCTCACACACACACACACACACACTCACACACACGTGAGCGAATACATGCACTAGGACAAAGATCATTTACGACATAGAAGGTCCATGCAAACCTAATTGAAAAGCACATTGAGAAAAATTGTAAAGAAAAGCCACCCTTCAAATGATTTTCAAAAATAAAGTAGTTAATGATCAGCTTTGAAATTGAGAGGCTGAGTGAAATGGCCTCCCAAAAACTATAGACTTAAGTATTATAAATTTAAATAGAGTAGTAAGGTCTTTTTTACTTTCCCAAAAATTATAGGTTTAATTAAATATTATAGATTCAGATAAAGTACTAAGGTCTTTTTCACTTTCCCAATGGCAAGACTTCCTCATAAGTCTTTTCATTTTCTACCATCCTACTCATTACCCTTCACTTTTGTATTTTCGCTTAAATGTTTTTCAAAGGTTCCCTTTAAAATGAAGTAGGATGTGACACATAGAGGGTCTCTCCTTCCTTGAAAATTTTAAGTTGCTTCATATATAGTATAGAAGTCATCAAGGTGCTGAAAAGCTTCATCATAGGTTGGGTCATCCCCTTGCCTTTACAACTCTTGGTTCTCTTTTGCACCTTGTCATCGACTTGTGGGTGTTCACATAAGTTCCTCTTTCTGCACAAGCACAATGAACTTGTCAATGCTTGAAAGAGGTGAAGGAAGAATCCCTGAGAATTCACTAGTAATAATAAGAGGACATGATCTACATGCATGAAATGCCCCTTTTCTACCGCTATGTACGGGCCACTCATTGTAAAAAACACCTTTCCTCCTTGTCAATCCCCCCTCCCTTACACTCATGCGCTACCATATGGTAACCTTAAGTGAACCCTTTGTGAGAAGAATACTCAACCAATTAATTGAGAGGGATGGATATTATCCAATGTGGCATTGTGTGCAATCTTATTTTTGTTATTTTATTTTTTATTTTTATATTTATGTAGCTTATCGTTATTATTATTATTGCAATTTTATTATTAAAAATTTCACAATTTGAGATGCCTTTTTGAGATATGAAAAGATATCTTAAACTGTAATTTCATTTTTGAAGTTTCACAGTTCAAAAGGTTAGGGAAGATATCAAAAGCTACAGTGGTATGAGAGCCTTGGAAATGCTATGAACAATGTGTAGAAGCAAAAATTGGCACTCTCTCATTTGTGCATCAATTTCTCTCTTTCACTCATACTTTGCAAAGAAAGAAAAGTGGATCGCTTACATAGCTAGATTTGAACTTGATTGCATTCATGTGAATTTGGACCGTCTAGCCTATCCACCCCAACCACATCGTGTCACTATATGACTCCACTATTAAAAAAAATACATCATCCGGCCGCCTGGCATTCGACCCCACCACCTGTTGCTTGCCTCTAATCTCTCCCATGTGGCCTTCCACTAGTTGCTTGCCTACTTCCACTGCCTCCTAGGTGGCCTTGTTGGGTGTCTGTCCGCTCACCTGGTCGCCTGCTAGATGCATTTTGTCATGCCCTCCTCTGCCACATGTCATGCTCCACATCAACTGCCCATTAACTTTTGTTCCATTCCCCAGTATTCTTCACTTTTGTAGACAGCATCTACCAAGATACTTGGTAACCCTTTATTATACTATACTATACTGGCTAACCCTTTATGTTATTCATTCATTGAGAGATTTGTGCGAATTCAACATTGGAATTCATCCTTGGAGGGACAATCACCCTCTAAAAGGAAAGGGGAAATGAACACGGTCCTGCTGAAAGTTCATCGCTTAGAAGATATTCTCTTAGCCAACCCACCATCTAGATGGCTCTGCTTTATACATTAAACCATGTATTGAAAAAAGTTTCACGATAATGGTTACTGGCTCCATCGTCCGAGCCCTCGAGCGGCTTTTTTCCTCATATGTGTCCCATCAACCCAGCTATGCTCGTGCCGCCCTTAGGGCTTCACCTCCCAAGCCATCTAGTCACTCTTAGCCTCAAGATTCATGCCAGATTCCTTCTAATAGACCTCCAATACCCGGCATATTTCTTTTCACTCGTGGTATCTGCTACAAATTGACACAAATAAGGCGTTTTTTTGGAATGGGTCAGACATACTTGTTAATTAAGCTCCTATTTTTGGGCCTTGCTTTATTACTCTAGATTTTCAACAAGCATTTGAAGAGTGTCGAGAAGCTATGGTTTGCATTGGGAGCAAGGAATCTTTGTACGCTGTTTTGTGCTTGGCCTAAGAGGAGAGGTTGACGAGGCTGCCTGCGATAGGTGGTGCATCTAGTGTCCATAGCCTGGGGAGGCTCTTAGAGATGGCTATGGTCGGAGGGTCAGAGGTCTGCCCCAGAGGGGGACGCCTAGCTGAAACAGTGAAACCTTCCCACCTTCCCCCGGGCAGGAAATGGTGGCCATGTGTTCTTTTGATGCCACTCGGCAAGAGGATCGTGCGTGGCGGCTCCTTCGAATGGGGCTTGGCTCCTCCTCAGCCTGTATTAGCTCAATGCATGGTGGAAGGAATGTCCGTGATCTTGGGATGGTGCTCGGCTCTCCAAAAAAGCCAGTTGGTGATCTGATCTCTTGTCTCTTGAACGGCGTGTGCTGCCCCCACCCTCGTCACTAAATGACACCTCTCCAGGGAGGTGGGATCAATGGCCCACAGTAGGCGTTGCGAGGCGGGTGCAATCCAGGCCGTCCGATTGACATTTAAACTAGGTGTGAACTAAGCGTGAACTCGGAGATATGTGCACCACACCAAATTTGGTGTGAACTCGACGTGAACACGGTGTGAACTAGATGTGAACTGGGGAGGGCCTGCACACCACACCAAATTTGGTGTGAACTCAGTGCGAACTTGGTGTGAACTAGGTGTAAACCTGTCCGCGACGCCATGATCTATAAACCTATCCCGCACACACCTTTCAACAAGCGTGCATTTGCCTAGTGGTTAGAGTCAATCCTGTGGGGGAGAGGGTAGTGGGTTCGAGTCCCGGATCCGAGAAAGTGGGAATCTTTTGCATTCCATATGCAATCCAACGGTCACGATCAAATGGTGATCGTGAGCCATTGATCCCACCTCCAAATGGAGGTGTCAATTAGTGACGAGGGGGGGCACCTCAAGGTTCAGTGTGTTTTGCCTAGATAAAAGACATGGACAACTTTGCTCTGACTGCTTTTGCTACCCTGTAGTCTAAACGGCAATTATATTGTTAGCCTCAACAGCCGCCAGGTTTTTCTCCAGCTCTAAAATGAATGAGTTGTGCCTCTTTTGTGTGAGGCTACGGATAATATGGGGGCAGAGGCAACCACGGTATGCATGCACAACTAGTGCTGGTGCAACACGGTAGATTCCGCCTTCCGTAAAGCGTCTCTCATGTTGATATGTCTACCCTGATCTCCATCACCGTGTCGATCTGCTAAGGCTCCTTTTGCAAATCTTCAATTGTCCCTATGATGATCAGGAACAAAAAGCCTAGCTCAAAAGGGTGAGGATAGCATGATAGAGGAAGAAGAAGCATCAAAATGGAGAGAGAGAGAGAGACAGAGAGCCATCATCTGTCTACTTGAATCCCAATATTGCAGCTCCTCATCTTCCCATGGCAATCTACATCAATGATTGCACAGTATGAATATGAAGCTTGCCATCACACATATCAACAACAGTAGCATGTCTTACACATTTTGGAAAACAGCAGTAGCATCAACACCGTCCTCATGCTATTTGTCCTCCTTGACATCCTTACTTCAATGGTTCGTTTATACTAGCTGCTTGGAGCGCCTGTCGTGGACTTGCCATTTTGTCCGCTACTAGCATTTTAAAGCTTGATTTGATGCGGTCAAAAATCGAAGCAGGCCATGGCATGGTATGTACCTTTGTCGTCCCATCGTTTTTTGATTTACAAAAATCTTTAAATCTACAAAACACTCTCTATAGAAAAAATTGAACATAATAGATAAATAGAATCAAAATAAACCAAACAGTTGTATTGAGTCTCTATTGTGTGTTAAAGTTAAAAAAAAAAGACAATTAAACGGTTGCATTGATAGTACCTATTTAGATGAATAGACTTCAAATAAACAAGATTTAAATAGGTAGGTTTAGAAGTTAAGCAATGGGAAATAGTAACAAGTAATCTGGCCCATCACATTATAAGGAGAAGTGATGCATAACCATCATCTCAAAAAAGTGTGCCATTGCTCCTCCGCATATGAGGAGAAGCCAATTGAAATATCCCACTACCTACGACGAATGTGAATTAACTATGTCTAGATACCACTAAGTTTGTCCAAAGAAGGAGCCACTAACTCGAAAAGGGTGAACTCTACCAAGTGGCCATTGCTCCCTTGTGTGTGTGGAGGACACGGTTGAAGTATCCCACTAAATAGTATGAGTATAAACCAACTATGTCCAGAGATCACAAGTGTGTCCAATGGAAAGGCCAATTGAAAGTCTATCCCACTAACTACAAAGAGTGTGAACTAACTATGTATAGAAGTGGAAGGTTGGCCACCAATAACATGCAAGCATCTAGCCTTCTTAATCAACCATGAGATGACTGCAGCTAGAATAGAAAAATTCAGCTCGCAAAGGTGACTTAAAAGCATGTATACTATGTAAAAACATATCTAATGTGCCCCATGGGTAGTAAAGATCCTCTCCTTCCCCCTCAAAATTAAGGTGAGAGCCTACATGGACTCACCCTCCCCCAAATCGAGGAAAGATTGGCAACCCCTCTGCAGTGCATAGCAGCTTATGTGGAATGGATCCTGCACCCTCTCTCAAGTTGAGGCAAGGGTGACATCACTCTACAGTGCATACAACACATTAGAATATGAGGGCCAAAAACGATTCAAAAAGGGCTGTGTAAGAAATTGGTTAAATCACTAATTAGCAGAGCCGTTTATGGTCAAAACGGCTCCAAATTTGTCCGTTTTGATCATTTAAAGCATATCTACGCAATCTAAAGTGTATCTAGGTACATATCTCTAAATATTCAAAAAGATATTGTTTTCTTCACATTCCTTTGTGGCTCACCTCGGAATTTGTTTTCATTTACTTCACTTGGCGGCAAACTATTTCATTGTATGTTGCGTTTACTTGTTTGATCGGTGCACGTCGCAATGCTCTATTTTCAGTCTTCAAAAAGAGCTATGAAGCTCTTGATTTGGCCAAGATTAGAGGTCTTGATCAAGTATGTGTGAGTGCTCATTCGAAGTTTTGACCGTGTGTATGTGTGGTGCCTAAAAGACACAACTAATATACTGAAAAAGTATTCTTGGTGGGACGTGAATTTCACTAGGCTCCAAAAATGCTACCTCCTCATAAACCAGGCAACACAGACTCATCGAAGAGCCTTGAAGACCGATGGTTGTTGCAGCCACATTGCCATACCATTATCCCGTCCAAAGACATGACCGTATACCAAGATACTACTCATGTCACTACTCTATCTATGGTTGCCTGTAGCCCGTTGCAATTGACCTATGTCATCTATTGCCAGTTACCCACGGATGCTCACACAACAACTGACAACACTCATCGCACCATCATACACCACGTGGTGCTATGCCATTAGATCCCACCTGGTTGTACGTCGTGCCTGCTTACACTGGCTCCACTCTTGGCCCTCTCCCTAATTCTAGTTGGCCAAGCAAGTTATTTTCATTCTTCATTGTGTATTGAGCTCATTCTCTGGTGTACTCCTAATTTTCTATCGGCTATGTTGAAACCATGAATGCCAAAATGGTGTATCTACCGTAGCCCAGCAAGTGGTATCAGACCGCCCCAAGATCGAAGCACCAAAATTGACATACATTTATACAAAACGTCCTTCCATGGTATAGTGCATCTAGCATAAATAAAATCATGTGCACCGTCATGAGAATCCTCCAGATTCCCAAAGCAAAGATATCAATGCATTGAGATGAGACCCTTTCAAAGTTCCCAGAACAAAGATCATGACCTACATCGTAAGTGTTTAGGCACTGCCCCAAGCCAAAAGTTTGGAGGTAAGACCTACACTATTTCTTGCATCAAATTCCATCTTATGAGCCATATGGAGATATTTGTAATGTATGCACAACTCGATCCATCAAAGCTCCTACAAAGAAGTGTAACCATTCATGTCATACCTAATTTCGATATTGTAAGGTATTATAGACACTGTCAATGTACTTTGGTAAGACCACTCCATGCTCGAAGCACCAAAATTAACGTACATATATACAAAATGTCCTTCCATGATAAAATGCATCTAGCACTAATTAAATCATGTGCACCTTTCATGAGAATCCTCCAGATTCCATAAGCAATGATGGTACTGCATTGAAGATGAGACCATATTGAAAAAGTTTCCAAAACAAAAATGATGACCTACATGGTAAGTGTTTAGACAATGCCCCAAGCCAAAAGTTTGTAGGTAAGACCTGCGCTATTTCTTGCATCAAATTCGATCTTATGAGCCATATGGAGTTACCCTAAGTAAGTAGCCCATATTAGTCTCCCTGATCAAAATCTATGCTCTTTCGTGTAAGCTTCAGCTTACGAGGGTGTGTGTTCGGGTAAGCCTTAGCTTACACTTATGGTGAGAACACTCCCTAAAAACCAAGCATGCAACATTTAAGTGCACGGTCGACCACATTTTCCCTATGGAACATGGAAAACCTCACACATGCTACTCATTCCATACACACATGTTACACTCTGGATGGCCACATGCCACTTGTGGTGCATATACATTCAACCATTGATTGCACTTCTCCACATTGAGCCTAATAAAAGGCCAATAACCAAAGCCTGTATGTAACTCTCTCTCTCACTCTCTCTCTCACACCTTAGTCAAGCATTCTGCATTGTGTATTGAGTCGATTCTCTAGTCTGCTCCTAATTATCTATTGTCTTTGGTGAAACCACGAGTGCCACGATAGTGTATCCACCATAGCCCAACAAATTGGTATCAGAGCATAGCGCGTGGTTAGCACTTGTTAATCACCCTTATATGATCTTAGCAGGTTAGAATTTTCATCAGAATGCATGCATCCATAGAGCTTAATCAAGTCGAATACAATAGGAAATTTGCAAAGGCTAAAGACCCTAAGACATTCGAGGAGTTTGAGCATTAGGAGCATGAATCCCCATGCTAGATCACTCGATTTTCTCCTTGTGGTTATGATTGTAATCTATTTCATTGTATGTTGCGTTTACTTGTTTGATCGGTGCACGTCGCAATGCTCTATTTTCAGTCTTCAAAAAGAGCTATGAAGCTCTTGATTTGGCCAAGATTAGAGGTCTTGATCAAGTATGTGTGAGTGCTCATTCGAAGTTTTGACCGTGTGTATGTGTGGTGCCTAAAAGACACAACTAATATACTTAAAAAGTATTCTTGGTGGGACGCGAGTTTCACTAGGCTCCAAAAATGCTACCTCCTCATAAACCAGGCAACACAGACTCATCGGAGAGCCTTGAAGACCGATGGTTGTTGCAGCCACATTGCCATACCATTATCCCGTCCAAAGACATGACCGTATACCAAGATACTACTCATGTCACTACTCTATCTATGGTTGCCTGTAGCCCGTTGCAATTGACCTATGTCATCTATTGCCCAGTTACCCACGGATGCTCACACAACAACTGACAACACTCATCGCACCATCATACACCACGTGGTGCTTTGCCATTAGATCCCACCTGGTTGTACGTCGTGCCTGCTTACACTGGCTCCACTCTTGGCGCTCTCCCTAATTCTAGTTGGCCAAGCAAGTTATTTTCATTCTTCATTGTGTATTGAGCTCATTCTCTGGTGTACTCCTAATTTTCTATCGGCTATGTTGAAACCATGAATGCCAAAATGGTGTATCTACCGTAGCCCAGCAAGTGGTATCAGACCGCCCCAAGATCGAAGCACCAAAATTGACATACATTTATACAAAACGTCCTTCCATGATATAGTGCATCTAGCATAAATAAAATCATGTGCACCGTCATGAGAATCCTCCAGATTCCCAAAGCAAAGATATCAATGCATTGAGATGAGACCCTTTCAAAGTTCCCAGAACAAAGATCATGACCTACATCGTAAGTGTTTAGGCACTGCCCCAAGCCAAAAGTTTGGAGGTAAGACCTACACTATTTCTTGCATCAAATTCCATCTTATGAGCCATATGGAGATATTTGTAATGTATGCACAACTCGATCCATCAAAGCTCCTACAAAGAAGTGTAACCATTCATGTCATACCTAATTTCGATATTGTAAGGTATTATAGACACTGTCAATGTACTTTGGTAAGACCACTCCATGCTCGAAGCACCAAAATTAACGTACATATATACAAAATGTCCTTCCATGATAAAATGCATCTAGCACTAATTAAATCATGTGCACCTTTCATGAGAATCCTCCAGATTCCATAAGCAATGATGGTACTGCATTGAAGATGAGACCATATTGAAAAAGTTTCCAAAACAAAAATGATGACCTACATGGTAAGTGTTTAGACAATGCCCCAAGCCAAAAGTTTGTAGGTAAGACCTGCGCTATTTCTTGCATCAAATTCGATCTTATGAGCCATATGGAGTTACCCTAAGTAAGTAGCCCATATTAGTCTCCCTGATCAAAATCTATGCTCTTTCGTGTAAGCTTCAGCTTACGAGGGTGTGTGTCCGGGTAAGCCTTAGCTTACACTTATGGTGAGAACACTCCCTAAAAACCAAGCATGCAACATTTAAGTGCACGGTCGACCACATTTTCCCTATGGAACATGGAAAACCTCACACATGCTACTCATTCCATACACACATGTTACACTCTGGATGGCCACATGCCACTTGTGGTGCATATACATTCAACCATTGATTGCACTTCTCCACATTGAGCCTAATAAAAGGCCAATAACCAAAGCCTGTATGTAACTCTCTCTCTCACTCTCTCTCTCACACCTTAGTCAAGCATTCTGCATTGTGTATTGAGTCGATTCTCTAGTCTGCTCCTAATTATCTATTGTCTTTGGTGAAACCACGAGTGCCACGATAGTGTATCCACCATAGCCCAACAAATTGGTATCAGAGCATAGCGCGTGGTTAGCACTTGTTAATCACCCTTATATGATCTTAGCAGGTTAGAATTTTCATCAGAATGCATGCATCCATAGAGCTTAATCAAGTCGAATACAATAGGAAATTTGCAAAGGCTAAAGACCCTAAGACATTCGAGGAGTTTGAGCATTAGGAGCATGAATCCCCATGCTAGATCACTCGATTTTCTCCTTGTGGTTATGATTGTAATCTATTTCATTGTATGTTGCGTTTACTTGTTTGATCGGTGCACGTCGCAATGCTCTATTTTCAGTCTTCAAAAAGAGCTATGAAGCTCTTGATTTGGCCAAGATTAGAGGTCTTGATCAAGTATGTGTGAGTGCTCATTCGAAGTTTTGACCGTGTGTATGTGTGGTGCCTAAAAGACACAACTAATATACTTAAAAAGTATTCTTGGTGGGACGCGAGTTTCACTAGGCTCCAAAAATGCTACCTCCTCATAAACCAGGCAACACAGACTCATCGGAGAGCCTTGAAGACCGATGGTTGTTGCAGCCACATTGCCATACCATTATCCCGTCCAAAGACATGACCGTATACCAAGATACTACTCATGTCACTACTCTATCTATGGTTGCCTGTAGCCCGTTGCAATTGACCTATGTCATCTATTGCCCAGTTACCCACGGATGCTCACACAACAACTGACAACACTCATCGCACCATCATACACCACGTGGTGCTTTGCCATTAGATCCCACCTGGTTGTACGTCGTGCCTGCTTACACTGGCTCCACTCTTGGCGCTCTCCCTAATTCTAGTTGGCCAAGCAAGTTATTTTCATTCTTCATTGTGTATTGAGCTCATTCTCTGGTGTACTCCTAATTTTCTATCGGCTATGTTGAAACCATGAATGCCAAAATGGTGTATCTACCGTAGCCCAGCAAGTGGTATCAGACCGCCCCAAGATCGAAGCACCAAAATTGACATACATTTATACAAAACGTCCTTCCATGATATAGTGCATCTAGCATAAATAAAATCATGTGCACCGTCATGAGAATCCTCCAGATTCCCAAAGCAAAGATATCAATGCATTGAGATGAGACCCTTTCAAAGTTCCCAGAACAAAGATCATGACCTACATCGTAAGTGTTTAGGCACTGCCCCAAGCCAAAAGTTTGGAGGTAAGACCTACACTATTTCTTGCATCAAATTCCATCTTATGAGCCATATGGAGATATTTGTAATGTATGCACAACTCGATCCATCAAAGCTCCTACAAAGAAGTGTAACCATTCATGTCATACCTAATTTCGATATTGTAAGGTATTATAGACACTGTCAATGTACTTTGGTAAGACCACTCCATGCTCGAAGCACCAAAATTAACGTACATATATACAAAATGTCCTTCCATGATAAAATGCATCTAGCACTAATTAAATCATGTGCACCTTTCATGAGAATCCTCCAGATTCCATAAGCAATGATGGTACTGCATTGAAGATGAGACCATATTGAAAAAGTTTCCAAAACAAAAATGATGACCTACATGGTAAGTGTTTAGACAATGCCCCAAGCCAAAAGTTTGTAGGTAAGACCTGCGCTATTTCTTGCATCAAATTCGATCTTATGAGCCATATGGAGTTACCCTAAGTAAGTAGCCCATATTAGTCTCCCTGATCAAAATCTATGCTCTTTCGTGTAAGCTTCAGCTTACGAGGGTGTGTGTCCGGGTAAGCCTTAGCTTACACTTATGGTGAGAACACTCCCTAAAAACCAAGCATGCAACATTTAAGTGCACGGTCGACCACATTTTCCCTATGGAACATGGAAAACCTCACACATGCTACTCATTCCATACACACATGTTACACTCTGGATGGCCACATGCCACTTGTGGTGCATATACATTCAACCATTGATTGCACTTCTCCACATTGAGCCTAATAAAAGGCCAATAACCAAAGCCTGTATGTAACTCTCTCTCTCACTCTCTCTCTCACACCTTAGTCAAGCATTCTGCATTGTGTATTGAGTCGATTCTCTAGTCTGCTCCTAATTATCTATTGTCTTTGGTGAAACCACGAGTGCCACGATAGTGTATCCACCATAGCCCAACAAATTGGTATCAGAGCATAGCGCGTGGTTAGCACTTGTTAATCACCCTTATATGATCTTAGCAGGTTAGAATTTTCATCAGAATGCATGCATCCATAGAGCTTAATCAAGTCGAATACAATAGGAAATTTGCAAAGGCTAAAGACCCTAAGACATTCGAGGAGTTTGAGCATTAGGAGCATGAATCCCCATGCTAGATCACTCGATTTTCTCCTTGTGGTTATGATTGTAATCTATTTCATTGTATGTTGCGTTTACTTGTTTGATCGGTGCACGTCGCAATGCTCTATTTTCAGTCTTCAAAAAGAGCTATGAAGCTCTTGATTTGGCCAAGATTAGAGGTCTTGATCAAGTATGTGTGAGTGCTCATTCGAAGTTTTGACCGTGTGTATGTGTGGTGCCTAAAAGACACAACTAATATACTTAAAAAGTATTCTTGGTGGGACGCGAGTTTCACTAGGCTCCAAAAATGCTACCTCCTCATAAACCAGGCAACACAGACTCATCGGAGAGCCTTGAAGACCGATGGTTGTTGCAGCCACATTGCCATACCATTATCCCGTCCAAAGACATGACCGTATACCAAGATACTACTCATGTCACTACTCTATCTATGGTTGCCTGTAGCCCGTTGCAATTGACCTATGTCATCTATTGCCCAGTTACCCACGGATGCTCACACAACAACTGACAACACTCATCGCACCATCATACACCACGTGGTGCTTTGCCATTAGATCCCACCTGGTTGTACGTCGTGCCTGCTTACACTGGCTCCACTCTTGGCGCTCTCCCTAATTCTAGTTGGCCAAGCAAGTTATTTTCATTCTTCATTGTGTATTGAGCTCATTCTCTGGTGTACTCCTAATTTTCTATCGGCTATGTTGAAACCATGAATGCCAAAATGGTGTATCTACCGTAGCCCAGCAAGTGGTATCAGACCGCCCCAAGATCGAAGCACCAAAATTGACATACATTTATACAAAACGTCCTTCCATGATATAGTGCATCTAGCATAAATAAAATCATGTGCACCGTCATGAGAATCCTCCAGATTCCCAAAGCAAAGATATCAATGCATTGAGATGAGACCCTTTCAAAGTTCCCAGAACAAAGATCATGACCTACATCGTAAGTGTTTAGGCACTGCCCCAAGCCAAAAGTTTGGAGGTAAGACCTACACTATTTCTTGCATCAAATTCCATCTTATGAGCCATATGGAGATATTTGTAATGTATGCACAACTCGATCCATCAAAGCTCCTACAAAGAAGTGTAACCATTCATGTCATACCTAATTTCGATATTGTAAGGTATTATAGACACTGTCAATGTACTTTGGTAAGACCACTCCATGCTCGAAGCACCAAAATTAACGTACATATATACAAAATGTCCTTCCATGATAAAATGCATCTAGCACTAATTAAATCATGTGCACCTTTCATGAGAATCCTCCAGATTCCATAAGCAATGATGGTACTGCATTGAAGATGAGACCATATTGAAAAAGTTTCCAAAACAAAAATGATGACCTACATGGTAAGTGTTTAGACAATGCCCCAAGCCAAAAGTTTGTAGGTAAGACCTGCGCTATTTCTTGCATCAAATTCGATCTTATGAGCCATATGGAGTTACCCTAAGTAAGTAGCCCATATTAGTCTCCCTGATCAAAATCTATGCTCTTTCGTGTAAGCTTCAGCTTACGAGGGTGTGTGTCCGGGTAAGCCTTAGCTTACACTTATGGTGAGAACACTCCCTAAAAACCAAGCATGCAACATTTAAGTGCACGGTCGACCACATTTTCCCTATGGAACATGGAAAACCTCACACATGCTACTCATTCCATACACACATGTTACACTCTGGATGGCCACATGCCACTTGTGGTGCATATACATTCAACCATTGATTGCACTTCTCCACATTGAGCCTAATAAAAGGCCAATAACCAAAGCCTGTATGTAACTCTCTCTCTCTCACTCTCTCTCACACCTTAGTCAAGCATTCTGCATTGTGTATTGAGTCGATTCTCTAGTCTGCTCCTAATTATCTATTGTCTTTGGTGAAACCACGAGTGCCACGATAGTGTATCCACCATAGCCCAACAAATTGGTATCAGAGCATAGCGCGTGGTTAGCACTTGTTAATCACCCTTATATGATCTTAGCAGGTTAGAATTTTCATCAGAATGCATGCATCCATAGAGCTTAATCAAGTCGAATACAATAGGAAATTTGCAAAGGCTAAAGACCCTAAGACATTCGAGGAGTTTGAGCATTAGGAGCATGAATCCCCATGCTAGATCACTCGATTTTCTCCTTGTGGTTATGATTGTAATCTATTTCATTGTATGTTGCGTTTACTTGTTTGATCGGTGCACGTCGCAATGCTCTATTTTCAGTCTTCAAAAAGAGCTATGAAGCTCTTGATTTGGCCAAGATTAGAGGTCTTGATCAAGTATGTGTGAGTGCTCATTCGAAGTTTTGACCGTGTGTATGTGTGGTGCCTAAAAGACACAACTAATATACTTAAAAAGTATTCTTGGTGGGACGCGAGTTTCACTAGGCTCCAAAAATGCTACCTCCTCATAAACCAGGCAACACAGACTCATCGGAGAGCCTTGAAGACCGATGGTTGTTGCAGCCACATTGCCATACCATTATCCCGTCCAAAGACATGACCGTATACCAAGATACTACTCATGTCACTACTCTATCTATGGTTGCCTGTAGCCCGTTGCAATTGACCTATGTCATCTATTGCCCAGTTACCCACGGATGCTCACACAACAACTGACAACACTCATCGCACCATCATACACCACGTGGTGCTTTGCCATTAGATCCCACCTGGTTGTACGTCGTGCCTGCTTACACTGGCTCCACTCTTGGCGCTCTCCCTAATTCTAGTTGGCCAAGCAAGTTATTTTCATTCTTCATTGTGTATTGAGCTCATTCTCTGGTGTACTCCTAATTTTCTATCGGCTATGTTGAAACCATGAATGCCAAAATGGTGTATCTACCGTAGCCCAGCAAGTGGTATCAGACCGCCCCAAGATCGAAGCACCAAAATTGACATACATTTATACAAAACGTCCTTCCATGATATAGTGCATCTAGCATAAATAAAATCATGTGCACCGTCATGAGAATCCTCCAGATTCCCAAAGCAAAGATATCAATGCATTGAGATGAGACCCTTTCAAAGTTCCCAGAACAAAGATCATGACCTACATCGTAAGTGTTTAGGCACTGCCCCAAGCCAAAAGTTTGGAGGTAAGACCTACACTATTTCTTGCATCAAATTCCATCTTATGAGCCATATGGAGATATTTGTAATGTATGCACAACTCGATCCATCAAAGCTCCTACAAAGAAGTGTAACCATTCATGTCATACCTAATTTCGATATTGTAAGGTATTATAGACACTGTCAATGTACTTTGGTAAGACCACTCCATGCTCGAAGCACCAAAATTAACGTACATATATACAAAATGTCCTTCCATGATAAAATGCATCTAGCACTAATTAAATCATGTGCACCTTTCATGAGAATCCTCCAGATTCCATAAGCAATGATGGTACTGCATTGAAGATGAGACCATATTGAAAAAGTTTCCAAAACAAAAATGATGACCTACATGGTAAGTGTTTAGACAATGCCCCAAGCCAAAAGTTTGTAGGTAAGACCTGCGCTATTTCTTGCATCAAATTCGATCTTATGAGCCATATGGAGTTACCCTAAGTAAGTAGCCCATATTAGTCTCCCTGATCAAAATCTATGCTCTTTCGTGTAAGCTTCAGCTTACGAGGGTGTGTGTCCGGGTAAGCCTTAGCTTACACTTATGGTGAGAACACTCCCTAAAAACCAAGCATGCAACATTTAAGTGCACGGTCGACCACATTTTCCCTATGGAACATGGAAAACCTCACACATGCTACTCATTCCATACACACATGTTACACTCTGGATGGCCACATGCCACTTGTGGTGCATATACATTCAACCATTGATTGCACTTCTCCACATTGAGCCTAATAAAAGGCCAATAACCAAAGCCTGTATGTAACTCTCTCTCTCACTCTCTCTCTCACACCTTAGTCAAGCATTCTGCATTGTGTATTGAGTCGATTCTCTAGTCTGCTCCTAATTATCTATTGTCTTTGGTGAAACCACGAGTGCCACGATAGTGTATCCACCATAGCCCAACAAATTGGTATCAGAGCATAGCGCGTGGTTAGCACTTGTTAATCACCCTTATATGATCTTAGCAGGTTAGAATTTTCATCAGAATGCATGCATCCATAGAGCTTAATCAAGTCGAATACAATAGGAAATTTGCAAAGGCTAAAGACCCTAAGACATTCGAGGAGTTTGAGCATTAGGAGCATGAATCCCCATGCTAGATCACTCGATTTTCTCCTTGTGGTTATGATTGTAATCTATTTCATTGTATGTTGCGTTTACTTGTTTGATCGGTGCACGTCGCAATGCTCTATTTTCAGTCTTCAAAAAGAGCTATGAAGCTCTTGATTTGGCCAAGATTAGAGGTCTTGATCAAGTATGTGTGAGTGCTCATTCGAAGTTTTGACCGTGTGTATGTGTGGTGCCTAAAAGACACAACTAATATACTTAAAAAGTATTCTTGGTGGGACGCGAGTTTCACTAGGCTCCAAAAATGCTACCTCCTCATAAACCAGGCAACACAGACTCATCGGAGAGCCTTGAAGACCGATGGTTGTTGCAGCCACATTGCCATACCATTATCCCGTCCAAAGACATGACCGTATACCAAGATACTACTCATGTCACTACTCTATCTATGGTTGCCTGTAGCCCGTTGCAATTGACCTATGTCATCTATTGCCCAGTTACCCACGGATGCTCACACAACAACTGACAACACTCATCGCACCATCATACACCACGTGGTGCTTTGCCATTAGATCCCACCTGGTTGTACGTCGTGCCTGCTTACACTGGCTCCACTCTTGGCGCTCTCCCTAATTCTAGTTGGCCAAGCAAGTTATTTTCATTCTTCATTGTGTATTGAGCTCATTCTCTGGTGTACTCCTAATTTTCTATCGGCTATGTTGAAACCATGAATGCCAAAATGGTGTATCTACCGTAGCCCAGCAAGTGGTATCAGACCGCCCCAAGATCGAAGCACCAAAATTGACATACATTTATACAAAACGTCCTTCCATGATATAGTGCATCTAGCATAAATAAAATCATGTGCACCGTCATGAGAATCCTCCAGATTCCCAAAGCAAAGATATCAATGCATTGAGATGAGACCCTTTCAAAGTTCCCAGAACAAAGATCATGACCTACATCGTAAGTGTTTAGGCACTGCCCCAAGCCAAAAGTTTGGAGGTAAGACCTACACTATTTCTTGCATCAAATTCCATCTTATGAGCCATATGGAGATATTTGTAATGTATGCACAACTCGATCCATCAAAGCTCCTACAAAGAAGTGTAACCATTCATGTCATACCTAATTTCGATATTGTAAGGTATTATAGACACTGTCAATGTACTTTGGTAAGACCACTCCATGCTCGAAGCACCAAAATTAACGTACATATATACAAAATGTCCTTCCATGATAAAATGCATCTAGCACTAATTAAATCATGTGCACCTTTCATGAGAATCCTCCAGATTCCATAAGCAATGATGGTACTGCATTGAAGATGAGACCATATTGAAAAAGTTTCCAAAACAAAAATGATGACCTACATGGTAAGTGTTTAGACAATGCCCCAAGCCAAAAGTTTGTAGGTAAGACCTGCGCTATTTCTTGCATCAAATTCGATCTTATGAGCCATATGGAGTTACCCTAAGTAAGTAGCCCATATTAGTCTCCCTGATCAAAATCTATGCTCTTTCGTGTAAGCTTCAGCTTACGAGGGTGTGTGTCCGGGTAAGCCTTAGCTTACACTTATGGTGAGAACACTCCCTAAAAACCAAGCATGCAACATTTAAGTGCACGGTCGACCACATTTTCCCTATGGAACATGGAAAACCTCACACATGCTACTCATTCCATACACACATGTTACACTCTGGATGGCCACATGCCACTTGTGGTGCATATACATTCAACCATTGATTGCACTTCTCCACATTGAGCCTAATAAAAGGCCAATAACCAAAGCCTGTATGTAACTCTCTCTCTCACTCTCTCTCTCACACCTTAGTCAAGCATTCTGCATTGTGTATTGAGTCGATTCTCTAGTCTGCTCCTAATTATCTATTGTCTTTGGTGAAACCACGAGTGCCACGATAGTGTATCCACCATAGCCCAACAAATTGGTATCAGAGCATAGCGCGTGGTTAGCACTTGTTAATCACCCTTATATGATCTTAGCAGGTTAGAATTTTCATCAGAATGCATGCATCCATAGAGCTTAATCAAGTCGAATACAATAGGAAATTTGCAAAGGCTAAAGACCCTAAGACATTCGAGGAGTTTGAGCATTAGGAGCATGAATCCCCATGCTAGATCACTCGATTTTCTCCTTGTGGTTATGATTGTAATCTATTTCATTGTATGTTGCGTTTACTTGTTTGATCGGTGCACGTCGCAATGCTCTATTTTCAGTCTTCAAAAAGAGCTATGAAGCTCTTGATTTGGCCAAGATTAGAGGTCTTGATCAAGTATGTGTGAGTGCTCATTCGAAGTTTTGACCGTGTGTATGTGTGGTGCCTAAAAGACACAACTAATATACTTAAAAAGTATTCTTGGTGGGACGCGAGTTTCACTAGGCTCCAAAAATGCTACCTCCTCATAAACCAGGCAACACAGACTCATCGGAGAGCCTTGAAGACCGATGGTTGTTGCAGCCACATTGCCATACCATTATCCCGTCCAAAGACATGACCGTATACCAAGATACTACTCATGTCACTACTCTATCTATGGTTGCCTGTAGCCCGTTGCAATTGACCTATGTCATCTATTGCCCAGTTACCCACGGATGCTCACACAACAACTGACAACACTCATCGCACCATCATACACCACGTGGTGCTTTGCCATTAGATCCCACCTGGTTGTACGTCGTGCCTGCTTACACTGGCTCCACTCTTGGCGCTCTCCCTAATTCTAGTTGGCCAAGCAAGTTATTTTCATTCTTCATTGTGTATTGAGCTCATTCTCTGGTGTACTCCTAATTTTCTATCGGCTATGTTGAAACCATGAATGCCAAAATGGTGTATCTACCGTAGCCCAGCAAGTGGTATCAGACCGCCCCAAGATCGAAGCACCAAAATTGACATACATTTATACAAAACGTCCTTCCATGATATAGTGCATCTAGCATAAATAAAATCATGTGCACCGTCATGAGAATCCTCCAGATTCCCAAAGCAAAGATATCAATGCATTGAGATGAGACCCTTTCAAAGTTCCCAGAACAAAGATCATGACCTACATCGTAAGTGTTTAGGCACTGCCCCAAGCCAAAAGTTTGGAGGTAAGACCTACACTATTTCTTGCATCAAATTCCATCTTATGAGCCATATGGAGATATTTGTAATGTATGCACAACTCGATCCATCAAAGCTCCTACAAAGAAGTGTAACCATTCATGTCATACCTAATTTCGATATTGTAAGGTATTATAGACACTGTCAATGTACTTTGGTAAGACCACTCCATGCTCGAAGCACCAAAATTAACGTACATATATACAAAATGTCCTTCCATGATAAAATGCATCTAGCACTAATTAAATCATGTGCACCTTTCATGAGAATCCTCCAGATTCCATAAGCAATGATGGTACTGCATTGAAGATGAGACCATATTGAAAAAGTTTCCAAAACAAAAATGATGACCTACATGGTAAGTGTTTAGACAATGCCCCAAGCCAAAAGTTTGTAGGTAAGACCTGCGCTATTTCTTGCATCAAATTCGATCTTATGAGCCATATGGAGTTACCCTAAGTAAGTAGCCCATATTAGTCTCCCTGATCAAAATCTATGCTCTTTCGTGTAAGCTTCAGCTTACGAGGGTGTGTGTCCGGGTAAGCCTTAGCTTACACTTATGGTGAGAACACTCCCTAAAAACCAAGCATGCAACATTTAAGTGCACGGTCGACCACATTTTCCCTATGGAACATGGAAAACCTCACACATGCTACTCATTCCATACACACATGTTACACTCTGGATGGCCACATGCCACTTGTGGTGCATATACATTCAACCATTGATTGCACTTCTCCACATTGAGCCTAATAAAAGGCCAATAACCAAAGCCTGTATGTAACTCTCTCTCTCACTCTCTCTCTCACACCTTAGTCAAGCATTCTGCATTGTGTATTGAGTCGATTCTCTAGTCTGCTCCTAATTATCTATTGTCTTTGGTGAAACCACGAGTGCCACGATAGTGTATCCACCATAGCCCAACAAATTGGTATCAGAGCATAGCGCGTGGTTAGCACTTGTTAATCACCCTTATATGATCTTAGCAGGTTAGAATTTTCATCAGAATGCATGCATCCATAGAGCTTAATCAAGTCGAATACAATAGGAAATTTGCAAAGGCTAAAGACCCTAAGACATTCGAGGAGTTTGAGCATTAGGAGCATGAATCCCCATGCTAGATCACTCGATTTTCTCCTTGTGGTTATGATTGTAATCTATTTCATTGTATGTTGCGTTTACTTGTTTGATCGGTGCACGTCGCAATGCTCTATTTTCAGTCTTCAAAAAGAGCTATGAAGCTCTTGATTTGGCCAAGATTAGAGGTCTTGATCAAGTATGTGTGAGTGCTCATTCGAAGTTTTGACCGTGTGTATGTGTGGTGCCTAAAAGACACAACTAATATACTTAAAAAGTATTCTTGGTGGGACGCGAGTTTCACTAGGCTCCAAAAATGCTACCTCCTCATAAACCAGGCAACACAGACTCATCGGAGAGCCTTGAAGACCGATGGTTGTTGCAGCCACATTGCCATACCATTATCCCGTCCAAAGACATGACCGTATACCAAGATACTACTCATGTCACTACTCTATCTATGGTTGCCTGTAGCCCGTTGCAATTGACCTATGTCATCTATTGCCCAGTTACCCACGGATGCTCACACAACAACTGACAACACTCATCGCACCATCATACACCACGTGGTGCTTTGCCATTAGATCCCACCTGGTTGTACGTCGTGCCTGCTTACACTGGCTCCACTCTTGGCGCTCTCCCTAATTCTAGTTGGCCAAGCAAGTTATTTTCATTCTTCATTGTGTATTGAGCTCATTCTCTGGTGTACTCCTAATTTTCTATCGGCTATGTTGAAACCATGAATGCCAAAATGGTGTATCTACCGTAGCCCAGCAAGTGGTATCAGACCGCCCCAAGATCGAAGCACCAAAATTGACATACATTTATACAAAACGTCCTTCCATGATATAGTGCATCTAGCATAAATAAAATCATGTGCACCGTCATGAGAATCCTCCAGATTCCCAAAGCAAAGATATCAATGCATTGAGATGAGACCCTTTCAAAGTTCCCAGAACAAAGATCATGACCTACATCGTAAGTGTTTAGGCACTGCCCCAAGCCAAAAGTTTGGAGGTAAGACCTACACTATTTCTTGCATCAAATTCCATCTTATGAGCCATATGGAGATATTTGTAATGTATGCACAACTCGATCCATCAAAGCTCCTACAAAGAAGTGTAACCATTCATGTCATACCTAATTTCGATATTGTAAGGTATTATAGACACTGTCAATGTACTTTGGTAAGACCACTCCATGCTCGAAGCACCAAAATTAACGTACATATATACAAAATGTCCTTCCATGATAAAATGCATCTAGCACTAATTAAATCATGTGCACCTTTCATGAGAATCCTCCAGATTCCATAAGCAATGATGGTACTGCATTGAAGATGAGACCATATTGAAAAAGTTTCCAAAACAAAAATGATGACCTACATGGTAAGTGTTTAGACAATGCCCCAAGCCAAAAGTTTGTAGGTAAGACCTGCGCTATTTCTTGCATCAAATTCGATCTTATGAGCCATATGGAGTTACCCTAAGTAAGTAGCCCATATTAGTCTCCCTGATCAAAATCTATGCTCTTTCGTGTAAGCTTCAGCTTACGAGGGTGTGTGTCCGGGTAAGCCTTAGCTTACACTTATGGTGAGAACACTCCCTAAAAACCAAGCATGCAACATTTAAGTGCACGGTCGACCACATTTTCCCTATGGAACATGGAAAACCTCACACATGCTACTCATTCCATACACACATGTTACACTCTGGATGGCCACATGCCACTTGTGGTGCATATACATTCAACCATTGATTGCACTTCTCCACATTGAGCCTAATAAAAGGCCAATAACCAAAGCCTGTATGTAACTCTCTCTCTCACTCTCTCTCTCACACCTTAGTCAAGCATTCTGCATTGTGTATTGAGTCGATTCTCTAGTCTGCTCCTAATTATCTATTGTCTTTGGTGAAACCACGAGTGCCACGATAGTGTATCCACCATAGCCCAACAAATTGGTATCAGAGCATAGCGCGTGGTTAGCACTTGTTAATCACCCTTATATGATCTTAGCAGGTTAGAATTTTCATCAGAATGCATGCATCCATAGAGCTTAATCAAGTCGAATACAATAGGAAATTTGCAAAGGCTAAAGACCCTAAGACATTCGAGGAGTTTGAGCATTAGGAGCATGAATCCCCATGCTAGATCACTCGATTTTCTCCTTGTGGTTATGATTGTAATCTATTTCATTGTATGTTGCGTTTACTTGTTTGATCGGTGCACGTCGCAATGCTCTATTTTCAGTCTTCAAAAAGAGCTATGAAGCTCTTGATTTGGCCAAGATTAGAGGTCTTGATCAAGTATGTGTGAGTGCTCATTCGAAGTTTTGACCGTGTGTATGTGTGGTGCCTAAAAGACACAACTAATATACTTAAAAAGTATTCTTGGTGGGACGCGAGTTTCACTAGGCTCCAAAAATGCTACCTCCTCATAAACCAGGCAACACAGACTCATCGGAGAGCCTTGAAGACCGATGGTTGTTGCAGCCACATTGCCATACCATTATCCCGTCCAAAGACATGACCGTATACCAAGATACTACTCATGTCACTACTCTATCTATGGTTGCCTGTAGCCCGTTGCAATTGACCTATGTCATCTATTGCCCAGTTACCCACGGATGCTCACACAACAACTGACAACACTCATCGCACCATCATACACCACGTGGTGCTTTGCCATTAGATCCCACCTGGTTGTACGTCGTGCCTGCTTACACTGGCTCCACTCTTGGCGCTCTCCCTAATTCTAGTTGGCCAAGCAAGTTATTTTCATTCTTCATTGTGTATTGAGCTCATTCTCTGGTGTACTCCTAATTTTCTATCGGCTATGTTGAAACCATGAATGCCAAAATGGTGTATCTACCGTAGCCCAGCAAGTGGTATCAGACCGCCCCAAGATCGAAGCACCAAAATTGACATACATTTATACAAAACGTCCTTCCATGATATAGTGCATCTAGCATAAATAAAATCATGTGCACCGTCATGAGAATCCTCCAGATTCCCAAAGCAAAGATATCAATGCATTGAGATGAGACCCTTTCAAAGTTCCCAGAACAAAGATCATGACCTACATCGTAAGTGTTTAGGCACTGCCCCAAGCCAAAAGTTTGGAGGTAAGACCTACACTATTTCTTGCATCAAATTCCATCTTATGAGCCATATGGAGATATTTGTAATGTATGCACAACTCGATCCATCAAAGCTCCTACAAAGAAGTGTAACCATTCATGTCATACCTAATTTCGATATTGTAAGGTATTATAGACACTGTCAATGTACTTTGGTAAGACCACTCCATGCTCGAAGCACCAAAATTAACGTACATATATACAAAATGTCCTTCCATGATAAAATGCATCTAGCACTAATTAAATCATGTGCACCTTTCATGAGAATCCTCCAGATTCCATAAGCAATGATGGTACTGCATTGAAGATGAGACCATATTGAAAAAGTTTCCAAAACAAAAATGATGACCTACATGGTAAGTGTTTAGACAATGCCCCAAGCCAAAAGTTTGTAGGTAAGACCTGCGCTATTTCTTGCATCAAATTCGATCTTATGAGCCATATGGAGTTACCCTAAGTAAGTAGCCCATATTAGTCTCCCTGATCAAAATCTATGCTCTTTCGTGTAAGCTTCAGCTTACGAGGGTGTGTGTCCGGGTAAGCCTTAGCTTACACTTATGGTGAGAACACTCCCTAAAAACCAAGCATGCAACATTTAAGTGCACGGTCGACCACATTTTCCCTATGGAACATGGAAAACCTCACACATGCTACTCATTCCATACACACATGTTACACTCTGGATGGCCACATGCCACTTGTGGTGCATATACATTCAACCATTGATTGCACTTCTCCACATTGAGCCTAATAAAAGGCCAATAACCAAAGCCTGTATGTAACTCTCTCTCTCACTCTCTCTCTCACACCTTAGTCAAGCATTCTGCATTGTGTATTGAGTCGATTCTCTAGTCTGCTCCTAATTATCTATTGTCTTTGGTGAAACCACGAGTGCCACGATAGTGTATCCACCATAGCCCAACAAATTGGTATCAGAGCATAGCGCGTGGTTAGCACTTGTTAATCACCCTTATATGATCTTAGCAGGTTAGAATTTTCATCAGAATGCATGCATCCATAGAGCTTAATCAAGTCGAATACAATAGGAAATTTGCAAAGGCTAAAGACCCTAAGACATTCGAGGAGTTTGAGCATTAGGAGCATGAATCCCCATGCTAGATCACTCGATTTTCTCCTTGTGGTTATGATTGTAATCTATTTCATTGTATGTTGCGTTTACTTGTTTGATCGGTGCACGTCGCAATGCTCTATTTTCAGTCTTCAAAAAGAGCTATGAAGCTCTTGATTTGGCCAAGATTAGAGGTCTTGATCAAGTATGTGTGAGTGCTCATTCGAAGTTTTGACCGTGTGTATGTGTGGTGCCTAAAAGACACAACTAATATACTTAAAAAGTATTCTTGGTGGGACGCGAGTTTCACTAGGCTCCAAAAATGCTACCTCCTCATAAACCAGGCAACACAGACTCATCGGAGAGCCTTGAAGACCGATGGTTGTTGCAGCCACATTGCCATACCATTATCCCGTCCAAAGACATGACCGTATACCAAGATACTACTCATGTCACTACTCTATCTATGGTTGCCTGTAGCCCGTTGCAATTGACCTATGTCATCTATTGCCCAGTTACCCACGGATGCTCACACAACAACTGACAACACTCATCGCACCATCATACACCACGTGGTGCTTTGCCATTAGATCCCACCTGGTTGTACGTCGTGCCTGCTTACACTGGCTCCACTCTTGGCGCTCTCCCTAATTCTAGTTGGCCAAGCAAGTTATTTTCATTCTTCATTGTGTATTGAGCTCATTCTCTGGTGTACTCCTAATTTTCTATCGGCTATGTTGAAACCATGAATGCCAAAATGGTGTATCTACCGTAGCCCAGCAAGTGGTATCAGACCGCCCCAAGATCGAAGCACCAAAATTGACATACATTTATACAAAACGTCCTTCCATGATATAGTGCATCTAGCATAAATAAAATCATGTGCACCGTCATGAGAATCCTCCAGATTCCCAAAGCAAAGATATCAATGCATTGAGATGAGACCCTTTCAAAGTTCCCAGAACAAAGATCATGACCTACATCGTAAGTGTTTAGGCACTGCCCCAAGCCAAAAGTTTGGAGGTAAGACCTACACTATTTCTTGCATCAAATTCCATCTTATGAGCCATATGGAGATATTTGTAATGTATGCACAACTCGATCCATCAAAGCTCCTACAAAGAAGTGTAACCATTCATGTCATACCTAATTTCGATATTGTAAGGTATTATAGACACTGTCAATGTACTTTGGTAAGACCACTCCATGCTCGAAGCACCAAAATTAACGTACATATATACAAAATGTCCTTCCATGATAAAATGCATCTAGCACTAATTAAATCATGTGCACCTTTCATGAGAATCCTCCAGATTCCATAAGCAATGATGGTACTGCATTGAAGATGAGACCATATTGAAAAAGTTTCCAAAACAAAAATGATGACCTACATGGTAAGTGTTTAGACAATGCCCCAAGCCAAAAGTTTGTAGGTAAGACCTGCGCTATTTCTTGCATCAAATTCGATCTTATGAGCCATATGGAGTTACCCTAAGTAAGTAGCCCATATTAGTCTCCCTGATCAAAATCTATGCTCTTTCGTGTAAGCTTCAGCTTACGAGGGTGTGTGTCCGGGTAAGCCTTAGCTTACACTTATGGTGAGAACACTCCCTAAAAACCAAGCATGCAACATTTAAGTGCACGGTCGACCACATTTTCCCTATGGAACATGGAAAACCTCACACATGCTACTCATTCCATACACACATGTTACACTCTGGATGGCCACATGCCACTTGTGGTGCATATACATTCAACCATTGATTGCACTTCTCCACATTGAGCCTAATAAAAGGCCAATAACCAAAGCCTGTATGTAATCTCTCTCTCTCTCTCACTCTCTCTCTCACACCTTAGTCAAGCATTCTGCATTGTGTATTGAGTCGATTCTCTAGTCTGCTCCTAATTATCTATTGTCTTTGGTGAAACCACGAGTGCCACGATAGTGTATCCACCATAGCCCAACAAATTGGTATCAGAGCATAGCGCGTGGTTAGCACTTGTTAATCACCCTTATATGATCTTAGCAGGTTAGAATTTTCATCAGAATGCATGCATCCATAGAGCTTAATCAAGTCGAATACAATAGGAAATTTGCAAAGGCTAAAGACCCTAAGACATTCGAGGAGTTTGAGCATTAGGAGCATGAATCCCCATGCTAGATCACTCGATTTTCTCCTTGTGGTTATGATTGTAATCTATTTCATTGTATGTTGCGTTTACTTGTTTGATCGGTGCACGTCGCAATGCTCTATTTTCAGTCTTCAAAAAGAGCTATGAAGCTCTTGATTTGGCCAAGATTAGAGGTCTTGATCAAGTATGTGTGAGTGCTCATTCGAAGTTTTGACCGTGTGTATGTGTGGTGCCTAAAAGACACAACTAATATACTTAAAAAGTATTCTTGGTGGGACGCGAGTTTCACTAGGCTCCAAAAATGCTACCTCCTCATAAACCAGGCAACACAGACTCATCGGAGAGCCTTGAAGACCGATGGTTGTTGCAGCCACATTGCCATACCATTATCCCGTCCAAAGACATGACCGTATACCAAGATACTACTCATGTCACTACTCTATCTATGGTTGCCTGTAGCCCGTTGCAATTGACCTATGTCATCTATTGCCCAGTTACCCACGGATGCTCACACAACAACTGACAACACTCATCGCACCATCATACACCACGTGGTGCTTTGCCATTAGATCCCACCTGGTTGTACGTCGTGCCTGCTTACACTGGCTCCACTCTTGGCGCTCTCCCTAATTCTAGTTGGCCAAGCAAGTTATTTTCATTCTTCATTGTGTATTGAGCTCATTCTCTGGTGTACTCCTAATTTTCTATCGGCTATGTTGAAACCATGAATGCCAAAATGGTGTATCTACCGTAGCCCAGCAAGTGGTATCAGACCGCCCCAAGATCGAAGCACCAAAATTGACATACATTTATACAAAACGTCCTTCCATGATATAGTGCATCTAGCATAAATAAAATCATGTGCACCGTCATGAGAATCCTCCAGATTCCCAAAGCAAAGATATCAATGCATTGAGATGAGACCCTTTCAAAGTTCCCAGAACAAAGATCATGACCTACATCGTAAGTGTTTAGGCACTGCCCCAAGCCAAAAGTTTGGAGGTAAGACCTACACTATTTCTTGCATCAAATTCCATCTTATGAGCCATATGGAGATATTTGTAATGTATGCACAACTCGATCCATCAAAGCTCCTACAAAGAAGTGTAACCATTCATGTCATACCTAATTTCGATATTGTAAGGTATTATAGACACTGTCAATGTACTTTGGTAAGACCACTCCATGCTCGAAGCACCAAAATTAACGTACATATATACAAAATGTCCTTCCATGATAAAATGCATCTAGCACTAATTAAATCATGTGCACCTTTCATGAGAATCCTCCAGATTCCATAAGCAATGATGGTACTGCATTGAAGATGAGACCATATTGAAAAAGTTTCCAAAACAAAAATGATGACCTACATGGTAAGTGTTTAGACAATGCCCCAAGCCAAAAGTTTGTAGGTAAGACCTGCGCTATTTCTTGCATCAAATTCGATCTTATGAGCCATATGGAGTTACCCTAAGTAAGTAGCCCATATTAGTCTCCCTGATCAAAATCTATGCTCTTTCGTGTAAGCTTCAGCTTACGAGGGTGTGTGTCCGGGTAAGCCTTAGCTTACACTTATGGTGAGAACACTCCCTAAAAACCAAGCATGCAACATTTAAGTGCACGGTCGACCACATTTTCCCTATGGAACATGGAAAACCTCACACATGCTACTCATTCCATACACACATGTTACACTCTGGATGGCCACATGCCACTTGTGGTGCATATACATTCAACCATTGATTGCACTTCTCCACATTGAGCCTAATAAAAGGCCAATAACCAAAGCCTGTATGTAATCTCTCTCTCTCTCTCACTCTCTCTCTCACACCTTAGTCAAGCATTCTGCATTGTGTATTGAGTCGATTCTCTAGTCTGCTCCTAATTATCTATTGTCTTTGGTGAAACCACGAGTGCCACGATAGTGTATCCACCATAGCCCAACAAATTGGTATCAGAGCATAGCGCGTGGTTAGCACTTGTTAATCACCCTTATATGATCTTAGCAGGTTAGAATTTTCATCAGAATGCATGCATCCATAGAGCTTAATCAAGTCGAATACAATAGGAAATTTGCAAAGGCTAAAGACCCTAAGACATTCGAGGAGTTTGAGCATTAGGAGCATGAATCCCCATGCTAGATCACTCGATTTTCTCCTTGTGGTTATGATTGTAATCTATTTCATTGTATGTTGCGTTTACTTGTTTGATCGGTGCACGTCGCAATGCTCTATTTTCAGTCTTCAAAAAGAGCTATGAAGCTCTTGATTTGGCCAAGATTAGAGGTCTTGATCAAGTATGTGTGAGTGCTCATTCGAAGTTTTGACCGTGTGTATGTGTGGTGCCTAAAAGACACAACTAATATACTTAAAAAGTATTCTTGGTGGGACGCGAGTTTCACTAGGCTCCAAAAATGCTACCTCCTCATAAACCAGGCAACACAGACTCATCGGAGAGCCTTGAAGACCGATGGTTGTTGCAGCCACATTGCCATACCATTATCCCGTCCAAAGACATGACCGTATACCAAGATACTACTCATGTCACTACTCTATCTATGGTTGCCTGTAGCCCGTTGCAATTGACCTATGTCATCTATTGCCCAGTTACCCACGGATGCTCACACAACAACTGACAACACTCATCGCACCATCATACACCACGTGGTGCTTTGCCATTAGATCCCACCTGGTTGTACGTCGTGCCTGCTTACACTGGCTCCACTCTTGGCGCTCTCCCTAATTCTAGTTGGCCAAGCAAGTTATTTTCATTCTTCATTGTGTATTGAGCTCATTCTCTGGTGTACTCCTAATTTTCTATCGGCTATGTTGAAACCATGAATGCCAAAATGGTGTATCTACCGTAGCCCAGCAAGTGGTATCAGACCGCCCCAAGATCGAAGCACCAAAATTGACATACATTTATACAAAACGTCCTTCCATGATATAGTGCATCTAGCATAAATAAAATCATGTGCACCGTCATGAGAATCCTCCAGATTCCCAAAGCAAAGATATCAATGCATTGAGATGAGACCCTTTCAAAGTTCCCAGAACAAAGATCATGACCTACATCGTAAGTGTTTAGGCACTGCCCCAAGCCAAAAGTTTGGAGGTAAGACCTACACTATTTCTTGCATCAAATTCCATCTTATGAGCCATATGGAGATATTTGTAATGTATGCACAACTCGATCCATCAAAGCTCCTACAAAGAAGTGTAACCATTCATGTCATACCTAATTTCGATATTGTAAGGTATTATAGACACTGTCAATGTACTTTGGTAAGACCACTCCATGCTCGAAGCACCAAAATTAACGTACATATATACAAAATGTCCTTCCATGATAAAATGCATCTAGCACTAATTAAATCATGTGCACCTTTCATGAGAATCCTCCAGATTCCATAAGCAATGATGGTACTGCATTGAAGATGAGACCATATTGAAAAAGTTTCCAAAACAAAAATGATGACCTACATGGTAAGTGTTTAGACAATGCCCCAAGCCAAAAGTTTGTAGGTAAGACCTGCGCTATTTCTTGCATCAAATTCGATCTTATGAGCCATATGGAGTTACCCTAAGTAAGTAGCCCATATTAGTCTCCCTGATCAAAATCTATGCTCTTTCGTGTAAGCTTCAGCTTACGAGGGTGTGTGTCCGGGTAAGCCTTAGCTTACACTTATGGTGAGAACACTCCCTAAAAACCAAGCATGCAACATTTAAGTGCACGGTCGACCACATTTTCCCTATGGAACATGGAAAACCTCACACATGCTACTCATTCCATACACACATGTTACACTCTGGATGGCCACATGCCACTTGTGGTGCATATACATTCAACCATTGATTGCACTTCTCCACATTGAGCCTAATAAAAGGCCAATAACCAAAGCCTGTATGTAACTCTCTCTCTCACTCTCTCTCTCTCAAGCTCTCTCTCTCTAGTCTGCTCCTAATTATCTATTGTCTTTGGTGAAACCACGAGTGCCACGATAGTGTATCCACCATAGCCCAACAAATTGGTATCAGAGCATAGCGCGTGGTTAGCACTTGTTAATCACCCTTATATGATCTTAGCAGGTTAGAATTTTCATCAGAATGCATGCATCCATAGAGCTTAATCAAGTCGAATACAATAGGAAATTTGCAAAGGCTAAAGACCCTAAGACATTCGAGGAGTTTGAGCATTAGGAGCATGAATCCCCATGCTAGATCACTCGATTTTCTCCTTGTGGTTATGATTGTAATCTATTTCATTGTATGTTGCGTTTACTTGTTTGATCGGTGCACGTCGCAATGCTCTATTTTCAGTCTTCAAAAAGAGCTATGAAGCTCTTGATTTGGCCAAGATTAGAGGTCTTGATCAAGTATGTGTGAGTGCTCATTCGAAGTTTTGACCGTGTGTATGTGTGGTGCCTAAAAGACACAACTAATATACTTAAAAAGTATTCTTGGTGGGACGCGAGTTTCACTAGGCTCCAAAAATGCTACCTCCTCATAAACCAGGCAACACAGACTCATCGGAGAGCCTTGAAGACCGATGGTTGTTGCAGCCACATTGCCATACCATTATCCCGTCCAAAGACATGACCGTATACCAAGATACTACTCATGTCACTACTCTATCTATGGTTGCCTGTAGCCCGTTGCAATTGACCTATGTCATCTATTGCCCAGTTACCCACGGATGCTCACACAACAACTGACAACACTCATCGCACCATCATACACCACGTGGTGCTTTGCCATTAGATCCCACCTGGTTGTACGTCGTGCCTGCTTACACTGGCTCCACTCTTGGCGCTCTCCCTAATTCTAGTTGGCCAAGCAAGTTATTTTCATTCTTCATTGTGTATTGAGCTCATTCTCTGGTGTACTCCTAATTTTCTATCGGCTATGTTGAAACCATGAATGCCAAAATGGTGTATCTACCGTAGCCCAGCAAGTGGTATCAGACCGCCCCAAGATCGAAGCACCAAAATTGACATACATTTATACAAAACGTCCTTCCATGATATAGTGCATCTAGCATAAATAAAATCATGTGCACCGTCATGAGAATCCTCCAGATTCCCAAAGCAAAGATATCAATGCATTGAGATGAGACCCTTTCAAAGTTCCCAGAACAAAGATCATGACCTACATCGTAAGTGTTTAGGCACTGCCCCAAGCCAAAAGTTTGGAGGTAAGACCTACACTATTTCTTGCATCAAATTCCATCTTATGAGCCATATGGAGATATTTGTAATGTATGCACAACTCGATCCATCAAAGCTCCTACAAAGAAGTGTAACCATTCATGTCATACCTAATTTCGATATTGTAAGGTATTATAGACACTGTCAATGTACTTTGGTAAGACCACTCCATGCTCGAAGCACCAAAATTAACGTACATATATACAAAATGTCCTTCCATGATAAAATGCATCTAGCACTAATTAAATCATGTGCACCTTTCATGAGAATCCTCCAGATTCCATAAGCAATGATGGTACTGCATTGAAGATGAGACCATATTGAAAAAGTTTCCAAAACAAAAATGATGACCTACATGGTAAGTGTTTAGACAATGCCCCAAGCCAAAAGTTTGTAGGTAAGACCTGCGCTATTTCTTGCATCAAATTCGATCTTATGAGCCATATGGAGTTACCCTAAGTAAGTAGCCCATATTAGTCTCCCTGATCAAAATCTATGCTCTTTCGTGTAAGCTTCAGCTTACGAGGGTGTGTGTCCGGGTAAGCCTTAGCTTACACTTATGGTGAGAACACTCCCTAAAAACCAAGCATGCAACATTTAAGTGCACGGTCGACCACATTTTCCCTATGGAACATGGAAAACCTCACACATGCTACTCATTCCATACACACATGTTACACTCTGGATGGCCACATGCCACTTGTGGTGCATATACATTCAACCATTGATTGCACTTCTCCACATTGAGCCTAATAAAAGGCCAATAACCAAAGCCTGTATGTAATCTCTCTCTCTCTCTCTCACTCTCTCTCTCACACCTTAGTCAAGCATTCTGCATTGTGTATTGAGTCGATTCTCTAGTCTGCTCCTAATTATCTATTGTCTTTGGTGAAACCACGAGTGCCACGATAGTGTATCCACCATAGCCCAACAAATTGGTATCAGAGCATAGCGCGTGGTTAGCACTTGTTAATCACCCTTATATGATCTTAGCAGGTTAGAATTTTCATCAGAATGCATGCATCCATAGAGCTTAATCAAGTCGAATACAATAGGAAATTTGCAAAGGCTAAAGACCCTAAGACATTCGAGGAGTTTGAGCATTAGGAGCATGAATCCCCATGCTAGATCACTCGATTTTCTCCTTGTGGTTATGATTGTAATCTATTTCATTGTATGTTGCGTTTACTTGTTTGATCGGTGCACGTCGCAATGCTCTATTTTCAGTCTTCAAAAAGAGCTATGAAGCTCTTGATTTGGCCAAGATTAGAGGTCTTGATCAAGTATGTGTGAGTGCTCATTCGAAGTTTTGACCGTGTGTATGTGTGGTGCCTAAAAGACACAACTAATATACTTAAAAAGTATTCTTGGTGGGACGCGAGTTTCACTAGGCTCCAAAAATGCTACCTCCTCATAAACCAGGCAACACAGACTCATCGGAGAGCCTTGAAGACCGATGGTTGTTGCAGCCACATTGCCATACCATTATCCCGTCCAAAGACATGACCGTATACCAAGATACTACTCATGTCACTACTCTATCTATGGTTGCCTGTAGCCCGTTGCAATTGACCTATGTCATCTATTGCCCAGTTACCCACGGATGCTCACACAACAACTGACAACACTCATCGCACCATCATACACCACGTGGTGCTTTGCCATTAGATCCCACCTGGTTGTACGTCGTGCCTGCTTACACTGGCTCCACTCTTGGCGCTCTCCCTAATTCTAGTTGGCCAAGCAAGTTATTTTCATTCTTCATTGTGTATTGAGCTCATTCTCTGGTGTACTCCTAATTTTCTATCGGCTATGTTGAAACCATGAATGCCAAAATGGTGTATCTACCGTAGCCCAGCAAGTGGTATCAGACCGCCCCAAGATCGAAGCACCAAAATTGACATACATTTATACAAAACGTCCTTCCATGATATAGTGCATCTAGCATAAATAAAATCATGTGCACCGTCATGAGAATCCTCCAGATTCCCAAAGCAAAGATATCAATGCATTGAGATGAGACCCTTTCAAAGTTCCCAGAACAAAGATCATGACCTACATCGTAAGTGTTTAGGCACTGCCCCAAGCCAAAAGTTTGGAGGTAAGACCTACACTATTTCTTGCATCAAATTCCATCTTATGAGCCATATGGAGATATTTGTAATGTATGCACAACTCGATCCATCAAAGCTCCTACAAAGAAGTGTAACCATTCATGTCATACCTAATTTCGATATTGTAAGGTATTATAGACACTGTCAATGTACTTTGGTAAGACCACTCCATGCTCGAAGCACCAAAATTAACGTACATATATACAAAATGTCCTTCCATGATAAAATGCATCTAGCACTAATTAAATCATGTGCACCTTTCATGAGAATCCTCCAGATTCCATAAGCAATGATGGTACTGCATTGAAGATGAGACCATATTGAAAAAGTTTCCAAAACAAAAATGATGACCTACATGGTAAGTGTTTAGACAATGCCCCAAGCCAAAAGTTTGTAGGTAAGACCTGCGCTATTTCTTGCATCAAATTCGATCTTATGAGCCATATGGAGTTACCCTAAGTAAGTAGCCCATATTAGTCTCCCTGATCAAAATCTATGCTCTTTCGTGTAAGCTTCAGCTTACGAGGGTGTGTGTCCGGGTAAGCCTTAGCTTACACTTATGGTGAGAACACTCCCTAAAAACCAAGCATGCAACATTTAAGTGCACGGTCGACCACATTTTCCCTATGGAACATGGAAAACCTCACACATGCTACTCATTCCATACACACATGTTACACTCTGGATGGCCACATGCCACTTGTGGTGCATATACATTCAACCATTGATTGCACTTCTCCACATTGAGCCTAATAAAAGGCCAATAACCAAAGCCTCTCTCTCTCTCTCTCTCTCACTCTCTCTCTCACACCTTAGTCAAGCATTCTGCATTGTGTATTGAGTCGATTCTCTAGTCTGCTCCTAATTATCTATTGTCTTTGGTGAAACCACGAGTGCCACGATAGTGTATCCACCATAGCCCAACAAATTGGTATCAGAGCATAGCGCGTGGTTAGCACTTGTTAATCACCCTTATATGATCTTAGCAGGTTAGAATTTTCATCAGAATGCATGCATCCATAGAGCTTAATCAAGTCGAATACAATAGGAAATTTGCAAAGGCTAAAGACCCTAAGACATTCGAGGAGTTTGAGCATTAGGAGCATGAATCCCCATGCTAGATCACTCGATTTTCTCCTTGTGGTTATGATTGTAATCTATTTCATTGTATGTTGCGTTTACTTGTTTGATCGGTGCACGTCGCAATGCTCTATTTTCAGTCTTCAAAAAGAGCTATGAAGCTCTTGATTTGGCCAAGATTAGAGGTCTTGATCAAGTATGTGTGAGTGCTCATTCGAAGTTTTGACCGTGTGTATGTGTGGTGCCTAAAAGACACAACTAATATACTTAAAAAGTATTCTTGGTGGGACGCGAGTTTCACTAGGCTCCAAAAATGCTACCTCCTCATAAACCAGGCAACACAGACTCATCGGAGAGCCTTGAAGACCGATGGTTGTTGCAGCCACATTGCCATACCATTATCCCGTCCAAAGACATGACCGTATACCAAGATACTACTCATGTCACTACTCTATCTATGGTTGCCTGTAGCCCGTTGCAATTGACCTATGTCATCTATTGCCCAGTTACCCACGGATGCTCACACAACAACTGACAACACTCATCGCACCATCATACACCACGTGGTGCTTTGCCATTAGATCCCACCTGGTTGTACGTCGTGCCTGCTTACACTGGCTCCACTCTTGGCGCTCTCCCTAATTCTAGTTGGCCAAGCAAGTTATTTTCATTCTTCATTGTGTATTGAGCTCATTCTCTGGTGTACTCCTAATTTTCTATCGGCTATGTTGAAACCATGAATGCCAAAATGGTGTATCTACCGTAGCCCAGCAAGTGGTATCAGACCGCCCCAAGATCGAAGCACCAAAATTGACATACATTTATACAAAACGTCCTTCCATGATATAGTGCATCTAGCATAAATAAAATCATGTGCACCGTCATGAGAATCCTCCAGATTCCCAAAGCAAAGATATCAATGCATTGAGATGAGACCCTTTCAAAGTTCCCAGAACAAAGATCATGACCTACATCGTAAGTGTTTAGGCACTGCCCCAAGCCAAAAGTTTGGAGGTAAGACCTACACTATTTCTTGCATCAAATTCCATCTTATGAGCCATATGGAGATATTTGTAATGTATGCACAACTCGATCCATCAAAGCTCCTACAAAGAAGTGTAACCATTCATGTCATACCTAATTTCGATATTGTAAGGTATTATAGACACTGTCAATGTACTTTGGTAAGACCACTCCATGCTCGAAGCACCAAAATTAACGTACATATATACAAAATGTCCTTCCATGATAAAATGCATCTAGCACTAATTAAATCATGTGCACCTTTCATGAGAATCCTCCAGATTCCATAAGCAATGATGGTACTGCATTGAAGATGAGACCATATTGAAAAAGTTTCCAAAACAAAAATGATGACCTACATGGTAAGTGTTTAGACAATGCCCCAAGCCAAAAGTTTGTAGGTAAGACCTGCGCTATTTCTTGCATCAAATTCGATCTTATGAGCCATATGGAGTTACCCTAAGTAAGTAGCCCATATTAGTCTCCCTGATCAAAATCTATGCTCTTTCGTGTAAGCTTCAGCTTACGAGGGTGTGTGTCCGGGTAAGCCTTAGCTTACACTTATGGTGAGAACACTCCCTAAAAACCAAGCATGCAACATTTAAGTGCACGGTCGACCACATTTTCCCTATGGAACATGGAAAACCTCACACATGCTACTCATTCCATACACACATGTTACACTCTGGATGGCCACATGCCACTTGTGGTGCATATACATTCAACCATTGATTGCACTTCTCCACATTGAGCCTAATAAAAGGCCAATAACCAAAGCCTGTATGTAACTCTCTCTCTCTCTCTCTCTCTCTCACTCTCTCTCTCACACCTTAGTCAAGCATTCTGCATTGTGTATTGAGTCGATTCTCTAGTCTGCTCCTAATTATCTATTGTCTTTGGTGAAACCACGAGTGCCACGATAGTGTATCCACCATAGCCCAACAAATTGGTATCAGAGCATAGCGCGTGGTTAGCACTTGTTAATCACCCTTATATGATCTTAGCAGGTTAGAATTTTCATCAGAATGCATGCATCCATAGAGCTTAATCAAGTCGAATACAATAGGAAATTTGCAAAGGCTAAAGACCCTAAGACATTCGAGGAGTTTGAGCATTAGGAGCATGAATCCCCATGCTAGATCACTCGATTTTCTCCTTGTGGTTATGATTGTAATCTATTTCATTGTATGTTGCGTTTACTTGTTTGATCGGTGCACGTCGCAATGCTCTATTTTCAGTCTTCAAAAAGAGCTATGAAGCTCTTGATTTGGCCAAGATTAGAGGTCTTGATCAAGTATGTGTGAGTGCTCATTCGAAGTTTTGACCGTGTGTATGTGTGGTGCCTAAAAGACACAACTAATATACTTAAAAAGTATTCTTGGTGGGACGCGAGTTTCACTAGGCTCCAAAAATGCTACCTCCTCATAAACCAGGCAACACAGACTCATCGGAGAGCCTTGAAGACCGATGGTTGTTGCAGCCACATTGCCATACCATTATCCCGTCCAAAGACATGACCGTATACCAAGATACTACTCATGTCACTACTCTATCTATGGTTGCCTGTAGCCCGTTGCAATTGACCTATGTCATCTATTGCCCAGTTACCCACGGATGCTCACACAACAACTGACAACACTCATCGCACCATCATACACCACGTGGTGCTTTGCCATTAGATCCCACCTGGTTGTACGTCGTGCCTGCTTACACTGGCTCCACTCTTGGCGCTCTCCCTAATTCTAGTTGGCCAAGCAAGTTATTTTCATTCTTCATTGTGTATTGAGCTCATTCTCTGGTGTACTCCTAATTTTCTATCGGCTATGTTGAAACCATGAATGCCAAAATGGTGTATCTACCGTAGCCCAGCAAGTGGTATCAGACCGCCCCAAGATCGAAGCACCAAAATTGACATACATTTATACAAAACGTCCTTCCATGATATAGTGCATCTAGCATAAATAAAATCATGTGCACCGTCATGAGAATCCTCCAGATTCCCAAAGCAAAGATATCAATGCATTGAGATGAGACCCTTTCAAAGTTCCCAGAACAAAGATCATGACCTACATCGTAAGTGTTTAGGCACTGCCCCAAGCCAAAAGTTTGGAGGTAAGACCTACACTATTTCTTGCATCAAATTCCATCTTATGAGCCATATGGAGATATTTGTAATGTATGCACAACTCGATCCATCAAAGCTCCTACAAAGAAGTGTAACCATTCATGTCATACCTAATTTCGATATTGTAAGGTATTATAGACACTGTCAATGTACTTTGGTAAGACCACTCCATGCTCGAAGCACCAAAATTAACGTACATATATACAAAATGTCCTTCCATGATAAAATGCATCTAGCACTAATTAAATCATGTGCACCTTTCATGAGAATCCTCCAGATTCCATAAGCAATGATGGTACTGCATTGAAGATGAGACCATATTGAAAAAGTTTCCAAAACAAAAATGATGACCTACATGGTAAGTGTTTAGACAATGCCCCAAGCCAAAGTTTGTAGGTAAGACCTGCGCTATTTCTTGCATCAAATTCGATCTTATGAGCCATATGGAGTTACCCTAAGTAAGTAGCCCATATTAGTCTCCCTGATCAAAATCTATGCTCTTTCGTGTAAGCTTCAGCTTACGAGGGTGTGTGTCCGGGTAAGCCTTAGCTTACACTTATGGTGAGAACACTCCCTAAAAACCAAGCATGCAACATTTAAGTGCACGGTCGACCACATTTTCCCTATGGAACATGGAAAACCTCACACATGCTACTCATTCCATACACACATGTTACACTCTGGATGGCCACATGCCACTTGTGGTGCATATACATTCAACCATTGATTGCACTTCTCCACATTGAGCCTAATAAAAGGCCAATAACCAAAGCCTGTATGTAACTCTCTCTCTCTCTCTCTCTCTCTCTCTCTCTCTCACTCACTCTCTCTCTCACACCTTAGTCAAGCATTCTTCATTGTGTATTGAGTCGATTCTCTAGTCTGCTCCTAATTATCTATTGTCTTTGGTGAAACCACGAGTGCCACGATAGTGTATCCACCATAGCCCAACAAATTGGTATCAGAGCATAGCGCGTGGTTAGCACTTGTTAATCACCCTTATATGATCTTAGCAGGTTAGAATTTTCATCAGAATGCATGCATCCATAGAGCTTAATCAAGTCGAATACAATAGGAAATTTGCAAAGGCTAAAGACCCTAAGACATTCGAGGAGTTTGAGCATTAGGAGCATGAATCCCCATGCTAGATCACTCGATTTTCTCCTTGTGGTTATGATTGTAATCTATTTCATTGTATGTTGCGTTTACTTGTTTGATCGGTGCACGTCGCAATGCTCTATTTTCAGTCTTCAAAAAGAGCTATGAAGCTCTTGATTTGGCCAAGATTAGAGGTCTTGATCAAGTATGTGTGAGTGCTCATTCGAAGTTTTGACCGTGTGTATGTGTGGTGCCTAAAAGACACAACTAATATACTTAAAAAGTATTCTTGGTGGGACGCGAGTTTCACTAGGCTCCAAAAATGCTACCTCCTCATAAACCAGGCAACACAGACTCATCGGAGAGCCTTGAAGACCGATGGTTGTTGCAGCCACATTGCCATACCATTATCCCGTCCAAAGACATGACCGTATACCAAGATACTACTCATGTCACTACTCTATCTATGGTTGCCTGTAGCCCGTTGCAATTGACCTATGTCATCTATTGCCCAGTTACCCACGGATGCTCACACAACAACTGACAACACTCATCGCACCATCATACACCACGTGGTGCTTTGCCATTAGATCCCACCTGGTTGTACGTCGTGCCTGCTTACACTGGCTCCACTCTTGGCGCTCTCCCTAATTCTAGTTGGCCAAGCAAGTTATTTTCATTCTTCATTGTGTATTGAGCTCATTCTCTGGTGTACTCCTAATTTTCTATCGGCTATGTTGAAACCATGAATGCCAAAATGGTGTATCTACCGTAGCCCAACAAGTGGTATCAGACCGCCCCAAGATCGAAGCACCAAAATTGACATACATTTATACAAAACGTCCTTCCATGATATAGTGCATCTAGCATAAATAAAATCATGTGCACCGTCATGAGAATCCTCCAGATTCCCAAAGCAAAGATATCAATGCATTGAGATGAGACCCTTTCAAAGTTCCCAGAACAAAGATCATGACCTACATCGTAAGTGTTTAGGCACTGCCCCAAGCCAAAAGTTTGGAGGTAAGACCTACACTATTTCTTGCATCAAATTCCATCTTATGAGCCATATGGAGATATTTGTAATGTATGCACAACTCGATCCATCAAAGCTCCTACAAAGAAGTGTAACCATTCATGTCATACCTAATTTCGATATTGTAAGGTATTATAGACACTGTCAATGTACTTTGGTAAGACCACTCCATGCTCGAAGCACCAAAATTAACGTACATATATACAAAATGTCCTTCCATGATAAAATGCATCTAGCACTAATTAAATCATGTGCACCTTTCATGAGAATCCTCCAGATTCCATAAGCAATGATGGTACTGCATTGAAGATGAGACCATATTGAAAAAGTTTCCAAAACAAAAATGATGACCTACATGGTAAGTGTTTAGACAATGCCCCAAGCCAGAAGTTTGTAGGTAAGACCTGCGCTATTTCTTGCATCAAATTCGATCTTATGAGCCATATGGAGTTACCCTAAGTAAGTAGCCCATATTAGTCTCCCTGATCAAAATCTATGCTCTTTCGTGTAAGCTTCAGCTTACGAGGGTGTGTGTCCGGGTAAGCCTTAGCTTACACTTAGACCCAGACCTCACACACCTTCGAAGATGGTGAGAGCTAGCAGGGTATGAGAGTAGATTGAGAGGAAGAAGGAGTATCTTACGAGAAAGATATACATCTCCTCACATAATCACTCATATTAGCATAGCTTAGCTTAGTAATTAGCTTGGTAGAGGAGATGAGCATGCATTTAGGTTGGCTCTTGGTTGTATTTACATCCACATGCCAAGAGCGTGTTGATGTAGGCTTCTATCTCACAAGCTTGGAGTAGGTGATGAGATCTCCATTAAAGCTTGGGAAGAGATAGGCTTCTCTTTCTTCACACATGAGATTGTGTGAGAGTGTGTGTGATAATGCCTTGCAAAAATCAGCCCCCTCTCTCTCTCTTGGGTGAGCCCTCGTGCTAAATGCTTTTGCTCTCATCCCATTGAACCTCCCCAGGGCTAGCCTATCACCATTAAGCAGCATAAGTGATAGCCTTTTGACATGTGTCCCTCTGTCCCCTTTTGTGAGAGCTTTAGGTTAATTAATAATTCAATTAAACTCTCATTGGACCCCTTTGCCTTCTGGCCAAGAGGAATCAGGAAATCCATTGCGCTTCTGAAGGCTCATCGGACCCCTTGGGAGACTGTCCAATAGTCATCTAGGAGACATAATTCTCATTGGTTCTTTTATTAAGTGTTTTTTAAATTAATTAAACTAGATTTACTCTAGCTTAAATTTCATTGGTCCACCTCCAAGGCCATCCAATAGGAATTGGGCACACCTTGTGGGCATCTGGGCTAGGGATCTGACATGTGTCCCTAATTCCCTTTGTGTAAATTGAGCTTGTGTGTGTGTGTGAGAGTGTGACTTTCTCTCTCATCCCCTAGAAGAAGGGCTCGCCCCCTCCCATGTAGGGATTGCAAAGACTTTTTTTGGTACACACAAAGCATCCAATTTCCCCTAGGGTTGACCTTTGGACACAACCTTTGAATTTTGGAACCTTAGCATTTTGGAAGTCTTAATGGGCTGAACCTTAGGGTCTTTTTATCCCATTGTTTCACATGGCTCTTTTGCAGATGGCCCCCCCTTTGGGTCCCTATTTTACCTCCTTTGGATCCCTACTGAGCCGGTCTGCTAGCTTAACCAATATTCTAGCTTTTTCGCCCCTGGCACTTTCCCACATTAAATGATAAGTTTAATATGAGAAAATCATTTAGGAGAATTAGATATTGATTATTATGACATTACCTCTCTCTTGAAATCATAGTCGTCCTCGACTATGGTGTAGAGAAGATAAAGCATATTCATGAGTCCCTTTCTTAGCGGGTAGAGGATCCCTATGTTACCCTACGAAATCATTCCACAATGGATGACTAGTCCATTTGGCGCTTGAGAGCCTGAGGCTGCCACAAGCATATCTGCACATTAGTCCTATCAGTCTTCCATAGTAGAGTGAGAAGCTCTACTTGGTGTTTGGAAGACGTCGTCTCCGCAAACTTGATCTAAGCATGCATACTACTTCATTTTTGTGCACAATAAAGAAAAAGAGAGTTTTATAAGACAAAAAAACTTTGTTCATTTTTAACATTTTGTACATTTTCTTACTCTTGGGAAGCATTGTAAGCATTGACAAGGTTTAGGTTATCCTCTAATTGTATGTCTTGCATCCATCTAGCATCTTCAAAAGGATAATTCTTAAACTTAATAAGATATCGTCGGATAGTCTTATCGCCTCTTAGAACCTTGTCTTCATGTGTAAGAATGGACTCGGGCCGCAGCACCTCTTCTTGGTCCTCGATCTCCGGTGGGTCTTCAATAGTTGGTTCATAAAGTGGCTCTCCTTTGTAAGGCTTTAATAGGCTCACATGGAAAGCATTGTGTATGAGCCAATAATTGGCCTAAGAATTTGAAAGGGACCATAGTACCTTTTTGCTAGTTTAGCATAGTACTTTTGGTAGCTCGTAGGATTTTTTCCCGTCGTGTGCCTTAATCGAGCTTTGTGAAACTTTAACAAGACCCAATCGTTTTCTTTAAAGGCTTGGGCTCTTCTGTGCTTGTCAGCAGTAGCCTTTTGCCTTTGCTGTGAGATAGAGATAGCATCCTTAATCTTTTGGAAAGATTCTTGTAGGTCTCGGCTATACTCATCTGCAGCGAAGATCTTCCCATGTACCTTAAGTAGCAAGGGACTTTTTGATCTTTCCTCAATTACCTCGAAAGGTGCCTTTCCCGTGGAAGTATGTACAGTGTTATTGTAAGCATACTCCACTAAGGGTAAGTACTTCTCCCATTGGCATCTTTGATCTACTTCCGTTACATAGGCTTTTAGTAGATCGAGAATGGTTAGGTTACCTATTTCACTTTGGCCATCCGTTTCTGGATGATAGGCCGAAGAGAAGTTTAGCCTTGTCCCTAAATTCTCAAAGAGACCCTTCCAAAAATTACTGGTCGTTCTAGGATCTCTATCCGACACTATGGACATTGGCAAGCCGTGGTACTTGAAAATTTGTGAAATGAAGAGGGTTGCCATTTGATGGGCTTTGATAGTCTTTTTGACAGGTATAAAACGAGCTTGTTTACTGAATCTGTTGACTATCGTCCATATTCCCATATTCCCATGGATAGACTTAGGCAATCCAAAGAAAAAATCCATGGATATGCTCTCCCATGGTGAATTAGGGATTGGCAAGGGTTGAAGTAATCTAAGTTGCTTCCCTCTATCAAATTTTGTCTTTTGGCATACCACACATTTAGAAACATACTCTTGTATGTTCACTTTCATGGTAGGCCAATAGAAATATGTTTCAATTCCCTTTAAGGTAAACTGCATCCCTCTATGCCCTGCATAAGGTGGAGCATGAGATTCATACATTACTTTCTCACGTAGTGAGTTAGTAACGCATACTCTATTGCCATAGAAAAGATAACTATCTTGTAAGGTAAATGGTTCTTCTTTCTTCCCTAATGTAAGGGCTGCAATCACATCTCTAAAATCGGGATCAATAGTGTACTCATCTATCATTGAAGATAGATCATTGTGAGTTGCTATGGAAACCGCATTCACTCTCGATCGTCTTGAGAGTGAATGAGCTACTTGATTATGCTTGCCAGCAATGTGAGCAATATGAAAATGAAATTGCGAAGAGAGCTTTGGTCGGAGAGCTTGGTCTGCGTCATGAAGTACTTAAGACTTTGGTGATCCGTTCGCAGAATGAAAGGAGTCCCCAATAAATAGTGCTTCCATGAGTCTAAGGCATGTAGAACTGCAAGGAGTTGCTTTTCGTATATGCCCTAGAACTTGCTCAATAGGGTCGAGCCTTCGACTCTCATAGCCTATGGCGTGCCCTTCTTGGAGCAAAACAGCTCCAAGGCAATCACCACAAGCATCACATTGGACCTCAAATGGTTTTGAGAGATCCGGTAGTGTAAGCACAGGTTGAGAGATAAGCTTTTCGAAAGCATTGTTCTCTTTAGTAGGCCACGTATACATAACGTTTTTCTTTGTTAGGTCATGTAATGGTCCCGCAATTTGTGAGAACTTTTCTATGAAGCGTCTATAGTATGCACACATACCTATAAAGCTTCTTAGTTCATGAAGATTCCTTGGTTTAGGCCATCCTTTTATTACCTCTAACTTTGATGGATCCATTTGGATGCCATCTTGAGAGATAATGTGACCAAAATACTGAATCTTATGTAAGAAAAATTCACTTTTCTTTCGATTAACATAAAGTTTATTCTCTCTCAAAACTTGAAATATTACCTGGAGGTGTTGCTTGTGTTCATCTAATGAATTAGAGTAGATGATAATATCATCAAAGAACACTCCAGTGAAGGTTCGATGAGGCTGAATAGCTTCTCCATCAAGCAGTTGAATGTAGCTGGTGCATTGGTCAAGCCAAAAGGCATGACAATGTATTCGTAAAGACCAAATGTGGTGCGAAATGCGGTATTTACAATGTCTTGATCAACTATCCTTATTTGATGATAGCCTTCTTCACACATGAGATTGTGTGAGTGTGTGTGTGATAATGCCTTGCAAAAATCAGCCCCCTCTCTCTCTTGGGCGAGCCCTCTTGCTAAATGCTCTTGCTCTCATCCCATTGGACCTCCCCAGGGCTAGCCTATCACCATTAACACTAGAATGGTAACCTAACAGGACATAAAAGTGTCCTTTCAGGGTTTTGGGAAAAATTTCCAAAACCATAGTAGATCCACTCATTTGGAAAAATCCTTTCATGAGCTTATAGTTCAATAACTACTACGTACAGAAAAAATAAAAAACTTGTAATTTTTCTCATCCCTTGGTCACTACAAGCCTCCAAAGTTGATGGACCAGTGCATTTTGCCCAAAACAGTAATTTCTTACGGTTGATTGCATAGAAATAAAAGTGGAGATTTTTTCAAGACATGAGATAAAATGCCCGATTAACTTCAATGGGTTGGTGACCAAAACATCTGGTTGCTTTTACCTCACTAATTTTTCTTTGGGCAAAAAAATAGGTAGAAAAAAGTTGCATTTTTGCCATTCTGCGGACCTATAATCAAAGTTTCTATAGTCACGCTCAATACAGATACTATATACATGTTTTCTTAGTTCCCTTTGGGCCTCTGGATTCAAAAGGAGCATGGAGCATGTCAAAAGGATAATGAATCTCTTACAATTGGAACCTTGGGGGCAATGATAAAGTGCTAAATATAGCAAACATGAACTGGGTTTAGCATTATGACCTCTAGAAACCCATAGAAACTACTCAATATCTAGCCAAGTTTGTAGTCTATTATTAGATATGGTCACTACCTACAAAATACACACAATTGGCCTAAGAAACTAGCAATATTGAGAAAGTTATACTTGCTACTCTAAAATGTATCGTATTCTTCAGCAATCAAAAAACTCAACCATCATCATATACTATGCTATATAGCATATAGGTCCCCCAAAACTCAAGGAAGATTAGCTTTATGTTATACATTACACTTACACAATCAAAACTGAATTTGGATATCAAGAAAGCCACCAAAAAAATCATAAAGGGCTAACAACAGCGATGGTCACACCATCATACACCACGTGCCGCTTTGCCATTAGATCCCACCTTATGGAACGGCGTGCCCGCTTACATTGTATCCACTCCATGTGCTCCTCCTGAGACTATTGCAAACGTTACTCAACCGGCAAAACTCTCGCTCGACTGCAAATAAACACACTCACCCATTGGCACAGTGCGCTCACCGCCCATGCTCATTTTGATTCTAGTGCCGACTGCAAAGCCCAACAGAAATTAAAGATATTAAAATTTTTCCCCCCTATGATTTGGGGTTACTCCCTTGGCCTTGCACACTCCTTATTGGTAACCTTGGATTCCCATGACGCACAGTACAACATGAGGTGACTTTTTTCCCAATTCTCAAGCATTCAAGGTTTGGAAATATTTGTAATGTATGCACAACTCAAGTCATCAAAGCTCCTACAAAGAAGTGTAACCATTTGTGTCATTCATGTCATACCTAATTTCAAGATTGTAAGGGGTTATAAACACTGTCGATGTACTTTGGTAAGACCACCCCATGATTGAAGCACCAAAATTAACACACATATATACAAAATGTCCTTCCATGATATAATACATCCTACCACATCTCAAATCATGTGTATCATCATGAGAATCCTCCAGATTCTCCACACAAATATATTAATGCATTGAAGATGAGACCCTATCAAAGTTTCTAAATTAAAAATGATCACCTACATTGTAAGTGTTTAGACACCCCCCCCCCCCCCCCCCCCCCAAGCGAGGAGTTTGGAGGTAAGACCTACACTATTCTTGCATCAAATTCCATCTTATGAGCCATATGGAGTTACCCTAAGTAATCCGTATTAGACTCCCTGATCAAAACCTAAGTTTAAGTTTATGAGGGCGTCTGTTAGGGTAAGCCTTACCTTACACTCATGATGAGAGCACTCCCTAAAAGCCAAGCATGCACCATTTAAGCGCACGGTCACATTTTCCCTATGGAACGTGCAAAACCTCACACGTGCTACTCGTTCCATACACACATCTTACACTCGTGCTGGCCACATGCCACTTGTGGTAGCTCACACTACCCTTGCCATTTCCAGTTGTGGTGCATATACATTCAACCATTGATTGCACTTCTCTACATTGAGCCTATAAATGGCCAATAACCAAAGCTTGTACTCTCTCTCTAATTCTCATTAGTCAAGCAAGTTATTTTCATTCTTCACTGTGTATTGAGCTGATTTTCTAGTCTGCTCCTAATTATCTATTGGCTTTAGTGAAACCATGAGTGCCACAATGGTGTATCCACCATAGCCCAACAGTGGTATGGTGTCTATTGGGGTAAGCCTTAGCTTACACTCATTGTGAGAACACTCTCTAAAAGCCAAGCATGCACCATTTAAGTGCACAGTCACGTTTTTCGTATGGAACGTGCATAACCTCACACATGCTACTCATTCCATAAACACATCTTACACTCTTGATGGCCACATGCCAGTTGTGGGAGTTCACACTACCCTTGCCATTTCCACTTGTGGTGCATATACATTCAACCATTGACTGCACTTCTCCACATCGAGCCTATAAATGGCCAATAACCAAAGCCTGTAACTCTCTCTCTCTCTCTCTCTCTCTCTCTCTCTCTCTCTCTCTAATTCTCATTAGTCTAGCAATTTATTTTCAATTTTTATTTTGTATTGAGCTGATTCTCTAGTCTGCTCTTAATTATCTATTGGCGTTGGTGAAACCATGAGTGCGATAATGGTGTATCCCCTATAGACCAACAAGTGGTATTAGAGCATAGTGTGTGTTTAGCACTTCTAAACCACTTAGAATTTGCATTAGAATGCATCTATAGAGCTTAATCAAGTTGAATGCCATAGGATATGTGCAAAGGCTAAACACCATTGGGCCACTACTAAGACATTCGAGGAGATTGAGCATTAGGAGCTTCAATGCCCGTACTAGATCACTTTGTTTTCTCCTTGTCTTTAGGATTGTAATCTGTTTCATTGTATTTTTCATTTACTTGCTTGATTGTGTGCACGTCGCCACGCTGTATATTCGATCTTCAAAAGAGCTATGAAGTTCTTAATTTAGCCAAGATTAGAGGTCTTGATCTAGTGTGTGTGTGTGTGTGTGTGTGTGTGTGTGTGTGTGTGTGTGTGTGTGTGTGTGTGTGCGCGCTCATTTGGAGTTTTGAACGTGTGTATGTGTGTGGCCTAAAAAACAAAACCAATATACTAAAGAAGTATTCTTGGTGAGACGTGAGCTACACTAAGCTCCAAAAATGCTACCTTGTCATCAAAATACAGACTCATCGGAGAGCCTTGAAGACTAGTCACTACTGCAGCCACAGTGCCATACCGTTAGCGTGTACAAAGCGATTGTCCTACCTAGATACTACTCATGTCACCACTCTAGCCATGGTTGGTTGTAGCCCATTGCAATTGACCTCGATCACCTATTTCTACTTACCCCTCGACGGATTCCCACACAACAACTGACAGCACTTGTCACATCATCAAAGGCCAGGTGTTGCTTTGTCATTAGATCCCACCTGGTTGCACGTCATGCCTACGTACAATGGCTCCACTTCTGGCGCTCATTAGGCAAGCAAGTTATGTCATAATAATCATCAATATCTAATTCGCCTAAATGATTTTCTCATATTAAACTGATCATTTAATGTCGGGAAGTGCCAGGGGAGGAAAGGCTAGAATATTGGTTAAGCTAGCAGACCGGCCTCAGTAGGGATCCAAAGGAGGTAAAATAGGGATCCAAAGGGGGGGCCATCTTCAAAAGAGCCATGTGCAACAATGGGCTAAAAAGACAAGTTTTGGGACCTACAACTCAAAGCCACTGTTGTCAAAAAGTTGGATTTTGGAGAGCAAAAGCAACAATTTTTTGAGGGCTTAACCGAAGAAATGGCAGAGTATGTCAACTCCCAAAGGCCACGTACCATATCGGTGGTAATACCAATACTATGGTGGCCTCTCGAATCAATTTACAAACGGGGGCTAAAAGAAATAATAAGCCCCTGGAAAACAAGGGTTCCAATGAGCCTAAGGGGAAGGACAATGTCCAAAAGTTTCCTAAGGGCAACTCCAACAAAACGAAAGAGAAGGGAGTTTACAAAGGTAAGAATAAACTCTCTCCTGAAGAGCTTGAGCGTTATCGTAAGGATAACCGGTGTTTCAAGTGCGGCGAACAAGGTCATGCGTACCGCGCTTGTCCCCAAAAGAACAACCACCAAGATCCTCCTAGAGCTTCCTTGGTTGAAATCCAAGAGGAGGAGACTCACCAAACTTACCACAAAGGATCTCCTCTATGCCATGCTTGGGGAAAGGTAAGAGAACATGATGCTTTTATTCTCTTTGACCCTGGTTCTACTCACAATTTTATATCTATGGAGTTAGCCACTAAGCTAGGCATACAATCCTACGAGATGGGAGATGTCCTACCCGCAGACAGTGCCTTCAAGGGGCAAGAAGCTTCAGTCACTCCCTTAATTGGGAAATTGAGGCTTAATGTCCAATGCTATGTGGACAAAGAGGACTTCCTTATCTCTCCTCTCAAGCATGAGGATGTAATCCTAGGGACACCATGGTTTGACCGCTTGGGCTGCCGATGTTAAATTTTTTGAAAGGAGAATCTCCTTTAAGTTCGGGGAAAAAGACATGTATATAGATGCTAAGGAAATGGGTAACACTATCCCCATTGTACATACACCAGCTTTCAACAAGTCAATAAAGAGCTCTATTTCCGTGTACATGATTTTTGTTAAAGACTCTCAAAATGAACCTAATGCTTTAGCAAAAGAAAATAAAAGCAACCAAAAGGAATTAGAGTTATCCAATTTTCTCAAGGGGTTTCAAGATGTTTTTATTGACGACATCCTTTGTGAGCTACCTCCTAAATGAGATAATGATGACCATGCAATTGAACTTCTTCCAGGAAGTTCACCGCTTAACAAACCTCCTTATAGAGTTTCTCAAGCTCAACAAGAGGAGATGATGCGGCAAGTGCATGAGTTAGTTGAGAAGGGTATGGTTAGGCCAAGCTCATATCCATTTTGCTCACCGGTGTTATTAGTGCAAAAGAAAGACGGCACCTATCGTATGTGTGTCGACTATAGAGCACAAAATAGGATCACTATCAAGAATAGGTTTCCCCTTCCACGGGTAGAAGACCTATTTGATAAGCTACAAGGATCGACCTACTTCAGTAGGATTGACCTAAAAAGTGGCTATCATCAAATAAGGATAGTTGATCAAGACATTGTAAAAACCGCATTTCGCACCACATTTGGTCTTTACGAATACATTGTCATGCCTTTTGGCTTGACCAATGCACCAGCTACATTCAACTGCTTGATGGAGAAGCTATTCAGGCCTCATCAAACTTTCACTGGAGTGTTCTTTGATGATATTATCATCTACTCTAATTCATTAGATGAACACAAGCAACACCTCCATGTAATATTTCAAGTTTTGAGAGAGAATAAGCTTTATATTAATCGAAAGAAAAGTAAATTTTTCTTACAAGAGATTCAGTATTTAGGTCACATTATCTCTCAAGATGGCATCCAAATGGATCCATCAAAGTTAGAGGTAATAAAAGGATGGCCTAAACCAAGGAATCTTCATGAACTAAGAAGCTTTATAGGTATGTGTGCATACTATAGACGCTTCATAGAAAAGTTCTCACAAATTGCGGGACCATTACATGACCTAACAAAGAAAAGCGTTAGGTATACATGGTCCGCTAAGGAGAACAATGCTTTCGAAAAGCTTAAACAAAAGATAATCTCTCAACTTGTGCTTACACTATCAGATCTCTCAAAACCATTTGAGGTCCAATGTGATGCTTGTGGTGATTGCCTTGGAGCTGTTTTGCTCCAAGAAGGGTACGCCATAGGCTATGAGAGTCGAAGGCTCGACCCTGTTGAGCAAGCTCTAGGGCATATACGAAAAGCAACTCCTTACAGTTTTACATGCCTTAGACTCATGGAAGCACTATTTATTGGGGACTCCTTTCATTCTGCGAATGGATCACCAAAGTCTTAAGTACTTCATGACGCAGACCAAGCTCTCCGACAAACAAATGAGGTGGGCAAATTTCCTTTCGCAATTTCATTTTCATATTGCTCACATTGCTGGCAAGCATAATCAAGTAGCTAATTCACTCTCAAGACGACCAAGAGTGAATACGGTTTCCATAGTAACTCACAATGATCTATCTTCAATGATAGATGAGTACGCTATTGATCCCGATTTTAGAGATGTGATTTCAGCCCTTACATTAGAGAAGAAAGAAGAACAATTTACCTTACAAGATGGTTATCTTCTCTATGGCAATAGACTATGCGTTACTAACTCACTACGTGAGAAGTAATGTATGAATCTCATGTTCCACCTTATGCGGGGCATAGAGGGATTCAGTCTACCTTAAAGGGAATTGAAACATATTTCTATTGGCCTACCATGAAAGTGAACATACAAGAGTATGTTTCTAAATGTGTGGTATGCCAAAAGACAAAATTTGATAGAGGGAAGCAACTTGGATTACTTCAACCCTTGCCAATCCCTAATTCACCATGGGAGAGCATATCCATGGATTTTAACTTTAGATTGCCTAAGTCTATCCATGGGAATACGAGAATATGGACGATAGTCGACAGATTCAGTAAACAAGCTCATTTTATACCTATCAAAAATACTATCAAAGCCCATCAAATGGCAACCCTCTTCATTTCACAAATTTTCAAGTACCATGGCTTGCCAATGTCCATAGTGTCGGATAGAGATCCTAGAATGACCAGTAATTTTTGGAAGGGTCTCTTTGAGAATTTAGAGACAAGGCTAAACTTCTCTTCGGCCTATCATCCACAAACGGATGGCCAAAGTGAAATAGCTAACCTAACCATTCTCGATCTTCTAAAAGCCTATGTAACGGAAGTAGATCAAAGATGCCAATGGGAGAAGTACTTACCCTTAGTGGAGTATGCTTACAATAACACTGTACATACTTTCACGGGAAAAGCACCTTTCGAGGTAAATGAGGGAAGATCAAAAAGCCCCTTGCTACTTAAGGTACATGGAAAGATATTCGCTGCAAATGAGTATAGCCGAGACCTACAAGAATCTTTCCAAAAGATTAAGGATGCTATCTCTATCTCACAGCAAAGGCAAAAGGCTACTGCTGACAAGCACAGAAGAGCCCAAGCCTTTAAAGAAAACGATTGGGTCTTGTTAAAGTTTCACAAGGCTCGATTAAGGCACACGACGGGCAAGAATCCTACGGGCCACCAAAAGTACTATGCTAAACTAGCAAAAAGGTACTATGGTCCCTTTCAGATTCTTAGGCCAATCATTGGCTCATACACAATGCTTTCCATGTGAGCCTATTAAAGCCTTACAAAGGAGAGCCACCTCATGAACCAACTATTGAAGACCCACCGGAGATCGAGGACCAAGAGGAGGTGCTGCAGCCCGAGTCCATTCTCACACATGAAGACAAGGTTCTAAGAGGCGGTAAGACTATCCGACGATATCTTATTAAGTTTAAGAATTATCCTTTTGACGATGCTAGATGGATGCAAGGCATACAATTAAAGGATAACCTAAACCTTGTCAATGCTTACAATGCTTCCCAAGAGTAAGCAAATGTACAAAATGTTAAAAATGAACAAAGTTTTTTTGTCTTATAAGACTCTCTTTTTCTTTATTGTGCACAAAAATGAAGTAGTATGCATGCTTAGGTCAAGTTTGCGGAGACGACGTCTCCCAAACACCAAGTAGAGCTTCTCACTCTACTATGGAAGACTGATAGGACTAATGTGCAGATATGCTTGTGGCAGCCTTAGGCTCTCAAGCACCAAATGGACTAGTCATCTATTGTGGAATGATGTCGTAGGGTAACATAGGGATCCTCTACCCGCTAAGAAAAGGACTCATGAATATGCTTTATCTTCTCTACACCATAGTCGAGGACGACTATGATTTCAAGAGAGAGGTAATGTCATAATAATCAATATCTAATTCACCTAAATGATTTTCTCATATTAAACTGATCAAAGTGTCAGGGGAGGAAAGGCTAGAATATTGGTTAAGCTAGCAGACCGGCCTCAGTAGGGATCCAAAGGAGGTAAAATAGGGATCCAAAGGGGGGGCCATCTTCAAAAGAGCCATGTGCAACAATGGGCTAAAAAGACCCTAAGGTTCAGCCCATTAAGACTTCCAAAATGCTAAGGTTCTAAAATTCAAAGGTTATGTCCAAAGGTCAACCGTAGGGGAAATTGAATGCTTTGTGTGTACCAAAAAAAGTCTTTGCAATCCCTACATGGGATGGGGCGAGCCCTTCTTTTAGGGGATGAGAGAGAAAGTCACACACACACACAGGCTCCCTTTACACAAAGGGAATTAGGGACACATGTCAGATCCCTAGCCCAGATGCCCACAAGGTGTGCCCAATTCCTATTGGATGGCCTTGGAGGTGGACCAATGAAATTTAAGCTAGAGTAAATCTAGTTTATTTAATTTAAAAAACACTTAATAAAAGAACCAATGAGAATTAAGTCTCCTAGATTGCTATTGGCCAGGAGGCATTGGCCAGGAGGCAAAGGGGTTCAATGAGAGTTTAATTGGATTATTAATTAACCTAAAGCTCTCACAAAAGGGGACAAGGGGACACATGTCAAAAGGCTATCACTTATGCTGCTTAATGGTGATAGGCTAGCCCTGGGGAGGTGCAATGGGATGAGAGCAAGAGCATTTAGCAAGAGGGCTCGCCCAAGAGAGAGAGGGGGTTGATTTTTGCAAGGCATTATCACACATACAATCACACAATCTCATGTGTGAAGAAAGAGAAGCCTATCTCTTCCCAAGCTTTAATGGAGATCTCATCACCTACTCCAAGCTTGTGAGATAGAAGCCTACATCAACACACTCTTGGCATGTGGATGTAAATACAACCAAGAGCCAAACCTAAATGCATGCTCATCTTCTCTACCAAGCTAATTACTAAGCTAAGCTATGCTAATATGAGTGATTATGTGAGGAGATGTATATCTTTCTCGTAAGATACTCCTTCTTCCTCTCAATCTACTCTCATATCCTGCTAGCTCTCACCATCTTCGAAGGTGTGTGAGGTCTTGGGTCTGCGAACGGGGATAATTCAAGTTGTGTTTGCTAAGTGTTTTGCTTAGTGTATGAAGCTTTCATGTTCATTGCACTAGCTAGGTTTGAAGGAACACAAAGAATTGTATTGTATAATATCTCTCTTGATGGGAGAAACCATAATACAAAGCCTTTTGGAGGGGGGACTGGCTCCATGCAAATCCGGTCCGTAACTATTGTCATTAGCTAAATTTTTCTCTCTTTTGAAAGTATTGTCGATGCTATCTAACTAGGTGTTATGCTTTTTGTTGGTCTCTCCACCCAAGCACTCTTGAAATTCTCATTAGGAATCTACACATAAGTTATTAGGCCATTAAATGTTACAATTTATTTTCATTTTTCATTGTGTATTGAGCTCATTCTCTAGTCTACTCCTCATTATTATTGTCTATGGCAAAACCATGAATGCCAAAATGATGTATCCACCCTAGCCCAGCAAGTGGTATCAGAGCTTATATGATCTTAGTAGGTTATAATTAGCATAAGAATATGATTAGCGGGGATGTCGAACGTTATATGATCTTAGTAGGTTATAATTAGCATAAGAATACATCTAGAGTGCTAAAACAAGGTGAATGTCATTGGATATGTGGAAAAGCTAAAGATCTTTGGGCCACTACAAAGGCATACGAGAAATTGAGCATTAGGAGCATCAATCCCCCCACTGGATCACTCGATTTTCTCCTTGCCGTTGTGAGTATAATCAATTACATTACATTTTGCATTTACTTGTTTGATTCTGTGCATGTTGCAACACTCTATTTTCAATCTTCAAAAGAGGTATCAAGCTATTAATTTGGCTAAGATTAGATTTCTTAATCAAGTATGTGTGAGTGCTCATTTGCAGTTTTGAACGTGTATATGTGTGTGGCCTAAAAGCCAAAACCAATACACTGAAAAAGTATTCTTGGTGGGATCTGAGATTCACTAAGACCTAAAAATGTTGCATTGTCACATATAAACCATGCAATGTGGCCTCATCCCAGAGCCTTGAAGACTGTGCTGCTGCAGACACCAAAATTTGAAGCCACAATGCCATACCATTAGCCCGTTCACAGCCCTACCAAGATGCTGTTCACGTCAACACTCTAGCCTTGGTTGCCTCAAGCCGATTGCAACCAGCCTAGTTTATCTACTGCTACTCACCCTTGGATGTTCACACCCATGCCCTATTGCCATTTAACCTTTGCCTACACTTCCCCGCTACTCAACATTCGACAGCGATGGTCACACCATCATACACCACGTGCCGCTTTGCCATTAGATCCCACCTTGTGGCACGGCGTGCCCGCTTACATTGGCTCCACTCCATGTGCTCCTCCTCAGACTATTGCAAACGTTACTTAACCGGCAAAACTCTTGCTCGACTGCAAATAAACACACTCACCCATTGGCACAGTGCGCTCACCCCCCATGCTCATTTTGATTCTAGTGTCGACTGCAAAGCCCAACAGAAATTGAAGATATTAAAATTTTTCCCCCCTATGATTTGGGGTTACTCCCTTGGCCTTGCACACTCCTTATTGGTAACCTTGGATTCCCACAACGCACAGTGCAACATGAGGTGACTTTTTTCCCAGTTCTCAAGCATTCAAGGTTTGGAAATATTTGTAATGTATGCACAACTCAAGTCATCAAAGCTCCTACAAAGAAGTGTCCATGTACTTTGGTAAGACCACCCCATGATTGAAGCACCAAAATTAACACACATATATACAAAATGTCCTTCCATGATATAATACATCCTACCACATCTCAAATCATGTGTATCATCATGAGAATCTTCCAGATTCTCCACACAAAGATATTAGTGCATTGAAGATGAGACCCTATCAAAGTTTCTACATCAAAAATGATGGCCTACATTGTAAGTGTTTAGACACCGCCCCCCCAAGCCAGGAGTTTGGAGGTAAGACCTACACTATTCTTGCATCAAATTCCATCATTTGAGCCATATGCAGTTACCCTAAGTAACCCGTATTAGACTCCCTGATCAAAACCTAAGCTTATTTTATGAGGGCGTCTATTGGGTTACATAAACCTTACCTTACCCTCATGATGAGAGCACTCCCTAAAAGCCAAGCATGCACCATTTAAGCGCACGGTCACGTTTTCCGTATGGAATTGCAAAACCTCACACGCGCTACTCATTCCATACACATCTTACACTCGTGCTGGCCACATGCCACTTGTGGTAGCTCACACTACCCTTGCCATTTCCACTTGTGGTGCATATACATTCAACCATTGATTGCACTTCTCTACATCGAGCCTATAAATGGCCAATAACCAAAGCTTGTACTCTCTCTCTAATTCTCATTAGTCAAGCAAGTTATTTTCATTGTCCACTGTGTATTGAGCTGATTCTCTAGTCTGCTCCTATTTATCTATTGGCTTTAGTGAAACCATGAGTGCCACAATGGTGTATCCACCATAGCCCAACAGTGGTATGGTGTCTATTGGGGTAAGCCTTAGCTTACACTCATTGTGAGAACACTCCCTAAAAGCCAAGCATGCACCATTTAAGTGCACAGTCACGTTTTTCCTATGGAACGTGCATAACCTCACACATGCTACTCATTCCATACACACATCTTACACTCTTGATGGCCACATGCCAGTTGTGGCAGCTCACACTACCCTTGACATTTCCACTTGTGGTGCATATACTTTCAACCATTGATTGCACTTCTCCACATCGAGCCTATAAATGGCCAATCACCAAAGCCTGTAACTCTCTCTCTCTCTCTCTCTCATTAGTCAAGCAATTTATTTTTAATTTTTATTTTGTATTGAGCTGATTCTCTAGTCTGCTCTTAATTATCTATTGGCTTTGGTGAAACCATGAGTGCGATAATGGTGTATCCCCTATAGACCAACAAGTGGTATTAGAGCATAGTGTGTGTTTAGCACTTCTAAACCACTTAGAATTTGCATTAGAATGCATCTATAGAGCTTAATCAAGTTGAATGCCATAGGATATGTGCAAAGGCTAAAGAACTTTGGGCCACTTCTAAGACATTCGAGGAGATGAGCATTAGGAGCTTCAATCCCCGTGCTAGATCACTCGGTTTCTCTCCTTGTCTTTATGATTGTAATCGGTTTCATTGTATTTTGCATTTACTTGCTTGATTGTGTGGCACGTTGCCCATGCCTCTATTTTCGGTCTTCAAAGAGCTATGAAGTTCTTAATTTAGCCAAGATTAGAGTCTTGATCTAGTGTGGGTGTGTGTGTTGTGTGTGTGTGTGTGCTCATTTGAGTTTTGAACGTGTGTATGGTGTGTGGCCTAAAAAACAAAACCAATATACTAAAGAAGTATTCTTGGTGAGACGTGAGCTACACTAAGCTCCAAAAATGCTACCTTGTCATCAAAATACAGACTCATCGGAGAGCCTTGAAGACTAGTCACTACTGCAGCCACAGTGCCATACCGTTAGCGTGTACAAAGCGATGGCCCTACCAAGATACTACTCATGTCACCACTCTAGCCATGGTTGGTTGTAGCCCATTGCAATTGACCTCGATCACCTATTTCTACTTACCCCTCGACGGATTCCCACACAACAACTGACAGCACTTGTCACACCATCAAAGGCCAGGTGTTGCTTTGTCATTAGATCCCACTTGGTTGCACGTCGTGCCTACGTACAATGGCTCCACTTCTGGCGCTCATTAGGCAAGCAAGTTATGCCATAATAATCATCAATATCTAATTCGCCTAAATGATTTTCTCATATTAAACTGATCATTTAATGTCGGGAAGTGCCAGGGGAGGAAAGGCTAGAATATTGGTTAAGCTAGCAGACCGGCCTCAGTAGGGATCCAAAGGAGGTAAAATAGGGATCCAAAGGGGGGGCCATCTTCAAAAGAGCCATGTGCAACAATGGGCTAAAAAGACCCTAAGGTTCAGCCCATTAAGACTTCCAAAATGCTAAGGTTCTAAAATTCAAAGGTTGTGTCCAAAGGTCAACCCTAGGGGAAATTGAATGCTTTGTGTGTACCAAAAAAAGTCTTTGCAATCCCTACATGGGAGGGGGCGAGCCCTTCTTCTAGGGGATGAGAGAGAAAGTCACACACACACACACACACACAGGCTCCCTTTACACAAAGGGAATTAGGGACACATGTCAGCTCCCTAGCCCAGATGCCCACAAGGTGTGCCCAATTCCTATTGGATGACCAATGAAATTTAAGCTAGAGTAAATCTAGTTTATTTAATTTAAAAAACACTTAATAAAAGAACCAATGAGAATTAAGTCTCCTAGATGACTATTGGGCAGTCTCTCAAGGGGTTCGATGAGCCTTCAGGAGCCCAATGGCTTGCCTGATTCCTATTGGCCAGGAGGCAAAGGGGTCCAATGAGAGTTTATTTGAATTATTAATTAACCTAAAGCTCTCACAAAAGGGGAAAGGGGGACACATGTCAAAAGGCTATCACTTATGCTGCTTAATGGTGATAGGCTAGCCATGGGGAGGTCCAATGGGATGAGAGCAAGAGCATTTAATAGTTCTCAACATGTTTTGATGCTTGTAGGGAGAGCTAAGTGTTAAAATTGAAAGTTATGACCAATTTACAAGAATTGCATAATCCTGTTTTTTGGCCAAAGAATGTTGAGTAGCGAGGAGGTGTAGGCAAAGGTTAAATGGCAATAGGGCATGGGTGTGAGCATCCAAGGGTAAGTAGCAGTAGATAAACATGGCCAGCTGCAATCGGCTTGAGGCTACCAAGGCTAGAGTGTTGACGTGAACAGCATCTTGGTAGGGCCATGGCTGTGAACGGGCTAATGGTATGGCATTGTGGCTTCAAAATTTGGTGGCTGCAGCAGCACAGTCTTCAAGGCTCTCGGATGAGGCCACATTGCAGGGTTTATGTGACAACGCAACATTTTTAGATCTTAGTGAATCTCAGATCCCACCGAGAATACTTTTTCAGTGTATTGGTTTTGGCTTTTAGGCCACACACATACACACGTTCAAAACTGCAAATGAGCACTCACACATACTTGATTAAGAAATCTAATCTTAGCCAAATTAATAGCTTGATACCTCTTTTGAAGACTGATAATAGAGGGTTGCAACATGCACAGAATCAAACAAGTAAATGAAAACTGTAATGTAATTGATTATACTCACAACGGCAAGGAGAAAACCGAGTGATCCAGTGGGGGGATTGATGCTCCTAATCCTTGTATGTCTATGTAGTGGCCCAAAGGTCTTTAGCCTTTGCACATATCCAATGACATTCACCTTGTTTTAGCACTCTAGATGTATTCTTATGCTAATTATAACCTACTAAGATCATATAAGGTGATTTGATTAGGAAGTGCTAATCTCACACCATGCTCTGATACCACTTGCTGGGCTAGGGTGGATACATCATTTTGGCATTCATGGTTTCGCCATAGCCAATAATAACGAGGAGTAGACTAGAGAATGAGCTCAATACACAATGAAAAATGAAAATAACTTGCTTGCCTAATGAGCGCCAGGAGTGGAGCCATTGTACGTAGGCACCACGTGCAACCAGGTGGGATCTAATGACAAAGCAACACATGGCCTATGATGGTGTGACAAGTGATGTCTGTTGTTGTGTGGGAATCCGCCGAGGGGTAAGTAGCAATAGGTGATCGAGGTCAATTGCAACGGGCTACAAACAACCATGGCTAGAGTGGTGACATGAGTAGTATCTTGGTAGGGCCATCGCTTTGTACACGCTAGTGGTATGGCACTGTGGCTGCAGTAGCGACTAGTCTTCAAGGCTCTCCGATGAGTCTATATTTTGATGACAAGGTAGCATTTTTGGAGCTTAGTGTAGCTCACGTCTCACCAAGAATACTTCTTTAGTATATTGGTTTTGTTTTTTAGGCCACACATATACACACGTTCAAAACTCCAAATGAGCACTCACACACACACACACACACACACACACAACACACACACACACACACACACACACACACACACACACACACACACACACACACACACACACTAGATCAAGACCTCTAATCTTGGCTAAATTAAGAACTTCATAGCTCTTTTGAAGACCGAAAATAGAGCGTGGCGACGTGCACACAATCAAGCAAGTAAATGAAAAATACAATGAAACAGATTACAATCATAAAGACAAGGAGAAAACCAAGTGATCTAGCACGGGGATTGAAGCTCCTAATGCTCAATCTCATCGAATGTCTTAGTAGTGGCCCAAAGGTCTTTAGCCTTTGCACATATCCTATGGCATTCAACTTGATTAAGCTCTATAGATGCATTCTAATGCAAATTCTAAGTGGTTTAGAAGTGCTAAACACACACTATGCTCTAATACCACTTGTTGGTCTATAGGGGATACACCATTATCGCACTCATGGTTTCACCAAAGCCAATAGATAATTAAGAGCAGACTAGAGAATCAGCTCAGTACAAAATAAAAATTGAAAATAAATTGCTAGACTAATGAGAATGAGAGAGAGAGAGAGAGAGAGAGAGGAGAGAGAGAGAGAGAGAGAGAGAGAGAGAGAGAGAGAGACTTACAGGCTTTGGTTATTGGCCATTTATAGGCTCGATGTAGAGAAGTGCAGTCAATGGTTGAATGTATATGCACCACAAGTGGAAATGGCAAGGGTGGTGTGAGCTCCCACAACTGACATGTGGCCATCAAGAGTGTAAGATGTGTTTATGGAATGAGTAGCATGTGTGAGGTTATGCATGTTCAATAGGAAAAACGTGACTGTGCACTTAAATGGTGCATGCTTGGCTTTTAGGGAGTGTTCTCACAATGAGTGTAAGCTAAGGCTTACCCCAATAGACACCATACCACTGTTGGGCTATGGTGGATATACCATTGTGGCACTCATGGTTTCACTAAAGCCAATAGATAAATAGGAGCAGACTAGAAAATCAGCTCAATACACAGTGAAGAATGAAAATAACTTGCTTGACTAATGAGAATTAGAGAGAGAGTACAAGCTTTGGTTATTGGCCATTTATACGCTCGATGTAGAGAAGTGCAATCAATGGTTGAATGTATATGCACCACAAGTGGAAATGGCAAGGGTAGTGTGAGCTACCACAAGTGGCATGTGGCCAGCACGAGTGTAAGATGTGTGAATGGAACGAGTAGCGCGTGTGAGGTTTTACACTCCATAGGGAAAATGTGATCGTGCGCTTAAATGGTGCATGCTTGGCTTTTAGAGAGTGCTCTCATCATGAGTGTAAGGTAAGGCTTACCCCAACAGACGTCCTCATAAACTTAAACTTAGGTTTTGATCAGGGAGTCTAATACGGGTTACTTAGGGTAACTCCATATGGCTCATAAGATGGAATTTGATGCAAGAATAGTGTAGGTCTTACCTCCAAACTCCTGGCTTGGGGGGGGGGGGTGTCTAAACACTTACAATGTAGGTGATCATTTTTAATTTAGAAACTTTGATAGGGTCTCATCTTCAATGCATTAATATATTTGTGTGGAGAATCTGGAGGATTCTCATGATGATACACGGGATTTGAGATGTGGTAGGATGTATTATATCATGGAAGGACATTTTGTATATATGTGTGTTAATTTTGGTGCTTCAATCATGGGGTGGTCTTACCAAAGTACATCGACAGTGTTTATAACCCCTTACAATCTTGAAATTAGGTATGACATGAATGACACAAATGGTTACACTTCTTTGTAGGAGCTTTGATGACTTGAGTTGTGCATATATTACAAATATTTCCAAACCTTGAATGCTTAAGAATTGGGAAAAAAGTCACCTCATGTTGCACTGTGCGTCGTGGGAATCCAAGGTTACCAATAAGGAGTGTGCAAGGCCAAGGGAGTAACCCCAAATCATAGGGGGGGAAAATTTTAATATCTTTAATTTCGGCTGGGCTTTGCACTCGACACTAGAATCAAAATGAGCATGGGCGGTGAGCGCACTATGCCAATGGGTGAGTGTGTTTATTTGCAGTCGAGCGAGAGTTTTGCCGGTTGAGTAACGTTTGCAATAGTTTGAGGAGGAGCACATGGGGTGGATACAATGTAAGCAGGCACGCCGTTCCACAAGGTGGTATCTAATGGCAAAGCGGCACGTGGTGTATGATGGTGTGACCATCGCTGTCGAATGTTGAGTAGCGGGGAGGTATAGGCAAAGGTTAAATGGCAATAGGGCATGGGTGTGAGCATCCAAGGGTAAGTAGCAGTAGATAAACTAGGCCAGCTGCAATCGGCTTGAGGCAACCAAGGCTAGAGTGTTAATGTGAACAGCATCTTGGTAGGGCCATGGCTGTGAACGGGCTAATGATATGGCATTGTGGCTTCAAAATTTGGTGGCTGTAGCAGCACAGTCTTCAAGGCTCTCGGATGAGGCCACATTGCAGGGTTTATGTGACAACGCAACATTTTTAGATCTTAGTGAATCTCAGATCCCACCAAGAATACTTTTTCAGTGTATTGGTTTTGGCTTTTAGGCCACACACATACACACGTTCAAAACTGTAAATGAGCACTCACACATACTTGATTAAGAAATCTAATCTTAGCCAAATTAATAGCTTGATACCTCTTTTGAAGACTGATAATAGAGGGTTGCAACATGCACAGAATCAAACAAGTAAATGAAAACTGTAATGTAATTGATTATACTCACAACGGCAAGGAGAAAACCGAGTGATCCAGTGGGGGGATTGATGCTCCTAATCCTCGTATGTCTTTGTAGTGGCCCAAAGGTCTTTAGCCTTTGCACATATCCAATGACATTCACCTTGTTTTAGCGCTCTAGATGTATTCTTATGCTAATTATAACCTACTAAGATCATATAAGGGTGATTTGATTAGGAAGTGCTAATCTCACACCATGCTCTGATACCACTTGCTGGGCTAGGGTGGATACATCATTTTGGCATTCATGGTTTCACCATAGCCAATAATAACGAGGAGTAGACTAGAGAATGAGCTCAATACACAATGAAAAATGAAAATAACTTGCTTGCCTAATGAGCGCCAGGAGTGGAGCCATTGTACGTAGGTATGACGTGCAACCAGGTGGGATCTAATGACAAAGCAACACGTGGCCTATGATGGTGTGACAAGTGTTGTCTGTCTGTTGTGTGGGAATCCGCCGAGAAGTAAGTAGCAATAGGTGATCGAGGTCAATTGCAACGGGCTACAAACAACCATGGCTAGAGTGGTGACATGAGTAGTATCTTGGTAGGGCCATCGCTTTGTACACGCTAACGGTATGGCACTGTGGTTGCAGTAGCGACTAGTCTTCAAGGCTCTCCGATGAGTCTGTATTTTGATGACAAGGTAGCATTTTTGGAGCTTAGTGTAGCTCACGTCTCACCAAGAATACTTCTTTAGTATATTGGTTTTGTTTTTTAGGCCACACACATACATACATTCAAAACTCCAAATGAGCACTCACACACACACACACACACACACACACACACACACACACTAGATGAAGACCTCTAATCTTGGCTAAATTAAGAACTTCATAGCTCTTTTGAAGACCGAAAATAGAGCGTGGCGACGTGCACACAATCAAGCAAGTAAATGAAAAATACAATGAAACATATTACAATCATAAAGACAAGGAGAAAACCGAGTGATCTAGCATGGGGATTGAAGCTCCTAATGCTCAATCTCCTCGAATGTCTTAGTAGTGGCCCAAAGGTCTTTAGCCTTTCCACATATCCTATGCCATTCAACTTGATTAAGCTCTATAGATGCATTCTAATGCAAAGTCTAAGTGGTTTAGAAGTGCTAAACACACACTATTCTCTAATACCACTTGTTGGTCTATAGGGGATACACCATTATCGCACTCATGGTTTCACCAAAGCCAATAGATAATTAAGAGCAGACTAGAGAATCAGCTCAATACAAAATAAAAATTGAAAATAAATTGCTTGACTAATGAGAATTAGAGAGAGAGAGAGAGAGAGAGAGTGAGAGAGAGTTACAGGGATTGATGCTCGTAATGCTCAATTTTCTCGTATGTCTTGGTAGGGGCCCAAAGGTCTTTAGCCTTTGCACATATCCAATGACATTCAAGTTGTTTTAGTACTATAGAAGCATTCTAATTCTAATTCTAATCTGCTAGGATCATATAAAGGTGATTTGATTAGGAAGTACTAATCTCACACCATGCTCTCATACCACTTGTTGGGCTATGATGGATACACCTTTTTCGCATTCATGGTTTCACCATAGCCAATAGATAATTGGAGGTTGACTAGAATCAGCTCAATACACAGTGAAGAATGAAAATAACTTGCTTGATTAATGAGAATTAGAGAGAGAGTACAAGCTTTGGTTATTGGCCATTTATAGGCTCAATGTGAGAAGTGCAACCAATGGTTGAATGTATATGCACCACAAGTGGAAGTGGCAAGGGTAGTGTGAGCTTCCACAAGTAGCATTTGGCCATCAAGTGTGTAACATGTGTGACGTTTTGCATGTTCCATAGGGAAAATGTGACCATGCAATTGAATGGTGGATGCTTGGATTTTAGGGAGTGTTCTCACCATGAGTGTAAGCTAAGGCTTACCCCAACAGACGCCCTGGTAAGCTGACGCTTACACCAAAGAGCGTAGATTTTAATCAGGGTGTCTAATATGGGGTACTTAGGGTAACTCCATATGGCTCATAAGATGGAACTGGATGCAAGAAATATCTTTCCTCCAAACTTTTGGCTTGGGCTAGTGTCTAAACGCTTAAAATGTAGGTCGTTATTTTTGTTTTGGGAACTTCGATAGGGTCTCATCTTCAATGCATTAATATATTTGCTTTGGGAATCTGGATGATTCTCGTGATGCTACCTACACATGATTTGATCAGTGCTAGATGCATTATATCATGGAAGGACATTTTTTATTGGTGCTTCGATCATGGGGTGGTCTTACCCAAGTACATCACAATGTCTATAACCCTTTACAATCTCGAAAGTAGGTATGGTTTGAATCGCACAAATGGCTATGCTTCTTTGAAGGAACTTTGATGACTCGAGTTGTGCATACATAACAAATATATCCAAACCTTGAATTCTTGAGAATCAGGAAGAAGCCCCCTTGTAGTGCAATTTGTGTTGTGGAAATAAAGGTTGCCCAATAAGGAGCGTGCAAGGCCAAGGGAGTAACGAGTGAGAATAGGCTACATAAAAATTTAAACCCCAAATTATAGGGAAAAATAAATTTAATATCTTCAGTTTCTTTTGGCATTTGTGGTCGACAATGCATCCAAAGTGAGCATGGTGCTGTGCGCACCGAGACCAATAGGTGAGTGTCTTTATTTGTATACGAGCAAGAGATTTTTCCGATTGGGCAATGTGTGCAATAATCTGAGTAGGAGCGCAAGGGGTTGAGCCAGTGTAAGCAGGCACTCAACGTAACCATGTGGGATCTAATGGCTGTCATATGGAGTAGTCATTGTCATTTGTTGAGTAGAGAGGAGGTGTAGATAGAGGCTAAATGCCCACAGGACATGGGTGTGATCATCCAAGGGTAAGTAGTAGTAGATGTCATAGGTTAGTGGCAATCAATTATAGACAACCAGGACTAGAGTGTTGACGTGACCAGTATCTTGGTAGGGCCATGGCTATGGACTGGGTAATGGTATGGCATTGTGGCTTCAAAATTTATTGGCTGTAGCAGCGAAGTCTTCAATGAAGGTTCTCCGATGAGGCCGTGTTGCAGGGTTTATGACGATGACGATACATTTTTGGAGCTTAGTGAAGCTCAAATTCGACCAAGAATTCTTTTTCAGCGTATTGGTTTTTGCTTTTAGTCCACAAAGATACAAACGTTCAAAACTCCAAATAAGACCTCACACATACTTGATTAAGAACTCTAATTTCCTCGTATGTCTTGGTAGTGTTCTAAAGGTCTTTAGCCTTTGCACATATCCAATGACATTACGCTTTTTTTAGCGCTATAGATGCATTATAATGCTAATTCTAACCTACTAGGATCATATAAGGGTGGTTTGATTAGGAAGTGCTAATCTCACACCATGCTTTGATACCACTTGTCGGGCTATGGTGGATACACCATTTTGGGCACACAGTGCAACCATGTGGGATCTAATAGCAAAGCAACAAGTGGTGTATAATGGTGTAACCATCACAGTTAGTTGTTGAGTAGAGGGGTGGTGTAGATAATGTTAAATGGCCACAGGACATGGGTGTGAGTTAACATTTTTCGAGCTTAGTGAAGCTCAAATCCCAGCAAGAATACTTTTTCAACGTATTGGTTTTGGCTTTTAGTCCCCACACAAACACACATTCAAAACTCCAAATGAGCACTCACACATACTTGATTAAGAACTCTAATCTTAGCCAAATTAATAGCCTTATAGCCCTTTGGAAGACTGAAAATAGAGGGTTGCAACGTGCATAAACTCAAACAAGTAAATTCTATAATGAAATTGATTACAATCAGAAAGAATGGCAAGGAGAAAACTAAGTGATCTAGCGGGGGGATTGATGCTCCTAATGCTCAATTTCCTCGTATGTCTTGGTAGTGGCCCAAAGGTCTTTAGCCTTTGCACATATCCAATGACATTCAAATCGTTTTAGCACTATAGATGCATTCTAATGCTATTTCTAACCTACCAAGATCATATAAGGGTGATTTGATTAGGAAGTGCTAATCTCACACCATGCTCTCATACCACTTGTTGGGCTATGCTGGATACACCATTTTGGTATTCATGGTTTCACCATAGCCAATAGATAAATAGGAGTAGGCTAGAGACTGAGATCATTACACAACGAAGAATGAAAATAACTTGCTTGACTAATGAAAATTAGAGAGAGAGTTACAAGCTTTGGTTATTTTCCATTTATGGGCTCAATGTGTAGAAGTGCAATCAATGGTTGAATGTATATGCATCACGTGGAAATGGCAAGGATAGTGTGAGCTCCCACAAGTGGCGTGTGGCCATCAAGAGTGTAACATGTGTGTATGGAATGAGTAGCATGTATGAGGTTTTGCAGGTTCCGTAGGGAAAATGTGACCATGCACTTAAATGGTGTATGCTTGGCTTTTAGGGAGTATTCTCCCCATGAGTGTAAGTTAAGGTTTACCCCAACAGACACCCTCCTAAGCTGAAGCTTACACGAAAGAGCATAGATTTTGATCAATGTGTCTAATATGGGGGTACCTAGGGTAGCTCCATATGGCTCATAAGATGGAATTTGATGCAAGAAATATCTTACCTCCAATTTTTTGGCTTGGGGCAGTGTCTAAATACTTACAATGCAGGTCATCATTTTTTATTTGGGAGCTTCTAGGGTCTCATCTGCAATGAATAATTATATGTTTGTTGTGGGAATCTGGAGGATTCTCATGATGATACACATGATTTGATCTATGCTAGATGCATTATATCATGGAAGGACATTTTGTATGTATATATATATATATATATATATATATAGGTTAATTTTGGTGCCTTGATCATTGGGTGGTCTTACCAAAGTACACCGACAGCGTCTATAACCCCTTACAATCTTGAAACTAGGTATGTCATGAATGGCACAAATGGTTATGCTTCTTTGTAGCAGCTTTGATGACTCGAGTTGTACACACGTTACAAATATCGCCAAACCTTGAATGCTTGAGAATTGAAAAAAGGCCGCCTTGTGTGTCATGGGAATCCAAGGTTTCCCAATGAAAGGTGTGTAATGCCAAGGGAGTAACAAGTGAGAATAGCCTCCTACATAAACATTTAGATAGCTCATTCAAAATGAGCATAGGCGTTGAGCGCGTCCCAGGCCAATAGGGGATTGTGTTTATTTGTAAATGAGCAATAGATTTTTTCGATTGAGCAATCTTTACAATAATCTGAGTAGGAGTGCAAGGAGTGAAGCCAGTGTAAGCAGGCACACAGTGCAACCATGTGGGATTTAATGGCAAAGCAACAGGAGTTGTATAATGGTGTGACCGTCACTGTCAATTGTTGAGTAGACAGGAGGTGTCGATAAAGGTTAAATGGCCACAGGACATGGGTGTGAGCATCCAAGGGTAAGTAGCAGTAGATGCCATAGGTAGGTGGCAACTGGCTATAGACAACCAGGAATAGAGTGTTGACATGAGCGGTATCTTGGTAGGGCCATGGCTGTGGATGGGGTAATGGTATGGCATTGTGGCTTCAAAATTCAGTGGCTGCTTGTAGCAACAAAGTCTTCAAGGCGCCTTTGGAGCTTAGTGAAGCTCAGGTCCCACCAAGAATACTTTTTTAGCGTATTGGTTTTGGCTTTTAGACCACACATACATACACACGTTCAAAACTCCAAATGAGACCTCACACATACTTGATTAAGAACTCTAATCTTAGCCAAATTAATAATATGATAGCACTTTTGAAGAGTAAAAATAGAGGGTTTCAATGTGCATAGAATCAAACAAGTAAATGCAAAATGTAATGAAATTGATTACAATCACAATGGCAAGGAGAAAACTGAGTGATCTAGAGGGGGGATTGATGCTCCTCATGCTCAATTTCCTCGTATGTCTTGGTAGTGGCCCAAAGGTCTTTAGCCTTTTTACATATCCAATGACATTCAACTTGTTTTAGTACTATAGAAGCATTCTAATGCTAATTCTAACCTGTTAGGATCATATAAGGGTGATTTGATTAGGAATTACTAATCTCACACCATGCTCTCATACCACATGTTGGGCTATGATGGATACATCATTTTGGCATTCATGGTTTCACCATAGCCAATAGATAATTGGGAGTTGACTAGAATGGGCTCAATACACAACAAAGAATAAAAATAACCTGCTTGAGTAATCAGAATTGGAGACAGAGTTACAAGCATTGGTTATTGGCCATTTATAGGCTCAATGTGAGAAGTGCAACCAATGGTTGAATGTATATGCACCACAAGTGGAAGTGGCAAGGGTAGTGTGAGCTTCCACAAGTGGCATGTGGCCATCAAGTGTGTAACATGTGTGACGTTTTTCATGTTTCATAGGGAAAATGTGATCATGCACTTGAATGGTGCATGCTTGGCTTTTAGGGAGTGTTCTCACCATGAGTGTAAGCTAAGGCTTACCCCAGATAGACACCCTCTTGAGCTAAAGCTTCCACGAAAGAGTATAGACTTATATCAGGGTGTCTAATATGGGGTACTTAGGGTAGCTCCATATGGCTCATAAGATGGAATTTGATGCAAGAAATATCGTACCTTCTAAACTGTTGGTTTGGTGCAGCGTCTAAACACTTACAATGTAGGTCATCATTTTTGGTTCGAGAACTTTGATAGGGTCTCATCTTCAATGCATTAATATCTTTTATTTAGGAATCTGGAGGATTCTCATGATGGTACACATGATTTGATGTGTGTTATAGATGCATTATATCATGGAAGGACATTTTGTATTGGTGCTTCGATCATGGGGTGGTCTTACGAAAGTACATCAACAATGTCTATAACCCCTTACAATCTTGAAATTAGGTATGTCATGAATCACACAAATGGCTACACTTCTTTGTAGGAACTTTGATGACTCTAGTTGTGCATACATTACAAATATATCCAAACCTTGAATGCTTGAGAATCAGGAAAAGGCCCCCTAGTAGTGCATTTTGTGTCGTGGGAATCCAAGGTTGCCCAATAAGGAGTGTGCAAGGCCAAGGCAGTAACGAGTGAGAATAGCCTCCTACATAAAAATTTAAACCCCAAATTATAGGGAAAAATAAATTTAATATCTTCAGTTTCTTTCGGCATTTGCGGTCGACAGTGCATCCAAAGTGAGCATGGTGCTGAGTGCGCTGAGGCCAATAGGTGAGTGTCTTTATTTGTATTCGAGCAAGAGATTTTTCCAATTGGGCAATCTTTGCAATAGTCTTAGTAGGAGCGCAAGGAGTGGAGCCAGTGTAAGCAGGCACACAACGTAACCATGTGTGATCTAATGGCTGTCATATGGAGTAGTCATTGTCATTTGTTGAGTAGAGAGGAGGTGTAGATAGAGGCTAAATGCCCACAGGACATGGGTGTGATCATCCAAGGGTAAGTAGTAGTAGATGTCATAGGTTAGTGGCAATCAACTATAGACAACCAGGACTAGAGTGTTGACGTGACCAATATCTTGGTAGGGCAATGGCTATGGACTGGGTAATGGTATGGCATTGTGGCTTCAAAATTTATTGGCTGTAGCAGCGAAGTCTTCAAGGTTCTCCGATGAGGCCGTGTTGCAGGGTTTATGACGACGACGATACATTTTTGGAGCTTAGTGAAGCTCAAATTCCACCAAGAATTCTTTTTCAGCGTATAGGTTTTGGCTTTTAGTCCACAAAGATACAAACATTCAAAACTCCAAATAAGACCTCACACATACTTGATTAAGAACTCTAATTTCCTCGTATTTCTTGGTAGTGTTCTAAAGGTCTTTAGCCTTTGCACATATCCAATGACATTCAGCTTTTTTTAGCGCTATAGATGCATTATAATGCTAATTCTAACCTACTAGGATCATATAAGGGTGGTTTGATTAGGAAGTGCTAATCTCACACCATGCTTTGATACCACTTGTCGGGCTATGGTGGATACACCATTTTGGGCACACAGTGCAACCATATGGGATCTAATAGCAAAGCAACAAGTGGTGTATAATGGTGTAACCATCACAGTTAGTTGTTGAGTAGAGGGGAGGTGTAGATAAGGTTAAATGGCCACAGGACATGGGTGTGAGTTAACATTTTTCGAGCTTAGTGAAGCTCAAATCCCAGCAAGAATACTTTTTCAACGTATTGGTTTTGGCTTTTAGTCCACACACAAACACACATTCAAAACTCCAAATGAGCACTCACATACTTGATTAAGAACTCTAATCTTAGCCAAATTAATAGCTTGATAGCCCTTTGGAAGACTGAAAATAGAGGGTTGCAACGTGCATAGAATCAAACAAGTAAATTCTGTAATGAAATTGATTACAATTAGAAAGAATGGCAAGGAGAAAACTAAGTGATCTAGCGGGGGGATTGATGCTCCTAATGCTCAATTTCCTCGTATGTCTTGGTAATGGCCCAAAGGTCTTTAGCCTTTGCACATATCCAATGACATTCAAATCGTTTTAGCGCTATAGATGCATTTTAATGCTATTTCTAATCTACCAGGATCATATAAGGGTGATTTGATTAGGAAGTGCTAATCTCACACCATGCTCTCATACTACTTGTTGGGCTATGGTGGATACACCATTTTGGCATTCATGGTTTCACCATAGCCAATAGATAATTAAGAGTAGGCTAGAGACTGAGATTAAAATCGTTTTAGCGCTATAGATGCATTTTATTGCTATTTCTAACCTACCAGGATCATATAAGGGTGATTTGATTAGGAAGTGCTAATCTCACACCATGCTCTCATACCACTTGTTGGGCTATGGTGGATACACCATTTTGGCATTCATGGTTTCACCATAGCCAATAGATAATTAAGTGTAGGCTAGAGACTGAGATTAAAATCGTTTTAGCGCTATAGATGCATTTTAATGCTATTTCTAACCTACCAGGATCATATAAGGGTGATTTGATTAGGAAGTGCTAATCTCACACCATGCTCTCATACCACTTGTTGGGCTATGGTGGATACACCATTTTGGCATTCATGGTTTCACCATAGCCAATAGATAATTAAGAGTAGGCTAGAGACTGAGATCAATACACAATGAAGAATGAAAATAACTTGCTTGACTAATGAAAATTAGAGAGAGAGTTACAAGCTTTGGTTATTGGCCATTTATGGGCTCAATGTGGAGAAGTGCAATCATTGGTCAAATATTTATGCACCACAAGTGGAAATGGCAAGGGTAGTGTGAGCTACCACAAGTGGCATGCGGCCATCAAGAGTATAACATGTGTGAATGTAATGAGTAGCATGTGTGAGGTTTTGCACGTTCCATAGGAAAAATGTCACCATGCACTTAAATGGTGCATGCTTGGCTTTTAGGGAGTGTTCTCACCATGAGTGTAAGCTAAGGCTTACCCCAACAGACGCCCTCCTAAGCTGAAGCTTACACGAAAGAGCATAGATTTTGATCAATGTGTCTAATATGGGGGTTACTAGGGTAGCTCCATATGGCTCATAAGATGGAATTTGATGCAAGAAATATCTTACCTCCAAACTTTTGGCTTGGGATAGATTCTAAACACTTACAATGTAGGTTATCATTTTTGTTTTGGGAACTTCGATAGGCTCTGATCTTCAATGCATTAATATCTTTACTTTGGGAATCTGGAGGATTCTCATGATGCTACACATGATTTGATCTGCTCTAGATGCATTATATCATGGAAGGACATTTTGTATTGGTGCTTCGATCATGGGGTGGTCTTACCCAAGTACATCACAATGTCTATAACCCTTTACGATCTCGAAAGTAGGTATGGTTTGAATCGCACAAATGGCTATGCTTCTTTGAAGGAACTTTGATGACTCGAGTTGTGCATACATAACAAATATATCCAAACCTTGAATTCTTGAGAATCAGGAAAAGGCCGCCTTGTATTACATTGTGTGTCATGGAAATCCAAGGTTGCCCAAGAAGGAGTGTGCAAAGCCAAGGGACTAACGAGTCAGAATACCATCCTACACAAATATTTAAACCCCAAATTATGAGGAAAAAATAATAATATCTTCAGTTTCTTTTGGTATTTGCGATCGACAGCGCATCCAAAATGAGCATGGGCGGTGAGCGCACCGAGGCCAATGGGTGAGTGTCTTTATTTGTAAACGAGCAAGAGATTTTTCAAGCTGAGCAATGTTGCAATAGTCTGAGTAGGAACGCAAGGAGTGGAGCCACTGTAACCAGGCACACAATGCAACCAGGCACACAATGCAACCATGTGAGATATAATGACAAAGCAACACGTGCCGTATAATGGTGTGACCATCACTGTCGTTTGTTGAGTAGAGGGGAGGTGTAGATAGAGGTTAAATGCCCATAGGACATTAGGTGTGAGCATTGAAGGGTAAGTAGCAATAGATGCCATAGGTTAGTGGCAATCGGCTATAGACAACCAGGACTAGAGTGTTGATGTGAGCAGTATCTTGGTAGGGCCATGGCTATGGACGCGGTTCAAAATTTGGTGGCTGCAATAGCAAAGTCTTCAAGGCTCTCCGATGAGGCCGTGTTGCAGGCCACGATGATTTTTTTGGGGCTTATGAAACGATCCACCAAGAATTTTTTCTATGTATTGGTGGCTTAGTGACATTGCAGATCCTCACCAAGACTGATCTTTTTGATTTAGTTTTCTTGATCTTTTTTGTCTTGATGTTTGGTTTAGTAGATTAGTTGAAATGATATTAATGATTGTTTGTTTGTAGTGGTCCAAAGGTCTTTAGCGTTTGCACATATCCAATGACATTCAGCTTGTTTTAGCACTATAGATACATTCTAATGCTAATTCTAACCTATTAGGATCATATAAGGGTGATTTGATTAGGAAGTGCTAATCTCACACCATGCTTTGATACCACTTGTTGGGCTATGGTGGATACACCATTTTGGGCACACATTGCAACCATGTGGGATCTAATGGCAAAGCAACACGTGGCGTATAATGGTGTGACCATCACTATCAATTGTTGAGTAGAGGGGAGGTGTAAATAGAGGTTAAATGGCCACTTGACATTTGTGTGACGCAACATTTTTGGAGCTTAGTGAAGCTCAGATCCCACCAAGAATACTTTTTTTGCGTATTGGTTTTGGCTTTTAGTCCACACATTCAAAAATCCAAATGAGCACCCACACATACTTGATTGAGAACTCTAATCTTAGCCAAATTTATAGCTTGATGGCTCTTTGGAAGACTGAAAATTAGAGTGTTGCAACGTGCATAGAATCAAACAAGTAAATGCAAAAGTAATGAAATTGATTACGATCACAACGGCAAGGAGAAAACTGAGTGATCTAGCTGGGGGATTGATGCTCCTAATGCTCAATTTCCTCGTATGTCTTGGTAGTGGCCCAAAGGTCTTTAGCCTTTGCACATATCCAATGACATTCAAATTGTTTTAGCACTATAGATGCATTCTAATGCTAACTCTAACCTACTAGGATCATATGACAGTGATTTGAATAGGAGGTGTTGATCTCACACCATGCTCTCATACTACTTGTTGGGCTATGCTGGATACACCATTTTGGCATTCATGGTTTCACCATAGCCAATATATAATTAGGAGTAGACTAAAGAAGGAGATCAATATACAATGAATAATGAAAATAACTTGATTCACTAATGAGAATTAGAGATAAAGTTACAAGCTTTGGTTATTGGCCATTTATAGGCTCAATGTGGAGAAGTGCAATCAATGGTCGAATGTACATGCACCACAAGTGGAAATGGTAAGGGTAGTGTGAGCTGCTACAAGTGGCATGTGGCCATCAAGAGTGCAACATGTGTGTATGGTATGAGCAACATGTGTGTATGGAATGAGCAGCATGTGTGAGGTTTTGCATGTTCCATAGGAAAAATGTGACCATGCACTTAAATGGTGCATGCTTGGCTTTTAGGGAGTGTTCTTACCATGAGTGTAAGCTAAGGCTTGCCCCCAGATAGACACCCTCTTGAGTTGAAGCTTCCACTAAAGAGTATAGATTTATATCAGGGTGTCTAATATGGGGTACTTTGGGTAGCTCAATATGGCTCATAAGATGGAATTTGATGCAAGAAATATCGTACCTCGAAACTGTTAGCTTGGTGCAGTGTCTAAACACTTACAATGTAGGTCATCATTTTTGGTTCGGGAACTTTGATAGGGTCTCATCTTCAATGCACTAATATCTTTTCTTTAGGAATCTGGAGGATTCTCATGATGGTACACATGATTTGATCTGTGCTATAGATACATTATATCATGGAAGGACATTTTGTATTGGTGCTTCGATCATGGGGTGGTCTTACGAAAGTACATCAACAATGTCTATAACCCCTTACAATCTTGAAATTAGGTATGTCATGAATCACACAAATGGCTACACTTTTTTGTAGGAACCTTGATGACTCGAGTTGTGCATACATTACAAATATATCCAAACCTTGCATGCTTGAGAATTGGAAAAAGGCTGCTTTGTATTGCATTGTGTGTCGTGGGAATCCAAGGTTACCCAATAAGGAGTGTGCAAGGCCAAGGGAGTAATGAGTGAGAATAGCCTTCTACATAAATATTTAAACCCCAATTATAGGGAAAAAATAAATTTATATGTTCAGTTCTTTTGGCATTTGCGGTCGACAATGCATTCAAAATGAGCATGGGCGATGAGCGCGCAGAGGCCAATGGGTGAGTGTCTTTATTTGTAAACGAGCAAGAGATTTTTTGGGTTGAGCAATGTTTGCAATAGTCCGAGTAGAAGCGCAACGAGTGGAGCCAGTGTAAGTGGGATCTAATTGAAAAGTAACATGTGGCGTGTAATGGTGTGCTTATCATTGTCATTTGTTGAGTAATGGGAAGGTGTAGATAGAGGTTAAATTCCCACAAGACATGGGTGTGAGCATCAAAGGGTAAGTAGCAGTAGATACCATAGGTTAGTTGCAACTGGCTATAGACAACCAGGATTAGAGTGTGGACGTGAGCAGTATTTTGATAGGGCCATGGGTATGGACGGGGTAATGGTATGGCATTGTGGCTTCAAAATTCGGTGGTTGTAGCAGCGAATTCTTCAAGGGTCTCCGATGAAGCCGTGTTGCAGGGTTCATGGCAATGACGAAACATTTTTGGAGCTTAGTGAAGCTCAGATCCCACCAAGAATACTTTTTCAACGTATTGGTTTTGGCTTTAGTTCCACACACAAACACATGTTCAAAACTCCAAATGAGCACTCACACATACTTGATTAAGAACTTAATCTTAGCCAAATTAATAGCTTGATAGCTCTTTGGAAGACTGAAAATAGAGGGTTGCAACATGCATAGAATCAAACAAGTAAATGCAAATGTAATGAACTTGATTACAATCAGAACGGCAAGGAGAAAACTAAATGATCTAGTGGGGGGGATTGATGCTATTAATGCTCAATTTCCTTGTATGTATTGGTAGTGGCCCAAAGGTCTTATGTGCAATGACATTGAAATTGTTTTAGCCCTATAGATGCATTCTAATGCTAATTCTAACCTACTAGGATCATATAAAGGTGATTTGATTAGGAAGTGCTAATCTCACACCATGCTTTGATACCACTTGTTGGGCTATGGTGGATACACCATTTTGGCATTCATGGTTTCACCATAGCCAATAGATAACTAGGAGTACATTAGATAATGAGATCAGTACACAATGAACAATGAAAATAAATTGCTTTACTAATGAGAATTAGAGAGAGAGTTACAAGCTTTGGTTATTTTCCATTTATGGGCTCAATGTGTAGAAGTGCAATCAATGGTTGAATGTATATGCATCACGTGGAAATGTCAAGGATAGTGTGAGCTCCCACAAGTGGCGTGTGGCCATCAAGAGTGTAACATGTGTGTATGGAATGAGTAGCATGTATGAGGTTTTGCAGGTTCCGTAGGGAAAATGTGACCATGCACTTAAATGGTGTATGCTTGGCTTTTAGGGAGTATTCTTCCCATGAGTGTAAGTTAAGGTTTACCCCAACAGACACCCTCCTAAGCTGAAGCTTACACGAAAGAGCATAGATTTTGATCAATGTGTCTAATATGGGGGTACCTAGGGTAGCTCCATATGGCTCATAAGATGGAATTCGATGCAAGAAATATCTTACCTCCAAACTTTTGGCTTGGGATAGATTCTAAACACTTCTAATGGCAAAGCAACACGTGGTGTATAATGGTGTGACCATCACTATCAATTGTTGAGTAGAGGGGAGGTGTAAATAGAGGTTAAATGGCCACTTGACATGGGTGTGACACAACATTTTGAGCTTAGTGAAGCTTAGTGACACAACATGGATCTGAGCTTAGTGAAGCTCAGATCCCACCAAGAATACTTTTTTTGCGTATTGGTTTTGGCTTTTAGTCCACACATTAAAAACTCCAAATGAGCACCCACACATACTTGATTGAGAACTCTAATCTTAGCCAAATTTATAGCTTGATGGGTCTTTGGAAGACTGAAAATTAGAGTGTTGCAACGTGCATAGAATCAAACAAGTAAATGCAAAAGTAATGAAATTGATTACGATCACAACGGCAAGGAGAAAACTGAGTGATCTAGCGGGGGATTGATGCTCCTAATGCTCAATTTTCTCGTATGTCTTGGTAGTGGCCCAAAGGTCTTTAGCCTTTGCACATATCCAATGACATTCAAATTGTTTTAGCGCTATAGATGCATTCTAATGCTAACTCTAACCTACTAGGATCATATGACAGTGATTTGAATAGGAGGTGTTGATCTCACACCATGCTCTCATACCACTTGTTGGGCTATGCTGGATACACCATTTTGGCATTCATGGTTTCACCATAGCCAATAGATAATTAGGAGTAGACTAAAGAAGGAGATCAATACACAATGAAATAATGAAAATAACTTGATTGACTAATGAGAATTAGAGAGAAAGTTACAAGCTTTGGTTATTGGCCATTTATAGCTCAATGTGGAGAAGTGTAATCAATGGTTGAATGTATATGCACCACAAGTGAAAATGGCAAGGGTAGTGTGAGCTTCCACAAGTGGCATGTGGCCATCAAGAGTGTAACACGTGTGTATGGAATGAGTAGCATGTGTGAAGTTTTGCATGTTCCGTAGGGAAAATGTGACCATGTACTTAAATGGTGCATGCTTGGCTTTTAGGGAGTGTTCTCACCATGAGGGTAAGCTAAGGTTTACCCCAACAGACGCCCTCGTAAGCTGAAGCTTACACAAAAAAAGCATAGATTTTGATCAGGGTGTCTAATATGGGGTAATTAAGGTAGCTCCATATGGCTCATAAGATGAAATTTGATGCAAGAAATATCTCACCTCCAAATTTTTGGCTTGGGGCAGTGTCTAAATACTTACAATGCAGGTCATCATTTTTTATTTGGGAGCTTCTAGGGTCTCATCTGCAATGAATTATATGTTTGTTGTGTGGAATCTGGAGGATTCTCATGATGATACACATGATTTGATCTATGCTAGATGCATTATATCATGGAAGGACATTTTGTATGTATGTATATATATATATATATATATAGGTTAATTTTGGTGCCTTGATCATCGGGTGGTCTTACCAAAGTACACCGACAGCGTCTATAACCCCTTACAATCTTTGAAACTAGGTATGTCATGAATGGCACAAATGGTTATGCTTCTTTGTAGCAGCTTTGATGACTCGAGTTGTACACACGTTACAAATATCGCCAAACCTTGAATGCTTGAGAATTGAAAAAAGGCCGCCTTGTGTGTCGTGGGAATCCAAGGTTTCCCAATGAAAGGTGTGTAATGCCAAGGGAGTAACGAGTGAGAATAGCCTCCTACATAAACATTTAGACAGCTCATTCAAAATGAGCATAGGCGTTGAGCGCGTCCTAGGCCAATAAGGGATTGTGTTTATTTGTAAATGAGCAATAGATTTTTTCGATTGAGCAATCTTTACAATAATCTGAGTAGGAGTGCAAGGAGTGGAGCCAGTGTAAGCAGGCACACAGTGCAACCATGTGGGATTTAATGGCAAAGCAACAGGAGTTGTATAATGGTGTGACCGTCACTGTCAATTGTTGAGTAGACAGGAGGTGTCGATAAAGGTTAAATGGCCACAGGACATGGGTGTGAGCATCCAAGGGTAAGTAGCAGTAGATGCCATAGGTAGGTGGCAACTGGCTATAGACAACCAGGACTAGAGTGTTGACATGAGCGGTATCTTGGTAGGGCCATGGCTGTGGATGGGGTAATGGTATGGCATTGTGGCTTCAAAATTCAGTGGCTGCTTGTAGCAACAAAGTCTTCAAGGCGCCTTTGGAGCTTAGTGAAGCTCAGGTCCCACCAAGAATACTTTTTTAGCGTATTGGTTTTGGCTTTTAGACCACACATACATACACACGTTCAAAACTCCAAATGAGACCTCACACATACTTGATTAAGAACTCTAGCCTAAATCTTAAAATAATAATATGATAGCACTTTTGAAGAGTAAAAATAGAGGGTTTCAATGTGCATAGAATCAAACAAGTAAATGCAAAATGTAATGAAATTGATTACAATAACAATGGCAAGGAGAAAACTGAGTGATCTAGAGGGGGGATTGATGCTCCTCATGCTCAATTTCCTCGTATGTCTTGGTAGTGGCCCAAAGGTCTTTAGCCTTTTTACATATCCAATGACATTCAACTTGTTTTAGTACTATAGAAGCATTCTAATGCTAATTCTAACCTGTTAGGATCATATAAGGGTGATTTGATTAGGAAGCACTAATCTCACACCATGCTCTCATACCACATGTCGGGCTATGATGGATACATCATTTTGGCATTCATGGTTTCACCATAGCCAATAGATAATTGGGAGTTGACTAGAATGGGCTCAATACACAACAAAGAATAAAAATAACCTGCTTGAGTAATCAGAATTGGAGACAGAGTTACAAGCATTGGTTATTGGCCATTTATAGGCTCAATGTGAGAAGTGCAACCAATGGTTGAATGTATATGCACCACAAGTGGAAGTGGCATGTGGCCATCAAGTGTGTAACATGTGTGACGTTTTTCATGTTTCATAGGGAAAATGTGATCATGCACTTGAATGGTGCATGCTTGGCTTTTAGGGAGTGTTCTCACCATGAGTGTAAGCTAAGGCTTACCCCAGATAGACACCCTCTTGAGCTAAAGCTTCCACGAAAGAGTATAGACTTATATCAGGGTGTCTAATATGGGGTACTTAGGGTGGCTCCATATGGCTCATAAGATGGAATTTGATGCAAGAAATATCGTACCTTCCAAACTGTTGGTTTGGTGCAGTGTCTAAACACTTACAATGTAGGTCATCATTTTTGGTTCGAGAACTTTGATAGGGTCTCATCTTCAATGCATTAATATCTTTTATTTAGGAATCTGGAGGATTCTCATGATGGTACACATGATTTGATGTGTGTTATAGATGCATTATATCATGGAAGGACATTTTGTATTGGTGCTTCGATCATGGGGTGGTCTTACGAAAGTACATCAACAATGTCTATAACCCCTTACAATCTTGAAATTAGGTATGCCATGAATCACACAAATGGCTACACTTCTTTGTAGGAACTTTGATGACTCCAGTTGTGCATACATTACAAATATATCCAAACCTTGAATGCTTGAGAATCAGGAAAAGGCCCCCTAGTAGTGCATTTTGTGTCGTGGGAATCCAAGGTTGCCCAATAAGGAGTGTGCAAGGCCAAGGCAGTAACGAGTGAGAATAGCCTCCTACATAAAAATTTAAACCCCAAATTATAGGGAAAAATAAATTTAATATCTTCAGTTTCTTTCGGCATTTGCGGTCGACAGTGCATCCAAAGTGAGCATGGTGCTGAGCGCGCTGAGGCCAATAGGTGAGTGTCTTTATTTGTATACGAGCAAGAGATTTTTCCAATTGGGCAATCTTTGCAATAGTCTTAGTAGGAGCGCAAGGAGTGGAGCCAGTGTAAGTAAGCAGCACACAACGTAACCATGTGTGATCTAATGGCTGTCATATGGAGTAGTCATTGTCATTTGTTGAGTAGAGAGGAGGTGTAGATAGAGGCTAAATGCCCACAGGACATGGGTGTGATCATCCAAGGGTAAGTAGTAGTAGATGTCATAGGTTAGTGGCAATCAACTATAGACAACCAGGACTAGAGTGTTGACGTGACCAGTATCTTGGTAGGGCAATGGCTATGGACTGGGTAATGGTATGGCATTGTGGCTTCAAAATTTATTGGCTGTAGCAGCGAAGTCTTCAAGGTTCTCCGATGAGGCTGTGTTGCAGGGTTTATGACGACGACGATACATTTTTGGAGCTTAGTGAAGCTCAAATTCCACCAAGAATTCTTTTTCAGCGTATAGGTTTTGGCTTTTAGTCCACAAAGATACAAACGTTCAAAACTCCAAATAAGACCTCACACATACTTGATTAAGAACTCTAATTTCCTCGTATGTCTTTTGGTAGTGTTCTAAAGGTCTTTAGCCTTTGCACATATCCAATGACATTCAGCTTTTTTTAGCGCTATAGATGCATTATAATGCTAATTCTAACCTACTACGATCATATAAGGGTGGTTTGATTAGGAAGTGCTAATCTCACACCATGCTTTGATACCACTTGTCGGGCTATGGTGGATACACCATTTTGGGCACACAGTGCAACCATATGGGATCTAATAGCAAAGCAACAAGTGGTGTATAATGGTGTAACCATCACAGTTAGTTGTTGAGTAGAGGGGAGGTGTAGATAAGGTTAAATGGCCACAGGACATGGGTGTGAGTTAACATTTTTCGAGCTTAGTGAAGCTCAAATCCCAGCAAGAATACTTTTTCAACGTATTGGTTTTGGCTTTTAGTCCACACACAAACACACATTCAAAACTCCAAATGAGCACTCACATACTTGATTAAGAACTCTAATCTTAGCCAAATTAATAGCTTGATAGCCCTTTGGAAGACTGAAAATAGAGGTTGCAACGTGCATAGAATCAAACAAGTAAATTCTGTAATGAAATTGATTACAATTAGAAAGAATGGCAAGGAGAAAACTAAGTGATCTAGCGGGGATTGATGCTCCTAATGCTCAATTTCCTCGTATGTCTTGGTAGTGGCCCAAAGGTCTTTAGCCTTTGCACATATCCAATGACATTCAAATCGTTTTAGCGCTATAGATGCATTTTAATGCTATTTCTAACCTACCAGGATCATATAAGGGTGATTTGATTAGGAAGTGCTAATCTCACACCATGCTCTCATACCACTTGTTGGGCTATGGTGGATACACCATTTGGCATTCATGGTTTCACCATAGCCAATAGATAATTAAGAGTAGGCTAGAGACTGAGATTCAAATCGTTTAGCGCTATAGATGCATTTTTAATGCTATTTCTAACCTACCAGGATCATATAAGGGTTTTGATTTGATAGAAGTGCTAATCTCACACCATGCTCTCATACCACTTGTTGGGCTATGGTGGATACACCATTTTGGCATTCATGTTTCACCATAGCCAATAGATAATTAAGAGTAGGCTAGAGACTGAGATTCAAATCGTTTTAGCGCTATAGATGCATTTTAATGCTATTTCTAACCTACCAGGATCATATAAGGGTGATTTGATTAGGAAGTGCTAATCTCACACCATGCTCTCATACCACTTGTTGGCTATGGTGGATACACCATTTTGGCATTCATGGTTTCACCATAGCCAATAGATAATTAAGAGTAGGCTAGAGACTGAGATTAAAATCGTTTTAGCGCTATAGATGCATTTTAATGCTATTTCTAACCTACCAGGATCATATAAGGGTGATTTGATTAGGAAGTGCTAATCTCACACCATGCTCTCATACCACTTGTTGGGCTATGGTGGATACACCATTTTGGCATTCATGGTTTCACCATAGCCAATAGATAATTAAGAGTAGGCTAGAGACTGAGATTAAACGTTTTAGCGCTATAGATGCATTTTAATGCTATTTCTAACCTACCAGGATCATATAAGGGTGATTTGATTAGGAAGTGCTAATCTCACACCATGCTCTCATACCACTTGTTGGGCTATGGTGGATACACCATTTTGGCATTCATGGTTTCACCATAGCCAATAGATAATTAAGAGTAGGCTAGAGACTGAGATCAATACACAACGAAGAATGAAAATAACTTGCTGGACTAATGAAAATTAGAGAGAGAGTTACAAGCTTTGGTTATTGGCCATTTATGGGCTCAATGTGGAGAAGTGCAATCATTGGTCAAATATATATGCACCACAAGTGGAAATGGCAAGGGTAGTGTGAGCTACCACAAGTGGCATGCGGCCATCAAGAGTATAACATGTGTGAATGTAATGAGTAGCATGTGTGAGGTTTTGCACGTTCCATAGGAAAAATGTCACCATGCACTTAAATGGTGCATGCTTGGCTTTTAGGGAGTGTTCTCACCATGAGTGTAAGCTAAGGCTTACCCCAACAGACGCCCTCCTAAGCTGAAGCTTACACGAAAGAGTATAGATTTTGATCAATGTGTCTAATATGGGGGTACCTAGGGTAGCTCCATATGGCTCATAAGATGGAATTTGATGCAAGAAATATCTTACCTCCAAACTTTTGGCTTGGGATAGATTCTAAACACTTACAATGTAGGTTATCATTGTTGTTTTGGGAACTTCGATAGGCTCTGATCTTCAATGCATTAATATCTTTGCTTTGGGAATCTGGAGGATTCTCATGATGCTACGTAGACATGATTTGATCTGTGCTAGATGCATTATATCATGGAAGGACATTTTGTATTGGTGCTTCGATCATGGGGTGGTCTTACCCAAGTACATCACAATGTCTATAACCCTTTACGATCTCGAAAGTAGGTATGGTTTGAATCGCACAAATGGCTATGCTTCTTTGAAGGAACTTTGATGACTCGAGTTGTGCATACATAACAAATATATCCAAACCTTGAATTCTTGAGAATCAGGAAAAGGCCGCCTTGTATTACATTGTGTGTCGTGGGAATCCAAGGTTGCCCAAGAAGGAGTGTGCAAAGCCAAGGGACTAACGAGTCAGAATACCATCCTACACAAATATTTAAACCCCAAATTATGAGGAAAAAATAATAATATCTTCAGTTTCTTTTGGTATTTGCGATCGACAGCGCATCCAAAATGAGCATGGGCGGTGAGCGCACCGAGGCCAATGGGTGAGTGTCTTTATTTGTAAACGAGCAAGAGATTTTTCCAGCTGAGCAATGTTGCAATAGTTTGAGTAGGAACGCAAGGAGTGGAGCCACTGTAACGAGGCACACAATGCAACCATGTGAGATATAATGGCAAAGCAACACATGCGGTATAATGGTGTGACCATCACTGTCGTTTGTTGAGTAGAGGGGAGGTGTAGATAGAGGTTAAATGCCCATAGGATATTGGGTGTGAGCATCCAAGGGTAAGTAGCAATAGATGCCATAGGTTAGTGGCAATCGGCTATAGACAACCAGGACTAGAGTGTTGATGTGAGCAGTATCTTGGTAGGGCCATGGCTATGGACGGGGTAATGGTATGGCATTGTGGTTTCAAAATTTGGTGGCTGCAGTAGCAAAGTCTTCAAGGCTCTCCGATGAGGCCGTCTTGCAGGGTTTATGACCACGACGAAACATTTTTGGGGCTTAGTGAAACTCAGATCCCACCAAGAATTCTTTTTCAATGTATTGGTTTTGTCTTTTAGTCCACACATATACACATGTTGAAAACTCCAAATGAGACCTCACACATACTTGATTACGAACTCTAATTTCCTCATATGTGTTGGTAGTGGTCCAAAGGTCTTTAGCCTTTGCACATATCCAATGACATTCAGCTTGTTTTAGCACTATAGATACATTCTAATGCTAATTCTAACCTATAAGGATCATATAAGGGTGATTTGATTAGGAAGTGCTAATCTCACACCATGCTTTGATACCACTTGCTGGGCTATGGTGGATACACCATTTTGGGCACACATTGCAACCATGTGGGATCTAATGGCAAAGCAACACGTGGTGTATAATGGTGTGACCATCACTATCAATTGTTGAGTAGAGGGGAGGTGTAAATAGAGGTTAAATGGCCACTTGACATGGGTGTGACACAACATTTTGAGCTTAGTGAAGCTTAGTGACACAACATGGATCTGAGCTTAGTGAAGCTCAGATCCCACCAAGAATACTTTTTTTGCGTATTGGTTTTGGCTTTTAGTCCACACATTAAAAACTCCAAATGAGCACCCACACATACTTGATTGAGAACTCTAATCTTAGCCAAATTTATAGCTTGATGGCTCTTTGGAAGACTGAAAATTAGAGTGTTGCAACGTGCATAGAATCAAACAAGTAAATGCAAAAGTAATGAAATTGATTACGATCACAACGGCAAGGAGAAAACTGAGTGATCTAGCGGGGGGATTGATGCTCCTAATGCTCAATTTTTTCGTATGTCTTGGTTGGCCCAAAGGTCTTTAGCCTTTGCACATATCCAATGACATTCAAATTGTTTTAGCGCTATAGATGCATTCTAATGCTAACTCTAACCTACTAGGATCATATGACAGTGATTTGAATAGGAGGTGTTGATCTCACACCATGCTCTCATACCACTTGTTGGGCTATGCTGGATACACCATTTTGGCATTCATGGTTTCACCATAGCCAATAGATAATTAGGAGTAGACTAAAGAAGGAGATCAATACACAATGAAATAATGAAAATAACTTGATTGACTAATGAGAATTAGAGAGAAAGTTACAAGCTTTGTTATTGGCCATTTATAGGCTCAATGTGGAGAAGTGTAATCAATGGTTGAATGTATATGCACCACAAGTGAAAATGGCAAGGGTAGTGTGAGCTTCCACAAGTGGCATGTGGCCATCAAGAGTGTAACACGTGTGTATGGAATGAGTAGCATGTGTGAAGTTTTGCATGTTCCGTAGGGAAAATGTGACCATGTACTTAAATGGTGCATGCTTGGCTTTTAGGGAGTGTTCTCACCATGAGGGTAAGCTAAGGTTTACCCCCAACAGACGCCCTCGTAAGCTGAAGCTTACACAAAAAAAGCATAGATTTTGATCAGGGTGTCTAATATGGGGTAATTAAGGTAGCTCCATATGGCTCATAAGATGAAATTTGATGCAAGAAATATCTCACCTCCAAATTTTTGGCTTGGGGCAGTGTCTAAATACTTACAATGCAGGTCATCATTTTTTATTTGGGAGCTTCTAGGGTCTCATCTGCAATGAATTATATGTTTGTTGTGGGAATCTGGAGGATTCTCATGATGATACACATGATTTGATCTATGCTAGATGCATTATATCATGGAAGGACATTTTGTATGTATGTATATATATATATAATAATAGGTTAATTTTGGTGCCTTGATCATCGGTGGTCTTACCAAAGTACACCGACAGCGTCTATAACCCCTTACAATCTTGAAACTAGGTATGTCATGAATGGCACAAATGGTTATGCTTCTTTGTAGCAGCTTTGATGACTCGAGTTGTACACACGTTACAAATATCGCCAAACCTTGAATGCTTGAGAATTGAAAAAGGCCGCCTTGTGTGTCGTGGGAATCCAAGGTTTCCCAATGAAAGGTGTGTAATGCCAAGGGAGTAACGAGTGAGAATAGCCTCCTACATAAACATTTAGACAGCTCATTCAAAATGAGCATAGGCGTTGAGCGCGTCCCAGGCCAATAGGGATTGTGTTTATTTGTAAATGAGCAATAGATTTTTTCGATTGAGCAATCTTTACAATAATCTGAGTAGGAGTGCAAGGAGTGGAGCCAGTGTAAGCAGGCACACAGTGCAACCATGTGGGGATTTAATGGCAAAGCAAACAGGAGTTGTATAATGGTGTGACCGTCACTGTCAATTGTTGAGTAGACAGGAGGTGTCGATAAAGGTTAAATGGCCACAGGACATGGGTGTGAGCATCCAAGGGTAAGTAGCAGTAGATGCCATAGGTAGGTGGCAACTGGCTATAGACAACCAGGACTAGAGTGTTGACATGAGCGGTATCTTGGTAGGGCCATGGCTGTGGATGGGGTAATGGTATGGCATTGTGGCTTCAAAATTCAGTGGCTGCTTGTAGCAACAAAGTCTTCAAGGCGCCTTTGGGCTTAGTGAAGCTCAGGTCCCACCAAGAATACTTTTTTAGCGTATTGGTTTTGGCTTTTAGACCACACATACATACACACGTTCAAAACTCCAAATGAGACCTCACACATACTTGATTAAGAACTCTAATCTTAGCCAAATTAATAATATGATAGCACTTTTGAAGAGTAAAAATAGAGGGTTTCAATGTGCATAGAATCAAACAAGTAAATGCAAAATGTAATGAAATTGATTACAATAACAATGGCAAGGAGAAAACTGAGTGATCTAGAGGGGGGATTGATGCTCCTCATGCTCAATTTCCTCGTATGTCTTGGTAGTGGCCCAAAGGTCTTTAGCCTTTTTACATATCCAATGACATTCAACTTGTTTTAGTACTATAGAAGCATTCTAATGCTAATTCTAACCTGTTAGGATCATATAAGGGTGATTTGATTAGGAAGCACTAATCTCACACCATGCTCTCATACCACATGTCGGGCTATGATGGATACATCATTTTGGCATTCATGGTTTCACCCCATAGCCAATAATAATTGGGAGTTGACTAGAATGGGCTCAATACACAACAAAGAATAAAATAACCTGCTTGAGTAATCAGAATTGGAGACAGAGTTACAAGCATTGGTTATTGGCCATTTATAGGCTCAATGTGAGAAGTGCAACCAATGGTTGAAATGTATATGCACCACAAGTGGAAGTGGCATGTGGCCATCAAGGTGTAACATGTGTGACGTTTTTCATGTTTCATAGGGAAAATGTGATCATGCCTTGAATGGTGCATGCTTGGCGTTTAGGGAGTGTTCTCCACCATGAGTGTAAGCTAAGGCTTACCCCAAATAGACACCCTCTTGAAGCTAAAGCTTCCACGAAAGAGTATAGACTTATATCAGGGTGTCTAATATGGGGTACTTTAGGGTGGCTCCATATGGCTCATAAGATGGAATTTGATGCAAGAAATATCGTACCTTCCAAACTGTTGGTTTGGTGCAGTGTCTAAACACTTACAATGTAGGTCATCATTTTTGGTTCGAGAACTTTGATAGGGTCTCATCTTCAATGCATTAATATCTTTATTTAGGAATCTGGAGGATTCTCATGATGGTACACATGATTTGATGTGTGTTATAGATGCATTATATATCATGGAAGGACATTTTGTATTGTGCTTCGATCATGGGGTGGTCTTACGAAAGTACATCAACAATGTCTATAACCCCTTACAATCTTGAAATTAGGTATGCCATGATCACACAAATGGCTACACTTCTTTGTAGGAACTTTGATGACTCCAGTTGTGCATACATTACAAATATATCCAAACCTTGAATGCTTGAATCAGGAAAAGGCCCCCTAGTAGTGCATTTTGTTCGTGGGAATCCAAGGTTGCCCAATAAGGAGTGTGCAAGGCCAAGGCAGTAACGAGTGAGAATAGCCTCCTACATAAAAATTTAAACCCCAAATTATAGGGAAAAATAAATTTAATATCTTCATTTCTTTCGGCATTTGGCGTCCGACAGTGCATCCAAAGTGGAGCATGGTGCGGAGCGCGGCTGAGGCCAATAGGTGAGTGTCTTTATTTGTATACGAGCAAGAGATTTTTCCAATTGGGCAATCTTTGCAATAGTCTTAGTAGAGCGCAAGGAGTGGAGCCAGTGTAAGCAGGCACACAACTAACCATGTGTGATCTAATGGCTGTCATATGGAGTAGTCATTGTCATTTGTGAGTAGAGAGGAGGTGTAGATAGAGGCTAAATGCCCACAGGACATGGGTGTGATCATCCAAGGGTAAGTAGTAGTAGATGTCATAGGTTAGTGCAATCAACTATAGACAACCAGGACTAGAGTGGTGACGTGACCAGTATCTTGGTAGGGCAATGGCTATGGACTGGGTAATGGTATGGCATTGTGGCTTCAAAATTTATTGGCTGTAGCAGCGAAGTCTTCAAGGTTCTCCGATGAGGCTGTGTTGCAGGGTTTATGACGACGACGATACATTTTTGGAGCTTAGTGAAGCTCAAAATTCCACCAAGAATTTCTTTTTCAGCGTATAGGTTTTGGCTTTTTAGTCCAACAAAGATACAAACGTTCAAAACTCCAAATAAGACCTCACACATACTTGATTAAGAACTCTAATTTCCTCGTATGTCTTTTGGTAGTGTTCTAAAGGTCTTTAGCCTTGCACATATCCAATGACATTCAGCTTTTTTAGCGCTATAGATGCATTATAATGCTAATTCTAACCTACTACGATCATAATAAGTGGGTTTGATTAGGAAGTGCTAATCTCACACCATGCTTTGATACCACTTGTCGGGCTATGGTGGATACACCATTTTGGGCACACAGTGCAACCATATGGGATCTAATAGCAAAGCAACAAGTGGGGTATAATGGTGGTAACCATCACATAACAGTTAGTTGTTGAGTAGAGGGGAGGTGTAGATAAGGTTAAATGGCCACAGGACATGGGTGTGAGTTAACATTTTCGAGCTTAGTGAAGCTCAAATCCCAGCAAAGAATACTTTTTCAACGTATTGGGTTTTGGCTTTTAGTCCACACACCACAACACACATTCAAAACTCCAAATGAGCACTCACATACTTGATTAAGAACTCTAATCTAGCCAAATTAATAGCTTGATAGCCCTTTGGAAGACTGAAAATAGAGGGTTGCACGTTGCAGTATAAATCAAACAAGTAAAATTGTAATGAAATTGATTACAATTAGAAAGAATGGCAAGAAAAACTAGTGACTAGCGGGGATTGTCCTTTGCTCAATTTCCTGTATGTCTTGTAGTGGCCAAAGGTTTTACCCTTTGCACATATCCAATGACATTCAAGCGTTTTTAGCGCTATAGATCATTTTAATGCGATTTCTAACCTACCAGATCAATAAGGGTGATTTGATTAGAAGTGCTAATCTCACACCATGCTCTCATACCACTTGTTGGGCTATGGTGGATACACCATTTGGCATTCATGTTTCACCATACCAATAGATAATTAAGAGTAGGCTAGACTGAGATTACAAGCGTTTTTAGCGGCCTAGATGCATTTTAATGCTATTTCTAACCTACCAAGATCATATAAGGGTGTGTGATTAGGAAGTGCTAATCTCACACCATGCTCTCATACCACTTGGTTGGGCTATGTTGGATACACCATTTTGGCATGGCATATCACCATACCAATGATAATTAAAAGAGTAGGCTAGAGACTGAGATTCAAATCGTTTTAGCCTATAGATGCATTTTAATGCTATTTCTAACCTACCAGGATCATTAAGGGTGATTTGATTAGGAAGTGCTAATCTCACACCATGCTCTCATACACTTGTTGGGCTATGGTGGATACACCATTTTGGCATTCATGGTTTCACCATAGCCAATAGATAATTAAGAGTAGGCTAGAGACTGAGATTCAAATCGTTTTAGCGCTATAGATGCATTTTAATGCTATTTTCTAACCTACCAGGATCATATAAGGGTGATCAATACACAACGAAGAATGAAAATAACTTGCTGGACTAATGAAAATTAGAGAGAGAGTTACAAGCTTTGGTTATTGGCCATTTATGGGCTCAATGTGGAGAAGTGCAATCATTGGTCAAATATATATGCACCACAAGTGGAAATGGCAAGGGTAGTGTGAGCTACCACAAGTGGCATGCGGCCATCAAGAGTATAACATGTGTGAATGTAATGAGTAGCATGTGTGAGGTTTTGCACGTTCCATAGGAAAAATGTCACCATGCACTTAAATGGTGCATGCTTGGCTTTTAGGGAGTGTTCTCACCATGAGTGTAAGCTAAGGCTTACCCCAACAGACGCCCTCCTAAGCTGAAGCTTACACGAAAGAGTATAGATTTTGATCAATGTGTCTAATATGGGGGTACCTAGGGTAGCTCCATATGGCTCATAAGATGGAATTTGATGCAAGAAATATCTTACCTCCAAACTTTTGGCTTGGGATAGATTCTAAACACTTACAATGTAGGTTATCATTTTTGTTTTGGGAACTTCGATAGGCTCTGATCTTCAATGCATTAATATCTTTGCTTTGGGAATCTGGAGGATTCTCATGATGCTACACATGATTTGATCTGTGCTAGATGCATTATATCATGGAAGGACATTTTGTATTGGTGCTTCGATCATGGGGTGGTCTTACCCAAGTACATCACAATGTCTATAACCCTTTACGATCTCGAAAGTAGGTATGGTTTGAATCGCACAAATGGCTATGCTTCTTTGAAGGAACTTTGATGACTCGAGTTGTGCATACATAACAAATATATCCAAACCTTGAATTCTTGAGAATCAGGAAAAGGCCGCCTTGTATTACATTGTGTGTCGTGGGAATCCAAGGTTGCCCAAGAAGGAGTGTGCAAAGCCAAGGGACTAACGAGTCAGAATACCATCCTACACAAATATTTAAACCCCAAATTATGAGGAAAAAATAATAATATCTTCAGTTTCTTTTGGTATTTGCGATCGACAGCGCATCCAAAATGAGCATGGGCGGTGAGCGCACCGAGGCCAATGGGTGAGTGTCTTTATTTGTAAACGAGCAAGAGATTTTTCCAGCTGAGCAATGTTGCAATAGTTTGAGTAGGAACGCAAGGAGTGGAGCCACTGTAACGAGGCACACAATGCAACCATGTGAGATATAATGGCAAAGCAACACATGCGGTATAATGGTGTGACCATCACTGTCGTTTGTTGAGTAGAGGGGAGGTGTAGATAGAGGTTAAATGCCCATAGGATATTGGGTGTGAGCATCCAAGGGTAAGTAGCAATAGATGCCATAGGTTAGTGGCAATCGGCTATAGACAACCAGGACTAGAGTGTTGATGTGAGCAGTATCTTGGTAGGGCCATGGCTATGGACGGGGTAATGGTATGGCATTGTGGTTTCAAAATTTGGTGGCTGCAGTAGCAAAGTCTTCAAGGCTCTCCGATGAGGCCGTCTTGCAGGGTTTATGACCACGACGAAACATTTTTGGGGCTTAGTGAAACTCAGATCCCACCAAGAATTCTTTTTCAATGTATTGGTTTTGTCTTTTAGTCCACACATATACACATGTTGAAAACTCCAAATGAGACCTCACACATACTTGATTACGAACTCTAATTTCCTCATATGTGTTGGTAGTGGTCCAAAGGTCTTTAGCCTTTGCACATATCCAATGACATTCAGCTTGTTTTAGCACTATAGATACATTCTAATGCTAATTCTAACCTATTAGGATCATATAAGGGTGATTTGATTAGGAAGTGCTAATCTCACACCATGCTTTGATACCACTTGCTGGGCTATGGTGGATACACCATTTTGGGCACACATTGCAACCATGTGGGATCTAATGGCAAAGCAACACGTGGTGTATAATGGTGTGACCATCACTATCAATTGTTGAGTAGAGGGGAGGGTAAATAGAGGTTAAATGGCCACTTGACATGGGTGTGACACAACATTTTGAGCTTAGTGAAGCTTAGTGACACAACATGGATCTGAGCTTAGTGAAGCTCAGATCCCACCAAGAATACTTTTTTTGCGTATTGGTTTTGGCTTTTAGTCCACACATTAAAAACTCCAAATGAGCACCCACACATACTTGATTGAGAACTCTAATCTTAGCCAAATTTATAGCTTGATGGCTCTTTGGAAGACTGAAAATTAGAGTGTTGCAACGTGCATAGAATCAAACAAGTAAATGCAAAAGTAATGAAATTGATTACGATCACAACGGCAAGGAGAAAACTGAGTGATCTAGCGGGGGGATTGATGCTCCTAATGCTCAATTTTCTCGTATGTCTTGGTAGTGGCCCAAAGGTCTTTAGCCTTTGCACATATCCAATGACATTCAAATTGTTTTAGCGCTATAGATGCATTCTAATGCTAACTCTAACCTACTAGGATCATATGACAGTGATTTGAATAGGAGGTGTTGATCTCACACCATGCTCTCATACCACTTGTTGGGCTATGCTGGATACACCATTTTGGCATTCATGGTTTCACCATAGCCAATAGATAATTAGGAGTAGACTAAAGAAGGAGATCAATACACAATGAAATAATGAAAATAACTTGATTGACTAATGAGAATTAGAGAGAAAGTTACAAGCTTTGGTTATTGGCCATTTATAGGCTCAATGTGGAGAAGTGTAATCAATGGTTGAATGTATATGCACCACAAGTGAAAATGGCAAGGGTAGTGTGAGCTTCCACAAGTGGCATGTGGCCATCAAGAGTGTAACACGTGTGTATGGAATGAGTAGCATGTGTGAAGTTTTGCATGTTCCGTAGGGAAAATGTGACCATGTACTTAAATGGTGCATGCTTGGCTTTTAGGGAGTGTTCTCACCATGAGGGTAAGCTAAGGTTTACCCCAACAGACGCCCTCGTAAGCTGAAGCTTACACAAAAAAAGCATAGATTTTGATCAGGGTGTCTAATATGGGGTAATTAAGGTAGCTCCATATGGCTCATAAGATGAAATTTGATGCAAGAAATATCTCACCTCCAAATTTTTGGCTTGGGGCAGTGTCTAAATACTTACAATGCAGGTCATCATTTTTTATTTGGGAGCTTCTAGGGTCTCATCTGCAATGAATTATATGTTTGTTGTGGGAATCTGGAGGATTCTCATGATGATACACATGATTTGATCTATGCTAGATGCATTATATCATGGAAGGACATTTTGTATGTATGTATATATATATATATATATATAGGTTAATTTTGGTGCCTTGATCATCGGGTGGTCTTACCAAAGTACACCGACAGCGTCTATAACCCCTTACAATCTTGAAACTAGGTATGTCATGAATGGCACAAATGGTTATGCTTCTTTGTAGCAGCTTTGATGACTCGAGTTGTACACACGTTACAAATATCGCCAAACCTTGAATGCTTGAGAATTGAAAAAAGGCCGCCTTGTGTGTCGTGGGAATCCAAGGTTTCCCAATGAAAGGTGTGTAATGCCAAGGGAGTAACGAGTGAGAATAGCCTCCTACATAAACATTTAGACAGCTCATTCAAAATGAGCATAGGCGTTGAGCGCGTCCCAGGCCAATAGGGGATTGTGTTTATTTGTAAATGAGCAATAGATTTTTTCGATTGAGCAATCTTTACAATAATCTGAGTAGGAGTGCAAGGAGTGGAGCCAGTGTAAGCAGGCACACAGTGCAACCATGTGGGATTTAATGGCAAAGCAACAGGAGTTGTATAATGGTGTGACCGTCACTGTCAATTGTTGAGTAGACAGGAGGTGTCGATAAAGGTTAAATGGCCACAGGACATGGGTGTGAGCATCCAAGGGTAAGTAGCAGTAGATGCCATAGGTAGGTGGCAACTGGCTATAGACAACCAGGACTAGAGTGTTGACATGAGCGGTATCTTGGTAGGGCCATGGCTGTGGATGGGGTAATGGTATGGCATTGTGGCTTCAAAATTCAGTGGCTGCTTGTAGCAACAAAGTCTTCAAGGCGCCTTTGGAGCTTAGTGAAGCTCAGGTCCCACCAAGAATACTTTTTTAGCGTATTGGTTTTGGCTTTTAGACCACACATACATACACACGTTCAAAACTCCAAATGAGACCTCACACATACTTGATTAAGAACTCTAATCTTAGCCAAATTAATAATATGATAGCACTTTTGAAGAGTAAAAATAGAGGGTTTCAATGTGCATAGAATCAAACAAGTAAATGCAAAATGTAATGAAATTGATTACAATAACAATGGCAAGGAGAAAACTGAGTGATCTAAAGGGGGGATTGATGCTCCTCATGCTCAATTTCCTCGTATGTCTTGGTAGTGGCCCAAAGGTCTTTAGCCTTTTTACATATCCAATGACATTCAACTTGTTTTAGTACTATAGAAGCATTCTAATGCTAATTCTAACCTGTTAGGATCATATAAGGGTGATTTGATTAGGAAGCACTAATCTCACACCATGCTCTCATACCACATGTCGGGCTATGATGGATACATCATTTTGGCATTCATGGTTTCACCATAGCCAATAGATAATTGGGAGTTGACTAGAATGGGCTCAATACACAACAAAGAATAAAAATAACCTGCTTGAGTAATCAGAATTGGAGACAGAGTTACAAGCATTGGTTATTGGCCATTTATAGGCTCAATGTGAGAAGTGCAACCAATGGTTGAATGTATATGCACCACAAGTGGAAGTGGAAAGGGTAGTGTGAGCTTCCACAAGTGGCATGTGGCCATCAAGTGTGTAACATGTGTGACGTTTTTCATGTTTCATAGGGAAAATGTGATCATGCACTTGAATGGTGCATGCTTGGCGTTTAGGGAGTGTTCTCACCATGAGTGTAAGCTAAGGCTTACCCCAGATAGACACCCTCTTGAGCTAAAGCTTCCACGAAAGAGTATAGACTTATATCAGGGTGTCTAATATGGGGTACTTAGGGTGGCTCCATATGGCTCATAAGATGGAATTTGATGCAAGAAATATCGTACCTTCCAAACTGTTGGTTTGGTGCAGTGTCTAAACACTTACAATGTAGGTCATCATTTTTGGTTCGAGAACTTTGATAGGGTCTCATCTTCAATGCATTAATATCTTTTATTTAGGAATCTGGAGGATTCTCATGATGGTACACATGATTTGATGTGTGTTATAGATGCATTATATCATGGAAGGACATTTTGTATTGGTGCTTCGATCATGGGGTGGTCTTACGAAAGTACATCAACAATGTCTATAACCCCTTACAATCTTGAAATTAGGTATGCCATGAATCACACAAATGGCTACACTTCTTTGTAGGAACTTTGATGACTCCAGTTGTGCATACATTACAAATATATCCAAACCTTGAATGCTTGAGAATCAGGAAAAGGCCCCCTAGTAGTGCATTTTGTGTCGTGGGAATCCAAGGTTGCCCAATAAGGAGTGTGCAAGGCCAAGGCAGTAACGAGTGAGAATAGCCTCCTACATAAAAATTTAAACCCCAAATTATAGGGAAAAATAAATTTAATATCTTCAGTTTCTTTCGGCATTTGCGGTCGACAGTGCATCCAAAGTGAGCATGGTGCTGAGCGCGCTGAGGCCAATAGGTGAGTGTCTTTATTTGTATACGAGCAAGAGATTTTTCCAATTGGGCAATCTTTGCAATAGTCTTAGTAGGAGCGCAAGGAGTGGAGCCAGTGTAAGCAGGCACACAACGTAACCATGTGTGATCTAATGGCTGTCATATGGAGTAGTCATTGTCATTTGTTGAGTAGAGAGGAGGTGTAGATAGAGGCTAAATGCCACAGGACATGGGTGTGATCATCCAAGGGTAAGTAGTAGTAGATGTCATAGGTTAGTGGCAATCAACTATAGACAACCAGGACTAGAGTGTTGACGTGACCAGTATCTTGGTAGGGCAATGGCTATGGACTGGGTAATGGTATGGCATTGTGGCTTCAAAATTTATTGGCTGTAGCAGCGAAGTCTTCAAGGTTCTCCGATGAGGCTGTGTTGCAGGGTTTATGACGACGACGATACATTTTTGGAGCTTAGTGAAGCTCAAATTCCACCAAGAATTCTTTTTCAGCGTATAGGTTTTGGCTTTTAGTCCACAAAGATACAAACGTTCAAAACTCCAAATAAGACCTCACACATACTTGATTAAGAACTCTAATTTCCTCGTATGTCTTTTGGTAGTGTTCTAAAGGTCTTTAGCCTTTGCACATATCCAATGACATTCAGCTTTTTTTAGCGCTATAGATGCATTATAATGCTAATTCTAACCTACTACGATCATATAAGGGTGGTTTGATTAGGAAGTGCTAATCTCACACCATGCTTTGATACCACTTGTCGGGCTATGGTGGATACACCATTTTGGGCACACAATGCAACCATATGGGATCTAATAGCAAAGCAACAAGTGGTGTATAATGGTGTAACCATCACAGTTAGTTGTTGAGTAGAGGGGAGGTGTAGATAAGGTTAAATGGCCACAGGACATGGGTGTGAGTTAACATTTTTCGAGCTTAGTGAAGCTCAAATCCCAGCAAGAATACTTTTTCAACGTATTGGTTTTGGCTTTTAGTCCACACACAAACACACATTCAAAACTCCAAATGAGCACTCACATACTTGATTAAGAACTCTAATCTTAGCCAAATTAATAGCTTGATAGCCCTTTGGAAGACTGAAAATAGAGGGTTGCAACGTGCATAGAATCAAACAAGTAAATTCTGTAATGAAATTGATTACAATTAGAAAGAATGGCAAGGAGAAAACTAAGTGATCTAGCGGGGGATTGATGCTCCTAATGCTCAATTTCCTCGTATGTCTTGGTAGTGGCCCAAAGGTCTTTAGCCTTTGCACATATCCAATGACATTCAAATCGTTTTAGCGCTATAGATGCATTTTAATGCTATTTCTAACCTACCAGGATCATATAAGGGTGATTTGATTAGGAAGTGCTAATCTCACACCATGCTCTCATACCACTTGTTGGGCTATGGTGGATACACCATTTTGGCATTCATGGTTTCACCATAGCCAATAGATAATTAAGAGTAGGCTAGAGACTGAGATTAAAATCGTTTTAGCGCTATAGATGCATTTTAATGCTATTTCTAACCTACCAGGATCATATAAGGGTGATTTGATTAGGAAGTGCTAATCTCACACCATGCTCTCATACCACTTGTTGGGCTATGGTGGATACACCATTTTGGCATTCATGGTTTCACCATAGCCAATAGATAATTAAGAGTAGGCTAGAGACTGAGATTAAAATCGTTTTAGCGCTATAGATGCATTTTAATGCTATTTCTAACCTACCAGGATCATATAAGGGTGATTTGATTAGGAAGTGCTAATCTCACACCATGCTCTCATACCACTTGTTGGGCTATGGTGGATACACCATTTTGGCATTCATGGTTTCACCATAGCCAATAGATAATTAAGAGTAGGCTAGAGACTGAGATCAATACACAACGAAGAATGAAAATAACTTGCTGGACTAATGAAAATTAGAGAGAGAGTTACAAGCTTTGGTTATTGGCCATTTATGGGCTCAATGTGGAGAAGTGCAATCATTGGTCAAATATATATGCACCACAAGTGGAAATGGCAAGGGTAGTGTGAGCTACCACAAGTGGCATGCGGCCATCAAGAGTATAACATGTGTGAATGTAATGAGTAGCATGTGTGAGGTTTTGCACGTTCCATAGGAAAAATGTCACCATGCACTTAAATGGTGCATGCTTGGCTTTTAGGGAGTGTTCTCACCATGAGTGTAAGCTAAGGCTTACCCCAACAGACGCCCTCCTAAGCTGAAGCTTACACGAAAGAGTATAGATTTTGATCAATGTGTCTAATATGGGGGTACCTAGGGTAGCTCCATATGGCTCATAAGATGGAATTTGATGCAAGAAATATCTTACCTCCAAACTTTTGGCTTGGGATAGATTCTAAACACTTACAATGTAGGTTATCATTTTTGTTTTGGGAACTTCGATAGGCTCTGATCTTCAATGCATTAATATCTTTGCTTTGGGAATCTGGAGGATTCTCATGATGCTACACATGATTTGATCTGTGCTAGATGCATTATATCATGGAAGGACATTTTGTATTGGTGCTTCGATCATGGGGTGGTCTTACCCAAGTACATCACAATGTCTATAACCCTTTACGATCTCGAAAGTAGGTATGGTTTGAATCGCACAAATGGCTATGCTTCTTTGAAGGAACTTTGATGACTCGAGTTGTGCATACATAACAAATATATCCAAACCTTGAATTCTTGAGAATCAGGAAAAGGCCGCCTTGTATTACATTGTGTGTCGTGGGAATCCAAGGTTGCCCAAGAAGGAGTGTGCAAAGCCAAGGGACTAACGAGTCAGAATACCATCCTACACAAATATTTAAACCCCAAATTATGAGGAAAAAATAATAATATCTTCAGTTTCTTTTGGTATTTGCGATCGACAGCGCATCCAAAATGAGCATGGGCGGTGAGCGCACCGAGGCCAATGGGTGAGTGTCTTTATTTGTAAACGAGCAAGAGATTTTTCCAGCTGAGCAATGTTGCAATAGTTTGAGTAGGAACGCAAGGAGTGGAGCCACTGTAACGAGGCACACAATGCAACCATGTGAGATATAATGGCAAAGCAACACATGCGGTATAATGGTGTGACCATCACTGTCGTTTGTTGAGTAGAGGGGAGGTGTAGATAGAGGTTAAATGCCCATAGGATATTGGGTGTGAGCATCCAAGGGTAAGTAGCAATAGATGCCATAGGTTAGTGGCAATCGGCTATAGACAACCAGGACTAGAGTGTTGATGTGAGCAGTATCTTGGTAGGGCCATGGCTATGGACGGGGTAATGGTATGGCATTGTGGTTTCAAAATTTGGTGGCTGCAGTAGCAAAGTCTTCAAGGCTCTCCGATGAGGCCGTCTTGCAGGGTTTATGACCACGACGAAACATTTTTGGGGCTTAGTGAAACTCAGATCCCACCAAGAATTCTTTTTCAATGTATTGGTTTTGTCTTTTAGTCCACACATATACACATGTTGAAAACTCCAAATGAGACCTCACACATACTTGATTACGAACTCTAATTTCCTCATATGTGTTGGTAGTGGTCCAAAGGTCTTTAGCCTTTGCACATATCCAATGACATTCAGCTTGTTTTAGCACTATAGATACATTCTAATGCTAATTCTAACCTATTAGGATCATATAAGGGTGATTTGATTAGGAAGTGCTAATCTCACACCATGCTTTGATACCACTTGCTGGGCTATGGTGGATACACCATTTTGGGCACACATTGCAACCATGTGGGATCTAATGGCAAAGCAACACGTGGTGTATAATGGTGTGACCATCACTATCAATTGTTGAGTAGAGGGGAGGGTGTAAATAGAGGTTAAATGGCCACTTGACATGGGTGTGACACAACATTTTGAGCTTAGTGAAGCTTAGTGACACAACATGGATCTGAGCTTAGTGAAGCTCAGATCCCACCAAGAATACTTTTTTTGCGTATTGGTTTTGGCTTTTAGTCCACACATTAAAAACTCCAAATGAGCACCCACACATACTTGATTGAGAACTCTAATCTTAGCCAAATTTATAGCTTGATGGCTCTTTGGAAGACTGAAAATTAGAGTGTTGCAACGTGCATAGAATCAAACAAGTAAATGCAAAAGTAATGAAATTGATTACGATCACAACGGCAAGGAGAAAACTGAGTGATCTAGCGGGGGGATTGATGCTCCTAATGCTCAATTTTCTCGTATGTCTTGGTAGTGGCCCAAAGGTCTTTAGCCTTTGCACATATCCAATGACATTCAAATTGTTTTAGCGCTATAGATGCATTCTAACGCTAACTCTAACCTACTAGGATCATATGACAGTGATTTGAATAGGAGGTGTTGATCTCACACCATGCTCTCATACCACTTGTTGGGCTATGCTGGATACACCATTTTGGCATTCATGGTTTCACCATAGCCAATAGATAATTAGGAGTAGACTAAAGAAGGAGATCAATACACAATGAAATAATGAAAATAACTTGATTGACTAATGAGAATTAGAGAGAAAGTTACAAGCTTTGGTTATTGGCCATTTATAGGCTCAATGTGGAGAAGTGTAATCAATGGTTGAATGTATATGCACCACAAGTGAAAATGGCAAGGGTAGTGTGAGCTTCCACAAGTGGCATGTGGCCATCAAGAGTGTAACACGTGTGTATGGAATGAGTAGCATGTGTGAAGTTTTGCATGTTCCGTAGGGAAAATGTGACCATGTACTTAAATGGTGCATGCTTGGCTTTTAGGGAGTGTTCTCACCATGAGGGTAAGCTAAGGTTTACCCCAACAGACGCCCTCGTAAGCTGAAGCTTACACAAAAAAAGCATAGATTTTGATCAGGGTGTCTAATATGGGGTAATTAAGGTAGCTCCATATGGCTCATAAGATGAAATTTGATGCAAGAAATATCTCACCTCCAAATTTTTGGCTTGGGGCAGTGTCTAAATACTTACAATGCAGGTCATCATTTTTTATTTGGGAGCTTCTAGGGTCTCATCTGCAATGAATTATATGTTTGTTGTGGGAATCTGGAGGATTCTCATGATGATACACATGATTTGATCTATGCTAGATGCATTATATCATGGAAGGACATTTTGTATGTATGTATATATATATATATATATATATATAGGTTAATTTTGGTGCCTTGATCATCGGGGGTGGATGCTGCTTTTCCACAATACTTAAAGTTCAAAGGAGTGAAATCCAAGGACATTAATTGCCTCAACAACTTGAATATGACAAATACAACTGACATTTCTAAGTATAGGAACCTACAATACCAATAAAATGTAAATAATATAAAGAGGTACTTGTTTGGCACTATATCATAAAATTGACACAGCACAACCAATTTTGGGATTGAGCATTATCAAAATAATGTAACACGTTACCTTCTTGAAACCACTTAAAGGTCTAATTGGTACCAAGTACTTTCAATTTCAACTAAAAAGTTAAAGATAGAAACAATCCATTGGATAAAACCGAATTGGTACTACTAGATTGATCTTTTTCTTGGTATAAAGTTTTCAATTTGATAGTATTAAATACCAAATCTGGTGTTGTGTAAAATAAAAGCTAACATATAGCATTATCTGATTCCACAAGGACCTTATGAGAAAGACAAACATGAAAGACCAAATAATTTATAAGAAAGATTTCTATTGTTGATAGTATCAAAATTGGTACTCTTATGCAGACCATTTGGAAGTATAAAGTATGAATTTTGGTAGTATGAAGTACCAAACCTGGTGTTGAACCCTATAAAAGACCCTAGGGGACTAAGCCTTATTGAACAATATTTTGGCTTCAAACCATGACTTGCAGGGCACTTTGGTCCATTCAGAATAAAAAGCTTCGATAGAGTAGTTGAGTCAGATTCTTGACTTGCATATTCGTCACCCATAGAAGGTGTATTCCTCATAGCCTTACCTTCCTCTGTAGTTTTAGACTCATCAATCTTCGTCGTCTCCCCCTTTGCATCAAACCCCCCCCCCCCTTCCCCCCTTTTTTTGGCACTACCTCCTGCTTGTTTGGTCACCTTTGTTGCACATTGTTGCTTTGGATCATCCTCCCCCTCTTTCTTCTTCTTGACATCTCCTGTGCTCCCCCCTTCTTTGCATTACCTCCCTCCTTTTTACCACCTTTGTTTTATAATTTTTATACAAAAGTAATGTGCATCATCCTCCTCTCCATCACATCTATTGTGCCCTTCCCCTTGGAATTTGCACCTCTTGTGTTATCAACAGTTGGCATGTCTTCATCAGTATCTCTTGCCTCATCAATAGTTGGAATATCTTTAGCAGTAGTCAATGCCTCCTTGATAATTGAGCTATATTCATCAATAGCCTTGGACTCATCAAGAGTTGGGATCCCATCATCATGAGCGGTAGCGTCAGCACTCTATGTTGTCAGCTATATGTTGTCCCTCTTAATCTAAGTGAATGGTCTTAGTGACTCTCTCTTTTAGGGGTGAAAGCATGCATTGGTGGTACCACTTCTAACACTTTTCTATGGTACTTTACAAAAAGTGGAGACTGATAATTTTTTTGCAAAAATCTCAACACTTGATGGACATTCTAGATTTAGATCCATTTTTTGAAAATTCTTCCAATGATATATAACATGATAAATTATTTTACATATAAATACGAAAATGGGGTTTGTAAAGTGCTATCAAAGGATTGACCAAGACACCACTTTTTTGTACCTCAAATATATGCTTTTTCCCTTAGCTATTCTTCACCCAATGGACACTATTTGCCCTCCAAATTAGTCCCTCCATAGGTATCCACGGTTGTGTTCAAACATGATGCCCTCCAAAAGTACCTAGCACTATCAAATGTATACATGATAGTCTTGGGTATCCACGGTTGTGTTTGGAGGGACTAATTTGGAGGGCAAATAGTGTCCATTGGGTGAAGAATAGCTAAGCTCATCTCCCACATTGGATACCCATGATTTCAGGTATCCACGGTTGTGCTTGAAGCTCATCTCCTAGGCCTTCCACAATACAATTCTTCAAGTCCCACAGGACATCATGTACTTCCTTGGGAGTATTATCTTGAGCAAAAATATGTGTGCATGGAATAACTAGCATGTGTGAAGCTTTGCATGTTCCATTGGGAAAATGTGACCATGTAGTTAAATGGTGCATGCTTGGCTTTTAGGGAGTGAGTGTATCTAATGCTTACCCCAACAAACGCTGGGGTAAGCTGAAGCTTACATGAAAGAGCATGGATCTGATCATGGAGTCTAATATGGGTTACTCAGAATAACTGCATAGGGATTGCAATGTTGCAACCAGGTTTAAAATAAGAGCTATTTCTCTTCTCTATAATAGGACACTAAAGCATAGAGGATGATACTAATGTCTGCAAGAAGTATTGAAGCTACCAACAACATAAGAAGCCTCCAAAGCCTCCCACAATTTGAGGCCTCTTGAACCTCTTTACATCTGTAATGACCTTGTTAACAAGAAAAAGAGAGAAGATTAAACATATAAATAGTTAAGCATCTCAAGTTCCATAATTGCTAGTCATATAAAATAAAGTGGAGGACGCAAAAGAAAACATCATAAACCAAGTAGTCTCAAACACTCCCAAGCACCAAAAGTACTAAATGTACCATAGTGCCAAAACACCAAGATACAAAAAAGTACAGAATATAACATACAATAGAAGAACTAATATATCAACTTAGACTACCAAAAGCACCCAAACTTAACCAAAAGTACTTCAGCTATATTCTTTTATGAACAAAAGTACCAAAAGTACCTAGCACTATCAAATGTATCAACTAGCTCCAAATGTACCAAAAAATTCAATGACTACCAACTTAGCTAAACTTTAAAAAGCGCTCAAACTTAACCAAAAGTACCTCAACTAAAGTTCTTTATGAACAAAAGCACCAAAAGTACCTATAATAGTAACTGTACCAAGCACTTTCAAAACTATCAAACAATACCAAATGTATCAAAAAATTGTATGACTACCAAATGAACTTAACTTTAAGAAGTACTGAAGCTTAACCAAAAGAATCCCAACTAGAGTTTTTTTTATCATCAAAACCTAGAAATACAAAAGCTACCAAAGGTTCAAAATTACCAAACGTTTCAGTACATGAGAACTACATAAACTAACAAACCCACAAGATAACTACCAATACTTTCCAAACTACCAGCACTAGCCAACCTATCACAGCATCTATAGACTAGTTTTGGATGGAAGTGAAAAGGTGAGTGAAAAGTGAAATTGAAATAATTTTTGAACTAGAAAGAAAAGGGCAAAGGGGTGTTGGGGGGGGGGGGGGGGGGGGGGGTGACCGACAACACAGACAAGATGGCACAAGGCTTGCGAGCAAAGGAGCAAGTTGCATGGGAGGAAAGACACGTGCAAGGCAAGCAACTGCTACCACATGCTCAGCATGCAAGGGAGAGGACATGTTGGCTCAAAGAGGACCAAGAGTGATGTACATGTTGTCTCTTAAATGGACATGTAGTGTGCGAGGTTCATTGTACATTCTTTGCTGAGAATATAACATCTCCGCTCAAAATTGTGAGTATGGAAAAACAAAATCCATTAAAATAAAAGAATTATCTAGCAAAATAATGTAACTTTAAAGAGTGGAGTTAATGCAATCATTGGATAGTATTAATATTAATAATATTCTAATACACTATCCAATTTTCATAGCACTAAATTGCTGATAAATTTAGGCGCGTCTGTCGACTTTTGAGGGAGGGGAAAAAATATGAAAAAGCTGAAATGATTAGTCATAACTGCCTATGAAAAAGACCTAGTAGTGACTATATCTTGTCATCTATAGCATTAGAACCACAGAGCATAGATGGCAAGCATGGCTAGGTACGTAGAGGTAGAGCACATTGCGGGCCATGGTTCAAGGGTGTAGTACACATGGGTGGTTTTCAATAGGCCATGGTTGGCCAAAGGAGTGTATAGCCTGGCATACCAAGGCTTGGGTTATGTCTAGCCAAGTCTAAACAGCCAGGGCCTAGTCTATTAAGAGAGAGTACTATGATTGGGTGGACAATTTTGAGCAATCCTCCAATGTTAGAGAGATCCTCTTAAAGATCTTACATGAGAGACATGCATGGCCTAGGATTCGCTTATGTTTCATTGGTATCAAAGTAGAAATTATTTGGTCACTTTTATTGGACAAGAGTCTTTCTTTAAGAGAGAAGTTCTTTTGATTTTTCAGCATCAATTGCTGGTGCTTTTGGTAGTTTATATGTTGTGTTATCATTGCTATGTAATTTTGTCATAAAATATAATATCTAACTAACCCAAATGATTTTCTCATATTAAACTGCTCATTTAATGTGGGAGAATTGGAACAAGAGTTAGAATATAGACATGTGCTTATGGATATATCTCAGCACAAAACCAAAGTCAATGGGTCCAAATGAGAGATGGTCTATCAAAGAGCAATGCTAGCTAATGGAGCAAGCTTGAAAGACCTTAGGGTTTGCTTCATTAAAGACCTCCAAAGGTTAGTGCTCAAAGTCCTTAGACCTAGGACCTTAGGTAAGCTAGGGCTGAGCTTGAGGTGGGAGCCCGCAGCCCAATCTTGAGGTGCTTGTCATGCTTGTTGACTAAGGTGCTTGAGGTGCTTGCTGACTAAGGTGCTTTTTGTGCTTGTTGACTAAGGTGCTTGTTGTGCTTGCTGACTAAGGTGCTTGAGGTGCTTGTCATGGTTGATGATTAAGGTGCTGGAGGGGCTTCATGGCTAAGGTGATTAAGGGGTGAGGTGTTCCAAATTCAACATGATCCCTACAAGAAAGGGGGTGATCCCTAAATCTAGAGGCATGGGAGAGAACACATACACACACACTCACTCAATGCAAGCCCAAGACCTAAGAGACAACAAGGACACATGTCAAGCAGCTACTCATGTAGTACTACCTAAAGCCTATTGGTTGACCTCTAAAGGGGTCCAATGAGAATTCAGTTTATTTAACTAATTTTTAAGCATTATTCAAGCCCTCTCTCTCAAAGGGGTAAGAAGGACAGTTGTCCTAATGCTACCCTTGTTGCTTGATATGCACAAAGCATGTAATATGCCAGGCGTGAGGAGTTCCAATCACTTTTAGGCTTAACCTAGAAGAGGGGGTCAACCCAAGCAAGGAGGGGATGTGCTTGACTGTATACCCTCTCTTGTTTACTCACACACACTCTCATTCTCATAGTGTATTGTGCAAGAACACCATCTTCTTCTCCAAGCTTGAGAAGTTGAGAGCTTACAACAACAACTCTTAGCTATGGAATTCAAATCCAACCAAGAGCCATGCTTGAATGCTATGCTATCCATCATCTCCTTACTATGCTAGTATGCTATGCTAAGCTTTATGAGTAATGGTATGAGAGGACACTACTTCTTTCTCATATGTTACTTCTTCTTCCTCTTCCCTACTCTCATATGTTACTACTTCTTCCTCTTCCCTACTCTCATATGTTACTACTTATTTCTCATATGTTACTTCTTCTTCCTCTTCCCTACTCTCATTCCTTGCTAGCTCTCTCCACCTTGGGTGTTTGAGGTCTTCGGACTCATGCTAGGAATAAGTTAATGCTTTCATTAGATTAAGTTATGAGCATAATTGCGATGCATTAACCTCTTTATCTTCATTGCACCATCAATGTCTCAAGGAACACAAAGCTTATATTGTACCAAGGCTCTTTTTATGGGATCTATAATACACCGACTCCCACATAAATTTGGTCCTCAACTATTGTCAAATTCTCTAATTCTCTCTCTTGTAAAGTATTGTTTATGCTAAGTTAATTAAGTATAATGATTATGTTGCTAAAGATTTTACATAAGTTTAATTAGCATGGCTGACAATAATCAAGAGAGTAGAATGATTATTGACAACTTTGATTTTTCACATGAAGGTGCTACTGATGATGCCCCAATGTTTGTGAACTATCTTGTTACTAGGTGGCAACAAGCTATGGGAAACCCTACCTTGCAGCCAAAGTTACCCGACAACTTCGTGCTTATGGGATTTTCCTACCTCTCCAAGAAGAGAGAGAGCTTAGGAAGCCTCTTGTTGAGACTTCCAAAAGAAGACACTCTCCGATAAGAGAAGAGAAGGAATCCATTGAACAATAAAGAAGTGAATCTCCAAATTCTTCTTCACCTTTCTATTTTTTTTATGAAAGCAATGGTTATGCTCCTAGAGAATACGAGAGAGAGAGGACATCACAAATCCTACCCTGCTTGGAAAAGGTCCCAAAAGCTTAAGAAGTTCAAAGAGGGAGGCAAGAGTATCTCTTGTCTCACCTATGATGACACCTTTCTGCTACGACAAAGTATTGGCCTTCTAGCACTTCAATGTGGCCTTTGGAGACCCCTCGCTTCACAGAGTCCTCCGTGGAAGCTACACCATCATGTAGCTATGCACTTTCAGAAATATGCTTGTCAATAGTGGGCTAGTCGTCACAGAATGGCAAAACTCCAAGGACATGAAAAACTCTACAAGTTTCCATAATGAAGCAATTCCTCAGGCAAGTGATGCCAAGAACAAAGTGCTTACTGAATGGAGAAGCTTGAAGCTACTCTTCCACATCTCTATCCACAAATATGTTTGTGGAATTACCTAAAGAAATGGCCGAGTATGTCAACTCCCAACGACTTGGTTCTGTCTCATCGAAGTCATCCACCACACTATGGTTGCATCTTGTATCAATTTTCAACAAGGGGCTAAAAGAAATGCCAAGCCCATGGAAAATAAAGATCAAAATGATGCAACGGGGAATAACAATGGTCAAAGTTCTTCCCAAGGCAATTCTAGCAAGAACAAGACCAAGGAGAAAGGAGTTTACAAAGGTCAAAACAAACTCTCTCCTGAAGAGTTAGAGGCTTTTTGCATAGATCACAAATGCTTTAAGTGTGATGGCTTAGTCAAGGCTTAAAGGATCAAAATTTTTGCTTTCTAAAATGGGTCCTGAAGAAGCCATTCGTTATCTATTCCTCCCTGAGGTACTTTAAATTACATACTCAAAGTTTGAAACTACCTATACTTTTTTCCACTTACAAAAGTCACAAGCATACATTCATATGGATTTCAGATGCCTCCAATTGTATCATGTTACATGCCACTAATGTGATCACTGCTTGCCTCAATCTTATTCTTACCGACTTTAATAACATTTGTGAAGAAAAGTTTCTAACAGGTGAAGACCTTCACTGGACTTATGATTAATAACTTCTGGCTTGTGAGGAACTCTTCTGAGGTATTCATTAATCTTTCGCAAAACATTGTTTCAATGTTTTCAGCTGATATCACACAGTGCTATGAAAACATATCCCTCTTTGGGCCTTTTGGGCTTTTCTTTGTTCGACAACAGATTGGCAAAATGGTTTTCGCAAGGAGGAAGGAGATGGGACACCAAACTATTTCACTAGCTAGAAGCCCTAGCTAGAAGCCCGAGATGGGTAAAAAACATACAAAAAGGACCACCCACCCATTATAATCTTTAGAATATAATGGAGATTATTGAATGGCTCTTTTGGAATTGCTTTGTTATGCTAGGTGAGTAATGCTTTCAACAAATCCATGGTATCCCGATGGGCTTCTCATGTTCACCAGTCATGTGCAATCTAAACATGGATTTTTTAGTATAAATGGATACTTAAACAGCTAGAGACAACTAGCACTACCATTGATCTTACACAATTTCAACACACTTATAGATATATGGATGATCTTTTAAGCTTAAACAATCCCAGCTTTGCACAATGCCTACCGTTAATCTATCCTGATACCTTAAGATTCTTTTTGGAGTACCTTAATTGACAACAAAATTGTTGTTACTAAAACAATTTTTTTAAATCTGGAGTTTACACTCTATTCTCTGTTTACTGGGAGTTATATCATTGAATTCCCCTGGAAGAGAGACAAGCTACAACTAGGCCTGATTGAATTTGTCAGGAGAAAGAGTAATCGTCCACAAAAGATAGCAATAAAAACTTGCATGGGCATGATACATCTAATTATGTATTCATACTCAAATTCTTTCATTGCGTTTTAGGCAGTATGTCATCTTATGAAGAAGTATGGAGCAAATGGGTTCGCTATGAAAGAGCTGCTTGGCACTATTAGGCATTTTCTTAATAAAAACTTTTGGCCATTATGCTTGGCTAAAAAAGAGACGGTTATTGAACTTTTGGAACTTGTTCATTGATACACTGGTTGTAGGGGAGGTCTCACCACCTCGTGATGACCCTCCTCACTGTGTGGTAGGCCTTAGGTAAGGGTGGGTCTCTCTCTCTCTCTCTCTCTCTCTCTCTCTCTCTCTCTCTCTCTCTCTCTCTCTCTCTCTCTCTCTCTCTCTCTCTCTCTCTCGGTGGTATTCTAGAGATTTTTAAGTTGGTATTCTATGTCAAATTGGAAAATTTTGAGGCTTTAATTCGCATTTGACTAAAGGAATGTTGCTTTATAACTTCACATTAGGATATGGATTATACAGATCAGATAACTGAGCCTAACACTTTGAGGATTTGTTTTATAAACAAACAAGAGATTATAGTTTTTAGAATTTGTGGTCTTTGAGAAGGCGATTACACATCACTATAATTTTAGCAGCATGCTTTTCTTCTTTGTTAGTACCTAGGTGATATGGATGACAACTAGGTCACCCCAGTTACATGTTATGCGGTTTGAAAACTAACGAATAGTTTATTTTCTTATTGTGGATGCAGGTAATGGTGTCCTTTCCTTGGCTGCTATTTGAGATGATGTAATGTTGTACACTGATATTGTAACACTAATCGGGCCCTTCTTTCCCCAATATGGCTTGATATTGTGATGTATTTGTTTGGATATTCAGCCGAAAGGAATACATGATTTTGTACTATGGACTGTAGACATTGGTCCTTGTAGTTTGTCTCATGTGTTATGTATATTGTAAATAGATTAAACTCTCTCTCTCGCTCTCTCTCTCTCTCTCTCTCTCTCTCTCTCTCTCTCTCATATCCCTTGGATACTAGGTGTTTTATTGTGCAAGCCATTACACACCACTTATATTCCTATGGTTTTGGGTATTTTAATTAAAAGTAGTCATTAGATTTAATGCAAGGTCCCCACCCCGTTACCATATCCATTTGGTAATAGGAGGATACCTGACAGGTCGCTAGGCCCTAATCGCTTGAGGAAACATAGTCAAGAAGGAATTGATTTCCATTGGACGGCCTATCGTCACCAAGTAACTTGAGTCCAAACCATTGAAGAGGGTTCCTAGTCCTGTCTCGTAGGGAAAGCATGAACTAATACAAGAACTTTATATGCCCCTAATTCTCACCTTTTCAAAGAGAGAAAATCTAAATACCTTTTCTTTCATAGTTTTCAGGGACACGTATATTTGGGACTTCTCGACTCTTGGCACAATGAGTCTTTAATTTTTCTTCTCTTAATAAGAGAGAGTGGAGAGTTTCTCGACTAATCGAGACCACCTATCCTTGACTGACAACCTAAACCAAGCCCCACTTTCTATCCCACACTCACACTTTTGTTTGCATGTTTTTTAATTACTGCCACATGATTTGTCATATACAAAATTCTTTTTTAAGATTTTCATCACAATTTTGTTAAAACAGTCCTTTAAGCATTATCAAAGCAACGTCAGAACAATCTTTTCTAGAAGAAAAGAAACATACAACTCTTATTCATTAAAATATTCAAACCCAAAGAGTTCAGTCCTCTTGGCAAGAGTTTATTGCTCTCGGTGTCTTTAATTACCCATACAACTAAATTGTCATGCAATCTGGGTACAAACCCACAGCGGCTAACTTGCAACCTGGGCACCAACTCGCAGTATTATCTTGAATTCTGAGCACCAACCGGCAAGATGTGTGCAACCATATGCATTGCTTTAGCGTTCACTCTGCTAAGCTCTCCTCCTTGGATATCAAAGGGAGTTTTGACCATATCCGTATAGGATTTTTGAATGAAGAAGATTCGAGAGTTTTCCCTATTAATACAACTTAAGAAAATTAACAAGTTTAATTGATGTGATTTTGGATTGGGAATGACCCAATGTTTACGTAGTTTTTTCCTTCCTATTTACTCGTGATGCAAGCAACAAAAAGAAAATTTTTACCTGTTCTTGAGCAATAACGTGACTTTTGTGGGAGAAGTGACACGTGCTCATTCATTGGGACCTTTCCTTTGTTTTTACCATCACTGGTTCCAGTTTCGTGATCATGTGATCCACCATAGCGAGTTCTCTTGGGTGCCATTCCCACTACAAGATACTTAACTTGAGAAGTTGTAAGCTAAAGTATAAGAATCCAATGGAAGTAGGGTAAATGATTATAAGTGTTTTTAGTTCAAAACATATAGGGTTATTCCACACATCAAACCAAAAACATATTCTTGCTTAATCTTGCCATAATCTTATGATAAACATGCGTTATAACCCATACACTAGTCACATGATTCATTACTTATATCTACTTGCAAGAACAATCCATCATTTTAGTCGGACAAAATTCTTGAATATGATTAGCTAATTCATGCAAGCATTTAGGTTACATTCATTAAGAATTGTGCATGCAGTCAACATAATTGATTATGTAATCGAGCAGCCAGACCTTCATTACTTTGTAATATAGAGAAATTATCATAAAATAGGTATACTGATTGTTGATTTCCAATTGAGGATAGGTAAATAAGAGTATAGCATTTGATAATAGAGTAGCAATTACAAAGAATTCCAATTGAATAATAATATGGTAGTAATTGAAAAGGATTCCAATTGAGAGAAGAGATTGATAATAATTTAATTAAATACTAGATTTACATTACCCAAATGTGCTTTGGATTTATTGATCTCTCAAAGCTTCAATGCGGTAGTCACCAAGTTATTTGCCACAGTAGCAGAGCTCCCTTTTTCCAAGTGTATTCAAGTGTGTAAAAAATGAGTGGGAATGCTCTTTATAGAGGTTTCGAGGTGTCTTGTTGCCCCAATCAGCCCCATACCTTGCTAGCTTGCCCCCTCTTGCTAAAAGAATGAGTAGAGGTGTCCCAAGCTCCTACTTAGCCATTAGAGGTGTCCCTCTTTACTCTTTTGGTGATACACCTCATGTACTTATAGTCAACCATACCATAGAGATGGGCCCATGGCTATGGATCATTTATGGGCATCCATGGACATACATACGCATGCATACATATATATACCTTAGACTTAGGAATTAATTTATTAACACTAGGATGGATATTAGTTGTCTAGAGTGAGCTTAGCTTATCAAAATTTAATTCTGAAAGTTGCTATTAAAAGACAAGCTTGAGGATGACAAGCTAAGGTGTCAGATGCACACTTGCTATATTTAGTAGTTTTTGTAGCAGGTAGCTATTTTATAAAATTCACAACAGGGTAGATTTAAACGAGACAGTCGCATCTAGGTGGGTGCAAGCACCTCAAAACTTACTATTTTTGGACAAAGATGAAAAAAAGTAAAAATTTTATTTTTGAAAAGCTTATATCAATATATTCATCATTAATATATCAAAGGTGAAAAATTTGCAAAAAATAGAAACTTTCTATTTATGACCAAAATGGCATGATATTAATCCTTTACATGGGAATCCCCTTTGCAAGGGTGCCAGTGACCTTACATTCTCCCCAACTTGAAGAATTGAAGTGTCTTCATCTCAAAGGTAAGTCCAGATAATCTATAAGGAGAGATGTCTTTATCTTCCCACGTTGCATCTTCTTCATGAAAATCTTTCCATTTGACGAGGTGTTCAACGATGCTTCTATTCCTAACCTTCCTTTCTCAAGTTTCAAGGGTGAAAGTTACTCTCTCATTAGCTAGGTCTCCTAATGTTCGCTCTTCCATAATAATGGCATGAGTTTGAGCCACAACTCCTCTTCCACTACCTCTTCCTGCATTTCTTTCTCCATGATGAACTAGTTCACCTCTACAATTTGGTCCTATAAGAATTTTATTTGCAGTAGTTGCTACATTTCTTCTGGGATAACAACAAAAATCAAGATGCTCAAGTTGAGTTGTTGTAGTTACGACAGCTAGATGGCGAGGTTCATCAGTTTGATTAGTAGGTCTGGGGCTTCAATTTTTGGGCTTGCCCCTTTGATTTCTAAATTCATATGCCCCATGATTCGTGGTCATTTCTTTAGCGAGAGGTGTTGCTCTTAAGAGAGCATCTTGAAGCGATGTGGGTGTCATTGCTTCAAGAAGCGTATCCAAGGGATGATTCAATCCTTGACAGAATTGTGCTATCTGTTGCTCAATGGACATTTTTGAGTCATATATTCATTAAGTTATAAATTTGGAGTAGAACTCTCCCACCGACAAGGATAGCTATTTTAGAGCAAAGAACTCATTCATTTTGGCGTCTCGATGAGTGGGTGGAAGATATCATGTTGTAATCGCTTCTTTAATATCCTCCAAATACTGAGAAGATCGTGAAACACCCAAGTCCTTGTAATGTTTTTTCCACCATATTTTTGCATCATCAGTAAGACGAAACATAGAAAAAAGTTTGGTTTATAGGTTGGGTCCCTGCACCTTCAAAATAGTCTTCCATTGCCTCAATGGATGCATATGTATGGGTATGTATGCATGTGTATAAATGAATGGGCATCCATGGATACATACACATGCATATTTTGAAAGTTGCTATTGAAAGACGAGCTTGAGGATGACAAGCCAAGGTGTCAGATGCACATACTTGCAATATTTAGTAGTTTCTTCCTCAAGTTTCAAGGGTGAAAAGTTACTCTCACATTAGCTAGGTCTTCTAATGTTGGCCTTCCATAATAATGGTAAGAGTTTGAACCACAACTCCTCTTCCACTGGCTCTTCCCACATTCCTTTCTCCATGACGAACCGGTTGACTTCTCCCATTTGGTGCTACAGAAATTTCATTTGCAATATTTTCTACACTTCTTCTGGGACACTTGTTCCTATAGTGTCCTAGCTCATTACACTCATAACAACAAACATCAGGATGCTCAAGTTGAGTTGTTGTAGTTATGGCTGCTCTACAGGGCGAGGTTGATAAGTTTGATTAGCATGTCTGGGGCTCCAATTTTTATTAGGCCTGCCCCTTTGATTTCTAAATTCATATGTCCCATAATTCGTGGTCATTTCTTTAGCCAGAGTTTTTGCCCTTAAGAGAGCATCCTGAAGCGATGTAAGTCTCATTACTTCAAGAAGGGTATCCAAGGGATGATTCAATCCTTGACAAAATCGTGCTACCTGTTGCTCAATGGACATTTTTGGGGCATATCTTTGCAAGGTTACAAATTTGAATAAGTAGTACTCCAGCGATAAGGATAGCTATTTTAGAGCAAAGAACTCATTGATTTTGATATCTTGATGAACGGGTGGAAGATATCATGTTGTAACCGTTTCTTTAATGTCTTCCCAAGACCTAGAAGATCCTGAAACATCCAAGTCCTTGCAATGTTGTTTCTATCATATTTTTGCATCGCCAACAAGGCAAAACATTCCAAATATAGTTTGGTTTATAGGTTGGGTCCCTGCAACTTCAAACTAGTCTTCGATTGCCACAATCCAGGCTTCAACATCACGCTCAATATGGGTTCCCTTGCCTTTGAATGTGGGTGTTTGGGCTTATTTCAGGAGAAGTTTTTTCTCCTGTACGGTCGTGTATAAAGCATTTGATGATACATACGCAATAGCACGCTTGTCAATGGTTTGATCAAAACTTAACACAATATCAATTGCTTTAACTTTTATAAATCAAGATAAAAATTGGAAAGCAACTATTTTTATTAAATTCAAGATGCCATCACTTTATTTATATCAAGATATGTAGACAGTTGAGATCTCATCAAGAAGCTATGTATGAACATCTTTTTATTCTGTTATGATGTATACAAAGGTTAGCTCTGCTAAAAATCTATATGATTCTTAGAGTCAGATTCTCAGGGACATAGTGGTACGATCGATAGATATTTGTGGATAAGTTTTTACATATTCACTATTTTGTCTGAGTAGTAGCTTTTATACACATCTTTGCAGGATTCATAGAATACAAGACTTATTTTGAGGAAATATGTCAGGGACAAAAATGGGTTTGATCCTATAAGTAGGGATCACTTTCACCACTTGATTGAAAACCCTTTCATTTAAGGTCATGTCAAGGCCATCTTGAGAGATAAAAATGTAGTCATCCCTAGTAGTATCGAGGAAGTAGTAAAGATGGATAATTCGTAGCTCTTTCCCCCACCGAAGCTTCTTTAAATTAAAGGAGAGGCATCCAAGCTTCCTCACAGTGATGTAGAAGATGCCGCCTTCACAGTCCCTCGCAAGTTCCCATCTCCTTTGAATTCTTGTTGATGGAGAAGAGAAAGCCTTCATCAAAATCTTCATCATGTTGCATAGAAAAAAAATTGAAGAGTGACAAAGGTCTTGAACTTGTGATTCTCAACGTCGACATCTTCCTGAAACATCGATGTTGGTAAGTTCTCGAACTTAAGTCTCCAATTCATTTTTCAAAATTTCCAAACAACAATGATTTTTCCAGTTTTCTAACCTAGGCTCTGATACCACGTGTGAGGTCCCTATCCTGTTACCATATCCATTTGGCAATAGGAGCGTACCTGACAGGTAGCTAGGCCCTAATCGCTTGAGAGAACATAGTCAAGAAGGAATTGGTTTCCAATGGACGGTCTCTCGTCACCAAGTAACTTTAGTCCAAACCATTGAAGAGGATTCCTAGCCCTGTCTTGCAAGGAAAGCATGAACTAATACAAGATTCTCACCTTCCAAAAGAGACAAAATCCAAATACCTTTTCCCTTATAGCTTTCAGGGACGCGTATATTTCGGACTTCTCGACTCTTGAGACAATGAGTCTCTAATTTTGCTTTTTTTTAAGAGGGAGTGGAGAGTTTCTCGATTAATCGAGACCACCCATCTTTGAGTGGCAAGCTGAGGAGTCCCCTCTTTCCATCCCAAACTCCCACTTTTGTTTCCTTGTTTCTAATTACTACCACATGGTTGTTCATACACAAAATTTCTTTTTAATATTTCCATCACAAGTTTGTTAAAACAACCCTTTAAGCATGATAAAAGCGGCACCAAAACTATCTTTTCTAGAAGAAAAACAACATACAACTCTTTTTCATTAAAATATACAAACCCTAAGAGTACACTCCTCTTGGCAAGAGTTTATTGCTCTCGATGTCTTTAATTACCCATACAACTAAATTGTCCTGCAATCTGGGTACAAACCCTCAATGACTAACTTGCAACCTGGGCACCAACCCGTAAGTATTATCTTGCATTCTGAGCACCAACACGCAAGGTGTGTGCAACCATATGCACCGCTTTAGCGTTCAATCCACTCAGCTCTCCTCCCTGGATATCAAAGGGAGTTTTGGGAGTTTTGACTATATCCATATAGGATTTTCGAATGAAAAAGATTTTAGAGTTCTTCTACTAGGCAAACATTTCTTTTCTATGAGCAAACAGACTACTTACCAAACAATCTTGCCCTATTAATACAACTTAAGATAATTAACAAGTTCAATTGATGCGGTTTTGAATTGGGAATGACCCAATGTTTAGGTAGTTTTTCCCTTCCTTTTTACTCGTGATGCAAGGAACAAAAAGAAATGTCCTACTTGTTCTTGAGCAATAACGTCACTTCGTGGGATAAGTGGCACATCCTCATTCATTTGGGCCTTTTGTTTGTCTTTACCACCACTGGTTCCGGATTCGTAATCCTGTGATCCACCTTAGCGAGTTCTCTTGGGTGCCATTCCCACTACTAGATACTTAACTTAACTTGAGAAGTTGTAAGCTAAAGTATAAGAACCCAATGGAAGTAGGGTAGATGATTATAAGTGTTTTCATTTCAAAACATAAAGGGTTATTTCACACATCAAACCAAAAACATATTTTTGCTTAATCTTGTCATAATATTATGATAAACATGCATTATAACTCATACAATAATCACATGATTAATTACTTATATCTATTTGCAAGAAAAATCCATCATGATAGCCGGACAAAATTCTTGAATATGATTAGCTAATTCATGCAAGCATCTAGGTTACATTCATGAAGAGTTGTGCATGTACCGATACCTTCACAATACTTTGTAATAATGTAGAAAAATTGCCATAAAATAGGTATACTGATTGTTGCTTTCCAATTGAGGATAGGTAAATAAGAGTACAACATTTGATAATAGAGTAGCAATTAGAAAGGATTCCAATTGAGAGAAGAGATTAATAATAATTTGATTTTATAATAGATTTACATTACTCAAATGTGCTTTGGACTTATTGATCTCTCAAAGCCTCGATGCGATAGTCACCAAGTTATTTGCCACAGCAGCACAGCTCCCTTCTCCCAAGTGTATTCAAGTGTGTAAAAAATGAGTGAGAATGCCCTTTATATAGCGGTTTGGAGGTGTCTTGTTGCCCCAATCAACCCCACACCTCCCTAGCTCACCCCCTCTTGCTAAAAGAATGAGTAGAGGTGACACAAGCTCCTACTTAGCCATTAGTGGTGTCCCTCTTTACCCTTTTGGGTGATACATCTCATGTACTTACCCATGCTTATAGTCAATCATACCATAAGAGATGGGTCCATAGCTATGGGTCAGTTATGGGCATACATACACATGTACACAGGTACATGCACATGCACATGCATACATATACATACCTTAGACTTACAAATTAATTTATTAACACTAGGATGGAAATTAATTGTCTATATTGAGCTTAGCTTATCAGTATTTAATTCTGAAAGTTGTTATTGAAAGACAAGCTTAAGGATAACAAGCTAAGGTGTCAGATACACACACTTGCTATATTTAGTTGTTTATTTCTCCAGTTTCAAGGGTGAAAAGTTACTCTCTCATTAGCTACGTCTCCTAATGTTGGCTCTTCCATAATAATGAGATGAGATTGGGCCACAACTCCTCTTCCACGGCCTCTTCCTACGTTCCTTCTTCCACGACAAACCGATTGACCTCTACCATTTGGTGCTGTAGGAATTTCATTTGTAGTAGTTGCTACAATTCTTCTGGGACACCTCTTCTTATAGTGTCCTAGCTCATCACACTCATAACAACAAACATTAGGAAGCTCAAGTTGAGTTGTTGTAGTTATGGCTGCTATAGGACGAGGTTGATAAGTTTGATTAGCACGTGAAGGGCTCCAATTGTTGGGCCTGCCCCTTTGATTTCTAAATTCTTATCTCCCCTGATTTGTGGTCATTTCTTTAGCCAGAGGTGTTTCCCTTAAGGGAGCATTCTGAAGCGATGTGAGTCTCATTGCTTCAAGAAGGGTATCCAAGGGATGATTCAATCCTTGACAGAAACATGCTACCTGTTGCTCAATGGACATATTTAGGGCATATCTTTGCAAGGTTACAAATTTGGAGTAGTACTCTCCTACTAATAAGAATAGTTATTTTAGAGCAAAGAATTCCTTTATTTTGGCGTCTCGATGAACGGGTGGAAGTAAAATGTTGTAACCGCTTCTTTAATATCCTCCCAAGACTAAGAAGATCCTAAAACACCCAAGTCATTGCAAAGTTGTTTCCACTATATTTTTGCATTGCCAGTAAGACAAAATATTGCAAGCATGGTTTGGTTTGTAGGTTGGGTCCCTGAAGCTTCAAAATAGTCTTCCATTGCCTCAATCAAGGCTTCAACATCGCGCTCAATATGGGTTCCCTTGCCTTTGAATGTGAGTGGTTGGACTTGTTTCAAGAGAAGATTTTACTCCTATACGGCCGTGTATAAAGCATTTGGCAGTACCTACGCAATAGTACCCTTGTTGATGGTTTGATTAAAACTTAATGCAATGCCAAGTGCTTTAACTTCCACAACTCAAGACAAAAATTACAAAGCAACTATTAGATTCAAGATACCATAACTTTATTTATATCAAGATATGTAGAAAGTTGAGATCTCATCAACAAGCTAGATGAGCATCTTTTTATTCTATTACGATGTATACAAAAGTTAGCTTTGCTCCAAAGCTATATGATTAGAGATGGATTTCCAAGGACATAGTGGTACAATTGATAGGTATTTGTGGATAAGTTTTTACAATCCACTATTTTGTCTGAGTAGTAGCTTTTATACACATCTTTGCGGGATTCATAGAATACAAGACTCTTATTTTAAGAAAAGATGTCAGGGACAGAAATAGGTTTGATCCTATAAGTACGGATCACTTTCACCACTTGATTGAAATCCCATTCATTTAAGGTCATTTCAAGACCATCTTTACAAATAACAATGTAGTCATCCCTAGTAGTACCAAGAAAGTAGTAAAGCTAGATAACTCGCAGTTCTTCTCCCACCAAAGCTTCTTTAGATCAAAGGAGAGGCATCCAAGCTTCCTCACATTGATGTAGAAGATGTCACCTTCATAGTCCCACGCAAGTTCCCATCCCCTTTGGATTCTTGTTGATAGAGGAGAGAAAGCCTTCATCAAAATCTTCATCATGTTGCATAGAAAAGCAAAATTTGAAGATTGAGAAGCCTCCAAATAAATTATCTCAAAGATCTTTAACTTGCGATACTCAACATCGATATCTTCTTGAAACATCGATGCTGGTAAGTTCTCAAACTTAAGTTTCCTAATCGCTTGAGGAAACATAGTCAATAAGGAATTGATTTCCAATGGACGGTCTCTCGTCACCAAGTAACTTGAGTCCAAACCAGTGAAGAGGGTTCCTAGCCTTGTCTCGCAGGGAAAGCATGAACTAATACAAGAACTTTATACGTCCCTAATTCTCACCATCTAAAAGAGAGAAAATCCATATACCTTTTTTGCCATAGCTTTCAGGGGCACACATATTTTGGACTTCTCGACTCTTGGCACAATGAGTCTCTAATTTTGCTTCTCTTAATAAGAGGGAGTGGAGAGTTTCTTGACTAATTGAGACCGCCCATCCTTGACTGGCAAGCTGAGCCAACCTCCAACTTTCCACCCCACACTCACTTTTATTTGCTTGTTTTTCTAATTACTACGACATGATTGTTCATACACAAAACTCCTTTTTAAGATTTCCATCACAAGTTTCTTAAAACAACCCTTTCAACGTGATCAAAGGGACACCAAAACAATTTTTTCTAGAAGAAAACAACATACGGCTCTTCTTCATTAAAATATCCAAGAGTTCACTCCTCTTGGCAAGAGTTTAATGCTCCCGGTGTCTTTAATTTCCCATACAACTAAATTGTTCTACAATCTGGGTACAAACCCATAGACTAAATTGCAACCTTGACACCAACCCGCAAGATGTGTGCAATCATATGCACTGCTTGAGCACTCACTCCGCTAAGCTCTACTCCCTGGATATCAAAGGGAGTTTTGACTATGGTAGTATAGGATTTTTGAATAAAGAAGATTCGAGAGTTCTTCTACTAAGCTAACATTTCTTTCCTATTAGCAAACAGACTACTTTCCAAACAATCTTTTTCTATAAATACAACTTAGGAAAATTAACAAGTTCAATTGATGCGGTTTTGAATTGGGAATGACCCAATGTTTAGGTAGCTTTCCCCTTCCTATTTACTCATGATGCAAGGAACCAAAAAAAAAATCCTACTTGTTCTTGAGCAATAACATCACTATGCGAGTTTATATAGAGGTTTGGAGGTGTCTTGTTGCCACAATCAGGCCCATACCTCCCTAGCTCGCCCCCTCTTGCTAAAATAATGAGTAGAGGTGACACAAACTCCTACTTTGCCATTATAGGTGTCCCTCTTTACCTTTTGGGTGATACACCTCATGTACTTACCCATGCTTATAGTCAACCATACCATAAGAGATGGGTCCATGGCTATGGGTCATTTATGGGCATCCATAGACATACATACACATGTACATATATGCATATGCATACTTATACATACCTTAGACTTACGAATTAATTTATTAACACTAGGCTGAAAATTAATTGTCTAGATTGAGATTATCTTATCAGTATTTAATTCTGAAAGTTGTTATTGAAAGACAAGCTTAAGGATAACAAGCTAAGGTGTCAGATACACACACTTGCTATATTTAGTAGTTCATTTCTCCAGTTTTAAGGGTGAAAAGTTACTCTCTCATTACTAGGTCTCCTAATGTTGTCTCTTCCATAATAATGACATGAGTTTAAGCCACAACTCCTCTTCCACATCCTCTTCCTGCATTCTTTCTTCCACGATGAATCAATTGACCTCTACCATTCGGTGCTACACGAATTTCATTTGCAGTAGTTGCTACAGTTCTTCGGGGACACTTGTTCCTATAGTGTCCTAGCTCATTACACTCATAACAACAAACATCAAGATGCTCAACTTGAGTTGTTATAGCTATGGCTGCTATAGGGCGAGGTTGATAAGTTTGATTAGCAGGTCAGGGGCTCCAATTGTTGGGCCTGCCCCTTTGATTTCTAAATTCTTATGTCCCCTGATTCGTGGTCATTTCTTTAGACAGAGATGTTGTCCTTTAGAGAGCATCCTAAAGCGATGTGGGTCTCATGGCTTCAAGAAGGGTATCCAAGGGATGATTCAATCCTTGACAGAATCGTGCTACCTATTGCTCAATGGGTATTTTTGCGGCATATCTTCGCAAGGTTACAAATTTGGAGTAGTACTCTCCTACCGATAAGGATAGCTATTTTAAAGCAAAGAACTCATTCATTTTGGCGTCTCGATGAGTGGGTGGAAGTATCGTGTTGTAACTGCTTCTTTAATATCCTCCCAAGACTGAGAAGATCTTGAAACACCCAAGTTCTTGCAATGTTGTTTCCACCATATTTTTGCATCACCAGTAAGGCAAAACATTGCAAGCATAGTTTGGTTTATAGGTTGGGTCCGTGTAGCTTCAAAATAGTCTTCCATTGCCTCAATCCAAGCTTCAGCATCGTACTCAATATGGGTTCCCTCGCCTTTGAATGTGGGTGGTTGGGCTTGTTTCAAGAGAAGTTTTTTCTCATGTAGAACATGTATAAAGCATTTGACGATACCTACGCAATAGTACACTTGTCGATGGTTTGATCAAAACTTAACGCAATAATTAGTCCTTTAACTTCCACAACTCAAGGCAAAAATTGGAAAGCAACTATCTTTATTAAATTCAAGATTCCATAACTTTATTTATATCAAGATATGTAGAAAGTTGAGATCTCATCAACAAGCTAGATGAGCATATTTTTATTCTATTAGGATGTATACAAAGGTTAGCTCAGGTAATAAGCTATATGATTCTTAGAGCCGGATTTCCAAGGACATAGTGGTACAATTGATAGGTATTTGTGGATAAGTTTTTATAATCCACTATTTTGTTTGAGTAGTAGCTTTTATACACATCTTTGCGGGATTCATAGAATACAAGACTCTTATTTTAAGGAAAGATGTCAGGGGCAGAAAGGGGTTTGATCCTATAAGTAGGGATCACTTTCACCACTTGATTGAAAACCCATTTATTTAAGGTCATTTCAAGACCATCTTCACATATAACAATTTAGCCATCCCTAGTAGTACCAAGGAAGTAGTAAAATTGGATAACTCGCAACTCTTCCCCCCACCAAAGCTTCTTCAGATCAGAGGAGAGGCATCCAATCTTTCCTCACATTGATGTAGAAGATGCCACCTTCGTAATCCCACACAAGTTTCCATCCCCTTTGGATTCTTGTTGATAGAGGAGAGAAATCCTTTATCAAAATCTTCATTATGTTGCATAGAAAAGCAAAATTTGAAGAGTGACAAGCCTCCAAATACGTTATCTCAAAGGTCTTGAACTTGCGATACTCAGTGTCGACATCTTCCTAAAACATTAATACTGCTAAGTTCTTGATCTTAAGTCTCCAATTCATTTTTCCAAATTTTCAAACGATAATGATATTTTCAGTTTCTTAACCTAGGCTTTGATACGATGTCTGAGGTTCCCACCCTACTACCATATCCATTTGGCAATAGGAGGATACTTGACAGGTCGCTAGGCCCTAATTGCTTGAGGAAACATAGTCAAGAAGGAATTGATTCCAAATGGACGGTCTTTCATCACCAAGTAACTTGAGTCCAAACCATTAAAGAGGGTTCCTAGCCCTGTCTTGCAGGGAAAGCATAAACTAATAAAAGAACTTTATACGTCCCTAATTCTCACCTTCCAAAAAAGACAAAATCAAAATATCTTTGTTCCCATAGCTTTCAGGGGCGTGTATTTGGGACTTCTCGACTTTTGGCACAATGATTCTCTAATTTTGCTTCTCTTAATAAGAGGGAGTGAAGAGTTTCTTGACTAATCGAGACCGCCCATCCTTGACTGGCAAGCTGAGCCAACCCCCACTTTCCACCCCACACTCACACTTTTGTTTGATTGTTTTCTAATTACTACCACATGATTGTTCATACACAAAATTCATTTTTAAGATTTCCATCACAAGTTTATCAAAGCAGCCCTTTAAGCAGGATCAAAGAGGCACCAAAACAATATTTTCTAAAAGAAAAACAACATACGACTCTTCTTCATTAGAATATCCAAACCCCAAGAGTTCACTCCTCTTAGAGAAAGTTTATTGCTCCCGGTGTCAATTGCCCCCGTACAACTAAATTGTCATACAATCTGTCATTAAAATATCCAAACCCAAGAGTTCACTCCTCTTGGAAAGAGTTTATTGCTCTCGGTGTCTTTAATTGCCCATACAACTAAATTGACATGCAATCTGGGTACAACAACCTGGACACCAACCCACAAAATATTATCGTACATTATGGGCACAAACCCGCAAGATGTGTGCAACCATATGCAATGCTTTAGCATTCACTCCGCTAAGCTCTCTTCCCCAGATATTAAAGGGAGTTTTGACTATATCATTATAGGATTTTTGAATGAAGAATATTCGAGAGTTCTTCTACTAGGCCAACATTTTTTTCCTATGAGCAAACACATTACTTTCCAAACAATCTTTCCCTATTAATACAACTTAAGAAAATTAACAAGTTCAATCAATGCGGTTTCGAATTGGGAATAACCCAATGTTTAGGTAGTTCCTATTTACTCGTGATGCAAGGAACAAAAAGAAATTTCTACCTGTTCTTGAGCAATAACGTCACTTCATGGGATAAGTGGCATATACTCATTCATTGGGGCCTTTCCTTTGCATTTACCATCACTAGTTTCGGCTTCGTGATCATGTGATCCACCACTGCGAGTTCTCTTGGGTGCCATTCCCACTACTAGAAACTTAACTTAACTTAACTTGAGAAGTTGTAAGCTAAAGTATAAGAATCCAATGGAAGTAGGTGAACATGATTAGCTAATTCATGCAAGCATCTAGGTTACATTCATGAAGAATTGTGCATGCAATCAACACAATTGATTATGTAATCGAGCAACGAGACATTCATTACTTTGTAATGTAAAGAAATTACCATAAAATAGGCATACTGATTGTTGATTTCCAATTGAGGATAGGTAAATAAGAGTATAGCATTTGATAATAGAGTAACAATTAGAAAGGATTGCAATTGAATAATAATATGCTAGTAATTGGAAAGGATTCCGATTAAATAATAATACGACAGCAATTGGAAAGGATTCCAATTGAGAGAAGCGATTGATAATAATATGATTAAATAATAGATTTACATTACCCAAATGTGCTTTGGAGCTATTGATCTCTCAAAGCTTGGATGCGGTAGTCACCAAGTTGTTTGCCACACCAGAAGGGCTCCCTTCTCTCAAGTATGTTCAAGTGTGTAAAAAATGAGTGGAAATGCTCTTTATATAGGTTTGGAGGTGTCTTGTTGCCCCAATCAGTCCCATACCTCCCTAGCTTGCCCTCTCTTGCTAAAAGAGTGAGTAGAGGTGTCACAAGCTCTTACATAACCATTAGAGGTGTCCCTCTTTACCCTTTTGGGTGATACATCTCACGTACTTACCCATGCTTATAGTCAACCATACCATAATAGATGGGTCCATGGCTATGAGTCATTTATGGGCATCCATGGACATACATACACATGCACATGCATACATACACATACATATACATACCTTAAACTTAAGAATTAATTTATTAACACTAGGATGAAAAATTAATTGTCTAGAGGGAGCTTAGCTTATTAGAATTTAATTATGAAAGTTGCTATCAAAAGACGAGCTTGAGGATGACAAGCTAAGGTGTCATGCATACACTTGCTATATTTAGTAGTTTTTGTAGCACGCAGCTATTTTTATGGGAATTCAAGACGAGGGTTGATTTAGACGAGACGGTCGCGTCTAAGTGGATGCAAGCACCTCAAAACTTACTATATTTGGACAAAAATGACATAAAAGTAAAAATTGCATTTTTGAAAAGCTTATATCAATTATTCATCATTAATACATCAAAGGTGAAAAAACTACCAAAAATAAAAACTTTTTATTTATGACCAAAATGGCATGATATTAATCCTTTACATGAAAATCCCCTCTGCAAGAGTGCCAGAGACCTTACATTCTCCCTAACTTGTTTAATTGAGATGTCCTCATCTCAAAGGTAAGTCTAAATGATTTAAGGAGAGATGTCTCGTCTTCCCAGGTTGCAACTTCTTCAGAAAAATCTTTCCATTTGACGAGGTGTTCAACGATGCTTCTATTCCTAAGCTTCCTTTCTCAAGTTTCAAAGGTGAAAAGTTACTCTCTCATTATCTAGGTCTCCTAATGTTGTCTCTTCCATAATGATGACATGAGTTTGAGCCACAACTCCTCTTCCACGGCCTCTTCTTGTATTCCTTTCTTCATGATGAACCGGTTGACCTCTACCATTCAATGCTATAAGAATTTCATTTGCAATAGTTGCTACACCTCTTCTGGGACACATGTTCCTATAGTGTCCTAGCTCATTACACTCATAACAACAAACATCAGGATGCTCAAGTTGAGTTGTTGTAGTTACGACTGCTACAAGGCAAGGTTGATAAGTTTGATTAGCAAATCTGGGGCTCCAATTGGTGGGCCTGCCTCTTTGATTTCTAGATTCTTATGTTCCCCCGTTCATGGTCATTGCTTTAGCCAGAGGTGTTGCCCTTAAGAGAGCATCCTGAAGCAATATGGGTCTCATTGCTTCAATCCTTGATAGAATCGTGCTACTTATTACTCAATGAACATTTTTGGGGCATATCTTGCAAGGTTACAAATTTCGAGCAGTACTCTCCCACCAATAAGGATAGCTATTTTAGAGCAAAGAACTCATTCATTTTCGTGTCTCGATGAGCGGGTGAAAGTATCGTGTTGTAACCGGTTCTTTAATATCCTCCAAGACTGAGAAGATCATGAAACACCCAAGTCCTTGCAATGTTGTTTCCGTCATATTTTTGCATCGCCAATAAAACAAAACATTGCAAACATAGTTTGATTTATAGGTTGGGTCCCTGCAGCTTTAAAATAGTCTTTCAGTGTCTCAATCCAAGCTTTAGTATCGCTCTCAATATGGATTCCCTCGCCTTTAAATGTGGGTGGTTGGGCTTGTTTCAAGAGAAGTTTTTTTACATATACGGCCGTGTATAAAGCATTTGACGATACCTACGCAATAGTTCACTTGTCAATGGTTTGATTAAAACTTAGCGCAATAATAAGTCCTTTAACTTCCACAACTCAAGATAAAAATTGGGAAGCAACTATCTTTATTAAATTCAAGATGCCATCACTTTATTTATTAGGTGGAGGCAATCCGACTCTTAAGGTGAGTCATCCCAACTGGGTTAGGGTGGCCAATCCATCATTTGGACTAGGGGAACAGCCCTTAAGGGCTACATGTCATACGAGCTGTCAAGGGAGTTTGAACCCAAGACCTTTGACACAAGGCGCTCTCGCTCTACCAACTAAGCTAGCTCTCGTTGACAATATAGCATTAGTTTTAATTATGCTCTAATACGCTATTCAATATTGACAACACTAGAGCACTCAACGTACCCAATCCTTTGAGGGAGGGTTAAAATAACCAGGCTGAAAACAAATGTAAGCCATTTAATGATCTGTTACATTATCCCATCCAATTTTTGAGTGAAGGATAAAATAACCAGGCCCTGAGGTTTCAGCTCATAACATCATTCTACCAACCAAAGGCATACCACTGCATTGGCATACCATAGCTAGCTTGATGGCAAAACTGGTCTACGTTCCTTGCGCAGATTTGCAGCTCTCAATGCACCTGTAGATGGCAACTCGGTTTAGACTAATAGTTCACACAATGATATGTTGCTAGATCCAGATTCTGCAGCTGCAGGTGTGGGGATTCCGTTCCCTTCTTCAAGCCATACTTTTGTGACATGTATTGTATCTAAACGTAATTATTTTCACAAAATCCTCATCGATGCCTGAAGAAATAACAAATCTCTTTCAAGATATCGACTATCTTCGGAGAGAGAAATACATAATATTAGACACATGCAAATGAGCCTCTGCAAAAAGAAACACCTTGCCGTTCCATAAACATGTTCATGTTGAGAGCATCCACTTTATGCATGTTCTGACATCTCAATTACCAAAACAAGTAAAACTTGAGCACAGAATGGTGAATACACTGTAGCTTCACTAATTTTTTCTCGCAGCTGACCAGCCACCAGAATATGGAAACACGCATGGCTGGCTAGACAATCAAAGGCATTGCAGATGCTCGTAGCCTTCTTCGTGCTCTTCTTGGACGTTCCTCTGCAACCCACCCCAGCATAGTTTAAAACCTCTCTTTACATAGGTACAAGTATATGCTTGTGCACTCACTGCAATGCACATGTTTAGCCGGCAATACTTACCTTGTATTGAAGTCATTCCATCTTTGTCATAGACTCCTAAGGGAGAACCATTAACTGATAACAGTGTTTCTCCTGTTTTCGGTAGCCTCATTGTCTTTGGCGTCACCCCAACCATCAATTTGTCACACTATGAACAGACAGTAGCATTTCTTAACATCCATCATATTTCATTGCAAGAAGAGCCATGATCACACGTACTGACCGTTGCCGGAATTTTCACATTTGAATGAAAGACTTTTGAGCTTCTGAAAGATTCCATGAACTTCAGAAACTCCTCATCTTCAGACTGAACATGTAAAAAGAAACTTGTGCCAATCAACTTGGACACATACCAGCTTATTCATCAACAAAAACTAGCAGGCATATGCAAACATGAATGTACTGAAGCATGAGATTGAGCAGGCAGCTAGGCATTTCATTAAGCACCATAAAGTACAGAAATACTGAAACTCTTGAAGGTTACCTCATCATGTGCAACTCTGGCAATCTGTGCTGAAAAATCTTTCACTACCAACCCAATAAAGTGATTCTGCAGTTAGATAAAAGCCAAAACAGCCATGGACTAGAAGAATTTATGAGTTAGCTACAAACTTTATCTCAACATTCTGCACTTTCCTATAGAAGACCCTTAACTTCAAAAATCTCCTGGATGCTATCTTGAAAGCTTGGGATTTTGGGACCCTATTAGCTGCAGGCAAGTCTGTCGTACTTGCCCTTTTTAATAAATGTATTGATATGACACTTAAAATTCGTAAGGCACACTTGTGGCCTTTATGCATACAGACAATAGAGAAGATGGTACAGTTCTGATGCTAAACTAGGATATGGCATTCTAAGAAATTCAGGAAACAATGATGCAACTCTGAGAGCAATGATGAAGGTCGCTAGATCATATTAAGACGTTTTGGAAAAAGAAGCAAATACCCGTAGAGGTGCTGAAGGGGAACCCGTGCGGTGTCGACAGGGCTTGGCCTTGGAGTGAAGGAATAGGTAGCCCATGAAACTCAAAGCTGTCAGCAACACTGGGGCAATCAGCAAGGGTAAGTTTTTGGGACTTTTGCCTGAGCTCTACAATGTGGCTGTCTGATGCCCTGATTAACTCCCTGTCTGGACAAAACCTTGACACAAATTCACCAAGAGGCATTTCCCGCACCTCCTTAGATAACATAGAAAGTGCCACTCGCAACTGTGTCAGATAGCCTTCTACTTCTGCATCGCACACAGCCTTTATGGCTGAAACTCGCCTATCCGCTGCATGCTCAAAGAAATACCATCAGTTATCGTCATGTAGGTCTAGACTGTTAGCAGCCAGCCGTTTTGGAGATTGTGCTAGGTCAAATATCTCTCTCTCTCTCTCTCTCTCTCTCTCTCTCTCTCTCTCTCTCTCTCTCTCTCTCTCTCTCACACACACACACACACACACACACACACAGCATCTTTCCATTGAAACAAACACAGTACTGGAAGTCAAGGGCAGTGCCTTCTCTGTGGTTGGCGTCCATCATCTGCTTGGCCGCATCATCGTGATGAGATTGATAAGCGTGATGGCCTATATTGGAGTCTTTGGGGGCCAATGGCTTGCGCTGAGCCTGCCTGCGAGACCTCCCCATTCTTATGCTTCAGAGATCCCGCTTCATTTCAAATGCCACTAGCCTAGAACTCGGGAGTGTTTTGGGATTTGGTGGACAAATGTTGTTCCAACGATAAGGTACCATTAAGAAAGGAGAGCAGCAAGGGATGTGGTATGAGCCTAGTCGTGCAATAGATGGATGAGAAGCTTCCGGACCCACCTCCAATCGAGCGGCCTCCTCTTGGAAACAAGGCTCTTCCACTCACTTTTCAGCGTGAAAAAAGGGCAGCCTCCTTCAAGTGCAGCAAAGACTAATCAATTGGCAAAACACTTGAACCTCACTTGCTGAAACGAATTTGTCATGGTTCTGCTTTGCACTTGTGTGAATGGAGTTGGGGTGGAGAGGGTATCATGACCCACTGCACATCAGAGCCGTCTAAACACAACCTAATTACTTTATAAGGACAATCAACCACGAAACTTGTTATCTGATGACTTAGGGCGGGTTCAGATTGCTCATGGGTAGCCCCTGAGTTAAGCTAGCTCTTCAATCTCTCTGATTCACAATGCGCAGGACATACGATTGCAGCCTTAGAGACAGCAAGCAGGAGGGCCAAAGTGGCTAGATCGAATGGCTCTCGTTCATGTGGTGGTGTGCTCAAGCCCTACCAGCGATTCTCATTGTAAAGTTCATGGAAGCCTGTAGCGGTTGGCGAATGAGGCCGCCCTTGTGGAAGGTGGGTGCAAATATGTATTCTTTTCTTTTGAGAGAATCCATTTACTCTGAAAGATTCTCTCAAGATTTTTCACAAATGTGACCGTGTATGTAGAGCTCCAAAAGGAAAGACTGCTTTTGAAAATATGAACTACTCTAAACACTCCCCATCATAGTGCTAACCGTTGAAGAACTTGTTATTGCATTTGCTTGTGGACAATAAGCTCCTTATCATCGCTTCGATAATGATAATCTAAGGCTTTCCTTGAGCTCAACCTTTGAAAATTTGGGATGCTACTCCTTAATGCGACATTTGATGTTAGATCACCAAGAGGATGATTTTTTCATATGCTCAACACCACATAGACATAATGCAATCCATCCAATAGTGAGATTAGGGTCAGATGGCCATAGTCCATTCAACACAAAGTGACCATCATACCCTCCCTTCCCCGTGTCCATGCCTAATCGTCCCAAGCCGAATCTATGTCTTTGGGCATAGCATTTTCATGCACATGTTGATATACACCATCTTCAAATTTCTCCTTATAGCAATAAAAGGATGCCTTAGGGATTCCATGATCTCATACCATGCCTGCAACACACAACTATCCCTTCAAGCTTGAATCCATACTTTATCTTTTGTGAATTTGTATCCATTATCCAAGACACAGAGAGCACATCATATACATAGTTTGTTCAAGTCTCTTCGGATTGTATCTTAATGTATACACAACATCATGCTCCAATCTACAAGTTGGCAATATCTATTCTTACAACAATCAATTGAGGATACCCTTTGCATTGATTCCACAAACATGTAAAGAAGAGAAATTGGTGGATCTTTTGTCTTTGGAGTTCTATTGATGAAAGTGTAGCCCCTTTTTTGTTAGGGATGCAACTCTTGAGACATCATCGAATTCTCAACACTACCATGGTCACCATCAACATTATCGTGCACATCATTTAACTTTACATAGATTTGCAATGGAGTTTGGTCTAGCAATGTGACTTGCATAATAGGCCACTTAATCAAATTGACACTATCTACCTCAAAACCTTTTGAAGTAATGCATCCTCTTGTGACCTTTAAATCTTGCGATTGAAAAATGACCCCAAAAACCTTATTTAGAATATAATGGTCCAAAGACCATTCCTAATGTAGTATAAAATTCCACTATACCTTAGGGATACCAAAAAATTCATACCAAAGATATTCTTACTTCATATTTGTACATTCAAGCATGCCCTGGGGACAATGCATCCTATCAAGGTCTTGTGAGGAAGCATCAAAGCATGGTCATGGGACTATGTCGAATTTGTGCATTCAAGCATGGTCATGAGACCAAGAATCTCATCATGGGATTAGGATGAAGAATTAAAGAATGGCATTTGGACCAGGCATCCAACCATGGCCTTGGAACAAAGCTTTGGGACCACCACACTCTTTGCATACTGTATACATTGCCTGGGGACCAGTCATAGTGGTAGGTTGGTATAAGGAGAAAGCACAAATTTTGCCTTAAGCATGTTGTTTGGAGCAACCTTTTTCTAAGGCTTCACGTTTTCTTTCCAAAAGATTTATTGGTCTTAGGATTCTAACCAAGCATGGCTTATGAGCATTGTTCTAGAAGGAAACATGGTCTAAGGCCTTAAGCATTGACTTGAGAATAGGCTCGGTCGTAGGACAAACATCCAAGCTTTCAAAGTCTTGTGACCAAGCATTTGAGTGTGGTCTTGGGAATGAGCATCATATCATGGTCTTAGGAGCTAGCACCCAAAAATGGTCATGGGACCATGGAAAATTTGTGCATTCAACTTCAAGCATTGTCATAGGATGAAGCATCCAAAGTGGTCTTCGGATCAAGCATCCAACCATGTCCTTGGGAGAAAGATATTGGGACCACCCGTGCTCACTCTTTGCATTCATGCATGGCATTAGGACCAATAATGTTAGCTTGGTATAGGAAGCGAACACAATTTTTTCACTCAACCATGCTCTTGGGACCATTCTTTTTCTAAGAGAACAAGCTTGGTCCTAAGACCAAGCTTTCAGAGTCTTGTGATCAAGCAATTGAGTGTGAAAGTCTTGTGACCAAGCAACTAAGTGCGGCTCAAGGAATAATCATCATATCATGGTCTTAGGAACTAGCACCCAAGTATGTGTTAAAAGTTATGGCATCTCAAGTGCACTGCCTAATGTGATCCCAATATTTATTTTGGCTTTAGGTATTCATTTTACCTATTTGTTGTCAAAGTTTGGGTAGGGAAGTTTACTTAGGTGGGTATATATACAACCTATTGCCCCCATTGTATTATGCATTTGTTAATCATTGCCGAGGTTGGTTGGTTCAAGAGTCTCTCTCTCTCTCTCTCTCTCTCTCTCTCTCTCTCTCTCTCTCTCTCTCTCTCTCTCTCTCTCGTTCTCGTGTGATGTCAACAGGCATACAAACAAGCCTTGGTGGAAAACCCCCGCACCCCTCTCAACATACCTCAAACCACAAAAATGGCCTTGGAAGGAAACACCTCCTACAAAAAACGTGGGTGAAAAAAGGAAGAGTGGTAGCCTCATTCAAAGACGAATCTATAACTCACCACCCCACTTCCCTCACCTAAAATACAATTAAAAAAAACCTCCCACTCCCCCCCCCCTTTTCTTTGCACGACTGAGTTTATTTGGAGGGAACCAAGAACTTGGAGAAACCTATATAAGGACAAGACTCCCAAAAAGATCTTTGCAAGAGGATTTCATATTACCTTACCAAGTGTTGTACTTCCTGCAACTATACAAGCCTACACCATGGACCCTCTCAACCAGGTGTTGTCTCATGCATGATTTATTAGGGTGACATCAATAACACGTAGGAGTTTCTTACGCCACCTGCTTTCCACCTTATGAACTAACTTTTCTTGTTTCTTCTTTGGGTGATGGTGGCAAGTAACAGGACTCTCCTCTCTCTAATGCATGTGCATTATGGACACCCATCGCCAATAACATTAAAACCATTGTAAAACTTCTCCAAGTTGCTCTAAAATAGGCTCACTTTGCCTATGGATGTAGGTTTTTTAAAATTAAATGTCTGCTTCTTTGGACATACATGTGTAATTCTTTCATCTCTACTCCCCTAAAATCCCAAGAAATTTTGAATTGTTCCATTTACTACTCTCTCTCTCGTGGGCTAGTAGGCATCATATCCTCGGGCTACACAAGTCTACCTAGCGTCTGTAAGCCTCAAACAATTCAAAACGCGTTGATTTATATAACTTAGCCCCACCGGCTATGACCTTTAAATCTTGGATTTTAGGCTTAGCCCCATCGGGTTGTGACCTTTTTACTTGGCCCCTCTGGGCGTCGAACTCTTGAATTGGACATGGCCCCTCCAGCCTACTTAGCCTTGACACTACGTTAGTCTTTTTTCCAAGAGATCCTTGTGCCCCACCGTGCACACTAAAAAACCCCTAACGTGTGAAGCAATACTTAATTTCAAATGTGAAGCCACTTATAGCAAGCTAAGCCCACCTACCAAAAGTGGTACCCCGACTCTAACATCCGTGGATCGACTTTTCTACCTGTGAAGCGGCTTACCTTACTTTCGAACTGCGGCAAGATATCTCTGTGGCACAAAGAGTTTTTTTGCTACCCACCCATAGTCGGGACCTTGTAGACCCTCTAGCATTCCCCCTCAGCTGGCTTTTGCAAGCTTAGGCACGGAGGAAATCCAGCCTGCTCTGGTCTTGAAGAAGCATTAGGTTTCAAGCCATGCTTTACCATGTGGCAAGCCATGCTCTGTGTTCTCCCCGACAAAACATACACATATGGCACTCAGAGGTTTTCTGATACCCACCCATGGCCGGGGCTTGTAGATCCGCTAGCAGCCCCTCCCAGTTGGCTTTTGCAAGTTTAGGCACGGAGGAAATCTGGCCTGCTCTGGCCTTGAAGGAGAGTTATGTTTCAAGCCATGCTTTACCATGTGGGAATGGCCCGGATATGTGTATCGGCTGCATGGATAGCTGCCATCGTTATCACGCTATGCCCCCATAGAGCACTATGCCATGCTTGCGGAGCATGAAAGATGTGCTACCAGACAGTCTCTCTTGAACTAGTTGAGCTTCCTTCTATATTGTACCCCTAATCTATGTGGCAACCATTCGACAAACACAGCATGATAAGGAGCCTCATCTCCTCTACACTCTTCTCTGCCTGCTTGGAACCCCCTACCTGCATTACGGATCCGCTTGCTTTCTATTCTATAGAAGGCTAGTCCCACTATATATTATGGTATGAGGCTTGATAAAGCCATGTATAGAATTTTGTGGTACCACCACCATTCTATCTCTGCATATTACAAAAGATTTCACACTACAGATCTGCTCTATTCTAGGTTATGAAGCATGATAAGGCTTACAGTGTGTTATGCTAACACCACGTCATCTCTTCATGCTGCAAAGTATTTTCATTCTACTGATTATCACATGCTGCTAATTTACACTAATTAGAAAGTCAAACTAAATCTATGCTAGAGAGTATCTAGGAACTATGGTACTAAGACCTTACTTTTTTATGTGCTACAGATTGAAGCATGTTGGGACCCCGCACTCCTGCAATTGGGTTATGGCCCCCTCACCCCAGCTCCACCTCCGATTGTGCAGAGACTTCTGCTTTGCATCAAAGACCCCTCCTATCATGCAACCCTCACCGGGCTTGATAGTGCAGCCATTGCTACAAATGCGCACACATATTTGCTCCTCCTCAACTTATTGGACCTCCCCGCATGGTTCAGAATGTATTCTCTGGCGCAGGAGAACCCGCGGACAGTAGTTTAAAGGCTGAAAGAGCTTGCAGCGAGCCTAAAAGACATAGTTGAGGATGACAAGCGTGAGCAGAAGGAATGGATGGAGCACTCGCCCAACCTCATGAGGCGCTTCATGGAAGCACATGGGAAGAAGCTCCAGAACGACCCACTGTCACGGCAAAAGAAACACCACCTGCTCAATGGATTCAACGAGATCACCCTCACACCACCAACCGAGGCCACCAGCTCTCTAATTCCCACATATCTGGATGAAGAAGAATTACTTCTTGCAAACAAAAGCTTCACTAGCCCTACCCCTAGTCTTACTCAAAAGCCCTTTGACACATACACTCACCCCTACATCCCCGAACGGTTCTTGGAGCTTCTGTTAACTAAATGCACATCATAAGCCTTGGTCAATGGGAAATTTCACCCTTATTGTACCTTTGTCTGAAGGGCTCCTCCTCACACTAGTCAACGAGAAGGACAAGAAAGCCCTAAAGCTTGGTTTACAGCAAGCACTCAAGTCCAATATCTCTACCCTCTTTGAAAACTCCCTCATAGCTGCCCCCTTCACCATGTCCAAGTTTGACACAACAAGGTGCAAAACAGCCTATGGATGCACCATTGGTGTGAAAGGAGTAATCTCAACCACTGGGCGGGAAACCAACTATACTACTCAAGTGTGGAATGTCCACATGCCCTTCTTGAAATGTGGTTGCGAGCATGTGGGCCAGGGAGATGCGTGCAAAGACGGGAACGCGCTATGGTTTGACCATGCACTCTGGATGGTCATGCACCATCTTCCCATCTTCTTCCCGAGTCCAAGCTTTAAGAGGACCACCATCTCCTTCCTCACTTGGATCGAGAAGGAAGCGCAGGAGGCCATAAAAGCCACGCTCATTCACTTACTCTATAGATAGAAACTAAAGGATTCCATCAAATATTCTATCTTGTCATATCAGAAAGCCCCTTCTGTGGACCCCAACTCGAAAGTCGATAGCTTCATCTATGCAGCCATCAACCCTGGCAGAATGCCGGACATGCATGGTGGTAAGCGTGCCAGGTCAGAACCTAATCGACACATTAGAGGACGTGGGTGGCAACCCTACACACCACAACGCCCTGTCACATCCTCCACCTCTCTATCTAGGCGGGGACCAATGGGTCGCCAGTGGACTCTTCTAGCAGTTGCTTCATGCCACAAGGAGTCTCTTTGTACCCATCCTTCTCCTCACAAACCCCTCTTTCGGCACAACCTTCTGTGCAGAACTCACGCACTCGCCCTACATTTACTGCTCAATGTGCTAATAGTGCTAAGGCCCTACTCTATGACTAAAAAGGCGTTTTCGTGAAAATTGTAGGTCATCCATGAGATGAGCATGGTCGAATTCTTTTGCAAAAAAAATATCTCTCCAAAGGCACTTTTGTGCCAAAAACCCTCTCCTAGACATACCTAACCTAAAGGCTTTCCTAAGCTTTTTCTTTTTTGGACTTTGTATTGCCACCACCCCCACCTGGGATGAATGTCTCTTCAGTTGGGCCTTTTTTCTCTCGTTAAAAGTTCGGCTATGTAATGGTAGGGAAGTGTTTGCTTTTAAGCATGATTCTTTGTCCACTTGTGCATGTCATACTTTACTTGACGAACTTAACAAGACCTGGGGACATCTTATCTCTACAAACATAAGGAAATTTGTTAGCCCTGAGCTTGCCACACTAAGCTCTTATGGTTTGGGACACATACCCTCTAGGACACCACTACCTGAAGAAGCCATCATTGAGTAAATGAATTTATATAGCTACCAAATAAATACCCGAGATCCAAAATCACTATTGAAGGTTGGAAAAATTACCTCAGCATAAGTCGTGGACTTCCTCACCTCAAGTAACATTATCAGTCACCCTCTAGGGCTCTCTCAGGAAAGCATGCACCAAGTGCTCTATGGGTATTGCAATAAATACCACCCTTTGAAAAGGAAACACGAGCATACTCCGATCTCCAACCCAAGATCAATAAGCTTAGAAGCCATTTTTTCATCACATATCTTGATAAAGCAGCCAATAACCCGATCCTGATTTGCAAACAATTAATCATCTTGGAGGCCAACAAAAGGCTACAAGGACTAGACTTCGAGCCATACACCATGGGAGTCGACCACACGCTATCATACATAAGCAACACTCTCACCCCCATATTGCAAGTCAATGACAACTCTCTACCCTTTCTTACAGAAACCTACAAAAGCCACAAGGAGGCATTTCAATGGATTACATATGGCTTCAACTTTTGCTTTATAGAAATTTATCTGCTTATGGCATGCATCCTCAAGACAAGCATCCCTTACCTCAAACAACGAGCCAAAAAACTCAACCTCAAGGCTCTCCTATGCCACAACTTGCATATTCAATCTTGGTGGATAGTGGATTCTGTTTATGAGTGTGCCCTTTATCTACCAAAAGAAGCAAAAACATTGTACTCAGGTGATATAAAAAGATGTTATGAAAATATCCCCCACCACGGATCTCAAGGTCTGATTCAACACATCACACACCTATTTTCTGTGGATTTCTCTATTGCACACCAACCATTTATATCATTGAAAAGACT